>NC_139397.1:97474596-98724596 GCF_054392235.1 Sus scrofa
GATTCGTTAACCACTGAGCCATGATAGGAACTCCAGAGACACATTCTTCTCAAGGAAGATAAAATGATTTCAAATAAAACCCACTGGAAATACTTAAGCATTTAGCTGTATGGGCCTGACTCTAAATACTACGAGTACTCTGAGATTACCAAAGTCTGAGGTAGTCAGATTTACTATAAGGTATTATAAATGGTACTTTATTAGCATTATTCTAGCAAGAGTGTATATAAGAGTAATTCAAAACCAGGAGCCTGGAGGAAGACTGAATAGGAGGTGAGGAAAAGGTGATTCCTTTTCTGGTGTAACTTGGGGATGGTTGGAATAGAAGTAGAAGGACAGGAAACAAATCGTGGAGAGCTTTTGGGGTTTCTATCAGAGACTGGGAGAACAGTGGGAGTACCAGCAAATGTGAAGAAATTAGTTATTAGAGGAGCCACCAATATAAGCACTTGAAAGTCACAACTCTAGAATATATTGAGAAGACTGTAAAATTAATTACTATGTAAATTATAGACTACACAGACACTTTGACTGGAAATTTAAAGAAAAGATCCAACAAGTGAGCTGATGTCATTGACTTGAGAAGGCTTGTAGATAATAATGAGTAATAACTTGCATAAATTTCAGGCCAGGCTTGCTAAAAATGTTTTATGCATGAGAGACCATGAAAACAGTAATGAAAAGTTCATGATTTCACAGGAGTGAGCAGTAATTCATTTTGTGATCCACTAATCTTGCTATTCTGTAAAAAGACCCTTTTTAAAGCCAGCCAAGAAAAAGGCAATAGAGCAAAACATGTCTCTCACTGTATGTCTTCAAAGTATTTGGTATTGCCATGATAACTGAGCACAATGAGACTTGCTGGTATTGCAAGTCAATGCTTAACAGAATTATTGAGTAAATGACCTTAAGGAAACAAAATCTTTAAAACCCAGACACGGTTTAAAAATGATGTGAGAGCTGGTTTTGCTGGGAATGCAGGCATTAGGAATCCTGAATTGGATCTCATGAACTTTTTGTCTGACTTTATGCTCTTCATCTAAGCTTCTTTAATCATCATTTGTTGAACACCCCCAGGATGCTTACACCCACCAAGAACATGCCAAAGATGCAGTTCTAGAAGGTCACTTTCTAAACAAATGGATAAATGCACAAAGATGATTCTTTTCTTTTTCTGGATAAAAAAGCTGAAAGAGGATTATTCATGGAATTTAGGGCAGGAGATAATCTGTCCATTTTATACAAACATGAGACTTTATCTGAACCCCATTGTGTCTACAATGCTCCTGCTAATTCAAATTGAGTATCAAAGACAGGGCTGCCAATCTCATCCTCACCATATATCTGGTGAGGATATAGCAACTGCCCTATCACAGCAAGCATCATCTTCTCAAATAAAAAGTATAGGAGTACATTTGGAAGTATCATGATCTTTCTCTGTGCTGAGATATTGTTAAATCCCTTCCTTTCCTTTTTTATGTTTTTGTAAATCTATACCTTTCCTTTCATCATAACTAAGAAATACTAGACACCTTATTTCTTCCACTCTATCATTTGTTGAATGTTTCAATAACATCTTGAATTCCTGTCTTTCCACCCAGGAAATTAGAAAGCTTCATAGATCTTGGTTACCTATCTTGATGATGGCTTCCATGTATAAAAAACACTGAATTTACAAGATACAACTAGAGATTATCATACTAAGTGAAGTAAGTCAGAATGAGAAAGACAAATACCATATGATATCACTTATCACTTATATGCGGGGTCTAAAATACGGCACAGATGAACCTATCTACAAATCAGAAAGAGACTCACACACACAACAGACGTGTGGCTGTCAAGAAGGAGGAGGGAGAGAGCGGGATGGATAGGGAGTTTGGGGTGAGTAGATACAAACTATACATTTAGAATGAATAAACAATAAGGTTGTACTGTATAGCACAGGGAACTATATCCAACCTCTTCAGATAGAGCATGATGGAAAATAATATAAGCATATATATATACACACAGACACACACAGACACACAGACACACACACACACACACACACACATATATATATATATATGAGTCACTTTGCTGTACAGCAGAAATTGGCACAACTTTTTTTTAAGTATAATTCACTTACAATATTGCACCAATTTTCAGAACATTTTATAAGCTAACAGGTATTGTGAGACTTCAAGGGGGAGAGTTAGAGTGGGAAGTGTTTTTCCAAATTTATGATAGTAGCATTCTATGGAATTTACATTGGGGAACCTCAAACTAGCTAAATTTCCAAAGTGGCAGATTCCTACAGTTCACATTATTCTTTTCTCTTCTCCTCAAGGGAAAATTGTAAAATATTCCACAGGTCTCTGGAAAGTGGCCAATTACTGTTACACCAACTCTTGTCAGAGCATCAGAACTATAGGTACAGCTACCAAACTAGCACCTGATCACTTAACTAGTCCTAGGGTAAAATGTAAGAATCCTAACGCTTAATGTAAACAGTTCTTCCTATTATATCACACTTTATTTTTTAGTGTGTGTGTATGTGTGTGTGTGTTACATACTCTGCATTTGTACTGAAACTTCAACTTTAAAAAAATCTTATATTTAATTTCCCATTTATTATTCTAGATACCCCAACCCTCCAGCTTAAAGCTACAGCCAAAAGTTTTGCCTTGACTAATACACAATTATTACAAATTGAAAAAGGATGAAAGTGAAAGTTTCATTCTGTGAAACATAATGAAAGCTGTATTAGTTTTTCTCCAATCATATTAAATATATGTGAGCATCTGAACTGTGGTTTAAAGCTGACTTACCTGTTATTTTTTTCTTATGTGGATAGTCTGTTATTAGGTCATTAATTTATTTACTGTCATTTCTCTTTAAGAAATCATATTAACTGCTAAACTGGAGATTATCACTTTCCTAAAGGATTAATAATAATACTTTATTAATTTGTTTTAGTATTTTTATGTATTTGAAAACTGAAAGTAAATGAAGTTGTATTTTCCCTTTTTTTTTTTTGGATGCACCTGGGGCACATGCAAGATCTAGAACCAGGGATTGAATTCATGCCACAGCAGCAACCCAAGCCACTGCAGTGAACAACACTGGATCCTTAACCTGCTGTGCCACAAGAAAACTCCTCCTTTCTCTTCTTTTTAACATTAGGTATTCCATTTTGCCACTTGCTATTTTTAAAGAGGTTTTATTTGTCTTTCAAGGTGTAAATAGAATGACAAATGATAACATGTCCTTAGGCATGTTGATATTTTTACAGGACTCAACTTTGAACAGTACTTTTATATGCATTATTTTGTTTGATCCTAGTAATACCTCAATAGGTGAGCCAGAATTAAGATTTCCCAAAAGGTTAACAGGGATTAAGATTGCCACTCTAAAAGTAAACTAGTTGCTCAAAGGTAAGAAAACGAAGAAAGAGAACAGAAGTTTGCCTAAGGTAATGTACTTTTTAAGTGGCACAACCTAACTTCAATCCAGGCTTCCTGACCCACAATTTTGAGTTATTTCTATAAGAGAAGGAGGTTTTTCTCTCTCTTTAGTACAGTAAGGTGTATCCTATTCAGGTCCTCATACTAAATATATTCAATAACTAGAAATACATACCAGCCATTTCCACCCCCAACCCAGTGTTTGGTTTTCTACTCTACCTCATCAATTAAATTATTTTATAAAATATGAGAATAAAACAACCACAACCTAGCAATTATTAAAGAAAGGAAAACAATTATCTTTACCTGGTCAATTGTAATCACTTTCTTTCCCTCTTTGGAAGTATGTGTGAGATTTTCCTTTTTCTCTCTTTGACATGTACAACTGAAGAATGATTTTTCTGTTAAACTTTATATTTAATTTATTTTTATTTATTTATTTATTTATTTTTTGTCTTTTTGTCTTTTTTTGTCTTTTGTTGTTGTTGTTGTTGCTATTTCTTGGGCCGCTCCCGCGGCATATGGAGGTTCCCAGGCTAGGGGTCGAATCGGAGCTGTAGCCACCGGCCTACGCCAGAGCCACAGCAACGCAGGATCCGAGCCGCGTCTGCAATCTACACCACAGCTCATGGCAACGCCGGATCGTCAACCCACTGAGCAAGGGCAGGGACCGAACCCGCAACCTCATGGTTCCTAGTCGGATTCGTTAACCACTGCGCCACGACGGGAACTCCGGAAAAGAGTTTTACTGAGTTAGTAATAGTTTGAATCATAAGATGAAGGAATTTTGCATATATTCATTTGTATTCCAAAGGAAAAATTTTAAAATTCCAAATATTTAGAAGTTACTGGGGTGGTCTGCCCAGAGGCAAACTTGGATAGAAGGACAGATGACAAATCTTGGACGTAGCTATGTTCTGCCTGATCTCTCCTAGCCCCCTTTCAGGTGCCTGGTGTTTTTGTGGTATCTCTAATCCTGGCCTATCAAAACTTGCTCTTAGGAAATCTTACATTAATTACTTATTCTTTGGTGAGATATTATCCAGAGTATTTGAAGGTTCTCTTTTATGTTTGTATCAAACCTGATTTGTCGAACACACTACCTCTGCTGCCCCTGACTTCTCACATACATGCAAATCATACAGAATAAACTTCTACCTACGGTTGAGGCCAAGCCAGTTTGTGGGAGTTCTTTAGAAATAAACATATGAGAAAGAATTTGAGCTACTGCCATGATTCACAACACTGTTTATCCTGAGTAGAAAGTGTCTGTTTAAGAGAACCTAAAAAGAAAACCTACATAATTTGGCTGTATGAACATAATAACTCATAGGGAATAAACCAGAGGAGGACTTCATCCTAACTCTTTAATTCTCTGTTAAAGAATAAAATATTGTATATTAATTTTAGGGGAGATGTAGTATAGGTACTTTATTCTTTAGAGTGGTACCAAAAAAATATCCTTTGAAGAGATTCAAATGAATTATCCTGGCAAGAAGAATATACTGAAAACAATAAAATTTTTCCTGTTTTGATAACATCAAGACAAGGCTCAGGAGTTCCTTTGTGGCACAGTGGGTTAAGGATGTGGCATTGTCACTGCAGTTGCTTGGTTCACTGCCATGGTCTGGGTTCAGTCCCTGGCATGGGAATGTGCACATGCCTCAGGTGAAGCCAAAAAAAGGGGGGGGGGCTCAAAAAGGAGACTGTACCTCAGAATTATAGGGTATTGAGAGTACTACTAAGAGGAGATAATGATTAATAATGACTACTAGACTCCAAATGAATGGTCAAATGCATCAAACTTTTTATTAAAGAGTGTTTATTATCCAATTGATTGTAAAAAATTAAATCTCACTTTTACTAATGAGTAAAATTATTATAAAGCCTATTTCTTCCATGATAACTACTATGAAAGTGAAAAGATGTCACTCATATTTCGCTTTCTCTTCTATTATACCTAAATAATCACTTTACTTTGCATAGTTTACCAATTATAGAAGTACTTTTTTTTTTTTTTTGTCTTTTTGCCATTTCTTGGGCCACTCCTGCGACATATGGAGGTTCCCAGGCTAGGGGTCTAATCGGAGCTGTACCCACCAGCCTACACCAGAGCCACAGCCAACTCGGGATCCGAGACGCGTCTCCAATTCACACCACAGCTCATGGCAACGCCGGATCGTTAACCCACTGAGCAAGGCCAGGGATCGAACCCGCAACCTCATAGTTCCTAACTGGATTCATTAATCACTGCACCACGACAAGAACTCCTATAGAACTACTTTTGAGTTTGTTGTTAGTCTTTGTTCTTGATGAGAAGATATCTACTTCCCATCAGATCACATGCCTTATTATAATCTGATAAATATCAAAGTTGAAAAAATATGATTCTCTGGATAGACTATGGAATTCATCTACTACTTCAATGGTTTACCAACATCAATTTTTATTAAGTTATTGGGTCAAGGTATTTGCAATGATAATTTGCATTCTGAAAGTACGGTAGGAAACCCTAAAATTACTATTTTTAAAAACTACTGGTGCTAGAAATCAATACATAAATATGGATTTAGAGATAGATACAGGGAAAGAGACTAAAGCCTAACTCTTAATTTGGCTATATAAGCTGAGGCTTATATGTCACTTAGCTAAGGACTGTCAGTTTATAAAGCTTCTCATGTTTTCTTCACGACCCCTCTAGTTGTGGGCATAGAGATTGTTTTCTTCTTTTGTTGAGATTTTAAGTTAAAAGGTAAAAACTATATGCTGTGTTACCTTTCTCTTCTACCATGATTCTTTGTTTGTGATAGTTAAGACTAAGAATCAACAAAAAGCCAGGCTAGAACATTTGTGCCAAGTAAAATTGAAGTCTACCAGGAAGGCAACTAGAAATCAGGAACTGAACTTCAGCAGAGGCCTGCATGACCCCATTTGGGATAAAACAGACTTTAGCAGAAATTGCCATTGCTATTCTTTTCTGCTCTGAAGGTAGATAAAATTAACAATCCTCTAGATTGATTCCTTGATAGAGTACTCTGCTTTTGTATATAGAGATTACAGCATTAAGCTATTTTGAAAGTTTTACTGTTTGGCTCTATATTTACTTCAGTACCAAAACTATCCCAGATGGATGGTAGTCCAACTGTACTTCACTTAAAGACAACCCTTGCAAGGAATTTCTGCTGTGGTGGTGCAGCTGCTTGGGTCACTGCAGAGGTGCAGGTTCCATCCCCAGCCCGGCACAGTGCGTTACAGGATCCATTGTTGCTGCAGCTGCAGCTCAGATTCAATCCTTGGCCTGGGAACTTCAGTATATCATAGGTGTGACCATTAAGAAAAAGAAAGGAAGAAAGGAAGGAAGGAAGGAAGGGAGGATGGAAGGAAGGAAGAAAGAGAGAGAGAGAGAGAAAGAAAGAAAGAAAAGAAAGAAAAGAAAGGAAGAAAGAAAAGAAAGAAAAGAAAGGAAGAAAGGAAGAAAGGAAGGAAGGAAGGAAGGAAGAAGGAAAAAGAAAGCAAGAAAGAAAGAAAAGAAAGAAAAGAAAAGAAAAGAAAGACAACCCTTGCAAATCCATTTTTCATCTATCTTACCTTGGATATTTAAGGGTTACTTCTCTTCTTCTACCCTCTATATAGTACTCAGTCTCCAAAATTGTCCCCAGTGATCCCTGCCTCCTGATATTCACATCCTTGTGTTTCCCCCTCTCATGATGTACTAGGGTTGGTCTGTATGACCAACAGAATAAGGCAGATATGATGATGTGTTACTTCTAGAACTAGATTCTAAATGACTGTGGCTTCTGTCCCGGGTATTCGCTCATTTGATGCTCTCTTCTTTCTCTTCCTCACTTTCTCTGATCACTTACTCTCTGAGAAATCAGCTGCCATGTCATGAGGACACTCAGGCAGCCTACCACCCTTGTGGTAAGGAACTGAGCTTGGCTAATAATCTTGTGAGTTAACTTGAAAGTGGCTTTGAAGCTCCAGTTAAGCCTTATGATGAGTGCAGTTCTGGCCAACAACCTGACTGAAACTTTTTATCAGATCCTAAGCTATAGCCACCTTAAAAGCCACTCCTGGACTCTCGACCCTCAGAAAAGGCGTGAGATGATAAATGTTTGTTTTAAGATTCTAAGTTTTGGGGTGATTTGTTACCCACCAAGAGATAACATATACAACTATAAAGGAATATGAAAAAAACTGGCTTTATATTAGGTTGAAGAAATGAACTTTTGTGCTGTTTCTGCAGGTGGCAGTTAATTGCTCACTGGTGCTTTTTCAAGGTGCTTTGCAAAGTTACTGCAGATAGAAATTAACTTGATAATGTCTTGATTCCCTAACAGAATAAAAATCACGGAGGATAAACACATTACTCCAAGATATCTATTCACTCACATTTGTTCATCAGTGGCCTGACATTGCAATTATCATATCTACTGCATGGTTAAGTAGCACAACGTATTTTACAGTTCCTTCTATCATCTCTCATTTCAGAAATGTGGGAAATGACAGTTTCAGTCAATTCTGGAGAAATCATGGCATTAAAGTTAAGGAGTGGTTGAGGCTACTAGGATCAGTGATCAACTTACAGTTACGGAATGACATTATAATGATTTTTGGTATTTGAGTGTTGTAAAGGTCATGCATGCTAAAATTTTTTCTCCTTCTTTACACATTACTGTCCCATCTAGATTTTTTGCAATCTGAATTGATTTTTTGAAATAGTAATTTAGGAGATAATTAAAATTTTAAATATAATTCTTAAAGTTTTTATTATGGAAAATTTAAAACATATTCAAAAGTAGAGAGTATATGAACCTCTATGTAACATTCACCCAGCTTTAACACAGCCAATTTTGTTTGATCTATTCTCCAAACCTCTTGCTGCCTCCCCTGCTCACCACCTGCATTGGACTATTTGTTGTTGTTGCTGTTGTTATTGTTTGTCTTTTTGTCTTTCTGTTTTTTTAGGGCTGCACCCTCAGCATATGGAGGTTCCCAGGCTAGGGGTCTAATCAGAGCTGTAGCCACCAGCCTACACCATAGCCATGGCAACGCGGGATCTGAGCCGCATCCGCAACCCACACCACAGCTCACGGCAATGCTGGATCCTTAACCCACTGAGCAAGGCTAGGGATTGAACCCTCAACCTCATGGTTCCTAGTTAGGTTCATCTCCTCTGCACCACAATGGGAACTCCTGTATTGGACTATTTGGATGCAAATCCAAAACATCATATTCTTCCATAAGACAAGGTAATTTTAATAATTTCATTTCAAAGCTGGGAAGCAGAAGATCACCTGTTGTACTCATGGGCTGGTTCTAAGGAAATGTTATTTAGCAGAAATGTGTTTTTATTCAAGGCAGGTTGCATAATGGGTCATCATCATCCTATAGTGTATAATTTCCTCTAAGGTAAAACTGAATTTTCACACATTTTCTCTGGTGATTTTATGTGTTCAAATACTGAGTTATGGGTTCCTACAATTTTTTCTTCTAACATTTTAAGATCTACTAGAGAGCTGGAAGATCTGTAGATTAGTTATAACAAACAAACTTTCTCAATGATGAAGTCTTAGAAAATTCTAGTCAGAACGTGGGATAGTGTTTCCCATGACAGCAAATGTATTTGTGGTTAAGGCACAAAGGGGCAGGTCAGTGGGTAGCCACTGAAGACTGATTTTCCTGACCTCTAGTGCTTTATAAGTACTCCCCTGGACTGGCACACAAAGTGGCTCATTCACTCAAATATCTTCCCCTTCCTTTTGCAGAAGCCCTGGATATGGTGGGGCCTAGATCTTTTCATGCTTATTGTTGCATCTGGTGTCATGTTTTTCCAGCTGGTGCACAGTTTCCCTGTACGAGTTTCTTGATGTTCACCCCTCTCACAGCCTCCTGCCTGCTCTCTGGAGGCCCGTCCTATGACACTACTCCACACAGGCAACCTCTATTTCTAACTGAACTGTGATTAAATGGATGGGTTTAAAAGCTGTATATGATCCTGCTGTATAGCACTGGGAACTGTGTCTAGTCACTTATGATGGAGCATGATAATGTGAGAGAGAAGAATGTATACATGTATGGGTCACCTTGCTGTACAGTAGAAAATTGACAGAACACTGTAAACCAGCTATAATGGAAAAAATAAAAATCATTATAAATGGAAAAAAACAAACAAACTCTGAAGCCAGAAAAAAAATAAATAAATAAAAGCTGCATATGAATCATACGGCTATGGTAGCCATGGCCCCACTTGGCACAGTCTCTGTGCTGGAGCCACCCTGGGCCTCCTGCTTCCTGTCCCATGCTCTCCACTCGCCTGGAGTGTCCTTGTGGTCTCCGGCCTGCAGGGCCTCTCCCCCTTCCCCTGGGTTGAGCATGGCAGGTAGACCCCACAGGGCCCATAGGCTCATCACCCAGCTTACGGTGCTGCCTCAGGATGGCTGTGGGGGAGGGGCCTCGAGCGGGCTGGGGTGCTGATCCCTCCCTCACCCCCTATCTTGCAGAGCTCAGGCCCTGGGGCCTCCAGCAGGCCCAGTGAGACCACAGTGAGCTGGTCATCCGGACCACCAGCTCATCATAAAAACAGTGTTAGAGCTGACTATAATTACAATTCTGGTTATGTGAATTTTAAGTGTGTCTCCCTCCTATCACATACAGGCAAATCAGAATATTACTTTTGATCCAGCAGCTTTGGCATTTTTTTTTTTTAAGAAATAAGAAATGGGAGTTCCCGTCGTGGTGCAGTGGTTAATGAATCTGACTAGGAACCATGAGGTTGCGGGTTCAATCCCTGGCTTCACTCATTGGATTAAGGATCCTGCATTGCTGTGGCTGTGGCGTAGGCTGGTGGCTATAGCTCCGATTCGACCCCTAGCCTGGGAACCACCTTATGCCCCAGGTGTGGCCCTAGAAAAGACAAAAAAAAAAAAAAAAAAAAGAAAAAGAAAGAAATGAATGTGGTTATAGAACCTGATATTTGAATATCTTTAAGACAGAAATGAAAGATTATCTTAATACTTGAAACACACCATTTTTTTAAACACACCATTATTTTGCACACAGGTTTAAAATAAGCAGAGGGTCAGAAAATGTCCTTAGAGAGCATATTTTAAAAAGGACTCTCTTTAGCAGAATTAGTTGGCATCCTAATGACAATCCTCACATTCCTGCCTTGTAGTCAGTCTTACTATCGGAAGTTCCATGCAGGACTCTATTTGGGGGGAGTTTTCTGTTTGTCTTCTCCGTGGGGGAGCATTTCCTGGCATTAGCTATGGCTGTCTTCCCATGACTTTGTCTCTTGGTTCATGGATTAATTTTATCACTCATCTTACTGATCCTGAATATTTTCTTTTTTCTCGTCCTGCATTATACTGACCCAAGTTTAAAAAACAAACAAACAAACAAACAAACAAAAAAACAGGAAGGAAAAAAGACAGGTTTAAAACAAAAAATAGGCAGGGGAATATTGAAAAAGAAGGGAAAAAAGTAAGAAGAGCATGAAAAAGCTACTACATATCTTTGCTTGAAAAATAGTCATGTGCTATGCCAAAATTTAAAAAAGTACATTGCAGGAGTTCCCATCGTGGCTCAGTGGAAACAAATCTGACCAGCATCCATGAGGATGCAGGTTCGCTCCCTGGTCTCACTCAGTGGGTTGGGAACACAGCATTGCTGTGAGCTGTGGTAGGAGTTGCAGAAGCAGCTTGAATCTGACGTTGCTGTGGCTGTGGCATAGGCCAGCGGTTTATAGCTCTGATTTGACCCCTAGCCTGGGAACTGCCATATGCTGTGGGTGTGACCCTAAAAAGACAAAAAATAAAATAATAATAATAATAAAGTGGATTGCAAAACCAGATATTGCTACTTTAAACAGTAGATAGAGGGCTGCAGTGGAAACACTGTGTGGATGGTTAACAGGTCACTTTAACCATCTAATGCAAGTAGCTTTCATATCTCCTCAGGCTTAAAGGAGATATGATTGTTGGGGTAGTGGGAGGCAGTGCCATGGACCAGACTAGAGAGAAAACCTTACTCTCTGGAAAAGGATAAGGATGGGATGACCACTAGAGCTGTGTGTACCCCAAATAAATTTAGTAACTTTCTCACTGTATAACCCAAGTCAATGGGGTCCCCTTTCAGAAGTCAACTTCTTCTTTCAGAAAAGACAATAATGGGAAATGGTGAGTCGAGATAATGCTAAGGGCCACTTTGGAGGGTTAAGCAGACAAATTATTTCCTCAGTTGGTTCTCTTTAATATGGAGTAGGGATTCCTAAAAATGTCTACTGTCTGAAGCAGCCAAAGGCAGAGTTAGCCAGAGCTGAGTACAGGCCTCTGGAGACCACTGACTTATTGTAGCATACTATCCTCAAACCTGGCTCTTTCTGGGGTTCTGGAGGTGCCTTAGTGCACTCATATACTTCATCTCCTTACTCCCAAGGAATACAGTCTGATCAATGCAAAAACGAAAACAAAAAACAAAAAACAAAACCAATTCTGACGGGAATTGTCCTGAATTAGCACAGAAAAGACTTGCCTTTGAAGAATATCACTTTCTCCTGGGTGCTCCAACGCTGCTGGCCATACGCATAATGAATGATGAGGAGGACTAAGATACCTGGAGTATGAAAAGGCCAATTGTTGAATAAACAATTTCCAAGCTACCATCCCCACAGCATTAAAAAATAATCACTTCCGGATCAACTGGCCCAGGACATTCTTTCAACTATTTACCACTGATTTAAATGCAGTGATTGTAAGACTAACAGGGGAGTGAGACTGATTTTACAGAATAGCTTAAATCATGTTATGGATGAAAGTCACACTAAGTTCAGCTACCTGATTTATAAGAATTATGTTTCTGTTTATATATGAATTTGATTTGTGGTTGTATGAAATTTAAGAATATGTATTGCATATAGAATGTCTCAAAACATGAAATTAAGCCTTAAATATTTTTGACAACTAGTTTTTTTTTTATCAATAGTGGCATTTCATACTACTTGGCAAGCGCATTAACTACTTCAGCGTTCAGTTGACTAGAGCTTACCAGGCATGTTTTAGCAGACATATATAGAAATACTAGTAGTTCTCAAATGTGGTCTGAAAACCTTTGTTGGGTCCTCTGAATCCTTTCCAGGGTTTCAGCAAAGTCAACACTATTTTCATAATAAGACTAAGACAGGAGTTCCTGTCATGGCTCAGCAGAAACAAAATCTGACTAGCATCCACGAGGACACAGATTCGATCCCTGGCCTAGGTGGGTTAAGGATCTGGCATTGCCGTGGGCTGTGGTGTTGGTCACAGATGTGGCTTGGATCTCATATTGCTGTGGCTGTGGCTCAGGCCGGCAGATACAGCTGTGATTCCACTCCTAGCCTGGGAACCTCCATATGCCGTGGGTGTGGGCCTAAAAAGGCAGGAAAAAAACCCGTACGAAGACATTGTCTTTTTCACTCTTATTCTCTCATGAATGTATTCTGAAGTTTTCCAGTAGTTACATGGCATATGCTATCTCAACAGACTGAATTCAGAACCAGATATGAGAATCTTCCTTCTATTAAGCAAGACATTAAAGAGGTTTGCAAAAATGTAAAGAAATCCCATTTTTCTCATTTTTTTCTGAAAAATATAGTTTTTAATAAAAATATTTTATTTACATTAACATGATTGGTTTATCATTATTATTTTAAAATAAATTGATAAAGAAATAATTTAAACATTTTTCAACTTTTTTTTTTTTTTTTTTTTTTTTGTCTTTTTGCTATTTCTTTGGGCCGCTCCTGCGGCATATGGAGGTTTCCAGGCTAGGGGTCAAATCGGAGCTGTAGCCACCGGCCTATGCCAGAGCCACAGCAACTCGGGATCCGAGCCGCGTCTGCAAACTACACCACAGCTCACGGCAACGCCGGATCGTTAACCCACTGAGCAAGGGCAGGGACCGAACCTGCAACCTCATGGTTCCTAGTAGGATTCGTTAACCACTGCGCCACGACGGGAACTCCCATTTTTCAACTTTAATTTCTAATATGGTATAGGTAGAGAGGTAGGTAGGTAGGTAGATAGAAACATTAAAAGAAGCTCTTTAGGGGCTTTATACTTTTTAGATTACAAAGAAGTCCTAGAGACCTAAGAGTGTAATTAAATCTACCTAAAAACAAAACTTTAAAAGTTTACTGGTTTAGAGTATTAATTGATAAACAGCAAATCTTGATTTTATATGTTCTAAAGAAAATAATTATTTTAAAGTGACTTTCAACTTTGGTTTCCCAAATCCTTGCACATTTATCATTTTGCAATATATCTGAGAAGATATACTCAGAAATTATTCCTACCTAAAATATGAAGAAATCAAGAAATAAAGAATTTTAGATAACATATTAAGTTAGCAGAGTAGCAAGAGAACATAAAGTACTTTCAACTCTATCCCCCAAATTTGGCTAATGAATGGAGTTCCTCCTTACCCCAAATAGTGATTGTGACACCTCAAAATAGAATGGTATTGCAACAAAACATGGAGCCACCTGTAGTCACTTTTGCATTAAAAGCACCTTCACTTCTTAAGCTAACTCAGTGCCCTTTATTGGAGTAGACAGTTAAGCACAGTTCAGTGCTTTCTTGTCATCTGGAAACACTGCTAACTTCTTTTGTAGGAGTTCTTCATGACTTTATCATTTGTTGGTAGAGCTTCTTTTTACAAACGCCGACAGGTTCTCAGGTATACCTGATATAACTTCCACTTGAGACTGAATTCCAGAGTAGTGATCTTTCCAGGACTGTCATGCTAATTTCCTGATCAGGAACTTATAATAACTTCCACCAGATCAAGTTTTTATTCTTTTGCTAAGTTTTCAATGCTCCCATGATTTGGTCTCACATTTCTCACTCAATCTGATTTCTTTTCCCTCTAGAATGTTATCTTTTCAAGGAAGGCTGTTGTCTTTATGCCAGCCTTACTCACATTTCTATAAGAACAGTTAGAATTTACTATATCTTTGCTCATTAATCCTTTAATACCCCTGGGAAGTGGTTATTACTATCCCAATTTTATAGATAAGGAGCTGAGCCCAAAGATATTGGTGTGTCATGCTAAAGACAACACATTTGATCATTGGTAGAGCTAATATTCAAACCTAAGTCTATCTGGCAATGAGGCTAGGGGTCTTAGCCATTACACTAAATATATTAGTAAGTGAATTAAATTTAAATAGGCTAAGTGATCTAAGATTTTATGCTCACACTTCTTAAAAGAAAACAACTAAATGCTGTTTCCAAGAGACACATCTAAAATATGTGAATACAAAAAGATTAAGTCATAGGATAAGACACCCCCCCCCGCCACAAACACATACACAGAGGCTGGTGTAGCTAAACTTTAAAACAAAAATCATTATTAGAAACAAAGAGGCATTTTTGATAATTATAAAAGGTTCATCAGGAAAATATAATAATTTTGACATAATTAATATGTAGCTTCAAAGTACACAAAACAAAGATTAGCAGTACAAGGAAAAAGCAATAAATCCATAATAATAGTGGGAAATAACATACTTTAATTACTAATAAAATAATAAAATGTCAGGATATATGAGACTTGAACAATATAATCACCAGGTCAAATCTGTATTTGGGGAATACTGTACCTCTAAACAAGAGAGAATACAAATTACTCTTTTCAAATACAAATGAAAACTATTTGAAACGAATAATAATGAAAATACTGTTATCAATACTTGAAGTTATTTGCTTACAGAGAAATTTATAGCTCTAAGTGCATATATCAGAAAAGAAATACACAACAAAAGGCAGAGAAACCAGTGAGCTAAGCATCCATTTAGAGAAATTAAAAAAAAAGATGGACAATAGGGCAAGCAATATTAGCAGAAATTAATAAAAAAGGAATGCATACATATAATAGGATTAACAAAGTCAAAAGGTGGTCTTTAAAAAAGTAATAAAACTCCTAAATGCCTAGCAAACTCATTTAAAATAAAAGAGAGATAGCAAAATAACCAATGTTGGGAATAAAAAAGTGGGACATTACCAAAGAGTCTATAGACATTAAATGATAATAGAAGATACTATGAAAAACTTTATGTCAAAAAATTTGAAAATATAAATGAGTGAACGATGTGCTAGAAAAACACTGTCAAAAACTGAAACAAGCAGGAATAGAACATCTGAATGGCATTAAACTATTTAATCTTTAAATAAAAACCTTCCCATAAAGAAAACTCTAGGTTCAGATCATTTCTTTGGTGAATTCTAGCAAACACTTAAGGAATAAACAATAATCAATCTTACACAAGCTCTTCCTGACACTAGAAAACAAAGAAGTACTCACTAGCTTGTTTCATGAGGCCAGCAAAGCCTGACATGTTTCTATTAAAACAAGGAAAATAATAGACCAACCTTACTTGTAAACATAGACACACAGTAAGAAAAATTTTAATACTCTATATTCGATAATATATAAAAAGGCCAATATATGATGACCAGGCTGGGTTTATGCCAGCATTGCAAGGTTGGTTATGGTGGGAAACTAATTTATGAAATTTTCCATACTAACAGAATCAAAGAGAAAAACCATCATCTCAATAGGTGCAGAAGCAACATCTGATAAAACTCAGTATCTAATCATGATAAAAACTCCCAGCAAAACTAGCATTAGAAGAGGAATTCCAGGAGTTTCCCCCCGGCTCAGAGGGTTAAGAATCCAGTGTCGTCACTGCTGTGGCTTTGGTTATTGCTATGGCAGTGGGTTTGATCCCTGACCCTGGGAACATCACATACCACACACGCAGCCAAAAAAAAAAAAAAGAAGTGGAATTCCTTAATCTGATAAAAAGTTTGTCATAGAAAAAAAAAAAAAAAAAAACAGCAACCCACTTCAAACTATGATGAAGTGTTGAGATTTCCCTTTGAAATCAGGGATAAGATAAAGCAGCCCCTACTACAACTTCTCTTCAGTATTGTACTGGAGGTCCTCACTGGTTGGGTAAAGCAAGAAAAAGAAGTACAAGGTATAAGGATGGAAAGAAGAAATAAACTCTTATTATTCACAAATAATATAACTGTACGTGGAAGATCTTAAAGAATATAAATAGTTAAACCAGTGTGACACTGGCATAAAATAAATAAACCCAACTGAATAGAATACAGAGCCCAGAAAGAGACTGATGCTATATGAATACTTGATTCATGACAAAGATGGCAATGCAGAACAAGATATTTTCAACAAGAGGTGCTGAGATAATTGGATACTCATATAAAAAAAAAAGAAGAAGAAACCTGATTTCTACACCACAAACAAAAATCAATTCCAGGTAAACTGTAGGTATAAATGTGAAAGAAAAAATTGTAAGGCTTTTAGATGGAAGGATCTATCTTTATTATATATTCACAAACAATGATATCCAAATGACCAAAAAACATTAAAAAAGCCCATTAATAATTAGGGAAACACAAAACCATAACAAGACAATAGTATATAATAGCTAAAACTAATTAGGCTGATAATAACATGTCAGAACTCTCATGTGGGAGCTCTCCCATGCTACTGGAATAGATTTTGTACAATGCCTTTGGAAAACCATATGGCATTTCATTATCTATTAAATACATGCATAGTTGATGACCTAGAAATTCTACCTCTGGATGAGTACTTTATAAAATTCATCTACATGTCCACCTAGAGACATACGCAAGAATATGAATCTTGGAGTTTCTGTTGTGACTCAGTGGTAACGAACCTGACTAGTATCCATGAGAATGTGGGTTCAATCCCTGGCCTCACTCATTGGGTTAAGGATCTGGCGTTGCTGTGAACTGTGGTATAGGTACAGGTGCAGCTTGGATCTGGTCTTGCTGTGGCTGCAGTTCTGATTCAGCCTCTAGCCTGGGAATTACCATATGCCGTGGGTGAGGCACTCAAAAAAAAAAAAAAAGAATGTGAATCTTGAATTATATGAATCTTATAAATGAGTGAAAGACATCCGAGACAAAAGAACATACTATATGATACTATTTATATAAATGCAAAAAACAGGGAAGGGATGTATATTCTATTGTTACAACCATAAAAAAAACAAGGAAATATGCATCAGAAAACTCAGGACAGTGGTTACCTTTGGCAGTAGAGAGGGTGAAGTGACTGGGAGAGGACATAAGAGGGACTTCTGGGATCCTGGCAATGTTCTAGTCTTCAACCTAGATGGAAATTATATGGATATTTGATCTACGATATTTATGCTTTGGTTCACTTTTCTGTGTTATATTTCATAGTAAAATGTATAAAAATACAAGGATTTCTCTGTATTTCAAAGGAATACAAAGCATCACTAATCAGCTTGGAAGATAAGTAACAAAGTCAGTGTAATAAAGAAATTCAGTGCATGTTTCAGGAGTTAATCTCACTTTTTTTGTTGACTCATATTAGAAGAGATGCTGTAAATGCAAATAAAGACTACTTCGTTTAAATTTTACATGTCATGGGTTCACCCTTTGATTATGTGCATGTGGTCTGCCCTTCATAGGGACCAGTTGTTAAGGGCCAATGTTCCAGAACTCAGAAGAAACAGGTTCGTGGAGACGGTCCTCCTGAATGTGATATTCCCTGAGGTTTTGCTTTTGGTGGGAATTATAAGTATCTCAATGGACCAGGCTTTGTGTGAAACATTCATTCTTCTTAGGTAGCATGAAATAAGCATCAGGTCACTCTGTTTGGGCTTTGCTCTTCTAAGGAGAGGGGTTAGGAAACCCTTCACCAAGGTCACCTACCTCATACTTAATCTGCCCAATAATCACACACGTTTTTTCCCCACATATATCCTAACTCCTAACTAGTTAAATATACTAGGCAGATTAAGCATACTTTTGCATCTCACTGCACTTGAATTATTTACATAATGGGCTCTCAACAAGTGTTTCTACTACATCTATGTTTCATTTGAACATATTTGAAATAATATATAGTCCATAGTTTTTCCACTGACAAATAATTTTGGTTTACATCAAGTTTTCCATCACGCAGGAGAAAAGGCTTTTCGTTATTTTGTTGATGTTGTCAAAATTTATAAATTTTGTCTCCTCTGAGATGACAAAAAGCATGTCCAACCTCGAATTGAGAAAGACAGTGGAAGTCAGTTAACTACATTTACATTTAAAGCATGCCAGCAGTATTAGACTGAGCTCTCTCGCAGTCAAGCAAAAATTAATAGACCTGTCTCATTCCAAAAAGATTGAGGAAGTTGTTGCTTATACAGCATTTTGGCAAAAAAAAAATCTATGAATTTTACAACATGCTAGTTGGTATTTTAATGATAGTCTAGAAACATCTAGAAACGTTGTGAGAAGTTCAAAGACTAGAGCTGATGAACTCTCAAACTTGAGGAGGCTTTCTCCTTGAGGAGGTTTTCTCCTGCCCCCCTTTTCCCCCATTCCTCCTCTATTTGAAACAGCCAATGGTTATTAGAAGCTGCACCTAAATAGGAGTGGGCTCAATGATTCTGTAGCTAGACTAGATATTTAATGCTTAACCATCTTTTAAGGTCTGGAGATCAGGCATAAAAATCAAGTCCTCCTCACTGTTGCCTGAATTTTCTCAGAAGTACTAAATAGTTCTTTTGTATAAGTCAAATAACACCTGGAAACAGAGACTGTGTTAGCAAGAAGGTGGCTATTCAGAAAGGAGGTGACTTCATTGGGTTTAGAATGCTTATGATGACCCTTTCCTTTCCCTTACCATTTCCAAGACTTATCTCTGAACTTTACATCTGATGACTGAGGTCTGCAAGGTGGCTTATAAAATCCTAACTGATCAACTGGCTGAAAATCATTGGGGAGCACTATCCTACTGACATGCTCCTAATTTCACCAAGTGTTACACTCCAGAAATGAAGTCAATTTGTAGATAAATGAAAAGTCTTAAGAACAGCTATTGGGTAATTTTATCCATTGCAACAGAAAACTTTCCCTGCCATTAGAGAAAGGAAGGGCTAAGCATGAAGTAACAAGGGAAAGGGAACCTCAGTTGCAGCTAAGTATTGGCATTTACCAGCTGCATGCTCTCAGGCAACGTAGTGTCTCTGAGTCTTAGGTTTTTCATCTGTAAAATGGAGATTATTTAATTGAGATCTAGAAATAAGCACAGCGCCAGGCACGAAGTAGGCCATGAGAAATAATAGTTATTTGTTCTAATAGTTACAGACAATGTGTCAGTTTTGAGTTACTTTAGTGACCCCGCAGGGAGGATGAGCAGAGGTGGAGCAGCAGGGAAGGACAGAGTAAGTTTGTCAGGTTCTTGGCACAGTCTGGATCTCCAGCTCCAAGGCGTCTGCTCCCGAAAGTACTCCAGAGGCTCAGGCCACGCCCTAGGACATCACTCAGGGCACTAGGACACCTCAGGGGCGCCTGCGGTTTCTCTCCAGATCTAGCTCGACCCTGGCCAGGCCAATTCCAGGGTAGCTCAAACTCACCTGCTTGACAGGTGCCGGCGGTCTGGGGCGTGACCGCGAGGGCGCGCGGGCAGGCGTGGTGGGCGGGAGCTTAGAATATGAAGCTCCAGGCGCATGGCACCCGCCGCCCAGTCGCCGCGGTGGCTGCCGGGATGCGCCGCAGCGAATGGTCGCGTCGGGCGCCGCTCTGAGTGACCTTTCACCCGCGCCCAGCGGTCCCGGGCGGCGGCACAAGGCGGAAGCCATGGCGGAGGCGGCGGCTGCAGCGGGCGGGACGGGCGCGGGCGCGGGCTCCGGCTCCGCAGCGGACCGGGATCGGGACCCGGAGCGGGACGGCGCGGGGCGGAGGCTGCGGGTTTTGTCGGGTCATCTGCTGGGCCGGCCCCAGGAGGCTCTGAGTACCAATGAGTGCAAAGCGCGGAGAGCCGCTGCGGCGGCCACGGCGGCGCCCGCAGCCACTCCCGCCGCACAGGAGTCGGGCATCATCCCCAAGAAGCGGTGAGTAGCGGTTCTGTGGAGCGAGCTGGCAGTAAGGGACCAGGCCGGGCCTGTGCTGCGGGAGGGCACAGGCAAGGTGGAAAGGGAGGTGACACGGGTGGGCAGAAGGCAGCTCTGTTCCTGAAAGTGCACACCCATTTCTTTTTCGAGAAAGAGTGGTTGAGACCCTGACTCTGACTGTAAGGGGGCGGGATGAAATGGTGGATTTTGGCCACTACTTGAGGGTAATAGATCTGAAGAACTATTATCGGGAAAGGCTTTAAGGGAACCTTTTTTCTTGAATTCGTAATGCCAGAAATTCATTCTCTGTTTTGAATTATTACTTTGGAGGCTAAGGTCTTGGAGTAAATAGAAGGGGTTCAATTATGATTCTCCAAGGAAATTTAAGTTTGTGCCAAATGATGGATCTTTTCTGATTCGCATAAGCCTGGGTGCGTGTGGGGAGAAGTGATGGTTCCTGGAAGAAGATGTTGCTTCGTAGTTTTCCTCTTGCTTAGGGGTTTGATCTTTGACTTTGAGGAAGGAAATCGAGGGATGGATAAGAAGCAATAAACAGCAGACACAAGTTAGTGATTTAGGGTGTGGTGGTAGTTATTGAGATCTGGTGTAATCAGAAGCTGAAAGATCCTTGTCTGTGAATGAGGTTGTCTTAACGAGTTTTTTGGAGAAATATAAAGCTTAGAAGGAAGCTACTAGGGAAAGCTATTTTGTGAGATGTGGCTTTGTCAGCATGGATAAACTTTGAAAGTGAAAAAAGTTGTTAATGTTTAATTTCTAGTCTCAATGTGCCAGAGATTGATAAATCTACGATTTCTTTTATTTTTCTCCAAACTCTGAGGTAGGTACAGTTATTGCACATTTTACCTATGAAATAAACCAAGATTTAGAAGCCTCCATAGGCACATGTGGCAGCTTAGATTTTGAAAGCATGTCAAATTAACTTTAGGGCCAAGTTCTTAAACCCTACGGCTTCTTATAAATTCATTCATTAATTCAGCATTCATAAGTCCTTCCTCTACTACATACTCACTATTACCAGGGGTACAGAGATTTAAAAATGCAGTTATTTACTCATAAGGAATTGATAGCCTAAAAAGGTTGTTATAATACAGTGTGATAAGAAACTTAGCTGATAACTATAGCAAATAGTCACTTAACCCAGTTTTGGGTATTTATTTATTAGGGCGAAGGCTTTCCAGAGTAAGGATTGTCTGAGTAAATCTTGAAGTTTGTGTTGGAAGTAGCCTGCCAAAGAAGTGTTCTTGCCGGAAGAACTGTGTGTTCACCAGTAAAGCAGTGAGAGACAGATTAGGGGACTGCTGAGAGTGAAGTGTTGCAGGACAGGATGAGAATGACTTGGAATGAGGTTTGGAAAGGCTGGTCTTGTTTGCAGGATTTTATGTGGGGCAAAAAACATGATTACATTTACCTTTTAGAAAGGTCACATTGGGGACTAAGTTGAAGGTTTAAGCACTTAAGCATATTGTTTGTGGGGACAAAAATCTGAGTTTGAATTTCCACTCCACAGTTCCAGCTGCATGAGAGACTTAACCTTTCTCAGCGCTTCAGACCCCGCATCTGTGAAAATGAGGACAACAATTCCTGCTTTGCAGTGTTGCTGTGAGAATTGAATAGTTAAGTGATCAAGTGCTTAGTGCAGTGCCAGTTTCATAACCCTTCAACAAATGGTAGATGCAATTTTTATTGAGTCCAAAGACAAGGAGACCATTAAAAAGAAGACTATCATCCCAGTAAGAAAGCTGTGATTCTGAACTAAGGCACAATGTGAGAGTGAGCAATCTCTTTGAAAAAAATATTAGGAGGTAAATTTTCCATTATTTGGTTATTGAGTGATGAGGGAGGAAGGAATCAAGGATTACATCTTGGCCTTTGGCTTCACTTGAAGTTGTATTAGCTGTGATTGGATTTAAAAGTTTAAATTTTTCTAATGGCTAATTACATTTATATCTATTAATTTTTGTGCATCTGTGTGATTGTACATTTCTATGTAGGTTGACACTCTTAGAATTAGGTAGAACAGGTGTTCCTTAAGGTTGGATTTAGGGGCCTTTGTCTGCAGCATTCAGAAGAAAATAATAATGTTTGGAAGGCACATTGGGTTACTGGATGAGGCTTCCTGTGCCTGAAGCTGACTGGTCTCTGGGAGGCCTTCTCTGGTTGCTCAGTGGACTGAAGACACAATGTAGTGCACTGATGGGATAGGTTTCAAAAGGTAGAAAGTGCTGGTCTTAATTCAGGATGGCAGGGGTGGTGGTAAAATCTAGTCCTGTACAACTGTTTCGAAGTTTAAATCAAAATATGGGGGAACACAACAGCTTGTATTTGAAGGAACATCAAAAGCTTCTTCACAGTCATGTACTTAATATATTGTTCATGGGAAACCCAGGTGTTCCTTCTTCTTCCTACTGTTTGACTGGGCCTCAGTTTGCCAGCAGTAGAGCTGGGCCTAAAGGGAAGGCAAATGATGGAGCAAGAAGGATCCAGTGTGTATTTCTAGTAAAGTGTGAGTCTCACTTAGACTTTATTGTTATTTTTCAGACATTTGAGCATGTGTGTTATTTGCATAACTCCTTCTCTTTTATCACCTTGGATGATGTCATTGGTTATAATTCTATCTCTTGGCTGGTTATCATCATGAAATTGGAGGACTGACTTCTTGAAACTCCTATGTTTTCATTTCTCTTACAAGGGTAGTCATGTGTATGTTAATTTACTCAACATTTATTGAATAGTTGCTTTATGACAGATATTGTCTTAGATTCTGGAGGTAAAGAGATGAATTCTTTGGCCTCAAAGAATTCACAGTTTAGCAAAGAAGATAGGCATTCCAGTACATTTTGATAAAACCAATGTAGATCATGTACAGATATAGTCCACAGGCAAGAAAGAGTAGAATACTCTATCTAGAGGGTCAGGGGAGGCTTTCTGGGGATGGTTTTAAAATATGGATGATAGTGTGGCAGGTTGGTTGGATGGTGAAAGGAGTTTGTATTCCAGGCAAAAGTTATAGTTAATGGCAAAGCAAGGGGGCATGGAAGTGCATCTTGTATTTGGGTAAGAAAATAAGTATTGGTAGAGGTGGGAGTAAAATGAAAAGAGGAAGGCACAAGCAGGTCATGGAGGCCTTTGGCCTTTGTATCATCAGTCCATTCATTTTTTCACTCGTTTGTGTGTGGATGTTTGAGTGCTTACTGCAACATATAGCAGTGAACCAAAATTGTGTCTTCATGGACTTATTTTCTAGTTGGAGTGGAGATAGTGAACAGACAAGTAATACAGTATGTCAGATGATGATAAATAAAGTGAAGAAAAATGAAGCAGCATAGGAGGATAGGTGATAGAGAACCCTCGAAGGAATTATGCTGGCAAGAGACATAATCAGATTGGGTTGGGGTTTGAGAGAAATCACAGAGTCAATTTCGGGTCCTTAGCCTGCTGAGCTCTTGATCTTGATCTTGCCTCTGAATGAAGTTTTAGATTCCTAAAAATCATAGTAAATGTCAATTAAACATGTCACACTTTTATGCCCTTGTGTTGGGTTTTTTGTTATTTTAAAAGAAGTTACTATAATGTTATGAAAAAGAGAAAAAAATCCCTGTTGACATCTGTCCCTTCATATCGATAAACACTTTCTCTGTTGTAATTTTTGGCCCTAAACTCATTGTGATTTGCTTTAGGCAGAACTGTTCTGTGGCAGTTTTTACAGAGGTTATAAACTTTTATGGTTCAGATCAAAATAATTTCTGATTGAAAAAGCTACTAATTAATTTACTTGCTTATACTGTCATTTCTACACAATATTCTTTTACAAAAATAATGTATTATTTAACATCTACCAGAAACCTTGGTAGATATCTTCCAGAAGGAAAAACCTGAGTTAACTTCCTGTAAATGTTTCACCGGAGGGCATCTTGAAGCCTGTAAGAGCTGATGTATTTCTGCAACATGGTTATTTGCACAAGCGACCCAACTTAATGATTTAACATCATGTGGCAAAATTAGAGCTTACTTTAGTAGTTATGCTGAACGACATACCTGGCCATACTTTGAGTTTCCACCTAGGGATTTTAGTAATAGTAGTAATAGGGATTTTACTTTTATTAAGTCTTATGTGCCAGGTACCCTGCTGAGGCTTAATGTACTTTTTCTCATTTAATTTTCACAATAGCTCTGAAAAAGAAGTGACACTCTATGTATGTTATAGGTGAGGAAATAGAGGCTTAGATAATTTGTCTAAAGTCATGCAACTACAAAATAAGAGACAGTATTTCAATTCTGATCTGTTGTAACTCCAGAGGCTAGATTTCTTCCCCTATAGAGTATTACTGCACTTGGTGTTTCCTCTGGGGGAAATTACCTACTTGGTAGTCATAAGCTATTTTCTTTGTCATCCAAGTTTCAAACCTTTTGGGTTAAATAGATGATGTTCACATATAGTGTCATAATTTAGAGAGTATTCATTTATATTGTACTTATTAAATAAATTATAAAATATATGATGCTGTCAAAACAAAATTCATAATTTAAGAAAATGTAATGCATGGTTTAAAAAAGATAGACCAGCTTGTTCCTTTTGTGGGTAGGAAGTAGTATCCAGAATAAAAGGGAAAGAGTAAGAGGACTGTGGAAAACCCCAGATCAGAGGAGAAAGGAGGAAAAGAGAAGAGGTCATGGGGGATTTACTGCTTAGCTGTAAATTAACTATCTTTGGATTGTGGGTGAACAAAAATCCCCGAAGGCTTATTCTCCATGGTTGTTTGGTATCATACTTCTCTTAGATTGCAAGTGTCATTTTGGGATGGACCCACATATTCTATAAATAGACTTCATTATGTCAGGAACTTTCTACTATAGAGCCACTTACCTCTGGTCACTTAGTGAAAATATCTAGTAGTAAATTAAGTGATCTTTTTTAGGCTGCAGAGAGATGGAGTGCTGTTGTAGTCAGATGAGATACTTTATCAAACCCTTTAAAAGCAAGTGCTAAGCAAGTATTACTCTTTTTGGTTTTATTTTCTTATTATTGGGAATATAATGTCTGTTCAACAGATTAGTATGTTAATTTCAATTCCAAACTAACTCAGAGGATCCTGAGTAAAGTTTACTCTATTTGTTGGGCTTTAAGGGTAATATTTAGTTATACCTCTGCCTCACATCTGAGTTCAGAATCAATTAGAAGATGCAGAATATAGACAGATGGAGTAAAAATGTCCACTTTATTACCAAAAAAGCTGGTTGGAGTGTATGACTTAGATCTGGACTACCTAATATTTACCCTTCATTAGACAGTGCTGGACACAGAAGGCTTCTTCTGCTAAGGGCAGAGCCAGCTCCAGTAAGCCTCATACACGGCATTGAGAAATAAAGAGTATAACCTCTCTAAAGCCAATAGATTGGAGAAAGGGCAGACCCTAGGGACTTTAGTGCATCCTCTCAGAAGTCACTCACCAGGTTAAGTCACTCTTTCACTGAGAAAGAGTGAATATATGAGGGTTGGGAAGAGGCCAGGACTGTTAACTCTATGGAAATCTCTCCACTTTGGAAACTGGAGGCTGAAGAAAGGAAGTTTTGCTGGAGTGTTGTTGGACAAGTTAAGGGAAGGGCTGAAAATTTTTTGGTAAATAAGTCTTCCATCTGCATCATTTTCATGTGTTATCCCCATTGCCTACTGAATATATTACAGTTTCCTCCTGGGGCAGTTAAGGTCCTCCAGGAGCATCTATGTAAATCAGCCTTTCCAGGCCTGTCTCTTATTTCCTTGATGCCTACTGTGTATTCTAGCCACGTACCAGAATTATTGCTATTCCCAGAACATGGATTTCTCCTCCCCCTTTTCTTTCTTTGAATATGTTAGTGTTTCTCAAAGTATAGTACACATAGTACTGATGGTCCTTCAATCATCTGGAGTGGTACAAATTTATTGGGATAGTTATAAATGTTTGTATATATTATTACCTATTATTTTTTAAACCTTTATTGAACTATTATCAATTTGTTATAAAAGTATATGCTCAAATCTTAAGTTTATAGCTTAATTGCTTTTTACAAAATGAGCAGATCCATCTTGTGAGTATTTGTTAGTATTTAGATTAAGAAATAGCACATTACCAGTACCTCAGAAGCTCTCTTCATGTTCCTTTCCAATACCTTCTCCCACCAGGATAACCACCACCTTGACTTCTTATACTCTAGTTTGGATTCGCTTATTTTGAACTTGGTATAATTCATATAGTAGAATGTAGACACATACAGCGTGTACCCTTTTGTGTGTGGCCTGTTTCCCTTAATATTATGTTTACTATATTCATTCACACTGTTACTTTTAGCTGTATTTTGTTCATCCTCATTGCTGAATGGTTTTCCACTGGGTGGATATACACCACGATTTATCCATTCTGTTATTGGTGGGCATTTAAGTGGTTGCTAGTTTTAGGTTTGAATATTTATTTATTTGTAATATGAAGTACATGTCAAACTAGTGTTTTTACAGACTTACTGTATAGAAATGGGCTGAAATAATTAAAATAGTATTTAGTATTTAATATGTTCAGTTTTCTTATATATATCAGTTGTCTGGGGTAACAGACAAAATTTAGGTACTAAATCATTCTTTTAAACATACTAAATTGAATTTGTAAACACAGTGACCTGAAAGTCTTGGCAGTGTTCAGATGAACTTATTTATAAACTTACAGGATTTCAGCTTAAATCTACAGGTCTGTTACTTAGATTAACATTTTAAATGTGTTTCAAGTCAGTCATTTTTTCAGGCTAGATTCTTTTAAATTTTGTAAGTATATAAAAGGTCAATTTTTGCTTCGCTCTCTTAAAAACATTATCATCTGATTTTGATTCTCTTCTCTCTCTCTCTTTTTTTTTTAGGGCCACACCTGCAGCATATAGAAGTTTCCAGGCTGGGGTCATATCCAAACTGGAGCTGGAGGTCTATGCCATAGCCACTGCAACATGGGATCTGAGCCACATCTGCGACCTACACCACAGCTCATGACAATGCTAGATCCTTAACCCACTGAGTGAGGCCAGGGATTAAACCCACATCTCATGGATACTAGTTGGGTTTTTTTTTTTTTACCACTTAGCCATGACGGGAACTCCTGATTCTCTTCTCTTAACCTCTTTTTCTCTAAATTAAATTCGTATATTTAATTCTAGATTGTTCTGCAGCTGAATTATGCTTGCTGTTTAAGGAAGGCTGTTACCGTTCTTAAGTAACTGCAGTTTTGATAAGGGAGTTTTGCCTCCTGAGTGAGATTTGGAACTATAGGTATCATCTTAGTACTCACTAAGAAAAATATTGTATTGTGTAATAATGTTGGTCTTTTCAGCATATCTCCAGTTTACTAACCTAGATTTGGGCTAGGTTGCTGACCAGATTCTTGTCAGTAACTTCACTCCGACTCTCCAAACTCTATTTATAGTTGCCATGTCAGCTACCTCATACCATCAAGTGGGGAGTGTTCATGTATCTCAGGGCCTTGCAGCCAAGTAATAAGAATTATTTAATTTTTATACTCACAGTTTGCAACTTCCATTCAGATTCATTATGTGGTTGGATTTTGCATTTCTTCTGTAGATGTTCAAATTTTATAGGAATCTAGCAATAAGGATATTAAAATGGTACCCACTTGAATTCTTTTCTTCAGTCAAGTCAAATTTTATGAGTCACTGTCTTCTAGAGCTTTTTGTGATGATGGAGATATTTTATGGTCTGCATAGTCCATTATGGTAGCCACTAGCCACATGTGGCCATTAAGTTCTTGAAATGTGGCTAGTGTAACTGAGGAGCTGAGTTTTAAATTTCATATACTTTTAATTAATTTAAATTTAAATGGACATGTATAGCTAGTGATATGTGGCTAGTGATACTATGTGCTATACTATAGGTGTGTTATATGTATATAGTATATGTGCTATACTATAGCACAGCTGTAGATTGATACTTAACTCATTATCTATCCTTTCTTATTCCCAATGAAGCTACTGTTCTGAGTTTTCTTACTTCTCTAAGTATTAACAGCAGTCCTGTAGTCACATCTTTCCACCTTTACTCTTTTTTTTTTTTTTTTAATGGCCACACTTGTGCCATGTAGAAGTCCCCAGGCCAGGGATTGAATCCAAGCTGCAAGTGCACCAATGCTGGATCTTTTAACCCACTTTGCCAGAATGGGGATTGAACCTGCAACTCTGCAGTGACCCCAGCTGCTGCATTCACATTCTTAACCTTCTATGCCATAGCAGGAACTCCTCATTTTTTCTGTTTTATGTTTGTTCATTTGTTTTTTAGACTCCATATGTAAGTATAGTATTTGTCTTTCTTGGTCTGACTTATTTCACTTAGCGTAATTCCTCCTAGGTCCATCCATGTTGTCACAAATGGTAAGGTTTCATTCTCTTTTTATGACCAAGTAGTATTCCATTGTGTGTTTGTTGTATATCTTCTTTATTTGTTCACCTGTTGATGGACACTTAGATTGCTTCATATCTTGGCTTTTGTAAAAAATGCTGCAGTGAACATAGGACTACCTATGTCTTAGATCGCTTGGTAGTTCACTTTTCAGTTTTTTGGGGGAACCTCAATACTGTTTTCTATAGGGCTGCTCAGTTTACATTTCCACCAATGTAAATTGGTGCACAAGGGTTCCCTTTTCTTCATATCCTCACCAAGGCATGTTATTTGTTATCTTTTTGATGATAGCCATTTTGACAAGTGTGATGTGATAATTCATTGTGGTTTTGATTTGCGTTTCCTTGATTATTAGTGATGTTGAGCATCTTTGCATGTGTCTATTGGACATCTGTATGTTGTCTTTGGAAAAATGTCTATTCAGGTCCTCTGCCAATTTTTTAAGTGGGTTGTTTGGTTTGTTTTTATTGTTTAGGTTGAGTTGTGAATTCTTTGTGAAGTTTGGATATTGATCTCTTATCAGATATATTATTTGCAAATATTTTCTCCCATTTAGTAGGCAGCCTTTTTGTTTGTTGATAGTTTCCTTTGCTGTGCAAAAGCTTTTTAGTTTGATGTAGTCTCATTTGCTTATTTTTGCTTTTGTTTCCATTGCCCAAAGACACATATCCAAAAACGTATTGTTAAGACTGATGTCAAAGAGTGTACTGCCTGTGTTTTTTTCTAGAAGTTTCATGGTTTCAGATCTTATATTTAAGTCTTTCTTTAACATTTTGAGTTTATTTTTTTATGTGGTGTGAGAATATAGTTCAGGTAGATTCTTTTGTAAGTTGCTGTTCCGTTTTCTCAGTACCATTTATTGTAGCGACTGTTGCCTTGTCTCCTTTGTCATAGATTATTTGAACATGTAAGGGTGGGTTCATTTCTGGGCTCTGTTCTGTCCCACTGATCCATGTGTATGCTTTTGTGCCAGTACCATGCTATCGTTTTGTTTGTTTGTTTTTTGTTTTTTGCTTTTTAGGGCTGCAACTGCGGCTTATGGAGGTTCCCAGGCTAGGGGTTGAATTGGAGCTATAGCTGCCAGCCTAACCACAGCCACAGCAACAAGGGATCTGAGCTGCATCTGCGATGTTCATCACAGTCCATGGCAATGCTGGATCCTTGACCCACTGAGAGAGGCCAGGGATCGAACCCACATCCTCATGGATACTAGTCAGATTCGTTTCCACTGTACTACAGTAGGAACTCCCCAGTACCATACTGTTTTGATTACTGTAGCTTTGCAGTATAGTTTTGAGATCAAGGAGTGTGATACCTCTGGCTTTGTTATTTCTCAAGATAGTTTTGGCTATTTGGGGTCTTCTGTGTTTCCATGCAAATTTTAGAATTATTTGTTCTAGTTCTGTGAAAAATGCCATTGGTATTTTGATAGGGATTGCATTGAATCTATACATTGCATTGGGTAGTATGATCATTTTAACAATAATTCTTTTTTTTTTTCCAGCTGTACAGCATGGGGATCAAGTTATTCTTACATGTATACATTTTTTCCCCCACCCTTTGTTCTGTTGCAATATGAGTATCTAGATATAGTTCTCAATGCTACTCAGCAAGATCTCCTTGTAAATCTATTCTAAGTTGTATCTGATAACCCCAAGCTCCTGATCCCTCCCACTCCCTCCCTCTCCCGTCGGGCAGCCACAAGTCTATTCTCCAAGTCCATGATTTTCTTTTCTGAGGAGATGTTCATTTGTGCTGGCTATTAGATTCCAGTTATGAGTGATATCATATGGTATTTGTCTTTGTCTTTCTGACTCATTTCACTCAGTATGAGATTCTCTAGTTCCATCCATGTTGCTGTAAATGGTATTATGTCATTCTTTTTTACGGCTGAGTAGTATTCCATTGTGTATATATACCGCATCTTCCAAATCCAATCATCTGTTGATGGACATTTGGGTTGTTTCCATGTCCTGGCTATTGTGAATAGTGCTGCAATGAACATGCGGGTGCATGTGTCTCTTTTAAGTAGAGTTTTGTCTGGATATATGCCCAAGAGTGGGATTGCAGGGTCATATGGAAGTTCTATGGATAGATTTCTAAGGTATCTCCAAACTGTTCTCCATAGTGGCTGTACCAGTTTACATTCCCACCAACGGTGCAGGAGGGTTCCCTTTTCTCCACAACTCCTCCAGCACTTGTTATTTGTGGACTTATTAATGATGGTCATTCTGACTGGTGTGAAGTGGTATCTCATGGCGGTTTTGATTTGCATTTCTCTTATGATCAACGATGTTGAGCATTTTTTCATGTTTTTATTGGCCATCTGTATATCTTCCTTGGAGAACAGTCTATTCAGGTCTTTTGCCCATTTTTCCATTGGTTGATTGGCTTTTTTGCTGTTGGGTTGTGTAAGTTGCTTATATATTCTAGAGATTAAGCTCTTGTCTGTGCATCATTTGAAACTATTTTCTCCCATTCTGTAAGTTGTCTTTTTGTTTTCTTTTGGGTTTCCTTTGCTGTGCAAAAGCCTTTTCAGTTTGATTAGGTCCCATGGGTTTATTTTTGCTCTAATTTCTATTGCTTTGGGAGATTGACCTGAGAAAATATTCATGAGGTTGATGTCAGAGAGTTTAATAATAATTCTTCCTCCATGAGCACAGTGTATCTTTCCATTTGTTTGTGTCATCTTCAATTTTTTTCATCAGTGTCTTATAGTTTTTAGAGTATAAGTCTATTATTTCTTTCTCTTTGTTAGATTTATTGCTAAGTGTTTTATTCTTTTTGATGTAATTTTAAACGGAACTGTTTTCTTAATTTCTCTCTCTGATAGTTCGTTATTAGTGTATAGAAACAGTAGATTTCTGTGCAGTAATTTTGTATTCTGCAACATTTCTGAATTAATTGATGATTTCTAGTAGTTTTTTGGTGGCATCTTTAGGATTTTTTATATATAGATAGTATCATGTTATTTACAAAGAGTGACAGTTTATTTCTTCCTTTCTAATTTGGATTTCTTTTCTTTCCTTTTTTTGTCTTGTTGCTGTGGTTAAGACTTCTAATATTGCATTGAATGAAAGTGGTGAGAGTGGGCATCCTTGTCCTATTCCTGATCTTAAAGGAATGTTTCAGCTTTTCACTGTTGAGTAGGATATTGGCTATTGGTGTGTCATTTGTGGCATTTATTATGTTGAATTATGTTCCCTCTGTACCCATCTTGTTGAGAGTTTTTATCCTAAGTAGATGTTGACTTTCGTCAAAATCTTTTTCTACGTCTGTTAAGATGATGGTGTGATTTTTGTTTTTCAGTTTGTTAATGTGATGTATGCAGATATTGAACCATACCTGCATCTCTGGGATAAATCCTACCTGATCATGCTGTATGATCCTTTTAATGTATAATTGTATTTGGTTTGCTAGTAGTTTGTTGAATATTTTTGCATCTATGTTCATCAGTGATATTGGCCTGTATTTTTTGTTTGTTTGCTTGTGGTATCTTTTTCTGGTTTTGGTATCAGGGTCATGTTGGCCTTGTAGAATGAGTTCAGAAGTAATTCTTTACTCTTCAGTTTTTTGGAATAATTTCAGAAGGATAGGTGTTACCCTTCTTTAAATATTTGGTAGAATTCACCTGTGAAGCCATTTATCTTGGATTTTTGTTTGTTGGGAGCTTTTTGTTTTGTTTTGTTTAAACTACTGATTAGATTTTGTTCCTGGTAACCATTCTATTCATAATTTCTATTCCTGATTCAGTCCTGGGAGGTTGTGTTTCTTGAAATTTACCCATTTCTTCTAGGTTTTACAATTTGTTGGTTTGTCATTGTTTATAGCAAACTTTTTTATCCTTTGTATTTTTATGGTGGTTATAACTTCTCTTTCATTCCTGATTTTATTTACTTGTGCCCTCTCTTTTTCTTCATCAGTCTGACTAAAGGTTTATCAGTTTTGCTTATCTTTTCAAAGAACCAGCTCTTAGTTTTATTGATCTTTTCTATTGCTTTTTAATCTCTCTTTTTATTTCCACTCTTATCTTTATTATTTCTTTTGTTCTACTAACTTTGGGCTTTGTTTTTTTTCTAGTTCCTTTAGATATAAGTTTAGATTGATATTTTTATTGTTTCTCAAGGTAGGCATATATTGCTATGAATTTCCCTCTTAGAACTACTTTTGCTGCATTCCATAGGTTTTGGATCATTGTTTTTCCATTTCCACTTGTCTCTGGGTGGTTTTTTGATTTCCTATTTGATTTCATTAGGAACTCATTGATTGTTTAGTAGTATGTGGTTAACACTTTACATGTTTGTGGTTTTTTTTTTTTTTTTGGCTTTTTGGCTTTTTGGCTTTTTGCCATTTCTTGGGCCACTCCCGCGGCATATGGAGGTTCCCAGGCTAAGGGTCAAGTCGGAATTGCAGCTGCCAGCCTACGCCAGAGCCACAGCAGTGCAGGATCTGAGCCGCGTCTGCGACCTGCACCACAGCTCACGGCAATGCCGGATCCTTAACCCACTGAGCAAGGCCAGGGGTCGAACCTGCAACCTCATGGTTCCTAGTCGGATTCGTTAACCACTGCGCCACAACGGGAACTCCTGTTTGTGTTTTTTGCAGTTATTTTCTTGTAGCTGATTTCTAGTCTCATACCATTGTGGTTGAAAAAGATACTTCATATGATTTCAGTATTCTGAAATTTATTGAGATCTGTTTTGTGGCCTGGCATGTGATCTGTCCTGGACTATGTTCTGGGTGCTCTTGAAAACTGTGTGTTCTGCTGTTTTGGGTGAAATATTCTGTATATAGCTATTAACTCACTTTGGTCTAGTGTGTCATTTAAGGTCAGTATTTCCTTATTTATTGTCTGGATGATCTGTCCACTGATGTAAGTGCGGTGTTGAGGAGACTCGCTATTATTGTGTTACTGTCAGTTTTTCTTTTTAATGTCTGTTAATATTTGCTTTAAGTTTTTAGGTGCTCCTAAGCTGGGCGCATATATATTTACAACTATTTTTTGCTGTTGTTGACTTGATCCTTTTATCATTATGTAATGCCCTTCTTTGTCTCTTGTTACTGTTTTTAAGTCTGTTTTGTCTGATATAAATTTTGCTACCCTTGCTTTCTTTTCATTTCCATTTGCACGTAACACCTTTTTTATACCATAATTTTTAGTCTATATTTGTCTTTAGATCTGAAGTGAGCCTCTTAATAAACAGCATATATATATATGCCTTTTTCTTACCCCCATTGAGCCAGTCTTTGTCTTTGGTTGGAGGTTTGGTTTTTTTTGCTTTGTTTTGTTTTTGGTTTTGGTTTTGGTTTTGCCTTGCCCACAGCATGTGGAAGTTCCTGGGCCAAGGATCAAACTTGTGTGCCACAGTAGCAACCTGGGCTGCTGTAGTGGTGACACCAGATCTTTAATCTGCTGTGTCACAAGGGAACTCCCAATTGGAGTATTTCAAGTAATTATTGATAGGAATGTGCTTACTGCTGTTTTGTCAATCGTTTTGGAATTATTTTGTAGTTCTTTTTTTCCCCCTTTCTTCAGTTGCTTCCTACCTCTTTGGACAGAGAGATCAGCAATTGAGTTTGACCCAGGCTCTTTCAGGTTACCGCCTGTGTGCTGGGATCAGAGTGTGTGAGATTTTGCATGCACCCTTTAAGAGTGGAGTCTCTGTTTCCTCACATCTCATCTAGAGGCTCATCTCGTCTAGTCAGTGCAGGACCCCAGGCTGAGAAGCCCAATATGGTCCTCAAACCTCTTACTCCTTGGGGAAAACCTCTCCTAGGATTCAATTATCCTTCTCTTTGTGGAATTCCTTTGTGGGGTTGTTGGCCTTGTGTATACTATATATCTGCCCCCTTTACCTGTCTTGTGCTTCCTTCTTTAATATCTTCAATTGTAGAAAAGCTTTTTTGCATCTTCAGGTCATTTTCATAGACAGTTGCTTTGCAAAGAGTTTTTTTTTGTTGTTGTTGTTGTTGTTGTTGCTATTTCTTGGGCCGCTCCCGCGGCATATGGAGGTTCCCAGGCTAGGGGTTGAATCGGAGCTGTAGCCACCAGCCTACGTCAGAGCCACAGCAACGCGGGATCCGAGCCGCGTCTGCAACCTACACCACAGCTCACGGCAACGCTGGATCGTTAACCCACTGAGCAAGGGCAGGGACTGAACCCGCAACCTCATGGTTCCTAGTCGGATTCGTTAACCACTGCGCCACGACGGGAACTCCTTTTTTTGCTTTTTAGGGCCACACGTGCAACATACGGAAGTTCCAGGCTAATGGTCAAATCAGAGCTACAGCTGCCAGCCTATGCCACAGCAAATGCAGGATCTGAGCCACATCTGTGACCTACACCACAGCTCAGGGCAGTGCAGGATCCTTAACCCACTGAACAAGGCCAGGGATCAAACCAGGGTCCTCATGGATACTAGTTGGGTTCCTTACCACTGAGCCACAGTGGGAACTCCATGTAAAGAGTTTTAATTTTGGTGTTCCTCTGGGTGGAGGTTAGCTCAGGACCCTCCTACTCTGCCATCTTGGCCACACCCCTGTTCATTCTTTTAAGATTGAACTATCTTTTGAGTTAATTTATTCAAGTTAATAATGAATTCTGTGGCAACTGCTGCTTTTTTGTACATGCTTATCTCTCTGATCCTCACAACCACCCATTTTATAGACTAGTAACTGAAGTTCGTTGACACTTAGCAGAAAATAATCAGTTGCTAGCTAGTAAGGGCATGGTTTAGATTTGAATCCAAATCTTTTCTCTCAATCTAGAGCTTTTTAATTCAATACTATAGTGATATTACCAAGTCTTATTCATGTTTTCTCACTATCTTTCTCACATCCATTTTGTACACTAAACAGGTATTTATCCATTACTTGTGTTCTAGATGCTTAGGCCATATAACTGAACAAATTGGACAAAGATTTCTGCCCTCGTGGAGCTTACATTCTAATGAGTGAAATGAGTGATTAACTAAACATAATAAATAAGTCATTAAGTCTCTTAGAAGGTGATAATTGCTGTGGAAAAAGAAAAAGTGGAGAAGAATAAGAGATAGGGTTCAGATTTTAATTAGGATGTTACTGGAAAACATGGCATTTGAGCAAATACTTGAAGGAGGTTACAGTTTAGCTATATGGCTGTCTAGTCAAATGAGTGTTCCAGACAGAAGAATAGTGTGTGCAAACACCTTAAGGGGAGGCACACGTGTGTCATATTAGGAGAGTAACAAGAAGACTAGTGTAGCTGGAATCAATTTATAACCTCCTACCTCCAACCACTGGTTAAAGTCTGTGCCTTTTAGGGAGTTCGCTGATGGTCTGGTGGTTAGGACTTGGTGCTTTCACTGCTGTGGCCTTGGTTCAATCCCTGGTCTGGGATCTGAGATCACACATCAAGCTGCTGCAAACCGTGGCCAAAAAAGGAAAAGAAAAAAAAAAGAATGCAGGAGTTCCTTGGTGGCCCAGTGGTTAAGGATTCAGTGTTGTCACTTCTGTGGCTCAGGTTTGATCCATGACCCAGGAACTTCTGCATGCCATGTGTGAGCTCCCAAAAGTAAAAAAAAAAGTTTGTGCTTTTTATGGGAGGGAGGGATGGCTTGGGAGTTTGTGATTGGCATATGCACGTTATTATTATTGTATGTGGAATGGATGGTCCACAGGGACCTGTATATAGCACAGGGAACTCCACTCAATATTCTGAACTAATCTATATAGGAAAAGAATCTGAAAAAGAATGGATATGTGTATATCTATAACTGAATTACTTTGTTGTACATCGGAAATTAACACAGCATTGTAAATCAACTATACTTCAATAAAATTTTTAAAAAATGAGAAAAAAATCTGCCTTTAAAATTTCAGCTTCTAATTTACATGTCTCTTCTGTTTAGCAAGGTCTTTTTATTTGCATCACATTTTCTAGTTTCCACACCTTGTGCTGTTCTCTGGAAGACGGTTGCTTGTTTGACACCAGGCTACAGGATTTATTGTTTCGAGGATCATTTTGTTTTTTTGAGAATTGTGGGGAAGGGGCACTGGATCTGTTTACCTCTTTCCCATAGTTTCTCATATTATGAACAGTAACTGTGAAATTGTACTGTTAAGTATCATGCAATGTTACATTTAGACAGAGAGGCTTCAGTTCATTTAAATCAGCTGGATACTCTTTTGCCATTTCCTCCCCAGTTTGAAACTTCATCTACCCAAGTTCGTTGGCAGTTTATTCAGTGTTATCTATGTGCTAAGCGCTGGGGAGGATTAGAACATAGTTTTTGCTTTGTGGGACTTGAAGGTCTATTAAGGAAGAGTGATGTGTATTCTGTTACTGCAAGGTGCTAAGTCTATAACAGAAGTGTGAGAGGGGAATGGTGACTGGTACAGCAATGGAAGGGCAACTTCCATTACTACTACTTATTTAAAAGAAACATAGATTCCAAGAGTTAAAAGAATATTATTCTATATCAAAGTGTAAAAATTTTTTTTTTTTTTTTTTTTGTCTTTTTGTTGTTGTTGTTGCTATTTCTATTTCTTGGGCCGCTCCCGCAGCATATGGAGGTTCCCAGGCTAGGGGTTGAATCGGAGCTGTAGCCACCGGCCTACGCCAGAGCCACAGCAACGCAGGATCCGAGCCGCGTCTGCAGCCTACACTACAGCTCACGGCAACGCCGGATCGTTAACCCACTGAGCAAGGGCAGGGACCGAACCCGTAACCTCATGGTTCCTAGTCGGATTCGTTAACCACTGCGCCACGACGGGAACTCCTAAAAATTCTTAAGTATGTGGGTGCAAACATTGGTGAGTGCATTTGGATGAGCATAGAATCAGAAGAGGTAGGGTAAGAGAATGTGAGCAATATAATAAAGTGTATAAAACTGGTATGACAGTTGGTTATAGTAATGATGGGGCCTTCAGCTATCTGGATAGCTTTTAGAAGTCTTATTTTCCTTGTAGCAGAGCATCTGGAAATTCTCTCACAATTACTTTAAGAAGGAAGGATAAATAATTTATTCTTATGTGGTATACATTTCCATTGCAAAAAAAAAATAGAAAATGATAGATAATCAAAATGAAGACAGACACCCAAACTAAGAGATAACCACTCTAGTATCTTGGCATATTTTAGATATGATGTTTGTGTGTAAAGTCATGCTATAATAATGTCTTAAAACCATGATTTTTCACTACTTTGTATATATCTTTCCATGTCAAGAAATACTCAATGTGCAATATCATCTTCAGTGACTTTACAAGTATTGTATTATATGTAGGTACTACAGATTTAGCCAGTATCCTATTATATTTAATTGTTCCCAGTTTTTCTCTATGCTAACCTTTTTATGATTAAATCCTTAAGGGTTTTTTTTTTTTTTTTTTTTTGTCTTTTTGCTATTTCTTGTGCTGCTCCTGCGGCATATGGAGGTTCCCAGGCTAGGGGTCAAATCGGAGCTGTAGCCGCCGGCCTGCGCCAGAGCCACAGCAACACAGGATCCGAGCCGCATCTGCAACCTATACCACAGCTCACGGCAACACCGGATCGTTAACCCACTGAGCAGGGGCAGGGACCGAAGCCGCAACCTCATGGTTCCTAGTTGGATTCGTTAACCACTGCGCCACGCCATGACAGGAATTCCCTTAAGGGTTTTTTTAAGACACTTTGTTTTTTTAGGGTCACACATATGGCGTATGAAAGTTCCCAGGTTAGGGGTTGAATTGGAGCTGCAGCTGCTGACTTATGCCACAGTCACAGCAACACCAGATCTGAGTCATGTTTGTGACTTACACCATAGCTCACAGCGAGGCCAGGGATCAAATCTGTGTCCTCATGGATACTCGTCAGGCTCATTACCACCAAGTCACAAGGGAATGTCCTGAGACACATTTTAAAAAGGGCTATAATGGGTCAAAGAGCGTTGAAATACATGATTTGTTCATCTTAGTTTGCAGAGGCAGAAATAAAAGACAACTGCTTGTTTGGACTTAGTTTTGATCAAGAGTAAAGAATCCTAGGAGAAAGACTGCTGTTGTATTTGAGCCGATCTCTATCTTATAATTTAAGAAAGCCACTTTCTAAAAATTGAGATAAAAGGAAATTATATTTTGGCCTGAGTTGCTAAGAGGAAACCAAAACATGACAAGGGGAAAGATGAGGAAACTGTGCTTAGCCCTGCCTAAGCCTCTGAGGTGATGAGGAGAGAGACCTAAGGCAACTGGCTCAGATATACCAATTTAAACCACTTGTTATCAGTAAATAGCATTTACGCCACACTAATTCATTAGGCTGCTCATACTTACTGTTTGTGCTGATCCTCTATATGAAGGGATACACTTTAAGGATTGTAAGTGTCAGCAGTTTTTTTTTTTTTTTTTTTTTCTTTTTTTCCTCTCATATTATTTTGAAAAAATTTAAACATATGGCAAAGTTGAATTTTATTTTATTTATTTATTTATTTTGCTGCACCTGTGGCATGCAGAAGTTCCCAGGCCAAGGATCAAACCCACACCACAGCAGCAACCTGAGCCACTTCAGTGACATTGCTCTATCCTTAATCTACTGAGCCACAAGAGAATTCCAAAAGTTGAATTTTATAATAAAAACTTATGTACCAACCACCTAGTTTCTTCCGTTAACATTTTACTATACTTGCTTGTTACATATCTATTATAGCCACCCTTTTCTCCATCCAATATTAATCTCTTATTTTTGATGCATTTTAAGAAAGTAAGTAGCTTAATTTTTGAAGTAAAATCTTCTGTGTTAGTTTTCACTATTGGGAGAACTTTTAAGTTAAAATTTCTAACTGTTCAATCTCCATTTTTCGTTTTTTTTTTCTTTTTTTTTTTGACTATGCTTGTGGCGTGAGGAAGTTCTAGGGATCAAACTTGTGCCACAGCGGTTACCTGTGCCACAGAAGTGACCTGAGCCACAGCAGTGACAGTGCTGGGTCCTTAATCCACTGAACCACCTGGGAACTCCCTACAATTTATTGGGAATTTCTATCTGAATTATCTTGGTGTTTTGACATAGTGGTAATCTTTTTTTGAAGTAAAATTTTAAAATCTATATTTTTGAATTAAAAGGTTTTACTTTTTTTGTATTGGTCTTGATTTCCAGATAGCATTTTGTCTGATTAATCTTCAAAAAGTATTTGTAGTTTTACAACGTAACTAGTAGATTTGCTAGTCGATTTTTTTTTTCCCCAAGTTCTTACCGTCCATCTGCCATTTTTTTTTTTTTAAGAAGGTACATTTCTAGTTTGCTGTGCCTGCCTTCAGATTTTATATAAGTGGTACACTTTTTAAAAAAGGAATTCTTGCTTTTTTTTTAGTATGTGTATTAGGACTTTTGGTTATAAGTATTAATTTGAGCTCAGTTAAAGCAGAAGAAAGAAATTTATTATAAAAGTACAGGGACATTAAAGAATATAAGGGCGGACTTCCCGTTGTGGCTCAGTGGTTAACGGATCCAACTAGGAACCATGAGGTTGCGGGTTCGATCCCTGGCCTTGCTCAGTGGGTTAGGGATCCAGCGTTGCCGTGAGCTGTGGTGTAGATCTCAGACATGGCTCGGATCTGGCATTGCTGTGGCTATGGCGTAGGCCGGTGGCTATAGCTCCAATTAGACCCCTAGCCTGGGAACCTCCATGTGCTGCGGGAGCGACCCAAGAAATGGCAAAAAGACAAAAAAAAAAAAAAAAAAAAAAAAAAAAAAAAAAAAAAAAAACTAAAAACAACCACAAGGGCAGAAATGGAGCTTGAGCTCAGAATGGAATTAGAACTAAGAACCGGAAGTCAACAGGTTTCTTGTTTAGCATCACTTCTTGCTGGTATCTGCTGTGTGTTTCTCTAAGTGGATCAGACTTTTCTGCTTTTCTGTCCAAATGGTAAAATGTGGCCACTCACTTCCTCCAGGATATTCAGCCAGTAGCAGAGAATAATTGAACCTTCTTGTTCCCTACAGCTCTGTCACATGTCTACATTGCTCTAATAAGCTATTGCTCAGAAAGAAGTGTTGGTGGTGATATGTATGTATGTATTTTTGTCTTTTTTTTAGGACCGCATCCACAGCGCATGGAAGTTCCCAGGCTAGGGGCCGAATTGGAGCTGTAACTGCTAGTCTACACTACAGCCACAGCAACTTGGGATCTGAGCCGCATCTGCAACCTCACCACAGCTCACAGCAGTGTTGGATCGTTAACCCATTGAGCGAGGCCAGGGATTGAACCCATATCCTCATGGATCCTAGTAGGATTTGTTACCTCTGGAACTCCTGATGGTGGTGATCTTAGTATAAAGATACCTGCCCAGGCAGCTAACTGAACTGAACTAATTCTGATTATTAGGCTTTGAAAGATATCATATTTAGATCATCTGCTTGTCTTTTCTGGTGATTTCCTTCTCCACAATTTTGCTTTGTCAGTTATCCTATTTATTTTCTTTTTGAGTCATCAGTCTTTTTTCTATATTTTTTTTTATTACTCAAATGAATTTATCACATCTGTAGTTATATAATGATCATAACAATCCAATCAGTCTTTTTTCTTTATCCAGATAACTTTTTGAAGTTGTTTTCCGCCTATATCACCAGTCCTTAAGAGCTGACAGTAACCTAATTGGGTTTTTTTTGGTCGGGGGATGGACCACCCCTGTGGCATATGGAGGTTCCTAGGCTAGGGGTTTAATTGGAGCTGTAGTTGCTGGCCTCCACCACAGCCACAGCGATGACAGATCCGAGCCACATCTTCTACCTACACCACAGCTCATGCACGGCAACGCTGGATCCTTGACCCAGGGATCAAACCTGTGTCCTCATGGATACTAGTCAGATTCATTTCCCCTGAGCCATGATGGGAACTCCATAATTGTAAAATATTTAGTTGTCCTTTTGACCAATTCCCAATACCTGGTAGATATTCTCATCTCTTTCCTTAGCTTCCATGTTATTGCACTGTCCTGGTTTTTTCCTACCCTTCCCACCTTCTGTACCTTTGCTGATTTTTTTTCCTGTCTGCTTCCTAAATTTACAAATTCTTAAGACTAATTTTTAGTCCTTCCTTTTACATTTTCTTCCTTATTAATCTCACCTACTCGGACTGTGTTCGTTTTTACCACTATTGGGGGAACTCTAAGTTAGTATTTAATTTTAAGTTAATATTTCTAACTCTCAGTTACCGCTGTGGCCCAGTGGGTTAAGAATCCAGCTGCAGTGGCTTGGGTCGCTGCAGAGGCATGGGTTTGATTTCCCAGCCTGGCACAGTGGGTTAAAGGATCCAGCGTTACTGCAGCTGTCCTGTGCATCATAGCTGCAGCTCAGATCAGTCCCTTTCCTGGGAACTTCCATATGCCTTGGGTGTGGCCATGAAATTAAAAAAATAAAAAATATTTCTAATTCTCAATCTCCGTTTTCACGTTTTTAATTATTGGGTGTTTCTATCTGAATGCCTTGCTGCTTTCTCAAACCTAGTATGCATGTATAAGGCCATTATTTCACCCTTCAATTCTGATACTGCACTATTTCTGTTTACTTCCACCATTATTTAGGTACTCAAGCCCATTGTCTCAGTCATAATGCCTTGCTGAGCTCTATTCCCTCTAGGGACCTTAACAAGTCTATTGACACATCAAATAAATTGTGTTGGTTATGATTCTCAAGACAGTTTTGTTTTTCTCCCATTGACATTAACCTAAATGAAATCTTAATTGTCTCATATCTAGTCTGGTTTCCCTTTCTTTATTTTCTCCCTTTCAAATGATTCTCCATTCCGTTACCAGACCAATCTTTGTTCAGAGGAAATGTGATTGCTTGCTGCTTGCTGGTGCCATGCTATATTCTCACCCTGCAGAATTGATTGACAGTCTAGTAGAGATATATAGAAGATATGATGTAGTAAATATGATTATCAGTTTATACAGAAGGAGCCGTAAATTCTTCTTGAGGAAGATAGGAATGGCTTTGTAGTAAAAGTGACTTTTGGATTGGTTCTTGATGGAGAAATAGAGGTTCTCTAGAGGGAGAAGGGCATTTCAGACAGGAGATATATAGGAAGTACAAAGACAGGCAGACATAAAAGGGAATGGTGTATTTAAGAAATTGTGGTAACATTTATTTATTTATTTTGTCTTTTTTGCCTTTTCTAGGGCCGCTCCCTCAGCATATGGAGGTTCCCAGTCTAGGGATCTGATTAGATCCCTAGCCACTGGCCTACACCAGAGCCACAGCAACACCAGATCCAAGCCACGTCTGCGACCCCCACCACAGCTCATGGCAATGCCGGATCCTTAACCCCCTGAGTGAGGCCAGGGATTGAACCTGCAACCTCATGGTTCCTAGTTGGATTTTAACCACTAAGCCACGACAGGGAACTCCTGTGATAATATTTAGTATGACTGGAAGAATAGCTGATAAGGAAGGTGAAAATGTAATTTGGAATCACATTGCAAATGAGATTGTTATGCCATGTTAAAGAATTGAGATTCCATCTACAATGGAGAGTAGCAAAATTTTAAAGCAGATACTGTTTTTACTCTTAGTGACAGGATGAAATTTGGAAAATACTTTTTTTGATACTATTGCTCCCTATTGACTATTGAAGTAATAAAGCTCAGTTCCTTTGACATTCAAAGCTCTCTGCTGTTCTCCATGACTTTTTTGGTGCCCTCCCCCCCCGTGGCTTTTGCATATGCTCTGTGCTTCAACCAGTTGGGCTGTTTACTAGGATGGGAAACTCTGCTTGGTTGTTGAGTTTCTACCATCTTCTAAAGCAATTAGAAGTTTAGATGCCACCACAGTGAAAGTCTTCTCTTAGCTAGAGATCTTGTAATGCGTTGTTCTTGAGTAGTAGTCAGTGAGTGTATTGAAATTATAGCTTGGTAGTTAAGTGTTGGAGCCAGAAGACCAACATTTAAATCCTATTTGTGTCTTGTACTGTTTATGTGACTCTGCGCAAGTTACTGACTCTGAATTATTTTCTCATGATTAAAATAGAGCTAATAACACCTACATCCTGTATTAATGTGAGAAGGAAGTGAGATAATGATTGGAAAACCCTTAGCTTTCCAGCATTATGTAATGCTGTTAGTATTGCAATAAATTATACAAGAAGGAGTGATAAGACTCCACGGCTGAAATAGTTTGTGAAGGTGGAAGTGCAGTAAGAAGTAGGAAGTCCTCAGTGGAAACTATGGCATTTTAATAGCAAGAACAATTTCTAATAAATACCACCTTGTGTGCTAGAGAGAAAAGGAAGAACCCAAAGAGTAAAGAATAAAGAACATCAGCAATTTCTCATACTACATGGTAGGCTGCTGGTCAGTATCACGCACATTTTGGTCACCCTTGTGACCTCATTTGCATCTCTTCTTGGTTGTTCTCAGGAGTCATGGCCCACTGTGCCTCTACTTGGTATGTGGCTTTGGTGATTATATATATTAGAATTTTAATAAGCATACTCTGCTTATTAAAGACAAGTTATTTGATAAATCATTGTCTTAATTTTTATGTTTTATAACCCTTTTAACATGTATTAACTAGGAAAATTTCCTTAACAGATGAGCTTTCAGAAATTTGAATCTGAAAATATTGTCTCTGTTACAACTCTCATTCCCCCTTCCAGGATAATCCTTTGAACAGTTTTGGTATAGACCTGTCCACCTCCTCTGTCATGTAATCAAACTCCATTTCATATTAGCCCCTTCCCCTGTCTTCCACATGGTGAGTGCCCTAACTTTGTCTTCTTGTTGACCTGTTTCATTGCAAAACTCTATTCGGATCAGTCTTCTCCTATGGTGCAGTGGGTTTCAAGTTTTTCCTTTTTTTCCTCTTTCCTTTAATTTCAGTCCCTTTTGATTTTGATAAGGTTTGAGTGCGAGCAACTTGCTGTTTAAATAATTTAGGTTATTATTGACTGTATTCTCTAATCTGTACATTTCATACTATAACTAGTTTATTTTGTAACTAGAAGTTTATTCCTCTTAGTCTCTCACCTGTTTCTCTCATCTCCTCATATTCTCCCCCTAACAACCAACCAGCTGTTTGTTCTCTGTACCTATGACTCTGTAGCTATGACTTCATTTTTTTTTTTTAGATTCTCACATATAAATGAAATCATACAGTATTTGTCTTTCTCTGTCTGACTTAGTATTATACTTTCTAGGTCTATCCATGTTGTTGCAAATGGTAAGATTCCGTTCTTTTTTACAACTGAGGAATATTCCATTACATGTGTGTCAGTCGCATCTTTATGCATTCATCTATGATGAGCACTTAAGTTGCTTCCAGATCTTGGCTATTGTAAATTATCATGCAATGAACATAGGGGTCCATATCTCTTTTCAAATTAGTGTTTTCATTTTATTTGGGTAAATACCCAGGAGTTGAATTGCCAGGTCATATGGTAGTTTTATTTTTTTAATTTTTTGAGGAACCTCCATACTGTTATCCATAGGTGCTGCACCAGTTTATATTTCCACCAACACTGCACGAGGGTTCCCTTTTCTCCACATCAGGACTCTGCTTTTAAAATGAATACCCGGAGTTCCCGTCGTGGCGCAGTGGTTAACGAATCCGACTAGGAACCATGAGGTTGCGGGTTCGGTCCCTGCCCTTGCTCAGTGGGTTAACGATCCGGCGTTGCCGTGAGCTGTGGTGTAGGTTGCAGACGCGGCTCGGATCCCGCGTTGCTGTGGCTCTGACGTAGGCTGGTGGCTACAGCTCCGATTCAACCCCTAGCCTGGGAACCTCCATATGCCGCGGGAGTGGCCCAAGAAATAGCAACAACAACAACAATAACAACAACAACAACAAAAAAAGACAAAAAAAATAAATGAATACCCAAGGTGATAATTTATACTCCCAAGAAGTGAGAACCTATGTTGTTTGATTGGGTCCGGATTTTAATATTTCCTTTTCTCTCCTCACAAACTTTGTGGCATTCATTTTTTTTTCCTGTGGGTTTGCCAGAAGCAAAGGTAACAATTCCAACTACCTGTCATTTAAAGTAAGGAGTGGCTTCTGCTAGTTATTATTAGGGGAAAAAAAAACAAACAAACACTTGTTAGAGCAAGTATACCATGTACATAGCAAGCAGATATGGATTCCAGTCTTGGCCTTTTTTAGGATCTTAGGGTATTGAATTGTGCCCTGCAGGACAGCTAAGAAAGGGAACTCAGAGGATTGGTTTTAGTGGTAAAATGACACACAGATTATCTAGATATGTTCATATTCTCTTTGTTGTTCAGTTTCATAGTCTTTTGCACAAATGAAAGGCTGTACCAGAAATAACCTTTGATCACTTTCAGATTGGTCAGTGTAATAAGCTTGTGGTAAAGTTCCTCTTCCAATTACTAGCAACCAGGAGAGAGCAATGAAAGTGAGGTGACATTTTCCCAGTTGGTTGTAGAGAAAGTCTGGAATTGATCACCTAAATTGCCACATTGATTAGATTACATGTGGACAGTGAAGGGAACAAATTATGAAATGTAAAGTATAGTCCAGGGAGCACACATGGTCAAGGAAAGTACATATGCTTGTTCCTTATCTTTTGCTAAGACAATAAAGACAACTCCCTTATACCGATTTGGGCTATTTCCTCGTTACATTTATGTAACACATGAGGGCGAACAATAGAGTGATTGTGCCTTTTCAGGCTTTCAGAATGGCAGATACCAAGTTTTTGCAGGTGTGTGCATGCGTACACACCTACCCTAGCACAAAATATTTGGAATATATATGACTACAAGTTTGAATGACTACTATTCTGTATTTCCATTTTCAAAGAGATTATTCAAACAATAATGAATTTCCAATTGGTAGAATTTGGTAAGACAAGTTTGAGGGTAAGGGAGCCTGCAATGAGTATTGAGTACCAGATTTTTCTGCCAAGGGGTAAGCCTGGCCTTGCTTTGTTTACCCCAGTCCTCCCTTCTTTCCCCAATTCTTTGTGCCTCTGTCTGTAAGATTCCCCCCCGCCACATACCTGTATATTCCTTTTTCTTACATCGTTAATTTATAGTGAGTATAATAGGGATTGGACCTCGGGGACACAATTTTTGACCCTTGATTTCAGGTTTTAGTTTTTTTTTTTTTTTTTTTTTTTTTTGTCTTTTTGCCATTTTCTTGGGCCATTCTTGCGGCATATGGAGGTTCCCAGGCTAGGGGTCGCATCGGAGCTGTAGCCACCGGCCTACGCCAGAGCCACAGCAACGCTGGATCCGAGCCGCGTCTGCAACCTACACCACAGCTCAAGGCAACGGCCGGATCGTTAACCCACTGAGCAAGGCCAGGGATCGAACCCGCAACCTCATGGTTCCTAGTCGGGTTCATTAACCACTGCGCCACGACGGGAACTCCCGTGGTTTTAAAAAGTTTCTTTGATGTACCAGATTCTTGGAAACCATAAAGAGTTGACTGTAGGAAGTTAAATATGTATTTGATTTGCTGTGTGTTTGAAGCTGACTCATTTGTCATGGAATTATGTAATGTGAAAAAACCCCAACAACTTGTAGAGATTGCTAAGAAACCCAACAATGAGGTTTTATAACAAACTATCATGGAATTTCTATACGTATGTGAAAGAATATTTTCTTGAAACATGGAGAAACTTCATTGAGACTCAAGGACTGAGCTGCATATTTGCTTTAGGGCTCAGAGTTGTGGTAAGACGTTTTTGGATCATGGCATTTGCCTATGAATGAGTATGAGGCCTTTTTATTATTATTTCCTCAGTCTCTGATTTCTAATCCCATTTGCCCCCATCCATGGGCACCCATGAATGTTCGTGTATGTGTATACACACACACACATACACACACACGTGTAGTTTGTAAAATATGCAATATCGTTTAGCATATTTTTAATTTGCTTAAATGGTATTATGTTATAGATCATACTGTTTCTCCTTTTTTGTTTGCCGTTGTTTAAAAAAATCTCTCTATATGTGTATGCGTATGTATATACATTTATTTACGTACATACACACCCCTAGCTCACTGCTTCTGATTGCTGCATGGTATTTCATGGACTTTATTTACCACTCATCCATTACTCTAGTCATGTGTCCAGCTACTCTTACAAAAAATGTTCCAGAGAATATATCACATGTTTCCTTATGGAACTGTATGTGAGCTCCTACTGAGCATATACCTGGGAGTTGTATAGTTGGCTGTTAAACATGGCATAACCTATGAAAAATTAGCACACTATTGCTCTGTGGAGTGGTTTACCAGTAATGCTTGTTGGTTTCTCTTTTCCAAGTTCTTACTACACCTTTCTGTGTCTAAAATCTTGTATTTAATCCATTTTACACTATCACATTGGATAAAATTAGACTTATTGTTCGGAAAGGCCAAATTTTTATTATGGCAACCAGAGTTTTAATTTAGGGGGGATATTGAGGGAAGATTGAAATTCGTGTTGAAGTTCAAACTGTTGCATGATAATGTCTAGGTTTTGAAAGGAGAAGCTCACTATTATCTTGTTGGGGAGAAGTGTTAAGTTGACCTGTCCAGAAGCCTGATCTTGTTAGGGTCCCAGAATCAGTCATATTAGATAGTTTGACTTGTAACTACCTTCTCTAGTGACCAAAGCCAGAGTGCCAATAGACTAATTCATGATGAAAAAAACAAAACTGTCAAGCCTCTTAAACATTTCAGTTGGCTAGTTTTTCTCTGTAGGAAATATAGTTGGAAGAGGGAGTTTGGTGAGTTTTAAAACAGGGCAAGAGGAAATATTTTAAGATTCATATGTTCGTTGGTGTCAAGCTTTCAAATCCTGATGGCATTTATCTAAGTTAAATGTTTTAATGGTCTTAGAACTGTGAGATTTGTAGTAGTTTAATTAAGTGGTGATGATCTATCCATGTCTTCTATTTGAGTTTTCTATTCTTTTTCTGTAAAGGGGCTTTCTTTTATAGTATGCATAAATTATTATGCTTATAACTAAGCTACTTAGATTAACAACTTTTTGAAATGAATTAATTCTACTGTTAGATCAAGAAACTAAGCATTGGGAGTTCTCGTCATGGCACAGTGGTTAACAAATCCGACTAGGAACCATGAGGTTGTGGGTTCGATCCCTGGCCTTGCTCAGTGGGTGAAGGATCCGGCATTCCCGTGAGCTGTGGTGTAGGTCGCAGACGTGGCTTGGATCTGGTGTTGCTGTGGCTCTGGCGTAGGTCAGTGGCTATGGCTCCAATTAGACCCCTAGCCTGGGAATCTCCATAACTGGGTGAGCGGCCCTAGAAAAGGTAAAAAGACAAAAAAAAAAAAAAAAAAAAAAAAGACAGTAAGCATTGTAAATAGCGGTATAGGAGTTTTGCCATTAAGTCTTTAGAAATAACTTTAAATGTACTTTTAAGCATGTATGTTTTAAATTAAATTTAGAATTAAACAGTATTCTGCAGATTTCATCCCTCATTAGGCCTTTGCATTTCTAATGGGAACTCAGCTTCGAGTTCCTAGTTTTTTTAAAATAAAAAAAGCTAGTAGGAATATTATTTTATTTATAGGAATTTTTTGTAGCATGTCTTTTCAAGGAAATATTTATTTTATTTATCAAATCTTGGTATCTTTCTCATCTATTTGTTGTTCTTGTTCACACCCTTGGCATGCTGAAGTTCCCAGGACAGGGATTAAACAGCAGTGACCTCAGCCACAAGCAATGATAACTGCTGGATCCCCAACCTGCTGAGCCACCAAGGAACTCCCTTTCTCATCACTTTTATTTTTTACTTCACTTTCATGATTTTCTTTGGATTATTTGGATCTTAAAGCATTAAGCACATAACCAGATAGTAAGGATTTTAATCAGCACCAAAAATACCCTTGAAAGATTTAAAGAAAATTTTTAACTTCTACATATGTATGGAATTAATTTGAATTTAACTGATACCGAGCTTGGTTAATTAGAAATCAGCATTGGAGCTTAGGTTTCATACTTTAGTTTTTATTTTTCAAAAGCCCTGAAATCATATGCTCTTTTTCTTATTGTTTAAAATAGGAAAATATAGATAAAAATTTGGTTTTCATCTGAACTGAGTAGTGATGTATCTTTGTTAGAATTTTGATTATTGGGATTGTTTTGGAAAAAGATCCTTTTTTTAAGTTATCAGTTAGCTGAAGTTTTTTTTAAATTGCTAACCCAAATAAAAATAGCTCAAAGCAAATTTTTCTTTATTTTCTAATGAAAAATATGATTAGAAATAGTAATCAAAGGAAGTATACATTCATATCAGGATGCTTGCAGCTTATCACTTTTAGAGGATATTAATCTAATAATAGAATAATATTTGTAATTTGTACAGACTTAAAAGTGAAATTTTCCTATTTTAAGAATAGAATAACTCCATGATTTTCATAAAAATAATGCTAAATCTAAAATTTCTGTTAAAAATTGTTGAAACAACAGCACTGTGAAATACATACTACTGAGTATGTATATCATAGGAGAATACTGCCACCTTGTGTGTATGTGATGCTATTTTATGTCTTTCTCTTTTTTTTTTTTTTTTTTTGGTTATGCCAGATATAATACGTTTTTTCACTATTTGGTACTGTGGCCAGATGTATAAATGTGTAAAACATTGGAGTTTTTTGGTGTGTGTGTGTGGTAAAATCAATCCAGTTTTTTTTTTTTTTTTTTTTTTTCACTTGATTGGAGGGGTCGTCATGTGTTTTGTTCTAAGAATTGAAAAATCTGAGAGATCAGTCTGGTTAATTGAACTGTATGGTTAGTTGAGAATTGAATTATTTGAATCTTCAGTGCTTGTGGGATCCTTATTCTGAGTAGCACAATTAAATTCATAGTCTTACAAATAAAGGGAATACAAATCATTGTGCTTCCTGACATAACCAAATTCCTTGATTTTTAAATATTTTCCTTTCCGTCACTTCCGGAAGAATGACTATAATAATAACACGTAATAGTGCTTAGAAAAATAGTAATGTGATGAAGAAAAGTTTCCTTTAAATCATTTTGGTTACCTAAGAGCATGACATAGTGAGTTTCAGATATTCCTCTCTAAAGAGTAAGAATGACAAGACTGGGAGATCGTTTTCTGATACAACTAGGTTAGCACTTCTCTGGGTACAAGTTTCTTCATCTGAAAAATGAGCAATTGAACTGAATGGCTTCTGAGAACCTCTGTAGCTTTAGAATTCTATGACCATGTAAAGTTTTACTCTAATTTTTGAAATGTTAGTACTATGATGCCCCTTAGTGTACTCATTACATTCTTCTATATAAGAAGTTAAAGCTTAATATAATCACATAATTGTGTTTAACAGTCATAGAAAATGTTAGTAATTTGAGGGGATACGTGTATATAAAAGTTTAAAACCGGAAGCCTAGGAAATTTGCCTACTATTTATTTAACATATGGGGTACTTTGAAAGTCTTGGGAGTTTGCATTGTGGGTAAGGAACCTGACTAGTATCCATGAGAATGTGGCTTTGATCCCTAGCCCCTAGCAGTGGGTTAAGGATGTGGCATTGACCTGAGCTGCAGTATAGGTCACAGACGTGGCTTGGATCCCACGGATCCCATGTTGCTGTGGCTGTGGTGTAGGCCGGCAGCTGCAGCTTGGATTAGATTGCTAGCCTCAGCCCTAAAAAACAAAAACAGCAAAAAACAAAAAAAAGAAAATGTCAGAAGATTCGTTTGGGGGTAACTTAGATTTTTACTATACACTATTTAAGCAACATTGCATTTTTTTTGGAGATACAAATGTGTTACAAATGCCCGCATTTCAACTTCTGGAAAGCCTCTAATAGTTGGTATTAATATGGCAAGGCCCATATTTTAGGCAGAATTTTGAAGTTCTTTATTACCCAACTCAACAATTTAAGTTCAAGAGTCTTAAGTTTGTAAATCTCTTTGTTTTTCAGCATACTGCAACTGGAATGTGATTATTAGAAGAAAACATTGAGCAATGTTTTAAAGCAGGCTCATCTACAGTTCCAATGCTCTGGATTTGATACTGTTTAAGGTGTTTTACAGTTTGTTTTTGTATAGGGACTATAGTATTTATTGATAACAAACTAATTTTTTTTTTTTTTTGGTGGCGCCTAAAGCAAGTGGAAGTTCCCAGGCTGAGGTTGAACCCGAGCCACTGCAGTAACTACACTGGATCCTTAACCTGCTGAGCTACTGGGGAACTCTGAAAACTAATTTTAAAGAGAGCATTTCTAGTTTCTTTTTTCTTAATTTTATGTATACATGGGGATTTCATTACACAGTTAATGACTGTATTTGGTTCATTGTTTTAGTGTTCTCCTTGTTTGAAAAGTCTTTGAACTGGAAGGGAATTATGATTGTAATAAAAGGTTTGCTTGTCAGTTGTCATTTTCTTCCTTGAGAATTATGGAGAATTAGAATACTTCTCAGTGAGTACATCTTTGTTTCTTTTGGCTTTTTTTTTTTTTTTTTTTTTTTTTTTTAATTGAAGTAAGGAGTTCCCTTTGTGGCACAGTGGAAACAAATCCAGCTAGTATCCATGAGGATGCGGGTTCAATCCCTAGTCTCACTCAGTTGGGCTAAGGGTCCGGTGTTGCTGTGAGCTGTGGTGTAGGTCATAGATGCAGCTTGGATCCTATGTTGTGGTGGCTGTGGCACAGGCTGGCAGCTATAGCTCTGATTCGACCCCTAGCCTGGGAATTACCTATGCTGCAGTGCGGCCCTAAAAAACAACAACAAAAAAAATTGAAATAAAATTGACATGTAATAGTACTTTCAGGTGTGTAGAGTAATGACTTGATATTTATATATATTGTGAATTGATCACCGTAATAAGGTTAGTTAACAATCATCACCACACAGTTACAGATTTTTTTCTTGGGATGTATTTTGAAATTTTAATGCAGCAAATAACTTTATCCATAGAGAAAAGTTTTCTTCAACTATTTTCATCATAAACTACATTATTGGATTTACAGTAGGTTTCAATAGTCCAGATGTACTAGAGCACTATGCTAAAATACATAATAAATGCTAACACAGTACTTCAGTGTGGTTGCTTATTGTGTGCTGCATGGGTCTAGACCTATCTGATTCTTTCATAATGTGTAAAATTGAATGAGTGAGTCATTGATTTTCATGGAAATGATTGAAAATAACATTGTTTTGGAACACTGAAAACTGGTATGGTCATTAACTATTAATGTTAATGGGTAGGTCAAGATAGATGTTGATATTTACATGGAAGTTGAAGGATTTAGAATGTTTGTAAATCCACATTCAGATTTTTTTTTATTTTTGGCTGTGCCTATGGCATGTAAAAGTTCTCAGGCAGGGATTGGACCTGCGCTGCAGTTGCAGTCTGCATCACAACTGCATAAAACCCTGGACCCTTAACCCACTGTGTCACAAGGGAACTTCCCAGTGTTCAGTTTTTTTTTTTTTTTTTTTTTCCTTTGTCTTTTTAGGGCTGCACCCACGGCATATGGAGGTTCCCAGGTGAGGGGTTGAATCAGAGCTGTAGCCACTGGCCTATACCACAGCCACAGTAATACAGGATCCAAGCTGCATCTGCAGCCTACACCACAGCTCACAGCAATGCTGGATCCTTAACGCACTGAGCAAGGCCAGGGATTGAACCTGTGTCCTCTTTGATGCTAGTCAGATTTGTTTCCCCAAGCCATGATAGGAACTCCAAATTTTTAATCTACTTTATTAAAAGTGTCTACTACTAGTATTGTCACTGCTAGTGAACTTATTTTGTAAATTGGTCTTTTTCATCATAGCAGAAGATTAATAATTGTGATTTTTCTAACATTTACAAAAATTTGTTCCTATTCAAATGAATTTTGTTTTACTTGCAGACTTTTTAGGCTGTCCTGTAATGTAAACTCAGTAACATGTACGAAATTAAGCATATTTCTAATCTAAAAATATTTTTCTCCTTTGTTCTTCTTTTGCCCTTTTTCTTTTCAATGCATTAAATTTAGTGGTTAGTGCCCTTTGTGAAGCAGGTGCTGCTCAACAGAGTGATCCTATATTTAGAAGTATTAATACATAGACATTTTGGTATATATTCATTTTATTTAAAACAACATAATATTAGTAGAATAAGTTTTTCTTTTAAATGTGAAAGTTAATAACTGTCATTGATACTATGTTTAGTTTTAAGAAGTTTAATATAGATCTCATTAATATATATTTTTCTGCTTACTAGGCAAGAAGTTATGAAATGGAATGGATGGGGATATAATGATTCCAAGTTCTTCTTCAATAAGAAAGGACAAGTTGAGTTTACTGGGAAAAGGTAACTGGTTTATTCTTTACTTCTTTTCTTTATATGAAAAAATTTAAACATAAATAACAAATATAACATGTTAAACAATAGACGTACATTGAAATAGAGAGGAGAGTGTAATTTCTTCCCTTTTGGTTGAAAAGTTGTCAACATTTTACCATAACTGCTTTTCTTTTCCTGTGGTATATCAAATTCTGACATTGTCATGTCAGTTGTAAGTATGTAAATGTAAGTTTGTATCTCTTAAAAAAGTAAAGACCTAATATAATGAAGAATACAATACTTTTATCATACTTCCCCAAATAACAGAAATTTTATAATATCTGATTATCTAGTTCACATTCACATTTCTCAAATTGTCTCAAAAATGTCATTTTATAGGTAGTTTTTTGAATCAGGATCCTATAATATCTACAGTTAGCCCACCATACAATCCTCATGCCATTGGCTTGTTCGAGTAACTCCCTGTTTAAGACTGAGAACTTAATTTGCATTGGGCTATTAGGAAGGTGAACATTATGGAAGGGCTGTGTGAATATAAATACTTTTTTTTTTTTTTTTTTTTTTGTCTTTTCTAGGGCCGTACCCACAGCATATGGAGGTTCCAAGGCTAGGGGTCTGATCAGAGCTATAGCTGCTGGCCTACACCAGAGCCATAGGAACACGGGATCCAAGTTAAGTCTGCCACCCACACCACAGCTCACAGCAACACTGGATCCCCTAACTGAGCGAGGCCAGGGATCGAACCTGAAACCTCATGATTCCTAGTCAGATTCATTAATCATTGAGCCATGACAGGAACTCCTAAATACTATTTTAAAAATTTGTTTTCTGAGACATATTAGGGAGAAATGATGAAGAAAGACCAGTTATTTGTGTGATAACGTTAACATTCAGGAATGTTTTTGATAATGTGCTGATTAGATTCTATAGAAGATTTGTATTGTTACTATTCCAGGTGCAGACAGAATTATTATTACTATTTTTTTATTATTATTTTTTCATAGTTATTTCTGCAATACAATTTTTTTTTCTACTGTACAGCATGGTGACCCAGTTACACACACATGTACACATTCTATTTTCTCATGTTATCATGCTCCATCATAAGTGACTGGACATAGTTCCCAGTGCTACACAGCAGGATCTCATTGCTAATCCATTCCAGAGGCAATAGTTTGTATCTATTAACCCCAAGCTCCCCACACTCTCCTCCCTCCCCCTTCCTCTTGGCAACCACAAGTCTATTCTGCAAGTCCATGATTTTCTTTTCTGTGGAAAGGTTCATTTGTGCCTTATATTAGATTCCAGATGTAAGTGATATCATATGGTATTTGTCTTTCTCTTTCTGACTTACTTCATTCAGTGTACGAGTCTCTAGTTCCATCCATGTTGCTGCAAATGGCATTATTTCATTCTTTTTATGGCTGAGTAATATTCCATTGTGTATATATACCACATCTTCCTAATCCAGTCCTCTGTCTATGGACATTTGGGTTGTTTCTATGTCTTGGCTATTGTGAATAGAGCTGCAATGAACTTGCGGGTGCATGTGTCTTTTTTAAGGAAAGTTTTGTCTGGATATATGCCCAAGAGTGCGATTGCTGGGTCATAAGGTAGTTCTATGTATAGATTTCTGAGGTATCTCCATACTGATCTCCATAGTGGTTGTACCAGCTTACATTCCCCCCAACAGTGAAGGAGGGTACCCTTTTCTCCACACCCTCTCCAGCATTTGTTGTTTGTGGACTTACTAATGATGGCCATTCTGACTAGTGTGAGGTGGCATCTCATGGTAGTTTTGATTTGCATTTCTCTAATAATCAGTGATGTTGATCATTTTTTCATGTGCTTGTTGGCCACCTATACATCTTCTGTGGAAAAATGTCTATTCATGTCTTTTGCCTATTTTTCAGTTGGATTGTTGGCTTTTTTGCTGTTGAGTTGTATAAGTTGCTTGTTTATTCTAGAGATTAAGCCCTTGTCAGTTGCATCATTCGAACTATTTTCTCCCATTTTGTAACTTGTCTTTTTGTTTTCTTTTTGGTTTCCTCTGCTGTGCAAAAGCTTGTCAGTTTGATTAGGTCCCACTGGTTTATTTTTGCTTTCATTTCTGTTGCTTTGGGAGACTGACCTGGGAAAACATTCATAAGGTTGATGTCAGAGAATGTTTTGCCTATGTTCTCTTCTAGGCGTTTGATGGTATCTTGTCTTATATTTAAGTTTTTAAGCCATTTTGAATTTATTTTTGTGCATGGTGTGAGGGTGTGTTCTAGTTTCTTAGCTTTGCATGCAGCTGTCCAGGTTTCTCAGCAATGCTTGCTGAAAAGACTGTCTTTTTCCCACTTTATGTTCTTGCCTCCTTTGTTAAAGATTAATTGACCATAGGTGTCTGGGTTTATTTCTGGGTTCTCTGTTCTGTTCCATTGGTCTATATGTCTGTTTAGGTACCAGTACCACACTGTCTTGATTGTGGCTTTGTAATATTGCCTGAAGTCTGGGAGAGTTATGCCTCCTGCTTGGTTTTTGTTCTTCAGAATTGCTTTGGCAGTTGTGGATCCAGATGCAGACAGAATTATAAAATGAGTTTTTACTTTAAGAATACTGACCCTGTAGAAGCTGGTATTTTGGGTTTGTCTATTGAATATTTATATAACTTGAAAGGACAACAAGTATAAATACACAATATTTGAATGATGACTCTAAAAAGAAACTAAAAATTGAGACTAGGTAAAAAATTGGATTGGCTATTTCATAAATATGTTCCAGTATTTCACTTTGACTTAATATCTATTAGGCACTAATATACTTATTTTTATTTTTTTTTATTTTTTGAGATTTTACTTTTTTTTTTTTTTACAGAATAAAATACATGTATTTAAACACAATTACATTCACACAGATTATTATATCATGGATCTTAAGAAAGAGATTGACTCCCTCTGGAGAAGTGGAATGGAAAATATGCTGAGACAAATAGGAAATTTATTCTATACTTTATCCCATTTTGTATGGCTTTCATCTTTACTATTTAGTATTATCTATTACATTTCAATTTTTCTTTAAATATTAGCGTTATATTAAAATTGTGTGTATTATGCAACTAAAATTTATAAAGAAGAAAGCCTTATTACCATTAAATATTTTATATAGCATAATAAAAAGAATAACTTAACTGGTAAGAATAACAAAAATAATACACCCTCTGAAAATAAGTAAAATATAAAGTGCATAAATTGAATAAAAAAAAGTGTAACTATATAAATATGTCTTCACAATTTGTTACATCTTATTGATTCTTCAATATAGGCATTACACCATTCTAGGTGATGTGATAAACAAGACATTATAGAACTTACATTGTACCATGGAGAGAAATGGTTAATAATACAATTGTAGAACTGTATTATTTAATTGTACAGTGGCATTATTTAATCATAATTATCATAAATTCTTTGATGGAGAGGAAATCAGAATCAGATGAAAGAAGACTTCAGCATTCCAAGAATGATGTCAAATGACCCCCTTCATGGTGGATTATGCACTTATTTACTATGAGATATATTTCTTCTCCAGAGATTCCTTGTTTGTGTATCAATTGTAGATTTTTGGTTTGCAGTTATTCTGAGGTTTTGCTGTTAAGAGTCTATATGTATATGAGATTGTTTTAAGTTGTTGTTCTCTTAATTGCAAGTGCATCTCCAGTGTCTTGCATTTGTACCCACCTCTTCTCTTGATTTCTGATTTTGGTGGTATAATCGTGCATGAATGATTTCGTATCTTTACTGTATATATACCTTTACTGGTGAGCCTTGTCATTTGTGGAATTTTTGTTCCCTGTTGCGGCCTTTTCTTTTCTGCCTAGAGAAGTTCCTTTAGATTTGTTGTGAGGCTGGTTTAGTGTTGCTGAATTCTCTCAGCTTTTGCTTATCTTTGAAGGTTTTGATTTCTCCTTCAAATCTGAATGAGAGCCTTGCTGGGTAGAGTAATCTTGGTTGGAGGTTTTTTTCCTTTCATCACCTTAAGTATATCATGCCATTCCCTTCTGGCCTGCAGAGTTTCTGCTGAAAATCTGCTGATAACCTTATTGGGGTTCCCTTGTATGTTACTTGTTTCTTTTCCCTAGCTGCTTTCAGGGTTTTCTCTTTGTCTTTAATTTTGGTCAGTTTGATTTATATGTGTCTCAGTGTATTCCTCCTTGGGTTTATTTTACATGGTACTCGTTGTGCTTCCTGGATTTGAGTGAGTGGTTCCTTTCCTATGTTAGGGAAGTTTTCGGCTATTATCTCTTGGAATATTTTTTCTGTCCCCTTCTCTCTCTCTTCTCCTTCTGGCACCCCTATAATACAGATGTTGGTGCATTTAACGTTGTCCCAGAGATCTCTGGGACTCTCTTCGTTTTCCATCTTTTTTCTCTTTTCTGTTCTGCATTCGTAATTTCCACTAATCTGTCCTCCACCTCACTTATTCATTCTTCTGCCTCCTGTATTCTGCTGTTAGCTGCTTCTAGTGAATATTTTATTTCAGTTATTGTATTTTGCATCTCTTCTTGCTTAAGTTTTATATCTTGTATCTCTTTGGTCAGTGTTTCCTGTAAGTTATCCATCTTTGCCTCCAGTTTATTTCCAATTCTTGCATCATCTTTATCATCAACAATCTAAAGTCTTTTTCCTGGAGGCTGAGAATCTCCTCATCACTTAGCTGATTTTCTGGGGTTTTTCCTTTCTCCCTCATCTGAATTATAGTTCTCTGTCTTTTCATTTTTATAGGTTTTTGGTGTGGTGACCTTTTTACAGATACTAGAGTTGTAGCCTCTCTTCCTTCTGGTGTCTGCCCCCCTTGTGGCTGAAGTCAGTATGGGGGCTTGCAGTAGGCTTCCTGATGGGAGGGGCTGATGCCTGCCCACTGGTAGGTGGAGCTGATTCTAATCCCTCTGGTGGGTGAGGCTTAGTCTCTGGATGGGATTAGAGGCAGCTGTGTGCCTGAGGGGTCTTTAGGTAGCCTGTTTCCTGAGGGGTGGGGCTGTGATCCCACCTGGATTGTTGTTTGCCCTGGGGCTTCTCAGGGCTGACTGACAGGTGAGGCCAGATTTTCCCAAAATGGCCACCTCCAGAGAAAGGCATGGTTGCTGAATATTCCCAAGGTCTTTGCTTCCAATGTCCCTCCCTCACAACAAGCCACATTCACCCCTGTTTTCCCAGGATGTCCTCCCAGAACTGCAGTCAGGTTTGACCCAGATTCCTATGGAGACCTCACTCTGCCCTGGGACCCAGTGCACGTGAAAGTCCATGTGCGCCTTTTAAGAATGGGGTCTCTGTTTCCCAAGTCCTGTGGAGCTCCTGCACACAAGCCCCACTGGCCTTCCATGCCAGATGCTCCAGGGGCTCTTTCTCCCAGTGCCAGATCCCCGCACGTGAGGGTTTGATGTGGGGCTCAGAACTCTTACTCCTGTAGGTGAGTCTCTGTGAACCAGTTAGTTTTTAGTCTGTGGAGCTTCCTACCCAGGAGGTATGGGGTTGTTTATATCGTGAAATTGCCTCTCCTACCTCTTGATGTTGCCTCCTCTTTTTCTTCTGGAGTAGGGTATCTTTTTTAAGGTTTCCAGTCCATTTGGGTGGAGATTGCTCAGCCTTTAGTTGTGAATTTTGTTGTTTTTAGGAGAGAAGTTGAGCTCCAGTCCTTCTATTCCTCCATCTTAATTCTCCACTAATATACTTATTTTTAATACTTACGTTGTATGTCATGTGTTTTTTTTTGTTTTGTTTTGTTTTTTTCAGTTGGTGCACCTGCGGTGTATGGATGTTCCTGGGCCAGGGATGGAATCCGAGCCACAGTTGGGGCCTGTACTGCAGCTGTGGCAATGCAGGATTCTTTAACCTATTGCTCTAGGCCAAGGATGGGACCCATGACCCTGTAGTTGGAGTCTTTTTTTTTTTTTTTTTTTCATATAGAAGTTCCCAGGCTAAGGGTCGAATTGGAGCTTTAGCTGCCTACCTACACCACAGCCACAGCAACACGATTTGAGCCACATCTTTGATCTACTTGGCAATGCAGGATCCTTAATCCACTGAGCAAGGCCAGGGATTGAACCTGCATCCTCATGGATACCAGCTGGGTTTGTTACCACTGAGCTGCAAATAACTAAATATTAGTAAATTCTCATTTTGGTGCTTCCAGAAGCAGGAACTCCACATTCTTTTTCTTTGCAACCAACTTCCTCTCTCCTCACATACTTGGCTTCATTTCTCTCTCTTTGGACCTTAGAAATGTAGCGTCTTTGTTTTTTGAGAAGGGGCAAAACCAAATAACTAAATAATAATAAATTCTCATTTTGGTGCTTCCAGAAGCAGGAACTCCAAATTCTTTTTCTTCACAACATATTCATTCTGTTTTTTTTTTTTTTAATTTAATTTACCTTTTTTTTTTTATGACCACACCTGCGGCATATGGAAGTTTCCAGGCCAGGAGTCACTATGTCATATTCTCAACCCACTGAGCCCTACAGGAACTCCTTATTCCATTTTTTAAAACTTAGTTAGTACTTTGTACCTGAAAGAAAACCTCAGTCATAGTAATTAGTAACTAATTTTAATGAAGGTGTGAATATGTACATTTTACATTTGCTTTTTGTGGGGGAGGGGCGCCCCGTGGCATATGGAGTTCTCAGGCCAGAATCAGATCCAAGCTGCAATTGCAACCTATGCCACAGCTGGGGCAACAGCACCAGATCCTTAACCCACTGTGCTAGGCTGGGGATCAAACCTGCATCTTAGCGTTTCCAAGATATGGCTGATCCCGTTGTGCCACAGCAGGAACTCCTACATTTGCTTTTTAATAGGAAAAATAAATCTTATCTGCAGTCTCATTCCTATCCTTTAGCATGGCTGGACAGCATACTGGTGGAGACTTGTTGAGAAATTGTGTAATTCAAATAGAAGGAATTTCTAGTTAAAATTAAATTTACCAGTGCTCTGATGTTGACTGCTTTATGTTTTTTTTTTTTTTTTTTTTTGTCTTTTTTTGTTGTTGTTGTTATTGTTGCTATTTCTTGGGCCGCTCCCGTGGCATATGGAGGTTCCCAGGCTAGGGGTTGAATCGGAGCTGTAGCCACCGGCCTACGCCAGAGCCACAGCAACGCGGGATCCGAGCCACGTCTGCAACCTACACCACAGCTCATGGCAACGCCAGATCGTTAACCCACTGAGCAAGGGCAAGGACCGAACCCGCAACCTCATGGTTCCTAGTCGGATTCGTTAACCACTGTGCCATGACGGGAACTCCTGCTTTATGTTTTAAATAGAATAATGTCTAATACAGTAGAAACTTATCTGTATAGAGATTAGCTTTACAAAATCTTCTGAGGGGGAGAGAGTGACAAAACCAACTTCCTCTCTCCTCACATATTTGGGCTTCATTTCTGTCTCTTTGGACCTTAAAAGTATAGCATCTTTGTTTTTTGAAAAGGGGCAAAACCAAATAACTAAATAATAATAAATTCTCATTTTGGTGCTTCCAGAAGCACCATTACCTTGCCACAAATAGGATAATAAACTGCATTGAATTGGATCATAGCTTTCTCTATATCTAGTCTAGTTTCTTAGGGTTAATGATTGAACTAGTAGATTTCTCTGATTTTTTTAAAATCAGGAAACATTTACAAATATTCTTTAAGATAATAATAGCTATTACTAATTGGGTTCCTACTGAGTTATCTTAAAATAACCCTAAATGGATGGAAATAATTAGGAGACTGAAGCTGAAGGAGGTTAAATAGCTTTCTTAAGGTCACCTGTGCAGTGGGAAGTTGAAGTTAAAAACAGTATTCTTCAACTGTTTGTATTATCCCTGCTAACAAGGTACCATACTAATCCATTGTATTGATCTTATTCTGTCTCCCATCTCTGGAAGCACTTTACAAAAGCCTTCTACAATCTGTATGACAGAATAGTAGTTAGTCATATTGTTAAAAAGTTATCCTATGAAAAAAGTTCCTCTTATTCCATGGAAGTGCAAAGGGTAGAAGCATTAGTTTGTGATATTCCTAGAAGAGAAAATGGAATTTGTGCCTAGAAAGGATGAGTATAAGAAAATACTGATTTGGCTGAACAGTATCAATTCACTGTTTTGTATTAATAATATTAGATTGTTTAAGGACAGCTTTTGAAATTCTTGAGAAAGAATTTATTGTGGCATTTTAGTGTACTGAACAAAACAGACCCTTTGCCCTCTATAACCACATAGAAAACATGGATAAAATACCACAAAAAAGAAATATTCCAGAGCTGGAAAGAAAGAAAGGGAAATCCTTAGGTGTCAGAAACTAAGAGTGACTCTCAGTGAAAATTTATGGGGGTTCTCCTCTTTCTAAACCAAAGAACATTGAAAAGGTAGGAAATTTTTATAAGTAAGCGTGGTTGATTGTATGTATTTTGGGGAGGGTCACTCTGACATTTCAAACCCCACCATTAAGCTAGAAGCAATTATGTATGTCATGGAAAAATCGTAAGTTTTTCCCTGAACACAATATATTTTTTGAATAGATTAGTAATTTGTCAGTTTATAAAATCTCTAGGTTTATAATCTTGCCATTCTTATGCCTTCTAAATATAGATGAATTGAGACCTCCTAGGTTTAAGCGCAGCAGATGGTACTTTAGAGCTCGTGCTCTGGTTTTCTATAAACTAAAATTTTGAAAAATGCCATTATTCTTTGACTTTAAAGGTGTTATACATTACTTGGCATTTTCAAAGCACAAGTTAGTGATTAAATGGGGCAAATATGTTTGGGTTGTTGTACTTTGTACTTTCAGTGGCATGTTTAAAAGTTTTATCTTATAAAAGGCTATTACATTGGTTAATAATTGTGGAACACACTCTAAGGATAGATGGTTGCAAACACTGATAACTTTGCTGCCTTTGTGCACTGTCCTAGTGAGAGTCACTTTCTCTTTAGTCACTTTAAATCCTTATGTGCACTTCCTTCTTGGATATTTATGTCCACATAAAGTAGTTGTACAGTTAAAATGTAAGGGCCCAGGAGTAAAACCTAGTATTTCCAAATTAGCCTTTTTGTAGGACATTACTAATGCATAGTAGCATATGTGTTAGGCTAAACCAGCTTCCCAGTGTTTACTTTTACCCATAGCTAAAATGAAGAAAATTTTATATGCTGAATAACTATCTTAAGTTGTTTAACGATGTCTTATACTTTCGTTCAATTTAATTTCTTTAAATTTATGAAAAAGATATTACAACACTTTTAAACATCCCATTTCAGTTTGATTTTTTAATATGAAAAAGGAACTTGATTAAAATGTGTTTGTTCTTTTTTTCTTTCCACTGTCATTTTTGTTTTGCCAACCTTTATGTAAAGATTTATTTAAGAATTTTATTTAATTTTTTTTCTTTTTCAGATTTTCCCATATAAATTATCACAGAATATTGGGTAGAGTTCCCTGTGTACACTTTCTTGTTTCTTCATGTCTAGTAATTTTGAAGTGTAACTCTGATATCGTTAATGATATGTTGTAGAAACTCTGTGTTCTTTTATCTTCTTTTTTTTTTTTTTTAGGGCCGCACTCATGGCATATGGAGATTTCCAGCATAGGGGTCGAATCAAAGCTGTAGCAGCTGGCCTACACTACACCACAGCCACAGCAATGTGGGATCCGAGCCGCGTCTGCAACCTACATACGCCACAGCTCCTGGCAACACTGGATCCTTAACCACTGAGCAAGGCCAGGGATTGAACCTGCGTCCTCATGGATGCTAGTCAGATTCATTTCCCCTGAGTCACGATGAGAACTCTTTTATGTTCTTCTGAAGAACAGCTGAATTATCTGTTCCTTTCTTTTAAGCTTAGCTGGGCTGCTTTGTGTGTGCTCCATACATGTGTAATTCAGGGTCACCCAGACATTTGGACAGAATTTATACATAGGTCCCTCTATGACTGACTCCTAGATTTGCATGATTTTTCTGTACTCTTTCCAGATGTTGTGTTCACTGCAAACACCAAAAAGGCTGTAGGTTTTCTGTATTCATTCTTTTTTTGGGCTGGGGCTTTCCCTCAGGCTAAAACCTGTTTAAAAATTAAACAAAATTAGAAACTCATGTAGGGTTGTTTCCTTCTTCCAAGTTTATCATACCCCTTTACCCCCTATTTTTGCCAGTTTTGGGGCTATCTATAGTGCCTTAAATAGCTGCATTTTGTTTGTTTTGTTTTTGTCCAGAGCTCATATTTGAGAAGGTTGGCTTGGTAGGAACTACTTGACCATTACTAGAAACAGAATCTAAGATTTGAATTTAAATGAAGATACTTTACTCTAATGTTTATCTTCTTTATATCTTAGGTATCCTCTTAGTGGCATGATTTTGCCAACTTTTAGAGAGTGGATCGAAAATATCCTTGGAGTAAGTCTGGAGCATAAAACTACCTCTAAAGTAAGCAAATAAGAACGGTTACTAGTATGCTTAACTGAGTGTGTATGTGTTTTGTGTGTATGTTTGTGTATGTTTATTCTCAAATTAATTAGACTTAATCTTTGTAATTTGTTTTAGTTGCTTTAATACATTTGTCATTTTTTTTTTTTGTTAAGAAGTTTACTAGTTATATTGGCCTGTTAGGCTTTCTGGGGTGATTTTTTTTTTTTTTTTAAATCACAGATGTAGAGCCTAATTTCAGAATTTATCTGAAATTTACCTGGCAAACTTCTTCTTCTTTTTTTTTTTTTTTTTTTTTTGCTTTTTAGTGCCACACTCTTGGCATATGGAGGTTCCCAGGCTAGGGGTCTAACTGAAGCTACAGCTGCTGGCCTACACCACAGCCACAGCAAGGCCAGATCCGAGCTGTACCTGCGACCTACACCACAGCTCATGGCAATGCCGGATCCTTAACCCACTGAGCGAGGCCAGGGATTGAACCTGCAACCTCATGGTTCCTAGTCAGACTAGTTAACTACTGAGCCACGACTGGAACTCCTTGGCAAATTTCTAATGCTCTTTGAGCCTCAGTTATCCTAATTGGAGAAATAGAAGCATTAACTGTTTTATATACATACATATATATATACACATACATATATACATACATATATATACATACATGTAAGAACAAAAATATGTATATATTTTAGATATATAAAATAACATGTCACAGGTAGCAACGAAATTCAAATGAATTCTGTGATAGCGCTTTGTTATAAAAATGTTAAGTTGCTACTCTTTAGGTTATGTAATGGACTATCAGTAATCTAAGATTAATATAGAATAATTAAAAATGTAATGTTACATTTAATATAAAAATACTTAGAATACTTGAAGAGTGAATAAAGTAAAAATTTGATTAAGATATGAGTGATAGAGGGTTTTAGTTTGCTTGCATAGTATCACTTTTCTGAAAGGAGTTAGAAAACTTTAAACTGTGTACATATTAAACTAGTGAAATAGTTAGCATTTCCTTATATAACTATGATTTTTATTATTATTTGCTATGGCATGGTATTTTGCATGTTCCTCTGATTATAACTTCCATAAGTGCAAGGGCTGTGTCTCACACCATTCTCCATTATATCCAATGCATTATTAAGTACTGTAGGTAGTTGGTAAGTCCTTGTTTGGTTTATTTATAAATCCACAGTTACATTTTATTCTGGCATTAAATTAGGCTAAACAACTAATTCCCATGTCTCCCAAACCAGATTCTTTAAACTTTTCTTTAAATACTTCTTATAGTTCCATAGTACTTTCTGTTTTGACTGTTTGTGCTTGCTTTTTTTTTTTTTTGGTCTTTTTGCCATTTCTTGGGCCACTCCCATGGCATATGGAGGTTCCCAGGCTAGGGGTGGAATCGGAGCTGTAGCCAACAGCCTACACCACAGCCACAGCAACGTGGGATCGAGCTGCATCTGTGACCTACACCACAGCTCATGGGACCCCGGATTCTTAACCCACTGAGCAAGGCCAGGGATCGAACCTGCAACCTCATGGTTCCTAGTCAGATTTGTTAACCACTGCGCCACAACCGGAACTCCTGTGCTTACTTTTTTTGACATTGATGCAATCTACATACTATATTCAGAAGTTTCACAAGCATTTCTTTTTTTCTGTTTTGAGCCCTTTCAATTTTCAATAATTTACTGGTTTGTTAAGTTAATCTGTATGTTTTGTTAGGGTTCATTTGATCATTTCATTCTGCTATAGGGTTAATTCTATGAGAAAATTTTTTTTCCTGATTTAACTCACTGCTGTATCACCAGAGCCCTATAGCACACACTCAAGAGGTATTTATTAGAGTTCCCTTGTGGTGCAGTGGTTTAAGGATCCAGTGTTGTCACCGCTGTGGCTCTGGATGCTGCTGTGGCACAGGTTTAGTCCCTGGCCCAGGAACTTCTTTGTGCCACAGATGCGGACAAAAAAAGAGGAGTATTTATTTATGATTGAATATTAAATACAGAATATTAATGAGATACTTAAAGACTATGGAAATATATATTTTTTACAATTACTTGTATTTTCTTTTTTCCAAATACTGTATCATAGCCTTTTTTCCCCCATAGGATGTATTCGATTTAGTTAGCCATTTATAGACCTCTTCTTATATGCTGAACATGGTGATGTGCTTTTCACAAAGATTATCACATTTAACTGTCTTTGCTTACGGTAGTTATGTAAATTTGATGGTGATAATCTCATTTAACAGATGAAGAAGCCAAGGCTCACAGAAGTTGGATAACTTGCCCAACATTACAAAGCCTTAGAGTTGAAGGTTTACTTTTCAAGATACCTGTTAGTTAAAATTAAGTATCAAATTTATAATTTTGTTGTGACTTTTAAAGCAGAAAATGGGTTTATTACTTATTGGGAGGCTTTTTAATGATTACTTTAAAATGATGAAAGGAAATGATAAATTTTATCTACAGGTTACAGTGTAATAACATAAAACTTAAATGTCTTTCCTTCAGTGTCCCTAGTCTAAAATTGAAGATTTGAGACTTTGCTGTCTTTGTTGTTCTTTAGAAATAATGAAAAGATGGGTCATAGAAGCAAAGGAGAAAACATACACCTTTTATAACCTATGTTATGGGATGTGATTAGCCAGACCGTTTATAATTTGTTACTGTTACAAAGTTGATTTCCAGGAGTTTCCATCGTGGCGCAGTGGTTAACGAATCCGACTAGGAACCATGAGGTTGCGGGTTCGGTCCCTGCCCTTGCTCAGTGGGTTAACGATCTGGCGTTGCTGTGAGCTGTGGTGTAGGTTGCAGACGCGGCTCGGATCCCACGTTGCTGTGGCTCTGGCACAGGCCGGTGGCTGCAGCTCCGATTCCACCCCTAGCCTGGGAACCTCCATATGCCATGGGAGCGGCCCAAAGAAATAGCAAAAAGACAAAAAAACCAAAAAAAAACCAAAAAAAAAACAAAGTTGATTTCCATATGCTTCTAACTTAGTTTGGATGTAAAACAATTTACCTTTTATAGACCTAAGTATTCAAAATTTATTTTCTAGAAATAAGTCAAAGAAATGAATTTTATTTTCTAGGCATCCTTAAATCCTAGTGATACACCTCCTTCTATTGTAAATGAAGATTTTCTTCATGACCTTAAGGAAACTAATATTTCATATTCACGAGAAGCAGATGATCGAGTATTTAGAGCTCATGGTAAGCAATTTTATTAAGTGCTATTGATTTTTAATTTTAAAATTTCCTATAATTTAAGATGTTTTTGCATTTTCTTTTTTAAACCACAAAACAGGTCATTGTCTTCATGAGATATTTTTGCTCAGGGAAGGGACATTTCAGCGAATTCCTGATATAGTTTTATGGCCAAGTAAGTTCTTTTTTTGTTCTTTGTATAATTAACTTAGTATTGTTAAATCTTAAGTAAATTCAGTATTGCAAATATGTATTTTTTAACATATGAACTGTCAAAAATATAGATAGCTATATTTTTAGAAGTTACTATAGTCATATAATTCTTGATCTGATTATCCTGAATGATTGGTTTTAGTGATTAATTTTGTTGGTGGTGAAGTAAGTCTTCATTTAAAATGTAAATATCAGGAGTTCCCATTGTGGCACAGCTGAATCTGACTAGGAACCATGAGGTTGCAGTTTCCGTTTCGATCCCTGGCCTTTCTCAGTGGGTTAAGGACCTGGCTTTGCTGTGAACTGTGGTCTGCGTCACAGACGAGGCGTGGATCCTGTGTTGCTATGGCATAGGCCAGCAGCTGTAGCTCCGGTTGGACCCCTAGCCTGGGAACCTCTGTATGCCACAGGTGTGGCCCTAAAAGAGCCAAAAAAAAAAATGTAAATATCATATTGGGAGGTCAGTAGAAAATGTATTTTTGGTTAATTTGGAAGCTTAATTTGGAAACAATGAATTATCAATCAGCAATATATTCACATGTATAGAAACTTAACATAATTGTTTACTACAAACTAGTAATAGTAATTTGTTGATAGCAATTTGTGGACTAAAAACATGGTATTCAAATGATGAAACAAGATTAATATATATACTGTCTTTGATATAATTAAATTTTGAGAAATTAATTTCACTTAGGGATTTGGCTTGAGATAGAGGATGGATGAGTTTTCTGTTATTTCACTCCTGCTGATGATTAGGCACTATATTTATATGTATGGTTTTTATATCCTTCTCTTATAGCAGAAAATTTAAAGCAGAATAGGTATATATTGTTTCTACTGTTCATAATTACCTTCTTTAAAAGTTCTGTTGATCTTCTGATACTTTTGCTTCTTCAGACTCCATGAGAGGAATGTATATAATATTTCATTTTTCAAAAAATAGCCTCATTCATGGACTCTCATTTTCTTAGATGTAATTCTTTTCCTTTGCAGGGAGTATCTTGGGGGAAAATCCAACTTTAATTTTAGGATAGGGAAGTTCCCTTTGTGACTCAGTGGGTTAACCACCAGACATAGTGTCTTTGAGGATGCGGGTCTGATCCCTGGCCTTGCTCTTTGGGTTAAGGATCTGGTGTTGCCACAAGCTGGAGCTAGGTTCACAGGTGTAAATCGGATCAGGTGTTACTGTGGCTGCCTTGTAGGCCTGCAGCTGCATCTCTGATTCCATCCCTAGCTGGGAACTTCCATATGCTGCAGGTGTGGCTATAAGAAAAAAAAATCATAATTTGAGGATAGGAGGAAGGGTGACATACATAGGAAGAAAATCCAGGAGCATTTGTAGCTGAGAAGAAATAACTTTCCTAGTACTTGTGATGTATATTCTTCTGTGTAATAGGAATAATTATGAAACAAGTCTCTTGTCTGTGTTAGTTTATATGGAAACTTAGCCATTCCTGAAAAAATGAAAAAGATATCCTCAGTAAAAGAATACTTTTGTTTTGCCTGTCTGTTGTGTGTGTGTGTGTGTGTGTGCGCGCGCGCTTGTGCGCATGTGAGAGAGAGTTCCGCACATTTTATTTGAGAATCAGGGCTGGTCCTGCTAGCAGGCTCTAGTGATGCTCAGAGTTGGTGAGGCTGCTTGCTGTGTCCTTTCCAGTGGCAGAAACCCACAGGCTGAGTTAGGATGTACCTTTCCCATGCCCAGCTCTCTACAGCAGTACAGGAAAAGAGCCCGGCTGCATGAGACTAGAGGCAGAGCAGGGCTCTGAACATGGTCCCTGACTCAACAGAGGACAGCAAAGATCAGCTGGGGAGAAGAGATGAGGATGTTCCACATCCCAGCCCCCACAAACCAAAGCCATATCTGTCCTCCTTGTGTGTGTGCATGAGACAGGTCCTCACTCTCCATCCTGGCTGGATTTGATAAGCCCATATTCCACTGCTTTTCCGGGGGAAGCTGCGGCAGCCCTTGCGATGGGGCTCTCCTTGCCCTTAGCCAGCACTGACAGGTTCTCTAGCACTTCGCTCTCCATCGGGGTGCTGGCTTTTTTGCCTGTCTGTTTTTTAGTAGCTTTAGGCTACTTCTTTACAAAGATTTGAGGAAGGTTCATTCCATTTTTTACTTAACTAAATGAAGGAAAAATTTATCAATTTTCATTTCCCATAAGAAACCTTGTAGACTGTCCTTTGATATATCCTGAGTAGATGTTCATTCTAGGTATTTTCTTTGTGTGTCTGAATATTAAAATACTGAGAAAGTACCATAATAGAAATATGTATCTTAAAACAAGACAGATTTCTATTTAAGAAGTCCAAAAATTATTTTTAAACCCAGTTTTAGGAAACCTAAAGAATTAGTTATTGGAGTTTCTTGGTTGCCTAGTGGTTAAGGATTTGACATTGTCACTGCTGTAACTCAGGTTCGATTGGCCTAGGAACTTCTGTGTGCTGTGGGCATGGCCAAAAAAACAAAAAGTTATTGCCGGAGTTCCCGTCGTGGCGCAGCGGTTAACGAATCCGACTAGGAACCATGAGGTTGCGGGTTCAGTCCCTGCCCTTGCTCAGTGGGTTAACGATCCGGATCCGGCGTTGCCGTGAGCTGTGGTGTAGGTCGCAGACGCGGCTCGGATCCCGCGTTGCTGTGGCTCTGGCGTAGGCCAGTGGCTACAGCTCCGATTTCCACCCCTAGCCTGGGAACCTCCATATGCCGAGGGAGCAGCCCAAGAAATAGCAACAACAACAACAAAAGACAAAAAAAAAAAAAAAAAAAAAAAAAGTTATTGCCCAAAAGTTTATTTGCTCTGTCACATCCTTCCTGTTTGCTTAGTTCCCTTACAATCTCAGCCTTTTATTTTATTTTTTTTTCTTTATCTCAGTTTCCAATTCAGGCCCTTATCAGTGCATATTTGGATTTTTGCAATAGCCTTAAACATTCTCATGTCTCAGATTTTTTGCCTTCCATGCCTCCTATACACTCTTTGTTAAAAAAATTTTTTTGGCTGCAGCATGCAGTGGCTTGATGTGGGATCTTAGTTCTCGGACCAGGAATTAAACCCAGGCTGCAGAGATGAAAGTGCCAAGTCCTAACCACTAGACCATCAGGGAACTACCCCCTGCCCCACTCCTGTATGCTCTTAAGAGGTTATTAATTTTTCTAAAATCTTCCCTTTGCCATCTTGTTCCCTACATGAGGAATCTACATGAAGTGTATTAGTGCCTGAATAGTTTGTAATTTTATTGTCGAGTTTTCTAGTATAAGAGATTTCTTGGAAATAGTTTGTTTCCCAGTAGGTTGTCAGTTTAGTGAGTCCTTTATGTAAGTTTAATGTAAATTTCCTATTGGTAAGAAAGTTTAGTTTTTCTTTGCATGAGAGCAAGTTTTGAGATAATATGGTGTTCCATTGAGTGGAGGTGACTTTCTCATCTTGCAGTTTGAATATCTACACCCCATATGTACATACATACCTAGGAAATCTATTGTTGTGGCTGTCTTTAAGTCTGTCTGAAATCTGAATCTGAATTCTACATGTTGCCTTTAATAGGATGTCTAAGGCTTGCCTAAGAGTAAGAAGTTGTAATATATGTAACTTCCCTGATTTGGAGTTATCCTTAAACCAGGGTTTGTCATCATTGTGACCCTTACACATTGTGGCTACTTCTGCTTTTCACTTAGTTGAGACAGGTAGTTAGTTACTTACACATTGTAGGTTTGTGGTAAGTATACTTATAAAAATAAAATCTCCTTTAAGCAATATTTTACTTATTAAATTTAGTATTTATGCATTTTTTAAGTAGTCTTTTAAATATCAAAGCAAGCATTGAAGATGAGCAGTAATAAAACAAAAATCTCTATTCTCAGGTGCTGTACAATTAAGTTGGGGTGGGGAGGAGACAGAACCATAAACACATAAATATTTAATGTGTTGTGTGGTGATAAATGTTATAAAGAAAAATAGGGCACAGTAAAAAGATAGAGAATAAATATAGTGGTCTGTGGGATGAGGAAGTGCTGTGTCAGATAACATGGTCAAGGAAAGCTTTTGATTCAGTGACAATCATAGAAGTAGTTTTGCCTTGTTAAAGGTTTTTAACAGACATCTATGGGTGTTTTATTAATTGTTAGTGAACTGGTTTTCCATTAAAAATTTTTACCACAAGTAGTAAGCTTTTTTGCTTAATCTGAAAGCTTGAAAATGGACTTTTATTAAATTTGGAAGGATGCAAATGAAATGTATTCCTAACTTTAAGAAAATGTGAGAAATGATAACTACAACTTTTATAGAACAGTATTTTTACTTTCATAAATGGATGTTAATTTGTATATTTTCTTTTGCATCATTATGTCCTTTTCAGGTCCCAAGCAAGTTCTACTCAATTTTTGCATGGTTTTCTTGCTTCGAATCCCTTTTTCCTCCGTGCTATTCCATAATCTATCAGGATATTAATCTTTTTAAAATACTCTCTTTGCCATGTTGTTCCTGTACTTAATTCCTTATTCATAGTCAAATTGAGTCTTAACAGCTCTTGCTTGGTATTTAAAATATTCTGCTTCCAGGTTTTTCTTATGTATGTAACTTTTACACTGAAAAGTACCTTTTAGTTGTGTATAATAGAAAGGAATTCCTATGTATTATATCATGTATAATATCTAATATTTTGTCTAAAAAACAATAAAGAATCATCAATGAGTACAAAAATTAGTGGGTGAAAGTATGAGAAACATTTATGTAGTCTAAGTATCTCCCCATAAGATAATTATTAATTTTTTTTCTTTTTTTTTTTTTGGTCATTTTAGGGCTGCACCCTTGGCTTATGGAAGTTCCCAGGCTAGGAGTCTAATCAGAGCTGCAGCTGCCAGCCTTTACCACAGCCATAGCAATGCAGGATCTGAACTGTGTCTGCTATCTAACACCACAGCTCATGGTAACGCCGGATCTGTACCCCACTGAATGAAGCCAGGGATCAAACCCCCGTCCTTATGGATACTAGTCATGTTAGTTACCACTGAGCCATGATGGGAACTCTGATACTGATTAATTATGGAGTTCTTAAATGGAGAAACCTAACAGTTGATCCTTTGTATCAAAAGGTTCTGCATCCATCCTTCAAAAGTATTTGGAGTGGGGGTGAAATTCCAGAAAGGCCACATGTTGACAGCTATTTATGTAGCATTTGCATTTTATTTATACCAATTTACATATCATTTATATTGTATAAGATATTATAAGTAATCTCCAGATGATTTAAAGTATACTGAAGCATGTGCATAGGTTATGTTCAAATACTATGCCATTTTCTTTAAGGGACCTGAACTTCCCAGATTTTGGGTGTGTGTGTGTGTGTGTGTGTGTGTGTAGAGGGGGGATCCTGGCACTAATTCCCTGTGAATACTGAGGGAGTATAACTAAATGATGAAAACCAGCATTACCAGAAATAAGACTTGTCTACATCATGGGCTCCAGATATAATATGATGAGAAAGGCACATCACTTTTGTGGAATTCCTGTCAAAATATATAACTTTAATCATAAGGGAATAAGCGAACCCAATTGAGGGACATTCTATTAAATAACTAACCAGTGCTCTTCAAAAGTGTCAAGGTCAAAGAGAGACTGAAGAACTATTTCAGGGTAAAGAAGACTAAGGAGACATGACAGCTAAAATGCAATATGTGATCCTAATCCAGAAGAAAGGACATTAGTGGAACAGTTGGCAAATTATTGAATTGTCTGTTGATTAGTTAATAGTATTGTACCAGTGTCAATTTCTTGCCTTTGATAGTTGAATTGTAGTTATGGAAGATGTTAATATTTGCAGCTACTGGGTGAAAGAAATTCTTTGTACCCTTTTTGCTACTTTTTTGGGTAAGTATGAAATTATTTTTAAATGAAAAATTAAAATAATAATTTGTTTTAATATAGCTACCTGTTAGTGAGTAAATGAAGGAAAAATTTAGACAACTAAAGAACTTTATAGACCCTTGTATTAAATGTAATCCAGATTTTTTCAGTGTCTCTGTGATTAATTTATTTTCCCTTTTTTTTTCAACAGCATGTCATGATGATGTAGTTAAGATTGTGAATCTAGCATGCAAATATAACCTTTGTATTATACCAATTGGTGGTAGGTATTATGCCTTTTAAATCTTAATATGATTTAAATTTGTTCTAAGTATTTGTACTTTAAATATTTGGGCCATCCAAAAAAATTTTTTTTGTGCCATTAAAAACATTTTTATGATACGATTATTAGGAGAAATTGGTTTATGCTGTTGGTTTCTGTTCTGAGTAGATCTACCTGAACTGTCTTGAAACTTGATTTACCCTTAGTTCATGGCTTCTTTTCCACATAAATCCTATTTGAAGCTGACTTAATGCCTAAATAAGAAAATGTTCCTGCTGTAGCCATTACTTTCTAACCTTTATCTTAATGGAGAGAATATTATTTTTCAAAGGCTAACTATACCCAACATAAGTCTTTGAGAAAGAGTGCTGTGCAGCATAAAAGATCAATGAGGGAGTTCCCATCATGGTGCAGTGGAAACAAATCCAACTAGGAAACATGAAATTGCAGGTTCGATCCCTGGCCCTGCTCAGAGGGTTAAGGATCCATTGCCGTGAGCTGTGGTGTAGGTCGTGGACATGGCTCAGATCTGGCATTGCTGTGACTGTGGAGTAGGCTGGCAGCTATAGCTCCGAATCAACCCCTAGCTTGGGAACTTCCATGTGCCTTGGGTGCAGCCCTAAAAAAAAAGACAAAAAGACAAATTAAAAAAAAAAGATCAATGAGGACAGTGATGGCCAAATCAATAACACCTTTTAATACTGAAAACTAACATTATTTTACATTTTAAGACAAATGTAATCTCTCTTGATTACTCATCAGCCACATTCTCTTAACAACTTAATACAAGTCAAGGGAAATTGCCTTAACTGACTAAATTGGCATTGATGGAATGGAAATGAGACCCCTTCAAATCAGAAGTTCCAGATACTGTCTTCAGCAGATACTTTGTTTAATTCATTGAAAAAAAAAAAAAAAAAAAGACTTTACAGTGCCACCTTTAATGAAATAGTTTTATGATTTCAAATGACTTTGACAAACAAATAGTGATTACTAAACACAGGCATGGTCTTAACACTGTCTCACCTTGTAAAATTAATTTGAATCTTGTGGAAGTACCGATTAAGAATTTGTTCTGCTATGTAAAATTATACAGATCTGGTTAAGAACTGAGAGCACTATATTGTTGTATATTGGTATTAAGAAAGCATTTTTCTTTTGACAGCAGATCTTAAAGGAAAACCGGAGTACATTATTCTTCTATGTATTACTCTGTATTAAAATTACTTTTTCACCAAAGAACATATGAATTTGTTTTTGAATATCATATAACCTGGGCAGTTTAAACTTGTTTGTATTCTAATTTATTAAAGCCTTTTTATGTGGAAGTATAAGATAATATTTTAAATGATAAATGAATCTCATAAATATGGTAGAAAGGAGGTAATGGTGTTTCTAGTTGTATAGGATGGGTATTTTTTCTTTTAAGCTATCTCTCCACAGTAATTACTAGCTTAGAACTTTTCTAATCATGTTTTTGGAGTTCCACAAATTGCTAGGGGCTTCACTTGAGTGTGCCCAGGGGATGGAGCCATTTTCCATTGCTTTCAGCTCCATAGTATTTCTTCATTTTGGCACGCACCGTAAAATAGAGGTGAGTTTGCTTTTAGTGTGTTAGCATTTGCAAATTGCATTTTGCAAAGTAGAAATAGGTATTATTTCCTAGCGGGCCTATCTATATACTTTGTAATAGGGATTTGCCCTAGAAATGTAGCTGAAAATAAAATATTGAAACATATTTATTGTTTCCTATTTTGGCAGGAGGAACAAGTGTTTCATATGGCCTGATGTGTCCTGCAGATGAGACAAGAACAATTATTTCTTTGGACACCTCACAAATGGTATATGATAATTTAAGATGTATTTAAAGATATTGTTTGGTTTTAAAATTTTTCTTTATGGCTCAGTCTTAGTTATTTTTAAAAGGTATTCATTTTGTTTAAAAATTTTTTCATAATTATATTTTACCTTTGTCTTTAGATAATATGTCTTCAAAACAAATAATATCAGTTAATGTTGACTTGAAGAAAACGTGTGCCCCAGCTTTTCACCAATGCAATTGCATTTTTGCTTTTGGAAAATAGGAGCTAGTTAATTTTATGATTAACTTGAATAAAGGAGCTAACAAGTTTTAGGATTATTTTTTGAATTTTTGGCTCATTGTAGTCTAAGAATTGGCCATTGTGCCATGTTAAAGTTTTGGTAATTATTAACATTTTGTCATATTGGTTTATCTTTCTTTTTTCCTTTACTGTTTTAAATTTTTTTTTTTTGGGGGGGGGGAGCCATGCCCATGGCCTGTGGAAGTTCCCAGGCCAGGGATGGAACCTTTGCCACAGCAGCAACTGGTGCCACTGCAGCGACAAACACAAGATCCTTAAGCTGCTGTGCCACAAGGGAACTCCTTTCATTTACTGTTTTTAAAGCAAATCCTGATAGCATGCTACTTTACACCAAATATTTCTCTGTGTTTCTTTGAAAAAGGATATATAATTATCACTTTTGCAAAATTAAAAGTAATTCCTTAAATTGTTTAATATCTAGTCCACATTCATTTTCCAGTTGTCTAAAAATTATCTTTATTTTATGATTCATTGTTCGAATGGGGATTCAGCCAAGGCCCATGTAAGCTTTTGGTGGTTTTTTTTATAAGTCTCATTTTATTTGTAACCCCCTTCCTCCCTTTCTGAATGTTTTATGTTTTAAACAAGCTCCTGTGTAAGATACTGCCTAAGTTACTATGTCTGTCATGTTATATAGTCAGGGATAAGTGAAGCTTTCTACTGTGAGTAACCCTACTTGCTTAATTTCTGTCTTGTCACTTGCTGCCTTTGAGTTAAGAAGTTATATTTCCTGAGAAAATGTATGTTTGTGAAAATGAGACCTTCTTCTTTTGCAACAGAATCGAATTCTCTGGATTGATGAGAATAATCTGACAGTTCATGTAGAGGCTGGCATAACAGGACAAGAGTTGGAAAGACAGGTATATTATTTCTTTTTTATTTTCTCTTTTCACTTGAAAAATCTTTTTTTTTTTTTTTTTTTTTTAAGTCTTTTGAGGGCTGCACCCACAGCATATGGAAGTGCCCAGGCTAGGGGTCAAATGGGAGCTATAGCTGCCAGCCTATGCCACAGCCACAGCAACGCAGGATCTGAGCTGCATCTGCAACCTGCACCTCAGCTCACATTAACACCGGATCCTTAACCTACTGAGCAAGGCTAGGGATTGAACCCGAGTCCTCATGGAGACCAGTTGGGTTCATTACCACTGAGCCACAGTGGGATCTCCAAAAAAAATCTTTTTTTGTTTAAATATAGTTGATTTACAATGTGCCAATTTCCTCTGTACAGCAAAGTGACTCTCTAATTAAGGTTTTCAATACTGGTGCTTGTCCCCTTTGTGAATAAAATTATCTTTCACAATAAACACACTCACTAAGTTTGTTCAGTTTCTTTTGTGGGTCAGGCATTGAGCTAGATGCTGTGAATACAGTAGTGAATAAGACAACATGGAAAGCTTATGTTACCTTATGACAGAAAGTTAGGTAAATAGTATGATTCAGAGTGGGAATTGCTAGATGAAGGCTAAATGTGGGGTATTATGGCTCGTCAAATGGGGCTCAAAGAGAAGGAGTTGAGCAAAGAAAATACACAAAGAACTTGGCATTTAAAATGAAATTTCAGTATAAGTGACAAGTGAAAAGGAAACTGGGGTGGGGAGAACAAGTCAGTCAGGGAAAGCAACCTGTGCAGAAGCTTTATGGCAGCTGTTGCTTTGGGGGATCTGCCAATAGCTGAGTATGGCTGAGATCTAGTCTGTGCATATGGGAGAACACATATTTTCGGTGTTTGTATTTTGGGTCAGTGTATGTATAGTAGTGGTAAAAGTTATGAAGCTGGGAAAAACATAGAGATCAGATCATTAAGCCCTAAAAGTTTGAACTTCATCCTGGTACTTATTTAAATAGTTCTCATTAGCTACAGTCTGGAGGGTGGATGGGCACGTGAAGATGAATTAGGTAACTGTGGCAGTAATTTGGGCAAGAGCTGATAATAACCTGAAATAAAACAGAATAAAGTGGGCATAGAATTCTCAGAAGTTGATAAATTTGATCATTTGGGTAGACATTGGTATTTGCTATTCATTGAAGTTTTCAATGCATAATTTTATTGAAAACTCAAATCCTGAATAAGTGAAACTCTTTGAAGTCCTTATAGCACTTTTTTGGGATCCTAATCAAATTTAGGAAACTTTCTCTTCATGGATTCTAAGCAGGTAACTATTAAAATGTATTGGTTCCATCAGCCCTCTCAAATATGGTCACGATGATGGTAACTCAGCTTTTGTAAACAAAAATTAGAAAGCCCAGTTTGCTTTGGTGAACTGACCACTTGGTTCAGTTTGGGTTAGAAACCAAATAGACCTCTCCTTCTCTACCCTTTAACCAAACATAGAGGTGTTACATGTTTGTTGATTGTCTCTTCATTATCTTTTTCCTTATTTGATGGTAAAGAGTTGAAGTTGGTATGCCAGTGACCAATTCTGGATGAAAGGCTTTGGAAAAAATTATTAATTAAAACTTTTATTTTTGATTTAATACACTAAGATAAGAGAACCAGAATAAAATTTAACATGTTCATTGAGGCAGTGTTCAAGATCTTCAGTAAGTCAAGGTTTTGTGTAATTCAAGATAATTAGATTTCTTAATTATTACAGAACTTAAGTGGGCAGAATAATAGTATTTAATGACAAAATCTTTGGGGGTCCCTAGTGGCTCAGTGGGTTAAGGATCTGGCATTATCACTGCTGTGGCTGAGGTTACTGCTGTGGTTTGGGTTTGATCCCTGGGGCCTGCGAACTACTTCTGCATGCTTAGAGCACACCTTTCCCCTCCACCCCAAAAAAACACTCTGTAAAAAAGCCTGTATCAGTCTCCTATTAGGCTGAGAGGCATTATCAACACAGCAATTTTTTTAATATATTACAAAGGATAGCCTTTCATGTCTGTAATTTTATATCCTTTATTATAGCATTTGATGTAGTATTTTAACCTTTCCAAGTTTTTTTTTTTAAAAGGTTAAAATTAAAATTCAAGAAACATATTTCCTTGAAATTTAAATGACATTTTCCTTGACTAGGAACTTCTGATATTTTACCTACTAGCTCTTTTCCCTAAATGCCAGTATAGAACATTTCTTTTTGCCTCTAGTAGACCATAATATAATTTCTGCAGCTGTTCTGATTCAGAGCAAGTTCTTCCTCATTATACTTGTGTATCCTTCAGTTTCTTCTTCAGCTGAGCAAATCAACATAAAACTTTCTGCTTTTTCATTCTAGAAGTTTTAAAATTACACAAATATAGTAGTTGAGTGGCAGAGGTTTTCATCTTTTTAACTTGTAGATTACATTGATTTTAATATGAAATTTAAGGGAGGTCACTAAATGTCAGTTACAGATTTTGAGAATTTGTTTCTAGGTTTATTAAATCTTTGGCTGCTTTATTTATTAGCTAGTAGTCTGGAGATATGTGACTTTTGATTTTCTCCCCTAGGGATGCATTTCTCTGTGCCTCAGTTTCTTCATCTATAAAATGGAGATAATAACTCCTACTTTTTGTTAGGATGAAATAAATTAATAATGTAAAGTACTTAGAACTTTTATTCATTCTGCTGATTTTTCTTGAGTACTATCTACTTCATTCAAGCACAGCTAACTTTAAACAGTCCTTCTGTATGCCAAAGACTCCTAAATTTATATCACCTCAGACTTCTTGAACTCTAGACTTGCATATCCACTTGCCTAGTAGATGTCTCCACTTATATATCTTAAGACATTTCAAACTCAACATTTAAAAAATTTAATTTCACTTTCCCCTGCACAACCAGGAACCCCCAGCTTTAGGGATACTGTTTACCCACATTTTAGGCTGCTTGAAGTTCTACTGCTGCACTTTTCAATTTTTTCTTTTAGTTTCTTTTGCTATGTCTTGATGTTTAGTAGTCTTTTATTTGCTATGTATATTCTGTTCTTAGTCACATCAATTGTATTTTTATCTTAGATACTGTATTTTTCATTTTTATAGATGTTTAATTTGGGTCTTTATCTTCAGTGTCTCTGCTTAACTTTTTGAGCATATGGAATACAGTTATAGTAACTGTTTTAATATCCTTGTCGGCTAATTCTAACATCTGTGTTTATTCTGGGTTGGTTTTGATCATTCACCTCGTAATGATTATCTTCCTCATTACAAACCCATAATTTTCCTGCCTCTTTGTATGCTTGGTAATTTTTTATTAGATGCCAGCCATTGTGAATATTATCTTGTTGGGTCTTGACTGTTTTTCTTTTTTTCTTTTTATGGTTTTTAGGGCTGCACCTGTGGCATATGGAAGATTCCAGGCTACAGCTGCCATTCTATACCACAGCCACAGCAACGCAGGATCCGAGCTGCATTTGCAACCTATACCACAGCTCACAGCAATGCCGGATCTGCAACTCACTGAGTGAGGCCAGGGATCAATCCCACATCCTCATGATACTAGTCAGTTTTGTTTCCTCTGTGTCACAGCGGGAACTCCCTTGCTGTTTTTCAATTCACTAACATTCTTGAACTTTTTTCTGGGCAGTAATTATTTAGAAACAGTTTGATCCCTTAGTTCCCTTGTGATCTTTTAGGTGGGTTCAAAGCAGTGGTGAGTCTGAGGTTAATCATTTCCCATTACTGAGGATGTCCTTCCTGGGAATTCCACCTCATTCTCTGTGAAGTCTGAGTTTTACCACTCAGGGTGGTGGCAACGGATACTGTTGTTGGTACTATTCTCTGATCCTTTCAAATTATTTTTTTCCTCTGGTCCTGAGCAGTGCTGACCACTTGAGAGACTCTCTGCCAGTCTCTGAGATTCTCTCTCTGTGCTGTTCCCTTTTCTTTGGTACTTCCTCTTGTGAAATCTAGGTGCCTTGGTTTTCCACAACTTTAATCTCAGTCTCCTCAGCTCAACAGTGTTTGCTGAGTTCCATCTGGATTCTCCTTTCCTGCTCTGCAGCCTGGAGCTATAATCTAGAGGCAGTTATAGTGTTTACCTTCTTTTTTTGCATTCTTATAGGCCATTACCCTTTGTTACCTGATGCCCAGTGTTTGAAAATCTGTGTTTCGTATATTTTTCTGTCTTTCGTTCTTTTCAGGGGGGAGGGTAAATCTTGTCCCTTTTACTTCAGCTTGGGTAGAGGTGGACATGTCTGCTTTTTTTTTTTGTTGTTAATACTTTTAATTATTCTATAACATATCTACCTTTCTTGTTAATTTTCTTTCCTCCTCTGTATAATACAAACTCTACAATTTAGGATTTGCTTTTTTAATGTTGTATCTGAAGCTTAGCATGTAGTAGTCAGTTTTAATATTGAAACATTTATTTGAATATTTAAATATTTATTTTAATGTTTGTTTTAATATTGAAAAGTGATACAGAAGTGAGGAAGATAAAGTTCCTTTTCTCATAGAGCTTTATGGTGTAGAGATAGATTATTTTATTTTATTTATTTATTTAATTTATTTATTTATTTTATTTTATTAAAAAAATATTTGGTATTTTTTTAAATAAAATCAGAAGACCCTTCTTCAGTAGATTTTCTTAGCAACTAATGGTATTAGCAGAGACATGGACTTTTAAAAGAAGTGGCTGAATTATATGGTTATAGATACCATTTATTACTGTATGCCAAAAATTTTTATTAAATTAGCATACAGTAGTAGGCAGATTTTCTAACAAGGGTAAATGCATGTTTCAAACACATGTTCTTAACCATTATAGTTACCTCCCACTTAGTAGGAACTTAGATTGTAACAGAGAGGTAGATTTGAACTGATATGCTAGATAGAGCTCCCTGATCATAAAGACTATCTGGGGTTTTTGTTGTTGTTGTTGTTATCTTTATTTTCATTGCTTTACATAATTCCTGGCTCACAGTAGCTATTTATAGTATGAGAATGTAATGAAGTTGCCTACCAGACACAAGAAGCAAATTAATAATGTGTCTAATATTTGGATATACTTTTAGAAGTAGTTTAAATGTGTATCTGATGATTTGTTTTGGTGTTGGTAATGTGAAGATTTTGTCAGGAAGAGTATGTGAAAACTCCCTGTTCAGTGTCTGGCACATCTAAATGCTCATGATTATCTTTTCTTTTTCTTCTACTTTCAGAGAAATTGAATAGCAGTAATCGTTTAAGAGTAAATAATATGAAAATAGATTGTTTGGGAATTAGAATAGAAATACAAGTCTGATCTTCATTTTAACTTTGATCATGTGTTTAAGCTACTTATTTGTGAGTGGTTATTAACCTCTTAAAATTAAATGAATTGACTATTTAGTGAAAAATTCTATTATGTATTAATTGATGTCTTTTACAGTCCTGTTTTCCTAGCAACAAAATTAGATAAATAAAAGTTAACAAATTATGTTTAATCTAATAGACTCTCAAATCTTGGATTACAGCTTTCATACCATACTTAAATACATGGATGCAAACATAGATGACATATTCTACATCTCTGCATGGCTTACTTAAAAAATGGAAGCAATTGCTTAACTGGATGACTATCAAAATGGTCAACACAGATTGATGGGCTTGAATGCAGTAGACAGTGGGTATGCAGATGGTGGTGTCTGTACCATTTGACATGAGATGGCTGAGTCTTTAAAATGATTTTAGTGGAATGGCTTTGGTGTTGTTGCAGTAAAGGGCATCCATTCAACCTCAGGTGCTGTGCAGATGGCAAAGCCAAGCTAATATAGAAAAATGAGAAACAAGTGACTATTTAATGTACAGGAATGCATGATCTGCATCACAAATAAATGATGGTATTACATGCAGGAAACCTAGCCAGATGGCTGTACATTAAAACACATGACTCCTTGAGAGAATTAAGTACAGGCAATTTGCTCAGATTTTCTGCAGGCCTGCTGCATATTATATTAGGGTAGGGAGAATAAGAGATTAAGTGCTTTATTTATTGAAAATGTTTAGGTGAAGTTGGCAGTTATTTAAGCATAATCTTATCTCCGTAAGTATTTCAATTGTTTCTTTGTGGGAAAAAAAAAGTAGGAAGGGTAGTTTGCTTTAAAATAAAAGGATGTTAGGTGAATTGGCTAGTGAATCTGTGGAAAATAGAACTGTCTTTTGGTCCATATTTTTCAGTTTTGTGATGTTTCCTATGGGCAAAAGTTTAAAAATATTTTGGACAGACGTGATGAAAGTATTTCTTTTTCTATATAGGTTTTAATGAGTCCAGATAACAATGACATATGGAAATTTTAATGTGGAAAGAGTTAATGTGTTGAGTGCTATCTGAAATGGGGCCGTTTTCACTAGTAAAATATTACGTTTTTGTTTTTCAGCTTAAAGAAAGTGGTTATTGTACAGGTCATGAACCAGATTCCCTGGAATTCAGCACTGTGGGAGGATGGGTATCTACTCGGGCATCAGGCATGAAGAAGAATATCTATGGCAATATTGAGGACTTGGTAAATATTTTTCTAGTTGTATAATAATTGATTCATCTATAAAGATTACTATAAAAGTTATTAAAGCCTTTAAAAATTGAGTTGGAGTCCCCCCCAAAGTATACCCCTTTTGATTATAGTATCGTTGACTCTGTATAGTAGAAATAGTTAAAAGACACAACTGTCCATGTTTAAGAGTGTTTCTTCTCAAATGACGATATTTAAGCTTTGTAGAGTTTTCATAGTATCTGACTTATAAATAGCAATAGATAGTATTTTACAAGCCCTGGGGCTTTGGTCTTCAGCTCTTCCGAGATTTTAGTTCTTTTATTTAGGTGATCTTGTCATAACTACTCTTTGTCTCACAAGATTTTATATTTATTTTTCTAAAAAATGTTTTTTCTGTGTAGAATTAAAGAACCTGATTGAAAATGCTCTAGTTAGTGGCAGTATGCCCTGCAGTGCATTATGTGCACATCATTTTGTTTTAGCAGCTCTGGTGTCCTTGCTCTGAGAGTTAATGTGATAGTGCAACCATAGGCATCCTGGCTAGAAATTACATATCGTTTGTTCTGGTTATAGCTTATTCAGTGATTAATTGGGTGAGCTTATGCAAATTGGTTCACCTTTCTAAACTTCAGTTTCCTTCTGTATAAAATAGAATAATGTTATTTGTTGCATGGAAATATTGTAAGAAGTAAAGGTCATAAAATGAAATCTCCTACTGGAGTCCCTGGTATGTAGTAGGTACTTCATAAATGTTAGTTCCCTTTATCATCAGTATTTTGATAACATTTTAAAAGAATAGCTTATGAGACTTTTGTGTATCTAACATTATTCCTAGAACTGTTTAGCTTTGTTTTTTAAATCTAGCATTTCAATGTTATCATCAGTGTCTTCACTGATAGAAAGAGCAAATTGTTGGTGAAGTGTATTGGTTCTTTATAGTTAACATACAACAATTTAAGACTTTAAGTGTTAGTATTATGAACACTTTAAAATGTTTACAGTACCCTTTTTGTAAATCAAAGATATGTTAGAAATCACATTTTTCTTTTTGCAATTAAGATAACGTAAATTTAGTTTCAGAGGTCAGAATTGAATCTTTTTGCCATTGGATTATTAAAAGCTTTGTCAGAGTTAAGCGTATTTGACAGACTGCTGCATTTAGTACTGCCAATGTAGTTTATTTTAATCCTTTTGGGGGTTATTTAAGGGCCACAAATTGTAAACATATATCTTAGTGTACTTATTTACATGTGCATATCTAGTTTTTAATGTAAGAAAGCATCAGATTGTGTTTAGTCTGCTCTTTAAACTATTTTAATACATTAACATGTAAATGAACATATATTTGCACCGTCATTTTTTAAAAGTGCATATAATTCTTTTTTATTGATATTTGTGGTTTAGTAAATTAATTCCCTTTTAATGAATATTTAAATAATTTTTATTTCAAAATTATGGAAAACAAAGGGAAAAATATCACCTGTAGTAATTTCTTTAGACATTTCTTTAATCATTTTTCTTTGGCTAAGTTTCTAGAGTTTGAATTGTTGGATATAGTATGTTTTTAGATCTTTGGATTCTTACAGCCAAATTGCTCTATAGAAATTTTGTGCCAGTTGACATTCTTGCTAGCACTGTGAGAAAATTTATTTTATTGGACCTTTTATTTGTATTTTTGTTTTAAATTTTTTCCTTTAATTGTTAGTGAATGTGAACTTTTAAAATGTCCTTATTGGAAATTTTTATTTTTTTAATTTGTGGTTTATTTATGTCCTCTGCTCATTTCCTTCAACAATAGACTATTTTTATTTATCTGTTAAAAAGCCATTCTTAAAAATATGTTGGGTTTTTACCTAACCATTTCTGAGTCAGATGAGGAACTTTTTTACTTTTTTTGATTGACTCTCTTCCCATAATATACTTACTTTCTCATGGGTGTGAGACATATCTCACATATATCTCTCTTCCTCTCTTTAGCTCAGTAACCACATCTCCTACTTCATCCCAGTTTTGATGTGATCAAAAATAATACTTCATTCTTTTCAGTCTTTTCTGCTAAAGTGGGCAAAATAGATAAGTTGAAGGTGGGTATAAGGAAGAATAAAGTTTTTCTTAGAATTCTAAGCATCTAGAGTAGTGCCTGATATGAATAATAGTGCTTCATAAATATTGTTACATAAATGAAAGAACCTATTACATTTGATCATTGCATATTTTTTCTGTGCTTTGCTTCTTTACCACATGAACAATCCTAGACTTTCTTTTAAAGAGGTGTGCTTTTCAGTTTTTAAGATGATGAATATACCTAGACCAATAACAATCTTAGAATGATTTTTTTCCCTTTTGTAAAGTTGTATAAAATTTATTTTTAGTGTAAGAATTACTAAAAGATATAAGAATTCTGATGGGAATCATGATCACCTTAAACCAGTATTTAAAAAGTAGTGTTTTATATAAATTTATATGGGTGTGTGTACACACACAACATTTACTGACAGATATCTAGAATTTACATCATGCATTGTATTAAACAGGTGGTTCATATAAAAATGGTAACACCTAGAGGTATAATAGAAAAAAGCTGTCAAGGACCTCGTATGTCAACAGGCCCTGATATCCATCACTTCATCATGGGATCTGAAGGTAAATATAACTGCAAATTTATTATGAAAAAATACAAGTTAGTGATTCAGTTTTGTGAAAATCTGTGATATTGTGATATCAGATCTTTGAAAGAAAGGCATGTTTTTTATATTTAAAGAATGGGGTGTTTTTTGTTTTATTACTTTAATTTATTACTTCATAAAGTTTTTATTATCAGAACATCTCATTAAACTTTCTTGTGCATTTTGCTTTTTTATGGTTTTAGAGATGGCTTAGTCTTTTTGGTGTTATTTTTCTTTTAGAGTTTTAAATCAACTTTAGGAAGAGTAGTTGTTAGGGTTTTAAATGATTTGCTTTAACATTTTATTGTGTGGTATTTTCTTATCTCTGCTTTATCGGGGAAAGGACTAATTAAGTATTGTCTTACTATCTTTTTATAATTCTGTCTTTTGTTATTTGCTATTTGATTTTTTGAAGAAGTGGAATTTAACATTCTATTGATTCACACATCTTTTAAAACTAATGTTGGTCTTTTATTTTTTTACTACTTAAATCCTATCCTTTACTTGGTTACTTAATGCTGGGTAGGATAGAATATAGTTCATCTTATACAGAACATTCATTTTCTCTTTACTTATCAGAAAAAAAACAAACTTAATCTTCCTTCTAGTTTACAAACTAACTGTTATGTAGGCACTGTGAATTTTATGGATAAGGTGAACAAAGGCATATTTTTTATTCTTAGAATGGCAGAGAGGGGTATCCTTTAAATTCAGAAAAATAAAATAAAACAAATGTTTCCAAATTATGAGAGGAATTCATTACTAAAGTGAGAAAGTGGTGCAAGCTATAAAGAGATTTTAAAATATCCAGCTATATTCACGGGAAAAGAGCACTTATAATAAAACTAAGATGTTAGGGCATAAATCCTAACTTTTGATGGTAACATCACAGAAAAATAAATTACGTGTATTAGTGATTTACTAGAGGTCAACTATTAAGCTAATGAAGAAGTGGTATAGCTTAAATATTTTTCGTGATAATAAGTGATTTGTCAAGGTATTTCATTAATTTACTGTCTTATTCCTCTTCTGATCAGTGTACTCTTCTATGGAAAAATAAAACTACATTTTTACTGAGAAAAATAAAATGTTCAATTCCTTTAAAATAATACTATTCTCTAAAAAATATTATTCTGGAGTTTCTTGTCCTTAATGTATTATCCAAGAATTAACTAAAAGAATATACCTTTTGCCATCAAATGTCAAATCGAATAATAAGTAGTTATTAAAACTGATAATTATTAATTTTTACTATGGGTATGTACATAGTTGGAGTCAACTATAAGTTGTCTTTTCAAGTAACCACGTCAAACATTTTTTTTTTTCTTCTATCAGTTAGCACTTAAAAAAAAATTCTAGTTGCTAGGCACCATGCTGGCACACTCAAGGGCACAGGTAATAATTGACCATTATATAGAGTGAGATAAATTCTATGATAGAAGTAAACGAAGGAGAAATATAGACAGAGGTAATGTTGATGGGTGCTTAGGAAGACGTCCTCAGAGGGCTTGTGCCTAAAGTAATCTTCAAGGGTGAAAAAGAGAAAATGGTTCCAGAAGAGCTGAGGGAATAAGGTGGGGAGGGAGATGCCCTGCAGAGAGAACTGCATGTGAGCAGGCTTAGAAGTGAGAAAGAGCTGTGCCTGTCTTGTGAAGCTGCCAGTTTCTCAATGCGACTGGAACGTGAGATTTCTTTGCAGGATGGAGTGAGCAGCGGGTTTAGGGGTGGAATGATAAGGGTTACAGGGTGGCTGGAGAGATAATTTGGCCTTTTATGCTTTTTTAGAATACATGTATATATTTGGAATTCCTGCTGTTACACAATGGCATCAGTGATGTCTTGGGAGCACTGGGACATGGGTTCGATTCCTGACCTGGCAAAATGGGTTAAGGATCTGGCGTTACTGCGGCCATGGCTTAGGTCATGTCTGTGGCTTAAATCTGATCCCTGGCCCTGGAACACCATATGCCATGGGGCGGCCAAAAATGGAAAAAAAAAATTTAAAAATAAAATTAAAATACGTATTTTTGTATTTTATCAGTTATAGGCATACCTCATTTTATTGCGCTTCTCAGATAGCGCAGGGTTTTGCTTTTTGTTTTGTTTTGTTTTGGCCATGCTCATGGCATGTAGAAGTTCCAGGGACAAGGATGGAGCCACAGCAGTGACAATGCTGAATCCTTAACCACTAGGCCACCAGGGAACACCTTATGCCATTTAAAATAGTTTGAACTTTGTCTAAAAAAGACTGGACTACCTCCCTCAATAGTAAATTATTGTATGAATTTAAGGAAGACAAATTCATGATTGTAATAATGTAAGCAAAGAAATACAATTTATGAAAAACATTTGCTAGGGTAAACTGATTTAAATGAGATTTTATTATAAACATCCATGCAAAATGCCATACTGATTTAAATGCACAAGCCATGGAATCTTTCAGATTTAGATTTCAATTCTGGTTTCACTACTTATATTTCTGTGATTTTGTGTAAATTAGGTAATTCTCTATGACTAGTATTCTCAGCTGTAAAATGGGGATGATAAAAATATCCATAATCATAAACTTCTTGTGAACATCAAATGAGATTATTCTAGACAGTTTATAAGCACATAAGTGTTCAACAAATGTTAAATTTATTACTATTATGACTATTTATTATTTTGCCATCAGTGGCCTTTATGATCTCTAGTCTCCATTTCTGTATGTATGTGGCCAGAGAGTCATCTTAATATGGGTCAGGAGACAGCATGATTGAAAAAGTAAATTTATGTGAAATCATATTCTTTTATAATATATATTTTAGCTGCTATTTTGAGTTATCTAAATAATAACCCACTTTAAATATGAATCATAGACTTTTCCTTGAGCTTTAAAAAGTATTTTCTTTTGCTAAAATTAAATCATTTGATGACAATCTTGAAAAGATTACCATTATAAAACCTGTTTTCCCCTATCCTACTAAGTTCCACATGTGACTAATCAAGTGAATGTTCTGTCTTGCTTTGTGTTACGAATTTTTCGTAACTTTATTTTTTTTTTTTTTTTGCCGCATTTGCGTCATATGGAAGTTCCCAGGCCAGGGGTTGAGTTGGAGCTGCAGCTGAGGCCACCAGCCACAGTAAAGCAAGATCCGAGCCATGCCTGCAACCTACACCATAGCTCATGGCAATGCCGAATCCCTAACCCACTGAGCGAGGCCAAAGATCAAACTTATGTCCTTATGGATACTAGTCGGGTTAGTTACCACTAAGCCACAGTGGGGAACTCCTGTAAAGATTTTTTTGACAAGCAATTTCCTTCCATTCTAGATGTTATATAACATGATCAAATATAATGAAAACTATAATAAATAAAACACTTGAAATGTTTTATATTCTTTTCCTATGTATGGAATTTGCTAGTAATTTATAATGATTTGCTCTTTGATTTGGAAAATGACTGAAAGTACATTTTTATTTTTTAACTTGTTACTACCCTTGTTTTAGCCTTTGCTCTAAAATGAAATAGGTGAAAAGCTCACTCTCAGTCCTTTTGTATAGTTTTTGTAGTCATCTTTTGGTTAAATAAAACTTATCCTTTAGTATATTCCTTAGGAAAGGCACTTGTATATCCTGTGAATTCTGGAATATTATAAGCTGTTTTTCTATGGCCTTGATACGTGCAGGACTGCTTGAATGGCTTTTACATTCATGGGTCCCACTTTCTTTCCTTGTTTCTTAAAAATGCTATTCCACTGTTGCTTTGGTTTTGTATGTTGTTTTAAAGAAATCTAATGCCAAATCTCTTACCTTTGTAGCTTGTTTCCTCTGTTTGCCTCGAGGCCCTGAGCATTTTTTTTGTTTATTTTTAAAGTTTACCTTTACACCTGAGTTGATTGTTCTGGGTCATTTTGGTCTAATACCTAGTGGACCCTTTTATGTGTATGTGCTGATCTTCATTTATTTCTGTAAAGCTTTTTTAGATTATAGTGTTAAATATCAGGGTTTTAGAGGCATTCCCCCCACACACTGTTTTGATTTTTCTTTTTCAGGGACACCAGTTATATATATAGTTGACTGAATTTCTTTGCTTGTTTTCTATTTCAACCATAATTTCTCCTACTTTTTCCCCCAACTTCTTTATTTCATTTTCATTCTTTTATTTTCTTGCTTTTCTTCAAAGCCCGATATCAAGTTTTCATTTGAATCTATTCCTTTAGATACCTTGTAACCAGCCTTCTTTGTTTATGTTTTGTTGTTTTTCTATTTCTTTCCTGAGTTTGGTCATTTTTTATTTTATTTGTTATTTTTTTTTTTTGTCCTTTTATGTTTTTAGTATTTTCTTATAGAGTCCTCTAAGCCTCCTCTTACTTTCTGCCTTTATAAACTTGTAGCAGCTGGAAGACTGTAGAAGGTCTATTAGAATTTTTTCTTTTTATCTTACAGGTAATTTGAAGGTAGGGTGCTGTTTTTTGTCTCCTTTTAATACTAAAGTGTAGGTCCTGTGTGTTTTGTTTTCCTTGTTGATTTTCATGTTTAATGGGGGAAAAGTAGAGGGAGAGGGAAGATTGAGAATAAAATGACTACCATTCTTTCTCAGTCCTGAAGTCACCTGAAATTATACTTTTGAATTATGAAAGATTTTATTTACTTCATGCAAATAACTTGTATTTTATTTATTTATTTATTTATTTATTTTGCTTTTTAGGGCCGCACCTGCGACACATGGAAGTTCCCAGGCTCGGGGTTGAACCAGAGCTACAGCTGCCAGCCTACACCACAGCTACAGCAACACTGGATCCGAGCTGTATCTGTGACCTACACCACAGCTCATGGCAATGTCAGATACCCAACCCACTGAGCAAAGCCAGGGATCAAACCTGCATCCTCATGGATACTAGTCAGATTCATTTCCACTGTGCCATGACAGGAATTCCCTTTTCTTTTTCTTTTTTCTTTTTTTGTTTTTTATATTAAATAGTAGTTGAAGCTTTCAGTTTTCTTGAGAACATATATATTTGAAATTATAAAACAGAAAATTCTTAAATTTATAGCAACATATTTTTATTAAAATGGAAAGAAAAGCAAATGACATACAAGCCTCTGTGATATCCCATTGCCATGAAGTTGTTTGCAAACAATTATAAAAAGTGTAAAACAGTGATACGATATGCATATAATCAAATGATGAGTAATGATAAGTAATCTAAGTAGTTTTATATTATTCCACTGACATTAAATTTCCAGAACAAAAGAATCAATAAATAAAGCCCAACGGAGATGAGCTTTTGAAGTGAATTTAGATATAAACACTTGTGGTTGGATTGATTTGAATTTAAGTGAATGGAAGAGCTTTCCTGTGTCAAACTGTATTTGGGACCTTGGTGGAGTTTCCTCTTACAGTGGTGACTGCCCCTTATCCCCACCCCCTGCTGCAGAACTCATAGGTAGATAGTTGCACAGATTTGTCATTTCATTAACCTTGCCATAATGCAAAGTCTTATTTTACTAATTATTATTTTTTAACCTCACTTGCAGTGTTATGATAGGTTTTTCTACTTTAGAGTGCCTACTATATGTATGAGGCGATATGAGTGTACAGAAATTTAAGGCATGGTTACTTTTTACTAGTACCGTAGAATTAGAATTTTAAAGAAAGTTTGCTGATGTTACCTATGTATATATATTTTTTTTTAAATAAACTTTTTGAGTAAGTGGTTACATGTATAGAATTCAAATATGTACAAAATCCGAAAAGTACTACAGGATGTATAGGGGAAAATCTGCCTTCTATTCTTGTCTTTTAGGTATCTCCTGAGAGTAAATACTTTTGCGTTATGTAAGCATATATGTTTATGTTTTTAAAAACACAAGTGGGAGTTTACTATTCTTTATACTTAATTTTAAAAAGCTCATTCCAAATCATCATATTTAGAACAGCTGCATTTCTTTTTGATAGCTATCCAATATTCCATTTCTGGAATGTACTCTGTTGTATTTAAGCAGACCCTCACTGATTGGCTTTTAAATGGTTTCTAATTTTTTCTTTGTATTATATTTAGGTCATATTATATGCAGTCATTCATAGATATGTTTTCAAATAGATTCACTTCTCAGATGTAAAGAAATATTTTTTTCACAAAAAGCTGGGAACTTAGAGTTTAGTTTTAAATACAAAAATTTTCAGGAGTTCCCATTGTGGCTCAATGGGTTACAAACCTGACTAGTATCCATGAGGATGCGGGTTCAATCCCTGGCCTCACTCTGTTGGTTGGGGATCTGGCATTGCCGTGAGCTGTGGTATAGATTGCAGACATGGCTTGGATCCAGCATAGCTGTGGCTGTGGCATAGGCTGTCAGCTGTAGCTCCAATTGACCTCTAGCCTGGGAATTTTCATATGCCGCAGGTGCGACCCTAAAACGCAAAAATAAATAAATAAATAAATAAATAATGTTTCTTGTCCAAAATCAAGGCTTAAAATGACCTTAATGAATTTCAACCTGATGACTTTTGAGTTTGAGCAAATATTTATTAAAGTTTTCTGTAGTCTGGGGATAGATTAGAATCAATAGAAAAGATGATTCATGTCTTTGGGAGCTTATGCCTGACAAATTTCAGTTCACTTGTAGAAACAACTTTTAGCATGAGATGTTCTAAGACACCAGGAACTTCTAAAAGTGTTGAAAAGAGTAGAAAGAATTCCTAATAAATTTAGTTCTGGTGTCAGTATAGTGGTAGAGAAACTAGCAACTTTAAAAATTAAAGTGATACTACTTGTCTTGGTAAGAAAGAATAGGTGTAATAGATAATTCTGTGTTGGTAGATGAGGAGACAGTATAGTACTAATAGTCTACCTTTCAGCCTTTTGTCTCTTTTTTGGCAAAAGTTTAAAAGTTAGGAGTTCCCATTGTTGCTCAGCATTAATGAACCTGACTAGTATCCACGAGGATGTGGGTTCAATCCCTGGCCTTGCTTAGTGGGTTCACTATCCAGAATTGCTGTGAGCTGTGGTATAGCTCCCAGAGGCAGCGCAGATCCCAAGTTGCTGTGACTGTGGTGTAGGTCTCAGCTGCAGCTCCGATTTGACCCCTAGCAAAAAAAAAAAAAAAAAATTAAACTCTTTCTATAGTCCAAGATACCTATTTCTAAAAATATCCCTATTTGTGAAATGCTTGGGTTATAGTTCCTTGTTTAAGAAGATAATTCTAGAGTTTCTTTTATTGAGATATAATTTTCCATACCATAAAATTCACTGATTTAAAGTGTGTCCCTTAGAAGGAATCGTGCTAGGGCTCATGTTTGAGATTTTTACCTGAGCCTAGGATAGGTCCTCCCCTTTATTCTCCCCCTTCCCGTTTTATTGAGAAATAACAGACATACATCACTGTATAAGTTGAAGGTGTTTAGTATGATGGTTTGATTTGTGTATGTTGTGAGATAATTGCCACAGTAGGTTCTGTTACTAGCCACCATCTCTCATAAATACAATAAAAAGGAAAAAAAATTTTTGTTCATGATGGAAACTCTTAGGATCTATTCTTTAAGCAACTTTCCTGTATGTTCTACAGCAGTGTTAACTGTAGTCAACATGCTGTACATTACATCCCTACTTATTTTATCTTATAACTGAAAGTTTGTACTTTCTGACCACCTTCCTCCAATTCTTCCTCTTCCCTTCCTCTGCCTTTGGTAACAACATCTGATATCTTTTTGAGTTTGTTGTGTTTTCGTTGTTTATTTTTATTAGATTCCACATAAAAGTGAGATCATAAAATATTTGTCTTCCTCTGTATGACTTATTTTACTTACATGATGCCTTCAAGATCTATCCCTGTCGTCACAAATGGTAGGATTTCCTCATTTTTATGCCTGAATTATATCCATTGTAGGTGTATGTGTGTGTGTTTTAATACAGACATACATACCGCAACTTCTTAATCCATTCATTCATCAAAGAACACCACTTAGGTTGTTTCCGTGTCTTGGCTATTGTAAATAATGCTGCTGTGAACTTGGGGGTGCAGATATCTCTTTTGAGTTAATTTTTTTGTTTCCTTCAGATATATTCCCGGAAGTGGAATTGCTGGATCATATCGTAGTTCTGTTTTTAATTTTTTGAGAACTTCCGTACCATTTTCCATAGTGACTGCACCAATTTATAGTTCTACCAACAGTGCGCAAGTGTTCCTTTTTCTCCACATCTATTCCAGCATTTGTTATTTCTTGTCTTTTTGATGATGGCTTTTCTAATAGGCTAGAGATATATCTCTTTTCAGTTTGCATTCCACTAGTGATACTGTTCATCTTTTCACGTACCTGTTGGCCATTTGTATATTTTCTTTGGAAAAATGTCTCTTCAGGTCCTTTGCCTGCTTTTTAATTGGATTATTTGTTTTCTGCCCTTGAGTTGTATGAGTTCTTTATATATTTCAGATATTAACTTCTTATCAGACATATGGGTGGCAAATATTTTTCTAGTTCTATAGGTTGTCTTTTCACTTTGTTGATCATTTCTTTTGCTCTGCAGAATCATTTTAGTTTGATGTAATCCAGCTTGTTTGTTTTTTATTTTGTTGCTTGTGCTTTAAGTGTGATTTCCAAAAAATCCTTACCAATAACCATGTCAGGGAACTTTTTTCATATGTTTTCTTCTGGAGGTTTCATGGTTTCAGATGTTATGTGTAAATCTAACCTCAGCATTTGAGTTAATTTTTTTGAGTGGCGAAAGGTAGGGATCAGGTTTCATTCTTTTACAAGTCAATGCCCAATTTTCCCAGTGCCATTTATCAAGGAGACTGTCTTCTCCTTTTGAGTACTCTAGGCTCTTTTGTCAAATATTGTATAACTATATATATTTGGGTTTATTTCTGAGCTCTTGATTCTGTTCCATTGATCTATTTTTCTGTTTTTCTGTCAGTACATACTCTTTTAACTTCTCTATCTTTATATTATAGCTTTAAATCAGGAAAGGTGATGCCTCTGGCTTTGTTCTTCTTTACTGGGATTTCATTTGGCTATTTGGGATCTTTTGTGGTTCCACATAAATTTTAGAAATTTTTTTTTCCTGTGTTTATAAAAAAGGCCATTGGAATCTTGATAGGAATTGTATTGAGTCTATAGATGTCTTTTGGTAGTATTGACATTTTAACAGTACTGACATTTCCAGTCTGTGAATGAACACAGGCTGCCTTTCCATTTATTTGTCTCCTTTGATTTCTTTCGTCAATGTTTTAGTTTTCAGAGTATTATCTTTTACTTCCTTGGTTGCATTTTTTCCTGAGTATTTTATTGTTTTTGATACTATTGTAAATGAGATCAATTTCTTTGATTTCTTTTTCAAAAAATTCACTGTTTATACAATGTATAGAAGTGGTTCTGATATTTTATGTTCATTTTTAATTTACTGAATTCATTGATTAGTTTGAATATTTTTTTGGTGACTCTTTAGAATTTTTTATACAGTTGTTCCTCAGTATCTGCAGGGGATTGCTTCCAGGATCCAGATACCAGGGTTTCTAGACGCTTGTCTCATATAAAATGCTAGAACACAGCCAACTTTATATAAAATCATGTCATCTACAAAGAGAGACAGTTTTACTTCTTCCTTTCTAATTTGTACACCTTTTATTTCTAGTTTCTCTTGCGTGGTTGCCCTAAGACTTGCAGTATCCTCAGGTTTCTACCTGGGAACAGCTGGGCTACAGTTTTGCCTGTGTTTCCAATAAATTTACCTATGTCTTCTCAATTGCCTTTAACCACATCTTCTACTAATTTTCAAGAGTATTTTAGGCTTGAACTTCTCCATACTCTGTTACAAATAATTTCCTTTGAAGAAAAGATTGGGAGCTATTTTATGGCTTATTTCTTCCTCTGGTTAAATCACTGAGCCAAGGCTCTGGAGGTGGGCATGGGGACAATATTCAGCAATTAAAAGGATTGAAGTACTTAATACATGCTGTAACATGGATGACCCTTGAAAACATTATTGTAAGGTCTAGAGCTAGAGACAGAAAATAGATTGGTGATTGGCTAGAGCTAAGGTGTGTATGTGTAGGGGAAATGGGTGTGGGATTTCTATTTTGGGATGATGAAAATATTGTCGGTTTAGATTGTTGTGATAAGTGCATATATCTGTAAATATATTAAAACCTTAGAATTTTTCATTTTAAATGGGTGAATTTTATGGTCTGTGAATTAGATACATCTCAGTAAAGATACTAAGAAGAGAAAGTCTAGTCACTCTCAATATCTTTTTAAAATGTTCAAGATATATTTTTTTGTTCAAGTTTCAGTCAGTCCAAACTTGCAGAGCTTTTGTGATTTTACAGGTCATAATAGGGTTGTATTTGCTATCTCAGTAGGAAGTCATTTGTGTTTCTGACAAACATATTGTGATATAATAAAGTTTACTTTTTGTGGATTCATAGTAGTCTTTAATTTTATATGGTATTATACATTGACATTTCATTTTAGGCATATTATAAATTTATTGGAATCATCGATTTTGGGGATATTTTTATTTTAGTGTTGTAATTAAGTTCTGCAATTTCAGGTTTCCCTCATTCTTTTTTCATGATTTTCAGAAATTTTATTTAATATAATAATAACATATCATTTGAACATTAGAAAGCACTGATTTGAAAAGCTGGGCTTTGTGAATAAAATTATTTTTAACCATGTCTCTTCAAATATTCTAGCATAGATATTTAGATCATGTAATTGCATTTAACTTGTTTTTTTCCTCTCTGATTTGTTCCCCACTAGTCCATGTAATAAAGAAAAGGACATTTGTTTCATTGGTGGTCCTCTTGTGCTATTTCTGATAACTGCTTCTCTCAAATAGCTGTTTTTTGTTTCTTCTAAGGGCATCTCAGCCTTCTAAGGGCATCTTCGTCTTTTCTTTGTATGAATTCTTGGGGAAAAGGCGAAGTATAATCCTCTAATTTTTTCTGTCATCTTAAATTCTTATAGAAGGTTAGGCTCTTTTTGCCCCAATAAATTATTGTCATAGTAAAAATAGGCTCAAGTATCAAAATATATTTTTATCTGAATGCATATGAGATTTAAAAACTTGTTTTCAGCTTTTTTCCTTTAATAAGTTGTAATACTTTAAAAACTGTTTAAACTTAACCTTCTTGGAGAAAGGTTACCTTAAAAATGTTTTAAAATATTTATACATAACTAAGAAAAATATATTCCAAAAACTTTTTTTAGAAAATACAAAATTTGCATAGTTGTTTTTCTAGAAAGTCTTGAGTAGCCATTATTCCCCATGTACAATAGATTAAATAGATTTAAATATGAATAGTAGAATAAATTAGAATAAACAGATAAAATAGCTTTAAATATGATTTAGAAAATTGGCATGTGATATATTGGATTATTCCCCCTTCTTTTTCAGGAACTCTTGGTGTGATAACAGAAGCTACAATAAAAATCAGACCAATCCCTGAATACCAAAAGTATGGCTCAGTAGCTTTCCCCAATTTTGAACAAGGAGTAGCCTGTTTAAGAGAAATTGCAAAACAGGTAAAAACAAAAACAAGAATCCACCCATATATATATTTTATATTTTAAAAATTCTACTGTGTAATTGATTTTGATATGTCACATATAATCTTCATATTTAGTTGTGTTATATTTTTTATTTTTACCCAATTCTATATGAAAAGTTAATGTTGTAAAATCATCCCTTTAAGTGCAGTTGCTATTTCTTTCAGTAATCATACACTATTTCTTGGTTTAAAGAATGCTGTACGATTTTAAGCCAAGGTAAGGTATGTACCTGGGTTGATGGCTTCAAATACTCTGCCTTTTATTGAATGTTTTCTTAAGTTATTTTTGAGTAAGATATTTTGTAATTAATTGAAGTAATAGTGATTTTTTCTTAATAGGAGATATTTATTTAAATTAAAATAAATTGCTAAATATCAGTGGCCCCCAAAATGTAGAAATTAAACATAAGTAATCAAACTTTATCCATTCTTAGAATGTACTGCTGCTAGGCCTTACTCATTTTATAATATTACCTGAGCAATATCTTAAATTAAGTAATATAGTATAGTTTAATATAACATATTTAGATATAAGCTAAGAATTCCCCTCTTTCTCTCCTCTTCTTTAAAAAAGGGATATATTATTAAGGTTTAAAAAAGACTAGATAATGCCAAGTAATTTTATTTCTGTGTCTAGTTGTTTGTATCATTGTAGAAATTCTTACATTTCTCTAGACATTTGGTTTATTGTTTGAACCACAATGGTTTGTGAAAAAAAAAATCTTATTTCAGTATTTCCCAGCAGGGAGGAATTCAAGGGAATGTACTTCTGCCTCTTTCTTCTTATTTTCTCCAAGACTTTGTAGAGTTCTCTAATAACCCAACTTGAAAGGGAGCTCTCTGATATGACCCATAGAGGTCAGCTTCTGAGTACCCAGAATGGGGCGGAGGGAGGATCTGATGAGTACTCCATATTCATTGTGGACTTGGAATAGAAAGTGGTAAAGAGTCTCATATCTTCCTAGCATCCCAGGAGAACCACTATTGATGTTTTAAAGAAATATAAGATGAGTAAAAAAAAAAAAGTTATACTTACCCACATACTTACCATTCCATTGTTCTTTATTCCACACACTCAGTTTTGCCTTCTGAGACACTCACTCTTGCTGACAGTTTCCCACTTTTAGGAAGTACAACTATATGATGACCTAAACTATATGATTACCTAAACAGTTGACGGGGGTAATTTTTATAATTTCTGAGTAATTTCAATTATTTTCATTAGATTGCTTCTTCTCCCATCAGGTTTAGCCATAGGCCTCCTAATCATGGTTGTCTTACCCCTAGGTGAAAGGAGAGTTTTAAAAGAGGTGTAATACAGAGTTCCCGTCGTGGCTCAGTGGTTAACGAATCCAACTAGGAACCATGAGGTTGCAAGGTTTGATCCCTGGCCTTGCTCAGAGGGTTAAGGATCCAGCGTTGCCGTGAGCTGTGGTGTAGGTTGCAGACACAGTTTGGACCCTGCATTGCTGCAGCTCTGGTATAGGCCGGCAGCTACAGCTCTAATTAGACCCCTAGCCTGGGAACCTCCATATCCTGCGAGAGCAGCGGCCTAAGAAATGGCAAAAAGACAAAAAAAAAAAAAAAAAAAGGTGTAATACTAGATTGAATGTTCTTGAACTTGTGGCAGGTTACTTTGGTGGTTAAAGTAGAAACAAATGTTGTTGAAATCTTTACCTAAGCTTTCCTAATTCACTTTAATGCTGAAGATACAATTTTATGGTTAGGGAGCTAGAATATATAAGTATTATGTGATGTTTGCTTAATTAATGAGATAGCAATGATATTTAAAAGTAGAATTATTGAATAAAGGAGTAGAAATAAATTTTAGAAATAAATATTCAAGCACTGAACAATAAAGTTCCAGTGTGTTCTGATACTTGTTGCCAAAATTTTCCATCTCCTAAAGGCCAAGGAAGTAACTTTAAATTTGACACCCCGGGTATTAAGAAATAGAAGTACTACCTTCAGAGCCTTATGATTTTGCCTGTGAATTCATAGCTAGAAGAAAAGGAGACTAGGTTTTTTGTGTTGTTTTTAAGAACATAACTAAATTCACCTATTTAAAATCAAAACCAAATATTTTCCATAAATAGAATATATTTTCTGATTAATTTCAAATGTTTCTTAATGAATTTTTTTTTATTCTAGTGTTTTCACTTTGTATTATAATCCATTCTTTGTGTTAAGTACTTTGGTTTTTATTTACTCTTCATCTTTGTCAAGATTGACTATTTCCCCTCCAAGAAAAACTATATTATTAAGGATATAGTTTATAATTTGTCTCTCATTCAAATGTTGAATGTCATTTTTAAAATTGACCACTGTTGCCTCTGTTTTTTATGGCAAAATAAATATGAATGCCAGTTAGCTTTTTGAAAATAATTATAGAATTAATAAAACTAGTCTTATTTGTATATATTTTCAATAGAAGATTTTAATGTCACATTTAGGCTGTGTTGGTCAGCTCTGCCCCTTCATATTATCTCCACTCTGTAGAACACAGACTGAGTAGACTTGTTAAAAGGTATTGTTATGTGATCTTTGGCATAAAAATAGATGTATTTTATGCTTTCCTGAGTGTTCCAACTGCTCTTCCACAGTGCAAATACTCACATGTAAATCTATCTTAGGTTTTATTAATGAGAAATGATGTACGAATGTGTCAAAATACTAAATTTATAATTTCATTAAAATAGAAATATTTGATTTAAACATAAATAGTTGGTGCAGTTTGATGTAGTTTTGTTAGAATTTAATATACTTCTGGGATTTCCTGTCGTGGTTCAGCGGAAATGAATCTGACTAGCATCCATGATGACGCAGGTTCAGTCCCTGGCCTTGCTCAATGGGTTAAGGATCCAGCCTTGCCCTGATCTGTGGTGTAGGTTGCAGACTTGGCTCGGATCCCGAGTTGCTATGGCTGTGGCATAGGCTGGCTGCTATAGCTTGATTTGACCCCTAGCCTGAGAACTTCCATATGCCATGGATGCAGCCCTATATAGACAAACACACACACACAAAATATGCTTCTCATTTGCTAATGAAAAGCAGGTGGTAACATTCTTCTTTATCATTGTATAAGTCTGTAAAAATTTCTCTTTAGTTTTTGAAAAAATTCTTTGAATATTCACAATATAACCATAATCTAAATCTACTACACAAGACTATATTGGTTATATATCTTGGAATAAATAAAAGTGATGATTGATAGAAAGTGCCATCATATGGTTAAAAGCCCCATCAAAAAGCTCATTTCTAATCTATAATTTTAATAATTTGGTTCTGTATAATTAGTAATAGACAACTTTTAGATATATAAATACCATGTGACTAGAAAGCTTGCTTGAAACCGACTAAAAAGCCTAGATAATATTTTATTCTCAAATATTATTACTCTTATGAATGAAACAGTTGCTAAGAGCAGCTACTGGGATTTGGAGATATTCCACTGTTTGAGAAACCTGCATTTTTTACTCTTGTTATAATGCACATATAGAGAAGCATTAATGTTACCTTCCTTGGAAGGAAGTCAGTAAATGTATTATGGGCTATACTAGACATTTGTATATTAGCTTATAGAATGTACAAACCTCATGTGGCAAGAATGGTACTTTATGTGCTGTCTTGCTTTATAACAGTATTCTCAAGCAGAAAAATTGAGAAAATTATCAGGCTTTGGCACTAGTCATTGTTCAATTTGTGATTTGGAATTTCAGCTGATAGGAAGAGAATTAAGATCCATTAAAATAGATGGTACATGGTTTACGGTTGTGCCAAATTCTTGATTGAATAATGAGTTGGCTGCTTGCAATTCCTCACTGTCATTTTATAGCACTTCCATTTTTGCAGTATTTCCAGACTCAAGTTGCTTTTGAAATGGGAAACTGTATTTTGGATGAGTATCTTTTGGAAAGGAGCAGACATGGTTGTTCACAAATAGCAAAGTGGGCTCTGTATATTTTTATTACTATTCTTACTGAAGGAAATAAAGCAACTTTATACTGGCAGCAGGATTCTACTAGGGTCACTCATCTGATCTTTGTCCATGTGAGGAATTGTACTTTCAGTACTTCACTGCCTTGTGAGGAACTAGAAAGGAAGATTTAGTGGAAGATTAATGTGATTCTAATCTCATGAGTAGCAGTCCAGTAGAATCTCCAACTTTATTCAGTAGATGGGTAAGTGTCTTTTAAGATTTTTCTTGGAGAGTAGATTTCCTGCAGTAGTCTCTCAAGAGGGGGAAAATTGTGTTTTTTAATCAGAGTATCAGTGTCTGATAAAATGTTTTATTCTCTTTTTTTTGTTTGTTTAAAAATTTATGTTTCTACATGGTCTGAAGGAACACTGGGTATTGAAACAAATTCAAAAGCAACTTAAAGTTTGGGATCTGACCCCCACTCCCCACTAATAAAAACTTAGGAGTTATGCCTTATGGTATTGAGAGAGGACCAGTTTGTTCCATTAACAGGAGACATTGACTGGTGTGTGTGTGGGGGGGGGCATGGATTAGGATGCATTCCTCTGAAAACTGTATTACTCAGTATCAGAACTAGGTTTTTAGAATTACAGATTAAAACGCAGCTTTTTTTTTTTTTTTTTTTTGACAAGGGGTGGCTCTTTCTACCTATCATCACTTATTTTAAACAATTTTAAACTGATAGGGTGTTTTTTGTTTTTGTTTTTTAGTGAGTTTAGACCTTAATTTCAGAAGACATACATAGTTTATGTTTGACACTTCAAACTAAATTGTTCAGATTTTAACTTGATTTATCCTGGAGAGGTTCAAATAAATTGAAAGGAATTAAGTTTAGCACATATATTATAAAATGTTTAAAGCTTATTTATATTCAGTGATAATTCTTAGAGATAATTTGTTACATATAGAAAATGGAATTGTTATTTTAAATCATTTTTTGGCATCATGTTTTTCTCCCTCTGAAACGGAGAGACTAACCTAGCCAAGTGTTTGGTTAATTGGATTCTTTACTGTGTGATCCAGCAAAAGGTATCAAGCTTGAGGACCGTTATGAGACATGTTAGTCATTATACCTTTACTAAACTGAAAAGGTAAAATTATGACTAGGAGAGTGTTTGGCATTAACTTTTGGCCCCTCTCTTAATGTAAATGGAGGGAAATATAGCCTTGTATTATGTATTGTTTCATTCTTTAAAACCAAGAGATTATTCTCTTGTGAAAAAAAATTCATGTTTACAATGTAGTCTCCTAGCTGTAAGCCAGTATGTTGTTTCCAATAGGAGTAACCAGTTATACCAACAGCCTTAAATACTGCATGATGTGGTCTGTGGTTTCAATTCTGATTTCTTGGAGAAAGAACTAATTCTGTCTGCATTTTAAACTTTTTAAGCTCTTATATTTAGAAATTTATATTTAACAGAATTCTCTTCATTCATATATCCTTTTTTTGAACTCTTAAGCTTTAATTTATTAATTAAATTAGTTATTTCATTGTGCTTTTTATGTAGGATATTATGCTTTTAACTTTATATCCAACATAGTGCAATTGATATTATGTAAGTTAAATAGACATGATTTTTGTTTTCTAATAGTTACTGAAGTAACTGCATGTTATAATAAATTTTCTGTGGTTAAGTTTTTGTATAGTTGTGTACAGGGGTTTGGTATTGAAGCATTAGCTTCTGATAGAGTATGGATTAGTAGGCTGTTTCCAAAATAGTTTTAAGGCTCAGGAATTTGGGGCATTCTAGAGTCTATGCTAAAAATTTGATTTATTTCTTGAAGAAACAAACCTTTTCACTTCTAAGATAATTCATTTTTTAAACAAGATACCAGAGATATGGGACTGCCACTCAGGGCTTAATGTTTTATGGTTTATCTTCATGAAGTTAGAATAGAAGAATTCCTGTAGACATATGAAACATGCTAGTATTGAATTTCTTTTGCCATAACTATAAACTAAGATACCTCCTTGAATAATGTGTCATCTGAAGTGCAAGTTCTGTTTTTCCTTTTTTTTTTTTTTTTTTTTTTGCCATGAAACATGTCTTAGTTCCATAAAAACAAATTTTGCTGAAATCTTTTTATGTGGGTGTTTTGGTTTTGGTTTTGTTTTTTGGTTTATTTTTGGCAGCACCCATAGCACACAGAAGTTCCTGGGCCAGGGATCAAACCTGTGCCACAGCAGCAGTCTGAGACATAGCAGTGGCAATACCGGATCCTTAACCCCTGTACCACAAGGGAACTCCTCATGGGTTTCTTATAGGAATTATTTTTTTTAGAAAATAGGTTGAGAAAAGATTTCTTTTTAAATTAGTGCAGAGAATTCTACTAAGTAAAAAGATGAATCAGAGTGGTTGTTTTTTATTTTTCAGGTTTATATTCAAGTAAATTCCTGGTTATAGCATCATTAAAGGGAAGAAATTACCAGCAATTTTAGTCAATCTTATACCCATGCTTTGAGGTCACTGTGGTTATTTCTTCTTTGCTCAGATACAACAAAGACAGTGGTACTTTTTTTATTAGACCGTAATGAGTTAACTCATATCTTTTTAGACTGTTTACCAAGTATAAAGTACAAGCCAGCTGACATGAGATTTTTGTAAGGATGGTTTTTCATAGTAAAAACGAAATCAGTTATTTCGTTAACTCTAAGCTGTTTTTGTTTGCGTATTCCTTAAATCCCTTGTGTCATTCACCCACTATTAAAAATACTCCCTCAGGTTAGTTCTGATTACCTACCACCAGGGGTCACTTTAACTCAAGGACCCTTTTCCCCTCTCCTTGTCTATGGAATGCTCTAGTAGAACTTATTTGAATGGCATGGGATTGAACTTAGAGCTCAAATTCTCAGGATTTGGATGTCTTTAACTTTTAAAGAAGATATTTTGAGTTTTTTTAACTTACCAAATTAGTTTTATAACAATTGAAATGTTACCTAATTTTAAGCATAGTTCCTATTTAATTAGATGTCTTGACTTTTAATTCAAAATTCTAAGAAACTTTTCCTCCTTTGCATTTTTAGAATGCTGCACAGTCATTTACAAATTATCAATTGCCAGAGAATCTAAAGCAATCTAGATGCTGTGTTTCAATTTGAGTGCTTAATGAGAATTTGTGAGAGTAACTGAAAAACTCCATTCACTGAATTTTTTTTAAGAATGTAGCACTGTTAAAACATGAGCCTTAATAAAGCTGTTGGTGGTTTGATTTTGATAATTTTTAAAGTCTGTGTTGAAAACAGATTTAATATTTATTATCTGGATGCAAAAAACTCTTTGGCTTTTTTTTCTCTTTTAATAGTCTGTAACCATCTACTCTGCCTTAGTATAAATAGGAATAGTGAATGACTGACTAGTTTGTATGACTCAGCTGTCAAAGCATGTTTAATACAATTGAATATCTGTTGCTATAGATAGCAACTACCCTGAAGCATGTTTCTTACTTATTTTTCCAACTTTTTAATTTGAAATTTTTAAACATACAGAAACTTGAAAGACTAGTACAGTGATCACCTGAATATCCATCTTATACATGAAACAATTGTTAACTTTTTTTTGATTTTTTTTTTAGAAAAAATTTTATGGCCACTCCCAAGAAATATGGAAGTACCAGGGCCAGGGATTGAATCCAAGCCCCAGCTGCAACCTAGAACACTGCAGTTTCAGCGTCACCAGATCCTTTAACCCTGTGCTCCAGGCCAGGGATCAAACCCATGCCTCTGTGGTGACCTGAGTCACTGTAGCTGGATTCTTAACCCACTGAACCACAGCAGGAACTCATGCTCTGTTTGTTTTATATGTTTGTGTCTGTTTTTTAGACCATTTGATATTAAGTTGCAGGCATCATGACATTCAACCTCCAAATACATCTTTAGAGAATGAAGGTGTTCTTCTTTATAGCCATAATACCATTATCGTGTCTAAGAAAATCAGCAGTAATTTCTTTTTAAAATTAATTTTTGAATTTTTAATACCATTTTTAAAAATTGTAACTGTAATGGAAAGATTGCTTTCCATTTACAGTTATTACAAAATACTGCCTATATTCCTCATGTTGTACAGTACATCCTTGAGCCTATCACCCAGTAGTTTATGCTTCCACTTCTCCACCTCTATATTGCCACTTCCTTCCTATTCCATCCCCCCCGATAACCACTAGTTTGTTCTCTCTATCTGTGAGTCCAGCAGTAATTTTTGAATGCCATCCAGTATTTATTCTATAATCAATTATTCCAGTTGTTCCAAAAGGTATTTTGTGGATAGCCTTTTCGAACTAAGATTTTATCAAAACTTACAGATCATATTTTAGTTGTTTCAGAGATTGAATTTCATTAGAAATTTATTATAAATGTAATATACTTTTTTCCATGTTCTGATATATGTGTGCCTATGTGCGTTGTTTTCATTAATAACACCTGTCATTAGTAGAATCTGGGTGGCAGTAAGAGATGGAATTTACAGGTTGTTGGTAGGAATTTAAAGGTTTTTTGTTTGTTTGTTTGTTTGTCTTTTTAGGGCCGCACTCGCAGCATATGAAAGTTCCCAGGCTAGGTGTCGAATCAGGGCTACAGCTGCCAGCCTACACCACAGCCACAGCAATGCAGGATCTGAGCTGCGTCTGTGCCCCACACCACAGCTCACAGCAATGCCAGATCCTTAACCCACTGAGCGAGGCCAGGGATCAAACCTGCATCCTTGGGGGTACTAGTCAAATTTGTTTCTGCTGAGTCACAATAGAATCTACTAAAAGGTTTTTTTTTTCTAATAATGACAGAATGGCCATGAATTCTTCCTCATATTTTACTGGTGTGCTTATATGATATTCTGTTTGGTTTGTGAAGAAACCAACTTATTAGAAGTTGATATACCTGTTTTAATAGAAAAAAAATTCCAGAAAAAAAAATTTCAGGAAAATTGATTTTCCTTTTAGAAGTATTAACCCAACTATAAAGATATCTTTATACCAAGATTTGAAACTGCTCAGGTCGTAGATTTTTAATTTTATTATAAATATTATACTTTTAATAATATTGCGCAATAGCAGATAAGAGTTTTCGTGTAATTTTTATTTCAAATATGACTTTAAATCTCTGTGTATATAAGTATGTTTGTGGTTTCTTTTTGAGGCTTTGTGGTGTATTTGAAATATCATTCCTATCTCCAAGCAGTTAGGATACCTTGGTCCTTGTTCTGTCTTTACTGTTTTATAGTCATCTGACCTCAGGCAAGTCTTTAATCACTCTGATTCTTGTGTCCTTATCAGTAAAACTGGGGTAATACCAGTTCTGCTACTCTGACAGGGCTGTTTCTTATATTAAATAAAGGCATATTAAAATAGCTTGTACACAATAGGATTTTATAAAATTGAAAGGCAGCAAGTTGTTATGCTAAGTGTATAAAATTACCTAATACTGTTTCTTTAGATTTGACAGTGACATTTTCAAAATGTAGACTTACGAGTAAATAAATTATACAGTGTTCAAAATAAGAATCTAACCAGTCTTTATTTGAGTAAAATAAAATGTATATTATGAGTGGTTTTATAAAATTAAGTATTCAGGTAAAAGCACATAATAGCAAAAATATTGTAACACACAGTTGAGGTTTGTGTTTTATTCTTTTGAGTGAGTCTCATAAATCTCAATATTGTGTTGATAAAAATTTTATTGATAAGTGTTTAAAAACTTTATGATATTCGACAAAATTTTGTGATCCGAAAGCAACTTCTTGTGAAAGTTTAACCATGTTAAAAAGTGGCATAGAATATAAAATTCTCATTTAGGGTGACACCCATTATAATTCTATGGAAAAACTGTAGCTAACTTAAACCTTGCTAGCATTTGTATGATAGTGTTGTAATCATAAAATTATTAGGAATATTTGCTTTCTTCATTTCTCTTTCCTTGTAGCTTTTAGTGTGTGCCTTGCACTGGTACAACTTTAGATGTTTTTAGATACATAATGTTATACTTCAAGATTTGTTGCTGTTTTCATACAAATAACCTTGAAAAATCTTAGAATTCTGGACATTGTCTGATAGTCATTCTATTTAAAGTGGATTATGAGAAGGAAAAAAAGAAAGAACAGATCCTAGGGTTATCTCCGAAGATATCACATATAAATTTTTAAAGTGCTTTGGCCCACAAAAATGGCACCCTCATCTTCCTCATTCTAAAAGCATAAAAGTGTCCAATGACATTTTATAGTTCATAAATGGCATAATACTCTAGGCATTGATTTTAGTCTATTAAATATCTAAATATCTAAATATCTACTTTGTTCTAAAATAATCCACTTTGAAGGATAATGTTTCCTTTAGGTATTTCATTAGGTCTTTGCTAGGCATTAAGCAGATCTTGTTGCTGATAAAGATCTGGCAACATGTGGATGTACCATATATATTGTGTACATAGATTTCTCCTCTCCAAATATTTTATAGAGGCCAATGATGTTTTATTTGTTGTCATAAAATTATATAGAAAGTTAAGACTTTTTTTCCAGTATATATCCTTAGGAACTAAGCTCTGAATCTCAGATACAGAAAGATGACGTTCATTTTCTGCCTGTCTAGCTTCTGTACTGTATTAAATTTGTATCACATTTTTTTCTTTCTAAAACAGAGATGTGCTCCTGCATCTATTCGTCTCATGGACAACCAGCAATTTCAGTTTGGTGAGTTTAAAATCTGGTCATTAAGCTACAAAAATTTATGAAATACCAGTTACGTACCAAGAAGAGTACTGAGTACAGAGTTATAAAAGATAACTCAGAGTTCATGTCCTTCAGAAAGCTCTCAGTCTGATGAGGACAGATGATTATATAAATGAATGAGTGCAAGTGAAGGAGTGGTTGGTCCTGCTTGATTTTGCTTGAGTGGAGTGCAGGGTAGGAAAAGTCTTCTTGAAGGAGTGATGCTTAAACTGAATATTAAAGGGTAAATAGAAGTTTGCCTGAGATGGTCTTTTCTTTCCTACCAAATTTTTGTTCACTTATCAGGAAAAAAATGTGAAATTGTAAGACTTCAGAGGCGCATTTGGGCTTTAAATGGTTCTGTATGGCTCACTAGAGAGGAGGGTGTAACTAGTTTTAAGAGATAAAGCTGGATGGGTGGATTAGGGCTTTACAGGATAGATTTGGACTTCATCTTGTCAGTAGAAGGATATGTTGCAGAGAGAATACAATAATCCGCTTTGCATCTTAGAAAGCTCATTCTGCCCACATGCAGGATGGATTAGAATGGCGCAAGCATGGAGGAAGATTCAAAATAGTTAAAGAGGCAAATATTGGGGGCCTTGTTCAAGGCAGCAGCAGTGGAGATAGAGAGTAAGGTTAGATTTTCCAAAGAACAGTTTTCCAAATGGATGTGGAAGGTTAAATAAAGGGGGAAGAGTTTGATTGATTGTGTGGATTGAATGACGGTCTAGAACAAGAGATTTTGGGGAAAAGACATTACAGTGAGTTTTATTTAAGGTGTCCATTGAATATTCAGGTGGAGAATTCAGTAACAGTTAACCGTTTTTCTTTTTCTTCCTATTTTGCTCAAAGTACTAAACGTTCTGATACAATTTATCATCTTATCATTTTAGTTTTGTTGCTTCTGAATTTTTCCATATGCTGAAATCTAGTTTGGGAATTAATTTATACAATTTAAGTACCCTCAAGATAGTCAATTGCTCAATAATAAATACTAAAGGCAAGCATTTGTTTGGTCTAAGAGTACTGTAGATTTTAATTTAGGGAAGAATGATTATTTGAATTATATAGAAATAGAGCTAAGGAACTCAGGTTAATGACATATTAAGGGTTCATTTTAAAAATTAGATTTTTCTAGGAATACACCTCGTGGCTCAGTGGGTTAAGTACCTGACACTGTCTCCATAAGGATACAGGTTCAATCTCTGGCCTCGCTCAGTGGGTCAAAGATCTGGTGTTGCTGCAAGCTGCAACATAGGTTGCAACTGCAGCTGAGATCCAGTGTTTCTGTGGCTGTGATGTAGGTCTGCAGCTACAGCTCTGATTTGAACCCCAGCTGGGAACTTCATATGCCACAGGTGTGGCCATAAAAAGAAAAAAAAAACCAACAACACAAACAAAAAAACAAACTAAAAATACTATATACTACTGATAAAACTTTAAGATAAATGTGTCCTATAAATAATGAAATAGTTAAATCAATTAGAAATCAAGCCACCTGTCTTTTGGCCTGTATTCAGAGAGCCAAGTATGTGATTAATAAGACTGTGTTATCCATTTATATGCTATTATAGTAGTAAACTATGTTAGACATAGACACCTTTATAAAATTAATTACAGTATGGCCAGATTTTACTTTTAACTGGCATTTATAACTATTTTAAAATGAAGGTTTGAAGAAAAAAATCCTTTTGGCTGTCATCTCTGTTCCCCATTCTCATTTTTATACCTAGGAACATGCTCTAAGGTTGGTTCTATCCTCTCTAGTCTTTACTGTGTCTGCTTTCCCTCTGCCCTTTACTTGGCTACCAAAGTGATCTTTGGAAATACAGATCCGATATACCTCTTGGCTCTCTAAACTTTTAGATCTCTCAGTATTCATTGAAGCCTTCCCATCTTGGTTCATAAATATTGAACTGAAGAGTAACTCATAGCACAGCAAGGGGTGTCTGAGCCTTGTACTGGCTGATTAGGCAATGTTTGTACCATGTTGGTTGTTAACAAAGTGCAAGCCTTACTATTGATTGTTAATATTTTTATTATCACCCCATTCCCATGACACAGCCCTTAATATATTATATTGAAATAATACATTTTCAATATATTGAAATGAGATATATCATGGAGTACATTGAAATAGTCTACATATATTCCCTGAGAACTAACATTCATCAGATTTAGGAGATGTTTCTTATTCTTTTATATGTGTCCTGTACCTATTAACATAACAGGTAACTTCAGTGTTGATCAACTTAAATCATCAAGTTAGCAAAAGAGTGTAAACAAATCTTGAATAGTGAATAGTGCAGTGCCAAGCACATTGTCAGCACACAACCATTCCTCAAGGTTGCATTTCCAGTTTATAAACAATTCAAAGGTTAAATGTTTTGGCCAGTGTCCCCATGTCATAGGTGGTGGATCTGTGGTTGAACCCAAATCTGTCTGACTCCAAAGCCCAAGACATTTTCCAGTGCTTCAGAGCATTTCTTTGAAATATATTTATTGAATCTTTTGAAATTATTTAAGTTCCCATTGTGGCTTAGTGGGTTAAGAGCCTGGCTAGTATCTATGAGGATGTGGGTGTGACCCCTGGCCTTGCTCAGAGGGCTAAGGATCCAGTGTTGCTGCCAACTGCAGGGTAGGTCACAGAGGCTGCTTGGATCTGGTGTTGCCATGGCTATGCCGTAGGCTTGCAGCTACAGCTCCAATTCGACCCCTAGCCTGGGAACTTCTATGTGCCACAAGCGAGGCCCTAAAAATAAATTAATTAATTAATTAAATAAAATAATTTAACATTATAATAACACAGAATTCATTAATCAAACTGTTCAGCTAGTAAATTTAAAAACACAATAGCTGAAGATTCCTGTCTTGGTGCAGTGGAAATGAATTTGACTAGGAACCATGAGGTTGCGGGCTCAATCCCTGACCTCGCTCAGTGGGTTAAGGATCCGGCGCTGCTGGGAGCTGTGGTGTAGGTCAAAGATGTGGCTCAGATCCTGCGTTGATGAGGCTCTGGCGTAGGCCAGCGTCTATAGCTCCTATTCGACCCCTGGCCTAGGAACCTCCATATGCCACAGGTGTGGCCCTAGAAAAGACAAAAAAAAAAAAAAAAAAAGTAAAGGATAACAGTATCCTCTTAGTTAATGCTAATACTTGATCCACTTAAAAGTCAGTATCACTTTTACAATAATTATGTTTCAGAGCTATCATGTCAGCTTGGTATTAGGGATACATGTGACTAACTCACAGTAGTGCTAATAGAAGTTGTGTATATAAATTTCAATGTGATAGAAGTTCCTGCCGTGGTGCAGTGGTTTAAGAACCTGACTTGGGTCACTGCAGAGGTGCTGGTTCAGTCCCTGGCCCAGTGCAGTGGATTAAAGGATATGGTAGTGCCACAACTGAGGTATAGGCCACAGCTGCAATTTGGGTTCAGTCCCTGGCCTGGGAACTTACATATGCCATGTGTATGGCCATTTTAAAAAGTAAAAATAAGTAAATAAATTTCAGCGTGATCAAATGAACATATACCCTTAAGGATTATTCCACATCAGAGTAGTAATATTTAGAATCCTCATACATTGTGCAATCCTCATACATTGTGCATGGACCAGAAGTCTTGTATGAGGAACAGATACACACGCTTACACATTTATGTTTATATATTTTCTTACAGTTGCTGTTAAAGTAGGATGAATTCCTTTGGGAATAGGAAGTGAATATTTTGGTGATATATTATATTTACTTTTATCCATGGTAGAAATGATAATTTTTAAAAGTACTGGTTATGCTAGAGAACATCTCTGACAGGTTACAATAAAAGAAAAAATAATCCCTAAATAAACCTCCTGTGATCCAGAATCTCAAAAAGATTGCTAGGTTGATGTCTATCTTATCTGCCTTTCATTTTTTGTTTTTTGCTCTGTTCAGTTATAACATGGATATCCAACTCTTAACTTCTGGTTAAGATGTAATGTTACTTGGTCTTTTATGTAATATAATTTCTTATTGTAATCCATAAGAATGTAATAAATATTATAGGTTCAGATTCTCGTTTTTAAAAAAAAAAGAATGTCATGATGGAGCTTGATGGAGGATAATGTGAGAAAAAGAATGTATATGTGTATGTGTGACTTACTCACCTTGCTGTACAGTAGAAAATTGACAGGACACTGTAAACCAACTATAATGGAAAAAATAAAAATCATTTAAAAGAAGGAATGGCTAAAAAAAAATGAATGAAAGACTTAGATATAAGTCTTTCATAAAATTTCCAGAAGAAAATAAAAGCAGTAAACTCTAGTTAAAAAAATTTATTTATAAATAAATAAATAAATAATTTCCAGAAGAAAATAAACGCAGTAAACTCTTCAGTTAAAAAAAATTTATTTATAAATAAATAAATAAAAAAATTTTTAAAATATTGGAAAAAAGACTGCAAGTGAGTTTTCCCCCCAGAAATCTCTCTCTCTCCTTCAAAAAAATTAGTTTGCTCTTCATACCTATTTTAAAGAAGGGACCTTGCATTTAAAAAAACAAAATCCAGACAATTTTAGATTTACCAGAGGCTTTGAATTCTTTATGAAAATTGGAGTTCCTGTTGTGGCTCAGCGGAAATGAACCTGACTAGCATCCATGAGGATACAGATTCAATCCCTGGCCTTGCTCTATGTGTTAAGGATCCAGCATTGCTGTGACTGTGGTGTAGGCCGACAGCTGTAGCTCTGATTCAACCCCTAGGCCGGGAACTTCCATAATGCTACAAGTGCAGCCCGAAAAAAAAAAGATAAAAAAATTTCTTTATGAAAATTCTGTATAAATGGGATGCCACATTTTTCTGAATTGGTGTCATAGTACTAAGGCCAGATGCATGACTCTTAAATGTAACAGTCATGGGAGTTAAAAAGTTGCTACTCTGAAAATAACAAGAACACAGTAAAAGACTTTCACTCAATTAAGCTCAATCCTCAGGCAAAGATGTTAATTTAATAGACTTTGAGACACCATTTATGTTTTTTTTGGCAATTTTAACTCTCTGGGTGTGATTAAGGAAACAATTACTAGTTTTATGCCCAGAATTCTGGGTGAAATAAGAATTAATTAAGAAACACCCTTAAACTTGGCATTGACTCCATATTTGGTTATAGTTCTGAATGATTTCTGCATAATTAAACAAAATAAAAGTAGAACTAGCCACCAGTGGGTGTTCCTAATGAAATAAATTAATGAAGTGATTTTACTATGTATAAACTGTACCATTGAAAGGTAACCTGAACTATGTGTAGTATTAATTACCTATAGTAATTTGAGTTTTTAAAAAACCCAAGGAGTTTTGTAAACAAAAAGTTGTTTGTGACTTTTGAAAGACAAGCTAAGATATAAGATGTAGATAATATCAATATGTTCTATGATAATATAGGGTGATTTTAAAAACTAAAGTCATGAAAATGTTCACTTTCTTTTAGGATAATAAAGTAGCCTCTTGCTCTTCTGAAAACATAAAATTTGCTTTTAATTTAAAAAATGAACTTTTTTCTTCTTAGGTCATGCTCTTAAACCTCAGGTTTCCTCTATTTTTACATCATTTTTGGATGGATTAAAAAAGTTTTATATTACAAAGGTAAGAATTTTTTTAATGCTTAGGATATTAATTTTTGTTTCCTGCCTTTTCTTCCTCACACAAACCTATTATGTTTTTCCATGTTGTTGTGTACATTTTATAGTTGTTATTTTTCATGTTGGAATAAATATTGAATCAAGTAAATCAATCATGCATTCACTTTTAGAAAATTTAAAATCTTTCCCAGATTTGAAGTTCTTAAAAATAAGTGTTGAACAGTTTCATACATATAACCTTTTGTATAGTTTGAATTTTTTCCTTGATAGTATATATCTAGAAATGGAATATAAGTATGAATTTTTTTAAAACTTTTGACTCATGGCACTATACATATGACATTTTTCAGTTGCATCCTTGCTATCGCATGTGGGATTTTTTTTGTTTTGTTTTGTCGTTACGTTTTAAATTTACAAAATCCAGGTGTTTTAGTTGGTGTTTCTTAAAACTCCAGTGAGACTGACAATTTCCCTGTGTTACCTAGGTGTAATTTGTATGTGAATTAGTTGAATGTGATTATTGTGTTTATTTTGCTAGGGGTATAAGCTTCATTATTTTATTTATTTATTTTTTAATATAGTTTACAGTGTGCCTTTTGAATAATGGGATTCGTAGATGCCTTTGTCATAAATGTTGTAAATAATTTTTGCAGTCAGATGACTCCTTTTTTAATAAGGTTTCTTCTTTCCTTCCTTCCTTCCTTTCTTTCTTGGTGCAAAAGTTTGTTATTTATCCTTCCTATGATTATTTACTTATTTCTAAGCTTAGAAAAGCCTGCCTTCCTCCAGAAATATGAATAGAACCACTTTCTTCTCTCTCACCTTTTGTTAAATAGGATTTTTTAAAATTTTCTTTATTATTGTTTGAATTTATTTTAATTTTATAGTATGAGATAAAGAGCTAAATTAATCTTCATCTCCTACTCCCCTGATTGCTAACTAGTTGTGACAGCACCATTTATTAACCTATCCCTGCTTTTCTTTTTTTTTTTTTTTGTCTTTTTGCCATTTCTTGGGCCACTCCAGCGGCATATGGAGGTTCCCAGGCTAGGGGTTGAATCGGAGCTGTAGCCACCAGCCTACGCCAGAGCCACAGCAACGCGGGATCCTAGCCGCGTCTGCAGCCTACACCACAGCTCACGGCAACACCGGATCCTTAACCCACTGAGCAAGGGAAGGGACCGAACCCGCAACCTCATGGTTCCTAGTTGGATTTGTTAACCACTGCGCCACGATGGGAACTCCTCCCTGCTTTTCTTATATTGATTTGCTGTGTTTGACATCTTATATATTTATCTTAGACTCCATTTTAATGTTTCATATTCTTTTTAATTCTTCTGTTCTTGAAAATTAAATGGATTTAATTGTTATAGATCGATCTAGTTCTCCTTTTTATTTTTCAGAATTTTCCTTATTATCACCATGATATACCTGTTATTTCATTATCCTAAGAAATTTTTAGAAACTCATCATTTTAGGAAGTTTATTGAGGTTTTTATTAGAATTGGAATAAACTAGTATATTAAATTGAACAAGAATTGGCGAATTTCTGATACTTAGTTATTAGTGGTATGTAAGGATGCTGTTGGTTTTTTCTCATCCACCTGCCATCCTGCTACTTTTTTATGTTTTATCATTTTGGTAGTTTTATTTGATTCTTTAGTGCAGGTGTAATTGTTACAAGTTATTTTTTGTATTTCCATACCAATATGTCATTACAATTCGACACCATGGCGTACTTCCAAATGAAGTGTTTTTCCATAGTACTATTCTATTGTAATGATCTAAATAGGTACATTAAGCATGCTTTTCTTATTGCTATGCAAATATCCAAAGCCCATATTTTAAATAGCTGGTGTGTTTGAGCTCAGATCAAAAGAAATAAAGAGAAAAATATATTTTGATACTGTTTTGTCAGCTAAAACATCTGTAATAATAATTTTTCTTTGTAGTTTAAAGGATTCGATCCAAATCAGCTAAGTGTTGCTACATTACTGTTTGAGGGGGACCGTGAGAAGGTTCTTCAACATGAAAAACAAGTGTATGACATTGCTGCAAAATTTGGGTATGATTTTAAGTTCATAATGCTAAGAAGAAGAAAGTTAAGCTAAGATTCTGATATCTCTTAAGCAGTTGTTGTTAATGTACTCTTTTTAATATTAAGTTTGTGGTAATATATGATAGTCAACTTAAAATGTTGGTTTACTTCTAAAGTTTATAGAAAGCTAGATTGGTATGTTTCTCTTGATTGTCTAATCATATTTGTGACTAATTGAATCTTTTATTGTATTTTTTCCTTAAAGCTAATTTTAATAGTGTTTAGCCTATGTTATGCTTAGTGAAATTGAAGAAAAATTCATAGTTGTGTTGCTATTTAACGATAATAGCGTATGTATAAAACATGCTGTATGTTTTTAAAAGGAAATTGTGTTTAATCAAAAGTAGTTGATAAATTATCTCTGCCCCACCCCCTGTCACTTACTGTTTTATGTTGGTATAAAGAAACAGAAAACATTTCACGTCTATAACCAACTGAATAATGATTGGGTGGTTTCTGTCTGTCGGCTTGATGGATTATAAGATTGATTGATGACGACTAGAGTAAAAACCCTATTTATCAGGACTGTGTTTTTTTCTTTTCCTTTTTATACATAAACAGTTTTCTGGATACCACCGTTTTTTATTTCAGAGCTTAAAATATATACATTATCGTTAATCTGGGTTCTTTGTAAATATTGACTTTTAATCCCCCCCTTTTTTTTGCTGTTCTTTGTGAGAACAAATGAATACTTAATTTGAAGCCATGTGTCTTAGAATGCTTTATTTTTATGTATTTTTCTCATATATAATGTTCATCTATTTGTTTTTAGGATTTTTTGAACTTAGTAATGTAATTACTAAGTATAGTATTCTTAGAAAAAGATCTAATCCTGTGCTTAATTTTTACTTTACTTTTGTACTGGTTTTGAGCATTGCAGAATAATCAGTTTTATTTTTATTCTATTCTGAAATTGTCAAGTGGAATTATAAATTTCTTTAGTAAAAGATGAAATTCATTATTATTTCACTTTTTCTTCTCCACAGTACCTTTTTTTGTAATTGTGCTATAAAGCTTCATTTAATGATTGGATGGCTTGGATTTCAGGTTATCTGAATTTTTTAAAACATACATGAACCTATTTTTTAATTTCTAAGCTATGTGGAGTACATATATAGTTTGATTTAAAAACTTTTTTCTTAAAACCCATAATATTAGTGAGAAACAAACAAGATTTAAATGAAACCTTTTATATTTAGATATTTTTATCTATTTAGCCTTAAATATTAGAGCCTAAACTTTAAAAATTATTTCTTTATATATTTAAATATTTATTTGGGATTTCAAAATTTTTGAGTCATTTATAGGGAAGTGGATATTATACTATTTTAATCACTGTATGTAAGGTTAAATTTGCTTAGTTGAACCTCATTACCTTCCACCTCCACCTCCACACACCACACACACATACACACATTGTAATTTGTAGGATCTATAATTATAACCTCAATTCAGAGTAGCCAGCAATCATTACTAGTTAGTAATGTGCCACATTTCTAACTAGGATAGGATGATGACAAAATGCCTTTTATCCTTATGCACATATAATTTCTATAGGGCATGACCTATCTCTTTTGGGGCATCACCATTGCTGCTTGGTATGTACTAGATTCTTGATTAAATGTTTATTAAAAAGATGAATAAAAGTGAATGTCCCCCCCCCCGGCATCTTTTATTCCCCTTTACTTATGCCTAATTACTATGTCACTCTTAAAACAGTGTATTTTGTTTTATTTATTTATTTATTTTATTTATTTTTTTCCCACTGTACAGCAAGGGGATCAAGTTATCCTTACATGTATGCATTTTTTCCCCCACCCTTTGTTCTGTTGCAATGTGAGTATCTAGACATAGTTCTCAGTGCAACTCAGCAGGATCTCCTTGTAAATCTATTCCAAGTTGTGTCTGATAAGCCCAAGCTCCTGATCCCTCCCACTCCCTCCCTCTCCCATCAGGCAGCCACAAGTCTATTTTCCAAGTCCATGATTTTCTTTTCTGTGGAGATGTTCATTTGTGCTGGATATTAGATTCCAGTTATGAGTGATATCATATGGTATTTGTCTTTGTCTTTCTGACTCATTTCACTCAGTATGAGATTCTCTAGTTCCATCCATGTTGCTGCAAATGACATTATGGCAATCTTTTTTATGGCTGTGTAGTATTCCATTGTGTCTATATACCACATCTTCCGAATCCAATCGTCTGTTGATGGACATTTGGGTTGTTTCCATGTCCTGGCTATTGTGAATAGTGCTGCAATGAACATGCGGGTGCATGTGTCTGTTTTAAGTAGAGTTTTGTCCGGATATATGCCCAAGAGTGGGATTGCAGGGTCATATGGTAATTCTATGTATAGATTTCTAAGGTATCTCCAAACTGTTCTCCATAGTGGCTGTACCAGTTTACATTCCCACCAACAGTGCAGGAGGGTTCCCTTTTCTCCACAACCCCTCCAGCACTAAAACAGTGTATTTTAATCTTAAAGTATGTATCAGAACCATTTTGTCAGTTTTAATTTGAGCCACCAACCATCATGAACTGGCTTTTCATGTAAGGCCAGTTTTGCTTTTTTCATTGAATACCAGCCATTTAAAACTTAAAAGTAATAGTGAAACTTTCTTAAGGTGAATCCAGGTCTCTTTAGATAGTGATAATGAGGCCACAGTACTATTGATTTAATTTCAGCAATTTGCTTATACTAAACAAAACTGGTATCAAATTCATCCATTAAAAATAGGTTATAATAAATGAGGTTTAAAGCAAGGGCAAAGCATTAAAACTTAAAGCCTAATTGGAGTGTCATTTTTTTGTTATTATTATTTGCTATGTCTTGGTTATACTGTAATTAGTTTCTTAATATTCTTTCATCTGACTCCCTCCCTTTAGATGCAGAGATCTGTGTTGAACAACCCCAGCCTAACATTAGGCAGATGACTTGGGGCTCTTTAGATTTTTTAATACTTGGGAGTATATCTTTGTGTAGTTTCCTAACATAAGTCTTAGTTTCCCCCCAGTTCTCTCTAGGCACTAGTTCTTTTTTCTAACCACTGAAAGATTCAAGGATATTTTTCTTTCTTTTTTTTTTTTTTTTTTGGCTGAACCCACAGCATGCGGAGGTTCTCAGGCCAGGAATCGAACCTGCGTCAATCCATAACAGTGACAACACTGGATCCTTAACCCACCAAGCCATCAGGGAACTGCCAAAGATATTTTTTATTTAAGACACTACTCTGCCAACCCTCACTCCTCAGTCATTTCTTCTTCTGCATAACTAGTTGGAGGACTGCACTATTTTAAAGTTTCTTTCTAATAAAGTTTTCATAAGGTAATTTAGCTCAGGTATTTTATTTCAAATTAAAACATTGTTAATTATTATTTATTTTCTATTCTTTTATCTTCTGTTTCTGCCATCTCTGTAGTATTAAACTGATGTTTTTCGTGAAGTATTCCCAACACTTGAGAACATTTTTGTGTTATCTTGGTCATTTTTCCTTTTTGACTTCCACTACCACTCAATCACTGTTAAATATCTTTGAGCACATGTGATCCAACAGAACATAATAACCAAATGTTGAATAATCATGCTTTGATTGTTTATCTGTATTTGCTAGTAATGTACTTTAACTTCTCTAAGAGCTAAGCATGATTGTCACCAATCATGACATATGTGTTGATATTTACCATTGAACTTAAGGTATTCGTATGTTATTGTTATTTTTTAAGGATTATATTTTAAGTGTTATTTTTAAAGTGCTTAAGTTGTTTAATGTACTTCAGCGTGAGAGCGATTAGGTTCACCAGATGGCTCTTTTATATAAAAAGAGTGTCTCTCATTCCTCTTTCAGTAATCTTCCCAGTCCTTCCTCATGAAATAGCTTTAAATTGGTTTAAGAACATGGTTAATTGATACTTGAAATTTGTAGAGGGAACAGGAGGAAGGAGATGGATGTTGCTACCTTGACATATGGCAGCTGAATTTAAGTATAGTTTTTTGGAGTGGCTGCAAAAATGGCACATTACAAAGCATTTGATTTTTAAGCCCTACTGTTGTTTACATATTATATGCTAAAGTAATTCTAGCCATAAGACTAGATAGTTCTGAAAGCTAAAAAAAAATAAATAAATAAATAAAAGAGAGGTTCCAAAAATCTAAATTTGCAGGAAAACTGTGATTCAGAAAAGCAAACCGAGAATGACTTTTCTTCTTTGGGGGGAGGGGTATGAATTTAGAATGGACACCCATTTTTTCCTGCCTTAGGTAAGAAAATGCCTGTTTCTGTGTGGTTTGTCACACTAGATTCCAAAGTGGAACAGATCTTTTTTTTCCCTTTTAGAAAAGGGTCTAAAGAAAAATGGCTTGACCTAGGACTACAGAGTTGGTTGGACTTTTTCTTATCCTGATATATCAAGATGATGTATTTTATGTCAGTAGGCCTGATAAGAGAGACAGGCCTACTAAATGTTCATACCTGTTACTTCTCACCAGGTACATACTCAGAATGTACCTTCTCAAAATTCCCAGCAGTGGCCTCTTGCATCCTTTCCTAGTCTTCACTCTCCTTTCCTTTCCTTATACCAGTGGTAGGCTTAGCATTAACTCTTATTTCCTAGACCGGTAAGGTTTTTTTCTCTCTGTGACTCAGTGTTTGACTCTGTTTCATATCTCCCTGAGGTATGTGTTCATCTATTTTTCTCCAAGTACTTGCCATAGCAATTTTCTGGCTAGTTTTATTATTGTTTGGAACTTTGTCTCCTTACTCCAGCCTCACATCCAGTACACATCTAACCCAGAATTGGCTTCTGTTTTTTTCTTAAGTTTCCAATCTTAGCTGCTTGACCTAAGTTGTTTGCTTTGCTCATGAACATTCTAGTAACAAACAAATCCCTTCATTTCATTATACCCTGTGCCAAGTAGTTCTAGACTAGAGCTCCTCCTATCAAGTAATTGTCACTCTTCTGGATAACACTAACTCTTGTATATCCAACTATAATACTAAGTCAGGGAATCTGATTTAGCCCATATGTCCTAGCTTAAAATTGCCTTACAGTGTTTGTATAGAATGGGGGTTCATATACATTGTATCATTTACTTACTTCCAAATTCAAGCAAAACATTGAAGGAAGAAAGGCTTTAACTAAGAGAAATGAAAAGAGGCTCAAATCACAGAGATTCAGAACCTGAGTCTTAGGAAATACCACAATTAAGGGCTTAGTATCCTGAGACCAAGGAGGTACAGTTAGGGTACTGAGAAGAGGGACACAAAAGTTAACCCTCAGTCGTGATCCAAGAGAGGCACAGGGAAAGATACTTTTCTTTTTATGTGTTTTTATTGAAGGAGTTTTAGTGGGTTCTTTGAAGTTTGGGGTAAGTTTTATTTAGTTGACTAAAATTAATTTCTGCCTGATGAAGGAAAAAAGCAAAATTAAAAACTCTAATGAAGGTGGTGGAAATCAATAATTGAGTCTTTTAAAAGAATGACTTTTTTACAAAGCAGAGTACTTGAACTGAATTATATGTTCTATGGGGTTAATCCTAACTAGATCACCAAATAAAGTTTCTGTGAATAAAACTACTTTCCAGTTGATATGGATGACCTTACCTCTTGCTCTTGTTCTTGTCTATATGTTGCTACATAAAGTTTAATATATCTGTGTAAGAAATGCTTTGTCTATCATTTAAGTCATAAATCCCATAAAATAAATGTAATGTCTAATATTCCAAATACCAGGTGTTCAAGTACTCAAGAAACTTCTTGGTGATTAGAAGATCCTAGTCAATCAATGCAAATCTTTATATATGAATAAGACTATAGTAAAACATAAATACATGGATAAGAATATAATGACTAAAATAAGAATATTTTAAGTATCTTGTTCTGCTTTCAAAGATTACATTTATTTAAACTTGTTTCTTATGGCTAATTCTTTGTTCTTTTGGCAATATTAGTGGAATTAGTTGAGTTCATATCACCATACTAGTTTGGTGAATATAAGAATTTTAAATTAATTTTAACAAACTGAATATTAAAAATGTTTTTGTTATCCAAGTCTATTCACTTGATAGCTCTTTGGTATATGATATATATTTTTTAATAGTTTATTTGAAGTATATTGACAGTTCATTCTTTAATTACAGTGGATTGGCAGCTGGAGAAGATAATGGACAGAGAGGTTATTTGCTGACCTATGTCATTGCATACATTCGAGTAAGTTATCTCATATTTCCCTTGTCAGTTTATGTTGCAGACAATACTTTTTCTTACTTTTAGTAAATAAAATGATTTTCTTCATTTTCTTAAATTTTAACCTACTGTAATTTAGCATATATTATGCTTGAATCCAGGATTTTTTATCTTATAAAATTTCCTTTCATATCTTTGAACTTCTGTGGCGGCTTGTGAATTGTTCTTTCCAGTTTTGGTATAAAAATAAAATACTCTATGGGGAAAGAATCTGAAAGAGAATGGAAATATATGTATACGTATGGCTGATTTACTTTGCTGTGCACCTGAAACCAATACAACATTGTGAGTCACCTATACACCAATAAAATTTATTAAAATTTCTCTGGATAAAAAATTTAGTATTATAAGTTACCTGTAAGGTAAGCATTATATTTTGTATCCTATGAAATATATTTTCTTTTTTTTTTTTTTTTTTGTCTTTTGTCTTTTCAGGGCCATGCTCACAGCATATGGAGGTTCCCAGGCTAGGGGTTGAACAGAGCTACAGCTGCCAGCCTGTGTCACAGCCACAGCAACACAGAAGCTGAGCCACATCTGTGACCAACACCACAGCTCACGGCAACGCCATATCCTTAACCCACTGAGCAAGGCGAGGGATCAAACCCGCATCCCTCATGGATACTAGTTGGGTTTGTTAACCACTGAGGCATGACAGGAACTCCATGAAATATATTTTCATAGCAGAGGTGGTTCCAGATGTTCTGTTTAATCAGTACAGAGAGGCATTACATATTCTATTTCTTTTTAATTAAAGAAAAGTTGATTTTAAGGAGCTGTCTTTTCCTTAGGTCCCCTTCCCTCCAACTTCCCAACCTCCCTGCTCCTTTATTCTGATGATCACTTTTTGGTATTGATTAATTTGCTATTTAGACCACTAAAAATTGATTCTGCTGGTATTCTCTGCATGTACATAGATGGTTCCTGGATAGAAACTGCATTCATTGGAGAAATATTTGAGATCCTTCCATGTGTCAGGCACTCTGCCTGGTGCCAAAGGCACAGAGGGAAACTACACAGAGTTCCTATCCTCCTAGAGGTTATATCTCACACTTGGGGCCACTTTCTCGTGCTCTCTTGAGGTAGATAGTAAAGTACCTGGGAGGTTAATTAGCAACAGGAAATACTAACAATGATATTAATACTACTTCCGTATCTGTTCTAATTTCTTGATTTTTGTGTATGTGTTTTAACAGGACTTGGGTTTGGAATACTATGTTTTAGGAGAGTCTTTTGAGACTTCTGCTCCTTGGGACAGGTAAAATGAAATAAAATCCCTGATATTATTAAAATATGCTATATAGATTGCTGAAGTAATCTTTGTGTGTGATTATGTAAACTTTCAAAATTTCGTAAGGAAATATTGCAACAAGGTAATCACTTTTATTTAAATTAATATCTTCATCAGAATGTCATATTTGCAACCATTTTTTTGGTCTTAGACAGAAATGTCCATGTTCTGTAGCAGGAAGGTATTATTGAAGTTTATATTTTAAAGAATTTTACTGAACATTAAATGTTACTTTATGACTTTACTTAGCTTTGATTTACATTAAGTGATTAATATGCTTAAAAAGTTCACGCAAAATAGAACCTTCTTTTGTAATTTACCATTTAGCTTTTGATATTTGTATATGCACTATTAAGCAAGATCTTAATGGAGTTCCTGTCGTGGTTCAGTGGTTAACCAATCCGACTAGGAACATGAGGTTGCAGGCTCGATCCCTGGCTTTGCTCTGTGGTTAAGGATCTGGCATTGCTGTGAGCTATGGTGTAGGGTGCAAACGTGGCTTGGATCTGGCATTTCTGTGGCTGCGGCATAGGCCAGCGGCTACAGCTCCAATTAGACCCCTAGCCTGGGAAGCTCCATATGCCGCAGGTGCGGCCCTAGAAAAAAGGAAAAAGACGAGAGAAAAAAAAAAAAGCAAGATCTTAACTTGAATTTAAGTGATTTAATATATATATATAATTTCTGTTTTTATAATTACTCATATATTCATGAAAATATTGGTTAGAGAATTAATAATAAAAACTAATTAGGAAATGTGAAGTGGCTTTATTAAAAATAGACTTGTGGAGTTATTCTTCTGTAGTAAAAAATTCTTGAGATTGTTAGTACATTTTTATTCTGGTATACCTTACATTTTACTTTTTCTTTATAAAATTTACTGTTTTAAATCTGTAACATTTATCGTAACATTATTGTTCTACCCTAACCTCTTTTTTTTTCTCCCCTGAAAACATTTTTTACTTTTCTACATTGTCTTCATTTACTATGGGTTATGACTTTTGGTGCATTGATGTTCATATTCCATGCAGTATAAGATAATAATCACATTTATAATATGTATTATTCACAGCATTTAATTTTTGATGATGTTTTGCTATGGAGAATAAATCTTATAAATAAAAAGAATTATCAACTCATCAACATCTGATACTTTTTTTTGTCTCTCTTAGGACTCCACCCATGGCATATGGAAGTTTCTGGGCCAGGGGTCAATTTGGAGCTGCAGCTGCAGGCTTACACCACGGCCACAGCAACACCAGGTCTGAGCCACATCTATGGCCTACACCACAGTTCACGGCAATGCTGGATCCTTAACCCACTGAGCGAGGCCAGGAATTGAACATGTGTCCTCGTGGATACTAGTCGGGTTGGTTAACTGCTGATCCATGATGGGAACACCAATATCTGATATTTTTGAATAGCAGATATGGTTTGGGAGCTATTCATAGTTGTCTCAAAAATCATTTTAGTCTTTAATACCTTTCTTGCTGGGGAAAGTGGTTTAGTGTAATGTTACTTCTTCAGTTTTATGAATTTCCTTGTCATCAAATTACTACTAACTGATGATTACCATTTTGTCTTTTAATTCTTCCAACACTGAAAGCTAATCAGGCACTATTGTTTCATTTTTCTTTTATCCTTTCTTTGTATATTCTTACATATTTTTTGACTTACTGTTTTATACTGGGTTACATACTTGGTTTGTTATGATTTAAAACATTGTCTTTGACCTAAGTTTTAAAATAAAATTAAGGGAAAGCCACTATATTTCTGACATAAAATTTGCTTGTTGGGAATTCCCATCGTGGTGCAGCAGAAACAAATCCGACTGGGAACCATGAGGTTGCAGGTTCAATCTCTGGCCTCACTCAGTGGGTTAAGGATCTGGTGTTGCTGTGAGCTGTGGTGTAGGTAGCAGATGCAGCTCAGATCCCACGTTGCTGTGGCTCTGGTAGGCTGGTGGCGACAGCTCTGATTGGACCCCTAGCCTGGGAATCTCCATATGCTGCAGGTGCAGCCCTCAAAAGACCAAAAAAGAATTTTTTTTTACTTGCTACCATTTAGTAACTTACCTTCTGTTTCAAACCTTTAGCTAGGTAGAAACCATGTTTATCACCAGCCCATAGGATCAGGATCTTCAACCCTTACACATTATTAGGTTGCTTGGCCTTTTCATGCTGAAGTCTCTCTTAAGGGATGATTGGTCTTACTAGTTTGTATGCATTCCTCAGTGGCCCTAGTGCAATGACTCTACCTGTTAGGTGCTCAGTGAATATTCTGCATAGAGTCCTGTGAATGAACTCTGGAATAGTGTAAGACTGCAGCCCATAAAAATAGGTGTCTAGGAGGTCTGAGTTGGAGATTTACAGATTTTAGAAACCCCATCTTGAGACTTGTGATTAAAACCAAAAGAGCGTTTTATAAACTTATAGATAAATGGATGAAGAGAGGAAGGCCTAAGAAGTCCAGAGAACCTCAGCATTTAAGGGATAAAAACAAAGGATACATGTAAGTTGTAGAAATAAAAGTAGTGAAGGAGACTGAGGAATAATAACTAGAAGATTTAGAGGAAAACTAGTGCTGTGAGAGGAACCCAGGGAAATTTCTTTCAAGGAGGAAGTGGTCAGTAGTGTTAAATTTGCTAATAAGTTGGGTAAGTATATTATTCTTATTATGTAGTACCTGAATTCCATTTTTTAGAGTCATGATAAAGAACTTGTTACTTTTATAAATTTGTAGTATTCCTTAACCCCTGTAGATAGATATTAAATCTTAGTAGATTTTATTTATATTTAAAGTATTTATTTTGTAATTTGGGTTATTTAAATAGAGACATTAATTTTCAATAGTCTAAATACTTTGAGAGATTAAAAAAAATGTATTCTTACCATTTTATAAGTAAGGCATAGAGAGCACTGATAAATTTTGTCTACCTGTATAGCTCTGACAGAATAAAGAGGAATTTCAGTGCTATCTTATAAAATCTGAATTTATAAAACTTTCAGACACTATATTTATAAAAGTAAAAATTGATATGCTAGTAAAACATTAAAACCCTTTTTCATATTTATATTTTAATCATATTTTTGTTCTTTGAAATATAGATAACTTTAATGTGTTTAATAAAGTATAATCCATTTAAGTGTTACTGTTCTTATCAAGTTGAGCCAGGATATTTATTGGAGAATAAAATGGTTTTATTGATATATGGTATGGTATAAAATATAGTATAAAATATATACTTTAATAGTTTTATTTTCAGATGAAACAAAATAGTTTTAACAGTATGTTATATAGCTCACATTAACTAGATTAATATTGTTAAATATTATCAATCTTCCCTCCCCTTTAAGATCTGTACCTCACTTGTCTGTTTTCATTAACTTTTAGTGTTAAACACTCCAGTGTAACTTGACACGTCATTCTTGTCCAGTGTCATTGTTGAGCAGGACTTTACCTTATAAGGGCTCGAAAATAGGGTTTTGAACATTTGGTATAATGCTATAATTGTTTATTAATTTTTGTTTTTCTTCTTCATCTGCCCCCCCCCCCCCCCCCCGCAACATATGGAAGTTTCCAGGCCAAGGATCAAATTCTAGCCAGAGCTGCAGCCTACACCACAGCTTCAGCAACGCCAGATCTCTAACATTGTGCCAGGCCAGGGATAAAACCTGGGACTCCAAAGAGACAAGCCAGATAATTAGCCCACTGTGTCAAAGGGAGGACTCCTAAATTATTTTTAAATTAAAGAAAACATTTTAGATGTGGATATAGATTGGTATTTCTAAAGCCCAGAATTGAATTTTCATTAACATTTTCTTTAGCGCTTTTTAAAAAGCTTTTAAAATCTTGCAATTAAATTTATTTTGAAATTAGATTTTCCTTAGTATTGGAAACTGCATTCAGAAGACTTAAGCATACTCCTCTGACTTCTGTCTTTCCTGTAACAAAAAGGGAAAGGACTTTGCTCCCTTGAAGTTATGAATGGAAGGCTCAGTTTGAATGATCAAGGCTCTTGTTTATTCTTGAAAGAATGAGTATGAAAGTTTTTAGTGAAGAGAATTTCTGACCTGAAGTATGCCAATACCAGCAATTATTAGAATTTTTGTAACTTACTGGAGCTTAATATCACATTTAATTATGTTTTCTAGGGTTGTAGATCTCTGTAGAAATGTAAAAGAAAGAATAACAAGGGAATGCAAAGAGAAGGGTGTTCAGTTTGCTCCTCTTTCTACATGCAGGTGAGTTTTTTTTAATTGTCCTTATTCTTTAAAAAAAAAACTATTTTTTTAATTAATGGAAAAGTGTAATTTGTGAACTGAGGAAAAGTGTCAGTTTGTTCTGCTTAGCAAGCTTTCCTAAACTTCACTTGCCACCTTGTTAGAACTGTGCCACTAGGATTTTACAGTAGTCCTGAGCCAGTTAGAAGTAGAACACTCTTCCATGAGTGAGCCTTCTACACTCTCTGGACAGCGTGACGTTAAAAAGCCAAATGTCTGAGCTCCTGGAGTAAGAGAAGGTTTCCTTCATTTACTGAAACTATAAATCACATATGTAGTCAAGAACTATAAATTATATGCACAGTCAATATAGCTGTTTCTGTTTTAGTTTTTATTTTTTATTGAAGTATAGTGGATTTGCAATGTTGTGTTCATTTCAGGTGTATAGCAAAGTGATTCAGTTATACATATACATATAGCCATTTTTTTTCTGTCAGCATCTCTCTTCACCAGAGAAAAAGCACTTTAACCATTTTGTCAGTTGTTAATTAAATGAATGGATGTGGAATATAGGAATGAGTGGAACGGAGGATCCAAACGAAGATCCCCGTTGCTTTCCCATAGATCTTCCTGTGACAATGGAAATGTTCTGTATTGCCCTGTCCAGTAAGGGAGCCACAAGCCGCATGTGGCTATTGAGTGGTTGAAATGTGGCAAGTATGACTGTGGAACTGAATTTTAAATTTTGTTAATTTCAAATAATTTAAATTCAAAACACCACGTATGGCTAGTATCTTCCATATGGGACAGTTATGATCCATACTGGATCACAGTTAACTGATGATCTTGTCCTCTTAGTTAAATAGCAGCAGCCCAAAAGGAAGTTTTCTTGAGAAGGGGTGCTCTTTCTGTTCGCTCTTTTGATATTAATTTTCTGTATAAGTACTGGGAGATTAAATGTATAAAGATTGAATCGAGCATTTGACTTCTCTAAAAAGTTATAAAATTAATTGGAATGGAGACTAAAGGGAAATTAGGACAGATCATGAGAAGGGGAACCTTAAGGTAAATGATGCAGTAGTAATTGAGCCCTTTAAAATTTATTGAACATTCTGTATTATATAATTGCCTCTCTTTTTTTACATGTGTGTGGTTTTCAAGAATACAACTCCAGTATACTGTAGAAACAAACAAAAAACTTAGAATATAAAGCATAAATAAAAGTTAGGTAATTTTGTAAATAATGTGGTGTCTTTATGGTTTGTTAAGTGTACTGGGTGCTGGATCCTGAAACAACAGTTATGCTTCAGCTCAGCACAACAGCATTTCTGTATATTTCTATTCATGATGCTTTTTTTTTTTTTTTTTTGCTTTTTAGGGCTGCACTTGCAGCATATGGAAATTCTCAGGCTAGGGATCTAATTGGAGCCATAGCTGCCAGCCACAGCAGTGTGGGATCCAAGCCACATCTGCGACCTACACCACAGCTCACCACAACGCTGGATCCCCGACCCACTGAGTGAGGCCAGGGATTGAACCTGCATCCTCATGGTTACTAGTCGGATTCATTTCCGCTGCTCCACAATGGGAACTCCTGATGCTTGTTCTTTTGATTAGCCTAGAACTACTTATGGGCCTTTCTGCCTACTGCATCCCCCTGGCAACTTCCTGTTTAGTTTTTAAATTTCTTTGTTTTGTAACACTGCATGTGTCTAAAGAGTGAAAGCACTGTTCTGTTTTTATTAGTAATTTAATCTCTTTGAGCTCTAAATTTATCATTATTAAAGTAGTAGTAATGTATTTACTTGAAGAGACTATTATAAGAGTGAAATGAGAAAGCATATAAAGGGCTATATAAATGCCATTTTATGTATTATCATGATGTAGTCACATTAAGTTTGGAGGTAGACAAGTCATACTAGTATTAGTATGGAAAATATGGGTATTTGTTCTTCTTCCTGAATGCCAAATTCCCATGAAGGCATCCATTTGTTTGGCCCTTTTGATATGTTGACAGAGCATGATAATTTGCATTTATTTGCTTTGCAAGGCTAGAAATACTTCTGTACTCTTTAAACTGGAATCTCTTCTGTGATTTTTTTTTTCTTTTATATTCTCTCATCTTGTGCTTCTCTATTACCATATTGTGTTTCTTAGTTCTGCTTGTTGCCACATAGGGACAGATAACTTTTAGAATTTGCAAAATTGTGCTTTTGCTGGGTAAGAAAGTAAAATTCTAACATGAGATGTGAGGAAAGCATCTTTCTTACACCTTAAAAATTCATGTCAGTCAGAAGGATATCCTTGAAGTAGTCTTTTATGGGTCTGTGTGAGAGAGATAGGATTTGAAAAACATTTCAGGAACTACCAAGTCAAGGGTTTATTAACTTGTTGTAGAACAAGTACTTTTGGGGTAGAACCAAAGAATGTAAAAGCTAAAAATGTGGATTTTAGAGATTATTGAAGGAAGGGAAAATAGGGGCCATGTTCTGTTTAATAAAAAGCTTGTAACTTGGTAAAGCTACTGGTAGCTTAGTGACTGATCTTGGAGAGAACCTTTCCAAATGAGTAAGAATGTACATGTTCTCTCTCTCTCTCTCTTTTTTTTTTTAATTTGGAGGTATCTTTAAAAATGAATTTTTTTTTTTTTTCTTTTTAGGGCCGCACCCACGGCATATGAAGGTTCCCAGGCTAGGGATCTAATCGGAGCTGTAGCCACTGGCCTACACCACAGCGACAGCACTGCCAGATCTGAGCCTCGTCTGCAACCTACACCACAGCTCACGGCATGCCAGATCCTTAACCCACTGAGCAAGGCCAGGGCTGGAACCCGCAACCTCATGGTTCCTAGTCAGATTCTTTTCCCCTGTACCATGATGGGATCTCCTAAAAATGAATGTTTTATTTTAAAGTGTTTAGACTAAGAAAAAACTGTGTTCATTTATATTATCAACCTCAATTTGTACTTAGTTCTTCTCTTTACAGTCTGGTCTGTCAAGCCTCTTATTTAAAACGGAAAACACATCAAGCTGGCTTTATAGTCCAGAAGTTATTTGCTAACAGTAAAATTTGAAACATTTTAAATAATGGATTCTGTTTTTTGTGTAGCTGAGGATTTTTTATTCTTTTGTTTTGCCAAGTGGTAACTTAGCAGATTTTATCCTTTCTTCCTTCTGTGCTACCTCCCTATGCAGCATCTCTTGAGATTTCTGTTCCGTTATGAAAATATTATGATAAACCACTGCTTACTGAAATTGATTGGGAAGTAATATTCTGCCTTAGGATACCTTCTGTAAAAACATTTGTCTTGGTTCTTTAGAAGGTCCTTATAAGAACTAAGGATCTTCATTATCTATTGTGTTATAGGTAGATAGAATACATATACATATTCTGAGTGATCATATGTCATTTATTTGGTAGTTGTTTTTTTAAGAAGGATTTTCTGATGAGTTCCCTGGTGGCCTAGCAGTTAAGGATCCATTGTTGTCACTGCTATGGCGTGGGCTTGATCCCTGGCCAGGGAACCTCCACATGCCATGGGCACAGCCTCCCCCCGCCAGAAAAGCTTTATACGCTCAGCTTCCATGATCATCTTATAAAACCAGAGTTTAGAATGTGCAAAGTATAGTTAATTGAATAATTTTGCTAAATAGTGGTTTTAAATATCGTTCTTATAGCACATATTTGGTTAACATTTAACTAGAGTTTGATTTTAGTTCAGTTTGATTTGATCTGATTGATAGTTCTAAGGAGATTATTCTGTATTGAGTGTAAATGACCAGGTTTTTAAAAAGCTATTCTGGGAGTTTCTGTCATGGCTCAGTGGTAACCAACCCAACTAGTATCTATGAGGACATTATGAGTTTGATCCCTGGCCTTGCTCAGTTGGTTAAGGATACAGCATTGCCTGCCATGAGCTGTGGTGTGGGTTGCAGACACAACTTGGATCCTGCATTGCTGTGGCTGTGGTTCAGGCCAATAGCTACATCTCTGATTCGACCCCTAGCCTGAGAACTTCCATATGCCCTGGATGTGGCCCTAAAAAGAAAGGGGGAAAAAAAAGCTATTATGAAATTAATTTAAAATAGTTATAGGAGTTCCCGTCGTGGCGCAGTGGTTAACGAATCCGACTAGGAACCATGAGGTTGCGGGTTCGGTCCCTGCCCTTGCTCAGTGGGTTAACGATCCGGCGTTGCCGTGAGCTGTGGTGTAGGCTGCAGACGCGGCTCGGATCCCGTGTTGCTGTGGCTCTGGCGTAGGCTGGTGGCTACAGCTCCGATTCAACCCCTAGCCTGGGAACCTCCATATGCCGCGGGAGCGGCCCAAGAAATAGCAACAACAACAACAACAACAACAAAAGACAAAAGACAAAAAAAAAAAAAAAAAAGTAGTTATAGATCTCATTAAAATCGAAGATCCCAAGGAAAAGAATTCAGCTGTATGGTGCATTTATTGAGTTCATTTATTTCATTTCTGTCTTTTAAGAGGTACTTTGTATATTGAAATAGAAATTCTGACTCTAAATTTCTGAAGAAATTTTGGGGGAAGGACTTCCTAGACAGTGAGTCTAATGCAAATAAAATAGTCCAAAAAGTATACAGCACAAAATTTTTTTAGAAATGAAAGAATAAGGAGTTCCCGTCATGGCTCAGTGGTTAACAAATCCGACTAGGAACCATGAGGTTGTGGCTTCGATCCCTGGCCTTGCTCAGTGGATTAAGGATCCGGTGTTGCCGTGAGCTGTGGTATAGGTCACAGACACGGCTCAGATCTGGTGTTGCTGTGGCTGTGGTGTAGGTCGGCGGCTACAGCTCCAATTAGACCCCTATCCTGGGAACCTCCATATGCCGTGGGAGCTGCCCTAGAAAAGGCAAAAAAAAGAAAAAAAAAAAAAAGAGAGAGAGAGAAAGTAAAGAATAATATAACTTTGGCAGCCACACTTTTTCTTGTTCAGATGTTTTGGAAGACATTAGTGTTTAAATGCCTTAAATGATAAAAATTATATATTAAAAGGTAATAGATATGTCATTTTCTGAAGTGGACCCAAATTAAGGTCTTCCAAAAGTATTTTTATTATTTTTACTTTGCTTGAGATAACTGATAAATCAAGCTTTGTTGTAATTTTTGAAGCCCACTTAAACTACTGAAAATTGAATTGTGTAATATATATCCTGGATTTGTTGGAAGGTGTCAATGTTCCTATTAATATTTAGTTATATTTTCTATTTATTGATTTTAACAATTCTCATGTAAGTGATGTATATTTTACTGCCATAAGCTCATTTCATTCATGTGCCCTTTACATTTAGCTAGATTTGGTAGTGATAGTGTCCTCATAGTCAAAGTGTTTCTCTAATTTTTCCTAAACTTTGTAAATCTGGTACTTAAAATGTAAACATTCATGGGATCTTTTTTATGGGTGTGAATTAACACTAGAAGAAAAACACAGCTGGCAAATTGACAGTAGCATTGTTAAGCAGTTCATTTCTTCTGTTCTGAGGCACCTAACATTTGGCCTAAAAGGCCATTAAAATTTTAGATTAGATTCCATTTGTATTGTGTAGTAAAAAGAGTATTTCCTCTGCATTTGCTCCTTCTGTTAAATTAAATTCTTTGTGGGAACCTATTTGTAAATTGCATTCAGAGTTTTGACTATGATTACCTTAGCTCCCTTTCAAATGCTTCACCTAATTGCATTTTGATAGCCCAGATATATATATATCATGTATATGACTTATTAATCTAACATTCTTGATATCTTTTATAAACACACATACAGAGTATAAAACCTTTAGGCTATGTAACTGCATTTGATATGATCAGCTTGTTTTCAAAGTTGTTACTAATTTATTAATTAGAACTTGTGAAGATGCTGTATTTTACCCAGTCTGATCATTTTTGGTATTTGTACATTTCTCTTATTTTCTAGTTTTAAGTTCTTATATTTATTTCTGTTAACTTTGAGGAAGTTTAGAAGAAGACTTATAATGAATCACTAAGTTCCATTTAGTTTGTTTGGGGACTGTCTTTAACTGCAGTATATTTGTTAAAAAAAATCCCTTTTGAGGAAGTGGAATTTTTGTTTATTTCAGGTCAATTGGAGAAATATTTACATTTAAAATTTTTTAATTGGGGGGGTAATAGTCAAAACTTATCCAGAAAAAGTTATAAAAATAGTACAAATAGTTATTAAATTTCCTTCATTCAGCAAATCTATTCCTTCCAAAGACAGAGATGGAAGGTAAATAAAGAATGAGATTATGACTTAAGCAAATCATTCAGACAATCTTGCCTTTAAGTTTTTAGATGTTAAGTAAATCTGGTTTCACTTAACTTAAAGCCTTGTGGGGATTTTGTCTGTTTTTTAGGGTGACGCAGACTTATGATGCAGGTGCATGTATCTATTTCTACTTTGCCTTTAACTACAGGGGAATCAGTGACCCATTGACTGTGTTTGAACAAACTGAGGTAATTTTTCATATGTGAATATAGCTCTTATATTCTTTTATTAATTTAAATAAACTTTATATCAACTTATGAATTTTAGTTTGACTCTAATAATTTATGGTTTACCGAGTTGATAGCCCATAGAAATGAGTAGTATATTTTTTGCACTAGATTGAGTACTAAATTATATATATTAAGATTAATATTCTAAAATTAACATTCTGTAGCCTGTAATTCTTTGGTTGTTACTTAAAATATGGAATAACTGATTAAATTGAATAACAGAGGCCTGTGGGGATCCTCTATCACTTTGAGAGCCCATCCAACTCCAGATGGTTTCTGTTCTTGAGGTCAGCAGCCCTAAAGCTTTTGGTTTATGTTGCTGTAATGTCCTCAATGTAGATTTATGTATTTTTTTTAACTAGCTAAAGCTGTATGTAGGCCTTTGAGGTTCATTTGCTAGCAGTTTCTATTACATTTCTTCTTCTTCTTTTTTTTTTTTTTTGTCTTTTTAGGGCTGTACTTGCAGCATATGGAGGTTCCCAGGCTAGGGGTCTAATCAGAGCTGTTGCTGCCGGTCTATGCCACAGCCACAGCAACACCAGATCCGAACCGTGTCTGCGACCTACGCCACTGCTCACGGCAATGCCAGATCCTTAAACCCACTGAGTGAGGCCAGGGATCAAACTCACAACCTCATGGTTCCTAGTCAGATTCGTTTCCACTACGCCATGATGGGAATGCCATCTGTTACGTTTCTTAAATGGCCTTCTAATTCTTACAAAGCCTTCTGTTTGATAGTATTTCTCATGACAGGGGTGCCTAGAGCTGATAAAACAGACTAGTCTGTGGAGGAACCAGGAAGAGACTGGGGTTTGTTAAAACCTCAGGTTAGTATTAGTGCATACCAATAGTGTTAACCCTGTTGCCTGCCTGCCAAAGATAATGCCACAAGGTGATTTTCAGTGGCACACTTTTAGACCCAAACCACAGACAGTGTTTGGTTGGCTCTCTATTATGCCTCCTTTAAAAAAACAAAACAAAGCAAAAAAAAAAACAGCTTTTCTGAAGTATAATTGAGATACAGTAAACTGCACATATTTTAAGTATATAATTTCAGAGTTTTGACATATGAGTATATCTGTGACATCATCACCCCAATCAAAATAATGAGCATATCTGTCATTCTCAAAAGTTTGAGTCCTTTCCCATCACCTTAGCCTTTCAGTGTTTTGGTATTGCCCCCTAGCTACCCAAGGACCCCTTCCCTGTGGTACTACAAAAGTGAAAATATTCCTTCTTTCCCAATCCAGGTTGTCATTCTCTAAATGCTGCTGATTTAAAGTAGTTATTGCTTTACTTGAAATAATTTGTTAGAATATATAATCTCTTAGAGTAGGGCTGGCACATGTAATTCACTTGAAAAACCCTAAATCCTAAGTGATGAAGGTTCAATGAGTTGTGGTCCATCTGTCCCTCCTAGGGGAAAGGCCTCATACTGTGTCCTAACTCAGATGGTGTATATACACCTGAGTAATTCTGAGAGGTCCAAGGCACTGTAGGAATTCCACCTCACACCTAATATATACTCATGAATCAAATATAATTCCAGTTTGTGTAACCCTTTTTTCACCATGTACTTCCGTCATTTTGATTTTAAGTATTTTATCTTTCTAACCTTATTGCTCTGTAAGGGACCTAACATGTTAGAGGATAAAATAAAGAGTTTCTTTTACACTTAGATATCCATAGGCCTGACAAGTAATTTGTTCTAAAACAATGACCTAAGAAATGTTCTCCATAAGGGTTTTCATCATTAATCCCTGATAGTATTATAAGGAATCTTGAGTCTGATATCCATTTGATGATATTAGGTGAGTAATTTAATCCTTTAAGCCTCATTTTCTTTTTCTGTGGGATAGGAGTAATTGTAATTATTCCACAAGGCTATAGTGAAAATAAATGAGTTAATACAAGTAAATTGCTTAGTGCTTTTCTGGACATACCATAAGCAGTCAATAAATTTTTTTTTTTGGTATAGTGAGATGTTTACTTCAGAGTTGGACCTGACTCCTCAAAAAAAAAATTTTTTTTTTTAACCGTGCCCACAGCATGTGTCAGTTCCCAGGCCAGGGATCAAGCCCATACCACATTAGCAACCAGAAGCACAGCAGTGACAATGCCAAATCCTTAACCTGCTGAGCTACCAGGGAACTCCACAAAACTTTAGTTATTAACCGTTTAGTGCTGCTGAACTGATTATTTTGCCTTCTTTTTCTTTTCCTAGTATCTCAAAGTGACAATTGTAGACATTGTGACTATTCACTAAAAAAAAAAAAAAAACCTTACAAAGTTAGGCAGCATGTTTTAATTACTTTTAAAATACAGTTAGCCCAAGAGAAAGGAAAATTAGGCTCTGGTTTATTATTTAACACAGGAAGTATGTGTCTCCTTTGGGTGTTGTTCTCACTCTTTGAATTCCAAGTGATCTATTTGTTGTATTGTTTCCAAATACAGGCAGCTGCTAGAGAAGAAGTCCTTGCTAATGGAGGGAGCCTGTCACACCACCACGGAGGTATTCTTTTTTGGGGGTGGAATTTCTAATATTCCTACTGTTTGAAATATTTGGTTTGACAAAATGCTGGGGAGAGTCCTAATATGAATAATTTGAGAGCACTTGAGATCTCTTGGAAGTTTTTGTGTGTACCACTGAGATAGCCTGTGTTTTGGTCGTAACCAGCAGAAGCTTGATTTGACAAGCTTGCCTAAGTAACAGAATCTAGACAGACTTCTGAGTTCTCAGGAACTTCATGTTGCCCAGGATAGCCCCGCTTACCTGGTAGGTATTTGACTATAACCGCAAAAGTTTTGTCTTTTTGCCTTTTCTAGGGCCGCTCCTGCTGCATATGGAGGTTCCCAGGCTAGGGGTCGAATCGGAGCTGTAGCCACCAGCCTATGCCACAGCCGCAGCAACGCAGGATCCGAGCTGCGCCTGCAGCCTACACCACAGCTCACAGCAACTCTGGATCCTTAACCCGCCGAGCAAGGCCAGGGATCAAGTCCGAAACCTCATGGTTCTTAGTCGGATACGTTAACCACTGCGCCACGACAGGAACTCCCAACAGCAAAAGTTTTTAAAGGGAGGGAAAATCTACATATATGTTTTTCAGCCGCTATTGGAATGTAGCTGGAAGTCAGCTATGTCATATTGAAGAGCTGAGTGTTCTGCCCACCCACAATTAAGCTAATTAATCAAGAAAGGACATGAAAAAAAACTTTTTTGATTTTAATGCTATTTTAGTATTATTTTTGATCACTGTAGTGAGTATTAAGTTTTATTGGAGAGTTGATCACATCACCAAAAAAAATTGTCATATCTACACCTATGTTACTAGCAGTCTTATAAAAGTACTATGAAGCAGTTTTTTAAAAAGTTAAACAGTGGTCATTCTGTCATTAACATTGTGATTTTTTTTTTTTGTCCTTTTTTTTTTTTCTTTTTAGGGCCGCACCCTTGGCATATGGAGGTTCCCAGGCTAGGGGTCCAGTGGGAGCTGTAGCTTCTGACCTATGCCAAAGCCACAGCAACACAGGATCCGAGCCGCACCCGCAACCTATACCACAGCTCACAGCAATGCTGGATCCCTAGCCCACCGATCAAGGCCAGGGATCGAACCTGCAACCTCATGGTTCCTGGTTGGATTTGCTAACCACTGAGCCATGACAGGAACTCCAACATTGTAATTTTTGAGATTATCCATCTGTTTTCTATAAGAGACATGTATTTTTAATATAACCTTCAATATAAATTGGTGCCTAGAAAAATAGGTATGTGTAGATTTTTTTTAATCGAAAAAATTTTAAGGGGAGTTCCCATCGTGGCTCAGTGGTTGGTGAATCCGACTAGGAACTGTGGGGTTTCGGGTTCGATCCCTGGCCTTGCTCAATGGGTTAAGGATCTGGCATTGCCATGAGCTGTGGTGTAGGTTGCAGACTCGGCTTGGATCCCGAGTTGCTATGGCTCTGGCGTAGGCCAGCAGCTACAGCTCTGATTCGACCCCTAGCCTAGGAACCTCCATATGCTGTGGGAGCAGCCCTAGAAAAGGCCAAAAAAAAAAAAAAAAAAAAAAAAAATTAAGGAACAAGCATGAGGATAAATAACCACTGAATTGAAAAATTCCACTCCTACTCCCCCTCTGGATTCTCCATATCCCTCTTTCCCCGTTTAATTTCCATCATAACATTTAGCATTATCTAACATGCTATATATATCTATACTTCTTAAGATTGTCTGTCTTCTCCTGTAAAGTGAGGATCTATAAGGACAGGGACTTCTGTTTTGTTTCTATGCACCAGCACCTGGAAGAGTGCTTGACCCCAGTCAGCACTCCATACATAGGATGAATGAAAGAATTTTGGTAGAAAACAGAGTGGACTGTGGAGGATCTTTGTTCTTATAACATTACTGCAGCCAGGTCTGGAGAAGATTGCTAATGTGGATGAATGAAAGAGAAAGTCAATTCCCAGCATCATTCTATCAACTTAATCTTTTGCATTCCCCCTACCTTGTTCTTAATCTCCACAAATAAATTTATAACCTAACTGACTGATAAGCATTAATGTGAATGAATTTGTTCTTTTCCTCCTCTTCCTATTCATTATCTTTTGATGGGGATTCTAATGAATGTTAGAATGATAAAGAAGGGGAGTTCCCGTCGTGGTGCAGCGTAAGCGAATCTGACTAGGAGCCATGCGGTTGCCGGTTTGATCCCTGGCCTCACTCAGTGGGTTAAGGATCCGGCATTACTGTGAGCTATGGTGTAGGTTGCAGATGAGGCTCGGCTCCTGCGTTGCTGTAGCTGTGGCTAGGCCGGCAACAACAGCTCCGATTAGACCCCTGGCCTGGGAACCTCCATATGCCGCAAGTACAGCCCTCAAGAGACAAAAGACAAAAAAGAAGGGAAGAAACTGGATATTAGAAACCTTCCAAGTGGAATTAAAAGCTTTTGATTAATCTAAAAGTCTAAACCTAATTTTGGAAATGTAAACATGAGGTATTTTATAAAGATGCTTAGATTTTTACCACCTTCCTTTAAAATGTTCAGAAAGCTATATACATTATTTAAAATCTTTTTTATGTATTTTATTTCAGGATGCCACTATATTACTATGTAAGAACTTGTAAAATTACATAATATCATGAAGTAATGTGTTCATACTAAATTGATTGCATGAGGAAAGAGGCAGAATAATTTAGCTGTAATTACTTGTTTGAAGAAAAAAAACAATTCCTTTCCATAGCATGCAGTTTTGCCTTTTGGTTTAGGTCAGCAGCCAACAGTGTTCTTTTTCCTTTAAGATCCTACCTAGTTACAGTAAATATAAGAGATGTGATTCTACAAGAGAGTGAGAACAGCCAAACCTTATACTATATAGAAAATAGAGGCTTAACTGTCATTTAGATAATTGGGTTAGATGAGCTAATTTCCTTAATTATGAGAGATGCTTTCAATTTACTCAAGCTTCATAGTGCAATGAATCCTATAAAAGTCGGAAGTGACCAAATGAGCTACAACATTGTAGAAGAAAGCCAAACCAATGGTTGTTTTCTTGCCAGTGTCATTTTACTCCTGTAGGAACTGTGAGGATATTCAGCTCCCTCTAGTAGTGTCTAAATGTGAGATGCTGAAAGTCTAATATGGCGGAGCTGCTAACATTACTTATTCAGATACACCCTAGACACTGAGAGCTTCTTGGTAGGCTCTAACAGAACCCACATTAACATACTTGATGTAATTTATGTGCGAGTCTGACATTTCAGAAAAAAGAAAATATACACAAATTTATATCGTGTAATTGCCCCTCCTACCTCTTGATGTGGCCTCCTCTTTGTCTTCTGGAGTAGGAAAAATATACACAAATTAAAAATAATAAAGGGTTAAATAATTATAGTACAAATTTGAGATGTAGATTTTATTTGTGAAATCTATGGTAATAATCCAATTGTATTACTCAATAAACACATGTAAGTTAATTTAAAAAATATGAGTTGGAAAGATGTAAGCCTTAATCAATCAAGAGATCATGACTGGAGTTTTTTGGTGACCTAGTGTTTAAGGATTTGGCATTGTCACTGCTGTAGCTCAGGTCCAATCCCTGCCCCAGGAACTTCTGCATGCCATGGGCATGGCCAAAAAAAAAAAAAAAAAAAAAAAAAAAAATCAGAAATAATTTTTAGTGCCAGAATTAAATTTGAACTCAGGTCCTCATGCTTCAATGCCCTTGTCCTCTGACTTAAGAACCTAAAATAATTTATAGGCCAGAAGCTAAAAAGATTGACATTGAAAGCCTTTTAAAAGAGACACATAATTTTAAAAGTATATGAAAAGAAATTCTAAATGTGACTATTTATCTTTTAAAATAGAAAACCTCCATTTCTTTAATTTTGACACTAAGTTAATTACTTGTCCTGCTTTAGATGTTAAAAGAGAGATGAATCAACATTTTAATTTCCCTATCATCGGTATTTCATTGTTTTCTCAGTTCTTGCACATAAGTCAATTTGACTTTCTGGTTGTTTTTATACTTCCTGATTATATGTTTCTAACATGTTGGCAATATCAGGTAATAAAACAAATGCAGGTCAGACCATGTTCTGATAAAACTCCTTGTTTAGTTTATGTACATTTTCAGGTTGTAGAGACTTAAAGCCTTTATTTGTTGAAGATTCTAAGGTGGATGAAATAATTTTCGAAATTATTAGCTTGAACTTGAATGTAGCAAGGTTTGATTGCATATTAATTTATTGAGAGGTTCCGCCTCATTTAAATAGAAATCTTTTATTTCTGTCACATTTCTCACATTTTTATTCTCCCGTGGTCAAAAATATGACTGTGTGGAAACAAATTCTAAACTACTTAGATTCCTTTATTGCTTAGAAAAAGAAACTAGGTAAGCCTGAACACAAAATATATTTCACATATGCTGGTGAAATGAAGATGCTTTCCCTTGGCTAGCTTATCTTCTTCTAAACCACTAAACACTAGAGTATTCCAGGGCTTAGCCCAGAGCCAGTTTGTTCCTCTGTGTTCCAGTGATTACTTCAGTCCCAGGACTTAAAACACTCTCCATGTGCTAATGCCTCCCAAATACCAGAAGGCATCACCACCACCATCCTAGTTCAAATCACTGTTTTTCCCTGCTGGAACAAATGCAGTAGCCTTTTAACTGTTCTTTCTACCTCCATTCCTCATTCCCTGTTCTTCATTTCTCTTGCTGCCCCAGTAGTCTTTTTTAAAACTCAGTATATTCTCCTCACATTCAAAATAAAACCCAAAGTCCTAATCAGGTTCTTCAAGGATATACATTGTGGGTCTCTCTGTCTTCACCTCTAATACTACCTTTCCCCTGTTGCAATAGTGGCCTTCTTGCTGTTTCTCAGACATATCAATCCTCTTCCCTATTCAAGGCCTTTTGCTGTTTGTTCCATCTTTTTCTAATGTTCTTTCTCTTGTGTCCCTACTCCCAGATATATGCATGCATGGCTCACTTGCTCCATTATTTATATCCCTGATAAAAACATCACCTTCTTAGAGGTGTCTTCTCTATTGTCTTAGGTAGTTTCTGTGTTCCTCATTTGAATAAGTTTAGTGACGTTACTGACTTTATCTTGTCTGTCCCTGTGTTCGTCAGTTCCTAGAACAGTGACTAGCTTTTCTGTGTAAAAGTAGATGCTTAATGAATATGTTAAATGAATGGATAAGTGCCCAAGTGCTCACAGAATTTGGGGAAGTTTTGCAAATTCTCCGACATCTCTGAATTTTTCATATTAGAATGGCATTCGTCTCCTTGCTAATTTAGCTTCACATGTTAAATAATCAGGCTTTGTTTGAATATAGCATCGTGTTTGATCATGGAAAGGCTCAGTTTATTCCATATTTCTAAGAATGTGTATTAGCAGAGTCATTCAGTGGAAAAGTAGGGGAGAATAAAGTGCATTTCTTTACAACTGCACAACACCAGTCACTCTAGTGTTCTTCCATAAATTCATTATGTATGTAAGATTCCATTTAAACTTTGTCTTAAATACAAGTTTGAGAGACCTCAAACAGGGCGAAGAACATAGGCTTTGGAATCAAATCTGTATTTGAGGGTTCTCTTGTGGCTCGGCAGTAATGAACCTTACTGGTATCCATGAGAATACGGGTTCGATCCCTGGCCTCACTCAGTGGGTTAAGGATCCCCCCTTGCCATGAGCTGTGGTGTAGGTTGCAGATGCGGCTCGGATCCTGCATTTCTGTGGCTGTGGTGTTGGCCAGCAGCTGCAGAACTGAAGTCCCTAGCCTAGGAACTTCCATATACTGTGGGTGTGGCCCTAAAAAGCAAAAAAAAAAAAAAAAAAAAAAATCTGTATTTGACTCTTGGCTCTGCACTTAACTAACTGTGTCACCTTAGGGAATAACCTCTCTGAGTTGCAGTTTTCTCATCTGCAAAATGCAATAGTACCTGCCTTAGACTGCATGTGGTAATAATATATGTTAAGCACCTACTCAAAAAACAATAGCCTTTAAAAAAAAATAAAAGCAGTAGACAGCACAAAATGAAAGGCAGGTTTGTATTCTTAAACTCCACTCTAACCTTTGAAGAAAGGGTTACAGTTTATTTGGAAAAAATAAAAACGAAAACATGTATTCAAGGGATATGATTCAACAATTGTCTTTTTAGGGGCACACCCTTGGCATATGTAAGTTCCCAGGCTAGGGGTCGAATCGGAGCTATAGCTGACGTCACAGCAACACAGGATCTGGGCAGTGTCTGCGACCAGCACCACAACTCACAGCAACACCAGATCATTTTAACCCATTGAGCAAGGCCAGGGATTGAACCCAAGCCCTCATGGGTACTAGTCAAGTTCGTTACCCCTAAGCCACAACGGGAACTCCTTCAACAATTGTCTTAACATTTTCATCATTGGGGAGTTCCGTCATGGCTCAGTGAAAATTAATCTGACTAGTATTCATGAGGATGCAGCTCAGATCTGGTATTGCTGTGGCTGTGACATATGCCAGTGACTACAGCTCCAATTTGGCCCCTAACCTGGGAAACTCCATATGCTGCAGGTGCGGCCCTCAAAAAAAAACTTTGTATCTATAACCTGCAGTTAGTCTCACTCTATAGGAGGTTCTGTTATGATCTGTATGAAAGAGCAGTACATTTTCTTCACACTATTGGCTACAAAATTTGCTTTTAAAAAAATGTCTATTTTCATACATTCTTCTCTGCTTAAAGTTAATCTGATTTGTAAATTTCAAGTATCTTGTGTTATTCAGTATAGTTCCATAAAGCAGAAATCTTCCCATATAAATTTTAAACAGAGCGGGTTCAATTATCCTTTTAAATTTAATAATAAAGCTTTTGAGAGATTACTTTTTATATGTGTAGAAAAGATTTTCCTTAATTTACCTCCAGAACTTAAAACTCAAGGCAACCTCATGGTAGCATCTTTACTTACTGACCTTCAGGCAGTGTTGTGACATTCTCAGTACCATTTTTGAGTTAAAGAATAGAAGGGGAGTTCCCGTCATGGTGCAGCAGAAATGAATCCTACTAGGGACCATGAGGTTGCGGCTTCGATCTCTGGCCTTGCTCAGCTGGTTAAGGATCCGTCATTGCCGTGAGCTGTGGCATAGGTTACAGACTCGGCTCAGCTCAGATCTAGCATTGCTGTGGCTGTGGTGTAGGCCGACAGCCGTAACTCCGATTGGAGCCCTAGCCTGGGAACCTCCACATGCCACGGGTGCAGCCCTAAAAAAGACAAAAGACAAAAAAAAAAAAAAAGAGTAGAAGGGCTGGGGGTTGGGAGAATATTGATGCAATTTCTCATAGAGGGTTTGGCCTGTAATTGTGATTAATAACAGTTGCTTTCACTATCAGGAAACAGACAGGCTGGTTTGTCTGCCTACAATCATGCTGTGATAAATGGAGCTATTTTAACTCTGGTTTTGTGTATCAAAGAAAACAGATGTAGTCTGGAACTGGAGGCTATAGGAAATATAAAGCCTACTTAACTTAATCTTCATAGTGCTTGTTTTTGGAACTGATGAGCTGGTCAGTTTAAACAGCAGCATTTATGTCAGCCATATATTTAATTTCAATTTATGACTTAAGTTTTTAGTTGTTCATTTTCTAAAATTATACCTAAGTCCTTGTCAAGAAGTAAAAAAAAAAACAAAAAAAAAACCTTGATTAAATATAACCAGTCTTAGTTTAAACATGGATGTTTTTTCTAACCAAAATCATTTCCTATTGTTCAGAGAATTATGGGGTATCTACTTTTAGCAATTTTTGTGGGCTTAACATAATCCAATGGAATCAGGAACTTTAAAAGTAAAAAACTACTCAAAAGAATGAGCAAAAGATCAGCTTTGAGGCTGTTTGTTAGAAACCTGTAGTATGAAATAAAAAAGATATACAGATTGGAAAAGATGAATAAACTATTGCTATTGATAGATGACATGATTGTCTTTGTAGAAAATTAAAAAAAAAAAAAACCCTGCAAAAACAAGATCAGCAAGTTTTCAAAATACAAGAGCATACACCAAAATCAGTCACATTTCTATATATTAACAATAAGCATATAGAAACTGAAATTTAAAATGCAGTACCAGGAGTCCCCATTGTGGCTCAGCAGTAACAAACCTGACTAGTATCCATGAGGATGTGGGTTTGATCCCTAACCTCACTCACTGGGTTAAGGATCTGGCGTTACTGTGTACTGTGGTGTAGGTTGCAGACTTGGCTCAGCTCCTGCATTGTTTTGGCTATGGCATAGGCCTGCAGCTGCCGCTCTGATTCAACCCCTAGCCTGGGAACTTCCATATGCCATAGGTGCAGCCTTAAAAAGCAATAAATAAATAAATAAAATATGATACAATTTACATTTACTCCAAAGAAAACATTTAAATCTAACAAAATATGTACTGCTTAGGCATAACTCTAACAAATATACACAAGGTCTGTATTCTGAAAATAACAGAATGCTAATGAAAAAATTCAAAGGCCTAAATAAATGGAGAGATGTGATGTGTTCATGGATTGAGAAAACTGGACGTGGTATAAAGGTGTCAATTCCCCCTAGATTGATCTGCCTATTTAATGCAATCCTTAACAAAATTTCAGCAAAATTTTTAGTCGATATAGAAGATTATTCAAAAATTTATATGGTAGGGCAAAGGAACTAAATGGCTGAAATAATTTTGAAAAAAGAATAGAGTCATAGGAATCAACTTACCTGATTTCAAGACTTACAGCTATAGTATTCAACACTGTATGTATTGGAGGAGAGAAACACTGATCAGTGGAACAGAGGAGAGAACCCAGAAATAAGACCCACATGAATATGTCCAACCAGTTTTGACAAAGATATGAAGTAACCCAATGGAGGAAGTATATGGCTTTTTAAGTAAATAATGCTAGGACAATCAGACATCCTAGGTTTAAAAACAAAAAAAAAAAGAACCTTGACCTAAACCTCACTCCTCACACCAAAGTTAATTCAACATAGGCAGTAGACTTAAATGCAAAACATAAAATAATAAAACTTTTAGGAAAAAACACAAGGGAAAATATTCAAGATCTATTTACGCAAAGAGTTCTTAAACTGTCCACCAAAAGTATAATCCATTAAAGGAAAAATTGATAAATTGTATATCATCAAAATTAAAAACATGCTCTGTGAAGGACTCTCTTAAAATGATGAAAAGTTAGGCTACAGAATGGGAGCAAATATGTGCAAACCACATATCCAACAAAAGACCTATATCTCTAGAACTCTCAAAACTCACTAGAATAAAATGCAAACAATCTATTTAGAAAATGGGCAAAAGACATGAAAAAATCATTTCACTCAAGAAGACATGCAGATGACAATCACATGAAAAGATGTTCGACATCAGTAATCATTAGAGAAATGGGAATTAAAACCATAAGAGAAATCACTGTATACTTAGCAGAAAGCTAAAATTAAAAAATAGTGGGAGTTCCCGTCGTGGCGCAGTGGTTAACGAATCCGACTAGGAACCATGAGGTTGCGGGTTCGGTCCCTGCCCTTGCTCAGTGGGTTAATGATCCGGCGTTGCCGTGAGCTGTGGTGTAGGTTGCAGACGCGGCTCGGATCCCGCGTTGCTGTGGCTCTGGCGTAGGCCGGTGGCTACAGCTCCGATTCGACCCCTAGCCTGGGAACCTCCATATGCCGCGGGAGCGGCCCAAGAAATAGCAACAATAACAACAACAACAACAACAACAACAAAAGACAAAAAAAAAAAAAAACAGTGGCAACCTCAAATGCTGGCAAGGATGTAGAGAAATTCTATCAATTATTGGTTGGAATGTAAGGTGTTGGCACAGTCATTCTTCTGTAAAAAACAGTTGGCATTTTCTTATAAAATCAAACATATAACTACCATTTGACCCAACAGTTACACTCTTGGACATTTATACCAGAAAACTGAAAAGTTATGTTCACACAGAAACCTGTACCTGCGTATTAAGAGCAGATTTACTCATAGTAGCCAGAACTGGAGTTAGGTCAGATGTCCTTCAGCTGTTAAATAGCTATACAAACTATGGTACATCTATACCATGGAACACTACTCAGCAGTAAGAGGAAATGAACCATTTGCACGCAACAACTTGGATGAATCTCCAGGAAATTTTGCTGAGTGGGGGGGGGGAGCCAATCTCAAAAGATTGCCTACTGTGTTATTCTATTTCTATAACATTTTTGAAGTGACAAAATTAGAGAAATAGAGAACAGATTAGTGGTTTCCAGGAGTTGGGTGTGGGGAGAAAATGACTCTAAACAGGCAATGCAGGGATCCTCGTGGTAATGGAAATGTTCTCTATCTTGACTATATCACTCAGCATGCTGGTTGTGATTTTGCTCTTTTGATAGCTACCAGATGAGCCTTTCCAGTATTGAATCTTTATCAGATTACTTAAATTAGCAGAAGGTTTATTTTGCTCCTTTTTTCCCTTCAGTTTCTTCATTTTGACTGACTTTTTCTCACAAACTTTTAAGTGGATTATAATATTTTTCCACTGAAGCAATATTGTAAATAGTGAAATTCTAAGACCAGACTGTAAAAGCCAATTGAATCTACAGTGTAGCTGAACATTTAACTATTTCAGCTGGATCATAGGATAAACAGATTTGAAAGCTGACAGAAATCCTGTTCTAAGAATGTATTGATTCTTGTGCATTCCAACCCATGCAATCACAGATGCCCAGTCCCAGACAAAGAGCAGGGACAGCATTGTGTTTGCCATCTCTTACCTTGTGCTGTCTGTACCTGTAGTAGCTTCCAGTGTCAGGTGTATCCTCTCAGTTGCACCTGAGAGGAAATAGGTGGTTTGGATAAATACCATTTCTCTTTGACTCTAGCAATTTATGTCCAGGGCTCTTCTAAATACTAGATGTTTGTTAGTCTCAGAATACCTCTACTACATTATTATATCATTACAGAATAATTAACCTTTTATGTTTAGTTTCAGGTGACCAGCAAAAAGGTAATCCTAATAGATATTTTCAGGTATAAGATCTGTTAAAAAGTGACTTTAGGTAAAATTAATTTTTAATGTTCTGTATTGTCTAGTACAGAAACCACCAGGGTACTTGTGGCTAAATGAATTAAAATTAAATAAAATTAAAAATTCATTTCCTCATTTGCAGTAGCCCCTTTTCAAGAGCTTAAAACGCACATGTGGCTGGGGGCTACTGTGTGAAACAGTGCAGATACAGATCATTTCTATTGTCACAGAAAATTCTGTTAGACGGATGCTATGAAGCTTTATTTCATGTATATTTTCACACATTGTTTGGGAAAATGGACGCAAAATATACTTTAAAAGTTTTTTTTCAATAGACACTAGGTTCAAGTCCTTAGGAATTAAATTCTAAAATAAACTAGCTCTTGTCATTAATGATAGGTTTTCTCAGAATATAACTTCTACCACTTTTTCCAGAATTTCTTTCAGTTTGGTTGGTAGCCTCAGATTTAGAACAAAGTCATCTTGCAGTAGCAATAAGCCATTCACTGCTAATTCAGTTGCTTGTAGCAGTGAAGGTATGAGGCTTTTATGAAAATTGTGTGGGCTCCTAGGATAAAGAACTTTGGAAGAATATAGTCCAAGATTTCCGGATCTTGGTACTGTTGACGTTTTGGACTAGATAGTTCTTGGTTGTGGGGACTGCCTTGTACATTGTGGTATTACAGCAGCATCCCTGGCCTCTACCACTAGATAGTGTAGCATCGCCCTAGCTATGACAAACACAAATGTCTCCAGACATTGCTAGATGTCCCCTGGGGCGCAAAATTGCCTCTTTCGAGAACTATTGATATAGCTGAAAGCTCCTAGAGATTTTAAGGAAATGAGAGTTAGGTTCTGTGACATACCTTCTCCTGTCTTAACTACTGTAGAATAGAGTATGTCTAAGAAATATTGTCAGAATATAGAGAGTGCAAGGCAGATAAAACCAAAAGAATTTAGGAAACTCGGTCGCTTTTCCTAAATATTTACATCCCTACTCCTTATCTAAAATGGCTTATAGATAACTGTGGTTCAATATTTATTTCTTAACTAAAATTTTTTGAATAATTACTGTGTGACATAGGGTATATTATGTAACAGGACTACAAAAAAATGAATAAAACATGGCCCTAGTCTTCAAGGAGCATGTGATGTTTTCTATCCTTCTGTTTCATAATCTCTAAAGACCTATTCAAGGATCTGTAAGATCTTAGACCTACTGTATAAACTGTGTAGATGAAGCTTTAACATAAAGAAAACTGACATTTTAAAATATTTAATAAGAAAAATCTTATAATATCAGGTTTTAATTGCTTAAAGGCTGTGGTATCTGTGAATTTGTCATCTTTTTTTTTTTTTTTTTTAGGGCTGCACCCACCACATGTGGAAGTTCCCGGGCTAGGGGTCCAATCAGAGCTACAGCTGCCGGCCTACACCAGAGGCACAGCAATGTGGGATCTGAGCTGCATCTGCGACCCACACCACAGCTCATGGCAATGCCGGATCCCCAACCCACTGAGAGAAGCCAGGGATCCAACCCTCGTCCTCATGGATGCTAGTCAGGTTCATTACCGCTGAGCCACGGTGGGAACTCCCTGAATTTGTCATCTTAATAGCAGAAGTTTTATGAGTAGTAGAAAATAAATCAGATGACTTAATAAAGAAGTTAAACATGACTTAAGTATCCACTAAGCATTAAATTAGACTCTGATAATCATAGTTCCATCTCATATGTCTTTAAAAGTTGGATGTTAGCATCTGTTGACTAACATTCAAGGTGTACCTCTATCAAAACCAACCACACACACAAATGCTTTATAGCCCATGTCATAATTTGTTTTTTAAAGTAAGTATACAGGAGTTCCCACTGTGGCACAGTGGGTTAAGAATCCAAGTACAGTGGCTCAGGTCGCTGCAGGGGTGAGGGTTCAGTCCTCGGCCCAGTGTGGTGGGTTAAAGGTTCCTGCATTGCAGCAGCTGCAGTTTGGATTCAGTCCCTGACCTGGGTACTTCTGTATGCTATGGGTGTGGCAAAAAAAAAAAAAAGCATACAATAAATCTTTTCAATCTCATAAATCCATAATTCAAAAAGTTTTTAATTTAACTAAAAAGAACTCTGGCTAACAGACCTTAGATGTATCCTTTTTAAGATGGGATTATTTGGTAGTTTCTGTTAAGTCTTCAGCACCTTAGACCACGAAGAGTAGTTGGAGATAATTCTTAGTGGCTAGGCTGGCTACCATGTCCACATTTTCCACACACAGGTCTCCCATTACCGATCCCCCAGTATACATGTCTCCTCATCCTTTTATGCTGTTGATCGCATCCCACAAAATGCATGCTTTCTTGGAGCTGTTAGTATCCAAAGGGGATTACTGAGTCTGTGATTTCAAAGACTATCCCCAAATGCTTCTATTTTCTCTATTCCAAAAGTATAATTTTTTAAATGTACTGTATATTGTGGAAGAACGCAAATACTTATTTTACTCAGTCTGTATATACGTTATAAGAAATTAAATTGTAAAACAGAGAACTCCATTTTTAAGCAGAAAAATAATTTCCTTCCATTAGTTTTCTGTCATGTTTAGTATTTGGCTGGCCTGTGGTTTTGGTAGCTTTAAAAATACATCTAAGACTCTTAAATACCTGGCTTTAGTATTTTGAACATTGTATATGTAGAAAAAGTGTGTATTGCAGAATACAGGATCCCTTTCTTGTTTTCAGAAATGGTGGATTTGGCTCTCTGTAGTTCTAGTGTTGACTCTCAAGCTAGGTTTACACTTGGAGAGATCAGAAGTCAAAGGAATGTAGTTGAGTCAGTAGTTATGAGTGTCCCACATCAGGTAGTCCAGGTCTGGAGAAAGGAATAAATTTCATGTGGTTTAAATATACATATGCCTTGTCATGAATAACTATACATACAGGGGGTCTAGAGGTAGTCCGTGGCTACCTGTTAATGCATTCATTGTCCCGTCTCGTATGGCATGCTAAATAAAGGACAGAGTATCATTTTCTCCTTTTCTTAAAATGCCTCCACATGTTTAAGCAGCTGCTGTCTAGTTGTGCACACATGTATGTTTCACATGTCCAGATCAGTATAGTCAACTAATTTCTAAAATGCCTAGCAGTACAAGTAAAGATTGTACAAATGGGAGTTCCCGCTGTGGCACAACGGGATCAATGGTGTCTCTGCAGTGCCAGGACACAGGTTCGATCCCCAGCCCAGCATGGTAGGTTAAAGGATCCGACATGGCCACAGTTGTGGCGTAGGTTGCAGCTGTGGCTCAGATCTGATCCCTGCCCAGGAACTCCATGTGCTGCAGGGCAGCAAAAAAAGGGAAAAAAAAAAAAAAAAGATTACACAAATGGCATTACTAGTATAGTTTAGCTCTAGAAGATAAGTCTTCTACTTTGAAGCATGACCCCTCTTTGGGATTAGGGCCATTGATATTTCATTGATTTTTTTTTTTTTATAATTTATAAATTCACCTGAGGCAACCAGAGAAAGTTCTGTAGAGTTTAAGATTATTTGTAATAATCTCCTATTATAAATGTTCTTTAAGTATTTTTACTTAAATTCTGTTTTCTTTTAGTACATTTATCCTGCAGTGTAGTTGACATAAATTAAGCAAAACCAAAAGATTTCTTCTCCCTTTAATTGTGTAAACCATCATTTCTCACCTCAGTTTAAATTGTTATCGCTTAACAGAGGCAGCTCGAAGACCTCTGCCATCAAGCCATTAATGGGTTAATTTTCTTTTATGAAATATGTTTATGAGGGGCCACAGCTATGCTGCCTGTACTGCCTTTTTTAAAAAAAAAAACTTTCTAGTTCACTAATCAAATGTATGTTAGATTGATTATTGTAAAAGTATAAACCATAGAAAATTTGACAAGATAGATGTGTAAATTATCCTTCTGACAGAACTAATGATGCACTCCAAGCACCTTCTGTTTTCCAGCGCTTGGTGAGCAACTTCATTAAATATGCGATGGCTGTTGGGTGGCTTCTCAGACGATGGTTCAGTTCCTTGTGGAATTGCATTATTACTAGAGGTGTAAAACCAGGCAGACAAGCTAGCTGTTGGGTATCCTGCTGAGGTTCTAATGTGCTCCATCTTGTTGGAGCAGTTGTTTGCAGTCTTTTCAGGACAATTACATCCATAACCACAGGACACATTCAGTGAAACTATATTACAGATAACAGTGGCGACTGGCATTGACTGCTCTTCACCCCACTCTCTGAGTTGCCTCAGTGTCAGTAGCATATGATAATGCCACTTATACCACTCACAGAGTAGTTCTGTTTTTTGTTGTTGTTGTTGTTTTTTAATACCTTGGACCAAATCTGGAAGTAACTGATTTGTAAATTTTTTAAAGTGCTTAAAATCTAGGGTATTTGCAGTGAAAAGACTCTGTAGATTTTAGTTCCTTTGCAGATGAGAAAACAGGCTAAGGCATTGTGGTGAGTGGTCCCTTAGGGAGGTAGTAGGAGGACCTGGTAGAATATCTTTTGGGTGGTAGGGATTGCATGAGTAGAACTCTGTACTGTTTGGCTTCTGGTTTTCGAGCTCTTTTAAACAGAATTTTTCTTTTAAATTTAAGATTTTTTTTTTTCCCCGCCGTAGACCATTTTTTCCCATCTCAACACCAACAACACTTTATTTCTAGAAGCCAAGCAGAAATATTTTGCTCAGAAGGTGCTTTCTGAGAACATCATGCTATTATTTTAATGACAGCTTGATGGTTTCCTGGAGAACTGGACACAAAAGACTGAGTTGAGCTTAAAATGGTATATAAGGTTTCTAAAAGGCAGATGTTGTGGTGTATCACAGAAGCCTGATAAATGGGAGTGCATTTTAGAATGACAGGCTGAATCCTTTAATGAAAGGTTTCCTATTTTAGTTGGTCAATTAAATCACTGTTGATGACTTTGGATCATTAATGAGCATTTATGGAAAATGACTATTTGAATTCAATTATTACAATAATACTTTTGAAAAGTACTAACCACAGATAATCCTACCCATAAATTGAAAGATTTATCCATTTTTGCCACAGTTAAGGCAGCATCCTGCTTTGCTTTTTCATGCCAAAAAGCAAGTTGGCACTTCAGAATTCTTCTAAGTACATATCCTTTCTTACAAAAGTTCTTCTTAGAAAAGGTTATGTTTTTCATTGAGTGCCTTTTAAAATGTAATTTATGCTGCTAACCATTATATTACTTCGTTATTCTCAGAATAAATTACCACGATCTAAAAACAAAGAAGGGGAACATTAAACAGTGTATAAAAGCAGATAATCAAGTTTGAGATGGTTTAGGTATTTGATTTTTTGATGCCTAAGAAGATCTCTAATTCTGGAAAAACAAGAGGAAGAAAATAGCCATTATTTCAACATGCAAATTTATTTTAAGGCCATATGAAAAAAAAATGCAAATGGAAAGCCCATAACCGTATTTTTTTTTTCTTGAGCCTAAGCTTCAGATAGTCTCCATTTTTTTTTTAAAGCTGTTCTCCTTAAAATATTTTACAGATATGTATCGTGTCATTTTTTCTAGAGCATACCCAACAAATTCATCCGGACGTGATGTTTTTCTTTAATTTACTTCATTTTTTTCTGAAACTTTGGCATGTTTGGTAAAGACAAGAGGTGGTTCTTTTGAAATGCATTTTTTCTCATTTTGTTATTTGTAAAGTGGGCTGTAATCTCAGTCCAAGCTTCCTTCATCTCCATTTTATAGTTTACAGAGAAAGGAGACACCATGGAGCACAGGCTTCCCCTTGGGAATACATTGGGCTTAATGAGCTTGATAGTCTGGTGGGCTCAATAAATCAAATAAAGCAAAACATTTCTCATTTTTGAATAAAAGCATTTATCACACAGTGTTTGTTCATTCATGGTCACAAGATTGATTGGTTCCCAGCATCATAGTGTATATTGAAGCATTTTTGATTTTGTTTTTCCAGTGGGCAAGTTACGGAAGCAGTGGCTAAAGGAAAGTATCTCTGATGTCGGCTTTGGGATGCTGAAGTCTGTCAAGGAATATGTGGACCCCAATAACATCTTTGGAAACAGAAACCTTTTATAAATCCATTACTATTGTTACAAAAAATGTTACTTTTTTTTTTAAGGTCTTTAACTATGGTTATACCAGTAATCAAATATATCATGGACTTTATTTCGGTTACATTTGTTTGTTGGTTTAATATAAGTTTGTTTCATTCTGTAGTTTGTTTTTTTCTACATCTATGGATTGACAGATGGTATTCCTAAATCTCTCTCATTGTAGGTGCATCAGTTTATAGCCAAATGGTTGTCATTTCAGATTTCAGTCAGGCAGCACAAGGCTGCCAGTTGTTATTTCCAAGGAAGATGCTGCCAGCTGTTTCGTATTGATGCTTCTTGGGAACAAAGGCAGATTTTGGTGTCATCTATTGTTTCACTAGCCTCTTTTTAAAATAACTTTTCTGGGAAGCAGCTATCTAGAGAAGGATTCCACTGAGGAGTGATACACATGTATGTTTTTGAAGAGTGCATTCAAGGGTGAGTAGGCCACTAAGGGAGAATACCTATGAAAGAATCCAGACAGCCTCTTATGTAGGATGCCTTCAGTTCTGTAAGGTGCTTGGCCTACATTTTTCTTTGAAATTAGTATACAGTTATAAAACCTTTAAATCATTAGTATGATTTATTCTATCAGGGGACATGTTTTTGTTCTCCATGTTTCTGTTGCTAATGAGTTATAAGTTGTATTTGTATCACTGAGATAACAGATTTTCCTAATTCAGTCATAATGTTTTATAAGAAAAGCTGACTTATCACTCATTTTATGAGAAGAACAGGTTTACCGTGAAAGGAATGCCTTTATTCAACATTTCATTCTTGTTGCTGAGATGCAGAAGAAGCTGCAACAGGAGCAGAAGAAGGAAGACTCCTTCCACTGATTTCTCCAGTTCAAAGAATTGTTTGGCTAAAGAAACACAGTCATCATTCAGCTACTGAATTTGAAAACCTCAACCGTTTCAATGAAAAAAATCTTTAAAAAAAAAAAAATTAACCCAAACATGATAAATGTCCATATAAAAGTAAAGTTTCAATTTAATTTTTAATGATGGTTTAATGCCTTTTTTGAATTACTGGTTTAACCTAAATTTTTTTAAAAATAATGTATTAATACACATACCATAATCAAAACTTTGAAATATCATCTTTCTTAAATAGTAGGCAGAACATTAACCACATTTAGCAAACATTTAGCAAACATTTTTACATTCAAACCTGAGTACTAAAATAAATGAAATGATTACTTTGAATCACTGTCTGTCAAGGTTCATGATTCATATTTTGAGATGGATTCTTTTCTTAATGCAATACCTAAACTTTTGATAATTTTTTTAAAATTAATACTTGATCAGTTAATGTAAGTCAAAATGCAGACGATCCTTCAAAAGGACACACTGTCTGTCTATGTAGCAACAGCTCCAAAGTATTTTTGGGCAGTTTGATACCTTTTATATCTGAAGTAGCCTTAACCAGAAAAGTGAAAAATCTAAAATTGACAAAATGGTATTTTTAAGACTTCAAAATGATAGTAATTTTTAATAAGTAAAATTGGCCTCAAACTAATCTGTAATCAAATCAAAATGAAACATAACAACAAAAACTAAATATTTATTTATTTGAAGCTGCCTCTCTTCATTGGTGATTTATTTTTAATTATAAAATTTCCAGCAGATCTTTGCTTAAAGCCCTTGATATTTGAAATAGTTGGATACTTGATGAGGAAATTTACACTTGCCTCTATAACTATAAATATTTCAGCTTTATAAAATGCATCTATTCATGAAGGTGATTTCTCTAATTGGTGATCAGAATGTAAAATTTAATATGGTACTAATATCTCACTGGAGTGTATACATGTTTCTGAATAATTTTTAAAAAATAAAACAGTTCATAAGCAGATCCATTCCTTTGCACGTGATTGTTATAACATTCTTTCCCAGGGAGTTCAGATTTTAGCAGCCTCAGAATTAGGAAACTATAAATATAATACCTGAAATTGTTGGATTCACTATTCTACATGAACCTTATGGAAATTGGTGATTTATGCTTTTGTTTTCCGTCTCCCATGTAGGCATAACTCCCCAACCTTGATTTTATGGTGATGACTACATTTTATAGTTGGAATTGTTTCTACAGAGATCATTTTGAAACACATGAACACTCGTCTTTACTGTTTCTCTGATTTAGTAAACTAGAAAGCCTTTCCCTGCTTTCACATACCCACTTCTGAGAGGTGCCTCGGCATTTGCTTAGTGTCTCTGGAGAGCTGAGTTCTTGATGGCAGGCAGAAGCACTTAAAACCTTGCCTTCTATTTCTGAAGTATCTGAATATGGCTACATAAAAGTTAAAGCCAGGGGAACCTTGTTTATGTGAGGCTTCTTGACTCATTTTGAATACGTTTCTTTATGTAGCCTGTTTGGTTCTCAGTACTGCATAACACCAACTTGTCTTTCTTAAATTAGTCATATTTCTAATATTTTATTTGATGATGTCACAATGTGTTGGGGTTTTATTGGGAATGGGAACTTGCTGCTAGTGAGAAATGGCATTAAATACTAAAGACTCAGTATGAATAGACTTCATGGACCCTTAGAGAAACTGTTGCCTTAATGTTTGGTGCACTTTACAGTGTGTAAGTGAGGTTAGTCTTATGCTGAGTAGCATGAGCTTTTTTTAGTTTAGTAGGAATTGCAGAAGCCACATGTTTATTGTGCCCAGCATTTTACCACAAACAAAGAGGATTAATTTCTTTCCTCCGGTGAGGAATTGGGAGTTTTCCTCCGAAATGCTAACTTATTATATAGTACTGTTACTTAGAAGCTATATATGAAGCTGGAAGCCTTGTAGTATACATAACTGTGTTAATGTATTTTGGAAAACAAAAGCACAATGAAAGATGAACTTCCATCGGTATGTGTATTAAGCCAGATAATGGTTGCAAAAAAAACCCTCTTTTTCAGAATATTCTCTTATTAACTCCTAAGTCCTAGCTTGCATTTTTGAAAATGACTTGTATCTTGGCTCCACAGATTTTCCCTTGTCATATTCTTTTATAGTTACAGTTTATTAACTGAGCTAATCAGAGGAGCCCTTGGCCCCAAGCTGAAGCCTGTAACCTTGGTTGTTAGAATGGACTAAGTTTGGTTGAGCATCTATCCTGTGAAAACATAGAATCCAAATAGTTATTATGGATCGATTAACAGGCTGCTCATGCTGGTACTTGAAGCAGTCAAGGTGGAATTCTATGGAAAGCATCTCTACTTTTTAAGAAACACTGAGACAAGTGTTAACACAGTTTTACTAGCCTCTTAGTTACCACTTAATCTTTAGCAATTTTGATTTTACTTAGGGCTTAGCTCATGGTGGGAGAAAAACTGAAAAGAACAAGCGCCAGGTTAGGATTAAAGAACCCAGAATTACCTTCCACTTTGTGAGTTATGGAAGCTTGGCTTTGCTCAAGGCTTCATGTTCGCAAATGAGCCACCTGTCAATATATACATTTAATCCTTATTAATTTCATATACATTGATGCTGAAATCCATAAAATGTAAAAGATTGTTTTAAACTATTGAAATATAGTGTCTAACATGAAAGATGTAAGTTACTCAGCTTTCTGCTCCCTAAGTCAAACAATGTTTGTCTTTAACTGTAAAAACTACATGTAATGTCAACAGATTATAGAAACTTATATTATTAATAAAATGGACCTGGGTCTAAGAGATTTTTTTTTTCTTTAAAGGGAATGTGAAGCTGTTCTTCCGTTTACATCTGGGTTTTTCTTTCAATTTTAGTGTTTCATTTTCATATTTCCACCCATTTGAAAACAATTTTTGTCATTTTATTAGTGAGGCATAATCAAGTGCAACCTAATATAACTATTTTTAGCTGAGTATATTGTTAGTTAGGTTTTACTACCCTCTAATTATCTTGAATCAATGTTATATTCCTAGGAGGTGTTAAGTCTCCTGTGAACTTGAAGCATTCCCATTTGAACCTTGGAAGATCCTCAAAGAATGAGCACTCCTGTGCTTTTCTAACCACAACAATTCCTTAACAAACGTGAGTAAGGACCACTGATGTATAGAACACTCAAGCCAAAGAACCATCACAGAATTAACTAACTTTAGTTCTGTGAGCATGAAAAGATTTCTTTTTTGGTTCCCAAAGGAGATTGTTTTATACTTTTTTTTCCACAAGGAGCAAAAATAACACATTAATTATCGTGAAGAATGTTTTTCAAAGATTCCAACCTTCCAAATCTGAGAGAGAGAGAAGGAAAAAAAATGTTTGAGTGTGATTTCTAAGCAGCATATATATACATGTTTTTAAGGCATCTTACTGTTGGCAGTATTTTTCCAGAATAATATGAGCACACTATGAAACATGTTGTTTAATCCCTGAAGTAATCTTGTTCACATATCCAAAAAAGACAGGAAATGCTTCGGGGCATACAGTTTCTATAAATAATTATTTTTTGAGCTATTTAAAGGATATCCCCAAAAGCTCAGAGTGCCTTGTTGGGATTTTTTTTTTTTTCTCCGTGAAATAGCCATTATTTAAAATGAGTGGGAGAGGATAAGTCTTTAGAGACGGAGCTTGTTTAGCAGTTCAAGGCTATTCCTCTTCAAGAACACATCAGGAATTAAGTAGTTCTATGTAGAAACATGGAAAATCCTTTCCACAGTGTGGGTGTGATCATCTGTTCTAGCATTATTGTGTGGTGGACCTGTGATCTCACATACACCTATTCACTCAGTGAGATTTATGTGTGCTTAATTGCATTTTCATTCCTGCTGTCCCAACTTAGTAGCCCTAATATGTGGCTTGGTGGATGTGGCATACTCACTCAGTGCTGGAGACACTCACCACACGTTTGGGTGTTTGCTCACACAGCTCCGTAAGGAGCAGAGCCTGATTGGGGGCGGGGGGGGGGGGCGCTTATTCCTTATGTTGTGTGTCCTTTTTTGTGTGATGGTGCCTTCAGAATAATGACTCTTTCTGTTTCTGAACAATGATAAATCTTATGAGAAATACGTGTAGGTTATATTTCTTAACTTTTGTCCTTTTTTGCCTGTGAAAAAATACCTTGGCTCTGATACAACTTGACTTGAATAATATCCTGAGTCTTCCTCCAAGGCAGTATCTACTCCTGCCAGTACTGTAGTCATCTTTTTGGGAACTACATGTGGATAAGCACTTGTATGTAAGCCATCATACTGCTGTAACTAATGCATACAAACAATTCTCTTTACATTGATAGTCTTAAAAGTGGATATGTAGTGGGAAGGAGAATTCCTGAGAGAGTCCAGCATAACTTTATCAATTCAGACTGAGCCATACTGTTTTCCCCAAGGGCTCACCACATAGTCAGTATACTGTGCTTTCAGTGTATGTTTGGATTCTCCTTTTATTGCTTTTCTTAGCCTGTACTGTTCTATAAGCAAATGCCCATGTGTGATTTTTAAGATGTGCTGGGAAAAAATAAAACAATACCAAAACTACTCATTGTTACAGAGATTATTGCTTTTTCTTTCATGTTGATTCCATTTAATCTTTGCTGATAGCATCCTGCTGTACTCAGGGAATAATAGGATATAGTCTATTCCCATAAGTAGCCTCTCTAATAGTGAAGGACAAGTGCATGGATACTGATTTTATCCCTGCCTGTGGCTCCCACACTGGAGGGAAAGTAGTAGCTGTTTGGGCTCTGAAATAAGTGAGGATAGGACCTCGATATATTTCAATAATCACGTGTCACACTAAGATTTTAGCTCTCATGTAATATGTTAGTTATAGATAATTAAGGAAAGCAGTTTTCTACCTGGCTTATATAAAGCTCAGACTAGATGAACCTTAGAAATGATCTCATCTTACTTTCTCCCAAACATAAATGCTATCTACCCTCCCCCCACCAATCTCCCAAGCCACAGGCAGATAACCAGTCTTCCTGAGTATTTGCAGTGACCAAATGGGGATTTATTGCCTTTCCAATGAGCTTTTTCCCATTTCTGAAATCTTCAGGTATTAAGAGGTTTTGGCTTATTAGACTGAAGTCTGCCTCCCTCTTCTGTCCATTAATATAATTTCTGTCTTCTTTAGTCATAAAGAATTGTCCAGTTGCTCTGTTGAAGGGCAGCTCTTCAGGTATTTAAAGACAGCTCATGTTACCTTAGTTCTTCTCCAGTCAGTTGTTGTGCCTGGCAGTTCTAGACCCTTCACTATCCTAATCTCTCTCCATATGTGCACATTTGATGTTCTTAGAGTGAGGTGTCGAGGCCTGAATGTTCCAGAGTAGCAGCAATGATTTCCTTATTCCTTAGTAATGCATCTTAGGTGGACATTGTACTGTCATCTCACATTGAACTTAAGTTTAATAGTTTCTCTTTTTTGCATGTACCATTTTTCGCCACATCTCCCTGGATGCTGATTTTTTTTAAAGCCTCATTACTTATTCTTACTAAAATTTGTATCTTACTTTTGGAGTTCCCGTCGTGGCTCAGTGGTTAGCAAATCCGACTAGGAACCATGAGGTTTCAGGTCCGATCCCTGGCCTCACTCAGTGGGTTAAGGATCTGGCATTGCCTTGAGCTCTGGTGTAGGTTGCAGATGGGGCTCGGATCCCACGTTGCTGTGGCTCTGGCGTAGGCCAGTGGCTACACCTCTGACTTGACCCCCAGCCTGGGAGCCTCCATAGGCCAAGGGAGAGGCCCAAGAAATGGCAAAAAGACAAAAAATAAATAAAATTTGTATCTTACCTTATATTTAGATCCAGATTTTTAAAATTTTATAATCTTGATTCCTCCCCAGAATATCTTTTGTCCCATCCAGCTTTGGGTCATCAGTAGAATTAAGATACATACTGTCTGGATTCTCATCCAAGTAATGGCAGGTATCTAACACAACAAGGGCCTGCCCAATTACACATTCAGGAAAGAGCCTTCAGAGTTCAGGCAGCTAACATTTCCAGTTGACATGCTATTGTTCACTTCGTATTTTTACATTTTATTAACAAATAGGCATTTTTCAATGAATAAACATTTATGCCAGGCAAAGATTAAACATGCAATTTTGTCTACTTGACATCGCCAGCTGCCAGACTGAAATCCTTTGACAAAACTTGCTGCTCTGACTTTCAGTACTAACCTATCAGAAAAACTAATGGGGTCTTACCGCCCTCACGTTTACTTTTGCTTGTGTTTGCCCACAAGAGCATGTCTCTTTTCAATATACTTGTGCTGCCTTTTCTGATGTGATCTGTTAATTGGGTGTAGTATTGGCTGATAGACAACCTTTGAATCCATTCCTTCAAAGTTCTGTCACATCCATCGTACCTCATTATACCCTCATTAGAGCCTGGGAAGATAACTTTTTAAGTGACTGAAATTTGTCACTGTAAAGCTACAAAATAACTTGGGAGAAGGTGGAGTTCTAAGAACACAGTGGAAAGGGAACTATTGTGCAAATTTTGTGGTTGCTCAATTTTTCTTTACCAACTAAAGCCACTTTGCCTCTTTGGGCCTTGTATCTTTTGTAAAATGAAAATCTCTAGGGTCCCTTCCAACTCAGACTCAGTGTTTCTTTTTCTTTCTTTCTTTTTTTTTTTTTTTTTTTTTTTTTTTTTTAATTTAGGGCCTGACCCGCAGCATATGGAAGTTCCCAGGTTCCCTCCCAGGAGTGGAATTGGAGCTGCAGCTGCCGGCCTACGCCATAGCCACAGCAATGCGGGATCTGCGCCACATCTGCAACATACACCACAGCTCACGGCAATGCTGGATCCTTAACCCACTGAGTGAGGCCAGGGATTGAACCCTTGTCCTCATGGATACTAGTCTGGTTCATTACCACTGAGCCATGATGGGGACTCCGTAACTCAGTCTCAGTGTTTCTGATTGAGTCTCTGTATTTTTGCAAAACGCTACCCTAGAATTATTACGCTAATAATTTCCTTTTTAATTTATCCCTTATTAGCCAGACACTGCTGGGCACTTAACCCTAAACAAGAGGTCATGATTATTATCACAACCCTGTGAAGTGAGTGGTACTGTCCCCTTTTCACCAGTGAAATAGCTGAAGTTTAGTGACATTGAGTAGCAAGTAGCTGAGAAGTGGCAATGCCAGGAGATGGAACCATGTCCAGCGCCTCTGTGCTACCTGCTCCATCGCTCCTGGCTGTTTGTGGTGGGTAGTCAGTCTGATGTATACAGAATTTCTGCTTTTTAAAGTAGATTATCAGTCATTGCACAGAAGGGCACAAGTAAGGAAAGGGAGTCTCCTAACTACCGAGGGGAAACCATGGTCTTCATGACTCTATGCCATTGAAATACCAGGAAGCCTTTTGTCGTAGATGCTGTTGTGCCCTGTAAATGTTTAATCCACAGGGTCCTGCATTGATGCCTTTGTAGGTTTAATATGAAACTCATAAAAGGAAGTGCTGTATTTTATGGACTTAATACATTTGCACTTTTAGAACTTTAATATTGTATTTCTTTGAGCTGTGCTTAAAAGTGTAAGAACAATCCCATACTATAAATTATTAATCTTACTGTATAGAGACTAGAAATTAAAAGAATTATTTAAGATTAAAGAAACACTGTAATCTAAGGCCAATCTAGATTCTTTGGGAAGTCACATCTCCTTAAAACTGCAAATTTAAGAATTAAGGTTGCTGCTGAAGGATTTGAGCTACATTAGGGTACTCGAAAAGTCGCATTTGTTTTATAATTAGAACAAAGGGGTAAGTTTAGAATCTCGTGGTTGTAGTCATGGCGATTATGTGGTTGGATGACCAAGAACCCAGACTGGTGCATCACAAAAAAATGCTCTTTGATTAATACTAAAGGTATAGCTCAATAAGTGAGAACAAAAGGCCCACATGTCACATTAGTCCCGGTGATAGATCACCAAGGGATAAGAGGCAGTTAGTGAATGGTGGATAGTGAGGTGCAAGTCACACCATTGCTAGGAAGCTGCTCAGTGTGCCAGAGAATACCCTCAGGAAAGCACAACCTCCCAGATGTTTCCACGTCACCATAGTCATTAAAAGACAGACAGACTAAGGAACATAAGACAAAAAATTGTATTTAATAGCACTGATGTTCTGGAGTTCCTGCCGTGGCTTAATGGGATTGGCAGCCTCTCTGCAGTGCCAGGATGCAGGTTCTATCCTGGACCTGGCATAGTGTTTTAAGGATCTGGCATTGCATGTTGCAGTTGCATCTTAGATCTGATCCCTGGCCTGGGAACTCCATATGCTGTGGGGCAGCCAAAAAAAAAAAAAAAGAAAGAAAATAGAAATACAGATGTTTATCAGAAATGAAAGGTTTGACTTTGGTGATGTAATCCTTTTGAAATCAGGTCATGTACCTAGTGGTTAGGACTCAGCACTTTCACTGCTGCAGCCCAGGTTCAGTCCCTGGTCTGGGAACTAAGATCCCACAACAAGCCACTGCATGCCTCATCCAAAAAATAAAATAGGGAGTTCCCATCGTGGCGCAGTGGTTAACGAATCCGACTAGGAACCATGAGGTTGCGGGTTCAGTCCCTGACCTTGCTCAGTGGGTTAACGATCCAGCGTTGCCGTGAGCTGTGGTGTAGGTTGCAGATACGGCTCGGATCCCGCGTTGCTGTGGCTCTGGCATAGGCCGGTGGCTACAGCTCTGATTGGACCCCTAGCCTGGGAACCTCCATATGCCACGGGAGCGGCCCAAGAAATAGCAAAAAGACAAATAAAATAAAATAAAATAAAATTAGGTAGCGTAGATAACCACACCCTGCTTATCAGAACAGACTTCCAGCACTGCTAACCATCCATATGCCAGTGTGGAAATAAGCCCAAGCAAGGATTATAGGGCGGAAGGGTCAGAAACTTACTCCCTTAAAGCTTCCCCTCCAAGTCATTTGCCATTTTTAAATCTCACTTTACGTAGTAAGCTTACTTGTTGGGCATCTGCCCTCTAGTCCTCTACAAACAGATTGTTCTAAACTCAGGCCAAACCTATCACTGACAGTACTACTTGGATTCCCTCTGAGATGCTGCTTTGAGGTCCGAGGGGCCACACCTATATGTTCCTGTATCACTGCTCTGAGAGGGAGTGTTGTCTATGATTACAGCTGTCTCATTGCTCCATGATCTACCCCATCCCCTCAGTGTTCCCAGTTGTCTGCTTCTGAGGAATGGCTCAGACTCTTAACTCCATTAAGATCTTGCTTAATCGTGCATGTACAAATATCAAAAGCTAAATGGCACATTGCAAAAGAAGGTTCTGTTTTGGGGGAACTTTTTAGAACTAGCCACTGTTTACGTGACCTTCACAGTGTGAACATTCATGCCACAGCAGAAGCCAGATTCCAAAAGGGGCTCTCATGAGGACTGTGAATCCTTGGGTAGGGGTGTCATGACACTGATCACATGAGTCGACTTGGTTGTTCTGCACAGAAAGATCAAGTTTTTATGACTGAGGAAATGGAAATAATTACTTGTATACGACAAACACATGCTTATATTCTGAACATTTGGAGATGGGTTGACTAAGATTATGAAATAATGGATTTAATATTTGATCCTTTTAAAATACACAATGCAGATACTGTGATGAAATCTTAAAGGAGTAAAAGCTTGGAGAAATATAAGGACAACTTTTTTCTCAAGAAGAGTGCTTTTAGCACTGACTACGTGAAGTTCTAGGAGCATAGTACAAAGCTTTTTCATCAGGGCTTTAGGGATGAAAGCCTTCATTCAAGTGACAAAATATGGAGTTATCATAAAGACATTTGCCTATTAGTATCAATAAGCAGAAGTGCGTACTTGAAGGTGAGTTTCAAGGAAATCCATCCTAAAAAAGAAAGGACAATAAGTGCCTACAGAGTTAGGAAGGCCCTCACCCTTCGCAGTCTCCTCCAGGGCTCTGAGGGCGGGCTAGTTCTGTAGGTTTGGCTTATGAGTCTTTGCTGTTGCCAGGCAGCAATCTGTCAATCCTGGTGGGTGACTCTCTGGAAAGCCAGTGTAAGGAAGGGGACAAAGGCCATGCTTGACCTTTATTCCTTTATTCAGTGGTAGGAACAGTTGGGATTTCCTGAAGCATTACTAACGAGGAAATCCCAACTGCCCAGCGGCAAGGGGTTAAAAGCTGTTCTGAAAAGCTTTTTATGTTCTGAAAAGCTAAATTACACATACATGCAAACCACAAACATACAGCACCTGGGTAAATAAAGTGTGGTTGAATAAAGGCCTGGGTTATTTGGAAAAGGCAATCTGGAAAACATTTGCTTTGGGGTGGTTAAATTACACTTTATGCTTTTTTTTTTTTTTTAAAGAAAAAAATAGTTTAGAGGAAATGTAAAAAAAACAAAAAAAAAAAAAAACAAAAAAAACCCCACAAACCAGAATTTTAACATGGCTGTTAAAAATTAGATTTCAGTTCATTGACTTTCCAAATCTTAAGAGGCTGTGAAGACTGAGAGGGCACAGAGCTACCGCACAAAAAAGCAGCAACACTTTCAGTACAAAAGTTGTTAAAGAACATTTTCCAGTGATGGAATTGTGCTATGGGATGCACAGAAGAGGTCATTAAACACTGATTGTCCTCCAATGTGGACTGAGATATCACCAGTAAATGGTATCAGCTTACATAATTAAGATTAAAAATGCTATAAATTCCAAACCATTGGACTTTTATGAAGTCCACATTTTCTATAAGCCACATTTTCTGATAGATCTCAGAATTTGAGCACACAGAAGGTCATGCTACAGAGCATTTATGCTGGGTACCTACATGGGTCCCTTCCTGGGTACTGATGTGGTCAAGTGATTTCTCCTTAAGGGAAAAAAATCACCACTTTATCATGGCAGGGTTTCACGATCTTTTTCAAAAGCTATTATATTGAACCATAAAAAAATTGCTCGTTATGTAGTTTAAAAACTTCCAAAAATCAACAATTTTATATAATTCAAGATTCTTTGTTTTTCTCTAAGCTAGGTCAAGAATTAGAGCTGACAGATTTATGGAGAGAAAAGGGGTGGGGAAACAAATAGTACAGCTCTTGTAAGGTTCAGAAAATAAAATGACTGCACAGAATGAATGGAATTTTCATTGGAAGGGTTGTTGAACCTAACATTATGAATGTATCAGATGTGGTTTCAGAACTGACCTTTTCATCTGTGATGGAGGTAGACGAGAAGTTCAGTGGGGTCATGGGAAGAGTGTAGATTTTTCCTTACAATGCATAAACAACTCCAGCATTAACATATTCTAAATTGCAAACCCAGAGGCAGGAATTAAGAACTGAGTTCTTGGAGTTCCTGCTGTGGTGCAACGTGATTGGCAGCATCTCTGCAACACCAGGATGCAGGTTCAATCCGGGGGCTGGCATAGTGGATTAAAGAATCCAGCACTGCCACAGCTACAGTGTAGGTTGCAACTGTGGCTTGAAAAAAAAAAAGAAAAAGAAAAAGAAGAACTGGGTTCTTACAATACTTCTGTTATTCTTCAATGTTAAAGATAAATGAAAGCAGAGTGATGGAAAACAGTTAACAGTTTATCCAGTTCATATATTCAAATTATTAACAAATGGAACAGAAGAAAACCATGTAAAATTTTTGTTTTGACAATTGTTTATTGTCTCTATACCACAGCACCATAATCTTGTTCAGGGTACAAGATTTCCTACAGATTCTTGTACATTAAAAATAAATAAACATATAATGTAAGATATTTTGATTACAAAAAGCATTACATTTACACTGAAAAGCTCTACAAAACTTCCTAAGCCCTAAAATATATACTCATTACAAATCAATAACTTATGAGGGTAGATTGTGCGAAAAGACACACAATCCCTAAGATCGTTATTAAAAGCCTAGAAATACAATACCTTAACTACTGAGTTCTGGGCTTCATAGTACTAAGTCCCTGAATAACATAATCCTTGTTCAAGGACTCTAAAAAATAAACAAAGCACAAATAACAGCAGAGGAGAGAGAACATAGGTGCTAACAAGTTCTAAGACATTGTCCCCATGCAGTTTTGAATTTTTCATAAATCTCTCTAGGTGTAAAAGTTCTTATGTTTGACTTTGTAAAGATTTTTTAAAAAATGATTATAATTTTAAAGTGTACAAAGTTCAACATGTAACAAATGTAAAGATTATAAGAGCTAACTACAGATAAAACAGAGTGAAAACCATAGATATAAAGCCATTAGAAGCCACTATCAGATATTACTACGTATTCCATCCTATAATCTCATAAATCAAGGCTTTTAATTGTCTGGATTCATATGTGACCGTATTCTTTCCAATGTGCATTCTTTCTTCTTCCAGGGGTTGTTCAATAATGGCAGGTATGTTCCTGCCATAAAGTTCACAGTGTTCTAAAAACTGGACACATTCTTGAATGACACTGTCACGAAGCATGAGCGTGTGTTTTGACATGTTCTCTAATAATGAGAGGAAGCATCTTTTGGCATAATACCAGGTATCAGTTCCCAGTTTTTTATTATAAGGCTCCAAGCTTTTGATAACCCGAGAAATACCAAAGTCATAATTTCCTTTGGCACAATAAAGCGTCCCAATCACCAAATTCACAATGCAGAGATGGTAGATTTTCTTATCGGGGTCATCATGAGAGAGCTGCTCCTCCTCTTTTTCAATCTTCCTCATCAGCTCCTCAGCTTCTTCATTTTGACTTGTCATGATATAAGACACACACAGGTTAGCCAATACAATAGCACTGACATTCAGGATGTTGTCATAGTGCTTCTTGACGATGGGCTCATAAAAACCTATGGCTTCTTTGTATTTGTTTTCCTGCATGAACAGAACATGAGCCACATTCAGCTTCCACACGTCATGGTCATTACAGAATTCCACAGATTTGCGGAAGATCTTTTCCACCATTGGGTAATTTTCAAGGTTCCAGTAGATTTTGGCCTGGGCCATTAACACAGGAATATACTTCTCAAGAGCGTCATCATATTCATTCACTGCCTTTTTGACAGCTTCATCATCTCTGTTGTGTCTTGCTTCCTGCACCTGTATGGTGAGTCTCCGGAGCTGTTCAGTCAGCACCCCTGCCAGCCCATCAAGCTTGATAAAAGCCTCTTCAGGAGCTGTCTGGCAAGTGATCACGGCATCCAAGAAGTCATAGAGATAGGGTGTGAGGAACTTGTAGGTCAAATGGGCATTCTCTGCCAGGACATCTGCGGCCAGAGCAAAATACTCATATTTACAGTAGAGCAGCAGCAGGTTGCCAAAGGTCTCTGGAGGAAAAGGATTCTGCTGGAGCAAAAACTGTAGCTTTTCAAACCCTTCTGTAGGCCTGGTATCCATGTTCATGAGCGCCTGGTTGTGCAAGGTCACAGGGTCTAACTCTTCCTCTGCCCTAGGTGGCATGTCAGTGAGGGCTTCCTGGGCCGCCTCATAGTTTCTCAGCTGGAATTCTATGGCGGCCTTGAGGTTGAAGGCTTCCACCAGAGCAGTCTGGTGAAGAACTAAGGTGTTGCCCACACTTCGAACATCAATGCCCTCGGTCGTCATGCCCACACCCAGCTCTGGGTGCTGACGGATGCCATGCTCAATAATGTCGGCGATGTGCTTCAGTGCCGGGGCATAGTGCCTGCTGCTGTAATAGGCCAAAGCCAGGTTGTAGGAAAGGTCAGGCCGGTAGCCTGAAGCCTGTAAGGCTGCAAAGAACTTGGAACATGCAGCCTCGTAGTGTCCCTCCTTGTAGAGTAAACACCCCAGGTTGACCTGGCCATCCAGCTCGTTCTCGCCCCCACTGTCTTCTCCCCCTTCCCCACTCAGGAGCTGCTCCACCAGACTCCTGGCCCCTGGCAGATCGCCCTCGCTGTACTTGATCGCCGCTAGGAGACGGAGGACCCGGCTGTGGTAGGCGGGGTTGTCCAGCAGGAGGAAGGCCACGCGGGTGGCCTCCGGGTAAAGGCAGGCCTTGTACAGGGCCTGGGCCTGGTACAGGCGGTACTGCTCCAGCTCTGGGTGCAGCTGGCCCAGCTGCTCATAGCACTCGGCCGCCAGCGCGAACTCCTGTAGGCGGTAGTAGCAGTAGCCCAGCAGCGACAAGCCGGCGCGGCTCTTGGGGCTCCCCTGGAGCTCTCCGCCCAGCAGCTGCACGGCCTCGGCGTAGCGGGCATCCCGGATGAGGCGGTACACGACAGTGGTGAATTCCCCGTCGGGGATCTGCGCACCGCCCAGCCCCGCCATAACCGCCGCCGAGAATGTGTGCTCGTTTCCACAGCAACAAGCCAACCGGAAACGGAAGACTGAGAAAGAACGGTTGTTTTTTTGGTTTTTTTTGGCGTGGTCCTAAAGTTACCTTGCAGTGGAACGACCAACCTGGGATTAAAAAACAACTTACTAATGTGAGTGTCCCTCTTATTTGCCTGATCTCTGAAGACTCCAGAGCGTGGGCGACATTAGAAAGAGGGAAGAAGAAACACCTCCGCGGCTTCCAGAGTCGGAAACTCGACTTCCCGGCATGCACCGGTCCGGTCGCGCCGGCGACTGGACGTGGTCGCGCTGTATGCTGGGAGGCGTAGTGTCTGCTGGACAGACCCTTAGGTGCTGGAAGAAGCGGTTGCAGTCACCTTCCCTTCTAATGGTAAAGGAGGGTTGTTGGCTGCCTGTTGTGTCACCTCACTGTGTGGCGCGGGGAAGTTTTAAGGTTCCAAGTCCCTGCATTTGTGAGCCGTGTACCCCGTGCAATGCATACACGTAGTGTCGTTCCACTTTGTTTTACTGAAAGAAACGGTAATGGAAAAAGAGGAAAGTTAACTTGGTATTCTCCCCAGATTAGAGGAGAGCTTCCGTCTTTGGGCCCGCTGAGGGCACACATCCTAAGAACAAAATAGTTCAGCGACCAGGAGTTCATATTTTGTTGTTTGCAACAGGAAAGAGTGCTTTGGATTTTATCTGGTATTTGGAGCGTATCGGCTTTAGTTCCAAGCACCTTCACCACCCTCCCCCCGCCCCGCTTTTTCCATAACTACAAATATTACTGAGTCCATATTAGCCTCTAATCTTGGTCCTAGGTACTGCCTTCATCCTTTAATTTTCACTGAGATAGAAACATTGGTCCTTGTGTTTTCCAAGAAGGGTGGAGTGGGGGAGAAAGCATGACCCAAAGTATTTCTTTTTCTTTTCTTTTCTTTTTTTTCTTTTTGCCTGTGTCTGCGGCATGTGGAAGTTCCTAGGGCAGGAATAGAACCTGGGCCAGAACAGCGACGCAAGGCACAGCAGTGACAGCACCGGGTCCTTAACCTGTTGATCCGGAGAGAACCTCCCAAAGTGTTCCTTTTTCTATGCGCTGTTACTCTTTTAACTCTCCAAACCTACTGTATGTGTGTGAGAGAGAGAAAGAGAGACCCAGCCTGTGCTTGTCAGGTTTTAATAATGTTTTTGCTTTTCATTATGCTGATAAACAGTGGTTTTTCTTTCAGTTAAAATAAAAATTTTCTTACACTTTAATTTTCTCCCCTCAGATTATTTGAAGATCTCTCTGGAGATTTGCTGGACTGTATAAGAAACCATTCTGGATTTTCTTTTGTTCCTTTATCATATATTTGAAATAGATGCTCTAGATTCCATATTACTACCTTGGGGCTATTTTTGTTTAAATTCCTTTAAATTTAATAGTGCCCAATATGGGACAGTGAAATACTATAAACTTAATTATCCTATAAAATTATATTGGGTAACTAATAAAAAAATATGAGTAGCTTAGACTGACCTAAAAACTGTAGAATTTGGGGGAGATGAATACAATTTTTTCAGTCAAGAATTAGAGAAGTAGACAAGTTAGCAAAAGATAAAACTAACTTATCCCAGTGAGGTAGTGGTAAATGTAGAGTTTTCAAGATAATAAAATTAGCTGTAATCTATGAATGCATTGGCTCTGCTGGTAGCCTGGGGTGAGGGAATTGTCTTTCAGAGTCTTCTGTGATTTCTCTTGGCCTTCTACCACCCAAGACAAACATCGTTCAAGTAAAAGCATGTCTTTCCTATTTAAAGACTAATCCCTTATCTGCCTCCTCAATAGTATCACTACCTATAAATCTTTTCTATATGTACATTTTGGAGCCAACATCAATCATATTTATTGCATGGCACTCTTAGACTATTGACTTATATTATCTCTAATCTTAATCACCCTGGGAGTTCCTGTCGTGGCCTGGCAGAAACAAATACAACTAGGAACCATGAGGTTGCGGGTTCTATCCCTGGCCTTGCTCAGTCGGCTAAGGATCCGACGTTGCTGTGAGCTGTGGTGTAGGTCTCAGATGCGGCTCGGATCTGGCATTGCTGTGGCTCTGGTGTAGGCCGGTGGCTACAGTGATTAGACCCCCCAGCCTGGGAACCTCCACGTGGGCAGGTGCAGCCCTAAAAAGACAAAAAGACAAAACAAAATAATCACCCTGTATTCTGCATATTACAGGGAGAAAAGAAGCAGCTAAACCGTGATATCCCGAAGCTAAATTCATTAGATGATGAATTAATTAAATCTATGTGTCACGCAAGGGCCCAGCTTTGAGGGAATACTCGTGTCTTGCTTTTTTGGTTGTTGTTTTCCCACTAAAACAAAAAACTTTGGGTAGTAGCGTCTGAGCTTCCTTCCCAGAGTTGCAGTTGTGACTGGATATAAGGAAGTGATAAGTGGATAATGGTGACATTCCCAGTCACCTGTTATAGCTAAAAAGAGACTACTACACTACCAAGTGTTCATGTACTCATACATCATTCTTCTCCCTTGCTACAAAGCTTGCCAAAGCTATGTTCTTCTGGATGAGACGGGACAAGGAACATTCCACTGAACGAATACCAAGAAAGGGACGAACTGCTCCCATTCCAGAAGGGTTGAGTGGGACTTTGGTCCACCCAAGATTCCCAGGGAAAGCAGCTGAAGAAGACCACTGTAATCCACCTCGTGCCTTCTTCCAACCCAGTATCTGGCTGCAGCCCTCTCTGGTCTTCAACCCAAGTAGGTACACAGTTTGAGGGATTCTGCCTAGTGTGCTGCTCAGCAATCAGGGAATATGGGTTTTTCTCCTTTATCCCTACCTGATTGACACTTTGATTTTAGGAAAAAAGTTATCCAAAAAGATCAATCTTTTAAAATCCTGACGTGTTTTAAATCCTTACGTATTTAAATGTTACCTTGGGTAGGTTGTTATTAAATCAGGATGATAGAACATGGAAATGGGAAATTGCCTTTTATAACTTCGGTCTATCAGTTGGATCTCCAGAGTTGTATTTGCGTCATGAGAGCATTCACCCTCAAATGGCTTCTTGGAAAGGTATGCAAAATAGAGGGACTCTGCTCTCCCCCAGATTTCTCTGATCCCCGCAGGCATCAGTGGAGGGTCCCTTCTTTGTGCTGGTACCTGTCTGTGAGCAGCTGAAGTGGGCAGGAGGGAGGCTGTCCTGTGTCTTCCTCCTTAGTTCATGTGCTGCTGCTCCCAAGGCCTGGCTTGAAAAAAGCAGGACATTCGGCTTAGACAGATGGAGGGCAGGGTCATTTTCAAAATGAAATGAGTGCACAAATCATACTGCGAAATTGGCATGACCGTCCCTGCTGCTGTGATAGACTGACTTTTGTTTAGCCTCTGACAGGCAATTGGGGAATGGATGAGTTTTGTTGTTGTTGTTGGGGAGGGATGGTGAGGGAAGGTCCTTTAATTAATGATAGAAATTCTGGAAAGCACTAAATGAGGGGAAATGTTGTAAAAAAAAAAAAAAAAAAAGGTCATAAAGGATCATTTTGTTTCTAACAGAATCTTGAAAAACTGGAGCGTATATCAGGAAAGCCGGTGTGTTGTACCAATTCTAGCAATAAGAAAGCATTTGGTGGTTGCAATAAAAAGATTTAGTGCCTTATTGAAAGGACTTAGACTTTAGGAAAATGGTGTTGGACTCAAGGTGGATTTTGCTGCATAAGGGGAAGTATGTTTACCGTGTAGGGGAATTCCATTGAGGCAAAATATATTGGAGGTAAAAGCATGATGTTTAGTTCTTAACATGTTTATGTTTCTACCTGCTGACCTGTGAGATGATCTAATCCCATGTATATTCTATTTGGCATTTTCTTTTAAAACTAATTGGAAATGATTGTTCCTTATTTATCTTGTAAAAATAACCACATCTTTTTGGGTGCAAATGTTGTTTATTTATGATTATTTCAGCCATAGCTGTGGTTAAACATCTTTTTTGACAAAGGAAGACCTCTGTAAAATCATTTTCCAAGTTGTTATTTCTGTCTCCCATTTATTTCAGACCATTTTATGCAGGATAACAGATTGAGCAGCTCAGTTTCCTTGCTTCCTCTGGAGTCTAGCTTGATTGTCCCTGTGTGTCATTGATGATAAGAGAACTGACCTCCCTCTACCACCTCTTGCCTCTTGCCCCTTACCCCTGTGGACAGGGAAGAAAAGAATAAATTAGTGCCAAATTTGTAATGTAGTTCTCTGACCTTTAGGAGCAACCTTTTAAGACTTTCAAAAAAAAACAAAACAAAACTGTGTGCTGAATCAACACTTGGGGGCAATTATGCTCAGGTGGTGAGAAATGTAACCTCATTGAGAGCTTAATCTTTTTTCTCTGATAGTTCCAGCTCTGTTAATGTTATTTATTTATTTATTGGCTTTTTAGGGCCACACCTGTGGCATATGGAGGTTCCAGGTTAGAGGCTGAATCGAAGCTGCAGCTGCTGGTGTACACAGAGCCACGTCTGTGACATATCCCACAGCTCACGGCTCCTTAACCCACTGAACAAAGCCAGGGATCGAATCCACATCCTCAGGGATACTAGTGGGGTTCGTTACTGCTGAGCTACAATGGGAACTCCTCTATTAATATTTTAGATAGTAACATATTTTCCTTCTCCATATATCTTGCTTTTGATCAAATGGTTTCTGTTTTGAGGTTTATGGTGCTATTATCCAAACTAATGTATTCAATAGAACACAGTAACATTGTGGTTTATAAAAAGCAATTGGCAGAGGACACATAGTTGTGGGTATTGCATTGAAAAATTCGTTCCCTGCCATTGCGTTATGCTGTGGACACACTGATGGGGCCCCAAACCACTTCATTTGAGCATTTTCATTGCTGTCATTTCTGAGACAAGAAATGATTCATAGTATTATTTCTTTCTTCCAAGACTGGTACCCTTCATAGTCAGATATATCCAGTCTATGTTTATTCTCATTTCCGCGATAGTTCCATGAAAACAATAAATTGATGGGAAAGGTCTTTGAATCCATGGTCAGAAGATGATAGTCCTAGAATAAAAATGTCGTCAGCCTCTGAACACATTTTTCTGGCTTGCAAAACCTCCAAAATGGTTTTCCATGAGCGAGCCGCCCATAATGGTGTTGATAACCAGCTCTCCAATTGTCTGAAAAGTACTGTACTCATATCTCAGGCTTTTTCTGTGGCGAGTTGTGGAACACACTCCCAAGGTTTGTGCTGGTAGGTGAAGAGACCACCTCAGAAACCAAGCCTGACCTTCAGGCCTCTTGTTCCCACATTCCCCGTGTCCAAAGAATCGAGTTCTAACAGTTCTATCTCTGAAATATCTCAACTCTCTATACTTCTATCCAGTTTCTACTACTGCTGCTCTGGTGTCTGCTACCACTGTCTCTCTTCCAGATCTGCAACATGTCTCCTAAATGGGTTCCCTTTCTCTCTTCCTGGGACTCTTCTAACAGTTTCAAGACACTAAAATTTCAGAGTTTTTCACCCTTCTTATTTCAGAGTTTTACTGTGGGGACTTCATTAAAGCTTTAAATATTTCACCATTTCTCCCAGGAGGTAGTTGTGTAAAAGAGAACTCCCAGTGGCGTCTCATCTAAGTCGTAGTTTCTGCCTCAGGTATGTAGGATTTGTCATTCATCACAGTGATTCTTGCTGCTTGAATGTATGTGAATGTCTTGGGACTGAGATTTCAAATGATGTTGAAAGGAGTGGTTGCTCTGTATGGAGTCATAAGTTGAGAGATGTAGAAACTTCAGTTGATTTAGGCACTTTCTCCTAGTGAAGAATTTAATAACATTATTTTGTTTTATAAGCACGTTGAGTGCTTTTGTTACCTCTGGATCTCTATACTAAGGAGAGATTCTTTGCCTTTTCTGTGCCTTTCGTCCTTCTCTGGCCCTGGCAAATGGAACCGGTAGACCTTGCCTTCTGTATATAAAGGGCCCATATAAACAAAAAACAAAGAAATAAACAAAAAAAATTGATCAAGACATGAAAATGTCCCCAAGGGGCATAACATATTTGAAAGAGACAGGCTAATTCAGTATAAAACCACCTAAAGTCAAATTCCTGTTCTGCCATCATCAGCCATGTAGCCATGGAAAGGTTTTTAACCTCCCTGGATCATGGTTCCCTTATTGGTAAAAGAGAGACCACAGTAATTTCTTTGTTCAAAATGATACAGCGCATCTTGCCCATAGTAAGTAGTTAATATACTTCATTATTATTATATAAATGGAGCTATTGAGACTCCTTGGGAATCTTATTGGGGTATTTTAGACCTAAACACATGTGAGAAAATTACTAAGTTTTAACATCTGCCATCCAGGAGTAGATGTTCTCTTGATACTTCAGATGTTGTATTCCTCAGTGCCTGCTAAACTCCAGAATGTGGAGGGCAGTTATCTGGTATAAGTTAGTGTCTTCATTAAACCTGATTCTTCAAGAAATGAAAGCATCAAGGTAAATGGTATATTTTGTTCATTCAGCAAATTAACGAGAGGTTACTCTACCCAAAGCATTGTACATTTGGAGAATCCAGAACCTTCAAGAAATGCACAGCCCAGGAGAGATGCTACAAACACAATAAACAAATCAAAACCCAGGCCTTAAGAGCAATACAACACAACGTGGAGGCTCAGAGTTCATAGTAAAAAGGACCCTTATTTGGCTAGAGCAATGTTTTGCCACCATATCAAATACCTTGTTCCTCCCTTTTATAACAAATATTTTCCAAGGCCCTCTTTACTATTTTGAGATGAAGTTTATTTATAATATTTATAAAATCCTACATACATAATTTATTTTCTCTTCTCTCTTTTTCCTCCCTTCCTTCCTTCTTCTCATCTTCCCTTTAAGTCTCAGATGCATGAACTGACTAATCATAATCCTTTAAAATTTTTTATTTGATTTACATTTATTGATTTATGATGTTGCACCAGTGTCTGCTGTATAGCAGAGTGACTTGCTTATACATGTACATACATTCTTTTTTATGTTCTTAATCCTTGATCACTGACACACTTGTCATGATTGGTCTCTGCCTGGCCCTCTTCTAATCTTTTCTTTGTTTGGATAGCAGTTTTAAATTATGCAATAATTAGTAGTGAAGCCACCACCCAACACAAAGATAGGACCTTTACCATAACCGACATCTGACTCTGGAGACGCAGATGCCTCCCAAAGCATTCTTTGTCTCCCTTTCCTAAGTAACTATTACCCTGAATTCCATGTTGGTCATTGTCCTGCTTCCCTTTTTATATAATTTCTTTGAATCTATATGAGTCTCTTGAACATATTTTAATTTTAGTTCTTTTAGCCTTATAAAAAAAGTTCACAGAGCATATGCCCTTTTTGGTTAATGTTGTAATTCTAAGATTCATCCATATTGTTGCATGTGTCAGTGTGGTTCACTGGTTTCAACTGCCCTAGTATATAACTGTTGTGGGAACATTCCATGGTTTACTCATTCTTCTGCTGATGGGCATTTGGGTTGTTTCTAGAGAGTTACCATTTGAAGAGTGCTGCCATGGACATTTTTGTACATTTATGCCTCAGGATACATTTGTAGGAGTTTTTCTGTATATAACACTAGAAGTGGAATTATTATATCATTAGAGTATTTGCATGTTTAGCTTTAGCACATAAACCCAGCTATTTTTATAGTAGTTGCTCTAGTTTAATTCCCACCAGAAGTATATGAAAGAGTCTATAAATTCACATTATCTCTTAACTCTTCATCTTGTAAGAATTCATGTTTATTGGACATATGTAGTTGCTTTTGTGAAAAGCCTAATCTTGTCTCATACCTCCTTTTGTAAAAGGTTGTTAGTATGGTTCCTTTAAATTGATATTTAGGAATTATTCGTGTACTCATGGTACTAATCCTTTATCAGTTATGTGAATTACAAACATCTAGTTTGTAACTTTTAACTTTTTTAAAGATAAAGTGCTTAAGTTTAATGTGGTCAAACTTATTAATTTTTCCTTTTATAGTCAATGTTTTTGTTTGTTTGTTTTTGTCTTTTTGCCTTTTCTAGGGCTGCTCCCGTGGCATATGGAGGTTCCCAGGATAGGAGGCTAATGGGAGCTGTAGCCGCTGGCCTGCGCCAGAGCCACAGCAATGAACAGTCCGAGCCACTTCTGCAATCTACACCACAGGTCACGGCAACGCCGGATCCTTCACCCACTGAGCAAGGCCAGGGATCGAACCCACAACCTCATGGTTCCTAGTCGGACTAACCACTGAGCCACGACGGGAACTCCTATAGTCAATGTTTTTTTATGTCTTGTTTTAAAAATGTTCACTTAGTCCAAAGCTAAATTATATTCACATATTTTTTAAAAGTTTTACTTATGCATTTAAAATGTTAATCCATCTGGGGCTGGTTTTTGTATATGATGTAAGGTAGAGATTCAAGTTGATTTTTTTTTCCCAAAGGGATAACCCATTTTTCTCAGCTCCATTTATTGAATAATCTTTTGGTCAACCCTGGGTTGACCTGCTTCTTCTATAATATACAAAGTTCCGTATATGCATAGTCCTGTTTCTGGGCTCTCTATTCTATTCCATTGTCAGCTTAGCAAGTTTTGGACCAACATAACTTTGTCTTAATTTCCATAGCTCCATTATTAATCTAAATATGGTTGGGGAAATATCCTCTCTGTGCTTTCCTTTTTCAGAAGTGAAGTGTCATGGTTATTCTTGGTCTTTTACTTTTTCTTACATAGCTAACTTTTTAAAAAATCAACATAATAGCCCTACTGAATATAAATAAGAAATGGAAGGAAAATGATTTATCATAAAATAGTATGTAGTTTAATATATGTAAGTGCTAGATCACGCTAACACCAGAAAAACATTCCCACAAATATTCAGAATGCTTCCTTAGAGTAGTGCAGCCCCCACTCAGCGCTGACAGTATAGAGAAGTGGGGTGATACTGTAGAGAAGCCTTAAAGATGGGTAGGATTTAAGCTAGCAGCTCTGAGAGAGATGGATGTAGAATTTCAGTCCAAAAGTTTAAACAAAACAAAACAAACCCCCCAAAGAAGTCACAGTATGTTCATAGAAAGTTCATCCTGCTGAGACTGGAAGTAAGTTGGAAAGATTTTTTTTTAAACTTTTTTGTGTATGTTTGGGCGGTGGTGGCACAGGCCAAGATTGGTTTATCCCTGTATTACAATGCCATGGTTCGTATAGTCCAACACACAGCTGACCCATCTGCTTTCCTTGGGGCAAATCATCTAGAGTCCGAATTAAGTTCTGAGAACATAAGCCAATAAACCAAAGCAATAAATCCAGCTTTAATAAAAATGAAACAGGTTCCCCCACATTGCACTTTAAACTGTAGCTTTATTAAGTACATTTACCTTGTATTTTATTAAGCACATTTGTAAGACTCCCCCTCCCTTTTTTTTTTTTTTTAAATTGAAAGGTTTTTCTTATGTTTCACTTTGCCTCTGTGGATAGCTTAGATCTTTTGTAAAACAAAATTTAGACATTTTAAGGGCACAATTGTTATTGCCTGATAAAGCCAGGTAGTAGAGTGGAAAGGGCCCCACTGGATTATATGTGACTAAGCTGTCCTAGTTTTGTTAGGTAAGGTCCCCAGGCTACATGTCATTCTGCTGACCCTATAGGTAGGGAACTGAGGGGAAACCTATTCACTTGATCCTCTTGTAGTTCATTTCTCTATTAGTTTAAGGGTATAAATAGCAATTCCCGTTTAAAGATAGAATAGATGGGTTTTTTAAAACAATTAGTAAGACTGTGGTATTAAGAGCTCCTTGAAGATTTCACGGCTAATGTTGATGTTGAAAAGTTTATTCATATCATGGGTTTCATGGTCTGAAAAACCATGAAACTGATGGAAGTTTGTGAAGGGCTGTGAGCCTAATGCTAAATACATCTCTGAAAATGTATGCTATTATTTAACCCAGCATTCACCATACCCAAGCCATACTCTTCTATGACCTTTTAAATGTTTTTTACTTCTAATATAGTCCAGCATTTCCCCACTCTAGGTCTGCCAGCTTTTGCAAATAAAACAACAGGATATCTAGTATAAGGAAAATTATATTTGGGACATGAATTAAAAACTCATTTGCTTACTTGAAATTCATATTTAACTGGGCTCTCTGTATTTTATTGGGCAACCCTACCTTACCCCAGTATTTCATACTCAGATTTTTTGACTTACATTGAATTCTCGGTTTCTCTTACATATTACTTCTTATTGCATGTCCCCACTTTAGGCCTTCTAGCTGTACAAATATGAAAGACCCTCATTTTTCCCTACTCTTTCCCAAAACACCATTCCCACCAGTTACTAAGTAAGAGTAATGTTGAGGAGGGGGACATGTGGAAGAATAATCATGTTAAAGAGAAGCTGTAAAACCCTGTCTCTTATCCTTGGTCCAGTGTGTAGCTGTGTGTGGAAAAGAGCTTCAGTTTATTTGGGTGCCTATCTGTAACATATTTTGATATGTCGAACTAATTTAAATGATCTTCATTAATAATCATTACTTTTTAAACCTGTAGCTTATTTCATTGAGTGAATTTAATTCAGCTTCTTTAAATATAAGACTGGCATCCATGGCAAAGAAAACATTAACTATTCCTATTCTAAAAAGTCCATCTGTTATATCTTTCACTGTGAGTTTCTCATCCTTCTCTTTTCCTTGAGTCATAGACTCCCTTCTCTTGCTGGGCCATCCTTTCTCATCTGTCCTAACTTATCCCCTCATACAGGCCCTCTCTTCTTCCAGCACTGCTCCTGGAAACTCAAAAATTATTCTTGCTTTATGAACCTTTGAGTCTTCATCCAACCTTTGTACTAAGGTCCATCTTGCTACAGCCAAAGTGACCTATCAAAATGTTTGGTAAACAAAAGATAAGTCTCTACTAGGTGAGTGCTGCTACTAGCTCCTAAAACAATATTTTCCTCCCCCTTGCTGTTATCAAAGGAGAGAGAGATGGGGATCAAAAATGCCAGTTGTGGAGTTCCCACTGTGGCTCAGCAGTTAACCAGATTGACTAGCATCCACGAGGATGCAAGTTCGATCCCTGGCCTCACTCAGTGGGTTAAGGATCCCATGTTGCCGTGAGCTGTGGTGTAGGTCTTAGATGTGGCTCGTGTATGCCATGAGTGTGGTCCTAAAAGACAAAAAGACCAAAAAAAAAAAAATGCCAGTTGTGAGTCAAGACAATGAAGAATGGAGGGATTCTTCATGGTCATTTGGGTTAATTTAAAGCCACTGTGGAAAAAGGGGTGAAGACCAGAAGCTGATGGAGCTGAAGAGAAGCTTCCTGGGGCCTGGAAGGAGATTCTCAAGCCAGGTGACAAGGCAAGGCTCTGAGGGGACAGAAGGAAGCCTTCCCCAACCTTCCCCAGCTTCCTTCTGGTACCTAAAGCACCCAGGGACAGATAATGGTGTTCTTCTGATGAGCAGTATCTTCTTCAGACTGAGTTGTAAGCAGCTAGAGGGAACCACTACTGAAGAAAGATGGGGACTGCCTTAAGAGGCTGGTTCTTGGACCCCTATGAGGCTTTTCTGTCCCCCAGGAATATCTAGAGGACATTATGAAAAGTGACAAAAGAGAGGTCAAGAGAGAAATCACATCTGGTTATTGGGCCTGTGGAGGAGGTGTTAGTTAACTAGATCTTTTCAAAAGCCTTGAGAAGTAGCATCTGTTATGTAAAGAGAACTGCATCCATATATATATTTTTTTTTAGTTGTGTGATTACTAGCTAACAAGTATAAAGACAATGACTTTCTGCGAAGGAATCAATTGCATTGCTTTTGGTTAATTGTGATAAGTTTCTCTCCCTGTGTTTTTAACAGATAGGTTAGTAATGTTGGTAGCTTACAAATGAGACCACTTGGAAGAATATGCAGAGTGGACTACTAGCACACTGAGACAGTGGCCATGGGCCATGTTAGTTCATTCTACCTTTGTGGAATATAGTCCACAGTTTTTATGATCCACAGAGAAAACTCTTTAAAAACTCACCTCCCAAAGAAGAAAAACAAGCAAGCAAATCAAACTCCCATCAATATAGAAAAAGAAATATGATAACTAAGATGTGGCTCCTAGGATCACAGAAGCAGAGAGTCTGTTACCCCACCCCTGGGAGCCCATTCATTACAGCTTGTCAGGGTGACCCTACCCTCTCACTTAGAACCTTCTCGAGGTGTGTAGAGGAAAAGCTGCCAGCTCCGGGTGGCTGCAGGAGAAGCAAATCCATTTGGCGGATGGGCATTTTTAAAACCTGCCACATATGTTAGCCATTTTTATGGCAATTAAATTGTTGGGCAATCTGTGAGGTGAATTCGTAATAAAACCTTTCACAGTAAACCATGTGGAAAATCATCTAATCCAACCCCTGGAGGTCAAAAGCCACAGTAACATGTTGCTTTATTCCATGAAGAAGAATTAAGACTCTTTAGACGGCTCGCTTTCCCTTTGTTCTTTATAGACCGGTGCTCCAGATTTGGGCTGGAAGGTAACTTGTGTGAAATGGCAGTGGTGGCCTGGGGGAGGGTGGGGAGGACACCTTTGCCTGGTTGGGCTTCGGGAATGCCTGGCCAGTAATTTCCAAAGTTGTGTTGTTTCTATTCCACCTTTTTGCCATCCTCAGAGAGTAGACATTCTTCCCAAGGGCTATAGGGGAGAAAAAAGGAAAATAGGACAGAGAAGTAAGACACGTAAGTCAGAACTGGATTTCACAGTGAAGGGACTTGGAATTCCAGAGGTGTGAAAGAAAGGCTATGTTTATGTTTATTGAGGTGCGCATGGGAACATACAACTTTCAGAACACTGAGAATCCCTCTCAAGTTCTCCTGAGTCAATACAATGGTCTAATTGAAAATAAAAACCTACATGAGTTCTAGGATACATTCTTACGGATTTGTACTTTGAGGACTTAAGCCTAAGTAGCTATATGAGAATCTAGAAAGTCATTACAGTTAAAAGAAAGTCTTAGGGCCAAAAAACATTTGAAGTTTCTTAATAACTTCTGAAAAATGACTAGTAAGCTTGTTTGTCTCCATTTGAAGTTCATTTTGAAAACTTGAAGGTTTTTTTGTAATTTCCTAAAATAGGCTTCTAGTGGAGTTCCTGTTGTGGTGCAACAGAAATGAATCTGACTAGGAACCATGAGGTTGCGGGTTCAATCCCTGGCCTCGCTCAGTGGATCGGGGATATGATGTTGCCATGAGCTGTGGTGTAGGGAACCTCCAAATGCTGTGGGAGTGGCCCTAAAAAAAAAAAAAAAAAAAGGCCTCTAGTGAAGTCAGCATACTATTCAGTCCTCTTTTATTTTTTTTCTACCTATTTTAAAAATTTTCCATTTAGAGCACATCGGAATAGTATGAAAGGCACAGTTAGAACTTTTTAAAAAGAAAGGATAGGATTGGTATTAACCATCAGAATACCGTGGGAGTTCCCTTGTGGTGCAGTGGGTTGTCACTGTAGCAGCTTAGGTTGCTTCTGTGGTGCAGGTTTGATCCTGGCCTGGGAATGTCCACAAACAGAATACCTTCAAGCATCAAATTATCTCAACTGAGGAACAATCTCACTCTCTCATAGTATGGTGGTCTAAGTTCTGCTTGAGAAATGATACAGGTGTTCAGACTGTGTTCACTGACCTCAGGTGCAAACCCAAACCACTCCTGGCTGAATAAAGGTACATAAACAGTGTTCTATCTGTCTGAGTTTAAACACTTTCACAACATGGTTCATTTTGTTGAAGGATGATTTCTGGTCAAAAGAGAATGTGCAGACAAAACAGCTGATTAATGCATCAAATTTTCACTTCTCAGTTGGTTGTCAGGTGTGATCTCAGGGATCTGAACTATACCATTCTGAGAACAAAGCTTTAAGATCTTGGTTGTGGCCTCTTTGCTGAGCTGGATCTTTAGGAGCATTTGGCACAAAGCTGTCATTTTACAGATGACAAGGCAGATTCAGAAAGGTGGGGGGGGGGTGACTTTTCCATTCAACAAACTAAGGTAAGAAGCAAGGTCGCCTGAGTTTAAACCTTGGGTCTTCCACTAAGTAGTTGTGTGATTAGGGGGCAGTCAGTTATGCACTTTGGACCGCTTTTATAAAATCAGAGTGTTTGGAGATTTAATTTTGTTTCCCTTTTGGTCCTAACATCCCTTCATTTAAATACTTACTATTTGCAAGGTATTATGTTGAGTAGTAGGGACCCATCTGTGAATAACATATAGTTCCTACACTCAAGGAGTTCAGCCTGGTAGTAGAAGACACATAGGTATACCAACAGTTGCAATGCAGTGTGCTAAGTACCATGATAAACACGGGATACTGTGAGAGAACATAGCCTTGGGCATTTCAGGAAACGCTGCCAGCTTAGGTAGCATTTAAGTCAAGTTCTGAAGCAAACCCTATTCGATGGTGGGAATGGAATGTTTGCATCTCCCCAAAATTCATAAATTGAAGTCCCAACCCTCAAGGTGATAATATTTAGAGATGTGGCCTTTGGGAGGTTTAATTGGATGAGATCATGCGGGTGGAACCCTCATGATGGGATTAGTGTCCTTATAAGAAGAGGAAGGGGAGTTCCCGTCGTGGCTCAGTGGTTAACAATCCAAGTAGGAACCATGAGGTTGAGGGTTCAATCCCTGGCCTTGCTCAGTGGGTTAAGGATCTGGCATTGCCGTGAGCTGTGGTGTAGGTCACAGATGTGACTCAGATCCTGTGTTGCTGTGGCTGTGATATAAGCCAGCATCTACAGTTCCCATTCGACACCTATCCTGGGAACCTCCATATGCCGAGGGAGCGGCCCTAGAAAAGGCAAAGAGACCAAAAAAAAAAAAAAAAAGGAGGAAGGGAGGTTTCTACCTTGTGAGTTTGCAGCCAGAAGGCAGCCATCTGCAAGCCAAGAATGGAGTCCTCACCAGAATCCAGGCTGGCACCCTGACCTTGGACTTCCTGCCTCTGTAACTGTGAGACTGGATTTCTGTTGTTCAAGCCACCCAGTCTGTGGTATTTTGTTATGAAGGTTCTTACTGATTGAGATAGATGAGTTTTTCTTTCCAAGGGACCAGCATTTATTTCTATCTAAGAAATAAGAACTTCTTCATTGGGCTTGGTGGCTGCCAATGAGGATGGAGAGATATGCTGAGGATGGAGCTGCAGGAAGAGCCTCTCATTGCACTAAGGCCTTCGAATAATGTTCTCTGAGAAGATGGCTTTTGTTGGGTGTGCCTTACAGTGGCCCCTGAGGACGGTGGGATGAGCAGAGAGGGCCCTGCAGGCAGGTTTAAAGCTTAGGCAGGCAGAGAAAAGAAAGAGATTGGCCTAGAAGCTGTACTGGTGGTATGCATAGCTTCTTTAATGAAGATATCCAAACACTGTCAGCTTGAAGATCAGTTGGATTTGATACAGTTTAGCAGCAAAGAGGAAAGCGAAGCAGTTCACTTACATTGTTAAGCAGACATGGGCTTAAACACTCAAATTCATGAAAATGCAATACTTTGTGGGCCTTAAGGTTGGCAGCGAAAGCAAATACTCTGGGGCCCCAGGAGGACCTTGGGTCTAACACTAATGAAATCCTCACTCTAGAGAGAGAAGTAGTTATTTGCATCGTGATTTCTGACTTGGCAAATAACCAGAGAAAATAAATCGGAAATCTCTCAACCTGTTTTCCAATGAGCATCATCTGGTGGACTTTTAAAAATTGTCTTTAGTTCAGGCTTTTCTTCATCCTCAAATCTTTACAAAAGATGGAAGAAAAACAACAGAGCCTCCCTTCTTTCAAACCTTGTCTAATCCTTTCATAATTCAAGATCATAGAGCTGCTGTAAAAACCCAGCCTCACTGCTGTGCTTATTCCCTGTGTGTTTGGCAGAGCAAGCAATTCCATTTACCAGCACTCCAGCAAACGTGCGGTGATAAATAAAGCTGCCACCCTCCGCTTGCCCACCGTGTTTAAAATGACACATTGGACAAGTGGGTCTCTATTGCCTCCATTTTTTTTGTAACAAAGGCTAAAAATGGTCTGCAAATGCAGTAAATCTTAATTCTAATATAAACACAAACAAAAAAATCATAGGCTAGTTTAGACTGGGGTGAATTTAATGATCAGACGATGAGGTTTTGAATACTAAAGAGATATGCAATCTGAAAACTAATTCCAGTAGTTGTCTGGTTGGGAGGGGCTTTTCCTTCTTTCTCTTTGAAGCAAGCCTGCCTTGTCCCCATGCAATTTTATTGGAAACTAAAACCACAAAGCAGGCAGAGCAAAGTCAACATTAAAAAGCTATGGTTCTAACTTCAGAATCCCAGAATTTAAAAATACCCTCTTTTTATGATTGTTCAGACTAAGAGCTTTTGTTAAATGCTTACAGTGTGACAAGTCCGGGACAAGTTCTTTTGTGCATATCTCCCTAAACTTCTGGGTCTGTGAATTTTCTTTTAAATCTTCCAATCTGAAGTTAAGGACATTCTTTTTCCATTAGTACCATTAACAGGAAAATTGACTGAGCACTGATGCCTGGATGCATGATCTCGACAATGATAAATGTGAAATTGTCTTAATGATCCCTTTGCCTGGTGGTCAAAGCCCTCCTCAGTTTGTCCAGACTTGCTTGGGAATCTTAGCTCTAGCTCCTCTGCTTCACCCCCTCCCTCTTCTGATCTCATTACACAATGTTCTCTTTCCCCCCATTCACCCAATGCTTTCTTGCTTCTGCACGTTTGCCCTAGGTTAGCTGTCTGCTTGGATTGTATTTTTCCCCATCATCATCTCATAGTCTCTTTCTAACTGTCAGGTCCATTTCAGATTTCATGTGGGCTATGAAGCCTGCCCCAATCCTCCTCCCCAAACTGAAAGTCACCTTTTCTCTTCTGACCTCTTTATTAGGTTCAGAAGTTGTCTTTGCAAGGATATTCACAGCAGCATGGTTGTAATAGCAAAAAAAGAAAAAAGAAAAAAGAAAAAGTAAGCAATGTAAATGACCATCAGTAGAGTGTCAATTTAATAGATTATTGTCTTCTCTTGTATATTGAATATTGTGGAAAACAGTAGAGGTATTAAACCATGGTGATAGAGATGTATGAATTTAGTGATTTAGAAAGATGCCTACTATAGATTGATAAGTTCAGAAACAGGTATGATCCTATCTTTAAACACAAAAGTAACTTAAATATCACCTGCTTCAATCTTCAGTGATTTAGTCTCCCTCTTCCCTCTCCACCTGCCCAAGCAGGACTCCATGCCCTGACCTTTGAAGTGGCCCAAGATTGTTTCTGAAAGCCTCAAAGGGCAGGGAGGGAGCTTAACATATGCCCACAGTTGCAGTCACTATGCTGCACCTGCTCTTGGAGGTGCTCTAAGAAGTTTCAGTGCTTTACCTCCTGATGGAGCCCATCGTGAGAATGACGATGATTAACCCAAACCCATTCATCTGTGAGCTGGCACTGACTCCCACTGGTGCCTCAGGTCTTCCTGACCCCTCTTCCTCTTCACCATTCATGATGAAAGTCCACACACCAGCCCCATGGGACAAAGGAAAACAGGACATGATCCCTGTCCTGAAAAGACTCCCAGATTGTCCAGATTGCCATTCCAAGTCCTGCCTAGGAGTTCTTGCGGAGAAGTTGCTATAGGATCTTAGTACTCTGACAGCGTCCCTATGGCAGGCAGTGGGGACAGAATGCTGAATAAGAAGATCTGGGTGCATACCCTGGATCTTTCACTTACTTGCTTGCCGTCTTGGGGAAGTGATTTTTTTTCCCGAGGCTTAGTTTCTTCATGTAAAATGGAAGTGGCAATATTACTTCCCATACAGATTTGTTGTAAAGGATAAAGGAGATGTGAATAGCAACGTCATTCATACATTATAAAAAATCTAAAAGGCCATTATTAAAACATACTTGATTCTAACTCTACTTCTCTAACCCCTGATGATATATCTTGCCAATTCATGTGACTTCTGAGAATTTTTATGCTCCAGTTTTTTTTTTTTTTTAAAGGACACTGATGGGAATGACACCTGCTTGATCTTGGAGAGCTGACCTTCAACTGAGAGCTCCAGCCCTAGCAATGACCTTGACTCAGGATGTTTCTTGCCATGTTAGAAGAACTCATAGTAGCAGCACACTGGTGGATCCATTAGCTCTGTAGAAACTCACAGCCCATCCTCAAGTTCTCATCCAGCCCCCCAGCTAGGATCTGGAAACCCACTGCTTTATACATCAAACAGGAGCCCTTCACTGAAATAGAAAAATATACATTCCCAGGAAACAGGATTTGAAAGGAAGATCACACCTGGGAATGTTGAGGGACATTAAAGACATGCCCCATTTTCTCTTCTTCACTGCTAAGCCTTTCTAGAAGAATTCTCTGTTCTGCTCCAGAGACTGTGATCACTTTTGGTTGTGTGGATTGTTGTGTGTTTTCCTTGTGGGTATCATTTAAGTTATGAGGTGTTAACAGGCTCCTGGAAGAGCTATCACATCAAATAGAAGGTGTTAGGTTTTGATCCCTGGCTATGGTTCAGGTTTATTTAATTTCTGTCTTCTCCCCTCACCTCCCTACTCTCAATCTGTTAAAGATTTAAGCCCCTGGGCCCAGAACTCCAATTACGTAATTTGTGTCTGTTTGGGGGCCTCAGACACTAACTTTTTGCCCTTTATAGCTTTGGACAGAGACTTTTCTTTCCATGCATGAAAAGGTTGGGCATTAATGGGACAACCTGCCATCTTCAAATACTTGATGCTCTTTTGATTCTCTTCTCCTAGGTGTGGACAAGAACCGGGCAGATCCTTACAGCTGTGACCCAAATAGTTGACTTAAAAGCAGTACATATGGGTTTATGTCCTCATGTATACAGTTTTTATTTTAACTCAAGTGTTCCTTAATCCTTCTTATGAAGCTTGCTCCGAGTCAGATATATGAGGGGTTTTCTGTTGGTCGTTTTTCATCTTGATAAACCCGAACCCTCAGTGGACTCTGTTGATGGACGATCATTCTCTCTCATACTTTCTCTCTCTTGCCCTTAATTAAAAAATAATGCACATCTATTGTAAAAAATTTAAAACATAGAGATGCACAGAGCAGAACATAAGAGTTTCATATTAGCCTGTTATCCTGAGACAATTGCTGTTAGCAACTGGTATAACTTCCATCTTAGAGCAAGTAGAATTGGGACCATCCCATTTAGGCTCTTTTTGAAAAGTATTTTTTACCACTTAATGTATCACAGCCATATTACCATGCCTGGTCAAGCATTCTCACTCTTTAATTCTTTCTGGCCACAGAGCACTGAGAGCGCCTGTCTGTACCAATTCCTTTGTGCAGACCTCATCTGGCTCCTGGATTGGAAGCAGTGGCCCAATTCCTGGGGCTGGGTAGAGGCTCCTTGGAGTCCTGTCTCAGTTCTGAACATGGCTATGTGCACTCAGAAGGAATGATGTCGGTATAAATAGTAAAATATTTCCATGTCAAAAAGAACCCCCAAAGTCTACTCAGGGCTCTAGCTGAGAAACTTACCTGTCAGATCCACTCTTCAAGTGACCACAGCTTGGAATGCTTTATTTATGACTGTTTTTTTTAGCACAGTTTTAGGTTCACAAAAATTGATCCGAAAGTATAGAGTATTCATATACCACCAACCTTCACCATCATTAACATCTCCCACCAGAATGGTACATTTGTTAGTCAATGAACCAGCTTTGACATATCAACCGAGCCCATAGTTAATATTAGAATTCACTTGGTCTTGTACCTTCCATGGGTTTTAACAAATGTATAATGACAAGTATCCACCATTATAGCACCATACAGAATAGTTTCCTGCCCTAAAAATCCTTTGTGCTGCACATATTCTTTTTTCTTCCATCTCTCCTTCCCCCTAAACCCCTGGAAGCCATGGATTTCTCTCTCTCTCTCTCTCTTTTTTTTTTTTTTTTTTGGCTTTTTAGGGCTGCACCTGAAGCATGTGGAGATTCCCATGCTAGGGGTTGATTTGGAGCTATAGCTGCTGGCCTACTCCACAGTCACAGCAACTCAGGATCCTAGCCATGACTGCAACCTACACCACAGCTCATGGCAACACCGGATCCTTAACCCACTGAGCAAGGCCAGGGATCAAACCCACAACCTCATGGTTACTAGTTGGATTTGTTTCCACTGCACCACAATGGGAACTCCATCCATGGATTCGTTAATTGTCTCCATAGTTTTACTCACCCAGCATGTCCTACCATTGACATCATATGATATGTATGTAGCCTTTCCAGGTTGGTTTCTTTCACCTAGCAATACGCATTTAAAGATAAGGTTTTTCCATATCTTTCTATGGCTTGATAAGTTCATTTATTTTTAGAGCTGAATAATATTCTATTGTCTGGATGAACCACAGTTTATTTTTACTTAAAAGTTTGTGATTATACACAAAGCTGCCTTAAACATCTTGTGCAGGGTCCTTTCTGTGAACGTAAGTTTTCAGCTCCTCCATTAAATACCAAGGAGCACGATTGCTGGAACATATAGTAAGAATATATATATTTTTGCAAGAAACTGCCCACCTGTCTTCCCAAGTGGCTCTTCCATTTTGTATTCCTACCAGCAATGTATGAGAGTTCTTGCTGCTCCACATCCTTGCCAGTACTTGATGTTGTCAATGTTTTGGATTTTAGCCATTCTAATAGGTTGTGGTAACCCTTTCTCTCTCTCTCTCTCTCTTTTTTTTTTTTTTTTCTTAAAGATAAAAGCCTTTTCTGGTTGGAATTGTCTGAAGAGGAGTGTGTGAATCTGAATCTAAATATGTTCTCTCCTCTCTGTTTTTAGAAGGATGAACCCTAACTTCTGAGGGCCACACATTTTGCCCTTTAGATGCTCTGTTTCAGCAGCATACTTAGCACCCTGAAAGTGTTTAGTAAATATTTGCTGGTTAGTTGGCTCTTAATGACCTGGATACCTCTGCTTTTGCAAACCATAAGAGATATATTTGGAGAGATTCAGACCAACATGTAGGCTATATATGCACACACATTCATGTGTGTATGCACACACAAAAACCTGACAGGCACTCTTCTGTACCAATCTGGAGCTGTATTGTCCTGCTTGCAAACCCCAGACTCTTAAGTACCTGCAAATGTTGGCCTTGGTCTATAAGTGATAATGAATGAAGAATATTTTTGGTGATTTTTTTTTTTTTGTCTTTTTGCCATTTCTCGGGCCGCTCCTGTGGCATATGAGAGGTTCTCAGGCTAGGGGTCAAATCGGAGCTGTAACCACCAGCCTATGCCAGGGCCACAGCAACATGGGATCCGAGCCGCGTCTGCAACCTACACCACAGCTCACAGCAACGCCGGATCCTTAACCCACTGAGCAAGGCCAGGGATCGAACACTCAACCTCATGGTTCCTAGTCGGATTCATTAACCACTGCGCCACAATGGGAACTCCCTGGTGATGTTTTATTTTGGTTATCAATCAGGCCCAGTACTATCTTTGGGTCTCATACAATGAAGAACAGCTCTTCCTATTGCAGCCCATGCAAAAGAGTCCCACACCTGCATCTGTGGACACTCATATCTTGAAATGATAGGAGTGAAGGCTGATGACAGCTATATTCATCATCCCTTTCCTTTGTTTTTGTTTTTCTTCCATCACTGGTCTTCCAAGAGGGTTCTTGGAAGTAATGAGACCTAACATTCTGAGTCCCCTAGAGGTAAACTTTCCTTCCATTTCTTGTGCTCCCATGGTACTGATTCTGTGCTGTGTGCCTGGCACATGATATAGGTGGTGATCAATGTTTATTGAATGAATAATGTACCTTTGGTCTGATATAGAAGTTTAGAGTTTGCTAGTAAAGAACCACATAACATGCTAGGGTTTATTGTTTGGAGATACTATTGCAGTTGCTTTGCAATATCAGAAACCACTACAAGTTGCCCTCCAGAGCCCAAGTCCATGGCTAAATGTGGAGTCAATACTCCCCAACTCCCCACCTTCTGCTTATTGTCAAAAACACACCACACATTGTAGCAATCATTTTGCCAAAGCTTTACAACATCCATAAATTGAAAACTACTGCCTTTGACAGTTATGGGCTTGTGTCAACACCAGATCATGTTGACCCTCCTGGAATGTGTTTGTAAATGCACCGTGCCAGCCTTGGAAGCTGTTGACATCAGAGGCTGTGAGTTAATTAGATGTGGCCCAAGGGCATTGTGGGTCTTGCTCTTGGGAGATTTTTTTTTTCTTTTTCTTTTGTTTTGCTTTTTAGGGCTGCACCGTGGCATATGGAGATTCCCAGGCTAGGGGTCTAATCGAGCTGCAGTTGCTGGCCTACACCACAGTCACAGCAACACTGGATCGGAGCCGCATCTGTGACCTACACCACAGCTCATGGCAACGCCGGATCCTTAACCCACTGACCGAAGCCAGGGATTGAACCCTCAATTTCATGGTTCCCAGTCGGATTCATTTCCGCTGCACCATGATGGAAACTTAAGTTCCTCTCTTCTTTGATTTCGTCCCAGCGCAGGAGCTGTCTTGGCTGCTATGTTTGGCAGACAAGAAAGCCAGTTTAGAGGAGTGATAACGGTATATGTGAACCACTTCCCTTTCTTGCCTTGTGGCAGATTGTGGTAGGAATGCCTGGCGGCACCAGGAAATGGTGGTGGCTGGGGATTCAGCCATGAAAGAGAGACTGAGTGCATCCTGCCTATTTTGAGCAGGCTCTGTCTCATGCTACCAGGGCAACCAGCTGGACATGGTATCATTGAGACCTATGTTGTGACTTTATTCTAGGAGCAGTGCCTGCTGTGGGCTCCCTGGCCTGTGTGCCCCTCTGCATGTGTGTGCACACATGTGTGCAAAGTGTGTGTAATGGAGTTCCTGAGAGGGCTGTGTGTGTGTGTGTGTGTGTGTGTGTGTGTGTACATACACGTGCCTGTGTGTAATGTAGTTCTTGAGAGGATGCCCTGGCTCTTGCTGCCGTATTTCCTCTCTGCCCTAATATCTTTCTCTCTCGTAAAAATAAAGAGAATCTCTACTAGTTAGAACATGTCTCAGAGTATATATAACAGTTTCTATTATGGAGAAATCAAGAAAGGAAGAAGGACCTTGCCAGTTCTCTCACAGACTGATAGACTGGTAGAACTGGCATCACCCTAAACTCACACTTCACCACCAGTGCCTCAGCTGACAGGAGCCAGGCAGAGTGACAGAGAGAAGTGAGCATCCTGAGAAGTGGGAAATGAGGCCAGGGAGGTCAGGGAGAGCCCCACAGGGCTCTTTGCTGCCAGCTCACTTCCCTGCTTCTGTCAATATTCATTGAGTCCCTAAACAAAACAAAAAGACAACCCACAGAATGGGAGAAAATATTTGCAAATGAAGCGACTGACAAGGGATTAATCTCCAAAATAGATAAACACCTCATGAAGCTTAATACCAAAAACAAACAAACAACCCCATCAGAAAATGGGCAGAAGATCTAAATAGACAATTCTCCAAAGAAGACATACAGATGGCCAGGAGGCATGTGAAAAAAATGTTCAACATCGCTAATTATTGGAGAAATGCAAATCAAAACTAATATGAGGTACCACCATACACCAGCCAGAATGGTCATCATCAAAAAGTCTACAAACAGTAAATGCTGGAGAAGAGTGTGGAGAAAAGGGAACCCTCTTATTGTTGGTGGGAATGTAAATTGGTGCAACCATTATTGAAAACAATATGGAGATTTTTCAAAAAACTAAAAATAGAATTACCATTTGATCCAGCAGTCCCACTCCTGGGCATCTATCCAGAGAAAACCATGGCTTGAAAAGATACATGTACCCCAATGTTCACTGCAGCACTATTATATATAATAGCCAAGACATGGAAGCAACCTAAATGTCCATCAACAGAGGAGTGGATAAAGATGTGGTACATGTACACAATGGAATATTACTCAGCCATAAAAAGGAATTAAATGGCATTTGCAGCAACATGGGTGGAAATTATCATGCTAAGTGAAGTCAGACAGTGAGACATAAACATCATATGCCATCACTTATATGTGGAAGCTAAAAAAAGGATACAGTGAACTTCTTCGCAGAACAGAAACTGACTCACAGACTTTGAAAAACTTATGGTTACCAATGGAGACAGGTTGGGGGGGGATGGGTTGGGGGTTTCGATGGAAATGTAAAATTGGGTTGTGATGATGGTTATACAACTATAAATATAATAAAATTCATTGAGTTAAAAATGTTCATTGAGTCATATGCAGAACACTAAGTAAGACCCAGAAGGAGACAGATAGAAACTCATTTCTGCTTCCACATAGTTTACATTCTAGTGATGGAAAGATACACACATACATATACCCACACAAAGCCACATATGGATGTACACAGAAATAAGGTCAGCATAACATATAGTAGCAAGTGGGCAGTGACTGAGTGAGTATCTCAGGAGTTCAGAGGAAGGCAAAAAAGATGGCTATCTTCTTAGAAAGAAGGAACTGAACTGAGATCCTAATCAGTGCCATTCAGGCAGAGGGGATGTTCCGAGCCAGGAAAGAATGGGAGCAAAAGCAAGGAAATTGGGGAGTTCCATTCATGGCTTAGTAGTTAATGAACCTGACTAGGATCCATGAGGATGAGGGTTTGATCCCTGGATCACTCAGTAGGTTAAGGACCTGGAATTGCTGTGAGCTGTGGTGTAGGTTGCAGAGGCTGCTCAGATCCTGTGTTGCTGTGGCTGTGGTGTAGGAGGGCAGCTGTAGCTCCAATTCTACCCCCTAGCCTAGGAACTTCCATATGCCTTGGGCACGGGCCTAAAAAGAAAAAAAAAAAGCAAGAATTGTTCAGGTGAGGGGGAGTAGGTGGGTGGAAGGGTGGAAGATGGGGTAGCGAGGTGGGCTAGATTAAGCTGGAAGGCTAGAAGGTAAGGTCCCCAAGGGCTGGGAGTTTTGTCCACTGAATTCACTGCTGTGAGTTCAACACCTAAAGCCGGTGTTGCCAATTCACTACACTGACTATTGTTGAGAGGTAGGTTGAGGCTAGAAAGTAGAAGACCTTAAATTCCTTACACCATGTTCTCCAGGTATGTGGAGGACTGGGATGGGATTTTGTGTGGAGTGCATGCTCCTGGTAGGTAATATGCAGAGTGACTGAAGAGGGAAGTTACCCTGGGGACAGTGTCCTAATTAAGAAATAAATATAATAATACAAGTTTGAGATACTAAGGGGGTCAACTTAGGACTAGGAAAGGTGGGTCAGTGTGAGAAGCAGTGAGGTTTGAGGGAGCAAGCCCACCAATACATGTTGCAGAAATCTTGGGAGACCCTCTAACCAGCCCCCCTTACCTCTCAGAGCTGAGTGTCTTTGCTTTCCTTGCTCTGCTGCTGCTGCTCTTCAACCATGGACATTCCACTGCCAGTTTTTGTGGACCATTCCCACAAAAATATACCACAAAAATACTTCCTGCTATAATTTAAGCTGATTTAAGAATTCATTCATTTACTCATTCATGCCTTCATTCTTCAACAGTTATGAACATGTACTTTGTGCTAGGCCCTCTGTTAGGCCCTGGGGATTCACAGATAAGTCAAACCTCATGCCTGCCCTCAAGGAGCTTGCAGTTTAGTAGAGGTCAAACATATAAACATACCTGTGAGTAGTAAGGGGCTGTATATCTTCCAGAGGCATAGTGAGCACACAAAGGAGGATGTCTGCTCCGCATTGAGGTGTGAGGACAGGAGCATCTCGAAAGAGGAAGTGACAACTGAGTTTTTGTTTTCAAGGGTTCACCAAGTGGACAAAAGACAGTCAGGGAGAGGATGTTCCAGCAGAGAGCAAAGCAAGCAAAAGCCCTGTAGGGGAGACAGCTGATATGGCCTTTGTACTGGGTTCTAAACCCCCTTGTGGTGTGGAGGGTGTAGTGGACTGGGGAGACTAGAAGTTAGCAGATCACTGTGGCCTGATTTACTGTGTGTGTGTGTGTGTGTGTGTGTGTGAGAGAGAGAGAGATTTTAAATAATACACATATATCCAAGCAAATAAGACTAGTATGAGGCAGGATGCAACAGTATCAAAACTTATTGTGAAACAAAAGTCTTCAAAGAGATGTCAAGGTTTGGAGTTCCCTGGTGGCCTCACAGTTAAGGATCTAGTGTTGTCACTGCTGTGGCTCAGATTTGATCTGTGGCCTGGGAATTTCTGCATGCCATGGATGTGGCAAAAAAAAAAAAAAAAAAGAGAGAGAGAGAGAGAGAGATGTCAGTGTTTATACAGGCTGTTTCATAGTATGACCCTATCTTAGTCAGCTCTAGCTGCCCTAACAAAATGCCATTGACTGTGTGGCTTATTTATTTATTTATCGGCTGCCCCATGGCATATGGAATTCCTGGGCTAGGAATCAGAGCTGAGCCACAGTTGCAACCTAAGCCACAGCTGTGACAACCCCATATTCTTAACCCACTGTAGTCTGGGGATCGAACCTGTGTCCCAGCGCTCCCAAGATGCCATTGATTCTGTCGTGCCACAGCAGGAACTCCTAGACTGTGTGGCTTAGATAATAGAAATTTATTTCTCACGATTCTGGAGGTTAGAAGTCCCAGGTCAAGGTCTGGCAGAGTCTATTTCTTCTTGACTTTCAGGTGGCTGCTTCCTCACTGTCCTCACATGATACAGAGAGAGTTCTCTCTCATCCTCATCTTCCTCATCTTATAAGGACACCAATCTTATTTGATGGTGTCCTGCCCTCATCATCCCACTTAACCATTATTACCTCATTCCCTTTCTCCAAACACAGTCACATGGGAAATTAGGGCTTCAACACATGAATCTTGAGGAACACAATCCACTGTGTAGCATCCTGAATCCCGGGAGGGGGAAAAGACAGTTCTTTTACCTACCTCTTCCATGCAGTTAGCAGCCTCTAATTTTATGTGAAATTTCAAATGGTGAAAAAAGGAGAAACTTGCAAGAAGCTGGGGAAGTTAGCCAGAGAGTAATCACAGGCCCTTGTATGGGTGCCCTGTGAGGTGGAAGCCCCTGAGAGGGAGAGGTACAATCAGATTTGGGTTGTCAAGCCATCCCTCTGGCTGCAGTGGGAGAGAATTGGAGGGAGCAGTTGAAGGCAAGGGGACTGGTTAGGAGGCTCTGGCCCTGGCTGGGTGAAAACGTGGAGGCCTGAAGGGTTGTGTAGAGAAGAGAAATATTCAGGGGATAAAGTGAAAGAAATCGATGCCTGATTTGATTTGGGAGAAAGAGGAAAGAAAATGGAGGCATCTAGGTGTCTCCTAGGTTTCTGACTTGGATGAACGCTGTTCCTCTACTCAGGTTTTCAAGGAAGTGGAAACAGCTCGAGGACTCGCCTCTGAAGGTCTGTTGTCAGATAGCAGCCAACAGTAACCAAGGCTCCCCTTATCCTTGATTCCCTTAACTCTACCACCATTTTTCTCATAGTAAAATCCTGTTGATGACAAGTTAGAGCAAACACAAGAGGGAAGGAAAAACGATTCTGTGGTTTGAGGCAGTGAACACCTGTTGCTTTCGGCTATCCACCTCTTGTCCAATTGTCTCTTGGTAGAGCCATGATTTCCCTTTGTGAATAAATACCCCTGCTCCCACCACCCCATGCTCTGTGAAGTCTTGGTGAGTTCATCAAAACCAAGCCAATCTGATTGGCTTTATTTGGGTTACTTGACCCAAGCAGAGCCAAACAGATTCACCAGGAATCTCAGACAGCTGGATACTAGGACAGAAAATGTTCTGAAGGATTAAGAAGTGCTTATGCCCTGTTTCCTCGATCCCAAGACCTTCCCTTCTTCCTACCCTTTTTAGGACTAAGCTATTCAGCACTTCTTTTGATTTTGTTATCTATCCTGTGTCCTTTCAGCAAATTCTTTTTTCCCAAGCTTAACATTTCTGGTTTCTGTTGTTTGCAGCAAAGGAATCCCAGCTGATGCCCAGAGGGTGGCAGGAAAGGCCCTATATCCCACAACAGTCTCTGTTTGGCCCTTCTTGGGCTACAGAAGGAGACCCGAGGCCACTCCTGCTGCCTTATTGTGGTCATGTCTTGCTCTGCACAGGCCCCTGAACCCATCTGTGGCAGGAGTTAGGTGTGTACAATGCATCTCTAAACCATTTCCCCTCTATTGCAGTTTTCACTGACAACCCATATGGGAATTGCTTCAGCTGTCTTGCCCAGCTGTCAAACTGTAAGGAGGAGGGAGTCATAAACCAGTGGACAGTGGAAGACCATCCTCTGGCCTCCCCCTAGTGAGGGCATGGAAAGGACAACACAGGCTCTGATCACTAAAGAGAGAGTAAAAATGGAGAGCCATTAAGAAAGGGGACGACAGATGGAGGTGGCCCCAGGTGAGCTTTGCCAATGCGACATTAGCTTTCTCCACGTTTTTTTTTAAAGGTACTGTTTCCCAGGTTCTGCTGCCAGAACTTTCTGAAATGCCAGGCCTGAGTGCCAAGGCAAGCTGCAAAACCAGCCAGCTTGGGGTGCAAGTGCCAGAAGATCACAAACACAGCCACTAAAAGCCTGATATCTCAGTGTCTTTTCATTTCTGCCAGATTGCTGTGACCATCAAGGTAATCTTTCCCAGGGAGCATGTCCAGAGAGGCAGACAGCCTGGAACCCTGAATCTGTCCTCTGGCAATGGTGTGGGAGCTTAAATGAATGGCCCTGCATGTCATATTCAGGCAGGTCTGCAGCCACCTGGGAACTGAAGCTCTCAGTGTCTCTGAAGCCAGGAGCCATTGCAGAACATCTGTCGGTAGTTGGATCAGGACACACTTCTGTCAATCTCTCTACTCATTTAAGCTTCCTTTAAATACATAGGGCTCCTACTTCCTTCCCCATTCCCACCCCTCTCCAAAAGTCAGCTGTCAAAGAGCATTCATTCACAGATGTTTGTGTTTTATATTTCCACAAAGAAATACCAAAGACAGCAATAACAATAATATGAGACTTGCTCTGAGCCAACAGTCACTGTCTATCCCATATGCATGCCTGGTCTCGAATATCAGACAACTGACAGCAGTAAGTATGAACTTACCTTATCATTTGTTGAGCACTTATTATGTTCCCAACATTGTGCTGGGTGCCATCTGGAAAGCCCTTGAGAAATTTGGTGGTTCTTCTTGTGAGTGACAAAGACAAGGTCATAAATAACTGACCTCAAGATCTAAACTTCCCTCAGTTTCAGCTTACATACAGAAGTTGTTCTGGGGATGATACTAAATTCTCCGAGCTCTGTAGTAAGACATTCTGTACTTTCAGGGTGTTGCCTGGGCCACTCTTTGGCACATAGCACACACTTCCTTGGATGCTCAGCTCTCCTTGTAGGAATATGAGTGTCTCTTCATTTACAAGGAGGGCAGGAAAAGACTCACCTTTGAGCTCATGCCTCCAAAAGTACACAATGATCAATGGACTGGTGGACTCAGGCAAACTCATGGGTCATTTTAGGGCTCCTTATGGGTTTCAAAGTTCAAGGCATGGCTCAGACAACTGTCACATCATTTAACACATGGGCTAACCCATCCCCTGCTGTTGCAGCCAGCACATGTCTACACAAGAAAAAAACACTAGTCTTGTCTTGTATTTTATACGAAGAAAAACCAAACCTGCCCTCAATTAGGGTCAAGACAGTATATCTTCTCCTTACTCAACACATGTACCTTGTAAGAGTGATCGTTATCAGTGGTGAGAGATTTTTGTTAGTCTAGGTTAGAAGTCCTAATTTGAAGATGACAGCAAATATATGGAAACTAGTATTAGTATACTGTCTGTCACAAGGAACTACTATGCTGTGCTTAGTTTCATTCTCAAAACAATGCTATAAAGGAGGTGTTGTTCTTCCCATTTTGTAGATTGTGTAAGTGAGGTTCAGAGAAGTCAAGTAACCTCATCAGCTATGAGTCTGTTGAGTGAAGGTGCTGGGATATAAACTCCCATGTGTCTGATTCCTTCTTGGAGAGAAGATGAGCTGTTCTTAATCAGCATTCCCACGGATCTCAGCTGGGTTGAGGAGAGCCTTCCAGTTATCAGTCCCCATGTCCCCTCAGAGCCTTTGGATTGGTGAAAATCCTCTTTTCTCTGTGGCTTGGGGTGGTGGCAATGGGCATCTTGGGGAAGTCTCTGGAACAGGCAGTACAGAGCACCACCCCTGCTGGGAGCAAATCTGCATGCCCAGCTGCTGGCCAGCAAGATGTCATCCAGATGTCATTGTAGGGACTGTGAAGGGAGCCAGCGAGGAGTCAAGAACTCACCTATGGGAAGAGCAAGGATGTGGGACCATGAAGTCAGCCCTGGTTGGGCTTTGTACTCCAGGGTCCCAGAGGCAGGTTGAGCTTCTAGGGATTTCCATGGCTCCCTGCACCCTGTAAGGGACCAGCTACAGGTGAGCACCCTTCCTGGGTTTGGTTAGCAGTCCCTCTAGTGTCCCCTACCTCCACCCCATGGAACCCCTACAGAGGGATGGGAGTAGAGCAGCCATCTAGGGATGCAAGTCCCTGGGAGCTCCTGAGCTTGGCAGGAATATGGTCAAATTTCATTCTCCGGTGCTAACTGATTTGGAATGAAGTTGATCTTTGCCCAGCTGCCCAGAAGGTATCTGCTAAGGTAATTAATAGGAATCTGATGTAAGGGCTTTAGAATAGCTGTAGTTGTTATGCAAGGGACTGAAAAAACAGCATATGAATCTGCTTCTCCCTGAATTAAGGCAGGCTTTGTCTGAACTTCATTTGAAAAAAAAAAAAATCTTTAGTCTCAGTGAGAATCTATGTACAGAATTATATTGTAACTCAGGCTCATTTCAAGTAGATTAGTGAGATTTTAGAGGTGGGCAAAGAAAAACCTAGCCTGCTTCTTCTTTCTTTCCCAGGCTGTTTTGTTTGTGATTCTTGGATGAGGAAGTGGGCTCAGGGGAGGGGGACAGTCAGTGCTCACAAATTTTCCTACTGGACTGACGGGGAGGGCACCCTTCAAAAACCAGAAGGTGGTACTCATTGGGAAATAAGAGCAGGTACATGGAGAGCTTACTAAATGATCATTTCAGGGCCATTTCAAGGCAGATAGTATATCATTTATTCATTCATAATTCATTTATTATTTCATTCAAAACCATTTAATAACAAATGGTTTATATTATTCCTAGCATGTTGTTTGTGGATATACTAAAGTACAAAAGAACATCTATAATGTGAACTTACTGTGTTTTTTTGAAAAAGGATGTACATGTGCTATATATATTTATATAGACATGGAAGCATTTCTGGAAGGATACCTAAGAAACTGTCAACAGTGATTCTCTCTGGGAGGGAGTGAGAGGGTGGTGGTTCAAGAAGACATTTACATTTTATGCATTTTACATTTTTGTACCATTGTATACATTGACATGTTATACTTTTCTCTACTCTCTAAGTTTAGTTAAACATCATTAAATCTCTAGTCTCTGGTACCTTGGCTCTGAGTGACATGTGTTGGCATAGTGAAATTCAGTGTAGCAGTTTTTAGTGGCATTCTACAAAGAGCACAGTGAATTCTGGTTCATCCATTAGCAGAACTATTTGAGCATCAGGGCATTAGCTGGGCAGGTTGATGCATTTATGATTTGTGAAAAACAAAACAAAACAATACAACAGAGGGACATAATAAGCATAAAATAGCAGTTTTGGTTTTCCTTATCAACGACATGCAGCCCTATACATTCTAGACTACTAATGGTGTTAGAAATCCCCTTTCCTACCTGAATAGTTGATGCTGGCTGCCTTCCTAGCTGGACAGATGTGGAGTCCCTTTCTACCCGCTCCATGCTGTCCTGGTCTTGAAATGATAAAGACTCCATGGGACAAGGCAGGACATGCCAGTTTCCCACACGCCCATGTTTAAAGTTTGTATCAGACGTTATCCCCAAGGATTGGCCCAGAAGAAGCCAATCCTTTTCGGAAGAGGTCCTGTATACCCATCCTGACTATGGTCTTCACACTAGTACCTTAGGCCCAGATGCCCTTTCACTTCCCCCCAGAGTGAAATGTGCGTCCAGCCGAAACAAGCACCACATTGGATAGGAGTTCAGCAACTTGGAGGTAAAAGCACAAGGACACAGCCCTCTGGGGCTGTCACTAGTAACTGACTCCTGAGGAAACAGGCAGAGGGGGCGTGGCTCTGGAACAGCCCACTTCAATCTTGATACTACCAGTCTGGCACCTTAGGTAACGTATTACCCTCCCTGAGTCTTATTTTCTTCACCTGCAAAATGGGAATTAAAGTACCTGCCTTGCAAGATTATTGTGAAGATTCAAAGTAATAAATCTGTAGTGATAAGATTAATCATTCATTCATCTATCACACATTACATGCTTATTATGCATTAAGCAGTGTGTTAGGCACCAAGAGATATTTCAGTATAAATAAAACATGGCCATTGCCCTGCAGGGATTTGAGTTTAGAAGAGGAGATGAAAAATTTAACAAATACATTAAATCAGGGTGATAAATGCAATAACAAAATACATACCAAGTTCACTAGTGTTACCAAAATAGGAGTGAAATTCAAAATTTCAGAAATTACTGTAACAGATAATGTCTTGATAAGATGATTTCTTTAAAATGAATTGACGATGAATATACTTCATTTATTAAACAACTTAGATGCTTTGTATGGGCCTGAAAATTGAGAGGGCCCCCTTCTTCCATTCCCACTGCTTCTTCCTGGGTTCAAGTTAGCATTCGTGACCTGCAGCAGCCTCTTAACTGACCATTTACCTGCAGATTTTCCCACCACCAATCCATCTGTTTGTTAATTGCTGGTTGATGTTGATGCTAGTAAGAATTTCTCACACCTACATAGCGGTTCACCCATTTACAATCTCTTTGCACAAATGTTGTCTAAGTTGAGCTTCACTGTAACCAAATGAAGTTTGGGAAGGACAGACATAATTATTCTTCTTTTAAAGGAAAGTAAGGGGCTTAGAGATCAAGTGACTTGTTTAAGTTCAAACTCAAACTCTCTACTTTTGGATCCAAGCCAACACTTTGTCTCTCAAATAAGGGCACTAGACTCTTAAATAGTATTATGACTTCTTGTTCCTCAATGTAGTAGACAGGTTTGTTAGTTGTTAGAGCTCAGGAGAAGCATCTGTTTGACTAGAGATTTTTGACACTCCTGGTCATTCTTGCCAAACCTGAGATTAATTAGGGAGTGCAGAAAAAGTCCTCTCTCATTCCAGACGCCTCTTGGGTCAAACTCCTGTGGTTGGCAGGGGCAATTTTCAGGACCAGAGCGAGATTCTGGGTGAAACACCTGGCAGACAGGGTTTTTCCTTGCTTACTCTCTGAGAGGGCGGCCTCTGAAGGGCAGGGCTGGGGTTTGAGAACGTAGGAGCGTGCCAGAAAGAGCTGTAGTTCAGGAGGGCTGCTGAGCAGTGTCCCAATTCCTTCTTGTCCTGGTGTTAGAGTAATTGTCCTCCAAGTAGCACTTGCTTCTGCTTCATTAATTTCATTTATTCCCTCCTATGTTCACTCATTCATTTATCCATTCAATGAACATATATGAAGCACCGTATGGGCCTTGGGGATGCTAGTAAGAATAAAACGTGGTCCTTGCTTCTTCTTTCTCTCTTCAGACCTGTACCTGCTTCACTGGTACTTCCCCCACCCTGTAAGGAAATACCATGATCACAGCCCTCCTGCCAAGGTAGCCTAACTTAGTACCATATGACCTGCCACTGAAGCCCAGGCTGATGGTACCTGGGCTGGGCACCTCACCCAGAGCAGCCATCCAATTGGCTGACCCATAATATGGCCTGGTGGTAAAATATTGGCTGTGTCAGTCTGAGCTATGCTCCAGGAATTCGAATTGGAAAATATGGAGAGATGGAGGCAGCCCAGGAGCATAAGCTCTAAGGCTGACCTAAGGTTGAATTGGAACTGTGGCTGGCTGAAATGATGTGTAAGCTGAAATCACGGGGAAGGAGCAATTAAAGAGCAAGGGGTAAAATGGTAAGCAATTACACAGAATCTCTCTCCTCGTAGAGTGAAAATCTTTTATTAGATGAGCAATCCTCAAGTGAAGACCTGGTTCACTGACAAGGAGGCAAGTTATTTAAAAATCTCAGAGGTTTCTGTTCAGTCCCCAATGGATTAGAAACGAGTGTATGAAGTAATATGATTGGGCCACACTCTGTTACATGTTCTCATTCCTGTGACCAGTGGAGTGGAACTCCTTCCAGAAGATGAGGTGTGTTTTGGGAGAAGTGTACTAAGCAGAAAAATACTTTAAAAATAACAACAGGAGACCCCTGTGGCCTTCTACTGCATAGGGCTAACTGGCATAGCTGCATATTCACTATTGAACAGTGAACCTTAGAGGCATTTTCACCTTGGAACCATTCTCCTGGCCTGGTATGTGATCCAGTTATTTCAGACTCATCCTTCTCAGTGAGCTTCATCTTTGCTTAGGGCAGCTTTAGATCTCCTCCTCAAAACTGTTACCTGAGTTACATAAAGGATCTGGGACTCAGGAGGTGGGATTAGTGCCTATAGAGGAAGAGTCAGGCACTGCACGATGGTGGGTTTCTAACAGAGATGTTTTCAATTAATTATCTTCGCATCTCAGATGGGAAGAGGGGAAAGACCCGCCGAGGGCATGTCAGCACTGGCCTGCTACATGGCTTCCAGTTAACGGCAGGTGCTGTTATGTGGGCACCTGCAACCGGATCCCACCTTGTGAACGAGCATGCAGCTTGGAGTTAAATGTTTCTGGGTGTGAGAGTCCGGAGGGTCATAACTGAGAACTGCTGTGCCCTCTGCCACTCACTCAGGTTGCCTTCCAGGGGCCAGTGTGTCTGTGGGCAAACCTGCAGGTGGGCCTCAGTAGGGTTGTACTGGAGCACAGAATCAGTCAGTGTAGTCAGCCCAGGATTCAACCTTGATTACTGCTTCTCTCTCTAAGGTTTTGGCTCTGCCTGGACATGATTCTTTTTGAAACAAAATCCTCAACACTCTTATATGGTGAAAGTTCAGTAATTCTAAGGCCTGTGTTTGAGACTATGGTCATTTGTCTCCTTGTTACTGGGGACCACCACCCTAGTTTAGAAAGAATTTGCTGTGTCTCCATCAATAATAACAAATGCTATCATTTACTTGGGGAATGAATGTCACATAGTGATCTGGGATTTATACAGTTCTCACACATGAGCCCAAGAAGGGTATTTAAAATTGTCACCATTTTCCAGATGAGATCATTGGAATCCAAAGAGATCAAATAACTTATTCATGGTTATGAAGATGGTAAGTGGCAAACCAGATCCAGGCCCAGGTCTGTCTAGATCTCTTCACCATGCCGCATTGTAGGGGGAAGAGGAAATGGCTCTCCTGCCAAGGTTAGGTATCTTGAGATGAATAAACAATGTAATTCCTTGTTTCAGGGAATCCAAGATTCTCAGTTCTCTTTCTGGGCATTGTCAGTTGAAATGGGACCTCTAAAAAGAGAAATTTAGAGAGAAATGGCTGGAAGGCACCCTGTGGGGCTCTGTGGTTGATCATAATCATGCAGATCATGAGATAGCTATGTGTGTGCTATTTCTGATGTAGAACGCCTTGGGTCCTGGGTGAGGGGAAGTCTCCCTTAAAATAGTCACAATTCTGAAGCCAGATACCATCACCGGAATTGGGGATGGGGGTATTTATTTTGTGTAAATAGCTTCCTGGATTATTTTATTTAGAAGTGTTCAGAAATAATTTTTTAAAATGTTTAAATTAAATTCTGTGAAAGTCAACATTTACTGTGTTTCATATACAATTTATTTTTAACTTACTGAAAAATATCAAGTAGATGTAAATGACAGGCATACACTATCATTCTGATAAAAGACCATCTGCTTCTGGCTCAGCTGTTCAGTCCCCACTCCCACGCCACCTTGCATTTTCCCTGGAGCTGCCATCTTTGAGGTCACGGGCCTGCAGGACTTCATCATTCTGCCATGTTTGGCTCTCTTGAGTGGAGAAGATCTCAGGACCCCCATCTCTGCACCATGCCTGGGGTTGTGGCCAGTAATTTTCAATTGTAGCAGTATGATTTTTTTCTCCCGCTGACCAGGAAGAGGAGCCCACTTGGGGTTCATGCTGCCCCATCCCTGCTGGGGAGATCTGGCTCCTGTCACCAAGTCCAGTTAAGCCATTGGGGGTTTGGAAAGAGAGAGGTGAACAGGAGAGTTTTAAAAAGCTGCATGGTAAGAGGGGCTGGGAGGACCTGTGGTGAAGGTATCAGTGATGGGGGTCGGAGATAGGTAGGGGACAGGTGGGGTCGGAATTTGGAGACAGAGCCCAGTTAATTGATGACGAACATCACGTTATTTCACCAATAAAAAGTCAGTATTTCTGAACGTAAAATAGCATGTTATACCAAACATGTGAAAACCGAAAACCAGTATTAGAGTCACTGGATAGATACCTCATGATTATTATTTAAAAATGACATATACAGTATTTTGTGGGATTGTATTCAGTGGATCAGCTCTCAAGACCTACTCCAGACATGGTATCCATTATTTTCCCCTTCTTGTCCCCAAGGCTCCTCATCCAATTCTGGGAAGCTAATTCTGGGAAAGGGTGGGAGAGAGGCAAGGCAGGAAGTATTGGTAAAAAAAATGTGGCTCCAGAGAACCGAGCCAAAAGTGAGAGCAGCTGAGCTGGCCATTACAATATGCAGGTTTTCCCAAGTGCTGTGTCTGGCAGCCCTCTTGTGCCAGCACAGAAGTAAAAGCCGGTGGAAGGGGGAACAGGGAACTTTTATGATGCCCAAAGAGTTCCTCAAAACAGATGTTTTTGCTTCATGGCAGCCTATTCCTGAAGGAGACAACAGAGAGATGGACTTGCTGTCATTTAGAATGACACTGTCCCTGTGGTGAAATTGGCTGGCTAGGGCTGGTGATACAATGAGGTGGTCCTCTAGTAAATGGAAAGCCTTATTTCTCTGAGCGGGTTTCCCTTTAATTATTGTGCTTCCCAGGGCCCCAGCCTTCAGCTTTACCCAGCACAAAACAATTTGGGTCCAGGACCTAAAGAAGACTCCAACAGTGAGTGTAAAGACTCCAGTTCCTGAAATCGATATGCTTCTTTTCCCACTACCTTGATTCCCACACAGACCTATGATGCCAATTTGAAATACCCTAGTCATGTGAAGACCGCATGCTGTTTCAGGCCATCCCAACAATGGATGAAACACATTTAAGCCGTCTTTTTAGTGCAAAGACAGAGCTGTGCTAAGCCATGCTGCAATTAGCTTTGTATGTTTTTTGTCACAACCACAGTCTGCCATACGTGGGACCAAGATGAAATGCCATTCCAGCTGACTCTGACTCTGTGTGAGAACGAGTGTTTAAGCACTTATTTAAAACATAACCACAGGCCAGCGTGCCTTTATTGAAGCACATGGATATCATTACTGCACTTGCACTTTGGGCTGGAAGGAAATACAGCAGTTAACCACCTGAAATCTCAGTAGACAAAAGGAAACACTATAAAGTTTTACAACTATGGGAGAAAAGATTGCAAAATATAGGTTCCATTAAAAAAATTAGGAAATTATGTTTTGTTACATACTTGAGTAGTTTTGTCACAGAGTGATTAGTAGAGCTTAGTTATTACCTGTGACCAAAAGATTCTGTTCCCACAAAGAAACAGGGTAAGAATTGGAAAAACATCAGCTGTTACGTCTTTGATTCCAATCCCATTGTGTTCAGACAATGAGAACTATTTTTCACAGCTTTCAGTACATAAAAACAATGAACTAGTATTACAGTTTTGAATTTGTGTTGCTAGTCTTTTGCCTGCAGGCGTGATAACCACCATTAAGATTTCTGTCCAGCAGTTTCCCACCGGAAACTGATTGATTAGGTGCTCCACTGGACTCATTTTCATGGAGTAAATCCCATTCAGGTCCTAGAAGATTAAAACACCTTAACCTCTAGTTCTAAGTTTAGTTTCTCTGGAAAGCAAGTTGAGATCCAGACATCTTCAATGAAACGGAATGCTTTGGGGACAGCTTGGGATGGCTTAAATTAAAGCTTGCTCTCCTGAGGGCCATAGACACCACAAACAAAGCTTTCTCTGTTGTGTTCTGCTACTGTATTCAATGCACTGCATAACTCTTAATATTCCTAGAGTTTCCTAAATGGCCTAGAAATAAAGCTAACAGAAGAGATTAATATATTTCACTTTAATAACTTTAACACCAGACCCAAAGTTATTTCTTTTCAAATAGCTTATGAACGGCCTTGGTCAGAATTTTGGGGGCAATAGAAATATTTGAACATGAATATATCAGCTGCCTTTTAAGGTTCGAGACTTTTAGTACATGAAGAATGAAACCGCGGAGTTCCCGTCACGGCTCAGTGGTTAACGAATCTGACTAGGAACCATGAGGTTGCCTGTTCAGTCCCTGGCCTCGCTCAGTGGGTTAAGGACCCGGCGTTGCCGTGAGCTGTGGTATAGGTCGCAGATGTGGCTCAGATCCCACGTTGCTGTGGTGTAGGCCAGCGGCTACAGCTCCGATTAGACCCCTAGCCTGGGAACTTCCATGTACCGCCGGTGCGGCCCTAGAAAAGACAAAAAAGAAAAAGAAAGAAAAAAAAAGAATGACACCCCACCCTTGATGCTATAACCTTTATAGGTCTGTAATTCTTTCTCCCTCAAGCTCCCCAAAACAAAAAACACAAACAACTGGATGAAAACTCAATAGAATCTCAACACTTCGTCAGTGAGAAATACCTGATGTCATATGTTTTGTGTAGTAAAGACTGAGTTGCTTGTACACTAAACCAATTTAAGAATGTGATCTGTAACTCACAGTCTTAATTACATGAAGAAAAACTGAATGGGTTCATTAATGCTGTGAAAAGGAACAGTGACCTGCCTGCCAAGTGACAAGGTGGAAATAATTAATCTCGTCAATTAAAAAGAAACAGATAATTTAAAATGCAGAGGCTTCCAAGTGATGCACTGCATTCTGCTATGTGGAATTACAAATTCTTAACTGTCAATTCTGGTCTTCTCAATCAGTTTTCCTCATCCTTTAACTTTCCTTTTTCTTCTTCCTTTTTGCCATGGCTCAAATCTAACAGAAAAATCTTCCTGAACTGTAAGTCACCTCCTGCTTCTTTATGTCTTATGTTCTAAAATATTTCTTTATTCTAACATGTACCCTAGAAATGCTCCAGGGGTCCCAAGTCCCTACTACTATCTCCAGAATTCCTCTCTGTTTTTGTTGGAGATCAGTTCTGTCTTACTTTCCCTTCAAAATTGTTTGCCTTTTTTTTCTGGGATTTTAATAATATTTTAAAATGCTGGAGTCTGAGCCACACTGCCTATCTAATCCCATTTATGATTCTGTAAACTTGAAGCTTGCCCCAGCCTGGCTGTCAGCACCAGGTTCTAAATACACAGGGCAGTGTATTTGCACCATGTGACTGGATATTAGTCAAACAGTTACTTTTCTATAAATGTTTATAATTCCTCTTGATATTTACAAGAAAGTAGTAGACAGAGTGATCTCAAAACAGCCCTGGTTGCAGCAAGGATGCAGGCTGCTGAGGGCATTCTGCTCCCTCACCTCAGGAAAAACCCCTGTGTGTCTTGTCACCCAGGTGCCCTACCTATCCATGTGAGGCCGAGATGCAGAAAAGGGAACCTCCTCGTAGCTTAATCCTTAACAGCTGGTCCAAACTCAGTCCCAGGACAAATATTCTATCGTGTTCACTTTAACCATGGCAAAGCTTTATAAAAGCAGCATCCGAGTTTTTTTTTTTTTTTTAATCTGCTCCAGGGAAGGCTGCTTTTATGGTGAGAGTCTGGCTGTAAATTTCTGGTTGCTGAGGAGGAAAAAAAAAATCTCATCTGAAAAAACAAATGCTGCTGCAGCGAAGTGCGACTTGAAAGTCTCTATTTCCTAGGTGTTAGACTTGGCAAGTTAGAAATAGCAAGGGAGGCGAAAGACGCTTTTCCTTGATGTGCTCCAACAAAGTAGTACATATTGTCAGCTCCGCGGGAGGCGCGCGGCAGCCATATGTGCGTCGCCCAGCGAAATGGAATAAACAGCTGCTGCCAGGAATCCAGTTCCTGGCAAGGAAGCAAACCCAAGTCCTCCTGTTTCCAAAATAAAAATCACCAGAGGGATTCCCTTTCCTGCAGTTCCAGCCAGTAGTTTTATAAAAGCATAAAACATCGCTGTATTGTGGTTTATAATAATCCCCTACATTTGTAGGGCATTTTACAGTTTACAAAGCGCTTTACATACATTATCTCATTTGAGCCTCATAACAGCCCTGGAGACTACAAAGCACAGATATTGTGATTTGCCTTTCACAGATGAGAAAAGGAGGGTTCAGAGAATGGTGGTGAGGATGGTGAGCATGGCACCACAGCTCTGGGTCCCCTTCTGCCTGGCCTAGAGCTGGGGCTCTGCAGGAGGGGTTGGGGGACCAAACCTTTTTTCCTTTGTGCAAACTTCAGCTCCCCCTGCCATCGTCTCCTGAACTTCAAAGCAACAATGGAGGCAAGAAGGTTGGGAGGGAGCAAGGGAAGAGAAAAAAAGTCCTCTAAAACTTCCACTGGATGTGGAATCTGGTTTGCCCTTGATGACAGTCAGAGCCACCATTTCACTTTCAGCATACACTTCGGTGATCAGCCCAGGTCACTCTGAACTTCAAAACTGAAGGGAAGAAAGAACTTGGATGTTGCTCAGTTATTCTCAGACACTCCCACGTCTGCACAACCCTTGGCAGAAAAACAGGAACTTTCCCTTGGAACTGCTCTGCTTGTGCTCACTGAAAAAGCAGATTTATAGAAGGAATCTACAGAGCCTTTTATGCAGAAATCCCGTCTGGCCTGAGGAAATGGGGGGACACTGGTGTGGAAAAGCCCTGCCCTATGGGATAGAGGACATCATGGGCTGCTTTAGTTCTGAAAATAGGAACTCACTCTTCAGCAGACACCTGGACACTGCACTAACATGTCTCTGGTTTGCTGGTTAGGCCTTGCTGGGCCTGCTATGGTGCCTTGGGATTTCATGCTCTTTGGTTCTAGCTGCAGAATGTAGCAATAGAATTTAGGGGTTAAAATGCAGGTGCTGAACCAAAATGCCAGGGCTCTATGCTTCCCAGAAGTGTGAACCTGAGCAAGTTTATTTAAGCTTTCCATGGTGCCAAAGGTTATGCTTTACTTGGACATGTAAGTCTATTAATGAAATCTGTTTTAAAGATTGTTGCAAGAATTAAATGATTATTTGTAAAGTGCTTACACCAGTGGCTGGTGTGAGATGGGTACTCTAACAGGCTTTGTCAAAATCCAGTAAGGCTGTACTTTGGATAGCAGCTGCCCAGCTCCAGCCAGCCCTTTTCTGCTCTCTGATGGTGTCCCAGTTATGGAGAGTGCTGCCATCCTCCTTCCTGTGTCAGATCTGACCCAGATGTGTCTTTCTAGGACCACCCAGGGAGATATAGCAACTAAGAGTCATTTTACTTCTCACAGTTTGGTCACTGATCTTTTCATGCTGCAAAGCAATCAGGATTTACAGGAACACAACACATTTTTGTTTGACTCTATTTACCTTGTTGATGCCAAAGCAAAAACTGAACCTGACAAAGTTAAACATGTGAGGAAGACTTTATTCAGGGTTGTTGAAATAGGGAGTGAGGGGAGTTCCCGTCGTGGCGCAGTCATTAACGAATCCGACTAGGAACCATGAGGTTGCGGGTTCGGTCCCTGCCCTTGCTCAGTGGGTGAAGGATCTGGTGTTGCCGTGAGCTGTGGTGTAGGTCACAGACGAGGCTCAGATCCCTTGCTGCTGTGGCTGTGGTGTAGGCTGGCGGCTACAACTCCGATTCGACCCCTAGCCTGGGAACCTCCATATGCCACGGGAGCAGCCCAAGAAATGGCAAAAAGACAAAAAAAAAAAAAAAAAAAAAAGAAAAGAAATAGGGAGTGAGGCCAGAACTCAGGCTGAAATCAACTCTGCTGAGACAAAGCATTGAGGCTGAGAGGAAGATCATGGGTCAAAGGAAAGTAAGTTCTCATTATCTTTACAATGAGAGGTAGTCTTGTATCTTGGAGTAAGGTGCTTGCAGATGTTAGGCTCTTACTACTCTCCCATCAGAACTGAGAGATGACAGTGCTTTCTGCTTTGATGATTACATTTTAAAGAGGTCCTTGAGGAATGTATTCTTGGGTTGTCAAAGTGTCAAAAGACATTTATTTATTTATTTATTTATTTGCTTTTGGGGGCCATATCTGTGGCATATGGAAGTTCCCAAGCTAAGGGTCGATTAGGAGCTGCAGCTGCTGGCCTGTGCCACAGCCACAACAATGCGGGATCCAAGCCGAGTCTGCGACCTACCCCACAGCTCAGGGCAATGCGGGATTCTTAACCCACTGATCGAGGCCAGGGATCAAATCCGAATCATCATAGATACTAATTGTTGCTGCTGGGGAGTCACAATGGGAACTCCTCAAAATATTTTTTAAAAGATTTACGTATATCTGGAAGGGGCAGAAAAAGAACTTGTGATCACAAGTTTTCTAAAGAAAATGTATTAGGAAAAGGGAAGGCAGGACCTAGAGTCAGGAAGTAGCCTATCTAAAGTTTAGTCAAGCCGTAGGAAATGTTAGGGCCATTTCGGTGATCCATGTTTCAGAAATTGGATGGCAACCGATGCAAAATACTGTTTCCATAGAGTTCCTTTGGAAGATGAACGCAAATAGTGAAGTTTCCTTACTAGGCCAGGACAATGGCCCAGCTTCTTTTGGTTACCAGAGTGTCTAATCTTAGCCCTTTCCTCTTTCAGAGGGCAGCTACTCTCACTGACTAAGGAGAAAGCCTCATTTCACTTTCTGTCTTGAACCCTCTGAGTTCTGGTCCACTCAGTAAGGTGATATCCCTCCCTGGAACCAGAGACAGACACTCTGTCCTTGAGTTCATCAAGGCTCCTTAGTTTTGGAAAGAACTACATAGCAGAGGAAAAGTCAGGATTCTAGCTAATTTGGAATTTTTCCTGAACCTCAAAGGGTCGGTTTAACCATGTAGGCCTTCTCACAGAAAGACCCTTTGTGAATATCCACTCCCAACCTGGGTCCAACTATCTCCTCAGTCCTTAGGTGCATACCCATTTCCTTTGAGAAAACTGTTTCCATCCATTCCCAGTCATTGGGTCTTCAGAAACCATCTGGGACTTTGGCAAAATGGTTAGTGATGCCCCTGGCTGTTTAAACCTCATAAAACAGCTAGGGACAAGGGCTTCTTGTCGTATGGAGAAGGGTAGACCTAAGGTCTACTGGTCAGATTCATTTTACATTATTTCTCCCAGGGTGAGCTACAAGCACACTCATTTCTTCACCTCTTATGTTGTATCTGCCAGTCTCGCCCAACATCCAGATTAATTCTCAGGGATGATACAGTCAAAATTGGAGAAGTGTATCCCAAATTTGCAAGCCCATTTCTCTTCTCTCCCACTTTTCCCTGTCTCTTCCTCTTCCCCTGAGGCAATGAGCCCCATTTTTGTGTAGAGCAGTGTTTGGTACCTTTTTTGCTCTGCTCTGGGGTAGGCTTGGGATGGGGAAGAGAAGATTACTGAAATATTAAAGTGCTGCATTACCCAATGGCCCCCAACGGCAGAAGTACACACTGACCTTGGCTCACCTGCTTTTCCTGTTGGTTCTAAGAAGGTTTTTAGAGCAGCTACAGTAGTTTTTAGAGCAGCTACAGTGAGAGCACAGACTTCTGGATGTTTGGGGCAGAGACAAAAAGCATGCTGGACGGTGCATGAACAGACACAGGCTCTCACCTCAAGTTTAGAAGTCAAGAAAGGCCTTATCTTCACAAAAAGGGCCCACAGGCTGCCGTCTGGAGCACTAGGAAGGCACGGCTCTTGACGTGCAGTAGGCCACAGGGCACAACTGAGTGTGTTAAAAAGGCTCACTAACCATGGATTGCCCGGGTAAGAAATGCATGTAGTAATATGAACAGGTTCACAGAAATGCCCAGTGCAAAATGAAAATGTGAAGGTGAGGTCCCTCATTCATAAATTATTAAGAATTTCAAAACAGGGGTTTCCTGTCGTGGTACAGCAGAAACCTGACTAGGAACCATGAGGTTGCAGGTTGGATCCCTGGCCTCGCTCAGTGGATTAAGGATCTGGCGTAGCCATGAGCTGTGGTGTAGGCCACAGACACGGCTTGGATCTGGCGTTGCTGTGGCTGTGGCATAGGCTGGCAGCTGTAGCTCTGATTAGACCACTAGCTTGGAAACCTGCAAATGTCGTGGGTGTGGCCCTAAAAAAAAAAAAAAAAGACACACACACACAAAAAAGAATTTCAGAACAGTGACAGCAGAGGATTAAACCAAGCACAGGGGCCCTTTTGTGTACAAAGCCCTGGGTGATCCCACCATCATCCATGAGATTGGCCTTATGTCTCCCATAAAGTTACTCCAAATGTGTAGGATGCACCATCAAAATTCTTTCCTGCATTCATTTTCCACAGCAAGCAGAGAAAGCTTTGTCCTCTCCACAAGGCAAGGATGTTAGCAGGAGAAGAGGGTTGGGGAGGAGCCCCCCAGGGTTCAGTCTGAACAAAGGCGTCTTTACTCTGCAGTGGAGACTGATTCCCTGTCCCTTTTCCTTCCTTTCCTTCAAAAAAGAGCTTTCCCTTTTTTTTTGGCCGGGGGTGGGGTGGGGTCCCCCCTGTTTTAGGGCATCTGTATCTATGCCTGGTCTGGAAAAGGCTTCCCTTATACATGCTGTCTTTTCCCTCCTCCCTCCTTTTTTAGCAAACACATAGCTCTTTAAAAGACTATGATTTTTTTTTTTTTGGCAAGTTCTGTGGATTTTTATTAGATATACACTGTAATTCCAAACTGTGATTACATGATGTCTGGTTTTCTCTGAACTCAAATTTAATATCCTGAAAAATGGGAAGCTTTATTGCAAGGCTGAAGTACACCAAGAGAAGGGGACCTGGGTGAGCACTTGTGGGTCTCCTGATTATTTTCATTCCACCTCTTAAAATCTTTACCTGGTCATGATTTCATACTTGTTAACCTCCACTTTGCCTTTTAGATTGACTTTTTCATCCTCTTGAATTATGTTCATTGTGCAGTGGTTCTAAACATTTTTTTTTTAAAGACAAATCATTCATAATTTTACAACCTTAATTCTCCAACTGTTTTCACCTTTCCATGTTCCCTTATTGTCCTGGATTATATTTTTGATTGTTGCATTCATAATGGAGTTACAGCTTTTGTCCTGGTGTAGTAGTTGAATTTTAATCCCTTCTAGACTCATAAAGGTAAAATGCATTTATAAACTTAAAGAAGATAAATGAACAATAAAGCCAACAATAAGCCTTAGAATTGCCTGCAAATGGAAGCAAAAGCAATAATCAGAGGTAGAGAGCGTAATAAAATAGAGTTGAAGTGATCTTAGTGGTTATTGGTCCTGTGCCTTTATTTTACTGAAAAGGGAACTGAGGCCCAGACGGTAAATAACCTGCCACACAGTTCCTAGGGGGCAGTCAGGACTAAACAGGTTGCAAATGACTTTTTAAAAATATGACCTGAATAGTACTGTTTCCACACTAGTGTCTTTCTGTGGGACATAAGTTCTTTGAGTATCTATCCTTTATTTGCAGTATGAGGGAGTTGGAACAGATGCTCTTAAAAATCCTCACAGCTCTAAAACTTTGAATCCAACTTGAAATGAACACAACTGGCCCCCTGCCTAGTCAGCCCGGAACACACATAATGAAAAATGTGGTAACAGTTAGAACATTCACTATTTTAGCTTTTAGCAGGATGTGTTGAACACTGGCTCACCAGATCCTTAGGAAAACTGAAGACTGGATCTCAAACTGAATTGTGACAGCACGTCCACTGCCAGACGAATCTGTAGGCTAGTGGCTGCATTTTAAAGTTACGAACTTAGAGAAAAGTGACAGAGTGTTATGTAGACAAATGGAGGGCTCTTGCCTTTCCGGTGGAGAAACCATCCCTTCAGCCTGTCAGGATACTTTTCGTGCAGAGCGAGGCCCCCTCTACTGGTAGGATCCATCACCCACCAAAAAATCAGAACTTGTGAGAAATGGGAGGCGGTGGGGCGGGGGGGGGGGTGGAAATCATAGGATCAGAACAGATTAGAATTGTGAAGAAATGGCTAGTGTAAAATCTCAGCTTTTCATACAAGGAAACAGAGATCTAGAAACCTTAAAATTGTTTTCTCATAAATCTGTTAGCAGCATTCTTAGGAAATGTTCCCATTAAGTGGCAAAAATCTCTGTATTAACATGTGAAATTAACTTCCCAAAATTATAAAGCTCTTGGCAAATGCTTACTGAGTCAAAATTGTAAAAATCCTGCTTTTGCTCAGGGAGGAGTAGGGTTCTCTTACCCTTACGTGAAATTCTGTGCTCCATTTGTCTAAACTAAGGTTTCTTAAATTCCAGTCATTCGAGTCCCTGACATGCTTCTTGCCATAGCCAAGTATGTCTTAGTATTTAATGTTTGTCATTTAATCAAGTCATTTTTTATTTTAGCCTCATCCTATGCAATAGAGTCCATGAAATTTCAAATTTTATGTGTCATGAGTGTGTGTGTGAATATGCATGCAATAAAATGAACAATTAAACAATGTTCTTTTGTGTGCCCGCTAAATTTGACTCATTTTATTGTGTCATGCATTTACAGTGCTTTCCAAAACACTGAGGTAAATATATGTCATGTTTAAGTTACATAAGTATAGTAGCCATGATTTCATTTTTCCATTAAACGAAAGTTGTTTATTGCCTTCCCTTACCTGGTCTCTCCCTCATGCCTTACCCCCTGTCTTGAAGTCTTCCTTCGCCTCCTTTCCATTCTTCCACAGTCTTTGTCAGTATGCACATTTCCTTTTCCCCAGTGAGGTGAGGAAAACTTTCCCTCTCTGCAGCCCACTGGGGACCGTGCCTCATTTGATATTGAACTCCAGGAAACCATATTGAAACAAACTAGTGTTTGATAGAATGAATAAAAAGACCTTTGTATTCTTGTCTTTTTCTAGGAATTGGGGCTTGAGGAATATTGAAAAGTGATGTTATTTCTATTTCATCCTTATAGTCAGCCTTCTCTGAGGAAATGGCACATAAACACAGAAAGTCCAATTTATAAAAACACATTTAATAAATGATTCCTTGAGGAATATACTGGCAAGTCTGTTTTTGTTCAGGCACTGTGAAAGCTGTAATACCTGTAGGGGAGAATGGAGATGAGAAAAAGGTTGATCTTCCTGAAAACTTTTCCCTTATTAAACATTCCTATGGAACTAACTCGAGCTTTGTTTCTTTAGGAATAAAGGGAGCCATTATGCATTTATTGCTGGATGAATACTCTCATTTCCCAGTTAGTTATAACTTGGTAACACTGTGAACCCCCATTACATACAGTGGATTATCTGTATTAAAGCTGATCTGAAAAAGATCAGTTTTGAAATCTCTTGTCATTACAATTTATTTTCTTTTCTTTAACCTATTGTATCATCTGTGTTGGCCCTTAGTAAGAAGTAAGTAAGAGCCTTTTGACACAAAGTATTTATATTTTAAGCAACTTAGGGCCCAAAGAGCTCAGACAGACTTGTACCAAATACAAGCTGTTTTATAACAAGAAGTGCAGAACCTAAAGTTATGTGGAAAACTCTACTCTCAAAAGAAAAAATGTCATTGATTGGATTTTCATTTTGGTAATATTTGCATAGTAGTTTCAGAATCATAGGGAAAAAATTTTTTCTTACAAAATAGCTCATGATAAGCCAAAGATAAATGACTAAACTTGCAGCAATGTAATTCTGTATACTTTCTTATTCTGGGACATTTTAAGCATTTTCAATCCTAACAACAGTTGATTTTTAAAACACTAATGCAAGAAGACTCCAGGACCCCTGGGGAAGAGTGGGTGCTCTGCATTTTCTGTGGCTCCCTAAAGAGATTCTTTCTGATGGCAAACAGATGGAAACCCCGTAGAGAGGTAGATTTCCGCTGCAACTATCACAGGGCTATACCATGCCTTTGAAATGACATCAGCCAGGAAATCAGTGACTGGAGTTTCAGATTTCATAGAAGGATTTGCTTTGCTTTTTGTAGCCCAAAGATGGCAGGAAGAGGCAGTAAATTCTGTCTTAGAACCTCTCCTGGTAGATGTTTAAAGAGATTATAGGAGTAAATCAACTGTCTCAATCCCCTGATGTGATATGGGCCATCCGGTTTGAATTTGAATTTCTTTCGTCTTTCTTCAAGAACAAGTATAAGCCAACAACTCAGAACAAGTTGGGCCTGATAGGTGGAATGCAGTGCTGGGGGATTATCAAGAACTAAAGTATTTATTTTTTATGAAGCTTTTCCTATAACCAGGTTTTATGACTGGAAAGGGCCAAAGCTGAAATAGTACAGTACAAAGATTAGCATTTCTCACTGGAGAAAAAATTAGGTTGCCTCACTTTAACGCTCAGGTTTACTGTTCATGAATAAATATTGCTGTCGTTTTCATTTTCATCTTTCTTCTATTATTATTATTATAGCACTTTTACTGAAAGAGTCCTACACAAATGCGGAATCAAGGAATATATTTTCCGTATGAGTCACTATATGGATTGGTGTTTATCTTGTGGTTTTGCCAAGAAGCAGTGAGCACGCCTCTTGACTTAAGGTGGTTTGTTTGGTTAGGGCAAAACAATTCTCATTTACTTCTACATAAGTGAACAAGAATACAAAAGCATACCCAATCTCATGCTACAATTTCAAAAGGCTAGATGAGCAGTTAATTCTAATCAAGTCATGGTTTTAGGCTGTGTCTTTACAAAGGTCAACTAACTCGGTCCTATTCACTGGAACCTAAGGAGAGGTGCTGGCTCTCAAGGAGGATGTTTAGGGATATGCATAAAAATTCATCATCTCCTTGGATGGCACTCAGAATGTATAAGCTAAATATGCTGAGTGTGGTCTGGGTGCTTTTAGACACAAGTACCAGAGAATTCTGGCTCAAATCAGTTTAAACAATATTATTTTTTCCATTGTATGGGAGACCCAGGAGTAGGGTATGCTCTAGGGATAGATATAATAATGGCTCAAGGATGTTATCAAAGACTCAATTTCCTTCTTTTTCCTCGATATCTTCAAAGTCACCTTCACTCCTTAGACTAGTTTCTGTCATGGTCATAAGATGTTGGCAGCAGATTCAGATTAACAATACACAGAGAAAGAGAGTTCTTCTTATACCTCCCTCCCCCCCGCCCCCTGGCTTTTTTAAGAGGTGAAGAAAGCATTCTCAGAGCTCAAGAAACTTCCATGGTTTGGTAAAGCCTGATTCACAGGCTGATTTATAAATCAATCACGGAAAGGGCAACTGCAGCAAGGGGCTTAGACCAGTGATTCTCAACCTTGACTGCATTTTGAAAGTTGAGAAAAATACTGATACTTGGGTCCCATCCCCATAGATCCTGAGATGCAGCCTAGGGCATTGAGTTTTAAAAGCTCTCCAGGTGATTCTAATGTGCAGACAAGCATCTGAGAACCGTAAACTTAGACCAACATCCAGGGGTGGGGTTAGAATAGGGGTAGGGAATGGATATTAGCTTATAAACCACCATTACCATTAAGTATTGTTATATTTGTAATGTAAATTTTAAAAGGTGAATGTTAATATATAAATGCACACATGAGATTGGAGTCAGGTTTGGAGGAGTTGAGAGGGAGAACAGATGAATGTGGTCCATATTAGAAGAACAAGTTAGATGCCTCCAAAGCCAGTCAAAACCATTTATAAGAATGGTTATGGTAATGCATGGAGAGATAATTTTGACTTTAGCAAAGTATAATAAACTAAGAAGTAATGACAGTAAATAATACTTATGAGTCTTTGAAGAAAAACAGTATGAGAATACTCTTAAATTCTAGAAACTCTCTTTAAAAATTTGTACCAGAAGTTCCTGCTGTGGCATAGTGTATTAAGAGCTGGTGTTGTGTCTGGCAGACAGATTGCATCCCCAGCCCTGTGTGGTGGCTTAAGGATCTGGCATTGCTGCAGCTGTGGTCACAGCTCCTGCTCAGATTTGATCCCTGGTCCAGCTGTGTGGGGTGCAGCTGAAAAAAAAAAAAAGTCTGTACCATCAAATTTTAGAGCTTCTAGATACTTCGGTATTTTTTAAAGCCCTTCTGTAAAAGACTAAGACTTCTTAGAATTTCTTGAATGCATGGTATAAAAAAATTATTTTAAAAAGAGGTCTCGCTGGTTTAAAAGCCTCATATGAATGAATTTATAATACCCCAGACTGACTGCCTTAAAAAATTCTGGTGCCCAGATTTTTTTCATTTGTTCATTTTTTATAATTTCTGTAGGTTTGGCAACAGGATCATTTTATTCTCAAAGAGATTGCACTCCTTCCTGCATGGCAGGCATGCAGCATCCACGTGGTTACTGTTGTGTTTGTATAGAGCAGTGGTCCTCAACCTTGGCGACACATTCAAATCACCTGAGAGTTTTCAAAAACGGACCCCTCCTTTCTACTCCCATACCCATAAATTAAAACAGAATCTTTAGAGACTAGGGCCCAGGAATCTCTGCATTTGAGAAGTTTACCAGCTGATTCTGATGTAGAGTGAGGGCTGAGAGTTGTTAGTACAAAGGGAAAAAAGAAAGTAGATAAGGGACTCAATCTATTCTCTTGTTTTTAGCTTCTTTTAATTTTTCCTCCCAAGACCTAAGCTAAACTGAGTAATCGATCTTGTGCAAGAGTGTAAGCATTTAAGGTCTTGTCTCAAAAGGACTTGCAAGTAAAGGTAAAACTTTATGGAGCCTCAAAAGTCTCTAGTAACACCACACATACTTGTGGAAGCAGCTGGTTCTCTACAGTGAACTGAGAATAAGTACCTCATGCATGGGCCTTTACATTTGAGGTGCAAAGAAGCCATCTGACAGCTGTTTTTACTGTGGTTGGTGGCCTAGAGACTATAATGGGAAAATGAGAATCACCAACTCGAAGAAGGATCTTAAGTGATTTTTTTGGAGTTCCCTTGTGGGACGGTGGGTTAAGGAGCCAGTGTTGCCATTGCTGTGGCTTGGGTTGCGGCTGTGGCATTGGTTTGATTTCTGGCCTGGGAACTTCTACGTGTGACACCCACCCTTCCAAAAAAGTGGTTTTTTAAAGAGGTGATCAAAGAACACGTGGGTCAGTCATCTTCATACCCAGCCCTGACTCTGCCATAGCTAATTTTGGGTCTGCTGCAAACAATGCGTGGTGCCCACTCAAGCCCCCTCCAGCACACTTTTGAGAAGTGCAGGTTGATTTAGGCCAGCCCACAAATATGCTCACTGAGGGTACTTTAGGAAAAGCTTATTAGGCCACCAGTTAAACAGGTACCAGGAATGGAAGTTGTAGAAGTCATGACTCTGGAAAAAGAAATGCTTAGCATTGATAGAGTCAGAATAATTTGGAGGGAGTGCCCGTCATGGCGCAGTGGAAACGAATCCAACTAGGAACCGTGGGGTTGCAGGTTCAATCTCTGGCCTCGCTCAGTGGGTCCAGCATTGCTGTGATCAGTGGTGTAGGTTGAAGATGTGGCTGGGATCTGGCGTTACTGTGGCTGTGGCGTAGGCCAGCAGCTGTAGCTCCAATTCGACCCCTAGCCTGGGAGCCTCCATATGCCATGGGTGCAGCCCTAAAAAACAATAATAATAATAATAATTTGGGGAAAAAAAACCTTAAGGGGTAAAATGTGGTCAAGGGGAAAGAGCACAGGAGTTGAGCCAGAAGCCCTGGATTCTGATCCTGGTTTGGCCACTATTTGCTTTTGGGCATGTCATATTAATGGCTGAGAGCATTAGGTTTCTGATCCAAGAGATGCGCTAGCCCAAGCCTAAGGCTCATTGTTGCAGATTCAGTCAAATATTTATTGTAATACCCGACTTGTAACATAATCTATTTGTCATATCTACAAATATTGTAGAATGCATTTATGATTTTTCCATCTTATATTCCACATAGTTATTTCGAGAATAATTTTACCATTTGCCATTCAGTTCATTATAAATCTCATATACATTGTCAGAAAGTATCTCTTTACTTTTCTGAAAGGGGCTAATAACTATTTTCAGTATCTTGGTCAGATCATGTATAGTTCACCACTGTTCTTTGGCATTTTGTCAAAACAGTTTAAATGTAATGAGTAAGTACAAGAACAAAAGACCTGAAATCAAAAATGCTCTATTAACTCCTTTTTCTAACAAACACACAAAATAATGGCACTCCTTAGCATGGTGGGTATGAAGTATTCTCTTGTAGCAATGTGTTTCTGTTATGATTCAATTCCTGAAGCTTTCTTTTGCTTTACAAAGTATGTTGTGATATATACATTGTATTTCCTGACTTAAAGATGAACTCAACATCCTAAATTCTGTGAAGTATATATTATCCTTTCCAAATATGAAATGCATAAATTATAGGAGATGGCTTTGGCAAATTTGGAATAACTGGGACCAAGAGGTTGAATCTTACCTTGTGTAGCAGAGAAATACTAACCAGCCAGTAATTTCTTGGTGAGTCTTGACAAACTCTTCACACTCTTTGAACATATTTTTTCGAGCATTTACCATGAATGCTGGTGAAACCTTTAGTGACATGTTTTTTATCTTAAGCATTTGCCTCTTGTACTAGAATAATTGGAAACAAAATAATAATAGCAATAAGCGCTTTCCCACACACCTTACTTGAGTCCTGTTAGCACAGTGCAACTTTAGCCATTTGCTTTTTTTTTTTTTTTTTTCCAATGGCTGCACCCGTGCCAGATCCTTTAACCCACTGCACCAGGCCAGGATCTAACCCATGCCTCTGCAGCAACCCCCTCCCTAGATGCTGCAGTCGGCTTCTTAACCTAATGTGCCACGTGGGAACTCTCACCATTTGCTATTTTGAACTGAGGTATCCAGTCATTGATAATGAAATTACAATAACTCTGGCTCAGGTTGTCAGTGTCAGAAAGTGAGACATGTGGACAAGGAGAAATCTCGACAAGGCTCTTTACTTCTGCAGAAGGGCGCGGGCACTCCAAAAAGTGTGCGTGCGGAACGAAGGACCCTCCCCTATTTATCCCTAACGCAGGTGATGTACCTGTCATCTTCCCATTGGTCAGGTCAGGGCACACACTCCTCCCGATTGGCTAATTTGAAACAAATTGTTACTGGGAGAAGAGGGAAGGGAGGGGTCGCAGGAAGGCGAAACCGGAGCAAAATGGAGTAACCAAGATTTCCTTTGATAGAAAAGACATTATGTTACTTTCTACATAATGATGAGTTTAATTTCACAAATATGTGAGCTTTTGAACAAGGACTTGGACTCAGTGCACACGTTCACCTAATAATATTCACGATGAAGTTATTGGCTGGTCCTGCTTTAACAAATGCTCATTTTTCATGCTAGAAATATAGGTAGAATTTTATTTTCTAATAATTTTTCTCAGAGTTCCTGCTGTGGCTCAGTGGTTAACGAATCCGACTAGGAACTGTGAGGTTGAAGGTTCGATCCCTGGCCTTGCTCAGTGGGTTAAGGATCCGGCATTGCCATGATCTGTGGTGTAGGTCGAAGACGTGGCTTGGATCCCACCTTGCGGTGGCTCTGGTGGCTACAGCTCTGATTAGACCCCTAGCCTGGGAACCTCCATATGCTGTGGGAGCGGCCCTAGAAAAGGCAAAAAGGCAAAAAAAAAGAAAAAAAATTTCTCTATAAAGGCAATTCCTTTTCTAATATGTACACCTTATGGTGCAGACGAAGTTTCAGTATATGATGGATAAATCTTGGCCCAAATCCAAAGGAGTAGTTTTAATTAAACAGCCAAAAGAACCTCACTTTATAGAGGGATTCAAGTATAAAGTGATCATCTGAAACTACCCTCCCTCCTTCTCCCAAAATAATATTAAAACAAGACCACAGTATACCTGTGGCTAATGAATTACCTTCAGGCTAATGCTCCTCTCTATTTTTTAAATATAACATAATTATGGATACAGAAAAGCAAGTATGCTCCAAAGTTAAGAGTATATTTTAATTTATTCCTGATGTCATGGAACATTTTAAATAATAAAAACATCAGACATATTTAAAATTTCAGTCACTGTTTTCCTATTGAGGTCAAAGAGTTTAAAACAAAGTATAGGGGTTACTGCAAGAATACAAATAAGACTCACTGTATTCTACAAATTACACAGATCCAGCGCTTTTGGTGATTCCTTTTAAAATTTTCTCTGGTTTTACTATCTTGAGAGTCACTTTTATTGATAAATGTTATCTCAATTTGCAAAAATGCATGGTTCAATGGTTGCTAAAGTCACCTTGATAATCATAGAGCTAGCTCACCTGACACTTACTGCTAAAATGTTGATAGGCATGTTTTATACCTGCTTGTGGTTTCAACTGCCAGCTTTCAGGAAAGGGGCCCTGTTGTAATCGACAAAAGGGAGAAAATAAAAGATAAAAAGGAAAAAGCAAAGGGGGTTGGTAAGGAAAAGAGATTTTTCATTTCTTATCTTGTGATACACTCTGTAGCAGTAAACCCTACTACCTCTTAAACAGACCCTTTTAGAAAACACTGCAAAAGAAAGCTTTATAAACTGGAAACTGTCTTCCTGTTCACTGTGGCTTTGTCCTTTTGTAAAGTCTGCACGACCTCCCTCCTTTGTGTATTAAATAAAACAAGGGTGTAAGGACTGATGATTCGATTTGGTGAGTTAGTTACAGAAGTGGCTCTGGCATCTGTTACTCCCACTCTGTTATCCATTACTGCTGTTCTGTTAATGGCAGCAGACGTGTGATTAACTACCAAGATTTGGACATGAAGGGGATCCAAGGTGGGCTGTGAAGTAAATCACAGAGCTAAAGCTTCGTTTCATCTTCACCTCACTGTTCCTCTCTTTCCAGATTGCTGGTAAACTGGCAGCTGGAAGCCTTCACCTCAGGGGCAGGGAAACACTGGTTATTTCAAGAATAATTGACCCAAAATGCATATTATAATAATTTGTTAATAACACTCCCAGAGTATATAACATTAATGTATCATCTGGGGGAAGAATTAAAAGAATATCTCTCCTTTCCCAACAAATACATACATTACTAGGTATACTGAAAGGGGGAAATTAAGAGAATTAATTTTTAAATATTTACAAAATTCTTAATTTATGCACAACCATACCAGAGAATGAAGGGTTGTAAGCAAATCTCCAAGTGAAAAAAAAAAAAAAAAAAAGACAAAAGTCCAAATTTCTTAGTAGTAAAAATGTTGTAGCATCCAACAGTTAGATAACATTTACCTGTGGTGATGTTTAATGTAATGGAAGGTAATGTTAACCCCTCATTTGCCTGAAGGGTTAATGTTTTCCCTCATAGCCAAAATACCAGAAATTATTCATTTGTAATACAAATAAATATTGTGTTTCCTTTGTGATTTGTGTATATATATTCAGGTCATAAAAAAAAGACAACTTTCTTCTATATGGCTTATACAGAATCATATGTTACAGCCAGAGGTAACTTAAAGAGGGTCTGGTAGTTGGAAGGACTAAGACCTCAAGGGGTAAATGGACTTCTTTAAGCCTAAAAGTTGACCGTGGGGAGTTCCCGTCGTGGCACAGTGGTTGACGAATCCGACTAGGAACCATGAGGTTTCGGGTTCAATCCCTGGCCTTGCTCAGTGGGTTAAGGATCTGGCGTTGCCATGAGCTGTGGTGTAGGTTGCAGACTCGGCTTGGATCCCGAGTTGCTGTGGCTCTGGCGTAGGCTGGCGGCTGCAGTTTCTGTTAGACCCCTAGCCTGGGAAACTCCACATGCCACAGGAGTGGCCCTAGAAAAGGCAAAAAGACAAAAAAAAAAAAAAAAGTTGACTGTGGAAGGTCTGGAACTCATGGTCTTTTCATTAATTTTTAAATATTTACAAAATATTCAGTGCTTACTTTTCCCTACACTGAACGTATTACAAGGTGTCTACACTTGATACTTGTTGGTAGTTCACCAGGAGGCACAATCAATTCTTGAAAATAAAAAATGGAGTATGAAAGGAAATTTTGATGATAGAACTTAAGACCAACCAAGCAACCAAATTATGAAAGAAAAATGAAGTCACAAACAAAACCTCATACTTGAAAAGAACCAATTCTCATCCACTTCTAAAGGAGCTTAGGGCAGGGACCAAACTCGACTTTGCTGAGCAAGTTGAAGGACTTAAAAAAATGGAGTGGAGTGAAGACATAAGTTAAAGTAAGAATTGGTTTTACTGGACAAGACAGTCTTTCCTGAGATGGTGTAATGAACATATATTTATTTGCTGATTGAGAAATGGCACAGCCATGAACCATTACACCCAAGTCATCAGAGGAGTGCAAACACACCACTCTAACAGTCACTGGCTCATGTCACACCCTTTTCTACAGCCCAGAGTAGAAGAGAAGCTGCACTTTATTTATTTATTTATTTATTGTCTTTTTGCCATTTCTTGGGCTGCTCCAGCGGCATATGGAGGTTCCCAGGCTAGGGGTCGAATCAGAGCCGTAGCCACCGGCCTATGCCAGAGCCACAGCAACGCGGGATCTGAGCCGCGTCTGCAACCTACACCACAGCTCACTGCAACGCCGGATCCTTAACCCACTGAGTAAGGCCAGGGATCGAACCCACAACCTCGTGGTTCCTAGTCGGATTCGTTAACCACTGCGCCACAACGGGAACTCCCAGAAGCTGCACTTTAGAGTTACTTGCTTATGCAAAGATGTTACTCTAGCAATTGTTGCCTGAGGGTGAGACCTGTTGACTGTTACTGGCAGAGAGAATGCAAAAGTGATTAGCTCATACTGTGTGCTCCCTACTCTTCTTAATAAAACGGAAAGTTTCCTCAAATTATATTTGTTATTTTAATTTTAAGATGTACAAAGTTCAAATGTAACAACATAAAGTTGTCAAAGATATAGATTAAAAAAAAATGCGTGAAATGAGGGTAATAAAGCCGTTTGGGTAAAATCCATTATCAGGAGTTTCCGTGTGGCACAGCAGAAAATGAATCTGACTAGGAACCATGAGGTTGTGGGTTTGATCCCTGGCCTCGCTCAGTGGGTTAAGGATCTGGCATTGCCGTGAGCCGTGGTGTAGGTTGCACATGTGGCTTGGATCTGGCGTTGCTGTGGCTCTGGCGTAGGCCAGGAGCTACAGCTCTGATTATTAGACGCCTAGCCTGGGAACTTCCATATGCTGCAGGGGCGGCCCTAAACAGACAAAAGACAAAAAAAAAAAAAAAAAAAAAAAAAAAAGTTCCCTTATCAGACATTACTGCATATTTCAACCTATAACCTCATAAATCAAAGCTTTCAATTGTCTGGATTCATATGTGACTTCATTCTTTCCAATATTCATTCTTTCTTCTTGCAGGGGTTGTTCAGTAATGGCAGGTATGTTAACTGAGTGTCCCAGTTAACATGCAGACAGGAAACTGAAACTGCAAAATATTTTTTCTTTACCTCTTCCAGAAGTTAATTTGTAATAGAAGGAACCACTTGGTTTGGAAAGGAGCCCCTTGCTTGACAGAGGACATTATGTTTCCTATACTTAAGCAAATGGAAAATTTCCTCCAATGTATATAGCATATAAACTCATTTCATAATCACTTCAGAATTTCCTCCAAATATGGGACCATCACCATCAACTAGATAAATGGTACTAGCTTGGATAATATAGATTAAAAATGACATAAATTTGAGTCCATGCAATAGAAATCAAAGTGAGCCAAATTCTCAGATGATAGAATTTCAGTACCCAGAGATGTCATGCTACAGAAGTATTCTCAGTATGCTTCATCTGGGTACCTATGTAGTTTTTTTGTTTTTTGTTTTTTGTTTTGTTTTTGTAGCAGGAATTCCTAACTGTTCATTGAGAGCTATTAGAATGAACCATAGGAATTGCTTTTTATAGGCTGAAAACTTTCAAAATCAGGTTTCATGATTCAACCTAAAGCTTTTGACTTTTTCTAAACCAGGTCAAGTGGGCATGACAGTTTTATGAAGAGCAAAGGTATAAGGGGTGAGGGAGATAGTAAAGCTCTTGTAGCTTATAGAAAATTAAATGCCCGTGTAGAATGAGTGGGGCTCACAATGAGAACCCGCCCACACTACTGACTTTTGACTATGAAACTGACATTATGAATCTAACAAATAAGGTTTCAGAATCCATTATAGCACTTCAAAATATGAGTAGGAGTGTTTGATGGGGTCATTAAAATAGCGTAGAATATTTTTCCTTTTCCAAGAGGCTACAACACAAAAACAAAGTAAAAATAAGTGTCCTAAGTAGAAATAGGAATTAAGAACCCAGTTCTAAGGCTAACTGTTATTAATCACTGTTAAAGATCAACTATGAAAAAAGTAAGATCGCATCTTATTTATGCTCATATATTCAAATTGCTAACAAATGGACAAAAAGAAAACCATGGAAATGTGTCAACTGTTTATTGTCTCCACACCATACCACCATAATTTTGTTAATGCATTAGATTTCCTACTGAATCTTGCAGATTAGAAAAAATAGATGGAATTTTTGTTAAAGCATTACAATTGTATCAGAAAATTCTGCCAAGAAATACTAAAATCTATGCAAAATATATGCATTACAAATTAATGTTACTTAAGTGTAAACTATTGGAGTAGAACACAAAATCCTTGATGTTATTATTGATGTCCAGATGTTCTATACACTTACTGAGTTCTGGGCTTGATAGTGCCTGGACCCTGGATGATGCAATCTTTTCATGCAGGATTTTTTTCAGATTCAAAGGAGACAGAATGTAGGCTAAATACTATTGGAAACAGTTCTTGATTCACTTTTGAATTTTTCGTAAATCCTTCTAGGATTCAAGTTCTTTTTATTTTAATTATTTTGTGAGGTTTCTCAGAAGATACATCTGAATTATTTTAATTATAATTTTAAAGTGTACAAAGTTCAACATATAACAAATGTAAAGATTATTAAGAGCTAACTACAGATAAAACAGAGTGAAAACCATAGATATAAAGCCATCAGAAGCCACTATCAGATATTACTACATATTCCATCCTATAATCTCATAAATCAAGGCTTTTAATTGTCTGGATTCATATGTGACCGTATTCTTTCCAATGTGCATTCTTTCTTCTTCCAGGGGTTGTTCAATAATGGCAGGTATGTTCCTGCCATAAAGTTCACAGTGTTCTAAAAACTGGACACATTCTTGAATGACACTGTCACGAAGCATGAGCGTGTGTTTTGACATGTTCTCTAATAATGAGAGGAAGCATCTTTTGGCATAATACCAGGTATCAGTTCCCAGTTTTTTATTATAAGGCTCCAAGCTTTTGATAACCCGAGAAATACCAAAGTCATAATTTCCTTTGGCACAATAAAGCGTCCCGATCACCAAATTCACAATGCAGAGATGGTAGATTTTCTTATCGGGGCCATCATAGGAGAGCTGCTCCTCCTCTTTTTCAATCTTCCTCATCAGCTCCTCAGCTTCTTCATTTTGACTTGTCATGATATAAGACACACACAGGTTAGCCAATACAATAGCACTGACATTCAGGATGTTGTCATAGTGCTTCTTGACGATGGGCTCATAAAAACCTATGGCTTCTTTGTATTTGTTTTCCTGCATGAACAGAACATGAGCCACATTCAGCTTCCACACGTCATGGTCATTACAGAATTCTACAGATTTGCGTAAGATCTTTTCCACCATTGGGTAATTTTCAAGGTTCCAGTAGATTTTGGCCTGGGCCATTAACACAGGAATATACTTCTCAAAAGCGTCATCATATTCATTCACTGCCTTTTTGACAGCTTCATCATCTCTATTGTGTCTTGCTTCCTGCACTTGTTTGGTGAGTCTCCGGAGCTGTTCAGTCAGCACCCCTGCCAGCCCATCAAGCTTGATAAAAGCCTCTTCAGGAGCTGTCTGGCAAGTGATCACGGCATCCAAGAAGTCATAGAGATAGGGTGTGAGGAACTTGTAGGTCAAATGGGCATTCTCTGCCAGGACATCTGCGGCCAGAGCAAAATACTCATATTTACAGTAGAGCAGCAGCAGGTTGCCAAAGGTCTCTGGAGGAAAAGGATTCTGCTGGAGCAAAAACTGTAGCTTTTCAAACCCTTCTGTAGGCCTGGTATCCATGTTCATGAGCGCCTGGTTGTGCAAGGTCACAGGGTCTAACTCTTCCTCTGCCCTAGGTGGCATGTCAGTGAGGGCTTCCTGGGCCGCCTCATAGTTTCTCAGCTGGAATTCTATGGCGGCCTTGAGGTTGAAGGCTTCCACCAGAGCAGTCTGGTGAAGAACTAAGGTGTTGCCCACACTTCGAACATCAATGCCCTCGGTCGTCATGCCCACACCCAGCTCTGGGTGCTGACGGATGCCATGCTCAATAATGTTGGCGATGTGCTTCAGTGCCGAGGCATAGTGCCTGCTGCTGTAATAGGCCAAAGCCAGATTGTAGGAAAGGTCAGGCCGGTAGCCTGAAGCCTGTAAGGCTGCAAAGAACTTGGAACATGCAGCCTCGTAGTGTCCCTCCTTGTAGAGTAAACACCCCAGGTTGACCTGGTCATCCAGCTCGTTCTCGCCCCCACTGTCTTCTCTCCCTTCCCCACTCAGGAGCTGCTCCACCAGACTCCTGGCCCCTGGCAGATCGCCCTCGCTGTACTTGATCGCCGCTAGGAGACGGAGGACCCGGCTGTGGTAGGCGGGGTTGTCCAGCAGGAGGAAGGCCACGCGGGTGGCCTCCGGGTAAAGGCAGGCCTTGTACAGGGCCTGGGCCTGGTACAGGCGGTACTGCTCCAGCTCTGGGTGCAGCTGGCCCAGCTGCTCATAGCACTCGGCCGCCAGCGCGAACTCCTGTAGGCGGTAGTAGCAGTAGCCCAGCAGCGACAAGCCGGCGCGGCTCTTGGGGCTCCCCTGGAGCTCTCCGCCCAGCAGCTGCACGGCCTCGGCGTAGCGGGCATCCCGGATGAGGCGGTACACGACAGTGGTGAATTCCCCGTCGGGGATCTGCGCACCGCCCAGCCCCGCCATAACCGCCGCCGAGAATGTGCATTCCCGTTACCAAGACAACATGCTAAACGGAAACGGAAGGCTATTCGTCCGGCTATTACTTTGCAGCGGAAAATTCTGTAAGGAATAAAAAGGAATTAATGAGGTGAATCTTTCAACTACTGTATTAGTCTTCAAACACTCGGGACTGCGAAAAGTCGTGAGTCAAGCAAGGTAGAGGAAACGCCTCCTTGAGGTTCAGAGATAGAAACTCGACTTCCCGGCATGCACCGGTCAGATCTCGCCAGCACGGGACGTGACCGCGCTGCATGCTGGGAGGCGTAGTCTCTACCGGACAGACAGGGCGTGGAGAGCCAAGGTTTCACTTACTTTCTTTTGGTGATGTGGTTCAGTGTTTCTGGCTTCCTGTTTGTTACCGTCTCTGGCCTGGGGAGGGAAGATTTGCGGTCTGAAGTTTCTTGCGGTTTTAGCCTTGTACTCTGAAGTACATACAAATGTGTGTTTTGCGGTTTGTTTTTGTAATTTACTGTGAAGGAAAAGGTGTAGTATTTCTTTGGAATTCCCCTGGAATTACAGTAAGTTCTGTTTTTAAGCTGCCTTGAGGGCACACTAAGACAGGATGTAGAAGATAAGAATCCTTATTTTTGTCGTTTCTATAGTTAACGATGGGAAATGGTTTTGTGACTATTATCTGGTACTGGGAAATGTTCAATTTTAGATCTAGGGGCCTTCCCCTCGCTCCCTTCACAAACAATTATTACAGAGCAGATGTTGACGTTTAATTTTGGCTATATCTATTGGCCTGGTCTATCAACTTTCGCTACAAATAAGAAACCAGCCATGAAGTTCCTTATGTGGCTCAGCGGTAACAACCCGACTAGTAACCATGAGGTTGCGGGTTAGATCCTTGGGCCCAATCAGTGGGTTAAGGGTCTGGCGTTGAGGTGACTTGTGGTGTAGGTCACAGACCCAGTTTGGCTTGGATCCCACGTTGCTGTGCCCATGGCGTAGGTAGGCCAGTGGCTACAGCACCAATTAAACTTCTGGCCTAGTGTGGCTAAAAAGACCCAAAAAAAAGGGAAGAAGAAAAGAAAGAAACCAGTCTTCCTAATCTCCCTACATCTCCATTGATCATCAGTGATGTGCATTCTCCTGTATAGTACTTAAGATAAACAGTGTTTGAATAAACATCTTTGCTATATACTATATGCTTAAAGACTTCTGTGCAAATCCTTTATCTGCCTCCTAAATAGTTTTACTGCCCATACATCTTTTCTACATATAAATTCCAGAGCTGATACCAGTTGCAATTTGTTATTGTGCCACACTTTGCTAGAACATTTACATATATTATTTCTAATCTTAATCACTACCATGTGTTCTGCATATTACCAATAAGGAATCTGTATACTAGAGAGTTTTAAATAATTTGCTCAAGACCACACAGCTAAGTGGTAAGCAGCAGTGCCTTGATATCCAGCAGCTAGTTTCAGTAGAAGACAGTGACTGCTCCTAACCTAGTCCATGCATTTCCTATAGATGAGTTTGTAGAGATCCAGCATTTGGTGCCACACCGTATGCTGGAATATTAGTGTATTTTTTTTTTTCTCCATGAGAACAACCAACCATCTTGGTGTGGGTAGTAGAAATTTGAACTTCCAGTTCTGAATTGCAGCTTTGAGCAGGTGTTAGGAAATAACTAGTCGGGTGTGGGTGGGTTGTATAGTTCCTAGTCACCCAGTATAGCAGGAAGGAGACTTCTGCAAGCATGTGATTGACTGTATAGCAACACAACTGACCTTCTGTCCTCATTCTTCTTCCTTGCTGAGAAATTGGCAGAGCTCTGTCCTTCTGGGTTGGACCAGACAGTGAAACTTTCCTTTCATCAATACCGAGAAGAGGACAAACTGTACCTACCCATTTCAGAGGAGCTGAGTGGCATTCTGGCCGACCTAAGATCCCCAGAGAAAGCAGCTGATGAGGCCCACATTACTTCTTTCAACCTGATCTCTGGGTGCACCCTTTTAGGGCCTTCTACCCAGGGAAGTGCCTGGGTTGAGGGATGCTTGCTCATGCTGGTCAGTAATTAGGAACGAGTGGGAGTGGGAGGGAGGAGCTTCACTTTTATGGCTGCCTGACTACACTTGGCCCTTGGAAACTCAGGCTCAATATTTTAAAGTCATTATGTATGACCTATTACTTAGGACAAGTTGCTATTGTAAATCAAGGTAACAGGACAGAACATGGAAATGGGAAATTGCCTTTTATAACTTCGGTCTATCAGTTGGATCTCCAGAGTTGTATTTGCGTCATGAGAGCATTCACCCTCAAATGGCTTCTTGGAAAGGTATGCAAAATAGAAGGACTCTGCTCTCCCCCAGATTTCTCTGATCCCCGCAGGCATCAGTGGAGGGTCCCTTCTTTGTGCTGGTACCTGTCTGTGAGCAGCTGAAGTGGGCAGGAGGGAGGCTGTCCTGTGTCTTCCTCCTTAGTTCATGTGCTGCTGCTCCCAAGGCCTGGCTTGAAAAAAGCAGGACATTCGGCTTAGACAGATGGAGGGCAGGGTCATTTTCAAAATGAAATGAGTGCACAAATCATACTGCGAAATTGGCATGACCGTCCCTGCTGCTGTGATAGACTGACTTTTGTTTAGCCTCTGACAGGCAATTGGGGAATGGATGAGTTTTGTTGTTGTTGTTGGGGAGGGATGGTGAGGGAAGGTCCTTTAATTAATGATAGAAATTCTGGAAAGCACTAAATGAGGGGAAATGTTGTAAAAAAAAAAAAAAAAGGTCATAAAGGATCATTTTGTTTCTAACAGAATCTTGAAAAACTGGAGCGTATATCAGGAAAGCCGGTGTGTTGTACCAATTCTAGCAATAAGAAAGCATTTGGTGGTTGCAATAAAAAGATTTAGTGCCTTATTGAAAGGACTTAGACTTTAGGAAAATGGTGTTGGACTCAAGGTGGATTTTGCTGCATAAGGGGAGGCATGTTTGCCATGTAGAGGAATTCCATTTCAGGCAAAATGTTTGAAGCTAAAAATATGGTGTTTGATTCTTGATCTGCTTATGATTCTGCCTGCTAAACTGTGAGATAACTTAATTCTATATTCTATTTGTATGCATAATCTATCTGACATTCTTCTAAAACTAGTTGGAAAGTTTTATTATTTACCTTCTAAATATAATCACTTCCTGTTGGTAGATATTGGTAATTTATGAACATCTGAGCAACCACAGCTGTGGTCACTTCCCTTAATAAAGGAAGACCTTCTGCAAAATTATTTTCCAGTTGTTATCTCCTTTCTTTTTCATTCCAGGCCATTTTCTTCAGGATGGCCAGTTTGGTGGTTGAATCCCCTGCTTCTTCCGTCTCACCCCCCAATCTTCTGTGATAAATAGGGCAAAAAGAATAAATTTGAGTCAAATTGGTAATGTAATTGATTGACTTTTAGGAGAATAAGTTCAATCTTTTAAAAGTTTTGAAAAAATTGTATATACCAGGTCAGCCCTTGGGAACATTTATGCTCAGATGGTAAGACATTTAACCTCATTATGAATTTGCTTTTCACTAGTGGTTCCAGCTTTATTAATATTTTAGTTAGATTTCCTTTTTGGATATACCTTTTTAAATCAAGTAGCTTATATTTGGGGGACTACAGTGTTATTATCGGAATTAACTTATCAGGGAGAGCACAATAACATTATGGTTTATAAACAGAATTACCAGAGAAGGCACAACTGTGGATGCTGGCATTTAAAGAAATCAATCAACCATCCAAACAGAGCTCCTCTAAGCCCCTGTGTTTATGCAGTACTTTCTGTACCAGGACCAGGTCATGCTTTGCCTAACTCCCCTCATTAATCGTCACAACCCTTCTGTGAATTAGGTAATTCTTACTGTTAGCCCCACTTGAAAAGCGTGGACTGAAAAGCACAAAGCCAGTGGTTGCCACAGCCAGCACGTAGGCCTGGTGATTGCTTGAGCTGGCCAGTAGGGGCCACACTGCACCTCTTCCCTCTCCCCCTGTGCACCTCTCCAGTCATTTGCATTGGCCTTGGATCATTTGCTGCAGTTTGTTCTAATAGAACAGGCACAATGGTGTAAGAATTTTAAAGTTTAAGTACCGAAGCCGTTGTGTAATTGTATGGCGTCGGTGGCTGGCGGCCCTGCATTGATGCAATCCCCCTGTGTAATTGCCTGTGCAAATCTGAGCAATATGAAACAGACCAAGAACCCGTCCTGGGCTGCAGACTCTTCTCCCTCCAGAAAAACCTCAATAATTCGAAGAACCTTTTGTCATCTTGAAAATGCTCCACGGACAGGGCTGTACCACTCTTCTTCCCACACAGGCAAACATCACAGATCCAGACAAGGTTAATGGGCTAAATTGACAGCCAAAATTTAAATTGTAGGTCTTCAGATGCATGCTTGCCTCTTTCAGCCCTTAAATCACCCGTCTCAAGAGAAATAAAGAATATTCCAGAGCTTTAGTTAAACTCAAAGCATTTTATTAAAAACAAAGATACTTAGGTCTCAGTGCAGACTGTTTCAAAGTCATGAATTAGTTGCCTGTGAAATGGCCAAGCAGTATAAACTTAGTATTCTTACAATGAAACATCAGCTTGGGAAATCGACACAAAAGGCGTGGCTTCAGACAACTCAATTGAAGATATATTTCCCTTCTTTTGTGTAAAACAATAACAATTAGGAAGCAAATCAGTAGGGGATCCTTTTTGATGACTGTACATGGAAATAAAATGGCAAAAGCATTTTCCCCCCAAGGGAATGAGATTCGACAAAACCTAAACTTCGGTTTCCATACAGTGCTGTTTCTGTTTTTTAAAATTCATCTAAATGTGACTTAATCTAAATCTAGAGAAAAATATGGTCAAGATTCTGATACACAGAAAATGAACACAAAGATAAACGGTGGCCTCAAGTAACACATTTTTTTTTTTTCTTATAGCAAATACTTCATTTACTTACTAAAAACAAATACCACTTTATACTGGTATATTCTGTACCAGTGTATACATTCAATGACATTGTAGAGCTATGCTACACAGATCAACTTATCTTAAGCACTGCTGAGAGATGCATTTAAGATGCAAGAACATTCAGAATTAAATAAGAAAAGATGCACAACCCTAAATTACCTGGGAATTACCTGAGGAAGAGGTACACAGCCATGGAAGCAAAACCTCAGGCATTGCTAAAAACAAGTGCTCACCATCAAACTCCCCAGACACACCAATTTATTTCTGCCGTCTTTGTGTTTTATTCTATTATTGCTCACTTATGAAACTTAGGAAATTTGGCCTTCTTGGAGTCAGAGTCAACCTTTAAATTTCCAGATGCTTTAGAGTTTGGGGAGCTCTTGACAGCACGTGGCAGGACAACAGTTTCAGAAACTGTTATTTTGAAGCAGGCAATGAAACTTCACTGCAGTGGCATTGCCAGAGTTTTTAGTCTCAAATTAGGTTTTGCTCTGTTGCTTTAATGAATCTTTTTTGAGTGTTTATTTTTTTCCAGCCCAAACATTTTTCTTTCAATTAAAATCTTCCCTTAATATGTTTAGATTTCTGTCCCGCTTGAAGGGAGATTTTCACACTATTAATGGGGATGAAAGTGTATTTTATCTTTCTGCAATTCATTAAGAGTCAGCAGGGGAAATGGATTTTAAAATAATTCTACCACAAAGCAAATTGAGCAGACTCTGTTTAATGACCTAAGGTAGGTTGATCGAATATGATAAATTTTGATACATGAAGAAAGCTACCGAATTCTTGTAGCATTAATATTAGATAATGTTATTTCACTAACAAAATTTTAAAAGTTATTTCTAACCCAGCCGATCGTGTGTGCAAATATAAAATAACTGGGAATGTGTGGACATCTCAGATTTTAGAAACAGAAAACACCCTTGCAGTTTTAACTACTTTTGACTCACCTTATAAATTTACTTCTGAATTAAACTGACTGCCATTTGTGGAATATCTATGATATGAGGTTATCTAAAATTTCCCTTTATGAAATAAAAGGGTATACTTTAAAAAAACCATACTGATGACCATATCTTCCAAGATCACCAGAGGCAGGTTCAGATAAATCTGTGGTAAGGTGGTTTTTATATCTACCCCATATACGTATCATTTCTTTGTCTTTAGCGAGAAGATGACCTCTTTGCTCCTGTCTTGTTTGAGAAGAGTAAATAAGAGGGTTCTATGGGAAAATGCTTGGTCCTTTGGTGTAGAAATGAACTGAATAAAAGTATTTTACAGGTGGAAAACCAAAAAACTGAGAAACGCAAGATAACAGGTCTGGCTGAAGCGGGGAGAAATAGGGGGAAGCCCTGTCCACTGTGCACTGGGTGGTGTCCTTATAGTTTGCTAAGCTGTCCCCGCCGGCTGGAATTGCCAGTTACATTGTAGGTTGTGCGTATACTATTCACATGCTAATAAATGAATCAATGGTATGCCTGAAAAAATATACCTCGTGGAGAAAGTAGGATGAAGTCATTTTAACCGCTGATGCCAAGAGCCCCGAGGAGGTGAATACAATCTGGTCAGTTGGAGGTTTTAGAAGAAGGCTCACATTTCAACTGCTTCCCTCTGATAGGAAATAAATATTATTAATAGGGGGTGGGAAAATCTTTTTCTACTTTGGAAAAAGCAGAATGTCTGGGTAACCACACTATACCTCAAATTCTTGGAAATTATACATTGTTTAGCCAAGGGATTAAAAATACCTCAAACTCCCAAGAGTTCAACCACTAACCCTGTGGGTTGTGGGCACCAGGGTGGTTGTTGCCTTTCTTTTCTACTGCTTCATGGTGGTGGAGAAGCAGACCGGGGGCATTAGTCAGCAGTTTCTGAATTTTGACCCACAGTAAGAGAGATACCTCGAGACAGGAGAAATAGATGGAGGCAATTACAAACAGCTGCCTGATTGATGGTTGACATTGTCAGGACTCCACTGTATAGCAGATTGCAATGGTGTTGAACTCCCTTTGCTACCAGTGGACGTTGCTATTGGCAACCAAGCAGTGAAGCCAATAAAAAGGCAAGAAAATGAGAGGAAAACTCAACCTTAGTAGGAGCCGTGGGGTCTGTGCTATAAATTACGTTTCCCTTAACGATAAGCAGCATCCATGTTCAGGGTAGCTACAGTGCGAGTAGCTGCCTGCACTCGCCATTGGACCCTGTGTCTAGTTTTGTCATAAAGCACATGCTTTAAAATTTTGCTCGAGATCGACTGGCATCCGTCCGTCTGGGCTATTTATTTATTTACTGTTGGGAAAGATGACAGCTGTGGGTTCCTCTCTGCCTCACATGGACTGGTTTCCAATTCCCATCTGTGATATAAACAGGATGTGACACAAGAGCTAGAAACACCTGCAGTGCTTTTGCGCTGCAGACACACCACCAGGAGTTGTCCCTACCTCCGCCCCCCCCCTTTGTTCCTCACCTGAAGAAGGGAGACAGCCTGGCAGGAGCTATTGTCCTTTATAGCAGGGTGATTCAGAAAACTGGCTTAATAAAATCCATAAATCTGAACAACCTCCTCTTACCTGCTCTGCGGAGGCAATTTTTCCTGCACTCATTTTCTCCTCGAGTTTCTCCTGTCTTCCCTGCAGAGACAGCTGTAAAGGGTAGCTGGGAACATTATTTTTTAGGGCTCCCACTCCTTCTTGCTCTCTTTTGTCAACCCCCTCCCTGCTCAAGTATCTCTCTTTTCTAAGCAATTGATAACAGGATTCTGTACCCTCATTTTTTGGTTAGACGTGCCATTTTTCTTTGTTTGGATTGATGTTCATCTTCCCTTTGGCCGATCTCTTGCCACCTGCCTCAGTCCCTGTCTTATTAGTTGTTTTTCTTTGCTTCTGCTCCTCCTCCTCTTTTTCCCCCTCCTCCTTCTCCCTCCACCCCACCCCCATTTGTCTGGTTTATAATTTTCTTTTACTCTGTTTCTGGGCATGTAGAATCTTTCTTCCCTCACTTCCATTTTGGTACCTTAATTTACCCATTCTTTAAATTTTCCCCAAATGTCTGCTGTATGCCAGGAAAACAATGTCCTCAGTGGAACCTGACCCTTATTTCTTTAATATCTGAGTAGTAAAGTTAATAGCTGACACTGATCCACAACAACAAGAACAAAAATGGTTTGGTCAAAAATGTTTTTTTTCAGAGCTGGAATGGACTTCAAGGTTCATCTCACTCAGAAACTTTCAAAATCCTCAAAGCCCCTCTGTGGACCACCATGTAGGGTGATCAGCGAGATGAGGATTTATTTGTAGGGGCTTTGCCCCCTCAACCAAGCCTCAAACAGAGCACTTGGCCTTTTAGATGTTTTATATCTGAGGTTCTTTGTAAGAATTATATGAACCAAGAGTTCTAAGGTTAAATCAGATTTGAAAATAATATCCTGGAGTTCCCATCGTGGCTCAGTGGTTAACGAATCCAACTAGGAACCATGAGGTTGCGGGTTTGATTCCTGGCCTTGCTCAGTGGGTTAAGGATCCAGCGTTGCTGTGAGCTGTGGTGTAGGTCTCAGACGCGGCTCGGATCTGGCGTTGCTGTGGCTCTGGCGTAGGCCGGGAGCTACAGCTCTGATTATTAGACCCCTAGCCTGGGAACCTCCATATGCTGCGGGAGCGGCCCAAAAAATGGCAAAAAGACAAAAAAAAAAAAAAAAAAAGAAAAAGAAAAATGGTATCCTAGTGTAATCCCATTTGACAAATGAGGAAAACATCTGAAAGAAGTTAAGTGACTTGTCTAGAGCCATCCAGTGAACAGTACCAAAGCTAGGGTATAGGTCTAGCTTCTAGGACAATGTTCTTTGAACAAGACCATGTCCTCAGTCTCTCAGGTAAAATGGGGGGGGGGGGAGTAGCTTTCTAGTCATTGCATTTATTTCATATAGCTTATTATATGAACTTAGCTTTCTATAGACTATTTGTTCTCTGCCTAGCCTGTTGTTTTTTAACCTTTCAAGCATTATACCTTACACTTAAAAATCCAAAATTGTGGACCCCTCCACTTGGCTTTAGGTTAACCTTAAATTTTATACCGAAACATCACTGGGAGAAGTCAAGGTGGTTAGTGATCATGTTCCGTGGCTCTGCTGTGTCCTGTGAAATGTCTCACTGTTGGAGATAGTTCTGAATGTTCATGTGTCACCTGCGGTAAATCCACCCATAGATCTCCTTTCATCCTTACTTCAATTCAAGTCTATTAATCTATTTCTTCTGGGAGAAGACTTGGTCTACATTGAAGTTTGAATTAAAAAAAAAATGGAAAAAGGGGACCACAGTACCAGCGCTGTGTTATAAATCTTGTATAAACACCAGTCAGACACACACAGTTGCTATCTTCCTACTGTGGACCTTTTTGGGGGAAAACTGGGAATGGCTGGTATTTGTAAGGGTAATATAGTTTCTCTTTTAGGTAGGCAAGTCTAAAGGCTCTGATCCATCATTAAGAAGCTTTAGGATTAAAAATAAAGTACCTCTACAGAATACAAATTGGGGTTCTTGGAACAGTCTGGCACAAAAGGGAGCTCAGGAGAGGATGCAGAGGCAGGCATTGTTTGGCTTGTAACAAACAGAACAGCCATATACAAAATGAAGCAGCGCTAATGACGCCTTCGCTGTTCAGCGTTCTCTCGGCTCTGATGAGAACCATCCTCAGGTCCTGGGTCATAGCGGTCCTCTGCCCAGAATCTTCGGCTCAGCCATGTGGTTCATCAGGGAGAGCTGAGGGTCCTGGGGCGTGCTCCCTGCACCCCCTTCTCCTCTGTCCTTTCTTCTGACTGCACTCTAAGGTGAAAGCCCAGGCATGCTTCCCAGCACATCCCTGAGACTCTATGTCTGTTTGCGCTTAAAGGAACAAAAGAACAATGTGGCAGGACCGAAGCTGGTTCTTCAGGATGCAGTCGTTTTGCAGCAGCGGCTGACCTGGAGGTTTAGTCTCTGTCTTCCCCGGTCACCATGAGGCTGGCAGAGATGGGGGAAGCTGCTGAGGCGAGCAGCCTTTTCTGGTGCAGCTCTTCCCACTTACTTCTGTTGGTGGCCACTGAATCAAGCATTGGCTTCAGTTTCGCATTGACCTTCACCAACGCCTAAAATAAAACAAAAACAGGTAGCAGGGAAAGCAAGCTGCCTGTGATTTTCTAGCTTTCACTTGTAGGGAGAATGGAAACTGGCTGTAAAAAATGAAAGTGATGATTACTTTGATCAACATGAAGCAAACATGTACTTTACACCATTGTGTTGTCTTAATAGAGCTTATGAAAAGGAGAAAATAAAGCAGGTGTCTGTGGATAATTCCAGCAGGTGCCAACTAATTTGATTATGATCCTGCTTTTATATCCGCATCAAGCTAGAAAGGAAACAAAATATCCAGGTCACAGGTGTCTACTGGTATGTATATCTCTGCCTGCTAGGGAGGGTCCAGATCTCAATAGACCAGGAACTGAAATTTTTACAGAAATAAACCTACCATTTGCTCCACCACAGATGACTCTGGCTGGACCTGGATGAGAAAGGCTGGGTAAAATCCAGAAATGAGGAGGAGATCGTTTTTAAAGTGCAGCATCTGGGAACTGTGCTAAATGTACAGATGCACATGGGACGATGTATGGAAGCAGACATGAAGGAAGAGAGAAAAGAAAAAAGGGTGTGGAAGAGAGGAACAGTTGGAAGGTGCAGGAGAGATGAGGGAAGAGAAAATGTAGAATGTGACTGGAGGCTGACTGACCACAAGGCTAAGGACTTAGCTTAGGACTCATGGGCCTCACCTGCAGGAGACCCTTCTGATTTTTTTTTTTTTGTACATAATTTTATGTTATTTTTAAAAAAGGGTCCCCTTGGAGTTCCCATCGCGGCTCAGTGGAAATGAATCTGACTAGTTTCGTGAGGATGCAAGTTCGATCCCCCGCCTCGATTAGTGGGTTAAGGATCCTGTGTTGCCGTGAGCTGTGGTGTAGGTCGCAGACACAGCTTGGATCTGGTGTTGCTGTGGTGTAGGCCAACAGCTAAAGCTCCGATTCGAACCCTAGCCTGGGAACCTCCATATGACTAAAACAAGGGTCACCGAGCCGTGGGGGTTTGGCCCAGGGAAAGGTAATGGTCCCACTCTATGCCTTGGATTCTGTGGCCACAGAGTAGACTCCCGTCCCATGGAGACACCCTCTGGTGCGTCCCATTCAATCCAAGGGCAACAAAAGGTGACCATGTAACCAAACCTCCTCTGGAAAAGCCTTCTCCAAGCATGAGCACGACAGGTGCTCCAGAACAAAGAACTCCAGCAGGAAGAATAGCTCTTTCTATCAAGGATGGAGTCCTCTCAGTGCGACTTCAAACTACCTGTTAGGAGGACCTTCTATAGCCCCTCCAATAACCCTCCACTCTGGGAGCTTCAGGGGTATGAGTGAAATGTGACTAGATGTAAGTTGGGTGGGGGTCGAAAGCCCAGAAATAATCAAATAATCAGGGATCCTACTGAGTGGTGAACACTTCACCCCAGCCGAGGTGGCGTCCCTTCACGTTCATGCCCTTAAACAGCATGGTCTGTCTTTTATAGGCAATATTTGTCACACCAAGCAACATCTAATTTGAAAACAGATGTATTAGTTATTCCATAGGATAATAAATCACAACAATATAATAATTCAGGCAGTGATCAAAATCCCCTCCCCTTCCATGAGAAAAACGCAGGTGCCGGTTTTCTGCTCCATGTACAGTGTTTTTATTTAGACAATAGTGGGAGAGGTGGCAATGAATGCCATGGTTTTTAGTGTAGTTTGGCACTGGTTCCTTTTCACTCTGATCAAGCCTTTTAATTAAACTGACTACTATAATTCCTATGGAAATTAGTGTTTATGTTATTTTCCTGCTACAAAAGCATTTCTCTAGAACTTTTTTTTTTTTTTTAATCCCAGGAGCACAAATTGGAATTTTTTTTCTGCATGAAATGTAATTAAAAACTCATTTGATTACTATAGTTCTGGCTCTGTTTTACTTATTAAATTCCTGTAATCAGTTTTCTTTTATGAAGCTGCTGGGAAATGATCTCAAAAGCAACACATTTTTCTCTTCCTTGGCAGGTTCCCGAGCATTTACTAAATTACATTCATAGCACCTGCCCATGATTCGAATTACTCCACCAATTTATTCCTTAAACTATTTAAGTTTATTTGGCTTAGCCCCAAACAGATTGCTTCCCTTTATCTAGCTCTTTGTTCTATGTCTTGCTTTCTTTGTGTTGAATGAAAAAAAAAAAAATTGGGGGGTTATGCAGATTTCTTAGAATTCCTTGTCTTTACATCTCATATTCTCCTTAATCACAAAGTTGCCATACTAGAATATTGTTTTGCTGTGGTCAGGGTCTGGTTCCAAGCAGTGGTAGCAAGAATCTCATCCTAAAGAACTCCTCTTGCACTATAAATCTGTTGTATAAATGCAGTTAGCCGAGAGAATATGGAACTATTAGAATATTAGGAAGGCAAGGGACTATCCACAAACCCAAATTCTAAGGATTACGTGCAGTGTGCCATCAAGATAATTGCTCCCAGTATTCAGAAAGATTCTGGTATTATTCCTACAAACTTCTCATCAGCAAATGACACCTGATGAATTCTGTGCAAATGTGTGCAAATGCTACTCGGATTTGTCTCATTTGACTAGCTCTTCTCTTAGAGAAAGAAAACGGGGACCCATCACTGATCTGCTTACTCTCCACACACTCGCATAGGGACTCTAAAGGTTACGTGCGTGGTGCCCCCTCCGCCGAGGGATGCCGAGCCTCCTCTGTGGCATCCTTGTGGTTTTAGCATTTGCAGCGTTTAAACACGTCTGGAGGCGGTGGACTCACTACCTCCCAGGCTAGGGATAAGGCTGAGGGTCCAGTTTACTCTAAGAATGTTGTTCTTTATACTAGGCTGAAATCTATATCCCTGTAACTTTAACCTAATGGTTCTTTCTAGTGTTTAAACTCGAATCTACTGGAGCCGTGTGACTCATGTGCTGCTCTAAGGGTAGGTTAGGATAGGATTTACTAAGAACCCAACTTGGGCTGTGCTGCTTGTTATCCCTTGGAACATCTGTACAGCTATCACAGGGACTCCCGAACTCACTGCAGCTCCACCACCACCACCCATTCCAGACAGGACCCTGGACACTGCTCCACCAGGGTACCCAGCCCAGGGCACTAGTCATCCAGGTGGCTGAGGGACCCCACTTCCTTCTCAATTCTATTCACACTCCATTGCTGGGTCCACTTGTGACCAGCATGCACAATTTATTCGAAAGTTTAGCCATGTTTTGAATAAGTAATACATTCACTGGTCCAATGGATACAAAGGGTCCAGCATGTACAGCGTTACAATCTCTCTTCATGCCCTGCCCCAGAGACTTAGTTTCCTTTCCTAAGGCAACTGATGTTATCAGTTTCTTGGGTATGCGTCAAGAAACATTTCAGGCTATATAAGCCTAAGTAGGTAGATTATGTATCTATGTATAATGCATTATAGATATGTATAATGTATATATGCATAATTAAGTTGACTCCCTCACCATTTGGGTGTTTTCTTTCAGAGAGGGGGTGAAATCAGAACCTTGTGGAACATTATTACAGTGCTTGAGTGAGACTAAGTTTATTGCGCAGGAGTTAGCATCTGGAGTGTATAGAGAGGAGAGGGACCAAATTTCTATTTTCTTTTGCTGGATCACCAAATCTTCTGCAGAGCTTAATCTGCCACCTACTGTAGTTTTCCTCTCAAAAAATCATAGTTTTCATTTCTAGAAGTTTGATTTGAGTCTTTTTTTTTTTATTTCTTCCATGACTGTTTTTCATGCTTCATCTTTCCTCTACTCTCTTGAACATATAAAATACAATAAATGTCTTGATATCCTCCTTTTTTTTTTAGGGCCTCACCTGTGGCATAAGTAAATTCCCAGGCTTGGGGTTGAATAGGAGCTGCAGCTGCTGGCCTACACCACAGTCACAGCAATGCAGGATCTGAGCCACGGCTGTGACCTATGCTGCAGCTCATGGCAACACTGAATCCTTAACCCACTGATTGAGGCCAGGGATTGAACCCGTGGATACTAGTAGGGTCCTTAACCCACTGAGCCACAATTGGAACTCCTTGATGTTCTTCTTTATCAGTTCTATGAAATGTATCGTTTCTTAGTCTGTTCTGATTGATTTTTCTCATTATTACAGGCCACATTTTCTTGCTTCTTTGCATGCCTGGTAGTTCTTGATTGGATATCAGACATTGTGAATTTTATGCTGTTGGGTGCTAGAATTTTTTTTTTTTTTTTTTTGCATTTCTTTAAATATTTCTCAGTTTTATTTGGGAATGCAGTTAGATTACTTGGAACTAATTTGATCCTTTTGAGACTTGCTGTTAAGCTTTGCTAGGTGGCTCCAGAGTGGAGCAGCCTTTAATCCAGGGTTAATTTGGCCCTACTACTGAGACAATAATCTTCTGAGAACTGTACCCAGAACTTCACATATTTCAAGGTTTTTTTCTCAAAAATTCTGGCTGTGGGAGTGTGGACTATTCTCCCACCTGTGAGAGCTCAGAGGATCATTCTGCTTGCTCCTTTTTGCTGGCTCTTTTCTTAGCCTCAGAAGTGCACTCACGTGCATGGGGTGAAGAGCACTGAAGACTCAGGGGAGCTTGCAGGTCTCTGGGGTGGTCTTGCAGCAGAGGGTTCTCTGTTGCTCTCTTCTCTGTTGCTCTCACATCCTCAGTCTTCCCAGATGCCTGGCTCTGCCTCCTCAGCTCAGTGAAACCACTGGGCTCTGCCTGGGTTCCCCTCCCTGTGCTGCCACGTGGACACTCTCTCCAGGGAGTAAGCTGGGCCCATTTCATTTGTTCCCCTTTCTCAGGTGTTACTATATTGTGTTGCCTGTTGTCCACTATCTGACAATGGTTGTTTTACATATTTTTCTGTTTTTTTGGCATTTTCTTTCCCCTGTTACACTGTCATGGTTCAGCAGTGGAAATCTCTATCATTGGTTTCAAACCACTCTGTCCTGGGTACTAGCCACGAGCTCCAAGGGAGAGTGGAAACAAGGCCTTGTGTCTTTGGATCTTTAGCTCTGAGCTCAGTGGCTCCCCTGGAAAAATGGCCCTCCTCCCCTCCACCCATGGAATTGTGGCAAGAAGACAAGGGAAAGGCCAGAACAGCTGTCAGAGGCCACTAGTGTGGTCAGGATGTTCTGACCTGCTACAAAATCCTGCTGTAAAAACAACCCAAGAATGACCCGCCTGGGAAATGAATATAGTATCTCTCTTCTTACCATTATTCCTGAGACCTTGTTTCTATCAGTTCACTAAGTTGCTGGGAGTCAGACTCCGGCCTTGCTTTTTCTCTGCCATCAAGAGCCACATCTCTTGTCATCTGGCCCTGTGTGTGCTTATTAGTTGACAATCACTTCTTGGAACTTGAGTGCTGGAGAGATGTTGGCAGATGTGGGACAGAGGAATAAGCAAAGAGAAAGCCATGCTCTTAGAAAAAGTCTCCATGCCTATACTCTCTGGCAGGAAGAGTGCAAAGAACTCCACTAAACTAAAACCAGATTTTCTTCGAACCTGAAAGTGTCCAACTATTTCATTCATTCCTTTAAAAAAAACTTTGAGGAAATTATCTGAACTGGCTGCTTATTTATTTTTGAAAGGCCAAAGAGAGAAAATGGCTTTTACTTCCTGTTTTCGATTGACATATTTCCAGGCTATTGGCCCTAAGAACTAGAACTGTATTTTCTGCCTTCTTCCATCCCCACCTTATCCAAGAGAAATAATCAGAAAATAAGAGATACAATACATGGTAGAGAAGAAGGAAAATAAAATATTTTAAATACCAATTTTTGGATAAAATATAAAAATAGACTTGAAGTCCCTCTCACATATCTTGTTTGAGGCAATATTCCTATAAAGAAGATGGGATCACTTTACTATTATGATTATTTAAATTCCTGAGTGGAAATGACAGAAAGCCCACTCAGGGATGGTATTTGAAATGGAAAGTCATTGATGTCTTGACCAGCTGGAATCATCTCTGCTCAGAGCTTTGACAGGAAGGGCAAGAGCGTATGCAAGTGGTGACCGGCCCTAAATTTCTCTTGCATTCTTGTGACTGGCCAGCCACATGTAAAAGAGCATTTCCAAGAGAGCAAGGAGGCTTCTGCCTAAAGTATGTGACTTCAGAGAGAAGTGGCCAATTGTGCAGCAAATCCAAACTGTTAAATTAGTGAACTGCTGAACAGCTAACTTTTCTTGGTTCCCAAAGGTAACCATTATTCATGTTTTAATCTAACATGGTCCTGAATTTTCCATGTCATGTTGCAGTGACATAGTTGGCCAAGAAGCCCATTTGGCTGGTCAACCTTCTACTCTTCTATCGTGTTGCAAATGCCAGAGTCAGTGACCTGACTGCCCTAAACTGAACTCACTGCCCTCCTCTGAACCCTCTTCTGCTCTCATGTTTACTCTCTCAGGGAACTAAACATTAGCATCTCCACCCAACTTCCCAACCCAGAAATCTATGGGTGTCAATCCATGATGTCCTCTTCTCCGAATTCAAATCATCACCAAGTCCTCTCAATCCTACCTCCAAAGTGTCAGTCTATTGCTATTGCTACTACCCTAGTTCAGGCTGCCCTCATCTTCTCCATTGCCTTAAACCTCCTGCAGCCCCCGCCACCTGGGCTCGCTACCACCTCCTTTCATCCTTTCCAATTAACTCACCACATTGTAGCCATCCTGGAGTGGTCAGTCCAAATCACACATCTGAGCTTGTGCTTTCTACCCTGAACCTTTTGGTGGCTCCCATTTGATATAAATGTGTTGTAAGACCCTACCAGAAAAGGTGAACTGTGATATCAAAAGAGAATTAAATCCAAAAACAAGGCAAAAAAGAACCATAAAGCCCAATGGAAAATTTGCATTACGGTACAAAAACAGAATTTCGAAATGCTCAAATAATCCCATCGAGGCTTCTAGAAAGCCCGAAATACATGTCTTTCTATGCACTTTAACAATTTTCTAAGTAAAAAAATAAGCTAAACTCCACATGGTGTGTTTGGCAGGGGAGTAGCTGAAGTGTTAGTTACTACATGTGAGAGCAGATGGAGCTGGCTGTGGGGTCCAGATGGGAGGCAGGAAACAGATTCCACCTAAACCTCACTCCTTCCCTCCCCAGTTCAGCGGCCTTTGAAACTCAAGGTTGTGTAAAAATTAATTTGCATTAAATTGCTTAAGATAATGTATTAACTACATTGGAGGCTTCCAGCAGTTTTTAAAACTTGCTTCAAAAAACAAATAATCAAACAATAATGGTGAACATAGAAGCGAGCCAAGACTTCTTTGGATAAATATTTCTAGACATTCACATTAAAGATACCACCTTTAAAGTAAATCTTTAGTGTGGAATTTGCTCAAGATGGAAAATTAATGATAATTGTTTACATATATTACACTTGAACCTATGCCAGGCACCGTGTATTATTGGATTCTCCCCAGGCTAGAGCACAATGGAGTTGAAAATGCTCTAGCCTTATGATTTCTGTTCCATTTGGGGACATAGTCATTTACCTCACCAGGACTATGGTACCTCTAATAGGGATTGCTAGCTGCCTTCCCAGTGTTCATTTTAGCCTCTCTTGAGCTTAGGAACGGCCGGGGGGGTGCAAGCAGAATTCAGAAGGAAGAGCTTCTGAGAAGAGTCTTAAATGGGAGTTTATTTAGCTGAGGGGTGGATCTTTTTGCCCTTGTCCCTATCTCCTAGCTGCTGGAAGCCGTTAACATGATGGCTTGAACTACAGCGACCACCTTGTGACTCTGAGGCAGCTTTGAGAATGGCAGCCACATGCTATGGAAAGATAAACAGGGACTGTATGTCTGATGACTCTGGTACTGCCATGCCTTAGCAGCCTAGAATTGACTTCTCTCGATTCTTTTCATTGGAGAAGAGTAAAAGTCTGTTTCATTTAAGCTATTGTGATTACAGATCTCTGTTACCAGTAGATGCATGCGGTTCCTCATTGAGAGACTTGATGTCATGGTGTAGGTCTCTGTTTGATGGCTACCTGTGTAGGTGTCAAAGGATTCTAGGCATCTCAATACTTGAGCAAACTGATCCCCTACATCAGGGAGTTATGAGTTAAGTGTTTGTGGCAGTGGGTTATAAGTGAACTGTGGTGGACAGCAGAGGCTATACATTGTCTCTTTGCCCTTCCTCAGGTGACAATCCATTCCATGTGCTCTGAGTAGGCACGTAATTCCTGAGCGATTGGATGTGGATGTGGCCCAAGCCAAGGCAATCAGAGTTCTCTCAAGGCTTTACCTGAAACTACTAAAAACGACCTTCTCTTTTGCTTCTTTCTTTTGGTGTGATGATACCTGTAAGGAATGCTCATTCTTAGAGCTGCCAGGGTGTGTTAGAAAAGCTTAGTTGAGAATGAAGCCAAAACAGAGGTAGAAGGCAGAGAAAAAGGGCTACTGTCTTATGCTATCCTTTGATTCCCCTAGATCCAGCCACATGCTGCCCAGCCAACTGGACCCCTAAGTTCTCTGGTTGCTTGAGCCAACAAACTCTCATTTCTGCTCAAACTCACTTGAGGGAGTTTCTGAGCTCCAAATAATGGGTCTCTGGCTACTGTCCCTTATTGTTCTCTGTCACACAAGTGACTTGAGAGTGAAACATCCCCCCACCCCCGCCAGACATTGAACTGGCCGCATAGGGAGCCTCAACTGCCCAGAATAAAAAGTTTCTGCTAATACTCGCTGGGCAGACATTTTTACCCAAGTTCATGTGAGTCAGGGACCAGCTAGCACCTGTCTCCCTTCTCCTTGAACCCTCAGTCTGCTGAACAGACACCTTAAAAGATTTCAAAAGGTTGCTTGGTTTTAACCTGCCATGTTAAGGGGACTCAGAAGACACCAACGGAGGATGCCAACTCCCTCTGGTGGCAAAGTTAGCAGGCCTGCTGCATTCTGGCTTCCAAGGGCTCCTGACGGCATCCATTTAGCCTGGATTTTCCCTAAGGACCAGGTGAACTCAGACAGAAAGGAAAAGCAGCAATGAGCTGCTGTCTTCTCCGTACGGGGAGTTCACTATTACTCCATGTTTAATTACATCGGATGAGATTCTTTTTCCAGTTGGGAAAACTATTTTTTCTGTATGTGATATTAACTCTGCAGCAGTAACAGGCTGGCTATGGCTGATTTTTTTGCAAAGGCCAAAGAATATTGTCAGATCTTTCTGTTAGGGATATTTGAGATCTTAAAATCCAAATAATGTGAGACAGTTACCCAAAGAGCAGTAAAGATGATAAAGCCACCGAGGTAATGCTTAGTATGAGGAGGGCAAGCAAGCTCATTAGAATCCACCATAAGAGTGTGCAGATCTATAACCAGAATCCTAAGGGCATAGTCTACCCAAGTTATAACACTGATGTTTGCAGCATCAATGTCTAAGCTCCTGAAAGCTAATTACAGTACCAGTAATAACTTAGAAAGAGATCATTTTCTTTCCAAGGTTTGAAGCGGATTAGTAGTGCCTGTAAAAGTGAAAATGCTTTGCCACAAATTTCTCTCCCACTTTTCTTTCCCTTTCCATTTTCTTCCTAATCTCTCAGGTTACTTGTTTCGCTTATTTTATTTATATGCTCAAGAGATTCTTTTGTGGAGAATGATATTTACAAATGACATTAACTTAGGAATTAATGAGGCAGGAATTGTACTCTCCTTGGATTAATAGCATTGTTATTTCCATAAATATAGGCCAAGAATCTTAAACTCAAATGTCTAGAGGGACCAGTGAAGTTAATGAATGAAATAGGCTGCACGATACAGCTGGGAGTGGTGGGGCCTATGGCAAACTGGATATGTTACTTTATTTTTCAGTGAAGTATAGTTGATGTACAATGTTGTGTTAATTTCTGCTGTACAGCAAAGTGATTCAGTTATAAACACACACACATACATTCTTTTTTATATGCTTTTCATTATGATTTATGTGTTTATAAATATACATTTGTGTTTATATGTTACGCTTTCATATAACAGTGTCCAACTGAATGAAACATGTCTGTGGGCTGAATCTATTCCGAGGGCCACCCACTTGCTCTCTGGGAGAGTCAGTAAAACACATCTGGAATGAATGACTGAGTACTGAGTGTGTCCTGTGTTCCAGATGCCATCCTAGGGCCTCTCTATAGGTGAGCCCATTAAACCCCACAACGGTGCAGAGAGATTGGTGTTGCTGACCCTGTTTTGACAGATAGGAGACCTGAGATTGGGGAAAGGGAGTTAAGAGAGCCAAAGTTTACATGAGTAAGTAGACAGCAGAGCTGGAACGTCTGCCCAGGCCTGCCAGAGGACAGAGCCTGTGGTGCCTTCCTGCGAGGGATCTCAACTGGGACATGGGTAATAACACGTGTCTCGTCCTTGACTGGAGCATCCAGACAGCAGAGCAACCTTTCTGTCCTAGTGTCCTTGGCACTGTTTCAGGACAAATTCACAGGAAGCAGGTGGCCTCACTGAGTAATGAAGAAACACCACTTCCCAAACATGAGGTGTAGATAGTGAAACTTATCTGCGACTCATCTCCCCAAGCCCATCCTGGGAAAATAAAACAAAGGTTTTAAGTAGTAAATCATAGGAAGGCCTAGAGATGGTTTGTGTACATGGGAGCCAGGAGAAGCGTATCTTGTTTTAATGAGCCCCTCTAGGATACCGTCCTAGGTTATCCCATTGGTTGGGTTTTCATGCACATGGGTAGCTAATCAATCATGCTCACTGGGTAGGCAACATCTGACTTGGAAGGAATGGTTGCTGACCCGAGAGTCACAGCCTTTGATGAATGGGGCTTCAGATGAGAGGAGGTTGGAACATGTAACTAAAATGCAGCCACATGGTAACAATCCACCTCTCCCCCACCAGAATGTTCTCTGGTAGCACTGTGCCACTTGAGACTTTATATGTGTAAATAAAACGTATTGTTTTTGCAAAGTTCAATGTGTAAAAAGGACCATTTAGAGAATTTATTTTGTTGAACTACAAGCATTCATTTACATATCTTTTTCGTATACTTCTGATGTACCTCGAGTCCTAAGGTTTTCCAGATGTAATGGATAGGGTGCGTATGTGGGAGAGGGTTGTCCGAATATGGAGTTACAATTCCTTGTCCTTGGTGTGAATGGTGTTCTGGGGAAGCTACCATCATAGCCGTAAGAATGGATTCTAGCATATCCTATTCATAGTTGCTGTTCTATCTTTTAGCTGAATTTGTACTAATGAACTGCTTAGCGAGTGCCACGTGAATCTGATGACGACTGAGCATGTGTGAGTTTAAAGGTAATCCTCATGCCCAGCAGCAAACAGGACTCAGCTGCATCCCAAAGCCCTGGATCTACAGAGAAACAGCCTCAAAGCATCCGTGAGAAATGCTCTGTCTTTAGCTAAACATCCTTGGGGACAAAAATCCTCTATTATTTTAGTGGTCTCTCTCCATACGGTAAAAGAACCTTCTTTTTCTTAATTTTACAACATAATAAAGAAAGTAAGATTTGGGGGAGAAAGTATTGGAAGACAAAAATGGAATATTTTATATGTATCAATTGAGGTGTCATTCGATGGCTTTTTGGTCCATAGGAGGGGTCCATTTAAGATCTGGTCAAAGTTATGTTATTGTGGCTTCTTTATTACCTACCTAACTCTCCCACAGACTAAGATATGGGAAAAATTTGTGTGCGTGGGACAGCAGGACCAATTCTCTGAGTATTTTTTATTAAATTTTTGAAGTATAGTTTAAGGAAGGGAACATTGAATTTTATGAACAAAAACTCCCTAATAGGCAATATTTCCTATCTTTTCAATGTTGGGAAGTTTTACATTAACTTTCAAATTTGATCATGTAAAATTAAATAAGCATCCCAATAAAAAAACAAACTAGATTTGGTTTTGAGCTAAATTCTAAAGCTTATATGGAAAAATAAACAAGAATACCTAGAAAATACTGAAAGAGTAATGGGGAAGGTTAAACTAGGGTTATCATTAAAATATATTATAAAGCAATATTAATTAAAATAGCATGGCTAGGCAAACAGAGTAGAACAGAATAGAAAGAGTAAAAATAAAATTAAATTTAAGGGAGTTTCGTATATGATGAAGTATGATGAAGGTAACTTTTTTTTTTTTTTTTTTTTGGTCTTTTTAGGGCCATGCCTGTGCCATATGTAGGTTCCCAGGCTAGGAGTCGAATAGGAACTGTAGCTGCTGGCCTACACCACAGTCAGAGAACTCCTGAAGGTAGCATTTTAAATCATAAGGAAAAAGATTAGTCAAAAGTTGATGGGAACAGTTCCCATCATGGCTCAATGGTAATAAATCCGACTAGTATCTATGAGGACGTGGGTTCAATCCCTGGCCCTCCTCAGTGAGTTAAGGATCAGTGAGCTGTAGTGTAGGTCTCAGACTCAGCTTGGATCCAGCATTGCTGTGGCTGAGATGTATGCCAGCAGCTACAGCTCTGATTCGATCCCTAGCCTGGGAATTTCCCTATGCTGCTGCAGGTGTGCAGGTGTGGCCCTAGAGACCAAAAAAAAAAAAAAAAAGAAAGAAAAGAAAGAAAAGAAAAAGAAAAAAAACTGATGGGAAAACTGGGTAGCCATCTAAAAACTAAAGTTGGATTCTTCTCTCACATGTTATACCCAACAAAATAAAGCAAAGCTAGATGAGTCACAGATATAAATATAAAAAGTGAAACCATCAAGGGGGAGGGGGAGGAAGTGAGATGGACTGGGAGTTTGGGGTTAGGAGATGCGAACTATTACATTTAGAATGGAAAAGCAATGAGGTCCTGCTGTATAGCACAGGAAACTATATCCAATCTCTTGGGATAGAACATGATGGAAGATAGTATGAGAAAAAGAAGGTATCTATCTATCTATCTATCTATCTATCTATCTATCTATCTGTCTATCTATCCATCTGTGTATCTATGTATCTATTATATATATGTATGACTGGGTCACTTTGCTAGACAGCAGAAATTGGCACACTATAAATCATCTATACTTTAATTAAAAAATAAAATAAATGAAACTATAAAATACTAAAAGAAGTTCTGAGAATTTTGAAAATGTTATAATTTTGGAATGGGAAAGTCACTATCTATATGACATAAAATCCAGAAGTCACAACAAAAGATGAATCTGACTACATAAAAATCAATATATTTCTGTATAGCATAAACAAAGTGAAAGGAAAAATGACAACCTGGGAAAAATATTTGCCACTTTTGCTATAGATAAAGGTCTATTTTTTAAAAACATAGGGAGCTCCTACAAATCAATAGGGTAAGACCACCATCCCAGAAAAAAAATGGGCAAAAATATGGAGAGTTTACAGAAAAAAAAAAAAAAGAGACAAATGGCTCCTAAATAAAGCTATACTAAAAATATGATCAAACTCATTTATGATATGAAAAATACAAATTAAAACTACAATGACATAGACTTTTGCACCATCACATTGGCAAAATTCAAGTCTGAGAAAACGTGGTCTTGGTAAGAGTGAAGAGAAAGAGGCACCCCTGCCATTGCTGATAGAAAGAGAAGTTGGTTCAAACTTCACAGAGAGAATGTTGGCAGTATCTATCAAAATTTCAAATGCCCAAATGCTAAATGCCCAGTAATTCCACTTCTGGGTATTTATCCTACAAATAAAGTATGAAGATTATGCATTTACAAAAACATTTATTGCACATTGCTTACAATAGCAAACTATTAGAAACAACATCAGTGTTCATAACTAATGAATAATTAATTATTGGTTAAATAATTCATTCTACATCTTTAAAATCTAATATTCTGTAGCCATCCAAAAGAACGAGCTAGCTGCTGTATGGACACTGAAGAGGAATAATCTTTTTTTTTTTTTGTCTTTTTGTCTATTTAGGGCTGCAGCCGCGGCAGATGGAGGTTCCCAGGCTAGGGGTTGAATCTGAGCTGTAGCCGCCGGCCTACGCCAGAGCCACAGCAATGCACAATTCGAGCCACATCTGCGACCTACACCACAGCTCACCGCAATGCCGGATCCTTAACCCACTAAGCGAAGCCAGGGATCAAACCCGAGTCCTCATGGATGCTAGTCAGGTTCGTTAACCACTGAGCCATGACAAGAACTCCAATAACCTTAAAAATATATTAGGTGTAACAAAGCAAGGTATTGAGCAGGATATACACTCTGTTTGTATACGTGTACATGTCTACACATATACGATATACATGTGTATGTATATCTTGTACATATATTATGTATCAGCTATATCTCAATAAAAGAACAAAAGAAAACACTATTTATGGTTTTATATAGACTGTCTTTGGATGAAACTGGTTAACGAGGTTGCCCTGAGGGAGAGGAACTGGGAGGTGGTGGGGACAGGAGGGTGAAAGGACCACTTTTCTCTAATGCTTTTGTGCCACTTAGATCCTTTGAATTTTGTTCACTGGGCATGTACAAACTGTCTAACAATAAAACATTTTATTTAAAAGTTTAACATGAACTGATAAAGGAACTAGCAACCTTTGATCATATGTTAGAATTACTAAATAACAAGTCATCTGTTTATAAAGAAAGCTTAGGAGTACAAGGATAAAAAAGAGAAATACTTATTTCATAAAGATCAAAGCAATTTAGTGCTTTGCCACCATAATTCAAAAATTACCTCAGTACCTTAATGCATGGTGTGCCCCCCCACCACATTCCAATAAGGGCCGACTACCTCATTGATCCTAAACATTTCCTCTGAAAAGCGATCAATGTCCCCTGACTGGCCATTAAATAGATTTTGAAAAGCTCTTCAATCCGTATCAGTCTCATATCCTTATTTAGTTCCTCAAATTTGCCCTCAGCTGGGAATCACGCAGGCGACTGTGATTCTGTTGTGTTCACCACTCATTTGAAGGGCCCCATCCATCATCATTTCTAGGCCTTTTCTGATGCAATGTAGCTTGTTCTTTGTCTTTCTTAAAAACTGAATGGCTGTTAAATTATCCATTTATCTTCCTTCAGATTTTCTGTTCGGTTTCTCGGGCCCTCTCAGGGCTGTCTTTTCTACCTTGTTTGCTGACTTTTCATTTCACTGCCCCTGCTCTTGGCGGCATCTTGGCTCACCACGCTGTCCTTCAAAACAAACTCCCTACTTCTTTCTGCTTTCTGTGAGTTCAAAATAGTTTTCCCTATCCCTCCCGCCTGGATAGCTTTGAAAACTTGGAGATAATATGCTTCAAATTTTATACGTAGATGACAGGGAGTATTGGGAGAAAGCCTACACAGAAGGTCAAAAGTCTAGGAGTTTCGCCACCTTAAGTGACTTTTTGGGGTTTCACTTTCCTCATCTACAGATGATCTGCAAGCTTGCTTCTAGATGAACATTTATTTTACTACTGCAGTATTTCACTTCTGCGATGTTTCTGTTTCAGGTGCCCCAATAAGGACATAAGGTCTGTATTAACATTAATGCCTGATGTGTTAATACACATCAATTCAGGCAGCAGTAGGTTCTACTGGTTAGGAGTCTGGATTTGAAGGCAGGGAAAAAAAAACAAAAAACAAAAAACTAAGCTCTGTCACTTAATATTTGTGTGTTTTTAAACCCTCCAGCTTCAGTTTTCACACCTGAAAGGGGGATGACAGAAGTATTTAACTCGATATTGCTAAGAGGATTAAATCACATAATGCTTGGAAAATCAGTCTAGTGCCTGGCACATGGGAAGTGCTCAGCAAATGTTACAGACTCACTACATCTTAGTGAGACAGGCAGTTTGGCTACTTATTATCTAAATTTCCCAAGGAGGCTACTGAAGCTTAGAGATGATATTAATGATAACAAGAATAATGCATCACAGGTATGGAGGGCTTTAGTATATAATGTTTACTTTCCCAATGCATTTCCGCCTGCTCCATCACCTTTCGTTCAGACTCTTGGAAAGGTTGATATTAACTATCATCACTTCCATTTGCTCCAAGAAGAAAGTCACTTTGTAAGGCCAAACGCTTTTAAAAAACAGCAGAGTAGGAGTTACTTCCAGTCAAAGCTGCAAGCCAGTGGGGATCGCCAGGAAAAGAAAGCAGAGGATAATAAGGAGCAGTAGTTTTGATGAACAAGGAGCAGGGATCTGGGAGAGGGTGCTTATGAACACACTCAGCCTTTATTGCCTTATCTTAGGTCTCTTTTCTCATTCCCTCTGCCTTCTTCTCTGTCTCTGCTGCTCCTTCTCTTGTCATATTTCAGTTTCAGCTGTTCAGACCATCTGTAGTACTAAGATCACAGGCAGCATGTTAAGTCAAGGACTTGGAGAATCATTCTTCCTTTTCTGTTATTTTATGGTTCCATAGTTTATCCATCCCTTTGCTGGTAGGAGGCATTCATACATTGAAACTCCCCTCAATTCACTGGGGCAATTCTGAGCAGTCAGTGTAACCTCCCTAGTCCCTCAGCCGTGAAATAAAGACAGAAATGCTAACGCCTGCCACAGGGCAGCTCAGGAATGGAAGGTCATTTCAGGGCACGCTGAAGGCACAGGATGCCAAGGAAACATAAGAACTTCCGAGCAGCTACGTGCTGCCACACACTTCCCGTCCTGTCACGACGAGGGCTGTGCTGCTAAGGGGGGCAGTCCTGGGGGGGGTCTCATGGCAACTGAGTAACAACCTACAGACCCCACTGCTCCAGCACGGGGGAGGGCAGAGGTTGGGGCTCACCGTGTGTGCTGGCCATTGTGGCCGAGGAACAGAGACCGGGAACACAAATAAGAATAATGTGCTAATAAAGGAAAATGCAGTGGGTCCTGGAGGCTGGAATATCTACCTCCTGGGAGGCAAACTGAAGTTTTACAGGGAGCTTGTCCTCTGAGCAGATTGCTACAGTCAGAGCAGGATTTGCTGGGGAGAAGAGGGAAGGGCAGGCCTGGCAGGGACAGCTATGTGAGCAAAGGCACAGGGCATGGAATATGAGTGGGGGAGAAATATGGGACATGGCTAGTGGCCAGCAAGGGCAGAGGGTACAGAGCAAGGCAGGAGAGAAGGCGACCCTGGTAAGGTCCAAAGCACTAGCTTAGCTCTTTGCCTCTCTGATGGCGAGGGAGGGTCTAAAGGACTCACAATCAGATCTGCTTTAGGAAGATAACCCTGGTGTTAAGGTGGAGGATGGACCCCGAGATGTGAAACTGGGGAGGGGCTGCAGGGCATAATGAGGGGCTGAGTGGAGGCAGCTGGCAGTGGGCACAGAGTCAGGAGAACCCTCTGGTATAGGAGGACCCGGGGAGGGGGAAAATTATGACAAGACAACTAGAAAATACCAGACAAGGAGTTCCATGGCGGCCCAGTGGTTAGGGATCTGGAGTTGTCACCGGTCACTGCTGTGGCCCAGGTTTGATCCCAGTCTCAGGAACCTTGAATGCCACAGCTGCAGCCACCCCCCCAAATATATTAGACAAGAATAATACCAGGCATTTGGCGCTGTTTTATAACATATTTCTTGTCTTTTTTATATTAGAAGTTTTTTTAAAGTTGTCTTTTTTTTTTTCCCCCTTTTTTTTGGCTACACCTGGGGCACGTGGAAGTTCCCAGGCTGGGGATGCAATCTTCGCCTCAGCAGTGACCCGAGCTGCTACAGAGACAACACTGGATCCTAACCCGCTGCACCACAAGGGAACTCCTAAAGGTGTCTTTTGTCTTCTGCCTTTAGCCTGTGCTCCAAACTCCTTTCTCCTTCAGTTTTTTGACTTGCTTCCATTCCTTCCTATTGGAGGCATTCCTCAACATACTGTGGCCCTTATCTGTTAGCATATATGTAGGCACAAGACACTGAAATATGTTTTCCAGGCAGTGTGTAAAGTGGGGTGGGGGAGTAGGAGAGTTTGTGAATGTTGCTAGGGGGCTTCATTTTTGGGTGTCCTGCAGGGAGCTGAGGCTTTCGCTGAGGTTCCCAAGTGCAAGTACATTCAGATCTTTTCTCTGAGGCTATGTGTCCCCTTCTGCAGACATCCTGGGACGTTACTTCCTTTCCAGCTTCCAATATTTGAGGATATCTTATGTCCTCTCACATTCTATTGTCCTTGAGTGTTTATATCTTTTTTTTTTTTTTTTTTTTTTTAAGAGATGCAGGAGTTCCTGTTGTGGCTCAGTGGTAAATAACCAACTAGTATCCATGAGGACGTGGGTTTGATCCCTGGCCTCACTCAGTGGGTTAAGAATCTGGCACTGCCATGAATTTTGGTGTAGGTCACAGACACGGCTTGGATTCTGCATTGCTGTGGCTGTGGTGTAGGCTGGCAGCTGTAGCTCCAATTTGACTCCTAGCCTGGGAACTTCCATTTGCTGCAGGTGCGGCCCTAAAAAGACAAAAAAGATGCAGTTTATTATTTCTTTTTCTTCTTCTTTTTTTTTTTTTTTTTGGTCTTTTTGTCTTTTCTAGGGCCACACCCGTGGTACATGGAGATTCCCACGCTAAGGGTCAAATTGGAGCTATAGCTGCCGGCCTACACCACAGCCATGGCAACACCAGATCCTTAACCCACTGAGCGGGGCCAGGGGTTGAATCCTAAACCTCATGGTTCCTAGTCAGATTCGTTTCCACTGTGCCAAGATGGGAACTCTGCAATTTATTATTTCTAATCACACCTAATAGCATTGATTCATAAGTCAATAAAATATTGGAAGGTGCTCATTTCAGAGTTATCTCAATTAGTAAAAAAAACAAAACTAAACAACCAAAAAAAGTAGGGGATGACTGAAGAAAGTATGTCATTGTTTTGATACTTGGCTGCCATTTCAAAGGATAACATGAAAATTATGTTAGGGATGTGGAGATGTTTTGACCTTATGTTAAGTAACCAAAGCAGACTCCTCTCAAGCACCTGGGTGGAAAGGCGTTTGCATGTGGCTGACAGGACGAAGGGGCATCACAGGAAAAAGAGAATGTGAGTCCGTCCTTCTCCCCACAGTCCACCTGCTTTTGATGACTGGGGTATTATCTGAGGCTGTACGTGTTTTCTCTTCTGTGCTCTTCATTTTCTTCTCAGTTGTTAACATACTTATTTCCAGGCTGTTCAAAGTACTGCAGGCCTTTTCTTTCTTTTTTCTTTTTTTTGCCTTTTCTAGGGCCGCTTCCGAGGCATATGGAGGTTCCCAGGCTAGGGGTCTAATCAGAGCTATAGCTGCCGGCCTACCCCCAGAGCCACAGCAATGCGGGATCCGAGCCTCGTCTGCAACCTACACCACATCTCACGGCAACGCCGGATCCTTAACCCACTGAGCAAGGCCAGGGATCGAACCCTCAACCTCTTGGTTCCTAGTCGGATTCTTTAACCACTGAGCCATGAGGGGAACTCCCTGCAGGCCTTTTCTATCCTACTCCTTAAAACTCTTCCAGCCTCTTCCAGTTTCCCAAGAAAGTTTATATCTTTAAATAAATTCCTTCATTGTTTTATTAATAGACTTTTCAGAAGGATAAAGGAATAAACTAGAGAGGTCGATCTGCCATCTTTTACTGGCAACATCAACTGATTTGCAGGTGGAAGTGTTAGGTCAAGGACAGCTTGACATCAACCCTTCTGAGAAAGTACTTCTCTAGTGAGTAACCAGCTGAACAGAATCCATTAGCCCATTTGGAGCTCTAGGAACTGCTCTCCCTGAATCTTTACTTGGGTCCCCAGTAACTTCCCCTCTGAAGAATTCAGAGCTTTATTTTGTAAATGGGAGGTTTACAGAAGCAGAGCACTGCTGATAAAATGGACTGGCACTGAGGCTGTACGTGTTTTCTCTTCTGTACGTGTTTTCTCTTCAGGGCAGCGGAGTGGGAAAAAGCAAAGTAAGGCTGAGAGGATGTGGCTTGGAAATTCTGGTTCTTCTATGTACCAATTGCTTCATTTTGGTTAAATCCATTAGCTGCTGCTGTTGCTGCTGCTGCTGCTGCTGCTTCTGCTTCTTCATCTTCTTCTTTTTTTTTTTTTTTTTGTCTTTTGTCTTTTGTCTTTTAGGGCCGCACCCGTGGCATATAGAGGTTCCCAGGCTAGGGGTCTAATCGGAGCTGTTGCTATTGCCTATGCCAGATCCACAGCAGTGCCAAATCCGAGCCACGTCTGCAACCTACACCACAGCTCACGGCAACACTGGATCCTTAACCCACTGAGTAAGGCCAGGAATCAAACCTGCCACCTCATGGTTTCTAGTTGGATATGTTTCCGCTGCTCCATGATGGGAACTCCTCATTAGCTTCTTTAGGTTTCAGTTTCCTCATACTATACAACTTAGACCATTAGACATTACAGGATCCAGGATGAAGGATTTTCTTCCTTCACAGAGTTAAGAGTCAAATTAAATTGTGTATGTAAAAGCACTTTATAAACTTTAAAATATAAGCCCTTATCCAGTGGCCACTATAGTTAATATTCAATAAACATCTGCTTACTGAAAAAGTATGCATAAGGATACCTTTGTACCCTTATTTATATTAATATTGAACTTCTTTTCCAAAAACTCAGTCTAATAGAAGTCTTTAACTCTGCTTTAGACTCTGGCTATCAGATTCAACTGTTGGGCCGCCATGTTCATTGTACATGAGGCTGAGCACCTTGCTCTCCAATCACACTGTCATTTAGCACCTGCTTGCGAAGATGAGGCAATGGGCCTTGAGTGATTTATCTAAAATTTTTATGGGTGCAGCTTTGATAACTAAATATAAGCGTAGTGATAGCTGAGGGCCCAGATACTCCCTGAGTTCTCTTAGGAAACATCTGGAGTAATCCACAGGATTCTGTTTGGCAACAGCACCATAAAAGTGTTTTATCTCATGCCTCACTTCCCAGGAGCAAAAACAATGCTGACCTTCCAAATAAACATTAAATTGCAGAAATTTTGGAGAAGCAATTAGAATGCAAAAAATCATCTTTTTTTTTGTTTTTTTTAAATCTTTTTAGGTCTGCACCCGAGGCATATGGAGGTTCCCAAGCTAGGGATCGAATCAGAGCTGCACCTTCTAGCCTACACCACAGCTCACGGCAACACCAGATCCTTAACCCACTGGCTGAGGCCAGGGATCAAACCTGCGTCCTCATGGATACTAGTCAGATTCATTTCTGCTTGAGTCACAACAGGCACTCCCAAAAAATCATCTTTAAAAGAGGACTTGATTCATTTCCTAGTGAAAAATGTGTTTTTTTCCGTCTCTCTTCCTCCCTCCTTCCCTCCTCTTTCCTCCTCCCTTCCTTCCTTCTCTCCTTTTTCTTCTGAAAAGAGTCACAGAGAGAAGGCCAAGAACAAGAGGTAAGCCAGTGTTTAAAATATGCTTTCTAGAGGAACTAGAAAGTAACTGAAGTAAAGACAGCATTCCAAGCCTTGTATGGACTTGGGATTAAATAATTTTTAGCTTTGTGATTCCAAAGCAGAATTGCTTTTAAAAGAGTTATTTATGCTGGTCAGCTGAATAGGGAGAAATAGATCTTATCTTAAATTCTATCCTCAAAAGCCTTATTAGGGAGTATAATTCTTTTTACCAGATCCCAGCATTTTAATATAGATTCATGATGGCAGTTTTGAGCTCATAAAGTGTATATAAATAGAAATGGATTCCTACTATGTAAAAATAGTTTTTTTAAAAGTTGCATGAAATAAAGTCTATTTTATTTACAAGAATGTACACAAAGCTGGTTGCTTTATCAAGCCTAACTAATTTTTTAAAAGTGAAAAATTCCCTCTAAAATTAAACAGCCTGGCATGCCAGGTACTCAGGAAGAACTCTGAGCTATAGCCAAGGGTGTGAGATGCTTTCACCTGCCATAAATCATGCATGATGCAGGAAGCCCCATGAACCTGAATGGTTTGCTATTGAGGAGCCCTCTCTGCTATTCAGCACTTCATCCTACAGAGCACATTATTATTTCTTGTTTGTATTGATAACTCTTTGGCGCTGAAGGATCTGAAAAGTCTTCTAAGTCAAAAGAAAACTCTATTTTATTCATGATAACCTCATATGTTTTACTATATTGTAATTTCTTGAAATCAGATGTTCACAATATATAATTTCTTGAAATCTGTGTATATGTTAGCTCTCCTTATTAACTTGAATATTAAAATAACTAGAAGACTATATTTTCTGCCAATGCTGGATAGTTGAAAAAGTCAAAGCCCTGAAAAAATTCATGGCTATAAACTCGTCTTTTTACACCAGAATTAAGGGCCAATTCAACCATGATGAGAACTAAACTACTTTCTAAAAAGATATAGGCCATATACTTCAGATTATGGGCAGGAATATAACAGTGCACACTCTGATGAAAGGTTTTATATATTTATAGGTGATAATTTAAAATGACATTACAACCTTATTTTGCACATTCCACTGCTTATTAGTTCTGTGGTCCTGCAGCCCATGATTCTTTCTTCTATTTCTTCATTTATTCAACCAACATCACTTTTAATGTTCTAGGTACTGTTCTGGGTACCAGGAATATGCTGGTCCCAAGAAACTAGTCCAACAGGAAAGAGAAACAGAAAAGATAGACGGAAAGATAACCACAATACAAAGTGTTATGTGTGGTTTGGAAGAAATGGGTAGAGTGCTACAGAAGAGAGGAGGTGATGGTTTCGGTTGCCCTTTTCTAGGCAGAAACAAGAGGGAGGAAGGTATAAGCAAAGGCAAAGGAAGACGGACAAAAGGGCTTGTGAGTCCTGTGCTTTGGGGCACATGGTGCGCATGGGTGTCAGGAGGTGAGGCCGAGAGGCAGGGGCCTCAGAATGAGAGGGCTGACCCCAGGAATCTGGAAGGTATCTGATAGATGGTGGTAGTAACCCAAGGTTTTTAAGATGCCATGATCTGATTTGTTGTTGTTGTTGTTATTGGCCTTTTTTTCTTGGTCTTTTTTTAGGGCTACACCTGCAGCACATGGAAGTTCCCAGGCTAGGGGTCGAATCGGAGCTATAGCTGCCGGCCTACACCACAGCCACAGCAACGTGGGATCCAAGCCCACCCCCCGGCCTCCTGTCTGCAAGCTCATGGCAGCGCTGGATCCCTAACATGCTACTGAGCAAGGCCAGGGATGAAACCTACATCCTCATGGATACTGGTCAGATTCATTTCTGCTGAGCCATGAAGGGAACTCCTGATTTTTTTTTTAATAAGGAAAATCATTTTGGCAGAAGTTTGGAAGACAGGGTATGACATTGGGGGAAGTTAAGATTTCTCTTCCATTTGTATTTGGCTATTGGTACCTAGAAAATTTTGAACAGGTTTTACTACCAGCACTCAGACTTGGGTATGGTATATGTAACATGGGCAATAGTTTGAAAATATTAAACCAGTGTTTTTCCTCTGCTTGAATTGTGATGCTGTGGCTCCCCACCCATTAGCTCAGTAGGCTTTCCTCCTTCAGGCAAATGGTGGTTCCCAGTGAGGAACAGCAAACCACCGTCATCAGGCTTTGAGAGAGAATAACTCTCATGACCAGATTTGTGTGGTGAGAAAGGGGATTTCTAAATTCCAGAACTCTTAAGAACCAAGACTGGCTAAGTCAGATCATCAAGTCTGACTGCAAAGCTCTGGCGTGGAGAACACACCGGAGACCACATAAGGCGGCTCCCCATCAGACTAGGAAAAGAAAATTCAAAAACTTTCTACTATGGGTATTAGAGAAAGGGGGGGGGGGGAAGTAGGGAGAGCGGGGAGGAGAGAAAGAAGGAGGAGAGACAGAAAGGGAATGAGAGAGGAGGGGAGATTGAGATCACAAGTGAGTGTCTTAGTTCTGTGCTCCTTGGGGGTCAAACCCTGAGGGTGAGGGGAAGGCTTGTCTCTGAATCTCAGAGCCTAAATCAGGAAAATGACAGAACTTTCCTGGAACAAGTTGGCATTACCCAGGCAACATATTAGAAAGCGGAGAAGCTGTTGCCCTCTGTCCTGCTGTGTGGATAGCAGGGTGAAAACCAGGTGACGGGAACTGACCAGGAAGCTGGTGGCAGCTGGCCATGAGAGCCTGGCCATGAGCAGACCAGGGTCTGCTCAAAGTGCTTGTCACACCCACACCACTGTCCTGGAGGCCAGCTTGGCATCACGCTGAGTCCGGATCCCACAGGCAGAGGGTATACTCAGGGTCCCTTTCCCCAGAGTCACAGAACAGTTACAAGGACAGGTGAGCACCCCTAGCACCAAGATGTCAGCTGGGGAGAAGAAATGGCTTTGATTGGGAACAATTCACCTTATCGTCTTCCCAAGGACTTGTTTTAACCAGAAGGAAGTGAGAGACTTTGTTAAGTACCAGTCCCTGAATTCGGCCACCCATCACCAGGAAAAGGTGGAGCCAGAAAGACAAATTATAGAGAATATAGGAAATTATTTTCTTCCTTCCTTCCTTTCCTCCCTCTTCCATTCTGTTTTTCTTTCTTCTGGTGTTTCTAGAGTTATATATGACGTCATTTCATATATGTCCCCTTCTTTGTAAAGACGGATAAGAAAGTAGCCTCAATGATTTCCTTCTCTCATTCACAGGAATACTAAATGTTGTAGATGAAACATTTATAGGAAACTGATTTGTATAGTGTCCTATTTTTTTAAGTATGTGATGAATTGTCCTCTCTACCCACATTCCATTTCTTGTAGGCTTTTAAGCGGCGATGATGTTAGAGTCTCACCAGTCACTCTGTAGCTCACTTTTTCTTTTTTTTAAAAAAATTGAACACAAAATATGACCTATCTAGGGAATGTTGAGTTGTTTTTCAAGTACTTTTATTGGTATCAGAAAAATTGTCTTGGAGCAGCACCTTACTTCTTTTCCAGTTTATCAATCCTAACTCCTGGTTTCTACAACTTAAATGGTATTTTAAATATTTTTCCCTCCCTTCTTTCCAGACAACATATTAATAATTGCATCAGGTGGAATGGATTTTCCAAAAGACCACTACAACTGAAGGCAAGAAAGAAGTCAAAAGTTACAATAATCACAACATTGGAAGCCCTGTCTGTTGTGGAAACCCCACGACATTTTTATGAAGAGGCAACACTCTTGGCAAACTCTTCTTTGAATGGCAAAAGAGAACTATTCTGGCTAGATTCTATCCAGGTCAAGCCCTTTTTCATTATCTGTCAAACACTCCAAAATCAAGAGCCAGGCTGGGATGAGCTGAAACTCTGATTATGTTCATAATAAAAATTAAATCCCTCAATCCTTAACCAACAGAAGATTTATAATGTCTCTGTGCATCATTGAAATTCTAGGTGCACTGAGGTTTGATTAAGTTGGGAATGAAGATAAAGGGCAAAAGCTCAGCCTGCTATTGCAAAGGCAGGCTCAGTGTGATGCTGCCACATCAGGTTTTCTGTTTATCCCTAAGGCTGGTGCAGCAAGGACTTCAAAGTTTGATGGTGTCTGGATTTTTCCCCCCCCTCTTCATTCTTTCTGTTTTTTCTTTCTCCAAAGATGTTGAGCAGCAGGCTAATGGATCCCCAGCAGGGGGCAAAGACAGCAGAAAGCACGGGAATCAGATGTCAATGTATTCCTCCGAGATACCCTGCTAGGACAGAGCTAACTAACCAGGGCTTTAGTCTTCTCTTGGGGAACACGCTTTGATGGTTCCCTGCCCACTCTCGGCTTCCTATATGCTTCCTGATTAAAATGCTGTCACAGATAAATCATGACTTCTGCCTGTTAGGACCATTTCCTTTCTTTTAGTTTGTTCTTTCTTCTCTCTTTCCTTTCTTTCTCTTTTTTCTCTCTCTCTTCCTTCCCTCCTTCCCTCCTTCCTTCCTTCCTTCCTTCCTTCTTTCTTTCTTTCTTTCTTTCTTTCTTTCTTTCTTTCTGTCTGTCTTCTTTCTTTTTTTCAAGGAAAAGTTTGGCATCATAAGATTAAAAAGATGAGCAAGTTCTGGAGAATTATATACTCACATACAAACACATGTATGTAAGCATGTCACATTTCTCTACTATATAACCATCCAGGGATCTGGGACAGTTCCTTCCCTCCTTTTTAGGTTTGTCAGTCGCTTTGAGTCAATCACTAGATTACTTAGGAAACTTCTTATTGACTAGATTCCAGAGGGTTGAGGGGTTCTCATTGTTTTCCCTCAACATAGGCACAACGTGGAACCTGAAGTTGTCCCAGAGGTAAGAGTTTCAATTTTAAATGCAATGGGCTTCCAAAATGTACCAGTGTACTTTTAGTGGTTTCTCACATAGGCACATAAATAAATAGCCCTTCATGTACCAGAAAGTATTGAAAATCTACCCTTTGCTTGGAGGAGAGATCAAACTCAGCAAACTGGAGCAAAAGTGGAAAGTGCTTGATCTGTTTTGACCAAGCACAACCCCCTCAAACCCATGAAGTGAAACCAATTTACCCAGTGAAAGTCAGTGAAGTCAAAAAGCTGCGCTAAAACCATGTGTGTATCTACTGCCCCGTGGCCCCTCTGCCCTCACCTCCACATGCCCCGTCCTGACCTGGGCTGTACCCAGCAGCCTCGGCCACGCCACGCCTTTGGTTGGCTTCTCCCTTTGCTGGACCACATCTCTCCACACTGCTCTGCCTACGAGGAGGTGCCCGATCACAATGTATGAATCTGTTTGCTTCAGGCTCTGCATGAGGTTTCTTGCCACCCCAACCTGTCCCACATGGGTGCAGGGCCCTGGCCATTAAAAGGACATTTTTTTTTGGTCTCATAGCTACTGTTCTGTATCCTTTTGCCCGCTGCTCAGACTGACTTAGCAAAGCCACTTTGGATTCTTATGCTCCTATCCTCTCCCAGAGTTTGGGATTCTTGCTACCTGCATACTTTCCCATTTGCCTCTATCCTCTCAGACCCTGTATTGTTGCACTTGCCCATGAAAAACTCCAAACCGACTGTTTGGCAACAACCTGAGTTTCTGGAGACATTTTGCTTCATTGACCAATGTTGCATCAGGGACCTGCATTGCTTGGCAAATCATTTCCTCAAGATTTTCTCTTTGGACTGATGATGACTTCTGCCCACTGACTGATTCCATTTCCATTCTGGATCACCAACAGTTAAAGTGAGATTTTTCGGTTAAGTAACAAAAAACACCCAACCAGTGGAGATAGGACAAAATGGGGACTCTCAGGGAGCATACTTGAAGTCATTCTACAAGGTTTCAGTTTGAGGGCTTTTTGAAATGTTGATTTCAAAGTTATATAAATTTGCAACATATAACATATACATTATAAAGCATTCATAAATGAAATCTGTGAGATTTAAAAAAAATAAGTGATAAGAAATTTTTAAAAAAAAGAGCATGAATTTTCACTCTGTCCCCTGAGAAGATACAGCAGCAGGTATGAATACAAACTTTTATAAACGGCTCCTTCCACATTTCTCTATAGATGCCATGTTTTGCCTGTTGGTTTAGTAAGAAAAGATTGGGAAGAATATCTAGCAGAGGTGAAGTGAGGCAGTGGAAAAGCTGCTACACCAAAAACAAGGCTATAGATGAGAGAGACACAATGCAATTTGGTGGGAGCATCACTAATTTTTTTATAAGTCAGCCCTTGGAGGGGAGGTGGAGAAGGGAGGTAACTAGCTCTAAACTATTGAATCAACAGTTGAAAACTTAAGTTTAAAAGCATTGGTTTTGTTTGTTTGTTTTTGTCTTTTCTAAGGCCGCACCCGCAGCATATGGGGTCTAATCTGAGCTGTAGCTGCCAGCCTACGCCAGAGCCTCAGCAATGTGGGATCCGAGCCGCAACCTACACCACAGCTCACGGCAACGCCAGGTCCTTAACCCACTGAGCGAGGCCAGGGATCAAACCCACAACCTCATGGTTCCTAGTCAGATTCATTTCCACTGCTCCACGACAGGAACTCCATAATACTGAGTTCTTAATGGAGTTACATAGAAGCCGTGAGTGCCCCTTGTGTGGCTCAGACAGAAATGGATGTTATAGACGGAAGGTGCTTTTCAACACCCGATGGCCCAGACCATGGAGTCAGAGCAGAAGGCCATGTTTCACGGAACTCTCTGTCTCACAAGATATTAATAAAAGTGAAAGAAAAATTGTAAAAAAAACCAACAACACAAAAAACAAAAACTGACAGAGATTTCCATGGTTAAACATTTGACAAATTCAGAGTTAATCATGTTAAACACGCTTCTCTCCTGGACTTCTCTGAGCCGTCAGTATTTATTTCAATGTGCACAAGAGGTTCCCTAATTATTGGGCCTGAGAACTCTTTTTGAAAAGATACCTACCAGGCTATGGCTGGATACATATGTTCCATGGGGAACAGCTCAGGAAATGCTGAGATAAAATATTATTGTCCCTGGTTTATAGATGGAGTTGAGGCCCAGGGAGATTATGTTCTAGAAGGAGAATCAGGTCTCTGGCCTCTAAGTACCAACTCTTCTCAGGGGAACCATTAGAAATCCAAGGAGAGGGAGTTCTGTTGTGGCGCAGTGGAAACAAACCTGAACCTGACTAGGATCCATGAGGACGTGTGTTTGATCCCTGGCTCCGCTCAGTGGATCAAGGATCCAGCATTGCCATGAGCTGTGGTGTAGGTTGGAGACTAGGCCCGGATCCCGAGTTGCTGTGGTGTGGCGTAGGCCAGTAGCTACACCTCCGATTCGACCCCTAGCCTGGGAACCTCCATGTGCTGCAGGTGTGGCCCAAAAAGAAAAAAGAAAAGAAATCTGAGGCGAGAGAAACTAACTGTAACTGGCGTTCCTGGCAACATACAAAGCCTGGAAGGATGTCCTGAAACTAGAACTTCTGAAAATGAAGCACATACATTCTTCTTTCCTGGCTTGGTCCAGACACACAAACCCTTCTGAATCATGCTTACCTGATACAAAGGCATGCAGATGCTATCAATCCACTCCAGTTGCAACCGAGGCAGCTCATCCTTCCGGTTTCGATCAAAAATAGCCTAGAATGGGGGAGGAGAAGCTTGCTTTATTACACTGGAGTCTTTCAGCACTTTGTCAAACACTTTGCCATGATGATCCGATTTTTACCAACTGAACACTTCACAAATCACAATCAATCTTTACACGTACTTTCTTTGCCTTTATCTATGATGAGAAATAAAGTATTTTCACCTCTTTTTATGAGATTTGTAAGCGAATTTATTTGAACTTTATAGCACACAACTCCTTGGGGCCAAAATCTGTCTCTAGATACAGGTAACTGCCACTAAATCAAGTCATCAAGTCCTGGGAATTGGGAAGTCAAAAGAAGAGGAAGTGTTTTATTGCCACAAAAATAGGGCAGGCTTTTGTTTTTATAGCAAGAGAGGGTGGGATCAATTGGAAAAGATCCTTAAAAGCAATTTTATTTTAAATAGAAACTATGTATTAATTTTCAGGGTGGGGGCACTTTTGTGTTTTTTTAGTAAGGTCCTGTCATTAAATCTTTAATTTAGGTTCTGTCCTAAATTTTTAATCTATCATTGGATGGATGATGGGGGGAGGTACTGATTCCCTCCTCATTCCCAGCCTTTAAACTTTCTGATTTTATAATGTTTAGAAAATTTTGATATCTATTTTTGAGAAAAAGAAGTGACTTATTTCTATTGGGCAGACATGAAAAGAGAGATAATCCATTGGAATTGATGGATCCCTTGAAAAAAACTCTGCCAGCCCTACTCCAGTGAGAATGTCCCTCTCTTTGTCCTTAAGGAGTAAGGCCAGGCTCTAAGAAGCAAGCCTGCTCTGCCTTACTGTCTTAAAGCAGGTTTTGTCTTTCCTCTAAATAAAATGTGGCATCCACATCATTTTGCTGTTCATTCACATAGGTCATGAGGGCAAATTCAAGACATCCCCTGGATCCAGGTATGTTGAAAAATCCTGCATCTGCCAGACTTAGGAAGGAGGGTGGGAGTGGGTGGGGCCAAAATCACTAGCTGCAGCGGCTCACAAGATAGAAGTGCATTGCCCAGGAAAAGATCTCCAAGTTAGGGAGAAGATCACTATCTCCCGTAGGCTCTGCTCATCCTTGTCTTGCAATGTGAAATATAGGTATCAGGAAAGAGGACTAGACATTTAGAAAAGACCGTGAAATGCGCTGGAGGAAAGGCTGGTTCTTGTGAACTGCATGAAATCTTGGTCCAAAATGTTCCTTTAAAAATATTACTCTGTTTTATCCTCACTATAGCTCTCATGGCTATCTGAAATTTTCATATTAATTTAATTACTCTGTTTCTGGTGCATAATTTTTTTTTAATTCACTGGTTTTTATATATTCACAGTTAGCTGTGAAACATAACCATAGTCAATTTTAGAACATTTTTTTTATCACCCCAAGAAAATCACATACCAATCAGTAGTAGCTCTTCATTCTTCCCCAAATCCCCCCACCTGCTGTCTCTACAGACTTGCTTATTCTGCACATGTCATATAAATGGAATCATATCATATGTGGTCCCTTGTGATTGGCTTCTTTCCCTCAGAATAATGTTTTCAAGGTTTACCCCTGTATGCATGCGTTGGCACTTCACTCATTTTTACTGACAAAATGTCATTCCCCTGTATAGATATACCAGATTTTGGTTACCTTTTCGTCAGCAGATGGACATTCTGGTCGTTTCCACTTTTTGGGTGTTGTGAATAATGCCACTACAAACATTCATGTACAGGTTTTGTATGGATGTATGTTTTCATTTCTCTTGAGGGTATACCTAGAGGTAGGATTGCTGGCCATATGGTAACGCTAACGTTTAATGTTTTGAGGAATTGCTGAACTTTTTTCCAAAGCGGCTGCATCATTTTATAATCTCACCAGCAATGTACAAAGTTTCAATTTCTCTACATCCTTGCCAACTCTTGCTATCATCTTTTAGATTATAATCATCTTAGTGGGTGTGAAGTCATATCTCACTGTGGTTTTGATTTGTATTTCCGATGACTAGTGATTTTGAACTTTTTTTTCTCCCGTGTGCTTCTTGGCCAATTATATATATTCCTTGAAGAAATCTCTATTTAGATCCTTTACCCATGTAATAAATTAGGTTATTTGTCTTTCTATTGTTGAGTAGCAATAGTTTTTACATATTTTAGATATTAGGCCCATATCAGATCTACACTTTCCAAATAATTTCTCCCATTCTGTGGGTTGTCTTTTCACTACCTTTTTTTTTTTTTTTTTTTTTTGGTCTTTTTAGGGCCGCACCTGTGGCATATGGAGGTTCCCAGGTTAGGGGTCTAATGGGAGCTGTAGCTGCTGGCCTACACCAGAGCCACAGCAATGCCAGATCCGAGCTGTGTCTGTGACCTATACCACAGGTCACGGCAATGCCAGATCCTTAACCCTATGAGCAAGGCCAGGGATTGAACCTGCAACCTCATGGTTCCTAGTTGGATTCATTTCCTCTGTGCCACAATGGGAACTCCTCTTTACAGTATTTTGCATCTTATAATTGATTACTAGTGATTATTTACTTAATGGTATATTTCCCACCAGTTGATTAGCTTCTTGAAGGCAGGGAATACGGTACCTTGCTCATGGCTGGATATGCTACGTCCAGCTTCATGCTAGCTACTTGAAGGGATTCAAGTATGTTCTTTGAACTAATTCATTGTTTCCAGCATTAATCTGGCTTTAGCCCAGATTAGCCTTCATCTTCATGAAGTTACTCTTATGACCTTTAGGACTATGACACCTGAAAGGGCTCTTGGACAATTTCATTCCTAAATATCAAGGAATAATGGACATAAAGTGTGTCAGATCTGGGTGTGTGCATTTCCAGACATTTCTGGAGAAGCGCTAAAGTGGGATACCCCTGCCACAGCAACCAGGTCCCTCCTGAGGTGATGGTCATCAGCCGTGTTAAGTGGGCTTTTGTGGGGAGAAAGCAGTACAATGGCTATGATTCCATAATTTCACTTATGTCTTCAGAAAATCCCTTACCTGCGCCTACAGAAGTTCCTTAGTGCTGCACCACTGCACCTGCCAGCTCACCAATGCTGGCAAGTGACTCATATTTTCCATTTAATTAAATGGCCTGTGGTGCTGCTGCCTTGTAAGCCGTTCAGAGGATGCCTCTGAAACAGTTTTTCAAAAAAGTGGAAAGTTTTCATTTGAAAATAGATATACAAATAGCTGACAGAAATTTGGGTTGTACTACGTTTTACACATTAACCGTGTATTCCAATCTAGTATCTTCAGTTTTATAACCAAATTTGGTGACACCACTAAAAAAAGAACAAAGGGATGTTTTGCAAACAGTATAAATAGATGTCGCTTTGGAAGCTAAAATAATTGATGAGTGTTTTAACCTATATAGTCTTCTGATCTTTTACAGATAAACAACAAATAAAGAATAATCAAAATTAGTAAGACTGGAGTTCTGACTTTAAATGGGTGAACCTATTTAGATCAGGAGCTAGTTCTGCCACTTTTCCTTGTTTTTCAATGTCAGCAAAGAAAGGTGCTTTAAAACTTGAAGATCTTATAAATACCTGCAAATATTCAAAACTGAGTTGATCTGCATCCTCAAAAACAGACCCTTTTTAAAAACAAAAAACAAAAAAACCCAGACATTCTTGACACCTGACACATTCCTTGACCTTCATTGAATCTTTTGGGTTGTGGCAGACTTTAAAATACTCTGCACCATTCTTAGAGTCATTGGAGGGGTATGTTTTTAGCTATCCATTTAGTAAGAATAAGGAGAGCGTCCCCTCCTTGAGGGTGGTGACCAAGGCATTTATATCATTGTCTCCCAGTGAGTAAAAACTGCATCATCCTTAGCCTATGGTAAAGTAAGCCTCAAATAATAACTGAATGGATGAGTCCAATAGAAATAGTGTTTCAATCAGCAGAACCTAGTCCTCCAGGTGCAACTGTTCACTTTGCAAGAAAAGAAACAGAGACTTGAAATGATTTGTTTTGGGGATTTTGGAAAGTTCAAAATTGGAAAATAAAATCCAGAATATCCATTATTTACTGCACCTGCCTGTTCTAGCTCCTCAAGGCTGGACAGCTTGCCTTTAATTCTTTTCTGTATTTCTGTTCCAAAGCGACCATCTACTATAAAGAAAACACCAGCCCCGAGTTTTGAGTTATTCAGATGCCACTCTGCAGTCCCCTCTTGTGCCTGCTTGCACCAGCCACTGTCAGAGTACAGGAAATGCTTGTTTAAATAGATCAGCTTTCTTAATCAGAAACCTGGGAATAAGAGTGTTTGGCATCTAGGTTCAATTAAAGTTTTCAACTCTCAGAAGTACTTTCTTAAATCCATTTTCAGTCTTTCCCATTTTCGAAGTGTGAAGTTATTTTTGAAAATGTCACTCAAAAGAGTAAATATATCATAAGAAAAGGAGGAACTGGAGTTCCCACTGTGGCGCAGTGGAAACAAATCCGACTAGGAACCATGAGGATGCGGGTTCAATCCCTGGCCTCGCTCAGTGGGTTGGGGATCCAGCATTGCCGAGAGCTGTGGTGTAGGTCACAGACACAGCTCAAATCCCAAGTTGCGGTGGCTGTGGTATAGGCCAGCAGCTACAGCTCCAATTTGACCCCTACCCTGGGAACCTCCCTATGCCTTAGGTGCAGCCCTTAAAAAAAAAAAAAAAAAGAAAAGAGAAAAGGATGAACTTACTGAAGGAGTGAGTTTGAGTTCTGCTCTCTCCCGATCTCCTTGCTCAAAGAACTCACTGGTTACAAGTTCAGCCACCTGAAACATAGAAATATTTTAATCAATGGGTATGTGTAATTTATCATGAGACTCAGACGATATTTCAGGCTTATGTGTAGGGCAGTTGTCTTCAAGGCAGACAATCATTTAAAAAGCTTATGAGGAAGTACATTAACCTTTTGTGTTTGAAGGTATTTCAGGATTTAATCGATGGAACTGATTTTCTTTTAATCAGAAAAAGTTGTGCAATGTATTTTTGTTTATTTTTATTGAAGTGGAGTTGTAGTGCTTACATATCCGGGATGAGGCATGAGGTTGCCACCTTCAAAGTAGGAAATGTCCTTATCCAGATAAATGAAACAAATAATGGCTTAATAATGACTGATGTTATTACAATATATTATTATATTTGTAATAATAACTCAGCCAACTTTTGGTTGTTTTTATGTAGATTCTTTGCTTTGTTGCATGCTTTTTATGTTAGCTTTGTTTCATCTTGCTGTCACAAAAACTCCTTAGCCACGGCACCCTACCGGTATTTGTGTGCACTCTGGAAGGGAAAACCCCAGGGCCCACACTTTGCTTCCCAAAGTAGCAATCAGTCAAAGGACAGGACTAATGCTAGAGTCACTGATCATTCCATTTCCAGCATGCTATGATACAGTTGGTACAAGCACAATGGAATAGCTGTTCTACCCCAAACCACAGAGTTTTTTCCAAAGTAAGGACAAATTTTTTTTTTCTACTTTTCGTCCATTAGTGTGGTTAATCAGAAGCTACTGATCACAGTGAAGCTTACAGATTTTTTTTTTCTTCCCAAGCCCTGTGGTTCTAAGGATAGCTTTATGGGATGCAAACTGATATAACAGGTTAGTGCCGAACAGTATTTTCAACCACACTCTGGTGTGCAGCTAGGAAATCTGAGATGAACTAGCTGGATTTACAAAATGTTGGAAGAGCAGAAAACAAAGCCTAGACAGCAAGAAGATCTGGATTCCCCAGACTAATTTTTTCTCTATTCCTGGCTCTTATAAAGATGAAGTTCTTAGGTCTGGCAAAGTTTAATTTTGGTTTAATTTTGGCTTAATTTCTATTCCATTTTGGTTTAATTTTGGTTTAATTTCTATTCCAGGCACTTATAAAGATGAGGTTCTTAGGTCTGGCAATGTTTAATTTTGGTTTAATTTTGGCCAAGTGCAGAGAATCAAGAAAATTTACCTAAGTACATCTCTCAAGAGATTTTTGTCAATGATAAATCATAACCACTGATAAAACTTAAAAAGTGTCTTACACACACATACACAGACACACACATCTGAGAGTAGCAAGTATACAGTCATTTAATAAGAAATAGTTCAGATTTTAAAAATTTAAAAAATTCAACAGCATAAAATTAGTTGGAACTGCCTCACTCCTCTGTCTCCAGTTTCTGCCACTGCCTTTCATAGTAGCACTCCAGGCCTCTCTCGTTGGTCTCTGGCCTTCCTTAAAAGAATAAATGGTCCCCTCAGGACCTGGCCTCATTATTCCCTTCCCAGAACTCTCCCTCCGCCTCCTCTGAGGTAGGTCTTTTGCGCTAAAAAGTGCACGTGTGCACATCAGGTCACCCCAAGGAGAGAGTCCTGCAGAGGTTGGTAGCCCCTGGAAAGCAAAGAAATTAAAACAAAATCCTGTCCTTGAGCTTTCTACAGTGGTCTTGGGTATTTCCCCTGTGTTTCTTTCACAGCTCAACTTGTATCGCTCTTTCATTTGTACTTAAAAACCCAATCAGGACAATTAAGTGGTCCTGACTGAATTTTTTATTAAAGAAGGAAATTGAGATGCTAATCAGGCCTTGGGGGATCACAGGGGGAACCCACATGCTTAGCCATGTGCATAAGGAAGGCAAAGGGAAATAGACACCAGTGAAAAAACATTTTTAAAAGGAAGTAAAAAAAAATCAACATCCAGGAAATTGGAAATATATTTATATTTTTAAAAGAAGTTTCTATTGTTCTTGTCCAACTGTTTCTCAAAACCCTATTAGAACTGAGTATGTTTTTGAAAATACCTAACCTATTCAATCTGGATACAAACACAAATGAGATCTACAGTTTAGAGTTGTGACAAGATTTCTGATGGAAACATTTGGAAAAAGATAGTTTTGTGCTTTATTTCTCTGATGCCATGAGTTTCTGTATCAATCAGCAGAAGCTCAAATCCTAAAAATAAAATATTTATTTAAAATAAAAGTTATAATCAGTGACCAAGAAGACCCCCTACAAGTAGCCATTGGGCCTCTTTGATCTAGAATCTCCATGCAGAAATTTTTTTTGCTCTCAAGCACTTTGTCCTGTCACTTTCTGGCTCCCAAGTGTGCTGCTGCTCCTTTAGTTGTGACATGCATTTCACTGGGGTCCTGAAGGCCCTGGCACAACATCCCTCATCCACCCCTTTTTAGTCCTCTCTCTTTTGCCCCAGTCTCCCTAACTTGCCCCTACTCTCCACCACCTTCCGCTCCCATCGCAGGGGCCACTCCCAGTACTACATTTGTCCCCAACACCTGGAAGAGCACCTACATCTTCTCTGCAGTTTATTCCCCAACTTTACTGTAAGGGAGGCCTCCCCACCCTGGGGAAGGGAAGGGTTTGCAGATAAGGAGAGAGAAGCCACGCAACCACACAGATCCTTCACCACAACCTGCTTTATGAAATGTCAAGCATGTCACACTGAAGTGAAAACTAAGGCTGTCATGGAAGAGAGCTCTTTATTGGAACAGAGTCTAGAGGAAAACTGCATCACCTGCATTGAACTGTGAGGTGAGCCAGATATGAACTTGTATTTGTGTTAAACAACTGAAAGTTGAGAAAATATTTGTTATTGCAGCAAAGCCTGGCTTAGCCTTGACTAGCACCCAAATTGGTATGGAAGTCAGGTGCTACTGGTAAAAAGGAAGACAGGGAGGAAGAAAGAGAGAAAGGGAAAGGAAATTAAGGAAAGAAAAGAAAGAAAGGAAAAGACCCAAAAAATATCTGACATTAACTTGGGAGCCAGGTATAAAACAGGGAGGCAATAGTTGTTAAAGCTGTTAAGAAGGATGATCCGTGTTGCACAGTGGCGAAATATTTTGTATACTTCTCATGGAAATTAAGCAGATAAAGTATCTAATGAACTTACAGCCTTGGGGAAGAGATTGGAAAACAAAGATAATAGCTTGTGATGGTTGCTACTGACTGTTTTGCTAGGTATTATAAGAAGTGAGCTCAGAAAAGCACTGGCAGGTGTATAGCCAGGAATGAAAGGAAATAAAGTCACCAATTCAGGGTCCTGTAGGGATAGAACATGAAACTGCTTCCTAACCCCAAGCTGTGTCATTTTGAATGACAGAGGCCAATCAAGACAGCCTTGCAACAAGAATCAAATCAAAAGTGTGGCCAGTGCACACACAGTTAAAAACTCTGACCCACACATTTTATCTCCTTTCAGTTAGATAAAATGGCTCAGAGAAATGATTTAACTACTTGGTTCTCCTACTGGCACCTGTTGGGCCCAAAGCACTGGAAATTAGCTCATGAAAGAGAAAGATTAATATATGCTATATTTCTTTGTTTCTGAATATAAGGAAGCAAAGACATTGAGCAGGATCTAAGAATTTTGCATAGAATCAAACTGTGGCTGTGGTTATTGGCAAATGGACATGACTAGGATCAAAGACCTAGGAAGTTGACTAGATGGTTAGGAGGGTTTTGGTGTCAAAAACCCCACAAGCCTGTTACTGCTTAAAACAAGCCTTGGGCCCTCAACTTTCTCTAGGAGGAAGCAGGCTGAGAAAGCCCGCTGGCCTCCGAGTATCCTTAGCCAAGGAGGATAATGGAAAAGGAATCATTTACCAGGGTACCTCTAAAGACCATGGAAAATCATGAATTGGGAAGCATCTCCCCAAGTAGGGGGCCCACCACAGAGTAGAGGCTCTTCTCACAGAATGCCCAGTGGGATTTTGGAATTGCTGTGGCCCCCTAACTGCCAAACCTTGCCATCTCTTCTCTTTCTGAATGGAAGTGTCAAAATGGGTATCTTGTGGTGTGGGTGTGCGTTATGTGCTGCATTTTGGAGGTGTGTAAGTCTTTAGTGTGCATCTAGACCTGCTGTAGAGATTAGCACATATTGCCCAGATATCCTGGACTTTGAGCTTGATACCCCTGATGAGCTATTTGGGTCATCTCCTTTGCAGGGAGGCTATTTTGCCTGTAGGAAGGAGAGTGAATCACATTTTTGATGGTTAGAAGGGCAAACTCTGGTAATCATATTTTCCAGAGCTATTTCTGGGCACGTGGAAGGATGGCCCTTCCTGGCTGGGTGGGATCTTCTAGCAAGCTGGCCAATGAATTGCAGGGAGTGGGGTTTAATTGCCAGTGGAAGACCCACCCAGGGCCTCTGCTGGAATGATCCAGATAGTGGCTGCTCCTTCAGCCCGAGTCCAGAATAAGGACAAAGAGGCCCCAGCCAACCCTGGAGGCACAGGCCTCCCAAGTGATTTGTGGGTTTAAGCCGCTGAGATTTTGAGCTTAGTGATAACAAAGCCCATTCTGCCAAGACACTTGCATCATTTGAAAATGCTGATCAATGCCTCCTGTGTCAGAAAGCATAAAACACTGTTAAGAATGAAAGCTTTGGAACCTAATCTGCTAGGATTTGAATACCCAGCTCCACCACTTACTAGCTGTATGACCTCAAGCTACTGAGCCCTTCTAAGCTTCATTTGTCCCACTGGTGAAATAGTAATGATCACTGTATTAGTTTCCTAAGGCTGCTATAAATTACCACAAACTTGGTGGCTTAAAGCAATTGAAATGTATTCTCTCATGGTTCTGGAAGCCAGGAGTTCAATATCAATTCACTGGACAGAACTCAAGTTGTTGGCAGGTCCACACTTCCTCTGGAGGCTCTAGGGGAGAATCTGTACTTTGCTGCTTCATTTCTGGTGGCTTTCAGCATCCCTTTGCCTGGGACCACATCACTCTAGTCTCTGCCTTGTCTTCATATCACCTTCTCCTCTTCTGAATGCCTCCCCCGTGCCTCTCTCTTGTAAGGATACTCGGGACTGAATTTAGGGCCCACCTGGATAATTCAGGCTAATAATGATGATTATGATGGCCCTTAATCACATCTGCAAAGACCCCTTTTCCTTCTAAGGTAACCTTTACAGGTTCTAGGGACTAGAACCTGATACCTTGAGGTTACCATTATTTAGCCTACAACAGTAGCTATACCTACCTCAAAAGGGGGTTTTTGAAGATTAAGTGAGATAATACTTATAACATTAACATTAGTTATTTGGTTGGTATAACATTAACATTAGTTATTTGGTTGGTAAATATTTGTTTTTTATTATTATATGAATGTATCCTTTTTTCCCCTAAAATCTTAAGATACCAAGTTACCATTTTAGACCCCACAGCCCACCCAGTAGGTGCCTCAAAAAAAAAAAAAAAAAAAGCTATTAACCAAATACTAAAAACTGCTCTTGCTCCAGAACTAGCACTTTTGGGCAGTGAAACCAGATAGGTGGCAAAACCATTAAATTTTTGGTACACGTTAAATATGATACTGCCTATTTTGGCCAAAGAGCCCTCTGATCTCTAAGTAGACTTAAAAAAAAAAAAGAAAGAAAGAAAAATACAGTTTCTTTTTTACCTCCTTTTTTAAGGAAAAACAATGTGAAAAAACTGGACCTTGTGCAAAAACATGATTATCTATTCAAAAACAATATGTTTGAAACTTCTGCCTTCAGAAATGGTCAATGTTATTTGGATTTAGTGCATTAAGAAAAAATATCTTATGGAGTCAGAAATATTATTTCTCACTGGAAGCACGATAAAGGCTGGGCAATAAACTATGTCGCGCCTAAGCCTCCTGCTATTTTTTACACCGAGTTAATACTGATGCAAATTGCCTAGGGTTTCAGTGCCTGGTAGACAGGGCTCTGGGAATACTGTCCCCCCCAGTCCCTCCTCTGCTGAGCCCTGCCATTAATCACCACTTGCCTGTCTTGAGATCTCCCACGGTTTGGTCACAGCTCCAAGGTCACAGGCTGTCATTAACATTGATCTGAAAAACAGAACCAAACAAAACAGCCTGAATAATCTTTTGTTGCATTCCTAAACAAACCCGTCCTGGAGACATAAATAAATAAAATGGGACCAAGGCCAGCTCACATCTTCTTTTCCTCAACAAGGGAAGCACTGTTTATACTTGCATGTTTAGCATCTCCATCATGTGGCCACACTGCTTAGGAAGAAGACAAAGCTTGCGCCCACCCTCCGTGGCCCTTTTGTTTTGTCTGCGGCAGATCAAGGAAAGCAAAGCACAGCTTTTTCTATACCTGGCCAAGCAAGCTCTGCTTAAAATAATTTGTAATGGATGATGCTTTTTATTTTTAACTCTCAGCAAGGGAATCTGTATATGATACTATATACATAGCTGATGAGCTTATTTACCAGTGTATTGCTGATTGATGGCGACGGAATAAAACCCACACCAAAGAGGCGAGCCACAAGCCCTGCTAGGGGCTCCTGCATTTTCTTCGGTTCTGTGGGGCTAAGATTTACGGGGGGAGAGGCACATGGCTTCACTCCAGTTTACTACCTGGCTACAACCATGTTTTACAAGCATTATGAAGAAGAAACATATTCAGCTACAGCTTTCATTAATTTGAGCACATAAGAAAGCACAGCAAAGAGGTGAATCAGATTTTTGAAAGGCAGATTTCTATTGGTCTGCCTAGAATCTACACTGAACCAGGGATATAAAAAACACAGGGTACAATCCACATTGTAGATAGCTCTGGTACATCGACTCAGATGCAGTGAGAAGGGAAAAAAAAATCAGGCACACTCTTTGTCCAAAATGTGCTTTCTTTGTACTAAAACCAGCAGCATGTGATGAAAAGTACTGAAGAATCTGAGCTGGGAAACCACATCCTGGCTGACTCCCTTTGGAAGAAAGGGGTGTGCTGTTCAAGGTCAGAGGCTGTCCCGATGTCAGGTGTTAACATTTCATTCCCTGCCGGATTCGAATGCCTTGGAAACATGTCTGCTTCCCAGATGGCAGAGCATGCCTAGATGGTGGTGGGGTTTGTGTAACTTCCCCAGGAAACCCCTCCAGGGAACAACGCAGACTGGCAGATCACAATAGGTCATTCAAAAGCACAACCAGGCAGCACCAGCAGGAGCAGCCCTCTTGGAATCAGGCAGCATCTCACTCCAAACACTCCTCTGCTAAGCACTATGCAGAGACACAGCAGTCTATTCTTCGTATTTGATCTTTTGTGACAGGAGCTTCTACAGTGCCCACCGTGTACCCGCCTCTGTGCTAAGTGCTTTACCAACTACCTACTAGCTAACTACTAACTAAATGACTCCTCGGCACAAGTGTTATTCCCACTTTACAGAGAGGTCATGGAAGCATGGAGAGATGAAGTAACTCTCCCAAAGTGAGCAAAGGATTCAGGATTCTGTGCTTGTCACAAAGCTGCCAGAGCCCCTCTTGCTACATTCCAGTGCTTCTCATTGTAGGTTCTGCTGGTGCCAGCGAGGGACGAGACTGTAGGACTCTCGTTGTACTTTGTAGTCTGTCTCCTGGACAGAAAATACTCTTTGTGAGGTTGCCTACTGGTACCATAACTTGGGTAATTACTTAAGTGCCATCTGCTTGATAATTTGAAGGTTACCTCTCAAATTCATATCAACATTCATCAGCCAATCAACATGTTCATTGAATATCTGCCATAGGGGCGCTAACAAGAATTCTAGTAGCTACTGTTTATTGAACGGGCATCATAGGGTGACTCACAGTTTCTGTATGAGGTGGGGATACTATTATTATCTCCATTTTTGAAACAAATAGTAGTTTGTATTCCTGAATCAGAGAGGTCAGGGAGCTTGCCTGAGGTTACACATCGAGGAGGGAGCAAAGTTAGAATTGGGATCCCTACTGTCTGACAGAAGAGTGTCTACTTTCAATAAATACAGTGGAGCAGACAGTCTGTACAGAGAAGGCAGACAAGAAGAGGCTGGGAGGGAGGACGATGGAGGGTCTGAAACCTTTATCCACTTGGTGCTGGGGAGTCAATTAAGGTTGGGGGTTCAGGAGGGACCTGGGCAGAGCTTCAAGGCGAGGGCTTTAGGTGGTAGATGTGGACATCATTTAAGAAGGAGAAAATGGAAGCACGGAGACAGTAGGAAAGCATTATTGATTAAGGCCAAAACAAAGAAGGGGAGAAAGGATGGAAACGTAAGATAAGGGTGGGAGCTTCAGGGGAGAACAGAAGGAGGTGAATTCGTAGTTTTACCTTATTTTTTGTTCAAGCCTCTATACTTGAAAGGCTTTCTCTAGAAGAAGAGAGCAAGGAGGGAGTTTGTAGCAACTCTGTGAGTCTTGAGGTCTGCATTACTCTGGTCCAATTTACAGTTAGGTGGTGCAGTGTACTTAGTGCAGTTTAGGAATGAATGGTCAGGGGAGTTCCCGTCATGGCTCAGTGGAAATTAGTATCCATGAGGATGCAAGTTTGATCCCTGGCCTCACTCAGTGGGTTAAGGATCCGGTGTTGCTGTGAGCTGTGGTGTGGGTCACAGACACGGCTCGGATCCCACGTTGCTGTGGCTGTGGTGTAGGCCAGCAGCTACAGACCCCAGCCTGGGAACTTCCATATGCCATGGGTATGGCCCTAAAAAGACAAAAAAAAAAAAAAAAAAAAAAAAAAAAAAAGACAAAAAAAAAAGAAAGGTCAGGAATGGTCTTGGGGGCAGGAGGAGGGAGAACAGCGTGTCCCCGGGTGTCTTCAGCTCTCAGCAGCTGGCTATTCTCTTGCCTCTCCTCTCCTAGATGCCAAAATTGTTTCAGTGATTATCTTTATCTTGCAATAATCATTACTCTCTTACAGCCTTCCAAACTATTAGCAACTCAAAAGGAATACATTTTAAAAGATATATTCAAATTCAGTAAAAGGTGACATGGACAAACTGAACTTTGAGCTCACCAAAGAAAAAGATTACACCTCACAGTCTGCCCTGTTTTACTGTTTTCAGTTTTAAACACAAAGACCCCGAATGTTCAATGTAAAATGACAGAACTGAAGTAACTCACGTTCTGTTTCTTCTCTTTGCCATCGTGGTGCTTTACTATCATCGTTTATTCTGAATATACTGTTTAAAAGCAGGAAGGTGATGCTCCCAGAGGTTGGAGACACACACTGCGCCCCGATGGAGCGCAAAAGGTTCCGGACCCTTCGGAGCTTACTCTTGAAAATGTGTCCTGTCTATCTGTGCCAGGGGCTGAGGGATACGTGCACAGCGAATGGAGAGAAGTAATAATGTGCTCATGTGAAGCTTTCGTATCAATTATTTTGATACTCGACAGTAACCTCAGCAATTGTTTAGAACTTATACCAACAAAAATTCTTCCTCCGGGAAGAGTGTCTCATCGTTGACATTGTTTAGATTGCAGGCACATGGTGATGATAAAAAGCAGATCGACTCTGAGTTGGTTTTATTACTAGTTTAACATTCTCTAAGGCAGCCTCTCCCCCATCAGGGCCTCCCTCACTTGCACATGGTCAGAGTCCAGCCATGAAATGGGGGGGAGGGTGAAGCTCGGGGGAGGGGAGAGTTCCTGGGCATCTCACCTCTGCTTTACACACTGTACTTCCAAGTTAAGTTTTCTTATACACAGGGTTCCCGGCCAGAAAGTTTGCAAACCTCTGTAGGAAAACATCCAGGTGGAGACATGTCTTGAGCACTGGCATTTTAGGAGTTGTGCTCAGGAGAGAAGCCAGACCCAAGAAACCTGGTGAGACCATTTGTGAAGATGCTGAGGAACCAGAGAAGAATTCCAAAACTAGGTCTTTGGAGGAGAGTTGTATTTAGGGGGAAGTAGGGAGGAGGAAGGGCTGGAGGACACACCGCAGATGGAAGAGTCAGAAGAAAGTAGAAAATCCAGAAGAACATGGCTTTGCAGAAGCCAAGGCAGGAGAGAATTTTAGGAAAGGAAAGGCCAGTGCCATTAAGGTTGTAAAAATAATGTATTGAGGAAATAAAAAATTAAAAAAAATTTTTTTGACCAGACCCAGGGGAAAAAAAAAAAAGAGATCAAGGAAGCTGAAGAGAACAAAGGCCATAGGATTTGATCCTTGGGAGGTAGCCAGTGACTTTCAAAAGGAGCAGCACATTTCAGGGATTTAATTCTTCAATAGAAGAATTTACTCTAAATACCTTTGCAGCAACATGGATGGAACTAGAGACGCTTATACTAAGTGAAGTAAGTCAGAAAGAGAAAGACAAATACCATATGTTATCACTTATATCTGGAATCTAATGTATGGCACAAATGAGCCTTTCTACAGAAAAGAAACGCATGGACTTGGAAAACAGACTTGTGGTTGCCAAGGAGGAGGGGGAGGGAGTGGGACGGACTGGGAATCTGGGGTTAATAGATGCAAATTATTGCATTAGGAATGGATAAGCAATGAGATCCTGCTGTATAACACTGGGAACTATATCTAATCACTTGTGATGGAGCATGATGGAGGATAATGTGAGAAAAAGAATGTCTATGTATGTGTGTGTGTGTGTATATATATATATATATATGTATATATATGTGATGCTCAAAGAACTGGGGGTTTATCTGCAATGTTTTAATATGTTACAGAAGGATATATTTCTATCATTACTTGTGGAATTCAAAATTATTTAAAAAGAAAGAAACTGCCTTGTAAACTGGACCTTAAGAAGAAGGCAGATTTTAGGGATGAATTTTTTTTTTTTTCTTGAACTGAGTAGATAGAAGCATATCTTTTATGCCTAGAAAGGTCATGATGGAAAAGACCCAGATTTTGAAAACATAAGCCAAAGGCATATAATCGACACAGCAAGGTCAGGGGTCCGGGTGGGGGTGGAGGCAGGGCGGGGAGGGACGGGAATAGGACAAGGGCCAGATACTAGTGTTGAAGAGAGAAAGGGTCCTTCTCCCCTTCACCACCACTACCCCCACCACACCAGAAAAGATGAAGAAAAGATCTGTAAAAATAACACAGAGAAATATTCATGTGGGGCAGGGAAGTAGAGGACCCTCTTCTGAGAGAGTGAGAAGAGGGGTCAGCTGCAGAGGGAAGGGGCAGGCAAGGCTATGAGTTTGAGGATGGACGTGAAGGTCTGTCCAGCCCAGGTGGGTAGGGGCTGGGATAGGGATCCCACTGGGGGAGATGCTGGTGGCTTCCTGGCTGTGGAGCAGACATGCTGAGCCCATAATCATGGCCTCATAAGCCTTCCCAGAAATATTTAACAGCTGTGGAACAGGACTAAGATACCAGAAAGTTTGAGGCTGGGTGGGTGGGGGGATGACAGTGGAAGGACAAGGGTACCAGAGAAAGATACTAGTGCCTCACCAGCTGGAGTGGCTGCAGTTGGGGGGTTACAGCGTGACACATGAAAGTGATAGTTTGCTGCTGTCTTTTTCTAAACAACTGGGAAGAAGTCCTATGAAAGGTGTAGAACAGACTCTTTATTTCCACCACTAAAATCTGATTGGTTTTATATTTGCAATGCCTACTGTCTCTAAAGAAAAACAAAACTTAACTCTTCACTTTTCCTGGTTCTGTATAACTGTTTTTGGGGATGCAAAAAAATCCTCTCTCCTCTGCAACTTGCATGCCATTGAACAGGACCAATTAGAACATCATTTTCCTTTTTTTTTTGCTTTTTAGGGCAAACGGAGGTTCTCAGGCTGGGGATCAAATCAGCTACAGCTGTCGGCCTCCGCCACAGCCACAGCAACGCAGGATCCAAGCCCAGTCTGCGACCTACACCACAGCTCGCGGCAACGCCGGATCCTTAACCCACTGAGCGAGGCCAGGGATTGAACCCACAACCTCATGGTTCCTAGTCAGATTGTTTCCACTGTGCCACAAAGGGAACTCCCATTTTCCACTTTTGAAGACAAATTTATGGAGAGGAGACAAAATAAAGTAAAAGATGAAAAGACTCATTCTCTTATCTTTTCTCCAATTATTCAACTAACCTTTGAACGTTTTGAATGTAAGTTAAGATTTGTTACTTAAAAACCACTTGTGTGCTCTTAGTAAAGCTTGGCTAAATCTTCATTCAAATAATGAAGAAACACATACACAAGAGCTTTTTCTTACCGAAATATATCACGATGGTTTTTGACGTTCCAATCATATTCTCCTTTACTGACAAGTTCGAAGAATTCTGTTCTCCTCCTGTACGAAATCAAATGAAAAAAAAAAACAAACAAACCTGGAATGAAATTTCTCAGTCTGCAGGGTGACATAAACACATTTGTGGGAAAATATAAGACTACCTCAAACCAAGTAACTTAATATTTGAAATCATGAGGCTAAAGTGCTTTCAAAATAAATCACTTCTGAAAAAATGTTGAGGCTGTGCTGAAAAAAAAGCCACAATCATTTCTGAATGTATTTACAACGGAGGAGATTATCGAGCCATAAAACAGAAATCAGTGTGGTCCCGCATTTGGAATTACTTGCTGTGACACTTCCTGAAAGTCAGAGAAGGGAGGCAAGGGCACATAAAAACAGGAACAGTTCCAGAATGTTCTTTTATCATTCAACATAGAACTGACCTGTATATGATCCAAGATAAGATAAACACCCTGGTAGTAAATTCAGCACAAATACTTTTGTTGAGGTTAGAAAACAACCATTTCGCCAAACAACTATTTCACCACTTCAGTGCTTAAACGTGTAGGCTCCGGAGTCAGTGTGGTTTCACGAATGGCTCAGCTGCTTTTTTGCTATGCAACTTTGCAGAATCACTTAAACCCTCTGAGCCTCAATGTCCTAATCTCTAGCTTGGGGACTGTATTTGCTGACTCAGAGTCATTGTGAGGATTAAATGAGACGACGTAGGCAAAGCACTTAGCACGGCTTCTGCATGTTTTAAGTGCTGGGTACACACGTGTGTGGAATCACATTTGGAGATGTGTAGATGTGGAAGGGACCAGAAGGGAATCCTCGAAAGTTGTGAAAAATAGGGTGACTTATTCTTAGTTTCAAAACTTTTTTTTTTTTTTTTTTTTTTTTGGCTTTTTAGGGCCACACATGTGGCATATGGAGGTTCCCAGGCTAGGGGTTGAATCAGAACTGTAGCTGCCGGCCTACGCCACAGTCATGGCAACGCCAGATTCGAGACAATCCTGGATCCTTAACCCACTGAGCAAGACCAGAGATCGAACCTGTGTCCTCATGGATGCTAGTCAGATTCATTTCTGCTGAGCCACGATGGGAACTCCCTCAAAACTTTGCTTTAATCCAGCTATATAATTTTTCATTTTTATATTGAGAAGGGGAAAAAAAAAAAAAGATCACCATTTTGATTCTTTAAGACTCATTTCTCAAGGCTTCACCTTCTTGGCACTTCCTAATGAGAGACTATTCAAAGGATCCTGACACACTGTTTCCCAAAGAGCATCTCAAAAAATGCTGCTCTTAGGAGGTGCTGCACGTCAAGGGATTCCCTGGCCAACTGGGTTTGAGAACTGCTGCCTGTGATATACCTCTTTTGGGTGATTCGCCACCCACAGTAGCCTTTTGAAGGCTCTGAGAAATACTGAGAAAAGCCTGCTCACCCTGGCTTAACCACAGAATTCCATTGCACTGAGGTTTTAAGGAATGCTTTGGAAAATACTACCATGTCATTTATGGTGGAAATCATAATAGGATCTTAGACACTTAGTGCTGACCCCCTATAGTCTGGGGGAAAAAGGACAAGATGCTTAGTGCTACTGGCTCCCCTGTTTCTGGTCTGGAGTTCCCAGCACCAGCTGGTCAACAGTATGGACTTCCTGTCCTCTGGTCAGACAGTCTACTCGAGTTACCTGCAAGGGGGCAGGTCAGGAAGACAAGTAGGTGACTCACTTCCTTGTTTGAGACACAAAGACAGCTCCTGGATCAGCCTCTTCAAGTGGGTACAGGTCAAGGCCATACCACCGATGGGACACTCTCCCCAACAACCTCAGAGCACTCAGCAGAGATGGCCCTGCAGAGTCACACCAAAGAGACCAGCAGCGCCCCTCTCCTTTGGATGGGCAGGGGTGGCCATATCTTTTCTTTTTCTTCTTTTGCTTTTATTTTTTATTTAGGGCCATGCCCATGGCATATGGAAGTTCCCAGGCTAAGGGTCAAATTGGAGCTGTGGCTGCGGACCTATACCACAGTCCCAGCAACTTAGGATCTGAGCCGTGTCTGCAACCTACACCAACCACAGCTCACAGCAATGCCAGAACCTGAACCCACTGAGAGAGGCCAGGGATCGCACCTGGGTCCTCATGGATACTAGTCGGATTTGTTTCCACGGAGCCACAACAGGAACTCCCCATATCTTTTCTTCCTATAACTTTACCATCTTTTTTCATTTGCTCACTCCCTTCCTTATGACCAAGGTCTTTACAACCACGGTCGTGCCTTTTGACATCACCACCGCTGACTGTGAAATGCAACAGAAAGGGAGGCAGTGGAATGGAAAGAGCCCAGGTCTGAACTCAAACTCTCTTGGGCTTACTGCTGACTGTCACTCATTAGCTGTATGGGCCTAGGCAAGTGGTTCCACATGGCTGAGCCTCAGTTTCCAGCTTTGTGGTGAGAGTTTTCAGGGTGTGTCAAGTTTTTGGCACCGGTGGATATTGACTACCTGACAGCCATGATTAATATGTAAATAATATGAATAGTGTTATTGCCAACAGTGAGCCACAATGGACCAGGTGGACTACCTGGAGACTGATGAGGTCATCTACTTCTTTCTTCTCCCTGAATGGAAATTGATCTTCTTTTGACGAATTCTGGAGCAGAAAGTTTGGTTCAACAGATGTTTACTGAACGCTTACTCTATGCCAACAATTTACTAGTCTTTATGGACCTAAGACATGAGTGCAAGTTGAAAACATCTCTGAGTTTAGCAGGGACAAATAAATAGGTAATCACCCTTACAAGGTGATACTAATGATAATACTAATGATACTGGGATGAGAGTGAGGTTGGGGAGACCCTGACCTTGGGCACAAAATCAGCATAAATACAAAAAAAAAAATCCATCATGATTTTTAATATAAAAAATATCAAAATTTTAGGGAGTTCCCATGGTGGCTCAGTGGCTAACAACCCGACTAGGATTCATGAGGACGCAGGATTGATCCCTGGCCTCACTCAGTGGGTTAAATATCTGGCATTGCTGTGGCTGTGGCGTAGGCTGGTGGCTGCAGCTCCGATTCAACCCCTAGCCTGGGAACCTCCATATGCCATGGGTACAGCCCTAAAAAGAAGAAAGACAAAAAAATGTATCAAAATTTTAAAGACAGGCTCTGTGACACTGCAGGCTTCATGACTCGCCTCATTTCCCTACCCTGAGGAAGCTAATATTTATTGGGTCCTTATTATGTCCCAGGTACACTTCTTGGGTTCTGTCGCTTATTAGCCACATGATCAATCTTGGGTAGGTTATTTAACTTTGCTAGGCGTCAGGTTTTTTTTTTTTTATTAGAAAAGAGTAATAGGAATTCCCATCGTGGTGCAGCAGAAACGAATCCAACTAGGAACCATGAGGTAGTGGGTTCGATCCCTGGCCTCACTCAGTGGGCTAAGGATCCGGTGTTGCCGTGAGCTGTGGTGTAGGCTGCAGACGCAGCTCGGATCCGGCATGGCTGTGGCATAGGCCAGCAGGTGTAGCTCCTATTAGACCCCTAGCCTGGGAACATGCTGTTGGTACAGCCCTAAAACACACACACAAAAAAAAAAGAAAAGAAAAAAAAGAAAAAGAAAAGAGTAATAGTAATGGGATCTGCCTTGTTAGGGTTGGTGGGAGGACTCAATGAGAGGATTTACATAAAACACTTAGCACAGTGCCTGGCATATAGTAGGTGCTCAGTAAGGATTAGCTAATGGTATCAAGCTCAGAAGGTTGACTGAACTGGCCAAAGCTGGTGAGTGGCAAAGCTGGGATACAAACACAATCTATTGGAAAAACGGCTGCCCCAAGGAGCTAAGAGGTGCCCAGAGCGTCCTGGGAGCACAGAGGAAGGCACTTGACTTGGCCTGGAGAGTCATGGAAGACCATGGAAGGCTTTCTGAAGGAGCTTGCTAGTCTTCACGCCTGTCTTAATAAGCTCGTGGGTGTCTTTTCAATCCCATGAGTTATTCTAAGAAATCACTAGAATGCAATCTCCATGAGGACAATGGCCTGGCCCAGTTTTGTTCACTCCTGAATCCCCAGGGCCTACGACAGTGCCTTCCATGTGCTAGGTGCTTGATAAATATTGGTTGAATTAATGAGCAAAGGAAAAAGATGATTTCAGAAAACTATTCGGTAGGGGAAAAAAAAAACCCTCTTCCGTCACTGGTTTCACCTCGATTCTAGATTCACCTAGATTATTACAGGGTCTTCACAGTTGTCATTTGGAGACTGAGTTAAGAACACAACCTAAAACCTATTCAAGAAAAGCCTTGTCAGATTCTTGAAGATTAGATTCTAACTTGAACCAAGTGGACAACATTACAAGTTGTGGCAAATGTAAGAACAACATTTTCCACCAACGTCTGACCCTTCCTCCATAGCTCCTTTTATGACATAGCAACCAAATAGCACCAAAAGAATAAATCCCACAATGATGAAAATTTTAATACCTAGAGTTGCTGGTATAAAAGTCTTAAATCAACTGAAACCAAAATCAGGCCTAGGCATCACATCACATTATAAAAAAGCTAGGTTCCACTGCATCAGGACAAGAGGGAGCCTCCTCTATCCAGAGATATGGTAGACAGAGGAAGGGCAGAGTGAATCTTTTTACAGAGTGTAGAGAAATAGGGCATACTAATTTTATTTTTCCTCCACTGACAAAAGTGGAGAATAGGGTGGCTATTTCCTGATAAGTGCAATTTATTCTGGAGTCTCAAGGTTTGGCTCTTTCTCTGCTTCTCTGTCTCTATGTATATATGTATATATACATATACATATGTAGGTATATGTATACACACATATGTATATGTAAAATTGCTGGGTCACAGAATGATGTCTGTTTAATTTGAATTTTCATTATAGACTGTCAGAAGAATGTGGAACCTCTGGAAGAACTGCTGTAATCCTCTCCTGTATAGGTGAGGAAACTCAAGGTGAAGGAAGGTGAAGTGTTTTGCCCAGGGTCCCAGAGCATTTATGGGCAAATCTAGGTAGATTCTAGGTCCCCAGCCTCCTGGTTCAGCCTCTGAGATAATTTTTTTTTCTTTTTTTTTTCCAGGGCTGCACCTGCAGCATGTGGAGGTTCCCAGGCTAGGGGTCTAATTGGAGCTGTAGCCGTCTGCCTACACCAGAGCCACAGCAACGGGGGATCCGAGCCACATCTGCGACCTACACCACAGTCCACGGCAACACCGGATCCTTAACCCACTGAACGAGGCCAGGGATTGAACCCACAACCTCATGGTTCCTAGTCAGATTCGTTAACCACTGAGCCACAGCAGGAACTCCGAGGTAATCTTTATAACTGTGTGCATGAACCTTGGGGGCCCAACAGCCTTGCATGCTATGAGAATCTGGTCAGAGACGTAACAGCATTGTAGGCTGCTGTCCTAAGGAATTACCTAGTACTGAATGCCATGGCAGGCAGCAGACAGAGGATCAACAACCAGGGGATGCTTCAAAGAGCTGCAGATGGCCCAGCCCGGGTTGGTGGTCCTCGGGCTCTAGGTAGTATATTCTGACCTCCCCCTTAGTGATGATCATTCTAAAGCAACAATGTGAAATCCACTGTGCTCTTGAGAAACAAACTGGCCCCAAAGTGGCTTCTTTCAGCACCTGTATGCGAACATCTATACGGGATATGGAGTCAAAATCGGCATGTGTGAAACTGTTAGAAAGAGGAGCACTTTTAAAAACATGTGCTGCTAAATCGAACCTTTGAAAATCCACAAAATTATATAACACTCCCTAAATCCACACTCCTCTCTCCTGAGGAACTATATCATTAACTTTTCAAGCAGATCATTGGGAACCTTGGTTTTCAAGGACAATGGCAAGTACCTCAGCTAGTGAAAAGCAACTTACTGGAAAATCTCATTTATAATCAGATATGTTTTTATTAGGCTTTTATCCTGCTCTCCTGACATCTGTTCCACTCAGAAAAATAGCGGTCTTTAAAAAAGCATCATTTGAACAGAACTGCTAAAATTACCCTCAAAAATAACTCTGAAGATTGGTTACCAGTCACCCATCACCACAGTGAAAATCTTTCTGGTTTGTAATTTATCTGCAAGGCACTTTTTATTTGTGAAGTGGGAAATCACCAAGCCTGTGTATACTTTAATCAGGAATACTTTTTGGTAAATTTATATAAATCTATATGTATATATGTACACATATTCTTTATTTATCTAACTGTTCTGAATCTATTAAAAGTCTATGAATGTTAGGAAGGTTTTACTGCAGAGGCAGCAAATCATAATTGTGACTCTCCTGCAGTTTCAATGCCAGAATTATCCGACAGGGTGGCTGGAGGGTGCTGAGTGGAATGGGTTCAGGGGAGGAGGATTTTGTTCTTTCAGTGTTCCTACAGCTCACTCCATAGGCAAACCATACCTCTGCAACTGATTGCTAAATGCCAGTTCTGGAGAGATTTCTGAACTTCAGGTGTAAAAGCACCAGAGAGGAATAATATATAGGCAGATGTTAATCCCAGTAATTATGAAACAAAGGGATATATTTAATTTGGAAAGTGAATTGTCTCCCTGTGTTAGACTAGCACTGATAACACAAGGGCCAGCTAAGAACCCGAGTGAAATTACCTGTTTGATGCTGTGCTGTTGTTGACAGCATGAATAACACTGCAGGAAATGGAAAGACCAGAACGACTCTCCATATTGATAATGACAGTAAGTGAGACAATACAAGGCCCCAACCGCTGGTTCAGTTGATCCTTAAACCAGGCCAAGAAGTGGTTTAAGGGGTTGCTAGTTGGTGCATGGCCTAGTTGCCCCTGTGTTTATTTGGCACGGAGCACCCCTCATGCTGTGGGATTACTGTTTTTCTCACTTCCCCACTGGGCTCTGAGCCTGTGAAGGCAAGAATCGTGTTTTATCTGCCTGTGCATCCCCAGTAACTAGCACAGTGCCTGCCATAAAGGAGGCATCAGTAAGTGCTAATGGATACATTTCTCATATTTTATTCAGTTGCAATATCATGTGGATGTGGATATGAGGATGAGTAAAATGCTTTGATATGCATCAAAAAGTACCAAGATATTTCTTCCACTAACCTGCCACAGTGTCTATTGTTCTAACATTAGAGTAATTTCTGTAGGTTAATTTATCAGCTCTGTTAAAATATAAGAAGGTTTGGGAAAGAACAGTGGGTTAAGCCCTATAAGTCATTACACCTTACTATGCATTAATTTTTCCTCTTCCTTTCCGATATAGGGTTAGTTGAGTGCAGGCTACTGTGGAGCTTGAAAACATATTGGGTTCTTCATAAACATTTGCTGAATGACAAATGAATGAATATTCCTGTCTTCATGGCAGTAAAAACATTTGAGTTCCTTTTGTGTTTTATAAAATAAATTGTTCTAGATATTAGTCTACTTTTTTGAAGCATGGTCAAACTATAACTCCTAACAATCCAAGATAATTCAGTACACTTTGCTGTCACCATCAGATGCTTTTGAGAAATGCTACTTACTGCATCCTTTTGGAAAGACAAAGGCCAAGAAACCATTAGACTGGGCATTTTCCGTAATTGCTGATGAATGTTTGCAGAGCACAAAGGGAAATGAAAAGTCTTCAATTGGAAGATGAGTCTGATTAATTTAGAAAGTCAACTGGAAAAGGACTGAGCCCCCAAATGGATTTATAAAATCTGAATTCTTGGATAATTCTCAGTTTAAATAGTGATTGGATGCAATGTAGTGTGCAGCCGTGAGCGCAGACAACTTGATGACCTTGGGCAAATTATTCACCCTGTCTAGGTCTAGGCATCCTTAGCTATGAGATGGGGATAACAGTCTCTACCTTGCAGGTTGATATGAGAGTTCAATATCAGAGAGTTACTTTTATTTATTTATTTATTTTCTTTTTCAGGCAGCACCTGCGACACATGAAGTTCCCAGGCTAGGTGTTGAATTGGAGCTGCATCTGCCAGCCACAGCCACAGCCACAGCAATGCTGGATCTGAGCCATGTCTGTGACCTACAATACAGCTCAAGGCAACACCAGATCCTTAACCCACTGAACAGGACCAGGGATCGAACCTGGGTCCTCATGGATATCAGTCAGGTTGGTTTCCGCTGAGCCACAATGGGAACTCTAAAGAGTTAATATTTTGAGAATTTCTTATGTCAGGCAGGTTTGGGGGCTCCAAGAGTGAGCTACAGAGGAAGATGTGTGCATTCATGGAGCTCCCATCCTAGTGGTGGTAGAGGGAGATACTGTAATGCCTAGGACAGTGCTGGGCACGGAGAAGGCACCTGGTAGACGAGGGATGAAGCAGTGTGTGGTCACAATCGGTTGAAGATGAATGCTAAATTATTATTGCTATTCGATGGCGACAACCTCCATGACTGCATTAAAGCTAGAGAATCTCTGATTTCTGATGTCCCAGCTTAGCTCAACTGCAAACAAGGAGCCTCTGATTGAAGTCTCAGCCCCATCGGCGAAGCTCCTGAGCAGCTCTAACTTGGAGTCCCCCCCTTCTCCTGGAGTCTGCAGGTCTGCAACCCCTCTCCTGATCACCTTCGGTTTGATACCTAGTGGGTTTAGAATGGGCCTTACTTGCCCCTAGTGCCCAGTGTTTTCAGGAGTGGCCTCACTTTCCCCTTAATGCTCTTAAACTAATAGCTACAGAACTGCAGAGAGGATGGAAGAACAGATAAAAGCATTTTGGAGCCCAAATACTTGGCTCCAATCTCAGCTTTACCATTGAACACGGTGAACAATTTACTGAATCTCCTAAACCTGTTTCCTCACATGCACAATGAGGTCAATAACAGTACCTACTCTGATAGAACAGCTTTAAGTATTAAATGGGATAATGTGTATATAAAGCTCCCAAGTGAGCATGCAGGACATTGTAGGTGTTGTTTTTATTACTAATTACAGAAGAAGCAATGGTCCTCTTTGTTGAATTACTAGCAGACAGATAAGACAATGCAACTGTGACATCTCTTTGAAGTTTTAACACTTATAATTTTGGATCTCTCGCTCTCTCTCAGTCTACCCCAACAAGTGCCATCTTTTATGGTCCAAATTTTATTAGGTTTTCTGGCTGAATGATTCTTTTCTTTATAAGGTAATTTAAATGATCAATGTTATCAAATTTGAATTATTCAGATTATTTAAATTTTAATTATCACATAGGTAGGTAATCTCCTTTGGCCACCACAAGGACTCTATAGGAGATTGGTTCAGGTCATGTGCCTGTCCCCATGCTGCTGACCAGGAAACCAAAGCAAAGAGAGATTAACTGAGTGACTTTCTCAGAGTTACATGGCTGGTTACCAATAGGGTATATCTAATTCCTGCTTGAGATGCTGAAATTACTATTTAATTATCAAAGCTGTATTCACTGCAGGGACTCAGAAGTAGGCACAGAAATCAATTTCAGAAAACCACTCAGCAGTAACTGGAAAATGTTTTCAGTGAGTTAGAAAATCAGACTAAAGAATTAACCCCCGACTTGGGCTGTGAAGCCTAGAAATTTGCACTGAGGTTTTGTTTTAGTTTTTGTTTCTTAAACTTACGAATTTTCTTTTCACTCATCATTTATAGTATAGATTCCCGAGCTCAATCAAAGCTATTAGTATTTAAATTTACAAGTTTTTGTGGCTGTTTTCATTATTTATTTATTTATTTATTTTGCTTTTCGGGGCCACACCCGTGGCATATGGAGGTCCCCAGGCTAGAGGTCGAATCGGAGCTATGCCTACGCCTACGCCACAGCAACGCAGGACCTGAGCCGCATCTGCGTCCTACACCACAGCTCACGGCAACGCCAGATCCTTAACCCACTGAGCAAGGCCAGGGATAGAACCTGAAACCTCATGGTTCCTAGTTGGATTTCTTTCCGCTGCACCATGACAGGAACTCCTTTGTGGCTGTTTTTAAAGAGGTTCCACATTGCCAGGAATTTTACTTTTTTTTCCCTTTTGGTGCATAGCCAGAAATCCTGCTCCTAGGAATGAGTTATAACCCCCTCCAAAATGCCTGGATGGTCACCCTGACCATTCTAGACTGACTTTTCCTTTCTTTTGGGAGAAAAGCAGTGACCTTCCTTTTTGGTTGGCCTCAGTTGCCTTGAGACTTTTGATTTGAGTAGTCAGAGCAGAAGAACCAAAGTTAAAACAAACTTCTAGAAAGTGTACAGGGCCACCTCATGGCCCACTTTCTTTCAGCCATTGCTGCTCCAACCAGTGCCAGAGTTCCTGCCTTGGCTGTCCTGCGCTTTGCTTACCTCCTGCCTGGTGCTGCTCTGATTGCACGTGTGAGATGCAGGGTGGCTGGAGGAATCCCCAGCCCTCAGCCTGCACATCCTGGAAGCGTATGGGAGTTTCAACACCTGTGTTACAGCCTTGGCTGATGGAGGCTGGAGGCTGGTGGATAATTGTGAGATGCAGCTCATATAAGATTTTCAGACAGTCCCAGCAGGATCAAGCCCGACTGACAACAGTGGTGACCAACAGGAAATGTGTCTTTACAACAGCTTCCCTCCTTCCCTGTTTCACTGTTCCAGCCCCTCACTCCTATTCCTGGTGTTACCTCTGAAACTAAACTATGTGCACGCAAGCCCTTGTCTCTGGCTCTGTTTTGGGAAAGGGGAATGGGAACTCACACTGGTTTTCTATTAATCTGACTCATGTACACCTGGGAAGATGAATATTGCCATGTAATGCATCCTCAGCTCAAATGACAACTATTTCTTGATTCTCCCATTAGAGAAGGAATCTACAGTGATTGCAGAAGAGCCTTGAAACCAGAAGGTATGGGTTCCGGCTTAGCCACAAATTAGTTATGTGACCCAAGCTACACAACTAAACCTTTTTGAGCTCAGTACCTGCTCTCCACAATAAAGGAGAGGAATTGGATTACATCATTTCTAACATCCCTTCCAGTTCCACAACTGCATCTTTGGGAAATAAAAGCAACTGGGAGAAAGTCTGTAGTAGCTGCTTTCCCCCTCATTAACCCTAGGAATTGTTTTGCTTGAAAATATGGCAATACTTTAAGGCGCCTTTAGACAGGCAAGTGAATCAGCCTCCTGAAGGTCCAGATTAGAGAATGAGCAGCTATTCAGAACCTCGAAAAACAATAACGCTGACAAAAAGAGAACAAGTCAGCTTCCTTGGAGTCAGCAAACATTAGCAGGGGCTGCAGCATTAAGATAAGAGCAGAGTAATGAGAAAACGAGTTGCAACCAACTTCCTTGACTGAATTCCAGCGGTCATTCAGTGATTCGTCACATGCCTAACAAGGCTTGATGAATGGACTCCAAGTGTTGACATTTTTTTCTCCCTTAGAAGTTACTTGGAAACTTGGCTTGGGAAAATGCTTCTACTTTGAGAAAAATTACACAAAACCCTGCAACTGTTAGACATGGGAAACAGGAATGTTAAAGCGATACAAGATTCCATAAATAACCAATCGAGAAGCATCGATTCAGAAAAAGATGGAAGATCATGAGAGTTAAGTCAAAATGGGGGCCACAGAACATCAAAAAATAAACAGGCTATAAAGCAAATGAGGTTGTCGATGTCACCATTTATAAAACATACCAGACACTTAGAAGATATAAGACATTTATAGGACAGATGACATAGATACTAGTATCTCCATTTTACACATGAAGAAAAGAGGCTCAGAGAGGTAAATAGTTTGATGATACAGCTATGTAATGGCAGAGCTGGGCTTTTTACATTTAAAACATATTTTTAAAATTAAAATTTATATTATAAAGTAATACATGCATGTTGTTAACAAATCAAACAGTACTAAAAATTATTTAATCAAATAAAGACGTGTTTTTCATATTTCTGCCTTAATTGTCCTTTGACTGTATTTTCCAATGTTTCATTTGATTTTTATTTTGGCCATCATGTTTTTAATTTCCAAGAGCTCTTTCTTCTACAGTTGCATCCTGTTCTTATTTTATGGAGGCAATATTTTAGCTCTCTAAGGATATTAACAATAGCTTTTGGTTTTTGTTTTCTCTGAATTCCAATTAATTTTCTGTTTGTTTTGGCCTCTGTGTTTCATATGGGAGGCTTTCCTAAAATGTCCTGTGATCCTTGGTATCTGTGTGTAAGAGAATGGCACAAAAAAAGCTAAGCAGGAGTCATATGTGTGTCCCATACACATTGCATGGGATGTAGTTATACTAAAAAGTTACTCATTGTTTATCTGAAATTCAAATTTAACTGTCTTTCTTGGATTTCTATTTGCTGAATCTGAGAACCTTGAATATGGGGCTTACAGATGCTAGCCTCTAGGTCACTGGGCTGTGGGCTCCAAGTTTCAATCGGGAAACTTGTTCCATTTTTTTTTTTTTTATTTCATCTCCTCTTCTGAGCTCTGCATCTCATACCCACCTTGAACTTTTCTCAATCCAGAGAGCTTTCTTTCATCTCTCCAGAGAATCAATCTCTGGAAAGGGAGTTATCGAGTAGGTTGGTAGAGGACTTTGTGGGCTCTGAGTGTCCTGAAACCTGACTTTCTAGTACTCTCTCAGTCTCAAACTGTGAGTGCTGCATCCTCTTTTCAGGGTACCTTTTTGTCTCTAAGCCCCGAGCAGGGCTCTGCAGGGGAAACCAGCTGGCTTCTCAGAGTTGTCCTCCTACTTGCCACTCCCCTTGGCCAGATCTGTTACTGTTCATCAGTGGGCCTTGTGTTTCCCAGACATGCTTTGACATCTCTTATCAGTGGTTGTGGGCCCTCTCCCTTTCTCCTCGCAGATTTATGCCCTTTTGTTTTTGCTTAAAACATTTTTTATTTTGGCCATGCCCATGACATATGGATTTTCCAGAGCCAGGGATCAAACTCTGACTTTTAAACTTATTTGGTGCCATTTTAGTGGAGTTTCATAAGGGAGAAGACATAGACACTTGGGCTCAAAACACCAGGTTTAACTAGAATGCCAGAAAGAGACTTAAATCCAGACCAATATAATTCCAAAGCCTTTACTCTTGCCACCATACCATGTAATAACCCACTCATCAGAGATCAACAATAAATGCCTGTGGCATAGAGCATCAGTTGTCTATGCCAATATCTCTCTTCCCTTTTTTTTCTTAGTAATAGTACCCCTAATTTTTAGTAGGGCATATAATTACCCAAAATGAAGCCTTCAATTCCTAACCTTCCCTCAACCAAGGGGTGGCCAAGTAACTCAATTCTGACTAATGAAATGTAAGTGGAATTGTTATGTGAAGCTTCCAGAAAACTGTCTTAAAAGATAACTTGCATCACTTTTGGGCCCTTCCTTTCTTGTCCCTTCTTTCTTTCTGATAGCTAGAATATGGATATTATGCTTGGAGCTTGAGCAGCTCTCTTGGACTAAGGTGGAAACCTTGTGTTGCAGGTGGCAGCAAAGGAAGATAAAGTGGCCTGGGTCCCTGATGACTTAATGTAGCTACTCCACCAACTGCAGATTGCTTATCTCCAGACTTCTTCAATGTGACTCAGAAGTAAGCTCTTGTTATTTTGGGTGTCCTGTCTCATACAATTGCATCTAATTCTAACTCATGCAAAGGACAATAAGATCCAAAGGGAGGGAGCGACGTAGGCTTATTAGAGAAGGTGGTAGAAGATAGTTCAGCCAGAACCAGAAATGAAGGAACAGGATTCCATGTAGGGACGGTGATGTGACTGGGGCACAGGGGGACTGCATAAGGTGTTTTCAAAGGGCAACATGCAGTTTAATTAAAAACAAACAAAAAAAAAGATTATGTTATTTTTTTTCTGAAAAAACAAAAAATCCCAAACAACTGAAGAGTAACGTGTAGATCGGTCTGGTTGGAGGACAGAAATTGTGTAGGAGAGAAGAGGAAGATGAGAATGAACGATGGTTGAGGACAGATTACAGAGAACCTTGAAACTCGAGAACCAAGTTTAGAGGTTGCTTTGAAAGCAATGAAGCCACTGAAGGCTTTGGAGGTGGGGCTGGAAATACGTGTTTGGAATGTGAGCGAGGGTTAGAGTGAAGAATTTCAGGGTCTTCTCTGTATCTACCTAGAGGTAATATAGAGCTGAGGCCAGGGGAATGAATAGAGAGTAGAGAAAGAAGAACATGGGTTCAGGAACTCATACGGAGGAGCAAGGAGAAAAGAAACCTACAAGGGATCCAGAAAAGCAGAGAGAAAGGCAGGTGGGCATTGGGGAAGAAAAGAGAGTAGAAATTGGCAAACCTTCCAATATCTCAAAGAAGCTATAAAATATGAGAAATGATTAAAGGACACTGAATTTGGGGACAGGAAGTCTCTGGTGACCACCGAAAGAGCAATGTGGATCGAAAGTGCAGGTGGATGCTGGTCTCCAAAGTGTAAGAAGGAGTTGGGGAAATAAAGGGACTCGTGTGCTCCATTTATTTTAGGCAGTAAAAGAGGTCAACTGAAAAGCCATTAAAGACCGTGGGGTCAAGTCAAAGAATTTTTTAAGGAAAGGAAGTTGTTTGGCCCTGCAGAAAGGAGTAACTGGGCATATTTGCCACAGAAGAGATCACCGGGCTGCCAAGACAGGTAGTGCCTGAGGGGGCAGGTCTCACAGGGATGGAGTAGGACAGAATCGCCAGCTCAGATGGAGGATAAGAGGCACGGCTGTTCTGAGGAGAGCTAGAGGAGAGGCGAGGAATGAAGCCTTGGATTTCTGGACATCCTTTCAGCAACAATTCTTTTCATTAGCATCGTCACTGCCATTACAGATCTTAACCAGAAGTAATAGTCTGCAAAAGCAATCTTAGCCAGTCTCTGAAATAAAAACGGCCATCTCTTAGCTTCAGCCAAGAGTCCCAAACAAGGCTCATAAAACAGAAAAAAGATAAATCTCATGACTGTAGCCCAGATTGTCTTGTTTTATAGACCCCACCTTAATGAAGTTCTTTTTTTTTTTAATTCAAAAAATTTTTATATTTTATGGCTAATTCTCAGCATATGGAAGTTCCCAGACCAGGGATTGAATCCGAGCCGCGGCTGTGGCAACACCAGATCCTTTAACCTACTGTGGTGGGCCAGGGATTGAACCCGAGCTGCTGCAGTCGGATTCTTAACCCACAGCACCGCAGTAGGAACTCCAATGAAGTTCTTTTAGATGGGGGGGGGGGGAAGTTTAGCTCATTTACACATGGATATCAGTGCTAGAATAACAGCAACCCCCCGGTATGGACCTGAAAATTAATTACAGGAGGAAACTTTGGATATCCATTTGTCAAATAGATCAAATGCCAATACCTACTCAAAGTACAGCGTGAGGTCCGTTGCCAGTATTGACTGCTTCAAAAGCTGCATAAGGTCACTGTATTCCTTGGAGGACAAATTAGCAAAGATGTTGTGACCCTGTAATGAGAAAGTAAAAAAAAATCACAAAAGACAACATTAACTCTGAGCTTGGCGATTACCTGTTTTTCCTACATTTTTTTTTAAAGTTCTAGAAACACGATAAAATTATTTTTGTAAGGGTTTAATGACATTTTGTTGAATGGCAAACAGATTCCTTGGCAATCGTAGCAAAGCCAGAAATGCAATCATTTTGAGGAGGATCCCCAAGGGATGCTTTATTATGTCTAGTTTTGAAGAGAAAACTGAAAAATGTTTGAACTCATCTTACCAAGGAGATGTTTGTGCCAGCAACTCCACTTAACTGCCCATTTCCTGTGGAACGACTGAGCAAAGTTGACAAAACTTTTGGGAATCTTTCTGACCCCAAAATACATACTAGTCTCACTAGTAAACATTCAAGTGGGCATTTTATTTTATTATTATTTTTTGCTTTTTATGGCCGCACTCACGGCATATGGAGGTTCCCAGGCTAGGGGTCGAATTTGAGCTATAGCTGCCGGCCCACGCCACAGCCACAGCAATGTGGGATACGAGCTGCATCTGTGACCTAAACCACAGCTCACAGCAACTCCGGATCGTTAACCCAATGAGCGAGGCCAGGGATCAAACCTGCAACTTCATGGTTCCTAGTTGGATTCGTTTCCTCTGCGCCATGACAGTAACTCCTCAAGTTGGCATTTTATTTTATTTTTTTCAAGTTGGCATTATAGAAGTACTTGCTATGGCAACAAATGACCTCAAGGAGGAGAAACATTAGGCTAGTGGTACACAAATGGGGATGATTTTTGTCAATGGGCACTGCTGGCAACATCTAGAGACATTTTTATTGTCACGTTGATGGATGGTGCCACTGGCATCTAGTGGGTAGAGGTCAGGGAGGCTGCTAAATGTCCTACAATACACCAGACAGCACCCACGACAAAGATTTACTTGGCCCAACACTACAATTCTGCTGAAGTTGAGAAACCCTGTGTTAAACTGTGAAGATATACCTGGATGAAGCTATGAAATTCAGTACAGTGAATAATTACTGAGTCTCCAGAATGTATAAGGTTTTGCTCTTGGCACGGAAGGACTCTGAAGACAACTTTGGCTTCAATCAACTTGCAAATACACCTGTATCTCCATTCCTTTGAGAAGCACACTTCTCATCCAAATTCATTTTAGCTATACTAGACAGCTCCACAGCGCTTTCAGTCAAGTGAAAAAATATTCGTCTGGAAAGTGACTGACCATTCACATAATTTGCTTTGAAAGACAGAACTTTTCATTTATCAGGTTTTCTTAGCATGAGACACGAGCTCATAAACACGTGGTCTGGGAACTGGACCAGTTTTAAACCTAGCATCGAGAGCCAGAAGATGGTGCAGAAGGAAGGCAGTGAAATGATTGCCTGAGAATATTCTCCAACGAGAGGTAAATTAATTCTTTCAGGGAACCAGAATATCAATTAGTAAATTACTACCTACCAGGCACCAGATGATAATCTGCTCCTTTGAGTTGATTTATCTCATTGGGTGAACCTACCACTCTTTAAAGACTAGAGTATATTGGTTCCACCTGGGACCAGGTCCAATATTAATAATACTTTTCCAATGAACTCTCTCCCAGGCCCTTAATTCAGCCATTAAGAAGAAGACAAACAACTCAAGGAAAGCCACACCATAATTCTGCCCAGATTTCTCTGCCTGAGCCTTGCCCCATGGATCAATCACAGGCTGGGGTCCTAGGGCCTGGGAAAAAGTGGTTGGAAGCCCTGGAAAAGTAGTCATCTGGATCCAGCCACATGTCTAGCATCTCCCAGAGAAAGAAAGAAAGCTATTAGGAGCAAGTTACAGTAAAATCTAATGTAAAGTCCAGGAGAAAGCTGGTCTGAATTTGAGGATCTTGATGATGTTGTGAGAGTGCATTTTACTTTTAAAGGAAATATAGTAACAAAATTTACAGCTAATAGAGTGACAAAACTAGCCAGATCAGCTATAATAAAAGTAACAATAATAATAAGAAGAAGTTAATTTGCAATCAGCATATTGTTTATATGCAAATTGGCCTTCTACAGTGCCTCAAGGGTTTGGTGTCTAAAACAAATTAGTCTCTGGAGTTCCTGTTGTGGCTCAGGGGTAATGAACCCAACTGCTATCCATGAGGATGTGGGCTCGCTTAGTGGGTTAAGGATCTGGCATTACCATGAGCTGTGGTGTAGGTCACAGACATGGCTCGGATCCCACGTTGCTGTGGCTGTGGCGCAGGCAGGTGGCTACAGCTCCAACTCAACCTCTAGCCCGAGAACCTCCACATGCCACGGGTGCGGCCCTAAAAAGCAAAAAAAAAAATTAATTAATTAATTAATTAAAAAATAAAATTAGTCTGCTCAAAATACTACTCCTTGTTTACAGAAGAGTGGGATTGATGGAAAGAAAACCAAATGTGGAGGAGGAAAGGTCTAAGGCAACTTTCTTCGGGCCGTCTAGCCTCTCTGTGCCTTGGCATTATTTGCAATCAGGGTAGTAAAGACATCTGCATTTCTGCCTTTCTGATGGGCAGGGCAGGGAGGGGTGCGGGAAGCGCCAGGGCAGGGCCTGCACACACCAGGGCCTGGTTCCATTATTGCTATTCTTGAGTTCTTCACAGAGAACCTCCGAGTGAGGGGCGGTCGATGTATTTTGTTTGTATGAAGGACAGCTTCTGAGTTAGTGAGGTTTGTTTTCCTGAGGAAACAAAGGCATGACCTTCTGAGACAACCCTGACATCCTGTTTCTAATGTTATTACAAAGGTGGAAATGTCTGGGCTCAGGGGTGTCAACCCACGACATTAGCAGGTCAGAAATGACCCCAGGGTCATTGTCTGTGACATTGTGACCTCAGGTTCTTCCTGTCCCTACTTCCTTCTGCTGCCACAGTGCCCAGCTAAAGCATGGCTTCCATAGGAGAATTCCAGAGCCACAGATGCTGGGATGCTGGTTTCTGTCAGAGTTACTGAGAGCCTAACCCTTGATGTTTCATTCCTGACCGAAAATACATCACCCCCAGCGGGGTCTCCTTCTGCGGCCGTGTTCAGGTTCCAGAGGGCTGACTCTCCTTTATGGGGTCAAAGAAGGCTTTCGTGATATTACAGAAGACATGCTTTCTCAAGATAGGCTGGAGGAAAAAAAAAAAAACCTCCATATTTAATGATGCTATTCCAGTGAAGCAGAGCCTTAATGATGATAATAATAATAATTAATGGCACAGCTAGAGAACTGACAAATAATGGGGAACAGATGATCCCTTCTTGGCCTCAAAAAAAAAAGTCTGTACGCCTGCAGAAAATTAAACAGATCCTTTCTTGGCAATTTCAAACTCAGACGCCTCAGCCAGAATCAGATGGCGGTTTTACTTTTTCTCCATGGAGAGCGGAAAGTATAAAAGTCCAACTACCTCCAGCTCCTGTGATGCTGCATGAAGCAAAATAAGGCATATGGCCTCATCCCTAGGCCTTAAATTTCGTTGTAGTTCTCACTTTCGAATTGGTCCCACCAGCAATTTTAAGTTCTTTTATCTTTTATAACTTTCTCAATTATGCGAATGAAGTGTAATTTTCTCACTCTTTCTGCTTCTACCATCTTTTTAAATAGATTTCACAAAATGGACGTGTTGGGCCACTCACTGCCTGGATCTGTTAGCGGGCTTCTGTACCCTTAAGAAAGGTAGGATCATGCTCTGACGACAAGCCGTAGGTAGTCTCCTCTGCTAAGTGAATCCGAAAAGCCTCCTAACCAATAATAGAACCCAAACGAATCAACTCAGGAAGAATCTGAACGAGGTCCTTGGTTGGCATCTGAAAGAATTTTTTTTTTTAAAGCCCCAAAGAGGAGTTCCCACTGTGGCACTGTGAGTTAAGAATCTGACCATAGTGGTTGAGGTTGATCCTCATCCCTGGAACTTCCATATGCTGTGGGTATGGCCATAAATAAAAGCCATGAAGAAAAGGTCCAATAGTTCCGATTCTCTGTCTCTACCTGTAGCACTGCAAAGAAAGAGAAGTGGGAAACATCATTTCACTGGTTTTGTGTCAGGGGGAGAAGCAGATCGTTAGGTCTGTACCTCACTTTGAAGGATCATCACGGCATGATTGAAATGATGGTGCTCTAAGGTAGCAGAGGTTCCGTAGAGCTGGGCCAGAGCAGAGCCACTCCTGAAAGGGGACAGACATGTTAGTGACCAAGGCCCTTCACGGTCAATGATGCCCCCACATCAGCTCTTTGGTTCAAACTGCTTCTCCTGCTTTTGCAAAGGACCATGAGCAGATACATTCTCGGGTGACTGCTTGTGTCTACTGAGTAAACCTTTTGGGAATATTCTGTGTGTTAGGCTAAATGCCATGAATGATACAACCATGAAAAAGAGACAGTCCAGCTGCTAAAAAATGCACACACAGAGCACATAATACAAGTACCATAGAAAGTGTTCCAGGTCCAGGCAAAATGCTTTAGATGATCTGAGGACAGGACATGTAATTCCTGGCTCTGGGGACCAGGTTAGGCTTCATGAGCTAAACTTTACAAAGTTCTGAGTATCCAGGATGAATGTCATATACCACGTGTATTTGCTGCTCCATTGGAAAAGACCTAGTGAATATTATGTAGAACCCACTTAATCTACTTTACATGGAAGGGTGACAAGCTCCTACTATGGTTTTCCATCCTACAGTCACATTATGCTGTCTCAGCATTAAACTCTAGGAAGTTCCCTGGATTTGGAGTCAGAACAGGTTTTGGTAATAACTTTGGGTAGTCACTTGGTTGCTTTAAGAATCAGTGTCTTTGTCTCTAAAATTATAATAACTCTCTATCTCACCTGTTATTAATGAGAAAACAATAAAATACTTGTGTCTATCACAGTGCCTGGAATGTCATAGATTATAGTCTATACTAGTTATTAATCAACAATTAAAACAAATAGATATTTTCATTTTAAATAAAATGTTAATTGATATGTGAAAGGATTATTATGAATTATCTCTAAATTCTGTTTATGTAGAACAATCCATTCCTCAATGATGTCAAGCAAGTGTTCATTTAACATGTTCCAGGAGTTCCCGTCGTGGCGCAGTGGTTAATGAATCCGACTAGGAACCATGAGGTTGCAGCTTTGGTCCCTGGCCTTGCTCAGTGAGTTAAGGATCCAGCGTTGCCCTGAGCTGTGGTGTAGGTTGCAGACGCGGCGGCTCGGATCCCGAGTTGCTGTGGCTGTGGCGTAGGCCAGCGGCTACAGCTCTGATTGGACCCCTAGCCTGGGAACCTCCATATGCCGAGGGAGTGACCCTAGAAAAGGCAAAAAGACAAAAAAACCCACAAAAACCATGTTCCAGTGTGTTCATTTCCAAGTCTTTTGAAGAAGGATTTAGAGCATCTTAAGAGTTGAAAGACATCTTAAGGACCCAATGGTTTAACGGAAAGTCATGGGACTCCAGTCTAGACCCGTGCACGTCGCTGTGTCCCCTCTTGCTAATTGCGGAGAGTTTGGACATTGAAAGAGCAATTTGGCCTTAACTTGGAAACTCTGGAAACTGCCAGCTCACAGTCTGCCTGCTAGTGAGAGGAGCGAAGACTGCATCAAATGCCACGTGAAGAATTTCTGGCTTAAGCTGCCCTTCAGTTCCAGCCTAAGGTAGCCCAAGATCATGGCCAGTTTGGGAGCCCAGGGAAACTGTGATCTTTGGAAAGTCTAAGAGCTGACTACATGTTGGAAGAAAACAGCAGTGTTAGGGATTATTAAGAATGGGGTTAGTAAGGAGGATACTAGATTTTAATCAGGTAGTGTTATTTCTTTAAATCTTGCCTTAATGTATAGCATTTAATAAGTGACAATTTCTCAGGCTGATCTTAGTATCAAGCAATTAATATTTAATGTTACTATTTTTCTAACATAATGTTTGTTTTTATAAAAATACATTTTTCAAAACGCAGACAATATTGTCTTAGCTGTATGTCTTGGTTTCTGAAATTCTAGCATGTTTTATATGCATATCACATCTAAATGTCTGGCATCGAGTAGGTGATTAAAAAAATATTAGCTGCTTGGTTAATAAGGTTGTGGTGGTATGTCTAGAGATTAGAGTTCCAACTGGAAGGTTGACAGTAATAAGCATTTAACATATTATATAATAATGTTATTAATAATAATGACAGTAAGTACCTATCATGCACTAGGGAACATACTAACATCTTAATATGTCACTTCATCTAGTTCTGATGACAAACAATAAATAGGTATCACTTTCTCATTTTACAAATAAGGAAATCAAGGCTCAGAGAAGTTACGTTACTTTTCCAAGGTCACAAAACTAGTAAGTACCGGTTTTAGATTGAAATCTAAGTTTTGAAGCTTTTTTTCATTATGTAATGAGAAAGATAATTATAACTTACACATTTCTGATATTTGATTCTCTATTTTTGCCAAGTTGGTGGCCATCCATGAAAGAAGGTTTCAAAATTTAATTCAGAATTCTTCTAGTATAACTGCTAATCACAGGCTCAGATTCCTGTGATTTGTTTCTATTAACTAGATGCCAGATGTGCCCCAGTTACTGGTGTGAATCCTGATAAGAGAGTCATTGATGGAAAGTAGGGTCAAGATGCAAAATATCATCTCTTCCTTTATCAAGGTTGGTCTAGCAGACCTCACAAAGGTAAATCAGCTAGATGATCACAAATCACTAAATATTTTCTTTTTTCCAGGATGAATAGGATCCTTCCTCCTTTACCAGGGAACAGCTTATAGGAAAAACACAGGTGCCTCCTAGGCCGCCCTCCCCTCTTCCCCATACCCACACAGCTTCTGAACGTCTGCATTACATCAGGAGGACTCTGGGGGTTTTTGTGCAGATGCATCAGACGGTCCATGGTTTGAGCATCTTCATCCTCACATTCCCTCTTTGTGCCTTTCAGCAACCCCATCTTACATTCTCTACACCCTCACACAACACTGAATAAATCACAAAATATGTAGATGTTGCAATAGAACCAAACTAACGCCATGAAGAGACCGTGATTCACTCATTCATTCATTCACCTAATAAAGATAAGTGACTATTACAATTCGAGGCTGCAGGCACATGAGACACAAAGATAAAGAAAGCATGATTGGGAGTTCCTGTCGTGGCGCAGTGGTTAACGAATCCGACTAGGAACCATGAGGTTGCAGGTTCGGTCCCTGCCCTTGCTCAGTGGGTTAACGATCCGGCGTTGCCGTGAGCTGTGGTGTAGGTTGCAGACGTGGCTCGGATCCCGCGTTGCTGTGGCTCTGGCGTAGGCCAGTGGCTACAGCTCCGATTCGACCCCTAGCCTGGGAACCTCCATATGCCGCGGGAGCGGCCCAAAGAAATAGCAAAAAGACAAAAAAAAAAAAAAAAAAAAAAAGAAAGCATGGTACGTGCTTGCCCCTCAGGAAGCTCACAGTCCCCTATAATTGTGGAGGAGAATTTCTCTGTCCCAACTTTCATGAACAGTGCTCACTTTTCTGCAAGCAAGGTGCCATGTTAGCATTCACAGAATGGACGGGATACTTAATTCTATTCTGAGTTTTCTAGAATAAAATCTTGTAAGCAAGAATGCTTCCACTTCTATAATGTTCTTTTCTTTACACTATTAGATTTGTTCTCGTCAGATTTTCTAAGATTGTGAAACATCCCGGTTCATTCTCTCTCAGACCAAGGCTCCCTGGGAATGCTGCCATTACCCACAAATACACTGTGAACCCCCGCTGACCTGAAGAATGAAATCCACCACTAGAAAACTTGATATTATCAAGTGGCAAAAAAATAAAATGTATCTGTTAGGATAAACTTTATCAAAAATTATTCTACAGATTACTAGTTCTTTGGAATGTTAAATAGCAAAGAACATTCTTTGCTATTGCATAAAATGGGCAGAATTTAAAAGGGTCTCACGGTTAAAAACGATTGAGAAATACTGGGTTTAAAAAGTTAAACTCTTTTCTTTCTTTCTTTCTTTCTTTCTTTCTTTCTTTCTTTCTTTCTTTCTTTCTTTCTTCCTTCCTTCCTTCCTTCCTTCCTTCCTTTTTGGCTGCACCTGTAGCATATAGAAGTTTCCAGGCCAGAGATTGAACAGCACCACAGCAGTGACATCACCAAATCCTCAACCTCTAGGCCACCAGGGAACCCCTGAATTGTTTCTTTACAGTGGGATTTCTCTGTGGCATCAAATATGTGAAAATATGCACTGTGATTCTGCAGGAAGGAAACATGATAGGCAGTATAAACAAATCTTACTTGATGATAACATCATTTTTAAAGAGGGCATGTCAGAGTTCCCGTTGTGGCTCAGTGGTTAATGAATCTGACTGGGAACCATGAGGTTGCGGGTTCGATCCCTGGCCTTGCTCAGTGGGTTAAGGTTCCGGCGTTGCCGTGAGCTGTGGTGTAGGTTGCAGTGGCTCGGATCCTACATTGCTGTGGCTGTGGCATAGGCTTGGCAGCTACAGCTCCGATTCGACCCCTAGCCTAGGAACCTCCATATGCTGTGGGAGCGGCCCTAGAAAAGACAAAAAGACAAAAAAAAAAAAAAAAAAAAAAAGAGAGGGCATGTCTTTCATGTAATGTACTTCGTGTAAAGGCATACTGCCTCTTTTTCATGTAAAATGTGGGGAAAAGAACCCTCAAATAAATCACATATGGAAAACACCACACCTCATTTTAATTGTCTGTGGTAAGGATATTCATCATATCAGTAGCACTGGGGCACACACACTGTAATTGTGAAAATATTACATATACATGGAGGGTTTGTGGAGAGAGGGGGAGAGAAGGTGAGAAGAAGAGAATCCAGATCCTTTCGCACAGGACGATTTATCCCTGTGATTATTCATGATGCTCATTATTGATTAGGTCATCCCAACATACTAAAGGTTTTCATTTTTGGACAGGCAGCACACTGTGGGGAAACTTATTACAAGGAAAAGTCGACGTGAAAATTCAGTCCCCAGAGGCTTTCAGCACTTTGCACAGGCACCCACCATAAGTGCGCAAAAGGAAATGTACCTTTCCAACTCCCCTGGATGTGCATATTCTTGGAAACAAAAAGGCTTAATGGAAGTGTGCGGCCCTGGCTCACAGGAAACTTTCCAAAGGAAAACTATGAAGGGTAATTAGGAAATTGAGAATTGTTGGGAGGTGGTGAGGAATGGGATTAGGCTGTCACGGCAGATTAATGTGCCCCCCGTATTTCACTTCTGGGACCTGGCCGAAAGCGACAAGATGGGTTTTCATTCCCAAGAAATGAGTATAAGAGATTATGCTAGAAATGAATAGAAGAAGTCTCCTAGGAGAATATACTACAAAGCTGCTCGGTGCTGATATTTAATCATCAGGGGCAGCTGTAATAGGGAGGACGATGAGTGGGAAATGCTGTCCCTGGAGAAAAGAGGAGCGAGGTGTTCACAGAGCAATTTCAAAGCACCGTGGGATCGCTGCCCTCCCTACCTATTGATCATTCACTGCACGCACTCCGATACTTTAAAATTAAGAATAAAATATGAAAATGCAAAGGCTCACTTATCAGAAAGGCTAAGAGAATAAATCATACTGTGCTATAACTAAAATCACAACTTTTTATTGGAGAGGCATTTTGCATTTTATATAGTAATTTGTCCCTTGCTAAATGTCTCCTGTTTCTTTATAGCCTTATATATGAAAAAAAGGTAGCATATGCTTTGCCACATAATAATTGGTGCATTTAAATCCCATTTGCAAATCACTTGAAAGGTTGGAATTAGATTACAAATACTTTAAGGGAAAAGACTATTATACCTCGTTACTTCTCTCACAATGCCTAGTACAGTCCCATGCACTTAGAAAGCACTCAGTCAGTTGGGAATAAAGGAAATAAGGATGTAGAGTTCTTAGGGATTTTTCTAAACAATGGCACACTTGCTGAATAAATCTCATCCTAATTCATAAAAAGGTGGTTCCTTCACCATGATGTTAAAAAGGTCTCTTTCAATATTTATTGAAGACATTTTTAATGGAAGTGGCGTGGTGGTGACATTTGGTGTCCTAAGTTCAAAAGTGACTATTAGGTAGGAGTAGGGCTGATGGATGTCCCGTGAACAGGTGAATTGTGTACAAGATTGATCATTGTGAGGAAACACATCCGACCATCTTGGAACAGGTAGGTTTGATCATGTGGTATGGGGATGCAAAAAAAAAAAAAGAAAAGAAAACCTGAATTCTAGTATCAGAGACTTAATTCCTGTCTCGTATGTGTGAAAGCTGTTTGGTGTTATACAAGTCACTTGACATTTGGGGACCTCAAGCTGCTAGTTTTTAAAAATTAAGGCACTAAAAAATAGGACTACCAAGGTCCAGTTGAGTTCTATGATTTTTATGGCTCCTCATCTTGATTTTCTGGGTGTCAAAAGATGTCTTAGTTTTCTAGAGCTCACATATTATGGCAAGTCAGGCATAATATGTGAGCTCCATAATAAACTGGAAGCTCAAAGGCCAAAAAATAAATATCACAAACTCATGAGGGTAGGATAAAGGGGTTGAAAATTGCCTTTTAGAGTCAGCTAGTCCAAGTCCAAACACCATTCTCCCTATTGTAGATGTATGAATTTGGGCAAGTTACTTCCTTTCCTGAGTTCTCCCTGTAAAATGGAGACAAAAATATCTACACACAGGGATGCCGGTGCTTGAGATAATAAACAACAAATAAACTGTAGTTCTTCTTGTTTCAGGGACCAGACATTGCAAAGAACAGAAATGAATTAGAACTTCACCAAAAAAACATTTTTTTTTTTGGATTAAATGATGTCAGGTCCTCTGAGGGAGTCCTATTATCATAAGAATGGCTGGGTCCCCTGGATGTGGGAGTAGAGAGAAGGAAAACCAGGGATCAAGTCTGCTTTTTTTCTGTCTTTCTCTAGGACTGTACAGTCTTTTCTTTGCTTCTCTCTGAATATTAGCTTTCTCCTTCTCTCTTCCCTGCAGATTTGCTTTTTTCTTTCTCTTATCCACTTGGGATGTGGTCATCACAGCTTTTCCCAGATGGCTGCCTCATCTTCCATATTCACATGGACCTGCAGCTTGAACCTCAACTGCTAAGTCAATATCACTGTAATCCAAGTTCAGTTTCTTGGGAGATAAAATATGATTAGCTGGGTTTGAATTAGGTGTGTGCTCTTGGTTCAGACTGCTGAGAGGTCAATTAGCAAGAAAGGCTGGCTCTCTCGGTGTTACACAGGCTCTCACCAGGGTGGGGGCTATTATTACCTGAGGATTGTCAGACCCTATAATGAAAGTGTAAACAGTTTACACTTCAGGAGGCCCCAGGGACACTGCTGTCTTTAGTACAACATCAAACCAATGTGCACAAAAATTGCGTTTTATAAAAATTCATAAAAGGTTGTACTTGTTTAAGAAATCACGAAACTGGAGTTCCCGTCGTGGCTCAGTGGTTCACGAATCCGACTAGGAACCATGAGGTTGCAGGTTCTATCCCTGGCCTTGCTCAGTGGGTTAAGGGTCCCGTGTTGCCGTGAGTTGTGGTGTAGGTTGCAGATGCAGCCAGGATCCCACGTTGCTGTGGCTCTGGCGTAGGCCGGCAGCTACAGCTCTGATTCGACCCCTAGCCTGGGAACCTCCATATGCCGCGGGAGCAGCCCAAGAAATGGCAAAAAGACAAAAAAAAAAAAAAAAAAAAAAAAGAAAGAAAGAAAGACATCACGAAACTTTATTGAAGTGATATTGAAATAGTTAAAAACCTCACCCATTCATGCATTCACTCAAAAAACTTTCCACGTGGGTTTATGTGCTCCTGGTACTTGCATACCCATGAACACGCCAGAAGGGGAGATACAGCTGTAAATCAACAGCTAACAAGGTGTGACATGCACACATTTTTTTTTTTTTTTTGCTTTTTAGGGCCACTCCCAAAGCATATAGAAGTTCCTAGTCTAGAGGCTGAAGCCAAGCTGCATCTGTGACCTACACCACAGCTCATGGCTATGCCAGATCCTTAACCCACTGGCCAGGGATTGAACACACGTCTTCATGGAAACTAGTCCAGTTCGTTATTGCTGAGCCACAATAGGAACCTCATGAGATGCACACTTTTGAAAAAGCATAGCCAGGTCATGATGTGGGCACAGAGGACTGACAAGGAAAGGCACATCAGGGATGGAGCCCCGGGGGTGGTGAATTCAGAGGAGTTTGAGAAAAGAAGAGGAAAGGCATCGGGGAATGCAGGGCAAACAGTAGACTGGGAGCAGAGGGAAGAGAACTAGCCATACCCCATTGAGCACTTCACGTAACCCCTGGTGTCTGGAACCCAGACACCTGATTGCAAAGGGCCCTACAGGCTAAATTAAGGAATTTGAATATTATCCTGAAAGTCACAAGAGGCCAGTGGAGAGATCTGAGCAGCTTTGTGAATTACCAAGCATTAAGGGGGGCTGACGGGAGGAGGAGGAACATTGGGCTGTTGGTTGCAGAAATCCTAGAGGGAAGCAAAGAAGCAGTGGTGACTGCAGGAATGCAAAGATGTCAACTATGAGGAGAGCTATCGAGGGAATCTTGGTGACTTGATTCCACTCACTGGGACAGAGAACAAGGGAAAAAGTAACCGAGATTGGGGTGACTGTGGAACTTCAAATAGGAGGTGCTCCTCAAGCAGCTAGAATAAGTGTTTGGAGATAAGCAGAGAGTTATGGTCCAAAGGCAAGGGCTTGGGGCTGATCAGCAGATGGGTGGAGGTCCAGCAGGAAGCTGGTAATGTAGAGCAGAATAGGAGAGAACGTCCAGCAAAGACTAGGGCAGGAGGAGAGAGGCCTAGAAACAAACTGAGAGGAAAGGCTAGAAAGGTGGATGAAAGGTTCCTCTCTCCCACACAAAGGAAGAGAGCGCGCTCTAGGAAGCAGGGGGTGGCAGAATGGGTCTCATGGCAAAAAGGCTCAACACAGTAAGAGTGTCCAACAGCTTTGGGACCAGGGGCCTCGCTGCTGGCATGACTGAGCGCTGTTCCCCTAGTGGACAGACTTGGAGGCCATGGTGGGAGGGAAGTGAAGAGGATGACCAGACAACTTTCCAAGAAGATGGGCTGGAAAGGAAAAGAAACAAATAGAGAAGGAGCTGGAGGAGGAAGCAGGGATGAAGGTGGGTTTTTTTCAAGATGGGGGAGAACTGTTCGTATTAACAGGCTGCTGAGAGCCAGTAGACAAGGAGGAAGATACAGGGCAGAGAGAAGATTGATGGAGCAGGTCCCAGGGGAGGGAGCGAGGGGAAAGGGTCCAAGGCCGAGGTGGAAGGATTAGCCTCAGACATGAGGAAGGACAGCCCTTTCACCAAGATAGGAGGGAAGGAGGGAAGGATGGGGCCAGACAGATAAGTTTGTTCATGGCAGGGGAGGAAATTGAGGGAGTTCTCGATTGATGGCCTCAATTTTCTCGGTGAAGGAGGAGGCAAGGTGATCTGCTGAGTGGCACGGGGGAGGTGGTTTAGGAAGAGAGATGTCTGGTATCTTTTTTTTTTTTTTTTTTTTTTTTTTGTCCTTCTGCCTTTTCTAGGGCCACTCCCGCAGCATATGGAGGTTCCCAGGCTAGGGGTCTAATTGGAGCTACAGCAGCCAGAGCCACAGCAATGCGGGATCCGAGCCTCGTCTGCGACCTACACCATAGCTCACGGCAACGCTGGATCCTTAACCTGCTGAGCGAGGGATCGAACCCACAGCCTTATGGTTCCTAGTCAGATCCATCAGCCACTGTGCCACAACGGGAACTCTAAGATGTCTGGTATCTTTAACCACTGCTAACAATGGGGGATGGAGCTGACTAGGCGCCCAGAAAGATTGGTGGGGAGTACTGAGCACCTAGCCGGGCTGGGAGAATATTGATTGGGTATGCCCCAAACTTACAACTGTGACACTTTCTCCCAAAGCCTTTAACAATCTAGACAGAAGAGCAGGAAACAGAACTGCTAGGTTGAGCTGGGGCTGAGTTTTTGCAGAGTGACTGTCATGAAAGGAAGGAGAGTCAGGAAGCTGTAGGATAAGGAGAGGAGCCAGCTGAAGTGAAGGGGCCACCCACTGTCGGCAGGACGGGTCAGAGGGACAGAAAATCAACACTCATCTGCTAGATCAGGAGCAAACAGAAGGGTCCAGGACGCCAGGGCCTCAGTGGATGGGGGTTCCAGGGACCAGAACAAGATGTGAGCTGAAAGGCACCTGTTGACACATGCTGGGCTGCTGGGGTTTCAGATTATAGAGGCAGACCTGCTCTGGGGGCTTTGAAACTGGTCATCTGAAAATTAATCTTTTTTTTTTTTTTCCTCACTTTTTAGGGCTGCACCTACAGTATATGGAAATACCCTGGCCAGGTGTCAAATCGGAGCTACTCCTGCCGGCCTACGCCACAGCCACAGCAACTCAGGATCGGAGCCGCATCTGCAGCCTACACAACAGCTCCCTACACAACAGCTCACGGCATCGGTTGATCCTTAACCCACTGAGCGAGGCCAGGGATGGAACTCACATCCTCATGGATACTAGTTTGGTTCGTTACCACTGAGCCATGAAGGGGAACTCCTGAAAGTTAATCCTCCCTCTTTGCTGAGTCTCTCTGTCCCCCAACTTTTCCCTCTAGCCTCTGCAGTTCCATATAATTTTGTTTGCAGATGGAGAGTAAAAAAGTACATTACAATTGGACCCTCAATATGAGAGCCAAAGACCTGGGTTAAGGTCTTATTTCCAGCACTTGTAAGTTCTGTGCTTGGGCACAGTGTGAGCTATCTTAGAGTTCCCTGGTGGCCTAGTGGTTAAGGATCTGGCATTGTCACTGCTGTGGCTGTAGTTTCTGCTGTGACTCCATTCAGTTCCTGGCCTGGGAACTTCTGCATGCTGTGGGTGAGGCCAAAAGAAAAAAAAAAGAAATGGTTTTCTTGACCAGTCCAACTTGCTTAGGGACAAACTACTCTGTCCGGCCCCTTATGTGCCTCTATCCACATCCCCTGTGCTGATGCAATTCCTTTGTTAGTTTCCCACCTTTCTGGGGGAGGAGGCCTGGCAGGAGCGGAGACCCTCTTCCTCCTGCGTCTCTCTGTTTCACTGCAGTTTCTACAATACCCAACATCAAAAGAACCTGGAAGAAATTTTACCAGGGAAGGAAGAGATCTTCTGCTTCACAAAATTTCCATTTTTATTTTAATAGTCTCAAAACCTGATCAGGAGTAGCAAATCCAAGAAGCTTATAGCCATCAAGGCAAACATTCTGGGAGGAAAAAAAAATAGGCCCTTTAAAATCTGAGCTTTGTTATCTGACTGAGGTCAGCAGAGACAGACCAAATCAACAAGCATGACATGAAGGGCAAATTTGCAATTAAAAGAAGAATAAGGAATTATAAAGATGGATGAGCCCCCTGACACACGCGCCCAAGCCTGCGTGGCCTTGGCCTCAGATGCCAGAAATTAATGCTTTACTCTTTAGCACTCGTCACCTTTGGCTCTGGAGAGAAAGGCAAATGCATTAAAATAACAACAATGAGAATACTTACTTGGCTTGGAAGGCATTGTTGGTTCCCCTGTGGTCGAGGTCATGACACAGGCACCCCACAATCACCGCCAAGATTTCCACCTCCGTCAGAATCTCTTGAAACCCGGCGGTCTGGGAAGATGGGAAAATGGCAACAGTCACTACTCGGGGCAGGGAGGATGGATAAGGCTCCGTCTGCTGAGCAACTGTCAGGTCTGTTTTCATACCCACATCATTTAAGGGGATGATTAACTGCCACCCCTTCCACCAGTGCGTTGGGTGGTCAGTTGTACAGCCTAGGGTCCCTGCAGTGATGAATTAGCTTGCCAGCACAGTGGCCCACGCGGGTGCACCAGCAGAGTTCAGACTATTTTGTTCCCTTTTTAGAGAAGAGCCTGCGCTGTCCAGACACAGTGACACTTTGGCACAGGCCCAGTGCAGAATGTGTTTCGTGATTCCACCTTTCAATGGTGAGCGGCTAGGGGTAGGGGGAGAGGGGGCTGTGAATTTAGAACTGAATGCTGTGTCCATCAGAGGTCATTCCAATGAAGGCAGGCGAGGGAAAGCACCCTTTTGGAAATGTATGTATTAAAAGAAGCAACTTAGAAGTACTCAAATAGTTACATGATGATGTTCTAGAAAATATCTTGTGAATATATTAATTCACATCAGCTTGGAGGATGGATTACATTTAGATGGATAGTAAGGCAGTGCGTGTCTTGAAAACTAGGAATCGGCAGAGGATTAGGCAACCCAGATTGCGGATCAGGTGGAGTATCCATTACACGGGACTCTTTATTATGATTATCCTCTGGCAGCTTGCTGGTGAAATGTATAGGTGAGGTGCGATATCTTTGGGGAGCAGTGTGATGTAATTATGTAACCAAGAGCAGCAATGGTTGTCTGGTTCCTGCTGGACTTGCATTCGTTTAGAGGAGGAAATGAACTTATGGAAAAGCAGGCCTAGGTATTTTCTTGATCCATGGCCTTTATGTCTCCCCCCTTTTTATGAGTCCCCCATTTCATTACTTATTAAAATCTTATCAGAGGGCAAGAGGGGAAAGGCAGAGTTCAAATTGCTTCCCTTTTCATGTGTGTTTTTTCTCTACATTTAGAACCACTAGCTAGTATCTGTAAGACACTTCTCTCAGGGCAATGAAAACTTTGTTCTTTTAGTTAATTATGTTTTTATTGCAGAAATAACTGAATAATAAAGTTTCTGTGCTGACAATTTTATTTTTAAAAATTGAGTCCTCTGCTACATTTGGAAATACATATAATTTCATTTGCATAGCAAATGGGAATGTTAATTAATTATCTGGGGAGGATAAAATAGCCCACACCAAAGCTGCACGTGCCCCTTCATTTTAAAATGTGCAGCTGGCTGTCGGTTTTAAGTTAATTTTATTTTACTTAAAGCATTACTTGCAATAGTTTTTAAAAATTCAAGTTGTAGTAAGAGACTTAGAATCAAAACCAGTGGTCCCTCATCCTTCCGCTTTCCTGATTCTCAAAGGCAACACTTTCCATTTTCTTTTTTATCTAATTTCACAGGGTTTTTTTTTTTAACCATATTCCTGTATTGTACACATGTATCATTAGCATTTGGTTTGTTTATCAAGTACTTCTGTATGCCTGGCACTGTCCTAAGACAATTACAACTGTTTAACTTTGTGTTAACTCACAGAACAGGTTAGTGAGGTAGGAGCTGCTGTTACCCCCAGGTTCAGATGAGGAAACTGAGGCACAAAGAAACTTAGGTGCCCCAGGCCTCACTCATATAGGATTATCACTCCATAAGTATTATTGTCTGGGAACCAATCGGCATCCAGTGATGGTCTCCTTTCTTATGTAAATACTTTCCATTTCATGGAGTTAAGGTTGTTTTGAACATCTAAGTCTTCTTACAAGTCTCCAAACAGTCACACCTTTTATTGGCTCCTTTCCTGTCCTGGGGACACCTGGCCTTGGCCCCTTGATGCTCTTTGATTCTTTCTCTGCTGCCTGCTTTCCACTCCTGGGGTTGGCCTCTTATCTCCTGCATCTCACACCTCTCTCCTCCTTTTCTCTCTCAGTTTGTACATCAGCCAGTGCTTCATGAGAAAGGGTGCTGATACCTCTTTAACACTGAGGAAGTTAATTTTTTTGAGGCGTGGCATGTTGGAAAATGTCTTTATTCTCTGCTCAGTTGTTGGCTTGCCTAACAATTCTAGGTTGCAACATCTTCACTCAGAATTTTGAAGGACTGCTCTATTGTTTCCTAACTTTCAAAGTTGCTTTTGAGAAGTATTATTCCTAATCCTTTGAATGGTACTTGGTTTTCTCTCTTTTAGAATCCTCTGTCTATGCCTAGGGTTTGGCAATTTCACAAAAATATGCTTTGGTTTGAGACTTTCTTTGCCGTCATTGCTTGAGTTTCAATCTGAAGGCTCATTTTCTTCGGTACAATGCTCTTGTAATCTTTTTTTTTTTCCCTTAATAATTCCTACTTCACTATTTTTCTGCCCTATTTGAGTGGAATTCCAATTGGCTGGACATTGGACTTCTTGTATTGATCTTATTTTCTTGTCTCTTTTTTCCCAGTGCCCATATTGACTATTCCCCTCCTATTTTCCAGGAGTAATAATATTTTTAATTTATAAACATTTTCTTGTCTGCTGCTCCTTTTCTAATAGCATGCTATTCTTCTCTCATGGATGCATTATCATCTCTTATCTCTTGAAGATATTAATTATAATTCCTCTGCAATTCTCTTCTGCTCCCTGAATTGCCTGTCTCCTCTGAACTCCTTTTCTCGGTGTCCGGTGGTTTTCTCAAATGCCTGATAACTTTGGTAGTCTACTCATGTAAGAGTAGAGCATTACAACGCTCACCACACCCCAGTGAGTGGGGATGGGGTCTGTAGATGGCTGACCTCACCACAGGGTGAGCACATGGCCACCTGGTCCTGCTGCTGGTTCCCACACATCAGACTCTAAACTCATCTCCTCTGGACTTTTCAATCTCTTGCTTGGAAATGGCATAAACACAGGTGCTAGCATTTTGAAAAAAGAGAATGTAGCTTCTCGCCTTTGAGGATGCAGACTTTCACTTCATTCTCTCACCTTCAAGGTGCATCTCACCCTAACTTTTCCTTTGCTGGTATCCCCAAGTCAGGTTCAGTTTCTTCAGCAAATACTCTGGCTTCCTGAAGAGATGAGAATAGGTGAGGGGAAGACATAGGGAAAGGATGGAGACCTGGGGACTCAGTGTTATCATCATCCCCACACCCCAACTCACCCCATTTTTGTGGTATTTGATGCCCCCAGTTCCTGTGTTTTGATGGCTTCTGGTGGGCATTATTTCTCATGTGTACCCCTTCCTTTACCCTCTCACCCTGAAGGCACTTGGGTCGGACTTTCCTTTTCTCTGTTAATCTACAAACCATCATCCTTCCCTTTTCTGCCTTCATACATTATGGTTCCATGAAAGGTGGAACTTCTGTCCACTTATTGTTATGTTTGTTACCTGGGGGTGATTTTTGAAAGGAGAGGGGGATATAAATGTCTTTCTCCGTCGTATCTCTCATCTTGAAACTGTGAGTCAGTTTTGTTGGGTTTGGATCTTGCCAATACTAAGTAAATCCTAAGAGTCTATCAAGTTTGAAATAATCATCCATGATTCTCTAGAAAGCAGTGCTATAAACACAAGGAAAAGGCACGGAAATTTAGAGAGATTTTGCCTGTAAAAATGCTACTGATTAGAATTCTCTGATGAATTAGAACAATAGGAACAGGGATGGGATAATATCAAAATAAGGTAATTCAACAAGAAATTTAATTAGAAGGTAAAATCGAATGCCATCTTATAGTCTCAAGATCAAGATCTCGAATCATAGTTAAGCCATCCAGTTATCACCCTTGTATAATATGATGGAATATATTTTATTTTGCAGTCACCTTACACAATCCCTGCCCCTTCTTAGAAATCCTGCATGTAGCTCTTAAACTATTTATTTGTATCATGGATATTTTTGAGAATTTAATAAAAGCCATAAAAGCCATGGACTTTCTTCCTAGTAGTTATTCTATAATTTTATGGTATTCAAAGACCATGGAGCCCACCTCTGGATCCTTGAAATAAAGGATCCCTGAAGTATAGCACACGCGGTGTCACACGAAACATATTTACCTCTCTCGACTGTGATACCTGAGTTACTGAAGCAGCACCTATCTCTTGACTGTGATTGAAAGCCACCTAGTAAATGGTTTCTGGGAATCATCAGGCCTGAAGAGTGCCCACCTGCCACTAAGTGTCCATTTGCTCCTCCCTGACCCCATCCGTCTTCTTCCTAGTCCTATCCATTCTGACCTACACTACACACATTGAGGAGAAAAAGTCAACTGCCTACTGAAGACAATATACTTTCAAAGGAGAACAGAGAGGCAGCAGGAAGTACATGTTAAGGTGTTTCTCCTATGCTTAATTCTATTTTATTTCTATTTTCAAGTAAAATTATATATTTTCTGCTCCTGATCCAATAATTGTGGGTTTTATTGATCTCTGAGTTATTCTATCTTCTCACCTGCATGTCCTCATGGTCCATATCAGAAGTGCAAAGCAGTGAATACAATATATCTGAGTAAAGAAACAACTAAGGCAGATCAAGCTAGTTCCCGTGTCACCCTCTCCAGAAAAGCCTGGGACTACCCTCTGAGCAGGTCCCTATGACAGTCCTTTGTTGGGTTAAACGCATGCCGGGATTATCCCACCCCCAACCACTAGAGCATATAACCACTGGAACTCCAAAGGACCAAACAATAAGTTTGATTCCCAGGGTTCCTTAAACTACCCAGTAATTTCCTACCATTTAGTTAACACAAAACGTAAACCAGTGAGGATATGCCCCCATTTCAAAGCTGATTCTGGATGATACTCATGAACTGAGGAATTATCATGGCCAGAGGAAAAAATGACTATTGCTTTGCGGCTCTGCAGAATTCAAAAGTATAAAAAAAACAACAGCCATACTATCAACACTAGATGATGCTACAGAGGCTTCATTCATTTAATAAAAACATTGCATCCCAGAAAAAGCTTGAGATAATACTGTTAATGGTTCATACTTCTACAGCATTTAGTATATGCCAGGCACCGTTCTAAACACTCAAGTACATTAGCTCATTTCATCCTTACAGGAACCCTCTGAGGGAGATACTGTTATGATCTCTCCCATTTTATGGATGAAGATATCGAGGCACCAGAATACAGTGCTGGAATGAAATGGAGGTGGGACTAGAGTGCAGGCCACCTGCCTCCCCAGTCTGTGTTTTATCTACTGTGCTCCCCAGTCCATAGGGTGAGAATGCATGTGCAGTTGTGCAGCCTTTTTTTTTTTTTTTAAGGGCCGCACTCATGGCACATGGGGACTCCCAGGCTAGGGGTCAAAATGGAGCTGTAGTTGCTGACCTATGCCATAGCCATAGCAATGCAGGATCCGAGCCGCATCTGCAACCTACACCACAGCTCTCGGCAACACCAGATCCTTAACCCACTGAGAGAGGCCAGGGATCGAACCCACAACCTCTTGGTTCCTAGTCAGATTCATTTCCGCTGCACCACAAGGGGAACTCCTGTGCAGCTTTTAAAGACTCATGATGATAGAGTGTTAGATAATAGAGCCTTAAAGAATCACTTCATGTGTGCTTTATTCCACAAAGGATGTTATTCTTGAATAGTAAGAGGTTAATATTGAGGTTGAGAGGGAACATGATGGGCTTTTGTTGAGTCTTTCTTCTTCCCTTCATCCTTCTCTTTCTTCTGGATAAGAAGAGCAAAGAGGACTGCTCGGACCATTCTGAGGGGTTTTGGAGAACATGATTTCTCGGGGAAGTGCCTCCTCTAGAAGAATCTGCAAACCATATCCCTAATCGTGTCAACAGGTCTCAACTAATCTCTACATGACTTCATACCTTAGAAGGTGAGCTTGGAGCTGAAAGGCAGCATTTATAGAAGCAGCATCTAGGAGTTCCCTTCCTGGCTCAGTGGTTAATGAATGGAACTAGTAACAATGAGGCGGCGGGTTCGATTCCTGGCCTCGTTCAGTGGGGTAAGGATCCGGTGATGCCATGAGCTGTGATGTAGGCCACAGATGCAGCTCGGATCTGGCGTTGCTGTGGCTGTGGCGTAGGCCGGCGGCTACAGCTCTGGTTAGACCCCTAGCCTGGGAGCCTCCATATGCTGTGGGTGCGGCCCTAAAAAAAGACAAAAGACAAAAGACAAAAGACAACAACAACAACAACAACAACAAAAAACAGCATGTAATTTCTGGGATTTCTGAATTTCTGACATGCATTGTTGCAGGGATCCTGTTTGAGGCCTTTGTTTGGTACATTATTAAAATTGAATGTACTATGGCCAAAGAGTGCTCTATGAGGGGTTCCCTGTAAATGCCACATACAAACTGCTAGAGTCTTCTAAAGATCACCCCAAACTGCAATGCTGATGGGTGGTCCAGCTGGGCTAGGCCATCCATCACATGTGGTGTCTATCGTGGAACTTAGATCTCCTAACAAAGACTGAAGTTTCTATGAGAAGGATGCCTCAATCACCCTCCCATTTCAGCCCATATCCCAGTTGAGGGGATCAGGGTGGTAAGAGAATAGTTAAGGCACATGTTTGGGCTCCATGGGCACTTACAGCAAGCCCAGCATGCTTTTTGGGGGGACTCTATTTTGTTGGTTTCAAGGTGGAATGGCCGTCTCTTAACATGTAAATCCTGGGAGCAGACTGATGGACACCAACCCATTCGATTTGCTCCAAAGCAATGGTTTCAAGGCAGAGGACTTCCTTCAGCTTTGAGATGGAAGTAGATTTCACTTGCTCATCCAGAGTGCCTATGAGTAGTGTCATAGCCTATCTTCTTATTAAAAAAAGATCCTATCTTTGCCAACCAGAGATAGTGGAGGATAAAAGTACCAGGGGGAGGAGAGCAGTTATTAGCAAGCATTATTTTCCATTGTGGGAAAGACGTCGATGGACAAACCATCACTCCTAGATGTAATGGTCATGTTCCTTTGGTGTTTACAGTAACATTTGTCTGCCAATATTTGGGTCTGTTGGGTTGAAAAAGAGGCACTTCGGTCCCATTTTCAGGGCAAGAGACCAGAATCTTTCCAGCTGCTAGGGGACCACCAACTAGCATCATGTTTACACGTCCTTTGCCAAAGCACACAATGCAACATAAACCATTTGTAGTCTGTCTACTTCTCCATGGGGGTGGGTTAGTTTTGATCAAGTTTGCGTCTCTTTCTTCTCAAGATATTAGTCAATTATTGACTTGGCATTAATTAAGTATAGATTTAAGTCCACAATGATCCTTTCCTTGTCAAGCTCCTAGTTGGGAAGATCTTACAGGCTTAAATACTTAATAGCCTTAAATACTTTCTTTTACAACCAGAATCTTCTGAAGGCCTTATTATCAAACTACAAAACCCAAGCCATGCTTTGGACACAACTTGTCTCTCAACCTCAAATAATATTGCAACAGCAAGATCATATAAGCTTCAGAATGGCAAGGCAGCAACACTGGCAAAATTACAGATGTCGAATAAATGTTTGATGCATGAATAAAAAACGTGAATTGATTTTAATCAATTTTGTTTGGTTATTTTTAAACCACCTTCTTGACTTAAATTTTAATTCACCTGTTATCAGAATTTAAAAAAATATCCATTTTTAAAGTTAAAAGCATATGAAAAATAGAATGCATTAGAACCCTGATGTACTCATTACCAAACTTCAGCAGGAAGCCATGTTCTGCCTGTCTTGTTTCATTTATCTCTTCACATGTACTGTTTTGTTTGTTTGCTTGAGTATTGCAAAGCAAACCTCCAGCATCTGTCAATACTCTTTATTTCATTCTCAAGAAGTCCTGATGTCAAATAAAAACCAGTCAATATATCTCTCATATTTTGATAAAATGTGCAAAAAGAAATACAAATGGTGAAAGGAAAATTTCACAGTGACTATCTTAATACACCTTAAAAATTGAGATTTCTACTTCAATTCAGATAATACAAAAAACATAGCTGGGTGTCTGTAGCACACACAATGTATTTCAAAAAGAGACAAAAGAAAAAAAAGCATTAGTTTTCTTAGAGACTTAGCTTTCAACACTAAGTATATACATTTTATGATTTTTTTGAGAACAAAGGTAGTATGTTTTATTCAGGTATAGAAATACAGTTTATATTTTATGGTAACTTCCTAGTGAATTGAATATAACCTGTGGTGTGTGAGCACAGAAAATGAAGCCAATCACCTGGTGAACATTAACTGTGCAGACACCGTCGGCTCCAAGTGCCACAAAAAACCAGGTTGATGAATTTCAAGAATATGAGGCCTTTTCAAGACTTATCCAAATTTTGATTAGCCATTATTGAGCCAAAATTAAACATGAGACTAGTGAAAAATTAAACCTTTGAAAGTTCCCAACCTGACATCCTTAGTTGCCAGGTTTCAGCCTCAAGAAAATACCGCCACTAAATCATAAACCGTGGAAAATGGAGGCTGTGATAAATGACTGTGGCTCTACTGCTGGGTCTCCCTGACCTGGAGGATTTGGCTGGCATCATAAAACACAAAGCGACAGATTAAGCAGTTTACCAACACCATAAAAATCTCAGGAATAAATTCACTTTAATCAAAAATCCTCTATTGCAAGTAGGCAGCTCCAGCCCTGAAACCACGTACATTTCCTTACAAGCCTGTGTCCACGGGCAAGATCTTATGCTCTCCTCGAAACACCGCACTTGCTTATGTTCATACACTTTTACAATTTACATGTCCTAAGAAAAATACTCAGCTCTGGCTGATGGTGCAGGAGAATTTATTTTCACTAGAAAGGGAATGACCCATAACTCATGAATGGCAGCGCTTAAAGTGAGTTATGGAGGTTACTCTCCTGTGTGAGGAAATGGATTGGATTATCCTTCTGCCCAATTGTATGTTTGATTATTAGCACACCAGTTTCTTAATTATGTGCGGCTTTGCCTCTTTCCTTTTGTAAAATAAATGTGGATAAAGGGAATGTCAGCTAGAAGCATGGAGTGCCTCATGGGGCTCTGAGAGGTGGCCAGAGAGAATAAAAATGGAAACCTTCTTAAATGATTAAAAGCCAGGAGTCTTAAATGTAATTTAAACACAGTATTCAAATTGATTAGCTCCATAGATAATTTATAGTGCCCAGTCCTAATATTCTGCAAAAACATTAAAAGTCACTCCTTTCCTAAATTAGAAATTTGCCTTTTTTGAAGTTACACTGGGAAGCAGGAGACACCTACATGATGATTAGAGAATTGGTTTTTATAACATACAGATTTTATTGTATTATGGTGATAATGCTGCCATTTCTTTTAAAGTGTATATAACTAGGTACTACCTATATTGATGAGGAAATGCAATGTTAAAATAATGTTTGATGATTACAGATATGATTATTGTTTGTTACTTTGTTATTGCCAGTTACAGAACAAAACCAAAGATCTCTTGGTACCTGCCAGTATTACAGTCTACGAAGAAAGCAGATTTCTGTCCAGATTAGGATTCTGGTTATTGAACAAAAATATTTTATTTGAAAACTCAACCGGTTGTGTCCTTCTTTCAGCTGGGGGGAGGGAGGAAGAGTTTCAATTGTGCTTCTAAAATCTCCTTCCAGAAGAAATTTTCTACTTCAAAAATCAAGGACTTCCCTGAAAACGGCGGACAGAGGACAGCACATTATCCTCAAGCTGGTGAACAGGAGGATTTTTCTTCCTAAATGTCCCTTCTGCTCTCTAGTTTGAATTATCAAATAAAACGACTTGGCTTATCTCTGAAAATAACCTTGTTGACATCCCAAATATGGACTTAAATGCACTACCTCCACATTTAAGATTTAAGAAGCCCCCAGTAAATGTCAGGGGGTGTCAATGTGTTTGCCGCGATACTTGGTTATTATGAGTGTTTAACGGCAATTCCCCACCAGCACCACACCGCCAGCACCGCCATAAATTTTAATGTGATCATGTGCTCGTCTCTTTTCATATCCAGTGAATTCTGCAAGATCATAATATTCTATATGAACCCTAGCTGAACCTTACTGTGATATGAAGAAAGAACAAGATTTCTAGCAGTGATAGTTGTTCATCATTTTATAGTTTTTTGAAAAACTGGACACTGAGCAGCATGGTTCCCTGAATAATATTACCCTAAACTAAATCCACTCATTCAATGAATCTTTATTGAGCCCTACAGGATACAGGGCATGGCCCAAAGTGCTAATGAGTACATTTATGGGATAGTAAAGAATACTGACTCTTAAGGAAACCTCCCCCCTCCCACTCCAGAAAATCTGTCAGAGCTCATACATCATTTATAAAGCCGAAAAATGTCTCTGCAACCTTGGCACCACCACATGCCTTTTTATTTTACAGAATACAAACAAAAGCATTGTCGTTTCCTTTATCTGGTTTACATTGTACGTATAAGAAATGTGCTTATCTTTCATTATGTATGTGCTTGACGGAGTATTTATTCTACAAGCTTCTATAAATAAAGAGAATTTGTATAATTATTCTTGATCTATCTGCAGGTCTTTAGTGCCTGTTTTAAATGCAAATAGTAACTGGCACTACATACTGCATTTTTCCAAGGAGTTAAAAATATTTGGTAAATTTTAACTACTTAAATGTCTCTTTAGAAACAAAGAATAACATTGAAGCTTTCATTTAATATTTGAAATTTCAGGCCAGAGGCTTGGAATAAATTAATAAATCATTACCACAGTTCCTTCCCAGGGAAGTAAATTTCCACCATTATATATGAAATTGCCTATTTTACAATGCAGTTTGCTCTTTTCCTTTCCTTTCTTTTTTTTTTAATTTCCAAAGGAATAAAATCTCTTTGTTACCTAGACATGAGGTCGATTACTCTTTCAAAACACGATTCTGAATCAGTAAGTTTACTTTCCGTCTTTGACATGATTTTAGTGTTAAAGGATAGGAAGCTGGTTTTTATATATTTATAATTTGCTTGTTCTGTTGTATATTGTGCCATAGTTTGTTCGGCACAATTGTTCATCTTCCCATTCCCAGATACAATGGGCTTAGAAAAATACACACCCGCAGATGTAGGACACACAGAGGGTGCCTTACTCTTCACACTAATAGCTCCGCGGGCAAGGGGCAGTCCTAATACAGTTCCGTCCTGATAGAAAGGCATCTTTTCAGACACACTGGCTTTGTCGGTGTCTCTTTTACGAAAAGAGTGTGGTGTGTGTGTGCCTCAGCATTCCTTGTCTTAGAAGAAAAGAAGCATTTTCAGGAAAGGTTGCTAAGGATCCCTGCCTCCTTCGTTCCAGCCAACTGGCTGGGAAACTTTGCCTTGGAGCGCCATCTAGAGGAAATGTTAGCGCACATCCGCTATGCTTTCTTGGCCTTGTGACGCAGGCTGAATCCAGGGGTTATAATGTATGGGGTGGTTAGTATTTTTTTCCCAGATTACTAGAGAATTTTGGCTCTAACTCAACTAATGGAAATGGAATATAAGATAACTAGAATAAAAATAAATCATTTATGAGAACAAAACCGTGAAATATCCCAATAGCTGTCCGGAGTTCCTGAATCATTAGCAGCCACTCATGGAAATAAGTAGGTTATCATTTTGCCTACTTTGCCAATTGAGGTCCTATTCCAGAAGTTAGAATTAATGAGAAGATTAAGTTAATTTTTTTTCTTCCCTACTCAACTAATCTGTTATCTCTGTGATTATTTTCTTAGTGAAAAAATTCCAATTAACCAGGCTGCCCATGGTCAAGTTGGAGAAAAGACTACTTTCGGTGGGGACAAAAAATTGACATTTTCAACCTTAGTTAAGTTCAGCAACATGTAAGGAACAGAAAATAATATTTTTTCCAGATGTGGCTATTCTATTCAATGCAAGGGAGAACAAAAATAACATTCACCAATGTATTCTTTCCAAAGTCATGTTTTGCACCCCCCGCCCCCCTTCCCAAGAGGGAGAACTTTTAACAGCGAATTCTTCTATTTTTGAGCTAGCATGAATACAAAAACAAAACCCAAACCTTCTCAAACAGTGATACACTTCAAGGTTGCTGAGCAGACTTGCGAAAACAACCATACCCTTGAAATATTTTGGCAGTATAAGTACCTCCATTGTGGTAACACAGTTTTGAGAGTTCTGCTTTCTTCAGTTTCTTAAGAGGATCAAGATTGTCCAAATTGCAGAAACATTTGCTGAAGAAAACTGGGTATGAATTCCATTTTCCCCTGTGTCCACCTGATCCTGAAGCTCTTGCTAACTTGCCTCATCCCAGTTCTTTTAAGGCTTGTCATAAGATATGTTTCTGCTTTTGATATCTCTAATCCTTCATTGAAGAAGGTCCCTACTATCTTATTCTGGCAATTCACATAAATCCATTGGTTTTCCAAGATAATAGGTTAATAATTTCTTTACTGAATATGCAGCCATATGCATGAACTCTGCACACAGAAATTGTTCCTTGTCTACTGAGATCTGATATGGAAAAACAAGATGAAAGTGGTTAATTTTTTTTTCACACAACATTGGCACTTGAGCAATTAAGGCTCATAACTCAAAGCATTATCCTTCTTTACTTGACTGGCTGACTGCTTTCACGGTTCATGTTACATACAGTAAGATGGGGCTTGTCCAGTTTTTCCAGGTTATTCTGATTGCTCCTTAAGCAGTCGAGGAATCCCCACTCCCTCCCCCTGCCACCTCCCACCGCCCCCCAAAGAGTCCTTGAATATAAAAGTGAAGACATTTTGGTTCCATCTTCTTAGGCTACATGTGCATCTGAGTTCAAGTCAATCTGACATGAGTTTGTTAAAAACCTACCAGGTGCATGATTGAGGATGGGGTGCTGCTGATGTTCTCAACAAACAGACATTGAATAAGCAAATGAAAGTTATTGCAAGAACAAAAAATTATCTCTTCAGCTTCAAGCAGATTATTTATAGGAAAATGAGAGATCCGTAACTTAAAACATAGCAGAGAGAAAGAGGGGTTGTACCAGACAAAGTGGAGAGAAAAACATAATTGCTGATGCCTGGGGAGAAAAAGAAAGACTTCGTGTGAAAACTGGCATGAAATCAATGCCTTAAAGAATGAGTAAACTTGTAATGGGCAGAGGAGGTCTGGGCAGAGGAAGTAGGCAGGTCTTCCTTCATGTGGACCAAAGGAAAACACCTGCCATTTGGAGTTTCCCCTTTTGTGTTTAAATTTTAATCTGGGTGCAAGGACTTAAAGTATTTAGATTTATGTTATGAGAATCCAAAACTCATCTTCTCTTTGTGTGGTAAATGTGTTTACACACACACACACACATGCACACACATGTATGCATATGTCAATATATCATCGTGAGGCCAAAGAAACCAATGTATTTAAGCCAGAAACCATTTTACTTGATGATAGCTTAACAGGGTAAGTGGAGATAAAACCAAAATGAACCTTGTTGCTGACCAGCAAATGGAGATGAATTGAGGATTCTGTTTCAATTTTTGCCACAAACATTTGATTTTAGATTAAATTCCAAGGCTTACCTCTGGCCAGCCGCCCTGGCTATCTCCATAAAACAGACTGGTGACCTTACCTCGGCTACAGCGCCCAGAACAGAGGTTTGCAGGCTTGTGTGCCCCTGAACCCTGTGAGCATTCACTCCTACTCCTTCCCCCGCTGGCCCCCCTGGGCCCTCTCCCAGATAAGGCCCCCTGAGGATTCCCAGGTGCCTGCGGGTCATGTTCACACATCCCTTCCTTGGCTTTCCCCAGCCTACAGCATCGCATCCAGCGGTCTCTCTGTTTAGCCACCCATCTCCACAACCTCTACAACCTCCACAAAAAGATCACTTTGAAAATCCAAGCATTTCTTTTGTAAAAAGACCTAGTTTTCCAAGCTAAAGCATTAAAAAGAGACTCAAGCAATCATTCCAAGACTACACCTGCTTCGAAGTGTCAGTGATTTTACAGCCTTAAAGTCCAGAAATCGCAGTGAAATGTATACTCCCATAACCAGGGTAGGTAAGTTCCAATGTAAAACAAATCACAAGGCAATTCATCAGAGAGATGGGAACGACAGACGACCTTCACCCGCACTGGACGCACTTACAGTTAACATCGCAAACATCAGTTGGCACACGTTGAAGGCGTGTCTCCAGTTGTGGTACAGGACCATTCGATAATTTTTCCTCACTGTCAAAAGCCACCTACACAGTGTCTGGAATGGGAAGGGAAAGGTTGTGTCAGGCAGTTGTGTCTCCAGTGGACAATTATCGAAATGATGCCTTATGTCTGAGTAGCCCTCAATGATCAAAGAACGTCCTTCCACAAACGTCCCACACGATTCTCACAGAAATCCCATGGGTGCAGGGAAAATACTGTTACCCCCGATTCCAATTTGTATGTGGGAAACCTGCGGTTCAGGTGGCTACCATGGTGTCCCAGGTGCACTCCTGGAATCACCCTTGACAGTACACCTTACCTCATAGTCGATTTTAAACTTCTGCACCATCCCCAGCTCCATGAACATGCGAAGAGCAGCTGTGATCATGGCGTCGACGTCGAGAGAAAAGTCATCAAAATGAATGTCATCGATGGCAAGTTCTGACACCAGAGGGATGTTGGCTGCCTACAAAAGCCGAAGACATAAGTCAAGCCAAGTTCACCAGCTTTCCCAAACCCTTCATCTTGCTCTCCTCTCCTGCTTATCAGACATGCCACATAAATCAGACCTGACCTACGCGTACACTCTGATACAGCTAAACTCTGAGCTGGAAATGTCTTTTGTTTCTGAACTGCAAATGCCCCAAGCAAATGAAAGGGGGAGGGGAGGGGGAGCTAATCTGAAGAAAAAATATACACCCTGGGTCTAGTCTGCAGAATTTAGAAGCCAAAGCTGTCTAGTTTACCGAAACTGCAGCCATACAATATATTCTGATGCATATTACTGAGCACTAAACGCAAGAAACATCTGGGCAGCCAGCAGCTGTGAATTTTAATTGCTGCTATTCGGGAGAAGGACCTGGGAATACACCACTTTGCCTTCTTTTCTTGCATCCTTGTATCCTATGGCTGCACACGTGCTCTTTGTGACACACGTGTTCTGTATATCAGAAAGATGGAAAGGATCAGACAGCACTCTCTAGTGCAAAATGTGTTTCTTAATAGAATAGAGATGTTTGGAGGGTTAGTGTGAGCATATGTTCCATTGAAGGGATAAGTTTGCAATATTGTTTAGTGTCATTCTATAAAAAAAAATCACAATCACAACATAATTATAATACCGGTCATACATATTCAGGTTTTTCAAAACACTCATGTTAGTCAGCTGTCAATTAGTTGCCCTACATAAACCTAAAGGGAAGAGAAAAATCTTTGGGAATAATTTTATTTTTGCTGATTTCACTGGGTTTACCATATCCCATGGGCCATTCTTAGTAAGGGAGTCATTTCTATGTTTTCAGATTTTCAGGGACCATTCTGCTTTCATAGTCTTAGTCTAGTCCGTGGGAGGGATTTATACCCTGGGAGTGCTTGGGCTAAGCAATGAAATCCACCTCTACTCAGCTAAAGTCAGCTAAGCATCCCAGAAGCCACTGAATCAATCGTTCCTTCCCAGTCCCATGCTCCCCTGTAGGAGCAGGCATCTCTAAGCTAATATTCACACACTGACTATTCGCCACAACACCGAAGCACAATGAACAAACACATACATCATGGGACAATTTATCTGCTCTTCTGCAGATTGCTGATTTTCACTAAAAAATTAATCAGCTTATCTTTCAGTGAATCATTTTCACGTATTACCACGTTTGTAGAATCTCGCTCCTTGGAAGAAAGAGGTAAGGCTTTTTGAAATTCAAACATGGTAGTGGTGGAAAGAGGTTTTGTGTGAATGTGTCCTTATGTAGAGTTCCTGGCCCCATGCTAAGCATTTGGATACCTTATTTTTTGCTTTAAAAATCATTTAAAGGCAAAGTTACACATAGTTCCAAGAATAAATTAGATCTTCGAGACTAGTTAAGACACACACACACACACGCGCGTGCAGAACTCTTCTAGTACCAAAATTTTCCTCCCACAGAGACAACCACTTTCAAATCATCTAGATCTACTTTTTTGTTTTTTTTGGTATTTGGCAAAGGAAGGTACTCCTGATTTTATTTATTTACTCATTTATTTTTGTTTTTTTATGGCCATGCTATGGCATATGGAGGTTCCCAGGCTAGGGGTCGAACAGAAGCTGTAGCTGCCAGCCTACAACACAGCTCAAGGCAACGGTGGATCCTTAACCCACTGAGCGAGGCCAGGGGTCGAACCCACGTCCTCATGTATACTAGTTAGGTTCGTTAACCACTGAGCCACAATGGGAACTCTGTGACTTTATTTTTAATTATTTTCTGTTTTAAGCATTATCTATTAATTTCCCCACACTGAAGATGAAGATTAAGCTGTCTTACACTCCGTCAACCACTGCTGCCTCATACACGATCTCTTCTCACTCCTCAGTATAATGATATAACTTTGTTTAGAGAAATACTCGGGTTTTTATTACAATGACTATGTGAAAGATACTCATTGCTAAACTGTACAATTTACTAGGATTACTTTTCCTTTCCTCGACAGCATTTTGTACTTTCAGAGTGAATAATTGTCTTATTTAATGTGTGCTTACTTTTCTCTGTACTTATCACTAATAAACTCTTCACCAATTATCTAAATCTCATCTTAAAATGTTCAGATGCAAATCATGGACTTGGAGAATAGACTTGTGGTTGCCAAGGGGGAAGGGGGAGGGAGGAGGATGGTTAGGGAGCTTGGGGTTAATAGATAGAAACTATTGCCTTTGGAATGGATTAGCAATGAGATCCTGCTGTGTAGCACTGGGAGCTATGTCTAGTCACTTATGATGGAGCATGATAACATGCGAAAATAGAATGTGTACATGTATGTGTAACTGGGTTACCATGCTGTACAGTAGAAAAAAATTTGCATTGGGAAAATAACTATTACCAAAAATAAATTAAAGTGTTCAGATGCTTTGGGCAATTCATCAGTTTTATGAAGAAATCTCTGCTGGAACTTTCTGAACTTCTACATTTGGGTGGGCAGTCTTCTCTGCCAGGTATACAGCTTCCATCCAAGATGTTTCTGAACCATAATTTGGGGGATGTATTCATCTCTCCTTTGTTTCTGTAACCCACATCTTTCTCTTTTCTGGGTCTCTCCTTATTTTGGTGACACGTCTTCCAGTAGCTTCCCAAGAAAAGGTGTGTGTGCTAAGTACATTTATGAGATGCTGCATATCTGAAATGCCTTCACAATACTGTCACATTTGATTGGTTGTTTGTCTGGATACCAAGTTCTAGGTTGGAAATCATACCATGGGAATTTTCAAGGCATTCCCTTTTAGCCTTACATGTTATTTTTTGTGAGAAGTCAGAAGCTACTGTGAGTCTGTTACCTTTGAAAATGACTCTTCCTCCCTCTCTGTTTTATAAGATCTTTTTGTTTCCAGCATTCTGAAATGTCATGAAAATGTGCCTAGGTATGAGTTTATTTTCTTTCTTTTTCTTTTTTTTTGGGGGGGGGGAGGAGCTGCGCCCCCTGCATATGGAGGTTCCCAGGTTAGGGATTGAATCGGAGCTGTAGCCGCTGGCTTATGCCACAGCCACAGCAATGCCAGATTGGAGCTGCGTCTGCAACCTACACCACAGCTCACGGCAATGCTGGATCCTTAACCTTCTGAGCGAGGCCAGGGATCAAACCTGCGTCCTCATGGTTACTAGTCAGATTCTTTTTCGCTGAGCCACAATAGGAACTCCCCAAAGGTTCTTAATTAGGCAATTCATGAGCTACTGGGGGGAGGTCTGTTGTATAAATCCATTTGCCTCTTGGCTTTTCCCACTGCTAGCTTATTTTGGCTTTCTTTAGTTTGCTGGATTACTTAATATTCATCCATCTGTTTTCTAGCTTTCAAAATTTTGTCATTGTTAAGTCCTTTCTCAATTTCTTTATCTTTGAGAATTTATACCTTTAAAAAAGTCCTTTTGGGAGTTCCTATTGTGGCACAGTGGAAATGAATCCGACTAGGAACCATGAGGTTGTGGGTTCGACTCCTGTCCTCCTTCGGTGGGTTAAGAATCCATGATAATGGGAGACAAAAGAATGTATACATATATGTGTAACTGGGTCACCATGCTGTACAGTAGAAAAAAAAATTGTATTGGGGAAATAACAATTAAAAAAATTAAAAAAAAAAAAAAAAGAATCCAGTGTTGCCATGAGCTGTGGTGTAGGTCACAGATGCGGCTCGAATCTGGTGTTTCTGTGGCTGTGGTGTAGGCCAGCAGCTATAGCTCCAATTCGACCCCTAGCCTGGGAACCTCCATATGCCTTAGGTGTGTCTCTAAAAAGCAAAAAAAAAAAAAAAAAAAAAAAAAAAATGTCCTCTTGGAGTTTCTGTAGTGGCTCAGCAGCAACAAACCCAGCAAGTATCCATGAGGATGCAGGTTGTCTCCCTGGCTTTGCCCAATGGGTTAGGGATCCATCATTGCCATGAGCTGTGGTGTAGGCTGGCAGCTGCAGCTTGGATTCAGCCTCTACCCTGGAAACTTCCATGGGCTGCAAGAGTGGCCCTAAAAATCAAAAAGAAAGAAAGAAAGAAGGAAAGAAAGAAAGAAAGAAAGAAAGAAAGAAAGAAAGAAAGAAAGAAAGAAAGAAAGAAAGAAAGAAAGAAGGAAGGAAGGAAAGAGAAAGAAAGAAAGAAAGAAAGAAAGAAAGAAAGAAAGAAAGAAAAGAAGGAAGGAAGGAAAGAAAAAAGCCTTTTATTGTTGTTTTAGTGGGGATTGAGGAAGAAACAAAAGAAAATTAATGTGTTTACCATCTTTATCCCCACATCTTGGAAATTATCTTTGTTAAATGGTGCTTTCACTGATAAGCTTGTAGAACTCAGAGGTAAGCCAGGCTTCAGTTTTCAGTCCCTTTGTTTCTATGTGCATGGGCCAGGCCGCAAACTGGTACACCTCTTTTTCTTGTTCCGTGCCCCTCTGTGTTCACTGGTGTCATGTTGTCCGCACTTACTAAGCTGTAACAGTTTCAGAGGCAGACGCCATGTTGCTTTTCCTTAAGGAAGCTCCAGAACGACTCTCTTCTTCCATCAAATATTTCAGGGCTTTGCATGCCATGTTCTTAGAATGTTCTGGGCTTGTTGTAATCTGTTCAAATTCAGACTCAAATACAACTGGAAAACCACTTCCCAAGAGAGTAGATGCCCTGCCCCAGAAGACACAAGTCTTTCTGGTCTCAGGAAAAGAGTTTGGTTCTGAATTGGCAAAGGAGGTCTAACCCTCTTACAGCTTGTTGCCAAGGAGCAGAAACGGTGATGGAGACGGCACTGCTGCTCTCCAGGTGGCCCCTGTCTCGTGGATTATTAATAGTGTATTCCCTGATGCCATTATAAATCCTCTACCCTTCCAAGGCACTAAATTCACTTAATTATCTTAAAAATTAAGGAATATAGGCATTTTTTCATTATGAAATGTTAATGGAAAGGAAATAAGAACATTAGGTTGAAAAATGTAGGATGACCTCTGGTTCACCAAGACCCATCCTTATTGACCTTGTCTTTTTTCCTCTAATAGGTTGATTGATCCACGGTTAAATCATACCAGTCTATAGATCATCCTGAGCCCTGTCGTAAACCCTTGCTGACACTTGTAGATGCAGAGAAAGTCCCAAGCCTTTAAGGAGTGACCATTTTCAGTTATTTTGAGAAGTATGGATAGTTTTCATCTATATTCTTGGGTTTAAGGACAGTTTCTGCAGAAAACTTTGAAGCATAGAGGGTAGTTATGTGTCCTGTGGAGGTGTGTGCAGAGGTCTGGCCTGCAAAAGGTTTGGGAAGAGCATCTCCAAATTCCCTTGTTATAGAGACCCAAGCACTCATCTCTTCTAATAAGCAGAGAATGAGGCCACATCTTCCAAACCTATAACTACTCTAGCCACAGGATATTAACAAAACAAATCAAAGTCAATTCTCCAAGTGTCAGTCTTCAACTTTTACATATTTATAAGGTACCATATCCCTAAATCAAAGAGGAGTGCTACAATCCAAAATAACTACTGAATTAATAGCCAGGAAATAACATTTGGATAAAAGAACCATTTACTTTACTGCAGCAATAAATGAAAATACAGAATTATGAGTCCTGGAGCTAATTTGAATAATGTTTAAGAAGTAGGACTCTAGCTGTCTGGAAGTACCTGATATCCTTTGACCATTCCTCTTCTTTGTTTGGGTCTTAATAGTTAAGTGGTTATCAAAGGGAGTCATAAAACTGCCTCCTCTAAAACTGAAAAGGTAGCTTTACAAAGAGGCTGTAAAATGTTAAAATACTATCTTGGATCCTTTGACACATGAATGTTACATTTTGTGATGCTCAGAAAATGAGAAGAAACAACAGAGTGGGCGGTGGTCCAGCCCTAGCAATTCAAGGGAGAAATGACTTGCTGCCAATCCAACCCACTCATCCACTCACCCCTCTGGACAAAAGGACCCTGGGATGAATGAAATAATGAAGACAGGACACTGGGCGGTGGTGATGGGGAAGGGGCTGCAAAGTTCTTTGTTTTGCCAGCATTGCTGTAGCACTTACTACATACATGACAGGAACTGTTTTAGTACTTTATGTATATTAGCTCATTTGATTTTCACAAGGACCCTGAGGGGTAGGAAATATTTTTAATCCCACATTACGGATGATAGATAATTTGTTCAAATTTGCACGGTTGTGATTGGCAGAGGTGGATTTAAACCTGAGGAACCTGGTTCTATAGCCTGGTTCCTAATCACTGTACTGCCAAGCCAAAGGATTTTCCTTTCTTGCATCATGCAACTAACTTGGGTGCACCGTGAGCAGTGTCTGTGATTCCCAGGTGACTAGCCTACTGATCCATCTTTTATCCTGGGCAGCCAGGATGCATTTGAAGGGACAATATTTTGGTCTGTACTTATATGAATCCATTTGTGGAAATCTTTAAACTCACAGCTGATTTTGGAGTAAGCTCCAATTGTCAGCTTTGTTTTGATTAGTACGAACACAGAGTCAGCTCAATACTCCCGAGATCACCCTGAAAAAAAAAATAACTTGTTCTCTGAGGAAGCAGAAGCAGACATGAGGCAAATGACATTAGCTCCATCTGGCCAGCAGAGCAGTTGTGACGCTCAAATCCCAGCCTTGGCCAGGCAGGTAACAGAGTAAGAGAAGGGAAGAGTGAACAGGTGAGATAGGGGGAGAGCAGGGAGGTGAGGAATCCTGTCCAGAGGGGATCCTGGAAAGGGTTTTCCTGGACATTTGGGACACAGCTGTGATATGCTTAAAACACACACACACGCACGCACGCACGCACGCACACACACACACTCTGGCTTTAGAGGGACTAGTAGTACTAAAAGTTACTAGTTTTTTAGATAGCACAAAGTCACCTCTGTCGTGGTGAAGAGTGTACATTTAACTAATTTCTATTCTTTCTTTTTTTTGCTTTTTAGGGCCACACCTGCAGCATATGGGGCTAGGGGTCCAATTGGAGGTACAGCTGCCAGCCTACACCACAGTCACAGCAACGTGGGATCCGAGCCGTGTCTGCGACCTACACCACAGCTCACGGCAATGCCAGATCCTTAACCCACTGAGCGAGGCCAGGGATCGAATTTGCAACTTCATGGTTCCTAGTTGGATTTGTTTCTGCTGTGCCACGATGGGAACTCCCTAATTTCTCTTCTTTCCTGAGAAAGGAGGACACAATTCCTTATGAATCTCGGTACCCTTGTACCGAGATTCATAAGGAATGAATGCCTACCTACACCAACTTCTGAACGGGAAAACCTGGGATATTCAGATGCCTCACGCACAGATTTATCCATGACATGGAAAACTTGCGAAAGATACAGAATTCCAAGGACAGGGAGCAATAAAGCTCTGGTAGTGCACTGTCAGCTGACCAAGAAGGTTCAGGCCAGCACATCTGCAGGCTACACCAGCTCTCTCATCTACAATGCAAAACAGAAGCTACAGAAGGCTGTGGAGCCACCTGGTGACATGAGTGGCCAAGATGTGAAGATCTGAGTCCTCCTTATGTTCTTAGGGCCAGGCATACGACAATGCCATAGTCAAACTCTGCAGCTCATGGGCTAAATTCATACACAGAAGCAGTAAAATTCAGAGCCTAAGAGTGAATATAAATGTCCAAGACTTGCCAAGATACATTTTTTAAAAAAAGAATTATAAAGCCCTACCCTATCTCATATGAAAATATATAATAAACATACTATATGTTTATCCGTTAAAACATAGCCTTTATCCCTTTAATTAAGCCTATACCATTTTTACCACGTTTCTCCCTCTTTAAATAACTTTAAGGACTCAATGTGGTCTGCCGAATGTAGTAAAATTCCTTAGCTAGGCATTCAAGGCTCTTCCACGTTGCCCATCCAGTGTTATCACTTTAAGTCTTCCATGGAAGCCTCAGGCTGGGCAATTTATTCTCCCTATTCTCACCTCTCCCTGTCTGGCTTCAGATTATTCTACCCCTCACCCAGTGGGTTTGTCTTCTTCTGCTGATTGCAATTCAAGCCCCATCGTCTGTACAAGTTCATTCCCATTCATTCATCCCTATCTTATCCCACAGCGACCTTTTTCTCCTCTATAGTTGTATAAATCACTGTCATATTTACAGTCATTTTAGGGTTTTCAAACTCAGTTTATACTCTAGAGTTTTCAAACCTCTCCCTTAGAGCAGGTCCCTGAATCATGGAGGCAAATTGGCTTGAGTGTGTTCATGTGTGATTTGGGGAGAGGGGTCCATAGCTTTCTTCTGACTCCTCTGTAGTTTAAATGGGTTCTTAGCTGAACAAACTCTCTGGGTGATACTTATGTACACCCAAGTTTGAGAAGAACAGCCCCAGAGGCTCTTTCTTCTTCGCTTCTAGGGTCTTGGTACCCGTGAATACCTGAGCTTCACACAGAATGGCAAAGCTTCCCATTATATGGCTAATCAAGTCAAAGGGCATTTTATATAGTTGTCTTTTTCAAGTGTATATAATCAAGGAAGATTAGTACTCAATAATCACTATATTGAAAAAGAGGAAAATTTAAAGAAATACAAATTTCTAGGTACAACATTTCCCTCTCTTACTAACTTTTAATTATTCTCAATTATTGCTTCATTCACTTTGGTTGTCTAGGTTTTGAGGAGACCTATTACTTTGAATCTCTTAATAGGAGAATGAAACTTCTATTCTCTTTTCACATGTGATTTTCACAAGTTTCACCCAAAGTTAAAAATCTTATGGCTTTTCTTTTATTTCTGTTTGAGCTGTTCCAGTGAAACCATCTTATTTATAACTGTTTCCTATTAATCTCAAGAAACTGTCATTGTTATCTTTCGTGCAGCAACATAAGCCTCATGAAAAAGCATGGTTCCCACATATTTTTCTTGTCATGGTAAAAACCGAAAGAAAAAGAAACATCATAGTGATTACTCCCTTTTGAAACAGAGAAACTTTCTCTTATGTGACTATCTTTTCAACCCTGGCTCTTGTATTGTTCTAATATGCCTTCATTATTTATATTCATCAACAAAACAGTTCTCATTAGCAGCACTGAAAATTTAAGTACTGTATATCAGAGTTCCCGAGGTGGCTCAGTGATAAGAACCCAACTAGTATCCATGAAGACAGGGGATTGATCCTTGACCCTGCTCAGTGGTTAAGGATCTAGCATTGCTATGAGCTATGGTGTAGGGTGCAGAATTGGCTAGGATCCCATGTTGCCATGGCTGTGGCATAGGCAGCAGCTCCAGCTCAGATTCACCCCTAGCCTGGGAACTTCCATATGCTGTGAGTGCAGCCCTAAAAAAACCAAAAAATTTAAAATAAATAAATAAATAAAACGGGTCTCAATTTATTAAAAAACAAAAGACAATTTACTGCATATCAACAGAAATGGGTCATTTTATTTCTTATTTTTTTGTCTTTTTGTCCTTCTAGGGCTGCATCCATGGCATATGGAGGTTTCCAGGCTAGGGGTACAGTTGGAGCTGTAGCCACCGACCTACACCACAGCCACAGCAACATGGGATCCGAGCTGCGTCTGCAACCTACACTAAATCTCACGGCAATGCCAGATCCTTAACCCACTGAGCAGGGCCAGGGATCGAACCCGAATCCTCATGGGTGCTAGTTGGGTTCATTAACTGCTGAGCCATGATGGGAACTCAAGAAATGGATCATTTAAAAAGAGATTTTATTTTTTCCCTCAGTAAATAACATTTAAAATGTTATATTTTTAAATGTATATATTTTAAAAATTTATTATGTAACATTAAAAACCATTTGGTACACATTTTGTTTTATTTTATTTTTATTTTTTGTCTTTTTACACATTTTAAAAAGAAAGATATCAAGTGTGTCTTAAACACTTGCGGGTAATGTAATATTTGTTTATATTCCATGTTTTATGTAGTTTCTTTTTTTCTTTTTAAATTTTATTTAAATTTTTGAAATTTTTCTATTTTTTATTTTGCTTTTTAGGGCTGTACCCGCAAGCATATGGAGGTTCCCAGGCTAGGGGTCGAATCGGAGCTACAGCGCTCAGCCTATTCCAGAGCCACAGTAATGCCAGATCGGAGCCGCATCTGTGACCTACACCACAGTTCACGGCAATGCCAGATCCTTAACCCACTGAGTGAGGCCAGGGATCGAACCTGTAACCTCATGGTTCCTAGTCGGATTCATTTCTGCTGTGCCATGACGGGAACTCTGGTGGTTTCTTCTTTTATTTTATGTCTTTTATTTTTTCCATTATAGTTGATTTACAGTGTTCTGTCAATTTCTACTGTACAGCAAAGTGACCCAGTCATTCTTTTTCTCACATTATCCTCCATCATGTTCTACCGCTGGATATAGTTCCCTGTGCTATGCAGCAGGATCTCATTGCTTATCCACTCCAAATGCAAAAGAAGATTTTTGAAAAGTTACAAGTCTACCTTGCATTATGTACCTTACAATGATCTTAAAGGCAATGTGTAAGGCAAAAGGGGACCAGCACTAAGAGATGATGATGGGTTGAATCTTTAATTTCAAATGGCTCTTCATCAAGCCTATGGTTTCTAAGTGAGGTGGGCACACCGAAGTAATTTTTCTTTGAAAAAATGTTTCTGTTGTAAAAGTTTACTGCTTTCTTATTAAATACTCAATGTGGTATATCAAAGTGTTGTTTTGTTGTTGCTGGAGGTAGTGATATATACATAACCTGCTTTGTCCTAGAGAATGTTTAATGTGGATTTCAAAGATCCATGCAATAACAGAGAATAAAGGAAAGTAAGAATGGGCCAGAAAGACAAATCAAAGGGAAACTAAGGATAGGAATGTAAAATAGATCAAAAGTGAATTTACTAGACAAAATGCATGCCACAGCATCAATACATTTGTAAGGAGAGCCAGAAATTTGTCTGTAGGTTTCCTGAAAGTACTACAAAGAGAATCTGATATGTTAGATGATTTTCAGTGTTTATAAGATTTAAAAAAAAAAAAAGCAGTTGGCAAAGGAAGCCCACAGAGACACAGCTATATTATCTCTGGGTCTAGAGAGAAATGTCTTTTGTGTTTTTCAGGGAAAAATGCCCCAAGCCAGTGATTCTCAAACCAGCTACATCTACATCCCTGGGAACTTGTTAGAAATGCAAATTCTAATCAGATGAGAAATTCAGTTTGTGTTTAACAAGCCCTCCAGGTGACTTTGGTGCCCACTAAGAACTGTTTTTCTTTTTTCTTTTTTTTTTTTTTTTTGATTTTAATATTTTTTTTTTATTTTCCCACTGTACAGAACTGTTTTTCTAAATGTTGTCCCCACAACAAGCATAGCAGTGAATTACTCAGAGCTGGGGTGGCTTTGAGTGGTGTGCAAATTTGGGGGATGGACAGCAGAATATAAGGAGTTCTTGAAGGAAGTGAAAAACCACAGACTGATGAGGGTTCACTGTGCAAGTCCTTTGACTTTTTCTATGTTTGAAATTTTTCCCCATAAAATGTTGAGAAAAAATTAATTCACTGCCAACAAGGGCTAAAGCATCAAACTAAGAACACTATCCCTCAAGAGAAAGGTTTGACTCTATCAAAGATTTGTTCACTAATGTTACTAAAAAGTATGGTTTAAATTTCTTCCAGTAACTGTTTTCTCTTGAAGCTATTTATTAAATTTACCTCATACTTGCCTAGAACATGCTTCACAACAGATACAGGCTCTAATCCTTCCCCTGACTCTTACTCTTTCGGTGGCTATGGGCCAGAAACTGAAGTAAGCCTCGGATTGAGCATTCTTTGTGTAGACAATAATAAAACCCCGATGAATGGCTGTGGTGAGGTGTAAATGAAATAACACATACAAAGAGTCTAGCACGGTGCTAGGAAATAGGAAGCAATAATAGTGACTGTTAAAATAATTATGGTTGTTGTTGGCATGTTGCTGTTACACTCAATACACTCATTGTTATACGGATGTCAGCCTCCCAGAAGGAAAGGGTGGGCACAGAAGATTTCAGTGACTAGGCCATGAGAATTAGCTGTCTCCATTTCCTTAGGAGGCCTCTGCATTTAATTCAACTAAGTTTAACTCACATGTATTGTGTGCCTAGTCCTATGACAGGCCCTGCCCTGTACTATACATACATCTGTGAAATCACTGTGGCCCCTGTGCTCACAGTGAGTCAGGGGACCAGAGGAGTAAACATGCAATGCAATACAGTCTGGTAAGAGCTATGGGGGGGAAATACAGGACACCATTGAAACGCCCAGGAGAGTCTGATGAAATACTTCTGGCTCAGCGTCCCTGCCTCAATTCTAAATCATCATTAACCTTCAGCTTTATAAAGTATATTTAGAATAATTTAGAAGGTAAAAAAAAAAATAGTTATTATCATCAAAAGTTTCTCAAGGTTATAGAGCTTGTATTAAAACCTAAGAAAAGATGTGGACTCCATTCCTAAGATGGTTGTGCTCTACGCATGGAGAAATGACAGTAAATAGAATGAATAGTGAAAAAACAGAAGCATGAAGTTCAGAGGCTTCAAGAGAAGGGAATACATAAGAGGCCAAGAAACACAGTAGGGAGGGATCATCTCATGTGGGTATTGAAGGATGAATACAAGCCCACCAGGAGAATTAGGAAACACAGACTATTCCAGGCAGAGAGAATGGCATAGGCAGAGTAGAGTTCCAATCTGACCTGAAGATAGCACAGCACCAGGAGATGCAGACCTATAAGGCCCCAGAGTTGATGGAAACGCTGTTTGATTCAGGACTTGCCCTAACTGGCCCTGAGAACCCATGAGGCGTCAGCTTTGCCAAGCGCCCACCAGTGGCCTTGGACCACAACCCTGGAGCCCGCCTTCTTGTAATTCCAGGACTGACTTCCATTTACTGTCCCTGTCAGTCTGCTCCCCTGTCCCCTGGAAGGGACCAGTCAGTCCACGTCTTCTGTGGTCAGAACTCCCAGAACCTTCTCTCCAAAGCTGTGGTGACAGTTTTTGTAGGTGACAGATATATGGAGTCCTCCTATAAAAAGGCAACCGTCTTTGTTTCCTTTTCCCTTTCTTTGCTGCACTCAAGAGCAAATGCTTTCCCTTCTCTCCTGGGAGAATTCCAAGATCAAGCAGTTCTCTGCGTCTTCCAGGAAAAAGAATTTGCTTTTGGGTGAGTGGTGTTCGGAGTCAATGGGTCATCAGGGTCTATTCTGAAAGACCCAGAAGAGAAGAGAATGTGCTCCTGGGGAGGTAAGAGAAGGGAAAGGAGGACTCTCCCCTCCTTACTGAAGTCAGGGAATGAGATATGATGAGAAGGAGAGAAACCCTGGGAGCATGGCAGCTGTATCTAGGAGCCACGTGGTAATTGAGTCAGGACCATGGACTGTCTGCCTTTGCTCAAGTGGATACTTCCTGTTGCTCGAAGTCAGGGACCCACCAGCTACTCCTCCGTGGGAGACAGGTGAAAACTTTAGCTCCTCAGGGTCTAGCATCTCACCCACTGACCACCTGATGCGAGTGGCACCTGTCTGGGCAATGTACTTCTGCTTGGTCTCCAAACACTTAATACCTGAGGATGCGCATGAAGCCAAGAAAGAGGGGCAGGATCCTGGTTACCTAGAGGAGTGCTGGTGGGGGAGCCCTGAACACCTGAACTTGGGTGGGAAGCTAAAATAAACCAGCTCAAACTCCCTGAGAGCTGGGGCAGTGGATAATGACATCCCTGCTCCATCAGGAATACATTGTGTAATTATCTGTTAAAGGTCTGATGGTAGAGTAGGGATTGCGTGTGTCTGCTGTTAAGTCCTAAGTGCCCAGCACAGTCTTCATGGGCAGTACCTGCACCTGGAAGAAACTCATTAAATATTTATTGGATGAGTGAATGAAGACCTGATAATATCACTGAAAGTTACTGCACTAGTTCTCCCCAAGCCGTGCCACAATATCCAATATCCTCTGGTGGGCTTTCTGCCAACCACCCCTGTGAATACTTTACACTTAGACACACACACACACACACACACACACACACACACACACACACACACGGGACCGGAGGGGGTAGAACCAAGATCAGGTAATATGAAGCAAGTAGCCTTCTAACTTTGAATGAACCTAATGTCCTATTTGTTTATACATCACTGGGACTGTTTGTGATAAGAGACACAGAGAGAGGTCCCCGACCCTGCAGCCCTAGTCTTCAGGCTCCAACCTAAGCTCACCAGCTACGTGGCTCTGAGTGACAGGAGAGCCGACTTCCTCCCTCCGAGAATATGGGTCCCTGCAGTGTGGATGTGTGGGTGTGACATGGCAGGCTGGTGAGGTTATCATGAACTTCTCGTGGCATCTTTCTTGCCATATCTTAGTAATGGGAGGATGGTGGATATTTGCAGGCAACTAAAGGTGTGTTGGTTGCATTAGACTTTAAGGTTTAGGGATGTGAGACAAGAATACCCTAACACAAGTGTTGCCCATCCAGCGTGGTCCTTCTAGCCCAGCAAATTGTGGCTTTTAGTCTCAGCCCTGACTGAACTGCGGTCTCCTTTAAACATTGCTTGCCTGACTTATATACTCTATTGGACCTTATTAGCCTTCCACCTACCTCACCCTCAACCTGCTGTTATGTGGGTTTTGCTTTGCTGCCCCTGTCAGCTTCAGCCTCACCTGAGGGATGCTTCCTCCATGCTCTATGGTGCCTGGTGGCTTACAGAGCACATAGCAGGGATGCTATAATTGTGTGATGAGTGAGGGTAAACTCTACACTCACTGGTAATGTATTGAAGTCCTTAAGTCCATCTGAAGAGTATGAAAAGAGGGATAGGAAATTAAACAATATTACAAAAGAGATTTAAGATGATAACTAGGTCATCATTTAGAAAGTAATACAGATTCTATAATGAATAATACATATTTATCACCATTATTTCCATTTTTAAAAAGGACACTTCAAATGTTAGCTTCCTATAGCTTAGATACTATTTACTCCAACCAACAGCCACCTTATATTAATTCTACAACAATCTAGGCATCTTAGAAAATAAAAACTTCACCCAACACCCTTCACATTTCTGCTATTAGCCTTGGCATGCTGTAATTTTTCTAAAGGTCTGATATTAGGGAGCAGACTTGCATGTTAATTTCACAAACAGAAACTTATAAAAGGCAGTCAGTAATTCCCAACTCTTGGTGGGAATGGTGCAAAGGAAAAAAATGCAATTTTAGGCACAAATGACCTCAACATGGGTTGAACAGATAACTGCTTACATGCCAGGCTGGGGGAAAGATCTACAATTCCAGACGAGGGCTCTCCCCTGCCTGCCTGAAATATCACCATTAGAGTTTCATCAACATAAATCAGATAATTATTCTCTATTAAAATGGAAATACCTTTGAGGCAATGGAGTGGAAGGAAAGGCTCATAAAGCAGGACAGAAAATGAGAATAATTCCCCGAGAAATGCAACAACAATTTGACAACTAGACAGAAAAAGATGAAAGGAGAAAGAAGGTGAGAGAACTTTTGCAAGAGGTGAGGCTGGCTGGGACATCACCCCGGTGATGGATCAGGTTTGGAAATCGGTAACAGGGGCCATGTGAGCTGACCTGCACTTTATTTACACACAGCTAAAAACTAAGGAACATCACACTCTCTTGTTTCTCTAGTTTGAAATTATATACTTATCAAAGCATTTTCACTAAGAAGAATTCACATGAACAAGTGAACTCTAATATTGAACCATGATACTTAAGGCACAGGGGGCAGCAAGAGGATGGGACCTGGAGGCTGTGAAGTGGTAGAGAAGGACAATGTCAAGGGGTCAAAGGGAGAGGGAAGCTCAACTTCCCTTCTTTATAGTTTTGATAAAAGTCCACCTGACCCTGTCCTGCACTGGGCTGATGGGTCCCAATGTCCCTTTATAAAGTCCCACACTCCGCCACAGGAACAGAAACAGTGAGGGACAAAGCCTGCACATTTGGATTAGAACTAGTAGCTAATGGCAATGGTGGGTCACCCCTGGGGGTGAGGAGGAGGGTACAGAGCTACTGACCAGGACATGGCTTTGCTTGGGTTTTCCATTCATGCCACTGGCCTGAGCTTTCGTTCTCTCTCCCCTTGTTCCACATCTGGAGCCCCATCTTTCTGGCCTGCTAATTGGGGTCAGGAGTGCAATCTGTCACCATGGACATATGTGACTGGCCACCCAATCATCACTTTCCAGTGAGTTGGTCAGAAGAAAGATTTCAATATTCATGCATCCAATAGAAATCATGGGAATCCTGTGCATCAAAAGTATAGAAGAGCCCGCTTCTCATTTCTGAAGCTATTCTGCTGTTTCCTTAGCATGCAGATGGATGTCTTCTTGGAGAAAAATGGACTCAACTTGCCACCTGTTTTTCATGGTTTCTCTATGCAGCAAGATAAATAAGACTTTATATACTTTTGCTTATAGATCCAGTAAATATTTATATTGGTTTGTGCCATAAAAGCACAGGAAACACAATAAAAAAGTTTCTACTCTTTGAGCTGAATAAAGCAATCACCTGCAGTGAAGAAGCAATCTATCAAGCAAGGTAAGGAGGGTGGGGGATGATTCCTCAGCCACAATTCCCTGTCTAGAACTGTACCTGGACTTAGATGAGTGGAGGTTTTCCTGAAAACACACTCACACGTACATCCAGGCACATACAATGTCACACACACACATAAAATTGATTTTTAATTTGCTCTTTGACTTCTACCAGCTATTTTATTGGCCTTTATTTTCTTCCTTTTTATGGCCACACTCACAGCACATGGAAGGTTCCAGGCTGCGGGTAGAATTGGAGCTGCAGCTGCTGGCCTACACCACAGCCACACTGGATCCGAGCTGCATCTGTGACCTACAGGGTAACCACCTGGGCAAGGCCAGGGATCGAACCTGGATCTTCAAAGATACTATTTCAGGTTCTTAACCTACTGAGCCACAACAGAAATTTCCTATTAATGCTTTTTGCCTGACTTTCTGCTGGACTATCTTTCCACACTGATGACCATTTTAATTTTACCCTGACTCTGTTGGTGATAGTGTATGTTGGTATTTGACTTAAGCTGAGGGTCCTGATAGGGCAAACATATTTTGGAAATGAAATCATATTTAGAAATCCATATGTAACTATCAGTGAAAATATTCATAAATTTAACAACATTAAGCATTTTCATTTAAACAGGAACTCAACCATGTTTAGATTGGTTGGCTATTTTTGCTAGTAGGATATGCATTAGAAGAATTTTTTTTTCCCATCATGGTGCATTTATTGAGATGTATTATGTACCAATCATCATGAAAAGTGTTTTATAGTATCTTATTTAATCCTCCAACAACCCAATGGGTAATGTACCATCATTAGTCTCAATTTAGCCCTCTTAGCACACATGGGGAAACTGACGAGGTTAAGGACATAAGGAAGGATATAAGCCCAAGATCACGCAGCTGGAAGACTGCTGAATCTGCCCCCTAACCCTTATGTCTGTAGCCACTCCCCTATGCTGTCTTCACAATCATCTGAATGCTCTCTTAGCTTAGATTCACTGCAGTGTTGCCATGGCATTATTGATTCCAGACGGTCTCGTCCAGGCAGCACTTATTTATTTATCTTTGTAAATCTGTCTCTCATCATTTATAAGTTCCATAAGGAAAGGATTAAAGTTCTCAAATGTCAGCAATTATTACAGCCTAGTGCTTCTTTCATGGCTAGTACTTCGTAACTGTGGGTTGGTGGTATGCGAAGTGCATAAATGTCTGGAGCCAAACAGATGTGCCTTTCAATCGGAGTTTCGCCCCTCGCTAGACTGTGACCTTGGACATCTATTTTTTCTTCAGAAAAAGGAACATAACAACAACTGTCTTTCATAGTCATTAAAAGCATTAAGGAGACAAAATACTTAGCACAGTGCCAGGCTCATAGTAGGCCTTCAATATATGACAGGTATTGGTCTGCTAGAGCTGCCACAACAGAATACCACAGACTGGGTGGCTTAAACAACGCAAATTAATTTTCTTGACGTTCTGGAGGCTGGAAGTACAAGATGAAGGTGCTGGCAAGTTTGATCTCTCCCAAGCCTCTTCCCTTGGCTTGCAGATGGCTGCTGACTTGCTATGTCCTCACGTGGCCTTTTCTCTGTGTGTGTGTGTGCATCCCTGATGCCTCTTCTTCTTCTTTTAAGGACACCAATCACTTTAGATAAGGGCCCCACCCTTATGATCTGATTCAGCCTTAATTACTTCTTGTAAAGCCCTATTTCTAAATACGGTCACATTCTAAGGTACTGGGGATTGGGTTTCAACATATGAATTTTTTTGTGGGGAGACACAATTCTATCCATAACACACAATTACCATTATCTCAGTTTAACGGAATACTACATTTCCAGGAATTCAGAGTAAATAATTCATGTCAGGCCCATGGTGGTCCCCATCAAAAGTACCCTGATTACAATTCTAGTCTTTTCTCTCCCTGGTTCCTTAGAGAAGGCAATCTAAAAAGGCTTCCTGACCCCAGAAAACTGCACCATATTCACTCTTGGAAAGAAGTATATTCTGTGCTGAGATATCCAAGATACATTGGAGGAAAACATGATTCATCAAGTTGAAGTTAAACACCTCCAAAGATAAGGAGCAAAGATAAGGGCTGTCACTTGTTGAATATGAAACCAGGCCACCCATTCTTCCAGGGAAGGTGATCCTCTTGTGGAGAGCTGGCAAGCAAGTCATTCTTCAGTCTAATATCTTGTTGATCAGTCCTTACCATTCTTGTGTTCCTATCACTATGCTTCTCTTGTCTAGAAAGTAACTTCATGGCTATGCTGTAGAGAAAAGGCCCAGGAAAGATTTCTTATTCCCAGAGAGCCCTGGGGTGCCAACTTCAATTTGTCTCACCCCCAAAAGGCTCAACAGAACTCCTCTGTCTGCAAGGCTCTGCTTTTATCTGTGTCTCCTTATGAAGCCCTCCCCAGTACATATAACCATTAACAGCCTCTCAAATCAATTCTGGTATATTTTGTCCTTTTTTCTTCTATAACATTTGCTATAGTCTGTTAAAGTTACTGTGTAGTCATTCTTTCACTCATTCATTCAACAAATACTTGGCGAGGGCTTCCAGTGTGCCAGGTACTCTGCAGAGAGCTATGTATGTGTCCATTTATCCTACTAGACAGGGACCCCTGAAGGGCAGGACAGAAGAGAGAATTGTGAATTGTGTCTGCTTCATTTCTGCACTACCCAGAGGGCTTTCTGTAAATGTTAGCTTAATTTGATTGACAGAGGTAAAAGGATACTTTCTCTGAGAACACTTTCCTCAGAAGAGAGAGGTGGTTAGGAAAATAAGAAGAAACAGTGTCTTGAGGTTTGAAGAAAAGCTCCATTTCCAGTGGGCAATAGAGGTAACAGAGGTTTTAACTCCCAACCTCCTGAGCAGGAGGTGGCGGGCTGGGTAACAGGGGACATGGCAGAGCCAGCATTAGGGGAGTGCTAGGGACCAACCATCTTCAACCACATGGACAATTACCAGGCAGCCCCAAATTAGCTACTCTTTCCTTCCCTGATGTTTCCAGAATTTGTAGATAACATGTTTCTGAATTTGAGTCCTGCCACTCCATAAAGAACAAAGTGACTTGATGTTAAGAGTCTTTTGGTTCAGCCATTTATACCGGTTTTCCTGTAGTTCCCTTTGGGACAAGACGTGGGATAAAAGATTCAAAGCTGAGATTCAGTGCAATCTCTTTCAAATTACCCATGGCATTTTTCACAGAATAATAACAAACAATCCAAAAATGTATATGGAACCATGAAAGATCCATAATTGCCAAAGCAATCCTGAGGAACAAAAACCTAGCAGGAGGCATAACTACCATTATATTACACAGCCATGGTCATCAAGACAGTGTGGTACTGGTACCAAAACAGACATACAGACTGATGGAACAGAACAGAGGACCCAGAAATAAGCCCAGATGCCCACAGTCAATTAATCCTTGACAAGGAGGCAAGAATATATAAATAGGAAAAGGACAATCTTTTCAGCAAGTAATGCTGGGAAAACTGGACAGCTGCATGTAAATCAATGAAACTGGAACACATCCTCACACCATATACAAAAATAAACTCAAAATGGCTTAAAGACTTAAACTTAAGACAAGACACCATCAAAATCCTAGAAGAGAACATAGGCAAAACATTCCCTGACATCAACTTTACAAATGTTCCCTCAAGTCAGTCTCCCAAAGCAACAGAAATAAAAGCAAAAATAAACCAGTGGGACCTAATCAAACTGACAAGCTTTTGTACAACAAAGGAAATCATAAAAAAAAGACAACCTAGGATTGGGAGAAAATAGTTTCGAATGATGCAACTGACAACGGCTTAATCTCTAAAATATACAAACAACTTCTACAACTCAACAGCAAAAACCCAACTGAAAAATGGGCAAAAGACCTGATTAGACATTTCTCCAAAGAAGATATACAGGTGGCCAACAGGGACATGAAAAAATGCTCAACATCACTGATTATTACAGAAATGCAAATCAAAACTACTATGAGATACTACCTCACACCAGTCAGAATGGCTCTCATTAATAAGTCCACAAGTAACAAATGCTGGAGAGGGTGTGGAGAAAAGGGAACCCTCCTGCACTATTGGTGGGAATGTAAATTGGTACATCCACTATGGTAAATAGTATATGCAAGTACCTCAGAAACCAAATATAGAAATATCTTATGACCCAGCAATCCCACTCTTGGGCAAAACTTTCCTTGAATAAGATACATGCACCCGTATGGTCATTGCAGCACTAGTCACAATAGCCAAGACATGGAAATAACCTAAATGTCCATCAATGGATGAATGGATTAGGAAGATGTAGTATATACACACAATGGAATACTACTTAGCCATAAAAAAGAACAAAAGAATGCCATTTGCAGTAACATGGATGGAACTAGAGACTCTCATACTAAGTGAAGTAAGTCAGAAGGAGAAAGACAAATACCATATGATATCACTTATATCTGGAATATAATATATGGCACAAATGAATCTTTCCACAGAAAAGAAAATCATGGACTTGGGGAAGAGACTTATGGTTGTCAGGGGGGAGGGGGGGAAGTGGGATGGACTGGGAGTCTGGGGTTAATAGATGCAAGCTATTGCATTTGGAGTGGATAAGTAATGAGATCCTGCTGTATAGCACAGGGAACTATATCTAGTCACTTGTGCCAGAACATGACGGACGATAATGTTAGAAAAATATATATACGTGTGTGTGTGTGTGTGTGCGCGCGCGACTGGGTCGCTCTGCTATACAGTGTAAAACTGACAGAACACTGTAAGCCAACTAAAATGGAAAAAAATAAAAATCATTATAAAAAAAAGAACCAAAGCTGGATATGGATGCTGATTACAGATACAGGAAATAGAACTGAAGATTTCAATAACAGTAGTTTACTGTCTCCCTTATCTTCTCTTAAACTCTCATAGTCTCCCATAGTATCACAGATTGTTAGCCCCACACACGAGTCAAATATGCAAGTGCTATTCTCTTGGTTTCAGCTGTGAAGGAGAGGAGATAAGAAGAGGACACGTTCAGAGGACATGGAACTGACAAGGTGAGGGGCAGGGCAATGAGGGGGGAGGGAAGGAAACTGGGCCATCAAGTGCTCATTGAGCACCTATTGTATTATTGTATGCTTGGACTGTGCAAGCATCGGATGATTGGTCACAGGGTAGAAATGCCTCTAAAATCAACCTCACCTGATTTGGGATGGACAAGAAGTAGTAGTTCACTAAGATGCTTTGAAGAGAAACACAAAGAAAGGGAATTTCATTTTCTGAGTAGCTACCAGCTGCAGCTAGTTGAATATCACACCCCTGTGAAGTTCAGAGAGGTTAACTACCTTGTTGGTAAGAAGCTTGAACAAGTTAAGAAGATACGGGAAATCCAGAGGGAAAGGGGAGAGGGGTGGGAGAGTGAGGATTTAGACAGTTTTATAGCTCTAGCATCCAGGAATCAGGAAGGGATCACTGAATAAGGTCATGCATGGAATTCAAGTTGGAAATGAGAGAATGTGTGAGCAGTGGAGTCTAAAATCTATGTCAACTTTGGCTAGGTGAGATAGCTCATGCTTTTTAGGTATCCAGATCATTCAGAAAGGAGAATAAGCTAGCAGCCACCTGGAGTCCAGACCACCTTGGGGCTCTCCTTCCCTCCCCTCCTCCTCTGCTCCTGCCCAGCAGTGATGCCAAGCAAGAAGGGAAGAGCCAGGCTGGAGACTTAAACATTTCTAAGACTGAAAGGGGAAGCCAGCTTAGAGAACAGAGGGAAGAGGGAGTGTTGAAGAACTAGTAATAGAAAAAAAGCCAAGACATTGGAGGGGAAGAAAAGAGTGTGTGCAGGAGCTCTGAATGGGAGGCAGGAGGAGGAGAAATACACTCTGGTGACTTAGCAGGATGTCTCTGAGGTCTGAGAGTGATGCTCTGTGCTGGGGGAGAGTGAAGACCGGCTGGACCACTCTATTTTTTTTTTTTTTTGACTATGTAACAACATTGGATAGATCATCATGAACCTAAAGTATGTCCAAACCTTGTTCAAATTCCTTTTTGTACCTTTACAAAGTGTAAGGCAGGAGGAAAAAGAACATCTCCCCTCTTCCTGAATCACGGAGGACCTGAGATGCACCAGCCAGGAGGTGCAGCTGGTCACTGGTCCAGATCACCTTACTCAGTCACTATCTTCCTTACTGGGTCTCTTTATGGGGATGACTTGCTATAATGGGGAAAGTTGCTATAATGACCTTTTCTTCTATTCTTTCTTCTCATTTCATATTGCCCTGGTTTCATAGGTCCAGTGTCCATAGTAAAGGATAAGTGTTTCCATTCAGGCATACTTTTTCTTCTTACCCAAAATTACAGTAGATTTTGTTGTGTCATAGAAAACCCATTGTCTAAGGAGAGAGAAAAAAATTGGCTGTCGAGAAAGAAAAAGAGACTAAGTGTATCTCAGGTCTTTGGGTGACTCGGCACTCTTGGGAGTAAGAGCTCAAGGGCCAGAACTCTCACCAGGGCATATTTAGCCACTAGCACCTCTAGAATGGGCTCCTAGCAAGCCTAGGTGGGAAGTACCAGTTCCCACCTTAAATCAGTGATTTTGACACTCGATTCTGTTCCAGATTCACCTGAGTAACTTACAAATCCAGATCCCAAACCCTTCCTTGAGATTCTGAACCTGGAACCTTTCTTTTCTAAACATCCCCCAGGGGATGCTGGTGAGAAGCCAGGTTGGGAAGGTGCCACCAGCCCCCACCCCCCACCCCCCTGGCAGGCTTGAGGGCCTTGAGATGCCAGGAAAACCCAGGCTCTGCCAGGGTTCTGCTCAGGAGATTGAGTTAGACTATGGCTTCTCTGGGCCAGGTGCGAGTCTGGGCTTGGTGCTAGAAAGCTCCCCAGCCTGGCCTGCCATGGTCCTTCTTAGAGGGGGGCAGCAATGGCACTGGCATATTATTCTGCTAGCCCCCCCTCACCCCCTCCCCAAGCTCACTGTGTGGGCTCAGTCCTCCGCCACTGCTGAGAGGCAGGGATGGCATCTGCCTTTGCAGCCACTTGAGGGACTCTGGAAGCCAAAAGATATTCTGCAGAAGTCCCCGAAGAGGTGACCAGCCTGCCTAGTGCTCATCGCTCAGCCATGGGGTCTCTGCACCTTCCCACGCTCTTTGGAACTGCTGCTACCCAAGTCTCCCAGGAGCTGGACCTAAGCCTCAGTGAACAAAGGAAAAGAGCAACACCAGAGAGAAACAGCTGCTGGAGGAGACAGAAGACAATTTTCACATCACTATCATCACCATCACGTTTAAGGATTACAGCTGAAAAATGGGACTAAAAGGGGGACTTTTAAAAGCAAAATTCAGTAGGTAAATTGAAAAAGATGGTTCCTGGTCCAGTGGTGAGTTGGAAGATCAAGTAGAAGAAATATATTGACACACAAAGGAAAATATAAACTCTTGGAAAACTAGAAGGGAAAAACCAAAATAGTTGGAGGATCAATCTAGGAGGAAATTGAGCAAATCCTAAGAAGTCCAGAAGGAGAAACAAGGAAACTACTGAAGAAGGGAAATAATTAAATAACCAAAATAGGCCATTTTCCTAAGGCCAGAGATTATAGAAAAGATGAAACGTGGCCTACATCTATGAATATGCTGATAAAATTCCTGAAATCTAAGGTAGAAGACGGGGAAAAAATCCACAAGCTGCCAAACAGAAACAATGAGTAACTTAAAAAGGAAAGAGGATCAGCCGGGTATTTGATTTCTCATGCACCCTTGAATGCGAAATGATAACATCTGCGCACAGGTGTGATAAACTGCAACCCTAGATGCCTACACCCAGCAAAGACTGGCTTCCCCTGCCAGTGAGAGAGGAAGATATTTGCGGCTCGCTAAGGATTCAGAGGCCCTAACCGAACAAGTGGACCTGAACAGAGATTCTCAAAGAGTGAATGATGAAGAGGAGAGGAAAAAGGTGGGGAGAAATAAAACTTGCCACATAAAGAGCAAAATCGAACTGGGAGATAATAGAAGATTGACTGGGATTATCTAATATAAATTACAAGTAAGATTACTGAAATAAGATAGATATTGAATTTCTGGGGAAACCTAATAACCATCTAGAAGAGAAAGTATTAAACCATGACGGGGGGTTGGGGGTGAGCAGATGAGGTGGGTGGGCACAGGGGAGGAAAGAGAAGGGAGGAAAACATTCCATGATCTCAGCTGGGTCGAGGTGGGAAGCAGAAATGTCCTAAAGGTTTACTGAGGTTGTGGTGGGAGATGCAATGGGGAGAGGGCTGACCTGTGGCCTCCATGTAACACTAAGTTCTTTGGAGTGGAGTTCTCACCCCTGGAGGAGAAGGGATAGCTTGAGAAGCACCAAAGATGTTCTCAGGGACCTACTTCACTGCTCCTGAAATACTACCCAATGTTCCCTCAACCAGGCCCTGTTTTACAGTTTGGTTCCCATTCTGAGGTCGTTACTCTCTGGGAACCACCCTATTCTGCCCTGTGCTGGCTCCACTTTGCACTCATTTGCTGTGGAGCCTGTGCTCCCAGCAGCTGGCTCCAGCCCCTCCTGCCCCTAAGTCAGCACACTTCACAGCTAGATGGGCTGAGGGCAGCCTGGGGAGTCTGCTGGGGAGAGCCTGCGTCAAGCCCCAGATGGCTCTGGATCTGCGAACTCAGGAAAGAATGGTTCTAGCAGAGCATTCCAAACAGCTCTCTTGGGCCAGTTTGAATCCTTGGGGATACTGGAATGATGCCTTCCACCCCACCCTTCACCTGTGGTCCTTCTGATTCTGAGCTCCACTTGGAATCTTTGGGTTCTTGGGTGACTTGAAAAGCCTGCCTTTCATTGGATTGCATGCAGCATTCAGGGATCTCAGAACATTTGAGACTTTTGTCTTATCCTCAGCTCAGCTCATTTAGAACAAAGGGAAATAGGTGTGGGCATCAGACTATCACTCAGAAAGTCGAAAATGATAGAGGGTGGGTACCATCTAATCTAAAGTCAGAGAGGTTAAATGACTTGCTCAAGGTGAGAGGACCTGCGGGTATCAGAGACAGGGTAAGGAGCTCCTGATTCCCAGTCCAGGGCTCCCAATTTGAGGCAGAATTTATAAACATTCAGGTGCACTGCTCCATCTCTGTCTTAGATCTGACCTACTTTGTAGCATTCTGTCACTCGGCCTTGACCTTGAGGCACTTTAGAGAATGCATTTAACTTCGTGGTCATGTATATATGTCTCTACCAAGAAAATTACAGCACATGGAAACATTTTAAATCCATCTAATATACGATAAATACTTGTTTATCCAAGAGAGAATATTCCTTTTTTTTTTTTTTTTTTGGTCTTTTTTGCCATTTCTTGGGCTGCTCCCGCGGCATATGGAGGTTCCCAGGCTAGGTGTCTAATTGGAGCTGTAGCTGCCGGTCTACACCAGAGCCACAGCAATGTGGGATCCGAGCTGCGTCTGCAATCTACACCACAGCTCACAGCAACACCAGATCTTTAACCCACTGAGCAAGGCCGGGGATTGAACCCACAACCTCATGGTTCCTAGTCGGATTCGTTAACCACTGAGCCACGACAGGAACTCCAAGAGAGAATATTCTTAAAAACTGAAATTACCACTGGGAGGAAATAGTTTTCCTTTATAATAATGATTCAATTACATGGAAATTTTAGATTGAATCCATTCTATGGAGCCATACAGGAGAAATGCACACTAACTCATCCAAGAAAGAGAGTAGACAGATCGTAAATTTATATTCTAAAACTGAATCAAGTCATATTTCTCATCATGACAGTTACTCTTATAAAGACATACCAGGTGAATAAAGCCCCCTTTCCATCTTGTCTATTCACGTCTTACTAAATACTGAGCTCATTAAGTGGTCTCAGCCTCCCAGCAACAGTATATGGGTAATTCTTGGAAAAGTCATGAACCACCGGGTGAAGGAGAAAAAGCTCCTTGTTCTTATCTAGTGTTGCTGGTTATAAACTATGGGCATAAGACAGCAGTTATTTTTTTATTCTTTTAAAGGCCACAAAGGATAAATGATTACAATAACATTTCAACTACTGACTCCAGGTTTTTACTAGTAAATCCTTATATTGATTTTAAAGGCTGCAAATCTTTAATTCAAATATTTCTGATTGGACCATAAATCCTTAAAATTCAAATCTTTTTCTGAATGAAAGATCTATGAAAATAGGTGATGGATTTCATGGACTGTCAAAGAAAAAAATGTTACATTTCATAGTTTGTCACTGAATAGGATATAAAACACCTGAAGGTAGATTATTTATATTGATAAAATTATTATTTGGCATTGGAAGCTGTTTCCTGGGGAATAAAAATAAAATATCAAAATAGCTTTTTGCCAGAACTAGAAATTTTCTGCTTTCAAATTAGGTGGTGAAAAATTATGTGGATGAATGCCAAAAACTATTTTCTTTGAGTCAAATACAGGGTACGTTATTGCAAGTACAGGCCAGAGTGGACTGGTTTCCCATGAGACACGGTGTATTTTAGCAGCCATCTACCATTGCTGTTGCTGGATATACAGGAGTTCATCTTTTAACTGCTCAGTTGTTGTTGTTGTTATTGTTCTTTTTAACACTTCCTTCCTAGATGTCAACAAACATTAGATTCATATTTCAGTCAGATTAAGGATGTCAAAAATCATTCTCCTTTTTCTGGGTAGTGACTGTGGGATTAAGAGGCTGGTTAGCTTTGTTATTTTCTATGGCTCTAGACATGGTTCTTACTTCAGGCAGTTTTCTCATCAATAAATGTGACATGAAGGGGCTCATAAAGGAATGTGGCCAAATAAAGCAAATCCAATATCACAGCTCCCCAAACAACTAGGAGTTAATGTGCCCCACGGATGGGTCTGGAAAGTCATATTCCTCTAATAAAGATGTCAAAGGATGCTCTCACTAGACAAAATAGAAACTGACACATGTATGTGTATCTATGCCTCTATAAATACATATGTATATATTAACCTGATACTTTAAGCCCACATAAATAAGGACTACAATTATATGATACTAAATATTCTTAAGTTAAAAAGTGCTGTAAAAATTATATTCAGAGACTAAAGTCTCCATATAGTGAAATGGTTCACATAGGAAGTTATAAACATATATCATTATCTCCTTTACATTAATTGTCATTTTCTTTAATGGAAGAAGGGATACCACACATTTAAGAGCAGGTCTTACTGCAAAGAACATTCACAGACAGTTGTTCCAGTCCCAGCTTAATGCTGACTTGAGAGAGTCATTTTATCTCTCTAAGTCGTAGCTCTCCATCAGGCCAGGAAGGGCCAAATCACTAGTCTCAAAGAATTGTTTTGATAGTTAAATTAAGATATGACCTGTAAAGTGCCTGGCACATAGCAGATGCACAAGAAATGATAGTAATAATAATTGTTATTACTATTATTTTCATCACATATAACTTGAATAATTTCTGAGGTCCTTGGCTACTTATGACAGTACGGTCACTATTTTACTGTGACTAAGAAACTGCTGCCTGTTATATGCTGCCAACATTACGAACGAAAAAATGACGAAGTCATTGGAAAAGGGAATAGGTCAGATATTCAGAGAACAACCTGGGTAGAAGGGAAGATGCAGGCTCAGAGAGCTCCCTTCTCAGACCCTGAAAACCGGAGTTGAGGTTTCATTTACAACAGTACATAATCTCAGGGGCACATAAGAAACCCTGCCACCTCTGCCCAGTAAAATACAAATCACTGACTACCCGTTTTTATTTTAGGCAGTTAGATAGTTAGTACATCGTTAATTCCTGCACATACTCAGGCTCAATATCACTGTCAATTTCGTTTTATTTCCATCTCCTTTCCCAGATCCCCTGCTCTCTGAACTTCTCTAAAGTAGGATGAATCTTTAGGAGTGTCCCTTCTTTGAAGCAATTGATGCTCAAAACAGGAACACATTTTCTTTTCCAGGTAGAAATACTGACAATAAAAATGGAGCAGCTTTGAAGTATATATATTACTGTAATTAAAGTGACTTGCTCTTTGGAAATTCCTGAGACAGGTCTTTATTGCTACTATTATTTAATGATAAGCACAATAATTAAAGACTTTTCTCAGGATAGTGGCAATGCTAGATCTGGATGTTCCATGGCTTTTCGGATTACAGAACATGGCTATTGGCAGGTGGACGACCTATTTCTTCTTCTCAGTACTAGTCCAAGTATTCCTGGCATGGAAGCTTTGGCGTTTAGCTATGTTTAATTATTGAGAGTGTAGGTCCTTCCGGCATACAGCCTGAAGTGAAGAGAGGCCAGGGCCTCAGCAAGCACTGGGTGTCATCAATCAAAAAATTTACTTTTTCTCTGTCTGGTTTACGGTGATTTCTTTTCAAAGCTTCGATTTGCTCTTTGGTTCCCTAATTGCTTTTATTTCCCATATGGACCGAGTCAATATTAATTTTCTGTCATATAAGAACAACAAAAGAGTGAAAATGGGAAGAGAAAACGCTATTTTCTTGTGTGGCCTGCACAGGATCACCTGAAGGAGAAAAGAGAGGGGCCTGGGGTTGTGTGATAGCCTGCTATTCAAGGCCCAGTCACCCGGACTTCTTCCTTGGCCTTCTCCTTGGTTTTTCTCTGGGGTGGGGTGGGGGTGGGGGATCAGCCCGAAGAGGAGGTAGAACTTTTTAAGGGCAAGATAATCTACAAATCAGATATTGATAAAGTAACTTCAGAGATTTACTTCGCATTTAGAAAGCCCACCAGGCTTAATTGTTTCCACAGCAAAAAGCCCTAATTTATTTCTCACTGAGGCTCCAGAGTCAGCAGCACTTTCTTTGATCAGGCAGATAAGACTGGGGGCCAAGGTTGTGCTTTCACGCATCCTTACGACACTGCAGATGAAAACTGCCTGCCTGGTGACAGTGCTATTCTTTAACATTTGATTGTTATCAGCGGGGGGAGAGGGGGAATAAAAACATCATGCTTTATAAGCTATTTATAAAATACCACATTTGCCACTGAGAGGCTCCTGTGTTCCAACATCCAGCCTCCCTACTCTTCCACTGCCTCATCTTGATCTTCACAGCTGAAGTCCAACAGGATTGTCCTCCTTTCTAACTGACAGGGGGAGAGCCAATGAAATGTCTTTTCCTGTTGCTGGGTGACTGCGAATATTTTGAAAACATGTCCCAAAATGCAGTGGCTTAAAAGCCTGCCATTGGCTGGTTGGGCATGTTGTGCATGATGATGCACGGCTGGCATGAGTGACAGGTGGGAATAGCTATGCAAATATATCACTGGCCTGATGTTCCACTGGAGAGGAAAACTATTTCAAGGCTGAGTGACAACTGTAACATACCCTGTGGAAGAAAAATAAATCTCCCTGAGTCTACATTTAGGCATCTGAAGAACAGTTACGAGAAAAAAGAAAGGAAAAAACCCTCAAGGTTGTCTTACCCTCAAATACCCTGCTTTTCATGGTCTGATTAGCAGGTCTATCTGTCCTAGGACTATATGTGTATTTCTCCATATCTTTTGTGCTTATGTGTTGATTCATTTTAAAGTCCAAACTTGTTTATTCAGGGAAATAACTCAAACACTGTGGAGGAGGACCTTTAAATTTTTCTTTGTCTCCTCGTCTCCAGCGGCCCCTCCTTCACCTTCCTCCTCTGACCTTCACGTCCAAATATTCAGTGGCCACAGGATGTGGTCAGTGTTAGGTCTAGCACTGGCTGCATTTTATCTCACCCTGTCCACTTAAAATATCTGCATCCTGGTGGGAGGATAAGCAAAGTCTTGTCTAAACAGTTTTGGGATTCTCTTTGCAGCCAGAGAGCTGTTTGGATACAAGTAACTGCTTTTGCTAACACTGGGTTAGCTGTTCACACACAAATCTGCCAAAGAGCCTCTAGGAAAGAATGTCCTTCTACTAAATGAATTCTAATGAGGCCAGAAAGTAGATAGGAATTGAGCTATTTTACTGTAAGTTTCAAATATCAGATATAGGGATGTTTGATTTTGATCTACTTAATTCTTCAGTGGGTCCTAATTAGTCCTTGAAAAAATGACACTCCAAAAGGAATCTGTGGGTTATTGGTGGATCCAGCTGAAAGGGGCTTTTCTGGTTTCACACCAGAGCCTCCAGTGTTCAAGCACAGTAGAAAGATGCTGCTTTGAAATGACCAGATGAGGCAGTTGTTAATGAGGAGTTCCCAGATCAATTTAATTGGACATCTCTAGAAACTAGAGGTATTTGCATAATAAGATCTGGGTGAGTTTGAGAGCTAAATCAGGGTGACCATCAGTGCGATTAGTTAGTGGGAAACAGAAATGCTTTAAGAAAGTAACAGAACATTCTTTTCAATACTGCCATCTAGACAAAGTCTCTTCAGCAGAGACCACTAGTGGGTGTCACCCAGTGTCTACAAATTATGAATTATGAAGCATCTCACCTGTGCCCCCAGGAATCTAAAAAGTTATGCGCATGTAAACCTCATCTGTGAAGGAAGATTGTGATGCTATCTGCCTAGTACCTCTCTCTTTTCTAGGGCAACTTCTGCCACTCCAACCAGGTAAGCACCTGGGAGCTGACGGAGCCTTCAATGACTACGCCCCTGTCACAGCTGATGGGTCCAGGGGTGGACCCCGACTGGACCAACTGGAAAACTTCCCCAATCTTCTCCAAAGTGGAACTTAGGAATAGTTCTTTCTGGAGGGGGTTGCAGAGAAGCTTGGGCCCTGGCAGAGGCCACCATGACCTCTTTATAAGGAAAGCCCGGCTGCAGTCACTGGGTGCTCAATGCTGCAGTGATATAGTTCTGCCGGTCTGGCTTGAAGGACCACCTGGGTGCTTGCTGCAGCCAGTTCCCAGAGGGATAAGGTGGCTTCAGGTGGCACAATCGGTGGGGCAGATCTCCTTTTTGGTTCCTCCCTTCCTGGGAGGAACTTTGGGCTCATGTGCAGAGGAAGATTTATCTAGGACCTTGCACCCTACGCAATCCTGTCCCCTCATGGGTGAGTTACTGTTCAAGGAGAGAAGGAGCTTTCGTGGGAGAGATGCTGAGCACAGTCTAGTGCACACTGACATATCCCAGACAACAGGATCCAGGGACCTCTGGCTTTTGAGGGGGTTATCAAAATAACCAGCCTTTGCTCTCACATGTAACTCCTCAGAGAAACAGAGGAAAGCTGTTTTCAGGGAGATCATTGATGGTGTGAAAGATATTTCAGGCAGAAGCATACATTTCCTCATGATTTTTTAGGGAGAGAAGGTTGCATGATTTTTCTTATTGGAGCAACAAAGAGAAAGCCTTTCTCTCTCTTCTCCTTCTTTTCTGAATTCTAGGGCTTTCCTCTCGGTGGTGAGGGCAAAAGTGCAAAATATGCTTCCTTAAAATCCACTTAAGGGTTGGATTGGGGTTGTTTGACAAATGCAAGCCTGGTGGTGAGGATGGCCACCTGTTCCTGCAGAAATCATCACAAAGCTTGGTTTTCACAGAACTCTTTGTGTCTCCAGAAAGGCCTGAGATGAATTATAATGCATGTTAGGAAAACAAATCTAGTAGAGACAGGAATGGGATCATTCAGCACTAGAGTTTTTTGGGATTGACTTACTCTTTGGAGGGAAAAAAGTACTTTTAGATCCTACAAACCTATCTCTTGAGGTTGTTTTTCCACAATGCTGATGGTAGAGAAAGAACACTTGATGAGACAGTAGGGCTGGGTTACCTTATGACCTATGTAACCTTAAAAACAAACAAACCAAAACACTCGCAGCAGAGTCGGTTGAAATCTGAACTCATCTATGAAGGAAGTTAACCATGGTTACAGAAGGGCTCATAATCTGACTGCAAGGATAGGGCCAAGCCAGGACCAGAAAAAACCTAAGACAAAAAGAGTTCCATGTTGTTTTGAAAGAGAATATTACAAATTCAGCATGCCTACCTATATATCTCTGTTTCTTTCTTTGTGCACTATAATTAATTGGGCATTTCTCTGTACCTCAGTTTCATCATCTATAAGATATGAAAAATAAAAGTAGGGGTTTTGTGACGATTGATTGAGCTTATTACAGGCAAGGCACAGAAAACAGACCTAGCACATGGTTAAATGTACATGAAATGTTTGTTGTTTTCCAGGTGACCATCAAACTGTGGGGACCGAGCAGGTACTGAGCAGAAGAGTCCAAAAAATAGGACCTCAGTAGCAAGAAGCTGCCTGACCCATAACTAGGAGGTAGCCACTGATGCCTCCTTTAAAGGCTTCCTTTAACATTCAGTGAAATAAGAGCTATGAAAGAGCTTTGAATCAGCAAGAATGCTGCAGCTATAATAGCACTGCCCTGAGCAAAGAGCAATATTTAGAAGCATATAATGATTGGTATCAGGTTATCCTACAGTAAGCCTAGAAAATGTATTTTAAAGTCCATCCACCTGGAGATGCTTAACAGCAGAATAGTATTTAAGTCTTTTATCCCAGGATAGGTTGAAAAAAGCCTGCCCTTCTGTAAGTTCTCACCAGCCCTTCTCACATTTTCTCCCTTCATGGCTGTATGGATTTGATTATAGTGACTCTAAAGAAGTACCTGTAGGTGCTGCTCTGGGCCACCTTCAAGGGCCAACTAGGAGGCCAGCTGCCTGGTCCCCTACCCAGGGGTATGAGGTAAAATCTACTTTGAGCTTGGATCCCTTCCACAATGGTGGTCTTGAAGAAAGAATTCTAGGGTTTTCTCTGTTATAGTGACTAACACATTTTCAATTTTTATTAAAATTCTTGTTTCCACCCTAATTCCTTGAAGTCCCAACCAAACGTTTGAGGGCCTGAATGGAAACATCAGCCTGTATTACTTGACTGTCTTAGAATAGCCTCTGTGGCTCTTCTTGTTCATGATGCTGAGTTTAATGTCTTGGTTTTATGTATATGAGAGTCTAATGCAAAGATAGCAAAGTCTGCACAGATATGGTGTCACTGGCTATGGATGTTCTGATGCCTGGCTAAGGTAGTGTCCATGAACTGCTTCTAGGGAAACAATAAACAGAAGTAGAATCACTATCCCATCAACGAGCAGCATTCCTCAGAAGGAGAAGAGTACAGGATAGCCCCACTAGCTCGGGTAATGAAAGGACTGTGTTTGAAGGGATAGAGCACAACCCACAGATGGCTGGGTTCAAATCGTGTTACATGCATGCCACAATATGCCCAACAATAAAAAAATTAATGGAGCATTTGACCGGCTGACCTCCGGACACCCAGCACAGCACCTCACCATCCACATTACCTCCCCACCAACTCCCAGCCCCTCCACAGGGCCTCTCCCACCACCGACTGGCTGGCTCACTGGGATACAACAGGATGGCTTGGACCAGGCTTTGTTGATAAGGCTGAACTGGAGGGAGATTTTCCCAGCCCTTCTGCCTCTTGCCTGGGCAAATGAATAAGCTGCTGGTGTCACTAACAGATTCCAGGTCAGGCACACACACAAACATTATTATATCCTGAAATTACTTTTAAATTACGGTCTTTCGGCTTTTTACAATTTTCCTAGAAATGTGGCTCAGCAAATCCTTACGTGGAGCAAGGATGGCACCCAGTGGCCAAAGTGTTTCATCTCAGATCCTGTTTTTGCAAAGATTTTCTGTTGCTTTTCTCTTTGGAAACAATGACTGGCCACAAGATCTTTTTCTAAAACTGAAGCTGAAGCTCCAAGTTACCTGAATATCCCTTTCAGTTAAAGTGCACAATGCATAAGCACACGTGTGCACACACATGCACACACACACACACACACACACACACACACTCTGAGGCAGTATAAAGAGATTAATTCAGAATAATAACTTCTAAAAATCCTCAAAGAGTTACCTTAAGTGTCTTCTGTTAAATTCATCACATTGCAGATATGCAGATTACTATCCATAATGTCCCTGATATCATACATCACACTAGGAAATATGATCTAAACATAAACCTGGTCTCACATTCTTCACAGTATATCTTCCCCCAAATTGTCTCCAGTTCATGAGTTCTCATGCCTTAAACATAAGACTTTATCTCCTGACAAGTGCTTTATCATTAAACTGATGTTTGCAATCTCATATCCTTGTTATCTTTCTTACAAGGTACTTGGCAGGCCTGGAGAGCACGGGATAATAAAGTGAGACTGCTCTTTTTCCTTTGAGCTTTCCAGATGTCGAGAGATTTCTATACAGCTAGATAGCCAATCAGACAGTAAGGAAGACAAGCAAGATGTCAGAATAATGGATCATATACCCTCTTGCTAAGAATGATGCAATATCTTCATAATATTTGCTGTTCCCAATTTCCTCAGGTTTCTAAGCAGTCTGAAACCCCAGGGCAAGAAGTCACACGGATGGCACAACCACAGTACAAAAAGAAGCTTCTAATAAAACAGTTAATAATAAAAATATATTGATTGCCCCCCCAAAACCATGAAATGTCTCTTTTTAAATGTCTATGTTAAGTGTAGCCTCAGATTCTGTTTTTCTCAGACATCATCACCATTTATCCTTATCTGGTCTCCTACCTGTCAAAATGCCATGAAGGTTCCAAGATAACAGTTAAATCAAAAGAAGTGACTTTGGGATAAAATTCCATGATAATTGCTTACAATTTTCTACTCAGGCACTGGAAGAGAAGCACTGTCCTCAAAGTCAAAACAAAACACTGGAGAGGAAAAATCAAAGCCAAATACATGCATTGGTCTTACCAGAGCTTTGGTTCTTACTACCTTATATGTAAAATGAAGCTGTAATAACCCTGACTTTGCCAAGAGGGCATGAGGTACCAGTGAGATAATGGGTATGACAAGGTTTTTATACACTGCTAAGTCATTATTTAAGACATTACTACTTAAACATTTATAGGTAGCACCAGCATATAGTTTTTACTGATGAGATTGAGACTCTTGTCTTACCTAAGCTAATCATGAGTATTATTGTATTATACTACCCTTCAAATGTTACAGAGCTATGGTGGGCTTTGGAAATCACTTCTAACATGCCATTGAATCTTCCAAACACCCCAATTTTTTTTTTCTAAATTTTTTTTTGCTTTTTTAGGGCCACACCCATGGCATGCGGAAGTTCCCAGGCTAGGGGTCGAATCAGAACTACAACTTCCAGCCTACACCACAGCCACAGTAACGCCAGATCTGAGCCATGTCTGAGACCCACATCACAGCTCACAGCAATGCTGGATCCCCGACCAACTGAGCTAGGCCAGGGATCGAATCTATACCCTCATGGATACTAGTCTGATTCATTTCTGCTGTGCCACAATGGGAACTCAACAAATTTTTAAACACAGCTTAAAATTTTAAACATAGCTTAAATCGAAACACAGCTTTGGGTAAATTATAAGGAGCCCAAGATGTTCTGTCAACTTTATGTTGCTTTGTGTTTTATTTTCTCCTTTCCTCCTAGTGGTAAATTTTATAGGCTTGTAAAATTACAGCGTTTTATAGCTGGATATGGCTTTGTTTTTCAGATGAGGAAACCCGAGTGTTAGACATTTTAAATGAACTAAGAGGTCTGATGGCTGCTTTGTCTGTTTACATGTTTGCTCTTTCTTGTCTAACTGTGCCTGTGGCCTTACAAAGACTGCCTTAAAAGGGGACGCTCTTGGGACAACATTGTAAATCAACTATATTTTAATTTAAAACATTTAAAAATACATTTTTAAAAAGGGCAGCTCTGCGTGCAGAAAACCCTTAGATCGGACACTCTCTCCTAACTTCATAGTTTAGATGGTGACTAAGAACCAACAATCATGATTTGGACACACTTTTAAAAATATTTTGAATAGATTCATTTTAATCTGAGAGAAAAACATACTGAATTACCAAAGCAGTACATAATTTCAAAATTAGGTAGAAGGAGCTGTGTCTTGTGGTGAAGTGGGTTAGGGATCTGGCATTGACACTGGGTCACTGCTGTGGCTCGGTTTCCACCCCTGGCCTGGGAACTTCACAGGTGCTATTTAAAAAAAAAAAAAAAAAGGTAGAGGGGACAGAACATGGGACCATACAAATAAAAAGAATCAGATAGAAATCTTTAGATTCAAGAAAATATATAACAGTTAAAAAAATTAAGTCAGCAGGGTAGTAGGACACATGAGTGAAGAATTTCATTTATCATTAAAGAAACTGCTGGGTGTTCCCATTGAGGTGCAGCAGAAACGAACCTGACTAGTATCCATGAAGATGTGGGTTTGCTCTCTGGCCTCGCTCATTGGGTTGGGGATCTGCTGTTGCTATGGCTGTGGTGTAGGTTGCAGATGTAGCTCCAATTCAACCCCTAGCCTGGAAGCTTCCACATACCATGGGTGCGACCCTAAAAAGCCGAAAAAAAAAAAAAAAGAAGCTGCTGAACCAATTAAGAATTAATGGCAAGAGGCGTTTGCCCTGCTGTGGAGTAGGGAAGGACAGGCCTTATCTTTACTGAATACTCCAAGAGAACATCTTAAACAAAGATCCCTTTATTTTCAGGTAGTTTATGCCTTATAGTAAACACAGGAAACTAACAATCAAGAACTTAAAACAAGGGGATTTGCAGGAGACAGGATTTGCAGACACTCTCATTGTCATAGATCCTGCTTCAAAATTCTACTCACTTCTACCAACAAAACTGCAAACAGTGCAATGAATTTGGTCACTTGGTAAAAATTTCTCCAGCCCCCAGCAGCAAGGCATGGCTTTAGGGGATTGAAGGGTTACAAAAATGAATTAGACAGAGGTTCTCCCCTAAAAATGCTCTTAGTTTAACCAGATGATTAGACAGGTACACAAAGATTTATATCACAAGGCTGCCATCGATAAGTACAATGAAAGAGTGCCTGAAGGACAGTTAGAAACGACCTCATGAGAGGGGGAGCGATTGAGCAGGATCAGATAGATTGTTAGGACTTTAAATTATGCAGAGACAGGAAGAGGGATGGGAACAAAGACAGGGAAGGGCAGAGTGTGGACAGAAAATATCAAATAGAACTTGTGCGAAGGGTGGGTGAGTGGGCACGTGAGAAACAAGCTGAAAAAGTGAACTAGAGGTTAGAACTCAGAGTACTTTTAATGTCCATTGAAAGAACTGGAAATGATGGACTCTAAAGATTTATACAGAAGATGCTAAGGTTTGTGAGAAGGAAACTGGCACCAACAGAAGAACACTGTTAAATCTGGCAGCTGTGCACAGGATGGATGGAGGATTGGAGGAGGCAGGGGGCCAGAAAGGAGAGCACTGAGCAGCCACAGTCTGCGTGAGAGAAAAGGAAGATCTGAACTATGGTGACTGGGAGGATGAGAGCCGTTCCGAGGTCAGAGTGGCAGCGACAGTGCGTGGGAGTGGGGGTTGTGAGGACTCAGAGATAGCTGCACAATCACATCCACAGTGTGCATCTGGAGGAGGGTGAAGGGAGCATGACGGTCAGGAGTTCATAGCTTCCATGTAAACTGAAGAGAGAGCAGAGAGCAAACCAACCACGTGGTGGCTAACCCACATATCACTGAGATGAGGGGCCATCGGTTCATTTCCGGTTCCATCTCTGTAGTTGCAGGCAGCTCTAACTAAACGACACCTAGAAGGAAGGGAGAGATCCAGGCCCAGATGACCTAGTGTTCTGGAAGGTTCTCACGCCTTTGGCCTTTACAGTTCCCTTCACCATTCAGGGGTCAGGGCTCTAACTGGGCACATAATCCCCCTCCTCTCCTGTTTTCCCTGCACCTTCCGGAATTCACTGCTCTGAAACCAAAACTGAACAGCCTTGCTCCCTCAGGCAGACACCCTGGGCCTTCCAGTGCGAAATGCAGAGAACCCACTGTGTTAATGGGTGCAAGCAAGAACTTGGGAGACTCTCCTCCCAGGGAAAGCAGAAGTTCATAGTGCCCTTGGGGAGACAGCATCCCTGTTTTGTTTTCAAATAGAAAGAAGTGACAAATAGTGGCTATTTAAGTTGATCTGAGTGGAGGTCAGGGTTACCACAGGCTGCATTTGGCCAGGTGGGTCCTTGAAGAGCCCTCCACTCACAGCTCTTCATAGCTGAGCAGCAGCGAAGGCCAGCCTGGACTTGCAGCCCTGGTTCCCCTCCTCCCACCCCAGGGTATTTTCAACATGCAAGAATGACAAAGTACAACCATCTTTCTTCTGATGTGGCATTTGATTAAGACACAATTCATAAAGAGAACCCCATATGAACATGCGGACACTTGAACACAAAGCACCCCGCATATTTATGGGCTTGTCCTAAGCAGCGCAGGCCGCCCGGCTCAGTCTGCTGCCTTAGGAGCAGAAGATGCCCTTTAGGATGCTGATTCAGCTCTTTACCCTGCAGTCAATTTCCTGCTGAAGGTTCAATAACTTTCCCTGAGGATAAAAAAACCTCAGATATTAAACTCGGCATAAATACTACTTAAAGTCAAAACAACCCCCTCAACTTCAGAGAGGGGGGGACCAGAGAGGAGACAGGATAGGTTAGGTGTAAGATGATACCCAAATTCCATTTATAATGCTGTGAGGTCATCTTTTAAACAATCTTAGAGATAAGCTGGAGTGAACTGGAAAACCATTGCTGTGAGTTTCCAAAGGTAGCATTTTGGGAAGGCTGTGCACATGGAGGTTCCCAGGCTAGGGGGTCTAATCGGAGTTGTAGCCACCGGCCTGCACCACAGCCATAGCACTGCAGGATTCGAGCCTCCTCTGTGACCTACACCACAGCTCATGGCAACGCTGTATCCTTAACCCACCGAGCAAGGCCAGGGATCGAACCTGAAACTTCATTGTTCCTAGTCTGATTCATTAACCACTGAGCCACAATGGGAACTCTCTTAATTTTTTTTTAAAGCCTAGTATGAGACATCCATTGCTCAGCCTGCCCCTGCCATCCATCACACAAGAGGAGGCTGTAAGATCGTATTTTTGATGTAGCCATTAGTATTTCCATATGTAAAGGAAGGGAGTACCTATTCCTTGGTATTTTATTTACTTTACCAGGATATTAATTTGTTAGGCAATAACATTGAAAACTTGAAATATGCAAGAGGTAGTCCAAACCCAAATACCCAACATGAGTTATTTGGGTTTAATTACTGAGGCAGTAAAATAGTGCTGTAAATGAGTTCATCTCTGATTGCAGCCATAACCTTTGCAGTTTGGAATTAAAAGAAGGGATGATAGAAAGTGGCAATATAACATGAGGATGTCCATGAGCTGATTTTAATTGGTAAACTGGCATATATGGTGATAACTGCTTGGTCTGTCCACTGCATTGGAATCCTAGGAAAGTGCATAAAATTACAGGAGCATATAATTGGTGTACTAAACTCATTTTCTTATGTTATCACAGCTGGCATCTTCAGGTTATTAAAAGCCTTTAAACCAGTCATCTTCAAAGAGATCTAATTGTCAATATGGTCTTTATACATCATTCCTGTTAGCACAGAGCAGAAGAGATGTAAACAGGCACTAAAATCTGCACAAATTTTCCAGGCATACCTTTCTTGAACTTTCAAGTTCAAGGAAGATCAGTAAATGTCAGTGAGGAAAAAAACCATTCTTTAGTTCCTGGTTTCCTCATTCAATGCACAGGGCAACCAACCCATAAAGGGTAAATTATTAACATTATAACCTGAATCAGAGAAATGAATTAAAAAGTTAATTCATTAGCCTGAGGAAGTTCTGTGATCTTTCTATGTAGAGGTGGCCCTATAACAAAGACTGTTTCCCAAGGTATAAATGATATATCAGAATAACAAAAAATAGGCTTAGGTTCTTACACTCTTGGATGAGCAATCAAATGTTCTCTCACCTACTTATTCTGGTTAGACAAACCAGGGACACTCCTAGAAAAGTTTTCACTCTCTAACCACCATTAACCCACCCACTACCACACACCCCTCAAGGAGATTTTTCCCCAATGGGAGAAATAGAATTAATAGAACAAAACAAAACAAAACCAGAAACACCCTCTCCCTCTCTTATGGCATTCTAGAATAGGAAAAGAAATCCTCAAACAGGGAGGAGTGTGAAATAGGAAGACACGATATAAGGAAAGGTAATGTGGTACCAGCCTAGCATTAGTGACTATTGAAGAGTCACTAGAGGTTTATCATATATATGAAACCTGTGTTCCTTTAGGCCATACCACCTAGGAGTACAAAGAGTAGTGAACTGAACGTGATCAATGACATATCATACTCTCCAGTATTTGGAGTCTCCATCTCTCCTACTTATTTCTGGCAGTACTCAAAGCTTTTGTTCTTAAAATGTGATCACTTAGCCTGCAGTGAGTCCTTCAGCCTCTACTGGTCATATTGGTAGGACGGTACCTTGCCTTTGGTCCATATTAATGCTTCCTCCATTGGGCTGCTGCTTCCTGTTGTGTGCTATGGACACTCTGGAAGCCCTGTGCTCTTGTTGGGGGCACTTAATGCACTGAAACCATACTAAGTCCAGGCCTTTTGTGTTCACTTTTTTTTTTTTTCTTTTGCTAAGAATACAAATCCAGGGGAGGCTGGTGTAAGAAACAAATCCAAGAGACAAACTCCATGCTGAACTTGGAATCACTGAGTCACTGAGGGCCATGGCCTCAACTCGCAAGAAGAATTCTTGACTCAGAAGGCCTCTTAGTCTCTTACTGGTCTTCTAGGCATGGCTGAATCCCAGGTGTGGTACAGCTGAGGCTGCAAGTGGAATCTGACCTGTATATATTTATTTGACCTCCAGATTCTTTCCACACTAGATGATGAATTCATTCCCCACCCTCTCCCCCAAATTCTGGCTTAGACTCAGAATCACTGATCACTAGCTTGATCCCAGCTGGGTATAATCCAACACACTGAGACTCAGCCATTCTTTAACTCATGGATAACTCTGATTGCACATTTCAAATCTCTTTTTTCTCTCCCTCCCACTCTTTCTAAATATGTATTAGCTACAGTGTTAGGAGACTGTCACTGCACTTCTCTAGTGTGAAATTTCAGTAAATACTTTTTTCTATGTGCAGGATTATTTTAAGCCCACTATTTTTTAATGTTATTGCTGCAATTATAAGACATCAGCTACCAATTATGATAATGTTTTATTTACTTTATATATCAAGAAAAAAAGCCATTAGGTTAAAATTATCTACTATATCTCAATTACATTGTAATAAGATATTCACTAATATCTTACAGGATAAAATCTGGAATAAATCAGTTTAGTTAATAATCTTGGTAATTTTAAGATGAAATAACCCTTTGTTCTCAAATTTAAATACTTCATATTTTTAGTATGTTTGTGAGCTTAAAATAGAAAAGCATAGCAAATTCCAAGACAATGGCGTTTTCCTTACTCTAAGCAAAGAATTAAGCCTGAACATAGGGCATCTTTTAGAGAGTAGATAGCTATTGATTTTGGCTGCTATAGCACTGGACATACCCCATCATGTTCTTACAATCATATATGGTCTATTAAGAGCTTTGCTGCCTTTCTTCCTGCCTGCCCTTCCCTCTTTTAGCAATTAAAACAATTATAAAACAGTAAAAATATAAAATATGAAACAGTAAAATAGTATGGAAAATTATTTCCATAAACAGAATTTCTAGTAACTAAATTGGATAAAAATTTTAAAGTTTAAAATATTTTTGAGGGAAATATTTATAAAATATACATAAAGTATAAAAATAATTATAATTATGACATTTTTCACAGAACTAGAACAAACAATCCAAAAATTTATATGGAACCACGAAAGACCCAGAATTGCCAAAGCAATTCCAAGGAACAAAAACCAAGCAGGAGGCATAACTCTCCCCGACCTCAAGCAATATTACAAAGCCACAGTCATCAAGACAGTGTGGTATTGGTACCAAAAGAGACATACAGACCAATGGAACAGAATAGAGAACACAGAAATAAAACCAGACACCTATGGTCAATTAATCTTTGACAAAGGAGGCAAGAACACAGAATGGGAAAGACAGTCTTTTCAGCAAGTATTGCTGGGAAACCTGGACAGCTGCATGCAAATCAGTGAAACTGGAACACACCCTCACACCATGCACAAAAATAAATTCAAAATGGCTGAAAGACTTAAATATAAGACAAGACACCATCAAACTCCTGGAAGAGAACATAGGCAAAACATTCCCTGACATCAACCTTACAAATGTTTTTTCAGGTCAGTCTCCCAAAGCAACAGAAATAAAAATAAAAATAAACCAATGGGACCTAATCAAACTGGTAAACTTTTGCACAACAAAGGAAACCAAAAAGAAAAAGACAACTTACAGAATGGGAGAAAATAGTTTCAAATGATGCAACCGACAACGGCTTAATCTCTAAAATAAACAAACAATTTATATAACTCAACAGCAAAAAAAACCCCAACCCAATTGAAAAATGGGCAAAAGACCTGAATAGACATTTCTCCAAAGAAGATATACCGATGGCCAACAAGCACATGAAAAAATGCTCAAATCCCTGATTATTAGAGAAATGCAAATCAAAACTACCACGAGATACCACCTCACACCAGTCAGAATGGCCATCATTAATAAGTCCACAAAGAACAAATGCTGGAGGGGGTGTGGAGAAAAGGGAACCCTCCTGCACTATTGGTGGCAATGTAAGCTGGTACAACCACTATGGATGTACCTTAGAAAACTATACATAAAATTACCATATGACCCAGCAATCCCAGTCTTGGGCATATAGCCGGACATGCACTCCCATGTTCATTGAAGCACTAGTCACAATAGCCAAGACATGGAAACAACCTAAATGTCCATTGACAGATGATTGGATTAGGAAGATGTGGTATAAATACACAATGGAATACTACTCAGCCATAAAAAAGAACAAAAGAATGCCATTTGTAGCAACATGGATGGAACTAGAGACTCATCCTGAGTGAAGTAAGTCAGAAAGAGAAAGACAAATACCAAATGATATCACTTATATCTGATATAATATATGGCACAAATGAACCTTTCCACAGAAAAGAAAATCATGGACTTGGAGAACAGATATGTGGTTGTCAAGGGGGAGGGGGAGGGAGTGGGATGGATTGGGAGCTTGGCGTTAATAGATGCAGACTATTGCCTTTGGAATGGATTAGCAATAAGGTCCTGCTATGTACCACTGGGAACTATATCTAGTCACTTATGATAGAGCCTGATAATGTGAGAAAAAAGAATGTATACATGTATGTGTAATTGGGTCACCATGCTGTACAGTAGAAAATTGACAGAACACTGTAAACCAGCTATAATGGAAAAAAATAAAAGTCACTACGTAAAAAAAGAAAAAAATTATAATCATATTTTAAACTTTTTTTTTTTTTTCCCTGTGCTTGCAGCATGCAAAAGTTTCTGGGCCAGGGATGGAACCTGAGCCACAGCAGTGATCTGAGCCACAGCAGTGACAATGCTGGATCCTTAAACCACTAAGCCATGAGGGAACTCCTAACACTTTCTTAGTGAATAATTGTTTTGAGTTATAGAAAACTAATGCTTTTTGTTTTCATTTAGTCATTCATTCAATCATCCATACCTTCAACAAGTACATATTGAGTGCTACTATGTTCTATGAACGTTGAAAGGCAGTAGAGTTAGAGCAGTGAACAAAAAGTGCCGCCATTATGGGGCTCAAATTCTAGCTGATACGTAGAATGTTTCTCTACAACAAATGGGCCCTGACTGCTGTGGTTTGGATTGTACTATATCCTTCCTCTGTTGTCAGCTGTCACCTCCAGCTGGCACTGTAGCTCTCATTCTGATCTGGGTCATTGGGCAGGTTTTTTCCTAAACATCTCTCCAAGCGAATAAGAAACCATTTCCCTGGATGGAGCCCAAGCAGCTCATCCCATGCCTGCTGAAGATGTGCTGCTCCCAGCCCTTTCTAGCAGTTTTCTCATCCATACTCTGAGTTTGGGCTTTTCCTCTGCATCTTTTTTTTTAAGTAGGTTGACCCACCTCTAATGATCTGATTCCATCATCTCTCTGGGCCATTTTTCTTGTGAAGATGAAATGCATATACATGCAAACTCTCAGAGAGGAGCCATCATCAAGTGTTATTACATACAAATATGACAATACAAAACATTATTTTTCTTATGACTGTGTAACTTGCCTTATAATTCTCTGAACCTCTACAAATACTTAGACAACAAAACTTTCAAGAGGAAGGAAAATCAGGTTTCTCACACTTCCTGGTTTTGACTATGGCCACTCAGAATTGCAAGGAAGGGAGCAAGAATTCTGAGCTGCATTGAAGGGAAGGGTGGTAACTAAGGGCAAAAAGAATGTCAGAGATAGAAGGGGGGTCAGGCTAGGTGGCAGTGAAGCGTGGTGCTTGAGAACTCCACTTCTGGGTCCAGACTGCCTGGCTATACCCCTTACAATCGTTTGACCTTGGCCTGTCTATTCAACATCTTTTTGCCTCAGTCTACTCATCTGTAAAACAGTATGTACTTTACAGGAGTATGAGACACAAATGAATGAATACGATAAAATGCTTTGATTGTACCTGGACTATAGTGAGCATTTGGTAAATGGTAACTACTATTATCCTAAACGCCTCACTTATTTTTACAGATGAAGATGCAGGCCCTAAGATTTTAAGGCAACAGAAAGTTAGAGATAAGATCAAAGCCAAAAGCAGGCATTCTGATTCTGACCATATTACACAAGTTGATTTCTGATATCCTGCTCCCTTAACAAATGGAAAAAAAGAAATACTGAATCATTTAAATGATAATGATGGGGCTACTCAGCTACATAAAAGTCCCTCTAAAACTGAAATATGCAAACATGCCTTCTTTCCCCAGTTGTAATCGCTCAACACCCAGTGGGCAGGACTAATTCTAGAGGCAACTCACAAAGAGTTTGAAAGCCTGGGAAGTTTAACTTTATGTACTATTAGGGCACTATTTGCTTCCTTACCTTAAACTTGTCAACTTCAGCTTTTGAACATGTTGCATGATAAGACAGCACCTGGTTCAGAAAAAAAGGAAAAAAATTTTATCAACTAGACATGCCTCAATTTTCTGGTGTTCTCTTGGCTTAAAAATAGACTTTGCTCATGCATATCACCTTGACATAATAGTAGATGCCAGTGTACATCGAGGTGTTTCCAGTAACGGTCTGTAACACAAACTGCCATCTGTGCAACTATGGTAGAATCTATTATAATGAGGAGTGGAACTACAGCCCATGTTAAAGGCTTAGTATTTTATATTAGGATGTTCTTATAAGCAGTTATTTTATCAAAGGAACATGATGTGGCTCAAGTCTACAGTTCCCAAAGATGTGACTATCTGTCCTGTGAAATGCTTTGGAACACATACTTTTAAAAAAAGTTTTCATGTTTATTTATTAGCTATAATTTATAAACACAATTATTTAAAATTTCCCTTTTGTACGTGGTGTTTTATCTTTTTGCATTCCCCCTCCTTAAAAATTTTTTTATTATGTTTGATTTACAGCATTCTGTCAATTTCTGCTGTACAGCAAAGTGACCCAGTCACACATACATATATACATTCTTTTTCTTACATTATCCTCCATTATGTTCCATCACAAGTGATTAAATATATAGTTCCCTGGAAACATAGAGAAATTAAAAGGTGAAATGTGCGTGTGTGTGTGTGTGTGTGTGTGTGTGTGTGCGCATGCGCGCACTGTGGCAGACACTGAAGATTGCTGACTTACTTCCACGTCTGGTCTATTCCCACTTGCCTTCTTTTATTATACGGGAAAGATCATATTGTTATGCCCAACCACCTGCAATGCTTTTGGTAAAAGGATTATATTTCCCTGTTCTATTGACATCAGCCTTAGTATATGACTTGTTTTGGACAATGGAATATGAAGGGAAGTGATAATGGCACTTTTTCTTTTTTTTGGTTTTCTCAAACATCTTAAAATATTTTTATTGGGGTATGGTTGATTTATAATGTTGTATTAGCTTCAGGTTTACAGCAAAGTGAATCAGTTACACACAAACCCAATATTTTTTCCACAGAGGTTACTATAGAACATTGAGTAGACCTCCCTGTGCTCTACAGTAGGATCCTGTTAGTCATCTATTCTATATATAGTCGTGCTCATGTGCCAATCCCATCCTCCCAGTTTATGCCTTCTCCCCATGGTTTCCCCTTTAATAACCCTGTTTGATTTTGAAATCTGTGAGTTTGTTTCTGTTTTATAAACAAGTTCTTTTGTATCATTTTTATTAGATTCCACATTAGTGATACCATATGATATGTCTTTGTCGATCTTATTTAACTTAAGATAATCTCTAAATCCATCCATGTTGCTGTAAATGGCATTATTTCATTCTTTTTAATGGCTGAGTAACATTCCATTGTATATATGTACCACTTCCTCTTTATCCCTTCATTTGTGGATGGACATTTAGGTTGCTTCCATGTCTTGGCTACTGCAAATAGTGCTGCAATGAACACTGGGGTACATGTATCTTTTGCTTTGTTTTGTTTTGCTTCTTAGGGCCATGCCTGCAGTATATGGTTCTCAGGCTAGGGGTCGAATTGGAACTGCAGCTGCTGGCCTACACCACAGCCACAGCAATGCCAGATCCAAGCCATGTCTGGAACCTATACCATAGATCATGGCACCGCCGGATCCTTAACCCACTGAGTGGGGGTCATAGATCGAAGCTGTGTCTTCATGGATCTAGCTGGGTTCATTACCACTGAGCACCAGTGGGAATTCCTGCATGTATCTTTTGAATTATGGTTTTCTCCAAAAATAATGCCAAGGAGTGGGATTGCTAGGCCACATGGTAGTTTTATATTTAATGGAGGTTTTTAAGGAAACTCCATACTGTTCTCCTTAGTGGTTGTCCAATGTTCATTCTCACCAACAGTATAGGAGGGTTTCCTTCTCTCCAAACTTTCTCCAGCATTTATTGTTGTAGACTTTCTGATTATGGCCATTCTGACTGGTGTGAGGCGATACTTCACTGTAGTAGTTTTGATTTGCATTTTGCTAATAATTAGTGATGTTGAGCATCTTTTCATACAATGAAAAGTCTATCTGTCTGTCTTTGGAGAAATGTCTATTTAGATCTTCTGATCATTTTTTGATTGCGCTGTTTGTTGTTGTGTTATAGAGTTGCATGTGATGTCTGGGTATTTTAGAGATTAATCCCTTGTTGGTTGCTTTGTTTGCAAAGATTTTCTCCCATTCTACGGGCAGTGATTTTTTTTTTAATAGTTTCCTTTGCTGTACAGAAGCTTTTAAGTTTAATTAGCTCCCATTCGTTTATTTTTGTTTTTATTTCCATTACTCTAGGAGGTGGATCCAAAAAAGATATTCCTACAATTTACGTCAGAGAGTGTTTTGCCTATGTTTTACACCAGGAATTTTATAGTACTTGGCCTTATGCTTAGGTCTTTAATCCATTTTGAGTTTATTTTTGTGTACTGTGTTAGAGAGTGTTCTAATGTCATTCTTTTAAATGCAGCTGACCAGTTCTCCAAACACCACTTACTGAAAAGACTATCTTTTCTCCATTGTATATTCTTGCCTCCTTTGTCATCGATTAGTTGACAATAGTTGTGTAGGTTTATCTCTGGGCTTTCTATCCTGTTCCACTAATATATACTTATTTTCTGTACTAATACCATATTGTTTTCTTTCTTTCTTTCTTTTTTCTCTTCTTGGCTGTACCTGCAGAATGCAAAAGCTCCTGGGCCAGGGATTGAACCTGTACCGCAGTAGCAACCCAAGCCACAGCATTGACAATGCCAGATCCTTAATCTGCTGGGCCACCAGGGGTCCCACATACTGTTTTGATTACTGTAGCTTTGTAGTGCAGTCTGAAGTCTGGGAGGATGATGCCACTTTTGAACAGTCTCTAAGAGACTTCATGTAGTTCTGCTTTCTCTCCCTCATAGGAAGTGGATGGCTCTGGGAGAGCTGCTCTCTTAGCCTGGTCCCCAAATGAAGAAGAAGGTTTGAGCAGAGCCACACCATCATACTTCTGATGATGTGTCACATGAGCAAGAAATCAATCTCTGTGTTTTATCATCAAATAATAACCTATTGATACAAAGGCTTAAAACTCAAAAACCCTATTTGCAGGCACCATGCAACTAGGTAACACTCCTCTGATCAATGACATCTATGTAGGAGTGTTGGGGCTGCCTCCATCTTTTCCTTGTATTTACTGGAAAAGAGCTATGAGGTCTACCGGTGTAGCAAATTCTGGTATCTATGAAGTGATGGACATAGGTATGAATGACAGCTTGTTATGGATTGTAGGGCAGAAAGGAAAAGAGAAATGAGGCTAGCCCTGGACTTCCCTGCTTCAGACTTTGTTTTTTGTGGAACAAATAAACTCGCATTTGCTTAAGTCAGTATTGGATATTATAAGGCATATGTACCTACTTATACACACACAAACATAATGTATATATTACATACATACTACCAGTCCCATCCTTAATCTATACAAATCTCAAATAAATAAATCTGAGAAAGGCTAAATCCCTCTTCAACTACCAGCTTTAGAGAATCTCAGTGCTATTTATATCTGAAAAGTAAAGTAACACATTTTATTTGGTTAAACTCAGTGTTTCCCAAATGCAGAACTGCCTTTTAGGTGGTACATTAATCTAGAAACATTCCAGCCCAATAACCTATGGACCAAGGACTTTGAGAAACACTGACCCAAGGTATGCATCGGTGTGATAGAAGCAGGGCCACTATGGAGGCAGTGTCTTATGGTGACTGGAGTACAGCTTCTAGAGGCAGACTGCCCAGGCTCCATTGCTTCCCAGTCATGGGAGTTTAGGCCAGCATCTTCATCTCTTTGGGCCTCATTTGAAAATGGTCTACTACTAAACCATATAGGTATCTCTTGCTTAACATCAGTGGTATACTTTAGAAAGTCAGAGGTTCCACCTTATGAAAACATCAATAAGGAGCCTATTTTCCTTTTTTTTTTTTTTTTTTTTTTTTTTTTTTTTAGGGCCACATCTGGGGCATATGGAAGTTCCCAGGCTAGGAGTCAAATCAGAGCTGCAGCTGCTGGCCTATGCCATAGCCATAGCAACACAGGATCCAAGCCGTGTCTGTGGCCTACATCACAGCTCGCGGTAACACTGGATCCTTAACCCACCGTGAGAGGCCAGGGATTAAACCTGCATCATCGTGGATGCTACCTGGGTTTGTTACCACTGAGCCACAATGGAAACTCCTCCATCATTTTAAACTTGGGCATATTACATTGCATTATAACATCTGCAACCACTTCCTAAAACTTAATGAAAATGCAGTAAAATTCACTTGTAGGTATGAAACAAAAAATGATGTTAGGTTATAAATTGTTTTAAGCATTTGCTTTATGATCATAACCAGTGTGATTTTTCACAAAATGTTGCTTTATATTTAGTAGTATCTTCTCTTCCATTGTAAACATTTTAATCACTCATTTCTTTTCTCATAGTTTTCTCAACACCTTTTCATCTTTGAGAGTAGACTCACTGTCAAGTACTAAGAAAAACAAGAGCTAAATATTAGAGGTGCTGTGGTCACACATTCAGGACAAGCTGCCTTTCTCAGCACCGGCAATAACTAAGATGAACCCCTTGTTGTTCAGTTCTATGCTGTTCTCAAAAATGATTTGGAGGTTATTCAGACAAATTCTACCTGGAAGGCAAATCAAAACTTTGGCCACAGTTCCTTTTTTTTTAAACAATTACACAGAGTTTGGAGAACATAAATATAACTTTTCCTAATACAAACAAGGGTACAAAAATATAATGAGAGATAAATATGTTCTAGGAGGTTTGGTTATTAAAACCAAGATATTTTCAGACCAAAATGTAAGACTGGATACTGTAAAATGCCTAGAGGAAAAAACAGAACACTTTTTGACATAAATCACAGCAATATTTTTTTGGCTCCATATCTTACAAAAATGGAAATAAAAACAAAAATAAATAAATGGAACCTAATTAAATCTAAAAGCTTTTGCACAGCAAAGGGAACCATAAACAAAACTAAAAGACTTGGAGAAAATATTTGTAAACAATGCACTAACAAGGGATTAATTTCCAAAATATATAAACAGCTCATGGAGATTTATATATACATGAACTTCAAACAATACAATCAAAAAATGGGCAGAAGACCTAAATAGACATTTTTCCAAAGAAGACATACAAATGGCCAATAGGCACACAAAAAGATGTTCAGTATTGCTAATTATTAGAGAAATTAAAATCAAAACTACAGTGAGGTATAACCTCACACCAGGCAGAATGGCCATCATCAAAAAATCTATAAGCAATAAATATAGGAGAGGGTGTGGAGAAAAGGGAACCTTCCTGTACTATTGGTGGGAATGTAAGCTGGTACAACCACTGTGGTGAACAGTATAGAGGTTCCTTAAAAAACTAAAAATAGAGTTACCATATAATCCAGTGATCCTACTCCTGGGCATATATCTGGAGAAAACTCTAATTCAAAAAGATACATGCACCCCAATGTTCATTGCAGCATTATTTATAATAGCCAAGACATGGAAACAATCTAAATGTCCATTGACAGATGAACAGATTAAGAAGATAGGGTGTGTGTGTGTGTGTGTGTGTGTGTGTGTGTGTGTATAGTGGGATATTATTTAACTATAAAACACAATGAAATAATGCCATTTGCAGCAACATAGATGGACCTAGAGATTATTATACTGAATGAAGTAATAGACAAATATCATATGATATTGCTTATATGTGGATTCTAAAAAATGATACAAGCGAACTTATTTACAAAATGGTCTACTCAAAGACAGAGAAAAACAAATGTAGAGTTACCAAAGGGGATATTGGAGGTGGTGGATAAATTAGGAGTTTACAATTAACATATATACATTACTATATAAAAAATAGGTAAACACCAAGGATCTACTGATAGCACAGGGAATTATACTCAACATCTTGCAATAACCTATAATGGAAAAGAATATGGGAATGCCCTGGTGGCTCAGTGGGTTAAGGATCTGGCATTGTCACTGCTGTGGCTCTGCTTACTGCCCTGGCATAGGTTCGATCCCTGGCCTATGAACTTCCACATGCTGCAGGCAATATCCCTGCTTCCCTAACACAATGTAAATTAACTATACTTCAATTGAAAAAATGGAGGGGAAAATAGCAAGGTATTTTCTTACTGGGAAAATTCTGTGGTGTAGTCTTGCACTTCACCCGGTTCTTAAGAAGATTAAATGTGATAATCCATGTCAAATACCTGGCCACAAATAATTAACTTATATTTATTGTATTAATATTCAGTTACAATTCTTCCATGTAAATATTTGGCAGAGCATTATCTCATCATCTTATAATTATTATAAGGGTGTTTTTAGTGCAAAGATAACAATAGATTTTGTTCTTTTGGCTCAGTTTTACTAAGGTAAATTTTATTTTGGTTGTCAGCTTATTAAGATTCTTACTATTCATAGTCTCTTTTTGTAGATTCAATCTTCACAATTTATCTTTATTTATTTTAAAGAAAAAGTCCACAAAAACTCAAGCTGAAACTCAAAATTTCTGCCACCAGGTGTGTGCGGCCAAGCGTTTAGTATTTAAAGCATATGACCCATGTGTCCTTTCTAAGAAATTTTGCCTATCCTAAAGTTGTGAATCCATATCTTGTGCTACATTCTAAAATTTTTATACTTTATCTTTTATGTTTAGGTCTATGATACATCTGAAATTTGTGTATGGCATGAGATTAAGACTTTAATGAAATAAATGTTACTTTGTCATGATCCTTAAATTTTCCTTGGAGTAATAACTTGGAGTCAACATTGTTCTGGAGTTCATTCTTGAGATTTTAAGACTCTTTACTTGCTAATCTATTAAGTCTGAAATCATAAAGGAGTAATCATAGTTCAGACATACAAAGTAGAGTTGGGAAGCCACTGAGGATCTGGTCTCAGATACTTCCCTGCACCAACAAGAGAACTGTGAGGGCACACAAGACTTTGTGTGAACTAAACCAAACTTTCTATGAACTAAACCTAACCTAAGGACATCTGCTGTTTTAAAAACAACATCTGCTAGCTGCAAACCTTGTGGTCTCAGGTTGCTTCCCGTTGTAACTATGCAACCATTTTGGACCTCAACCAATCCTTGCTTAACAAACACCCTTACTTTTTGCCAGCTCTAATTATAAATCTTGATAAACAACTCATGTAACTAACTGTGGCATCGAGGTTCTTGACTTTATAAGCTTTGTCCATTTGGTAGTCAGTGGAGCACAATTCAAGTGCTTCTTGAATCTGTGATTTTGGGGCTGCCATCCTAACAAACCCTCAATAAATGCCTCTTTATTTAGATCAGGTCTCCATTCCTGAAATTTTGGTTAACAAGTTCATAGGGATTTATAGCTTCTGTATAATTTGACCAAGTTAAAAATAAGGAAGCTTTTGATTTTACCTTTCGAGTCTTTTTGTGGTGTGAGTTCTTGTTTCCTTTTGTAAGACTCTGAGAACCAGTAAAAGGAGCAGAAGAATGCCCTCACACAAGAATCTCACAATAGTCTTCTCCTGAAAGAGTATAGTCCCTTGTGGATGAGCAGGGAGGAATTATCAGCTAATAAGAGTACCTTGTTCCTGCAAGAGCAGATCCTATGGTAAACGGCAGTCTGGGAGGACATAGCATTGTCCTCTCTAAGAATCCCTAGAAGGGCAACAAGCCAGAAGAGCAGATTCCTCAAGACAAGGGGGTCCTTGAATCCTGTTACAGAATACTGTGATTTTGTTCTTCCAAGGAAGTTTCTGCTGTTTGGTCCTAAAGGGTTTCCTGGGATGCATCAAGAAGGTGGTGATGTTTCATTGCTCCAGTTACCCTTGGGACTTGCTTTACACACAGAGCACAGCAATGGAAATGCAGCAATATCTATACCCCTTTCATGTATCCCATCAATGTTGCTATCATGCAGTTCTGACCAGATAGAAAACACAGAAGTGATCTTGCTTAGCTCCTAACTTCTTATTGTAATAAAGCCTCTGATCCCATGTGATCACCTTACTATTTTTAACCAGCATCTACAAAGCCTGTGAGGACACACAAGACTTTTTTCCTCATCACCTGTGGTCAGTGATCAGGTCCCAGTCACTCCTCAAAGGACATCAGTTTTGATGGTGTCCCCGTAACACCACTGAAACTGCTTGTGTCAAGGTTTTCAGTTCCTTGTTGCCAAATCCAAATCTTGCTGGACAAATCTGCAGATGTCTTTGGTAGCAATATTGAATGCAGGTGATCAATCTTGCCTTTTTTCTGAAGAATCTCCTCTCTGCCTTCTTGAAACCACACTATTTTGGTTTTCATCCTACTTTTCTCTGTGTTCTTTGTTTGGCCCACCTCCTCTACTTTAAACCTAAATGTAGAAGTTTGCTGGGCTTGGTCTCGCCTTCAGTGATGTCACACACGCTCATGGCTTTACACATTATCTCTTGGTTGACAACTTCCAAATTTACCTCTAATCTCTCCTTGAGCTTCCAACTCACATACCCTACTACTTACATCACTAACTTTCTACTTGGTTGACTCACTGGCATCTCAAATTTAATATGTCTAAACATGCAGGTTGATTTTCACATCTGTAGTTGCTAGACTACGTCCCAATCCCTGGATTGGGTACATATGTTTATGTCACATGGCAAGGGGGAATTGGGATTGCCAATGGAATTAAGGTTGCTAATCAGCTAACCCTTAGATAGAGAGGCAATCTTAGATTATCTAGGTGAACATAATGTGGTTACAGGGGTCCTTATAAGTAAAAGAGGAAAGCAGGAGAGTCAGAACCATAGTGATGGGATGTGAGTAATATGGACCTCCATTGCTAATTCTAAAGATGGAAGAGGGCCACAGGCCCACCGGTGCAGGTAGGCTCTAGAAGCTAGGAAAGGCCAGGAGGAATGGATTGTGTCCCAGGGCCTCCCCTAGAAGAAATGCATCCTACTCACACCTTGATTTTAGCTCAAGGAGAACCATTTCAGACATCTGACCTCCAGAACTTTAAGATGATAACTGTCTTTTATTTTAATGGACAGAGTTTGTGGTAATTTGCAACAGAAACCATAGGAAACAAGTGCCACCAACCTGTTTTTCTCCCAGTCTTTCCAGCTCCACAAATGAAACTCTATCCAGTCAGCTGTGTAAATCCGAAAAACCTAAAGGTTATCCTTCATTTTCCCCTCCCTCTTTCCCTCACATTGAATCCAGTAGAACAATATGTCATTTCCACTCCTATATTCTGACTCTTTCTGGTTCTATTACTGCTATCCAGGTCTGGTCCACCATCTCCTCCCAAACTGGGCTCTGCCAATCATCTCTCCATTTCTACCCTGGCCTTTTCTGATCTCTTTGGTATGCATCAGCCAGAGTGGTATTTAAAAATATAAATCATATCTTGCCATCTTCCAGCTGAGAACTCTCGAGTGCTTCCCATTACACTTAGAATAACATTCAAATCCCAAATAATGACCAGACAGGTCTAGTGTGGTCTGGCCCTTGGTACCTTCTCAAATCACACTGTATGCACTTTCTTCTACATTCTCCAGCCCTACTCACCTCCTTTGGGGTTTTCTGTACACCACACTCTTTTCCACCTTAGAGCCTTCCCTGCCCTCACCTCCTGGTTGGTATTTTCATCCTTCTGATTTTAGGTAAATATTGCCACTCCAGTGTGGTCTTCCCCTAGCACCTTAAGAAACCACTTCACTCTCCATTATTATCAGTGTTAACAGGTTGTTTCTCTCATAGTTGGAGTTATTTGTTAGCTTGTTCATCACCTACTAGACTGTAAGCACCATGAAGGCAAGGATCAGATCTGTTTTTTGGTCACCAGTGGGTAGGTATTCTATCCCTAAGAGAAAGCTTGATACTTAGCTGGCACTCAGTAAATATTTGATGAATCACGCAATAGAAAATAAAATAATCTTAAAGGAATCTTTCCATTTCTTGTGTGCTTCTCTGCTTGTAGTGTTAGTGGCCTTCATTTATACCTTTTCCTCAATGAAATGGTAACGTATCTTAGAGCATAAAATGAACAGTGTAGGTACGGTTGCCAGATTCAGCAAATAAAAATACAGGACACCCAGTTAAATTTGAATTTCAGATAAACCATTAATATTTGCACTATTTGGGATATACTTACACTAAAAATATTATTTGTTGTTAATCTGAAATTCAAAACTGGGGGTCTTGTGTTTTTACCTGGCAAGTCTACTCTGTCCAAATTAAGAAGGCTGGAAATAAATATGGTAAACTCTAAGCCAAATTCCAAAATGTTCATGTTTCTCACCCAACCCCAACCCTACAACAACTCCCAGTGACTTTCCTCACAGTATTTTTTTATGGCGGGGAGGGGTTCAATAACTATATGTTTCCCCTTTTTTAATTTGATGTGAGAATTGCAATGATTTTTAAATATTTATTTATTTATTTATTTATTTATTTAGCTTTTTAGGGCCGCACCCATGGCACATGGCGGTTCCCAGGCTGGGGGTCAAATTAGAGCTACAGCTGCTAGCCTACTTCATAGCCACAGCAACACAGGATCTGAGCCTCATCTGCAAGCTACACCACAGCTCAGGGCAACGCCAGGTCCTTAACCCACTGACTGAGGCCAGGGATCAAACCCGCAACCTCATGGTTCCTAGTCCGATTCCGTTTCTGCTGTGCCACTATGGGAACTCCTCTTCACAGTGTTTAATCAGGCAAACCTACCAAATATCTCAAGTCTAGAATATTTTCAGAAATACCAAATAAACTCATTAATCTAAGATCTGTGACAAATCTACAGAGGCCATTGAAGGAAATAAATGTAATTCCTGATTACTTATAGCATAACCAATATTTCAAAGAGAATATTCCAGTTCTTCAAAGAGAATCGTGTGTGTGTATGTGTGTGTGTGGTCATACGGCACAGCTAATGACTAAAAATCAGGCAAATTTCTATGGTTGAGGATGAAACAACAAATTAAAGAACTTAATTTTTCAACTGCTATTGTTGTTAAACCTTCTTGGAAAGTTAAAAATTCTTCCACGATTCCAAACTAATTAATTTTATAAGAATTCCCTAAACTGTATATATATTTCATATTAGGAATCTAGGGATATTATGCATTTTTGAGTTATAATATCTTTGATAGAGTAAAAAAGCTTTACTTGAATGCACTGTGATGGTTTTGAAGAAAGAGGCACTTACAAATTTTAATTGTATAAATACTTTCTCTATGAGGAACATTGTTAGGGTTATAAGAGTTTAGCCATAACACACACACCCACAAATTTTTTTGACAGCTAAATAAAATTTGTATAAAGTTTACACACAAAGATAAACAGTTGACCCAAAGAACCCTTAACAGACATTAAACTTTCACAAGAAAATTTCTATCCCAGATAGATTTATCTTTTGTATCTGTATTAATTTAGAAAATATTTTTAAGATCTAGTGACTCACTTTCATTGGTGGGCTCTGACTTCAGAACTGTTTAGAGTCCTCCAAATAAATCACTATTTGCAAAACCCTACCAACCTCAGTTATCTTTTGGATTGAACTTGCTCCTAGCCAAACAAGCAAACAAAGGCTAGAAAATACAAAATAAAGCAATTATCAGACCCGTGGACAGTGTAAAGAAGTCATGTTTTTATGTCAAGTTTCCACAGCAGGAAAAGACAAACTATGTTGCAAAACAAAACAAAACAATGAGCAGAACTATGAAATAGGACTGCTGTAGCAAGCCTTGCCCTCTGCCACATGTGGTTCAAGACCTGAACCAAATGCTTGCCTTGCAATCCCAGGAACTGCCCCTGAATAGTTGAGGGCAAATTTCTCACATCAGTAGTTTTGAATATTAATTTATTGTGGATCTGGGCAGCCATTTGCTCCTGGAATGAGAAATGAACCGTTACAGATGCTGGCTGCCAAGAGCACAAACATAAAACACCATTTAACAGACCTTGCTGAGGACCCAGACTGGCTGTCTCAGTCTGCATGAATATTTACTGATATGTTTACGGCTCAGGTAGCAAAGTGGCACTTGGTGACATTTGGAAAATAAACTGATGCATCAGAATTAAGTTAGGGTGATCTGAAACAAAATCCCAAATAATTTACGTTGCTGGGCTCCAAAGAAGTAAAGAAACTTTGCTATCAGCAGCAGGTCTCTAGCCAAGGATGGTGATGAACCACAAGGAATGAAAAGCCAATTTTTACTTGGGTTGATTTGACAAAAGTGCTGTCTGAGTGAAAAGCTGTACTCCAAGATTTCTCAAAAAAAAAAAAAAAAAAAAAAAAAGGATGGTAGGCTTCAAAGACACTGTAACTGAATGAATGCATAGAAATGTGAGAAATCATCATCAGGTTCTACTGTAAAATACTTAAGTAACTGCCTGGGGTTTTTTTTTTTTTTTGTCTTTTTTTTTTTTTTCTTTTTAGTGCCAAGCCCACGGCATATGGAAGTTCCCAGGCTAGGGGTTGAATCGGAGCCAAAGTCACAGCCACAGCCACAGCTACATGGGATCCAAGCCATGTCTGTGACTTACACCATGGCTTATGGCAATTCCAGATGCTTAACACACTGAGCAAGGCCAGGGATTGAATCCGCATCCTCATGGATACTAGTCGGATTAGTTTCCGATGTGCCATGACGGGAACTCCTGCCTGTTGTTTAATGGAATGAAATGTTTAAAAAGGTAACTTCAAATAACTCTGTCTGCTGTGTGATCTGTTATCATGGCCTTTGGGCTATATCATAAAAAATATTTTTAGAATCCTTAAAAAGATGAAAACTATTTGAATTTAAAGTAGAATAAAAGACACCTGCAGAATCTAGGGTAATAAAATAGTCCATTGTCAGGATGACTTTAAGGTTAGCTACCTTTTAACTACTATAAGCAGGAAGGAAGAGCCATACTTGTAGTTCATGTCAACATATATTTGTGGTGTACCTACTATGTGTAAACCATTGTGATAGGTATTTTTGGTCTTTTTCCCATCCTGGCAAATAAATTTTATTGAAGGCCTCAGCTTTATTGAATAGGTGGTAGCTGAATGAAGCACTGTGCTGAAAATGATTGCTGAGGCTTAAGGAAGGGCTCAGTAGGAAGATATGCTGTGACTGATTAGCGATGTCTTCCACAGGCATGAGGGCAAAGAGTGGTGGCATGTGTGCTATGTACTTGCAACCACTGAAAACATTATAAGAAATGACTCTCTGGATCAAACTCATTCAGAACGCTATTGATGAAAAGTGATGCAAAATATATTTTTAGAAAATCATAGATGTCTAATTTAAATGATTAGGAATATACCTAAAACATAAATGTAGTTTTGATTTTCAATTTTTATTTTGTATTAGGTAAAACTGGTCATAAACCTACTAGTTCTGTACCCAGACACTGGCCCTCTGTGATAAAAGAAAGAGTGACTTTCTCAGGTAAGAAGGTAAAAGTTCTCCATTTGGCTAGTAGGACAAATTAGTAGAGGGTATAAGAAAGTGCAATTCCAAGCAAGTAACAAGTTCGTACTGGGTCCATCTTCTTAGGCACTTTAAAGAATTGTCTTGGTTTTGGAAAAAAAACAAACAAACAAACAAAAAAAACCAAAGAAACCAAAACCAGGCTTCCTGTTATATAGAAATTGTAAGAAAATAAAAAGGCTCTATAAAATTGTGTTCAAGGGATGTGAGTAAAAGGAGTTTTCCAAAGCGCTCCCTGTATTGAAATCTACCTTGACAATAATGTCCCCATATAAAAAGCTTAGGAGTTCCTGCCGTGGTACAGTGGCTTAAGGATCCAGCATTGCCACAGCTGTGGTGTAGGTTGCAGCTGTAGCTGGGATTCCATCCTTGGCCCGGGAACTTCTGTATGCCACTGGTGTCATAAAAATAAATAAATAAGAAATATAAATAAAAATAAAAAGCTTATACTTCTGGGGCAATATGAGACCTTCCCATCTCGCCTGAATTCTCTTTTAATTAATCTTCTTAACAGAATAGACAGGGCATTTTTACATATGTTTCATTCAAAGGTATGGAGTCAACTTCTCCAAATACAATGACCACTTTTTCACCCAAAGTGAAGATTTATCTTAATCATTCTATGTCACTATCAGATTAAAATGTTAATCTTGGTAATCACACTCCAAATTTCAACTTAATTTTGAAAAGAAAGCCCTTAAAATACTTTCATAATTATAAATATTTAGGTAGAATGTAATGACAATGCTGACATTCATTTAGCAGCTACTCAAACTACCTTTCACTCTTCGTGCCTTTGTTGTTAACTATTGGTACCTGTGCACTTTCCAGAGAATAATGTATCTTGTATTATATAAATCCTGAAATTTAACAGGTACTCTGAAACTACATCTAAATTATTACCTGTGGCAGATTAAAATGGCCACACATTCTTTGACATCTTCCCAGGAGAGGTGGAGTCTATGTCCTTTCTCCTTGACTCGAGGTGGGGTTTGTGACTGTTTCCCTAGTAACATAATATGTAACAGTGATGTGCCAGCTGCACTGGGCCAAGACCTTAAGAGACTAGAGGCTTCTATTTCTTGGCCCTTGAAACATTCTCTCTTGTAGCATTGAGCCACTGTATATAAGGTCTATTTACCCCCTGAGAAGCTCCAGCCACATGGAGAAGCCTGAAGAATGAAACACTAAACACAAGGAAAGAGAGGCCAAGGAGCAAACAAAAAGCCACACATGTGAGGCGTTTCCTCTGTGGTGCAATGGGATCGGCGTCATCTTGGGTGCACTGGAACGTATGTTCGACCCCTGGCCTGGCAGAGTGGATTGATGATCTGGCTTTGCTGCAACTGCAGCTTAGGTTGCAACTATAGCTTGGATCTGATCCCTGGCCTGGAACTCCATATGCTGCGGGGCGGCCAAACAGGAGGGAAAAAAAAAGCCACACAAGTGAGTGAGTGAAGAAGCCATCTCGAAATGCATCCTCCAGCCTCAACGACCCCATTGACCCATGTAGATCAGAGATGAACCATCTAAACTAGCCCTTTTGAAATTCCTTATCCATGCGATCATGAGCAAAGGTGTTGTGCATCTTCAGATATCAAATTTCAGGATAGTTGGTTAAGAAGCAATAAACAAACAAAACAGTATCAACCTTCAAAGAGGCGAGCCCACCCTAAAGCATCCACAGATGTCTGTAATTCGGGTGTCAACTGAAGCTTGTCTTTCAAAATCTAGGTAAATTGGTTTGGTCCTCTGAAACTATGAAAGGCTATGAATTGTATCTAGTCACTTATGATGGAACATGATGGAGGATAATGTGAGAAAAAAGAATGTATATATGTGTATGTGTGACTGGGTCACTTTCCTGTACAGTATAAATTGACAGAACACTGTAAAGCAACTATAATGGGGAAAATCATTTTTAAAAAAAGGCTATGGAAATTCAAAGCCTTTTTCAAAATATCTACAAATTCTTGGTAGATTTATATTCTTACTTTGGCCTTTAAGATCTTATGTATTCTTGTACTGAATCTTCTATGTAATCATCATAGAAAAATGAGAAATTCAACTTCCTCTTCCATTTCCACAAAAAGGTCCACCACACACATCAAGTATTCATGAGTTCAGCAGATCTTGAAGAAGGTTTTCTTTTTTGGTTCTTCCCTCCCTCGCTTCCTTCCTCCTTCCCTCTTTCTTTTCCTCCCTCCTTCCTTTCATTCTCTCCTCCCTTCCTTCCCTCTCTCCCTCCTCTCCTATCTCTCTCTTTCTTTACTTCCTTTTTTTTCTTTTCTTTCTGAAAAACAAATGGTGACATTTCATCATTTCAAATAAATGTCAGCCTCACCATTCTCAAAATGTCTCTTGGTCCTTCCATCAAGGTGTCATTTCATTGACCATTAACATCATACATCTAGCCTCTCTCTCTCTCCAATATACCCTTCCTTTTTATCTTTTCTTCCCTCTTCCTCCATTTCAAATGTAAAATAACAAAATCCTGTCCTTTTCTCATTCAGAATGGTTTTCCACATCCTCTAGTTGCTGGAGGCAGGCAAAAATCTATTCTCTCATATCTTTACTACCCCAAGAGGGCTTGTCAAGGATCTTTCCATAGAATTCCAGTGCCTAAGTTAGATAATGTTTCATCTATCTTGTTATACTTCAGAAGTCCCCACATGCCTCTTAAGCTGTTTATCAGACCAGACACGACCAGACCCGACTAGACACGACCAGACCAGACTGGACTAGACCAGACCCAACCAGACCAGACCAGACCAGACCTGACCAGACCCGACCAGGTCAGACCTTACCAGACCTGACCAGACACGACCAGACCAGACTGGACACGACCAGACAGGACCAGACATGACCAGATAGGACCAGAACAGACCTGACCAGACCAGACCTGACCAAACACGACCAGACCAGAACAGACCAGACCCGACCCGACCGGACTGGACTGGCCCCGACCAGACCGGACCAGCCCTGACTGGATCCAACCGGACTGGCCCAGATCAAAACGTCCCGACTGGATGAGACCGGCCCCGAGCAGTTCCAACTGGATTGGACCAGCCAAGACCGGATCAGACCGGCCCCAACCGGATCTGACTGGCCCCAACTGGATCAGACCAGCCCCTACCAGCCATGACCGGCCCTGACCGGATAAGACTGGCCCCAACCAGCCCCGACCAGATCGGACCAGCCCCAACCGGGCCCAATCTGCCCCGACCAGACCTGACCAGACACGACTGGCCCCGACCAGCCCCAACTGGACTGGAATGGACCCGACCTGACCAGACCGGCCCCAACTGGCCCCGACCAGATATGATCGGATGGGACATGACAGGACCAGACCGGACACGACTGGCTCCGACTGTACCCAACTCTCCCCGACTGGACCTAACCTGCCCCAACTGGCCCGACCAGACACAATCAGACCAGCCCCGACAGAACATGACCAGACACGACCAGACCAGACCAGACACGACCAGATACAACCAGACCAGACATGACCAGACACAACCAGAAAGGACCAGACCAGACATGACCAGACTGGACCCCAAAAATCAAATACCTGGGAATACTCCTGACCAAGGAGGTGAGAGACTTCTATGCTAAGAACTATAAAATATTAATCAGTGAAATTAAAGATACAAAGAAATGGAAAGATATTCCAAACTCATGGGTCAGAAAAATTAATATTGTAAAAATGGCCATACTACCCAAAGCGTTCTATAGATTCAGTACAGTCCCTATGAAATTACCCATGACATTTTTCACAGAACTAGAACAAACAATCCAAAAATGTATATGGAACCACGAAAGACCCAGAATTGCCAAAGCAATTCCGAGGAACAAAAACCAAGCAGGAGGCATAACTCTCCCCGACCTCAGGCAATATTACAAAGCCACAGTCATCAAGACAGTGTGGTACTAGTACCAAAACAGACCCAATGGAACAGAATAGAGAACACAGAAATAAAACCAGACACCTATGGTCAATTAATCTTTGACAAAGGAGGCAAGAACACAGAATGGGAAAAAGTCTTTTCAGCAAGCACTGTTGGGAAACCTGGACAGCTACATGCAAATAAATGAAACTAGAACACACCTTCACACCATGCACAAAAATAAACTCAAAATGGCTGAAAGACTTAAATATAAGGCAAGACACCATCAAACTCCTAGAAGAAAACATAGGCAAAACATTCTCTGACATCAACCTTACAAATGTTTTTTCAGGTCAGTCTCCCAAAGCAACAGAAATAAAAGCAAAAATAAACCAATGGGACCTAATCAAACTGATAAGCTTTTGCACAACAAAGGGAACCAAAAAAGACAACTTACAGAATGGGAGAAAATAGTTTCAAATGATGCAACTGATAAGGGCTTAATCTCTAAAATATGCAAACAACTTATACAGCTCAACAGCAAAAAAAAAAACAACAACCCAATTGAAAAATGGGCAAAAGACCTGAATAAACATTTCTCCAAAGAAGATATACCGATGGCCAACAAGCACATGAAAAAATGCTCAACACCACTTATTATTAGAGAAATGCAAATGAAAACTACCACGAGATACCACCTCACACCAGTCAGAATGGCCATCATTAATAAATCCACAAAGAACAAATGCTGGAGGGGGTATGGAGAAAAGAGAACCCTCTTGCACTGTTGGTGGGAATGTAAGTTAATACAACTACTATGGAGAGCAGTATGGAGATACCTTAGAAAACTATACATAGAACTACCATATGACCCAGCAATCCCACTCTTGGGCATATAGCCAGACAAAACTTTCCTTGAAAAAGACACATGCATGCACATGTTCATTGCAGCACTATTCAGAATAGCCAAGACATGGAAACAACCTGAATGTCCATCGACAGATGAATGGATTAAGATGATATGGTATGGAATACTACTCGGCCATAAAAAAGAACAAAATGCTGCCATTTGCAGCAACATGGATAGAACTAGGGACTCTCATACTGAGTGAAATAAGTCAGAAAGAGAAACAAATACCATATGATATCAGTTATATCTGGAATCTAATATACAGCACAGAGAACCTTTCCACAGAGAAGAACATCATGGACTTGGAGAATAGACTTGTGGTTGCCAAAGGGGAGGGGGAGGGAGTGGGATGGATGGGGAACTTGGGGTTAATAGATGCAGACTATTGCCTTTGGAATTAATAGGCAATGAGATCCTGCTGTGTAGTGCTGGGAACTATGTCTGGTCACTTGTGATGTGAGAAAAAAGAATCTATACATGTATGTACAACCGGGTCACCATGCTGTACAGTAGAAAGTTGACAGAACACTGTAAACCAGCTATAATGAAAAAATAAAAAAAATTAAAATTAAAAAAAAAAAAGAAAGAAAAGTGTAACTCTACCATGAGCTGGGAAGGGACAGAATCAGAAGTATTTGGTGATGAGATCACTCTAAAGTTTACTACAATGGTTTAGGCAATCAAGCAGCAAATTGTGTTAGAACTGTTTTTAAAATCAGAGCAAATGAATCCAATATATGAACTCTGGTATATGAATTTCATGGTGTTTGCTCAACTTTTGTTTATTTCCTAATTCTCTTCTGTATTTCAAAGAGTTGTGTTTGGTAGGCAGGGTTATAGTATATCCAGGATTACAGCATATCCTTATCAAATTCTTCATATATATAGTAGCATATATAGTATATGAAGTATATGGTCATTAAATATTGGTGATTTGACTAAACATATTCTAACTATAAAGAAAATTATTATAAGTGAGAGATTAGGATTGGGTTATTTCTATTCCACGACTTTTAGGAATTGCTTAGTTACTAATTTCAATTACTTCAATGTCCTTAGGGTGAAAGAAACAGCCTATTTCTTTTAAAAAAGTTGCATGTAGTAATAATTATTCTAATTTTTAAAAACTTTTTAGTAGTCTCTCATAAAAGATCTCAGCCATTAACAAATTTAAGAGGTTTTTTTTATTAATTCTTAGTATAATTCAATATGACTCTATACATATGCATATTGGGCTATAATTTATAACTGTTTCAAAATAAATGTTCCTTCCTCAAAATTGCATTACTCCCCACATTATGTTTTAAAGTGAGGCTGTTTTTCTTAATCAAGTATGTTATTAAATGTATTAATGTTTCACAAATGCTTTTCTAATGAACTCCTTGCTTACTTGTTTTTCTTATTTGTTAATAGGAAGAGAGGAGAACATGGCATGTTTTTGGACTAATTGAGCAACTTGGATTGGTTAGATTGCTGTTTCTGAACTATAATACGCATCAATGGTTTTTCAAATCTACAATTTAATAGATTGAGATTTTAAATCAACTGGTTCTTCTTCATTATTTGTCCTTTAATCACTGTCATCACTATCTCACAAAACAGAAGCATGGCCCCCTGGTGTAGAAAACAGGCTCTACTTTGGCTCTCTTCCCACTTTCATTGTGGCCAGGCAAGGGCTCCAGTGGTAAATGCAGTCCTGCAATTGATAGGACATTCTCTAAAAGACACCTGGGTGCATAATCTGCACAATATGGCCCCTTGAAACAGACAGACCTGAGTTTGGATTCTGGCTCTGCTTCTAGCTGTGCAATGCAAGCCACAAAACTCTCTCAGCAAGTTTCTAAACCTTTCTCAGCCCCAGTTTGCTCATATGTTAAATGGTAATAATACTGTCTACTCCAAACTATTTTGGTGAAGGTTAAATGAAATACATATATAACTTAATATAGTACCTGAAACATGATAAACATTTAATATTTGTAGCATTTTCAAAAGTACAAAATAATAACATAACAAAAGGAGAAGAGAAGATAATAATGTAAATTAATGAAAGAAAAAAATGTGAAGCAAGCCAGAACAAGTTACCAAGGGGACAATGCTAAATTACTCCAAACATCCTGCTACGTTTGGGAACTCTTGTTCAGGATCGCAAAGCACATTCTTTAGACCATGACAGAGGTGGTAAATTATTTGAGGGTGGATTTGATTTTGGAAAACCACCAAATATCACATAACAGGAAATAAAATGAATACACAGTCAACTTTTTTGTTAAAAAACAAAGTATGACAATGAAGTACTGAGATGAATTTTCTCTCTATAACCACCAGAATGATCCCTCTAAAATGTCAAGCAGCTCAAGTTCCTCACCTGAGGAAAGTCCTCTGATGGTTCTCCTCCATTGCCTTTACAATTAAGTACCAATTCCTTGCAGTTCCACAAGCATCTTGGTGATCTGGCCCCTACTACCTCTCCAGCCTCAGGCCTGCCTCTGCCCCTCTGTGCCTTTTGCCTCTAGCTGTACTGATAGCCTGAATAGCACGCAACCTCAGCCCTCCCGGCTTCTGCCAAACAACCTTCCTTCTCCCTAGCATGCTCCAGCTAGTTGTCTTTTAAAATTGTAAAGCTCACTGACACCTGTCACTCAGAAGTTACCTTCCCTACAAAGCGGTAAGGACAGAACTCTGACTAAGATGCCTCTCTTCCATGGCTCTCAACCTCGTACCCTTTTGTCTCCCGGAACTCATCACTTTGTATGGCAACCACACTCTCACCTGTCTCCATCCTCTGCTGCGCTGAAATTACCTCGTGTTGTGCTGTGGCTTATGAAATTTATATACCATCCATCTGTATGTATATACCTCAGGGTTAGGTGGGTTCTTGGCACATAATAGATAATCCATTCATTACAATAATGATTATTTTTTACAAACCTCATAGTTGTCATGGAGGTATTTCAGAAATAGTTAAATGATGATAGGATTATTAGAAGAAGTGCACAGATTCCCCAGTTGACTATTTTTGCAAGGAAGCACTGCTTGTTCATATCTATGAGTCTTCGTTGCTGTTAAGAAGTTATCCTACTGGATTCTGGTATAAAATGATGTCTTATAAATAAAGTAGTAGTTTATTAATAATAATAATCATCATCATCATTATTATTATCATAACCTAAAGTATAATTATTATTGTTATTATTATTATAACCCAAAATATGAAATGAATACCCTTGAGGCCACACTGAAAGTAAATAAATAATTGAATAAACAAACAAATAAGTGATTAGAAGAGACAAATATCTTCACAGAAGAATACAGAAGTATTCTAGATCATTTATGTGGCTACTTCTCCCTCAAGAAGGTCAAGCATAACTCCCCACTCCTTAGTGTGGCTGTGCAGCGACTTCCTTCCAAGCTTTTGGAATGGGAAGGCAGGGAGAGGAACTCTGCAGTGAGGAGATCTGACAAACACTGCCCTGGTCAGGTGATCAAGGTCAACATCAACAACAATAAGTCATTTCGAAAGTATGTGCCCTTGGGAGTTCCCGTTGTGGCTCAGTGGTTAACGAATCCAACTAGGAACCATGAGGTTGTGGGTTCGATCCCTGCCCTTGCTTAGTGGGTTAAGGATCCAGCGTTGCCGTGAGCTGTGGTATAGGTCACAGATGCAGCTCGGATCTGGTGTTGCTGTGGCTGTGGCACAGGCCAGCAGCCACAGCCCTGATTCGACTGCCTGGGAACCTCCATATGCCGCAGGAGCAGCCCTAGAAAAGGCAAAAAGACAAAAAAAAAAAAAAAAAAAAAAAAGAAAGAAAGAAAGTATGTGCCCTTGACACGATGTGACAAAGTGGCACTCTACCTCTGTGGTCTTCGTCCCCCAAACCCATAATTTCAGTCTCATCATGAGAAAAACATCAGACAAATCCCAATAAAGAGATATCCTCACAAAATACTCTGATCAGTAGTCCTCAAAATTGCCAAGGTCATCAAAAAAAGAAATCCTGAAAAACTGTTAGCCAAGAGGAGCCTAAGGAGACATGATGACTGAATGTAACAGAGTTTTCTGGATGGGATCCTGGGACCAAAAAAGGACATTAGGTAAAGCCTAAGGCAATATGAAGAAAAAAATGGACTTCAGTTAATAGTGTAGCAATATCAGCTCATTCATTATAACAAATGTACTGCACTGATGTAAGATGTTAATGACTGGGGAAACTCGGAGCAGCATGTGTGGAAACTCTCTGTAATATCTTTCCAATTTTTCTGTAAATCTACAACTAGTCTGAAAACGAAGTTTATTTTTTAAAATGTTATCTTGCTGATTCCCCAGGCAGGGTCGTCCTTTGCACTAAATAACCAAATGAAAACCTAGAAACTATCACTAAAACTGATAACCTACTGCTAGATTCTGGGAAGAATTTTCTCCATTTATAAGGCAGATGCAGCCAGACAGAGGAAAATAACCCCTGAAACAAATAAAGCAGGCCCACCAGGGCCCTGAAAGAAAATGGACGGGGCAGGGAGGGGCATTGTTCCTTCTTCTGCTGTCAGGGCTCTTACCCTAGGATCTGCACTAACCAAAACAGCAATCAGCTGACCTTCTACTGAATGGCAGCTGTCTTTGAAATATTAGCCTTCATCTTGGGGCACAGAGTCACTGCAAATAAAATACTGAATAACAGCGGGGACCTTATAACATAAGTAACAATTATTATTGACACTTTATGAGCACTGTGCTAAAGATTTTACCTGAATTATTTCCTTTTAGTCTCATAATAATCCCACAAAGCTGGGGAGAGGGAAAAATGAAGCACAGAGAAGTTAAATGATTGCTGAGAGATACACAGAAAAATGGCAGAGCTGGAATTAAAATCCTAACAGTCTAATTTTAAAGCCCACACTTTTAACCATTCTACCGCACTCTGTACAAAACCTTACTAGCAGCATATACTGAGGATTGGATTCTTATTGTACTTTTATTGTGATTTTTATTTGTACTTTACTTACTGGATTCATTCAGCAAAGATTTCTTGCATGTCTACTATGTGTCAGGTCCTGTGCTGGCACTGGACACATAAAGGTGAACCAGACACACAGACACACCCTTGTACCCAAGGGATCCACAGTGCACTAGGTTAGGGGGAGAATACACCATTTCAGCCCAGCAGAACCATGCTGGATCTGAACCTACATACTGGATGCTGAGTATCAAGGTGGAACTAAGTACCTCAATTTGCTTCCTTTCTGTATACCTAATAAAGGGGATTCCATGGCACATAAGTGGACAGTGAGAGAAGCTCAAGGCCAATCACAAAGCCTTACTGGTTGGCAAACACTGAAATCCAAGAGAAAGGGGATCATCATCATGAAAACTCAGATAATCATTTCCTGCAGCAGTCATTACCTTTCAGAAATCTTATGCTAAGTGTCTTCAACAAGATACAAGAAGAAAGAGCCTCACTGAAACTAGAGCAGAAGACTATGCAGGTAAAATGTGTTTGGATGAAATTTTAAAAACAAACAAAAGAACGAGATAACAAAGTTCAGCTGTTACTTTCTTGGGGGGCTCTCTGGGACATACCACAGTAGCCCCCTATTTCTAGTCACTCTTTTTGAAAACATCTTGCCTTGTTTTCTTTATGACAAAACATCATGAATTTATCTTGCTATTGTATTTGTTTACTTATCTACTGCCTATCTTTTCACACTAGAATATAAGGTCCATGACAATATGAATATTATTTGTTTACTAAGGAATCCTCAGTGCCTAGAACAGCTTCTACCACAAAGTAGAAGTACAACAAATACACATTTAAATGGAGATGTGTTAACATATGAGCAATTTTCAAGGAAACACAAATTATAATAATTATAATAGAATTTAAACACACACTGGGGTAAATAAATTTTTTTTTAAACTGCAAAAGCTCAGGATTGACAGATCAATGGAAAAGAACAGACAGGCTAGAAATAATCTGATTTATGGTCAAATTTGTAGGCAATGGGAAGCCACTGATGGTTTTAGAGTAGAGGAGAGATACAACCCATATTTTACTTTAGGAAAATAAATTACGAGTGGAAAAGAAGAAATGAAAGCCAGGATTATTTACTTGAGTAAGTAGCATTATTACAGGAAAAAGGAAATAAAGACCTGAACTGTGGAGATGGCAATGGCAAAGGAGATACTGCAGGGACAAAACTGACTGGGCCTGGCAAGTGGCTGGATGTGGAAAGTGAGGGAGAAGAGAAGTTAATGACAAACCACTGTGAATGAAAACATCCTATCAATATTCTATTAATAACATAATACATATTTTTAATGGAATTTATAATTGTTATATATGTGAAGTCTGAACTTTTGGATGTATATACAGGAACTAACAGTTGGAAATAAAAGTCTGAAGCTTCAGAGGAGTGAAAAAAAGTGAACTAGGAATACATATTAGGGATCATCTGGTTGTATATGGCAGCTGAAGCCAAATGAGTAGCCCAAATTACTCAGGGAAAGAGTGCGTAAAGAGAAAATAGGGATTTCCTACTGTGGTGAAGTGGGTTAAGAATCCGACTGCAGCGGCTCAGGTCACTACAGAGGCATGGGTTTGATCCCTGGCCTGGTGCTGTGGGTTAAAGGATCTGGTGTTGCATATGTTCTCTATATGAAACTGGTATATTCATTTAAAAAAAAAAAAAAGGAGAGAGAGAGAGAAAATAGGAGAAAATGACTCAACCTTGAAGAATATTCAGAAGAGGGCTCAAGAGAGGAGGTTAAGAATAGACCAGAGAAGAACCACTTATGTGTAGAGTCTTAGAAGCCAAGGGAGGATGTAGTAGAAAACATGGAAAGCAGAACAATTTCTAGAGTTACGACTGATCTGCCTCTAACAAAAAGATTTTAAAAAATACTTTGTGACTTTAATTATCTACAGCAGATATTACTGACACAGAAGAAATGAAAACAAATATACTTCCTCATTGCTAGCTCAAGGAATGCCCTACATAGAATTTGCTGAATTCATCTACAAAATTATAAAGTGGTAATCACAGTTTTCATAGATATTTTACAAGACTATGTCCTAAATTTGCAAAACCAGGTGCTTACAGAAGCTGTTAGCAAGTCACAGAATGCTTCAGATAGCAATTAGGTATCTAATTAGGTATGTAATTAAGTTCATTCATTCATAAATAACACAAATAAGCAACTATTTCTTGGGTACCTACTATGGGTCAAGTACTATTCTAGGCACTGGAATAGAAATTGTTTTTTCTTTTACTAAAGAAAATGGAATTTTTACAGGAGTTCCTGTCGTGGCACAGCGGAAATGAATCCAACTAGGAACCATGAGGTTTTGGGTTCAATCCCTGGCCTTGCTTAGTGGGTTAAGGATCTGGCGTTGCCATGAGCTGTGGTGTAGGTCGCAGATGTGGCTCAGATCTGGTGTTGCTGTGGTTCTGGCATAGGCCAGCAGCTGTAGCTCCAATAAGACCCCTAGCCTGGGAAACTCCATATGCCGCAAGTGTGGCCCTGAAAAGAAAGAAGACCCAAAAAAAAAAAAAAGGGAATTTTTACAGATAGCTGTAAAATTCTAGGAAATTACATGATGAGTCTTGTAATACAATATTAAAATTGCTGTTCCTTGTTTTTAAGGTTCATTGATTTTTGCTCTGGATCCTGATCTTTCCTATGGCCATGAAATAAACTAGTCATTTACAGGCTAATTACCATAGTGGACTGGTTCTTTTCTGTAATGGGAGAAAACGTCAATAGCATGAATAGATAGGAGAAGAATTCAGAATGGGGGCTGAGCATAGGCGTTCACTGATAGTCTTCTAGAGAACTCCTCAAAAGAAAGCAGAGGAGGAGTTTCCACTGTGGCTCAGCAGAAATGAATCTGAATATCCTGGAGGAGGCAGGTTCGAGCCCTGGACCCCTGACCTTGCTCAGTGGGTTAAGGATCTAGCGTTGCTGTGAGCTGTGATGTAGGTCGCAGACGTGGCTCAGATTTGGCGTTGCTGTGGAGGCCAGTGGCTACAACTCCAATTTGCCTTGTAGCCTGGGAACCTCCATATACTGTGGCTGCGGCCCTAAAAAGATAAATAAATAAATTGCTTAAAAAAAAAAAATACAGGAAGTGGGTTAAGAATCCTGCCGTAGTGTGATGGGTTCCATCCATGGCCCCAGAACTTCCACATGCCACAGGAGCAGCCAAAAGAAAAAAAAGAGAGAGAGAGTGAGTGAGTGAGAGAGAATGGAAGCCATTAGAAGTAGGTCAAAGAATAAATGGGTATTTAAAGCAGGGAGGAGAAAGCACCCTCTAGCCTCACCTCATTTCATCCACTGTCTCAACCTAATTCAACAATATTTATAAAGGAAGTACTAATATCCAATTCTGTGTCTGCCTTTTATGAAAGAAAACCTTGGAGATGTTATCACACAAACAGGTCACTCTATACCAATGGTTCTCGCCTTGCACCGTGTATCAGAATCACCAAGAAAACTTTTTGTAAATACATATGCTCTGTTTCTACTTCCAGAGATTTTGATTCAATCAGTTGAGAAAACAGCCCAGGTAACGATGTTTTTAAAAGCACCCCTGTTGATTCTAGAGCGTGAAATATGCTAGACTACCCTGCAGAGCCTGGGCAGCTTGTCATTGTAAATGAAATCTTTCTTTGGGCAACAGAAAGTAGCAAGTGAAAAGCTGAAGCCCACACTATCCATTTAGTTGGTCTTTAAAGAAGTTCAACAAATTTGGCATAATTATTTTCTTAGTCCCTTTTGGGGTTGGGGGGGGGGTGCCTGGGGCATGCAGAAATGCCTGGGGCAGGGATTGAACCCACACACAGCAGCAACCCAAGCCACTGCAGTGGCAATGCCGGATCCTTAACCCACCATGCCACAAGAGAATTCCTCCCAGGGCCTTTTAAAAAGCCACAATATGATCATAAATTCATAAACCAGCTCAGTAAGAGTCTGGAATTTTCACAGAGAACAGCTTCCAAAGCTTTTCTTTCTTTCCTTCCTTCCTTCCTTCCTTCCTTCCTTCCTTCCTTCCTTCCTTCCTTCCTTCCTTTCTTTCTCTTTCTTTCTTTCTTTTTATTTTATTTTTTTAAAGTAACTTACAATGTAATAGTGGCTACAATGAGAAACTAATTACCACATAACCATTTCAAGAAAGTAATTCATTTTGTGTTTCCTTTGGCTAAAAGAGGTGTTTATATAATCCGACATGTTTTCAATCAGTAAAGAAGAATTTACAAGTGGGAACAATTCCATTTCTGCTAGTGTGTTGCATTTAGCTTTGTAACTGATAACTTGTATCCTACAAATAAACATGTGTCATTGTATCCTACAAATAAACATGGGTCTTCCAAGGACTGACACTTCTCATTTGGACAATCATTGGATCATGGTCTGACAGTAACTTGGTCTGGAAAACATCATTTTGGTAGACAAAACAGGATGCTTAAGTGAGACTGTCTGAGCTTATAGTTGAGAACAACAGGTACTGCAATCTAAAGGGAGTGCTAGGCTGCCTAGGTCTTCCATGCAGGACTTGAGAAGAAGATGCCCCAAACTAGTCCCACTGCCTCCAAGTTAAGGTGCTTGATCCCCATCCCTGCCTTGGGTAAAAAGGCTAACAGTTCACGAGAGAACCCCATACTGAGGATTTCTTAGGTTTTCTTGAGGCTCCTTCCAGAGAAAAGCTTGTAGGACCTAATATGTATTCCTCCAGAGTGTAGTATGGGAATAACTGGTTCATGCCTAAAACTTCTAAAGGTTAATGGGAAGGAGGAGAGAGCTGCTTTGAGGAGGACTTGCATTTCAATCTAATGGTTGAAGACATGTGAGTTTTCCTATGGACCGAATGGACCCATGAAAGACATCCAGGTTTAAAAGGACCTTGACTTGGAAGCAACCCAAGTGTCTGTCAACGAATGAATGAGTACACAAAATGTAGTGTGTACTTACAATGGAATATTAACCAGCCTTAAAAAGGAAGAAAATTCTGACACATGCTACAACATGGATGAATCTTGAAGACATTATGCTAAGTGAAATAAGCCAATCACAAAAGGACAAGAACCGTATGATTCCATTTATATGAGGTATCTCAAGTAGTGAAATTCATAGACATAAACTAGAACAATGGTTACCACAAGCTGTGAGGAAAGAAGAAAGAGGAGTTAGTGTTTATTAGGCACAGAATTTCAGTTGGGGAAGATGAAGCAGTTCTGGAGATGGATGTCAGTGATGGCTGTATAACAATATGAATGTATGTAACGCCACTAAACTGTACACTTAAAAATAGTAAATTTTATGTTGTGTCTATTTTACCACACAAAAAAACCAGGCCCTGACCAAGAAGACTTCCTGGAAAAGTGAGATGATCCTCATAGAGGAAGGGTCTGGATGGGCCCCCGGAAGCCAGGGGCTGTGAGAGGACTGTAACCTGTCAGTTAGGAAAGCAAACCCACATCAGGGACTGCCATCGGGGGATTTCTAGCCCAGGCAGTTCTCCGAAGAATTTAGCAAGGCAACAAGAGAATGTTACTGTCTGATAGAGGGCTTGAAACCAAGTTAAGACAGCAGCAGTCAATGTAAGGCTTTGCTTTCCTCTGCCTCCTCGTGCTCTCTGCACCTTGGGGGAGGAGGTGAAGTGAGAAAGAGTTTAAAAAGTCCATTATGACACTCTCCTGATCATAGGCCTTTAATCCTGGACAAAGGGAAAGCTCGGAGACTATATAATCGCCGCGTATGTCAGAAGTGCCGTGGAATCTGCCAGAGTTCACCCAGGAATGGGAAAGACCTATTCAAAAGAGTAAATTAAGGAAGAGGGATGAGAAAGAATAAAATGGCATTCTGTTGGCATCCTGTGAGTTTAACTTTTTCAATCACCCAGCTGGAGAGAAATCTCTCCTTGGAGCTTAGGAGAGCCTTCATGGGGAATCATCTCTTTTACATCTTTCCTTCTTTCTGCCTTCAGGAAGCCAGGCTAGTCTCTTAATCTTCACCTAAAGAAATACCCCAGGGGAGGGGGTACTTGGGAAGAGATGACACCCCCAAATAAATAATGATTTTCTGCTCATGGCTTATAAAGGGGGAAGGGGATACAGAGGTGTTGCTATGCCAGCCTGTGGCCAGCAAGTCTGTCACTAAAGTGTCTGCCAGCTCCCCCATCACAACCCTAGCTTCTCACTTTTGGAATGCTGATGTGGCTGCATGCATTCATTTATTTAATGCACTTATTGAGTACCATTATATAGAAAGCATCAAAAGGAATAAAAGACATATAAAACATGACCACATGCTTTGAGGCACATAAGTCCTAGTAGAGGAAAACATACAGAATCACCATTAACTGTAATATAGGGGCAAAGAGAGAAACAAATAACTATAAGATTAGAAGCTTTATAGCGAGAGGATTACATTTAAATCAAGCTTTGAATGATGGGACAATTTTGAGAGAAGATGGCATAATTGGAACAGACTAAAGTGGAGAGGACGTTAGAGCAAAGATCAGATGGCAGAGAAGCAGGTGGCTGATTTGTAGACTATGATGTAGTTGAGTTTGTAATTAGCATAGAAAACTCTGAGAAGAGAAATGAGGGCCAAGGGCAGGAAGATAGTTTGGTATGAGATTTCCAAGGGCTTCAAAGGCCAGAAGTTTGCAGTGCGATAGGTAATGGGGGAGTAATTTAAGGTCTGTGAGTAGGCGAATGATGCAATCTAAAATATGGTTTAGGAAGAGCAAATATAAGGCTATTACAATTGCTCAATCAAAAGGTAATGAAGCCCTTAAGTACGATGGTTGCTGTGGTGATTGGAAAGGAGGAAATGGATGGGAGAGGCTTTGGGGACATAGAATAAATGGGGCTTGGCTCCTGATTGCATATGCCCTTTCCACACCCTCTGTTTGACCTTCATTCCTTTCCTCCTTTGATCATAAAGGTGTATAAGGTGTCCCTTAATACACTGACTTACATTTCCTGGAAAATTTCTCATCAGTGTTTGGTAAAGCTTCATTTGCAGTATCTATGAAAGATACCCCAAAGGGCAATCCTTGATGTTGAAAACGAAGAAGTAAAATTCCACATCTATGTTTGTGTGTAGCTTCTTTGTATTCTAGACTTATAGGTAAAGTTCCCTCCCTTTTATCCTAGGATCCTTACTGTCAGAAAATGTAAACACACATCTGTATATTTTTCCTGAAATCTGCTGCTCATGCAAAATGGAAATCAGGATCATAAAAGTTATTAAAAGTGATAGTAAATTCCTTTTTTTTTGTTCTGTTATTCAGCTTTAAGAGCATGTCTGCTCTCTGAGAGCCTTAGAGTATTAATTTTATATATTTAGGGGAAAAAAAAGACTTCAACAATAGAACTAAGTGACTGAATTATGAGAAACTAGGAAAAGCAATCATCAAATAATTGTGTTCATAATTCAATTAAGTAAAATCCAGATAAGGTATTAGTCACTTCACTTTGTAAAGGCCAGAAAAGTGGAAAATATTTTGTATGTTTATATTTCTATTTTCCACCTTTTGTGGATTAAGCTAAAACAGGCTGAAGTTGCCAGCATGTGGAACAGGAAAGGGACTCTCTGGCAGGCAAGTCTTTTGGTGGAGGCTTTGCCCATGGAGATGAGCACTTTTTGATGACCTACATGCTGTTCTTGACATGGGGAATTTTGTCTAGGATCTAGGAAATAAGGGATCTGTTTTCAGCTAATGCTTTGAGCAGGAAATGATCTTCTTGATAAAATGGGCAAAAATTTACAACCCTTCTCCAGCCCCTCAATCAGCAGTTTTACAGCAGTCTTGGGCTGAGCAGACTCCGAACTCATTGCTGATTAGGGACAGCAAGTGCTCTGGTTAATAAAACAGCTAACTGTAACGAAATGTTTTCTCTCAAAACTTTCCCTGCATTTTTTAAAATTATTGGAGTTAATTTTTCTTTTTAAAAAATTTATTATTATTAAAGTATAGTTGATTTACAATGTTTCATCAAGTTCTGTTGTACAACAAAGTGACCCAATCACTCACATTTCCCTCTGCTGTACAGTAGGATCCCATTGCCCATCCATTCCAAATATAACAGTTTGCATCCAAAAAACCCCTCAAATGCCCATCCATCGCACTCCCTCCCTTCCCCCCAGTCTGTTTTTCTTTATTTAACAGTTAAAATACCTTTCTCAGCATACCCATTTAACATATGAAAAACTGAGAGGGTAAACAGCTTGCTCAAGAACAATAGCTGCTAAACCAGAATTCAATCCTAACTAAACTAAATCAGACTAATGTCAAAGACAAAGCTTTAAATCTTCTCCCTACATGGCCTTTGACTCTGATAAAGCCCACAGCCTCCTTCTGCAGGGGAAATGGATGTGGAGTGAGGCTGGCACTAAAAGACTATGGTTGCCAAGGGGGAAGGGGAGGGAGTGGGATGGACTAGGAGTTTGGGGTTAGTAGATGCAAACCATCACTGAGAATGGATAAGCAATGAGGTCCTACTGTATAGTACAGGGACCTATATCCAGTCTCTTGTGACAGAACATGATGAAAGATAATATGAGAAATATATATATATATATATATATATACACATTCTTTGGTTGGTTGTAGGTTTAGAGCTCACTTGTGTATTAATTCATCCTATAAATATTGTGTTTATTCCTTACTGTAAGGTCTTACATGTAAACAAAGTGGGACTATCCCAGAAGGAGAGTACCCCCGCCTTCATTCTGTTCTTTCCTTCCTCCCTCTCTCCCTCCCTCCATCTACCCATCCAAAACCATTCAATAAATACCACTTGTGTGCTAAGTACCTTGCCAGGTGCTGGGAATGGGACAAAAAAGATAAAAATCCCTGTGCTTCTAGAGTTCACTGTCTGGTTAGGAGAAAAAAATATATACAGAAAGGACTATTAATTTTACATCTTTTAAACCTCAAATCAGAGTTCTGCAGGTACCACTGGCTCATCTACTTACCCTCTCCCTTGGTTTTCTCTTTCTACCAATGTACACAGAATATTTTGAAGATTGTACATGCATTACGTCACACTGTTCTACATCATGTTATCTAGACATGGACACTTTATCTGCCCTACAAATTAGTATTTCATAGATACAAACAAAATTTTTGACAATAGCTACAGAGTAGAAGCTGACAAAAAAAAGTCTTGGGTCTACACAAGCCGTGATTCAGGAGAGATAAGCACTGTACTTTTAGAACTTAGTGGACCTGAAAGGAGATTCAGTCACAGGCCTGGGAAACAGGTCAGTGTTCTCAGTGAGATGTATATATCTGTTGGGGAGGGGGTGAGTTGGATAATCACAGAATCAGTTTCTCCCATCTGAGTCACATATCTCCATAGCGAGGTGTTTTTTTTTTTCTTATAGTAAGAAAAGTTGAGAATTTCCAGAATATCTATACATATTCAAAATATGTTCATATTGCATTTAAAATCCTGACATGATTTTTGGATCATCATTTTTAATGGTTAAAATATTTAAACATTATTTAAAATCTGCATTTAACTGTGGAACATAGATGGAAGGGCTTCAAGGAACCTGTGATTACCCAGAAATTACATGTGCATATGTGCATTTTTCTAAAGAGGGTCTCTAACTTCCATCAAGTTCAAACCTATGACTCTAAAATGGTTAAGACCAAAGAATAGGTAATAAAAAATTGAGAAATTAAGCCCCATTATAAGGACTGTTTTTACTTCATAAAATTAGGGCCTGCTAGCATAAATTCTGACGTAAATATTGTACTTACATCAAGAGCCACAGACTGCTTGGCCCACGACTTCTTCACTTGATCATACATAATTGTATTGTTGATGCCAAGGCCACAAAAGATGACAAAAGCCTAGGAAAGAGGAGGCTCACTAATTAAAAACTGCAGTAACTCACTGACATAATGTAATATGAAAGCAGGCAGTCATCTGGGATGGACTTGAAAGTATAATTTTATTGTACACAGAAGTAGGCCTTGGGGAAATATGTACATTAAAATTCTTAATTACTATTGTCATGTAACAACTTTATCGCTCACATTGCACATGATAAAAATTATTAATATAACGTTATTGTGAAGAAATGACTTTATATATTTAAAAATGTACTTAAGTTCATTTAAATGTTCTCTTGATTTATTTAGGCTGTGAACCAATTTTAGTAATTTCATTCCATTTAACAAAAAGCAACCTCTTTCAGTAGCTAGGCTATAAAATATTTTGGTAAAGAAACAAAGTGAGTGTATTCATAAGGTAGATATTAATGGGATGGAGGATTGATTTACAGCCAGTTAGTGAACAAGTCCTGACCTATTCTCAGCTAGGGAAAAATAATCATAGGGTTTTTATGTTGGCTCCTAGTACAAAGTCTACTAGGAAGCCTGTTCAAAGCTAACCTCTGCAGCTAGAGGGCAGACTGGAGTAAAAGGAAGCTTGTGAGTATAAGAAAGGTGATGGCAGAGCTGGCTAGGTGTCTCATGACTGAACACCCACAAATAAGATAAGGATAAGACAATTTATACGTTGGAGATAGGAGGGAGGCGCTTTAATTCTGTACTGAGATTAAGAGAAAAATAATCAGTTGGGATAGAAATAATCTAATTTATGAGAAAAAGAGTCAAATCTTACCTAAACATTGATATATTCTTCAAATCTACCTTTAAATTTTGTCACACTATCAAAGAATAAGGATTAATAATTGTTAGTTAGTAATTATCCTTACTAATGCGGGTAAGCTGTAACCAGGAGACTACTGGTGACTCAGCTATAACCCCTGGTTCACAAATTTCTTACCTCAAAAAGTCGTTGATCTGCATCATCGAAAGGCTTCCCATCAAGTCTGTTTAACACTTGAGCCACTCCTGTGAGAAGAGATTGGGATATGCGGTAATTTTCAGCACTGGACACTGTTACTACAACAGAGAAACCCCAGATGACTTCATGCCTCTTTTAATCATTGGTTACTCTAACAATTGCTGCCTCCATGAGAGTAGATCTGAGGTGTACAGGGATGTAGTCTATTTTCCAGGTTGTGCTAGCCAGACTGGGTCTCAGGGAAGCCTGGAGTTTTACCAGGCATCAATCAGATTCCCTGAAAATGGTTTTTAAGATGACTATGGACAATAACTGATTTATCTGGCATCTATACATATATATACGTAATTATACAATGCACACATATACATGTATATGCCTAATATATATAACTGTGTGTGTACATATATGCATATATATACAATTACATACATACATATACATACATACATCTGAATATCTATAACTGGATATATAGACACATATATACACAATTACATATATATATACACATATACATATATATCACCTGAATATGTATAACTGTGTGTATATGTATACCCATATATACACACAAATATATATATAATATAAACAGTTTTTCAATTCTTGAAGCCCAGTGCTCGAGTGAGGCAGCATGGCATAGTGATTAAGAACACAGGCTCTGGAGTTACACTGTCTTGGTTTGAATTTCAACCTCACCATCCGTCGTGTTACCTTAAGCAAGTTACCTAACATTTTTAACAGTGAATTTCCTCGTCGGTAAAATGGAGATTAAAATTTAACTATCTCAGAAGACGAAATGAGATAACATCTGAATGTTTGTGAAGGATATTGCTCCACACGGGGCGGGGGGACCATTCAAGAAATGTTAGTGATTATGAAACAGTTAAGCTTCAAAGCAAGGTTAGTTTTGTTGCCTGCTACCAATGGGGTTCAAGTAATCCTAACTTAATTTGTGTGTGTCTTCTTTCCAAAGTTCATTTCCAGAATTATATCAGATGTTTTGGGCATGACTATCAAAGTATACAAGTCTAACCAGAAAAATTCAGCAATCTTGAAAACCATACCCTTGTGTCTCTATTTAGTACAAACAAAAAAAATTACTGTAATTCTAAAGCATGCTGATATTTTAAAAAAATACTTAACTTCCCATTTGGGAGGTAAGTCAGCATATGCTAGAAGACATGTATAAAAAAACACAAATCTCTTAGTGTGTAATAGGCAAACCACAGTCTTAGTTTTGAAAAAATAGCAGATGTTTACTGTTAGGAATGAAGCGTAGAACTGCATGTGAAATTGCCACTGGACATCTACAGATATCTCATGGTGTTTTTCATGGATTTTCTCTTGTCTTTAAACTTAAATACATTTGAAACTCTATACATGATGTAATTCATTGCTTTGTACTAGGGGCTCAAATTCTCAAATCTTAGAATATTCTTTCTGTTCAGTAATGTACTAATATTTTTCTGCAAATTAGGCAGACAGATGAAAAATTTTTCTTAGAATTCAAGTTGCAACAATATATACAGAATATTAAATCATTTGGTAAATAGCAATATCTTAGAGTTTAAGAGGCAACCTTAGGGGGGAGCAAAGAGGCAAATACGTACATTAGTTACCAAATATCTTGGTTACATTTTATATCTTAGAAAAAAACTCCACATTTTCATTGTGTTTCAATAAGTTAACTTATGTTTTCATCCTTTTTGACTTCTCAACTACTGACCCCTTCTTGCCTAGACCGCTTTCTTATGTTTGAGATTTTTCCAGACTGAAAGCAAAGGAGTTGGGAGGGACAGAAAAAGGAAACTGCTTTGGCCCACGATTCCCTTATTCTAGGGAAAGTATAATCTATTTTGGAGCCATCTAGGCAGAAAGATTCATGTTCAATACATGTATAACAATGCATGTCCTTTTTTCTTTGGATTTACTCCATGTGTACAAGCATAGTGTAAATATATAAATGTACAAGGAGTTAAGAAACCTGAGTTTTATTTGGGACCCTGCTACCAACTCAAGTCTTTTTCCTCTCTCTCTCTCTCTCTGGGCCTCAATTTCCAGAGTAAAATAAGAGTTCAATTAGCTGCTTTCTGAAATCCCCTCTACCTTCAAAATGATTGGTTCTTATTTAAAGGGATAAATATTTGTTCACAGTCTTGATTAACATTGCTTCATTAGGAGTCTACACCTATGAGATTATACAGGAGTTTGAGACATAAGTTGATGAGTACTGGTCATAAAAAGGGGGACATATAAAAAAGATATCTGATATGTCTTAAAATAATTTCCATTTCTTTATAGAAGTTTGAACTATTTAAGTAATGTCTTACCAATTATTTGGTGGTTGCTATTCCAAATAGGCACACAGAGAACAGACCTTATGTGAAAACCAGATATCTGGTCAGCCTAGGATATAAAAAAGTAATTAGTTAAAATTAAATATCATCTATCCATTCTGACTTAGAGCTTACCACTCTTCACAACAAATGTTTTAAAATAACTTTTAAAAAGATATAATCCAATTTTGTTTTTCTCTTTTTAGGGCCACACCTGCAGCATATGGAAGTTCCCAGGCTAGAGGTCGAGTCGGGGCTGCAGCTGCTAGCCTATGCCACAGCCACAGCAGCGCTGGATCTGAGCCATGTCTGTGACCTACACCACAGCTCATGGCAATGCTGGATCCCTAACCACTGAGCGAGGCCAGGGATTAAACCTACATCCTCATGGATGCCAATCAAATTCATTTCTGCTGAGCCACAATGGGAACTCCATAATGTAATTTTTAATGCATATATATACTCACCTGTCTCTTTTCATTTAAAACATCACAATGAACATCTCAAGGAAATCAAGCCCTAACTAAAGACGAATCAACCAATAAACCCCACACAATTCCTGAAGCCACAGAAAGTGGGATGGAAAACTATCCTGGTCATCAGACAAGAACCAACCTCCACCAATTCCTGAAGCCACAGAAAGTGGGATGGAAAACTATCTTGGTCATCAGACAAGAATTCTGGCAACTGTTTCTGCTTTGAGTATTTAAAGCACTTTAATTAAACTAGGGGTCATATTTCTCTTTGATTGAGTATATCTGTTAGTAAAAAAAAAAAGAAAATGAGCCTACAATGCTGCTATATGTGTATTTATTTTGATACTCCATATTTCTAACACTACTGATTTATTACATATGTTGTAAAATCATATAAAAATTGAAGTTGCAAAGGATAAGGTAAATGTGGAGGTTCAACAATATTTTTGCACCTTCACAGATTGTTAGGAGAGATATCTGAAATGCAAATGTACAATTATCAGCATAGGAAACATCATTCAGTAACAAGCTCCACCTAATATTAAAACCAATGGTCCATATTTGAACTGTTAGATAAGAGCTACTAAAGACTAAAAGGGTGTCAGTGAATTGATATGACCTTGACCTCTGGTGATAAAGGTCAACCTGTCATATTAATCTAATCAGAGAAAAAAGATATTAAGTTTTGGATTCTGGTTGTTGGGATAAAAAGATATTTTTATATTTCAAAATATTCATTGTAGAAGTTAACAGCTACATAGTTTAAAAATTTGAAGTTGGAAGTTAGCTTACACAGCTAAATTTTATATTTGGATGTTTTTGTTTGTTTTCCCCTGAGGAATTAATTTTCTAGATGTCTTCTACTCTTGATACCAACATGTTAGTTTCTTTCTTAAAGTAATTTTTTGGTCTTATTCTTGAAAGCTCTCACCATCCCTAGCTCATGAAGATATTCTCCTATTAGTTCCCTAGATTCTTTATTATCTTAACTATCACACTTAGAACTACAATACAGCTGAAAATAATTTTTGAGTATAGTGTAAGCTGATAATCAAAATTTGTGTGTGTGTGTGTGTGTGTGTGTGTGTGTGTATCCAATGACCTAGAACTAATTATGGGGAGAAAAATACCTCTCACCATCATTCTCCAGAACCACTTTTTTCATTATCAAGAGTCTATACATTTACGGCTCTTCTTCTGGACTCTATTCTACCTCATTGATCTATGTATCTATCCTATGACAATACCATCTTGCCTCAAATAATAAAGTCTTATACCAAGTCTTGGTATCTGGTAGTGTAAATTCTTCAACGTTGCCCTTTTTTAAGATTGTCTTAATCATTTTTGGCCCTTGGCATTTCCATATAATTTCAGAATCAACTTGAAGTTTAAACACACACACATACACATACACAGTACAGATTTTTATTGAGATTCTACTGAATTTATCAATCAATTTAGGAAAGAATTGACATCTTTCATAAAATTGAGTATTACAACCAGCAAAGATCCCTCTATTTAGAGCTCTTAAAAGCTCTCCAAGAAAAGCTTTATAGTTTTCTATGCAGAGGACTTAAGAGTAATTTGTACCTGGTATTTTAAAAGTCTGTGTTATTACAACTGGTATTATTAATTTATTTTCTAATGCTTTTAATTGACATATAGAAGTATAATTGATTTTTGTAAATTGATATATAGAGGTATAATTTGAGTGTATATTGCTAAATTCAATTATTAACTTTAATATCTGGAGTGCTTTGAATTTTCTAGGCACATTATTATGCCATCTTACTCTTCCATTCTATGCCTTTTTAATCATGTGATTTTTAGATGATGTGATTTTTTTTCTTTTTCTGTTTGTTAATAGGGTGAATTATATCAATTGATTTTTTTTTTTTTGTCTTTTGTCTTTTGTTGTTGTTGTTGTTGTTGTTGTTATTGTTGCTATTTCTTGGGCCGCTCCCGCGGCATATGGAGGTTCCCAGGTTAGGGGTTGAATCGGAGCTGTAGCCACTGGCCTACACCAGAGCCACAGCAACGCGGGATCCGAGCCGTGTCTGCAACCTACACCACAGCTCACGGCAACGCCAGATCGTTAACCCACTGAGCAAGGGCAGGGACTGAACCCGCAACCTCATGGTTCCTAGTCGGATTCGTTAGCCACTGCGCCACGACGGGAACTCCATATCAATTGATTTTTAAGAATTCCAGAAAAAACAAAACCAAAAACGAGGGCATAAATCCATATAATAAATCAATCATCCATACACTCTTTCAACATGTATTTATTTACCACCCCCTATGCATAAGACACAATGCTGGCTGTTAAAGATGTAAAAATGAATTCAAATAGTTATTTCCCTTGAGGAGCTCACAGTCTAGTAAAATCAGTGTCTAAAACACTACTGAAAAGCCAGCAACTAACTGTGCTTAAAGAAATCAGGAGAAGTTTTAGCTCCTTAAAAGTGAGTTCTTGAAGATGAGGGTGACAATTATGATGATAAGTCAACATTTATTAACTGCTCATTTGATGACAGGTACCTTGCTCAGCACTTCCACATGCGTTATTGCATATACTTGTTTAAACAGCCCTGTGAGGTAGGTGCTGTTAACACCTTCTCATCAGATAAGACTTAGAGAGATGGACTGCCTTGAAAGTGGACAGACTGGTTCAAAAGAAGCCAGACAATAGCAAACACATCCATCAAAGTTATCTTCCAAAAGAACAAAGTGGTGTTCTTCTCCTCCCTGAGGAGAGAGTCTGAATTTACAGCACTGCTAGTGAGCACAAAGAGAAAGAAGTAGATTTAAGTGAGGCCTTGGGAGGTGTAACCTGCAGACTTGAGCTGCCCAGTGCAGCACTAGAGTGGTTGGGTGTGTTTTGTTTTGCTGAGGGTCATACATAATTGCCAGTGGTCCTGTACTAGCACTGACCAGTAGGCACAATCGCCTCTACCAACTCTGGGATAACCATAGTCCCTAGCTAAACTCTCCTAGGAAATCTGAAGCAGCTAAAGGAGGAGGTCATAGTCCAAGAAGGAAGGGAACATGTGGTGAGTAAGAGGAACAGGGAAAGTGGCAGCCTGAGAGGCTTGGTGGTAAGAAAAACAAAACTTTGGCTGTTTGTGAAATAAAAGAAAATTTTGCTTACCAAAAATTGTTGTAGGAGTCCCCACTGTAGCTCAGTGGAAACAAACCTGATTAAGATCTACAAGAATGCAGGTCTGATCCCTGGCCTTGCTCAGTGGGTTAAGGACCCAGCATTGCTTGGCTGTGGTGTAGGCCGGCAGCTGCAGCTCTGATTTGACCCCTAGCCTGGGAACTGCTATATGCTGCAGGTGTGGCCCTAAAAAAAGAGAAAAAAAAAGTTCTATTTTCCCAAAAGGATTTTTGTTCTAGGGAGGTGAGGACATGTGTGTTTCCATCCCTACAAAAGACAACATTAAGATTCCTGGTTTGAGTAGGGGTGAGGGAGCTCCTTGAAGTGGGGGACATAGGAAGTTTGAGGGAAACGATTCACATAACAATTGTGAGGGCAACGGAAGGGAATGACAGAAGAAGAAACTGGTATTAATTGAGTGGGTAAAATCATCAAGAAAAAAACCTGTCCAATAAAAAGATAAAAAAGACAAAAAAATTGAACATGAAGGGACACAATATTTAGAGCAGGAAGAAGAAGATGCAGTCAGTGAGAGGGTTGGGAAAGAACTTCAAAGCTCATACATACTTAACTCATTGCTTAGGCTTTATAGTATTTCTAATGTGTGAACACATTGCTACAACCTTTCTAGAAATAGATGAGCACATTTCCAGAGTCTAAAAAGTATAAATACTTTTGACTTATCAATTTTATGTCTAGGAATTTATCCTATGGTAATTATCATAGCTATGTACAAAAGTTTACATATAAAGGTGTGAACCATAGCATTATTTATGATAATGATACATAGAAATAACCTGCATATTCCACTGGAGGGATTTGAAGTCAGTGAAGTTAAGTCATAGCACAATGAAGTATTATCCATCTAATTAAAATCAAGCTATAGAAGAATACCTGCAAACAGGGAAAAATTTAACATATGGGGTGATAAGAGTGTGGGTGTTAGTGGGTATACAAACACCTATTATATACATTGGAAAAATCCTGGAAAAATTATCACCACAATAGTTCCCTTTGAATTGTTTGCCCATGGGAGTTTTTGTTTGTTTCTTTGTTTTTAAAATAGACTTTATTTTTAAAAAACTGTTTTAGGTTCATAGCAAAATGAGAGCAAAAGTGATAGGGATAAACTAGGCAAAGGTGGTTGCAGAAGTCCCAATAGGGGATCATAGATAAAGAGGGAAACCTGGAGAATGTGGGAGACCACTCTTAGCTCAAGAAAGCCATCAGAACAAGGCAGGCTTGCTAGACTAGCGGAAATGAGAGAATTGCCTCAGGTCATAGGGTGGGGGATAGGATGAGGCTTGCATTCAGATTCCAAAGAAGGGCAAGAGTTTGAGGACCGCCCTACAGCTGACTTGAATACACACCTTACTGGATACTAAGGAGGAGCTACTACTCCCAGAAAGGAAGAGAGGGCCTTTCCAACCCCCACTCCTCTTGGATGATAAAACTATGGCCCACCAGATCCTTGGGGCAGAGCTTTTTTGTCTGCCCATTTGCATCTCTCAAAAGCGTCCTATCCTAATAAATATGTTTCTTGTCTATCACTTTGTCGCTCGTTGAATTCCTTCTGCTCGGAGGCATAAAGAACCTGAACCTTGGTGAGTCCAGACACAGGGTGAGTAATTCTAACATAAAACTGTGGGTTTAAGTCCCAATCTGGCTTTAGGCTGGGTTCAAGTCCCAATCTGGGTTTTGGCTGGGTTCGAGTTCCAGCACGTGGGCTCAAGCCCCAAACTGTGTTCTGGCTAGGTTCAGGCCGTTAGTGTTGTCAGTTTCAAAAGGAGAATTTCCATGTCCCCTCTGCACCTCCCTCCCATCAACATCCCTCACCAGGATGTTGCATCTGATGAACCCATACTGATTCATCATGATGAATCATCATCCAAAGTCCATACATATTAGGGTTCACTTTTGATGCTATATGTTCTCTAGGTCTTGACAACTTTATGATGACATATATCCACCAGATATTATTATACAGAGTAGTTTCGCTGCCCTAAAAATCCTCTTACTCTACCTATTCATCCATCTATTGCTGCTCACTTCGGGGCAACCCTTATCTTTTTTCATCCAGCTCCAGTGAGGTATAATTGACAAAACTGTAACATACTGAAAGTACACAATACGATGATTTGATATATTTATATATACTGTGAAAGAAATCTGCCTCTGGGAGTTTTTAAATGACTGTTTCTATTTTCTAAATTTTAGGTAATGAATTACTTGTACACAGGAGAAAAGTTATTTTCTAAATAGAACTATAGGGGAAGAACAATGTCAAATGTTGCAGAATAGTCACAGAGGATAAGCTCTAAAGAAGGGCTGTTGGATAAAGTAGCACAGAAGGATAATGGAAGGCAAAGACGGTCAACAAAAAAAGGAATGGGATCGAGAATGGAAGTCAGCTGATTGGTTCTGGAAGAGAGGAAGGCCACACTGAGAGAGCAGAGCCTTGTGTGAGGAGGAAGGAGAGGTGACCAAGAGTGCTGAGAGTGTTCGTCATTCCCACTATGGCTAAGGGAGGGAAGCGGGGGCCCAGCACTAACTGACTGTGAGAACAAAGAAAACAGGGTGGTGAGGATTAGCACGCTTCGTGATCCAACAAGATGGAAGAGAAGAAGAAGGAGAGATGGCAGAGTATGACGGGAGTGACCTTTCCGATTGTAAGATCATTAAGATAATCCCCTAGTTATCTATTTGTGGCAATGGCTTTTGTTTCTGGAAAGTTAAACTAATGCAGGTTAGTTTACATGACTATATGAAACAGTAAGGCATGGGAGAATAAAGCACCCTCTGCAAGGGCTGGAGGAGAAGGAGAGGGGAAATGAAGCCTGTGGGAGAAGCACAAGGCCTCTGAAGAGTGAATCCTCAGTAGGGATAAAGAGGAAGAAGAAAGTATGTAGGAAAGAATCATCTCTGTGCATCAGATAATCCAAGTCTCCTGATTGCATGGGACTCAATGGAGCTCAAAATATCTATTGGCATCTCAACCCCAACCAAGTCACCAAAACTCTGCATGCCTCAATTTTGTCATCGATATTTATCTCCTGCACACAAAACACTTAACACTGGGTGTTTTCAGATTTTGACGTTACAGGACCCTCTCATTGTTTCTTCTTTCTGCTTTTTCTTATTTTTCAAGTTGTTTTATGAGAAAACGTGTGTGTTAAAGGGTTTCAAAATTTGTAAGGTGTTTTACAAATGTAAACATGGCTGGTGTTGAAAGGAATTATCTTCCCAGAACTATCTGCTCCATTCTTCCACAGGGTCCTTGTTCAATCATTCTTAGTTTAAAATTCACATCATTAGAGCCCCAAACGTTAAACCATGTGAGACTAAGCCTTTCCAGGAGGCTACCATTAAAAGAAATAAATTGTCTGTGGGTGCCTAGTTCTTTCCAATTAAGGATACATATACTAAAAGTTTTGCCTTGTCTTTGTTCTCTTTGGGTCTTTCCAGTTAATGGATATAATTAAAGACGGTTTACCTCATGGAGCCATCAAAACATATTTGTCATATTTTCCAGCCTCTCAAGGGCTGTCAAAGGAAATGCTAAAAGAATTGGTGATAACATAATACTACTCATTAAGGTGCCATGTGTTTTTGTTCCCTAGAACGATATGTGCAACTCCTAAAGTAATACTTCATCCCCAGATGCCAATCTACAGTGAGAAATGCTGTGCTGGGAGGACAAGCTGAGGGAGGAGATGTTCTGAGTTGGTCCCCTGATTTCACTGAAACAACAGAGAGGCATATATTTATGCCAACTTCATCTGCACATAGCAGCAGTCCTAATGGCTTCTGGAACACTACCGGCAAATGATTCCTTAAATTCCCAACAAAAGCGCTCCTAAAAAAATAACTGACCTTTGGGCTTAGAGCCAAGGCATCGTCTCCACCACTGATGCAGCAAAAGTCTGCTCTACTCTGAGAAACCTGTGACCCACATGGGTCTTCACTACCCACAGCTTCCCCACTGTACCTCCTAGCCAGGTCTTAGTAATCCTCCTAACAATCCTCATCCTCCTGGTCATCTGGAAATCTTATATCCTTTGTCTAATCTTCCCTACCAAACCCTACGCTCAGAGAAGGCTTTCAAAATGGCTCACTCTAAGTATCAGCGACTGAGAAATTACCAGTAGCAAATGCATTTCAGCAGATCCACAGAGCACTATCTCCTAATGGTTTTATTTTTGCACATTTTCCTTTGTAACAGAAGCATAACTGACAGACCAGAAGGCGTTACAGAGAATGGGAAAAGAGCTGTCCTGCCAGATTGCAGACGTGCTTTGCTGTGAAGATCTGACGGGTGAAAGGGGCTTTAATGCTCTAAGCCAAAGGATCTCAGAACCTGAAGTCCCATTATCTTTAAGTGCTACATGACAGGGGTAAGAACTATTAAGTTGTCTCTAACAGGCTTTCATTAAAAAAAAAAAAAAAAAATCAGAAAAAGAACTTTACATGGAAGGACTGCACAGGATTGGAGAGTGACAGATTTAGGACCATGACACTTTAGCCTTAGATTTAACTGTGTAACTCTGGGCACCAGTCCCCCTTGGCAGAGGAGATCTGGGTGCTGATGGGCTTTCCACTGCTCCTGAATTTGTAACACAGAGATCACCAAACCATCCAAGCGTAAGGCCTGCCCTACTTTTTAGTTATTTTCTGCCATTCTTCTTGCTGAACCTTTCCTATTTAAATACCGGGTCTGATTGCTCATTCTTGTTGCAGGCAGAAAACAAACCCTGCATGTAATGGCTCTGAAAATTCTCTCCATAACTATACAAATGGAGGGAAATACTCAATTAAGCAACAGAGTAGCATACCTTATATTGACTAAATAATGGTTTGCTGTGCATTAGTGTATTGGCTCTAAGGTGTTCTTTTGAGTTTAGTATGAAAAGAAGGGCAGAAAACTTCAGAGATGATGTGTTAGAGTGGAACTAATTATTGGGAGTTGAGTTCACAAGTGCAATGCTGACTAAAAGCAAGGCCAGAATAACTGTTTCATGGTGCAAGTATTTGTAAATAGAGTATGCACTCTGAGAAGACATCTGATACAATGGCAGGTCATCTGCAAATGTGGTTTATATACATGTTGTTGGAACAATCTCAGACAGGGATCTTAGTTAGAATAAAATCCAATCAGTGCTCCACGTTCATGGGGGCAATAGAAAATAGTCCATCTGAAAGCTCCAAAGATACAGCAAGGCAAGTTAATTTACATTGATCTTGCATTATTTCATTTCTGGTTTTGAGTAATAGTGTATGGTTTTCAGAGGGCTCACAACAGCCTGGTAAAACATAATTTCACATATGATATAAAGGGCTAACATTTTAAAACATCTTTATAATTTTGCCTGATTACAAAAACTATATATACACACTCATGTAATTTTTAAGTTAAAATCAAAAGCTATAATCTTGCTATCTCTAGTGATGACAACTATTTACAATTTGGGATAGGTTCTTCCTGATCTTTTCCTACAAATATGTAATTTGTTCATATACCGATTTATAATATATTCAATAATATATGACATACTCATAAATTACACAGATAATATATTCAAGAATACTGAAAATATTCAACAATAATGCCTACTGGTTGTTGAAAATCCTTACCTTCACTGAGCTTACATTCTACTGAGAGAAAGATGGTAAACAATACAAAAAAAAGTAAATACATTAGATGTTAGAATGTATAAAAAATTATAGGAAAAAAGAGCAGGATAAAAAGGTTTAGAAATACCAAGGGTGCTAGACCTTCCTAACAGCTAACATTTGAAGGAGGACCTCAGAGAGGTGAGGATGTGAGCCATGGCAGATATTAGACGGACACTATTTCAGCAGAGGAGTAGCCAGTGCAAAGGCATACATGAGGTAGGTATGTGAGGCATCTCCTTCTAAAATAACAAGGAGATCAGTGTGGCTAGAGAAGTGTGGGTGAGGACTGGGGGTAGACAATGAGGTGACATTGTGTAGGGCACTGTAAGACTCTGAAAGAATTGTGAGTATAGCTTTTACTCTAGTGAAATAAGGAGACTGAGGAATTTGTGGAGCAAAGTTGTGATATGATCAGAAACTATTACATTTAGAATGGATAAACAATGAGGTCCTACTGTACAGCACAGGGAACTATATCCAGTCTCTTGGGATAGAGAATGATGGAAGATAATATGAGAAAAAGAATGTATATATATGTATGACTGGGTCACTATGCTGTAGAGCAGAAATTGATACAAAGCTATAAATCAACTCTAATAAAAATAAAATAAAACTAAAAAATTAAAACCTCTAGCCATTGTATTGAGAATAGAGTGTAGGGGGGAAGAATGGAAGCAAAGAGGTAGATTAAGGAGCCATGCCCTGAAACAGTCCAGAAATAAAGGTAGCTTGGGCCTGGGTGAAACTGGTTGAGTAGTGAGAAGTGGTCAGGTTATGGATAAGTTTTGCAGGTAGAGCCAGTTGGACTTCCTGATGAGTTAGATGTGCAACATGAGAGAATCATGCTTATAACAATTTTGGCATAAGCATCAGGAAGAATTGAGCTGCCTTAAGAGAGATGGGGAAACAGAGAGAGAAGCAAGCTTGGGAGAAAAAAACCCTGTGAGCTCTGTTTAGGACATGTAAAGTTTGAGGTGTCTAATAGAAAAATATGTGCATATATATATCTATATATACCTACATATATTATTCTACACATACTTTTATACTTTATTCTAAACATACTCCTCCATGACTTGCTTTTGTTCTTGTGGACATTTTTCCATATCAGGACATAGAGATTCTCTTGTGGGACATTTTGTATGGACTCAGTTTTAGTCTTTATTATAATGTGGTTAGCAGAATTCTAAAGATAGTCTCTGAGATTAGCATCTGCCTGCCTTCCACTTTGTATAAGTCTGGTGTAATCCACTCCCTTCAAGGGTGGGCAAGACCTTGAATATGATAGGACCTCTACTTCCTTGATTAGGTTAAGTTATAAGGCATAGGGGGATGGGATAGCCACTCCTATGATTACACAAGTCACTCCTGGCCTCTGTGAGAGCCAAGTAGATTGAGATTCTCCCGTTGGCTTTGAAGAAGTAAGCTGCCATGTTGTCTGAGTGCAATTTCTAGGAGCTGAGACAGACCTTTGGCCAGCAGTCAGTATGAAATGGGAACCCCAGTCTATAACTGCAAGGAACTCAATTCTGCCAATGAGTGAATGGGCTTTGAAAAGAATGCCAAGACCAAATGGGGGTGCAACCTGTCTACCTCCTTGCTTTCAGCCTTGGGAGACCCTGAGCAGAGAAACCAGTGACATCATGCCAGACCTCCCGAAGCCATGGATAATAAATTGGTGTTTGCCTTAAGCTGCTGAATTTGTAGTGATTTGTTATGTAGCAAAAGAAAATTAATACACATGATATTCTTGTCAATGTCTTTAGGAGCCAAGCATGCATACCCCTACCATGGAGCAAATGATTGATTAGACTACAAAACCCACTAGCTTGATAACTCATGAACATGAGTGTTTCATGAGCCACTATAAATAAATATAATCAGTTCTATTCAGTAGGTCTTTTCTGTCTTGCATCTTTTTCAAGGATCATAGAATCTTGTAACATAATAAATATAGAGTGATCTTCATAAGGCTGCAGAGTTTAAACCTCAGAAATTTGGTTCTGGCTCTGTGACTATCTTATATAACCCTTCTGTCATAATTTCCCACCCATAAATCAAGGAGTGTGGCCTTAAAACCACACAGGCTATCAAGCCCAGCAGGCACCACTCCTAAGAGTCAACTCAAACAGGCAGACAGAAGGCAAGTAATCACTGCGCCTTGCCTGCTAAGTCATTCTGTTCACCACAAGGAGGGAAGCCCATTAAATATGTAAAACAACCACAAAGAGAACACACAGCAGGTGGACAACCATGATTACTTGCCCCATAGCCCTCCCAGCAAGTGTCTGACAGCACCTGGGATGAGGTTTACCTCACATTAAAGACTGCCCTTTGTAGCTTCTATCAAAAGGAAGACTGATAGTTTCAAAACTGAGATTTTGAGCATAAGGGTCATTCCCTTGCTGCATAACTTTGGGTAGACTTTTTGAGGACTTACCAGAGCTTACTACAAGGTAGGCAAGACACAGAAATTGGAAATGGGGTTTCCACTTGAACTATATACAGCTAAAGCAAACCTTGATAGGATAATTTTTTTCTTAAAAACCACTGGCTTTTAGCCTTATGTTTTAAGGATTGGTGGGTTGCCAGGGCCTGGGCAGTGGAGCCAGCTCCTAAAATCTGATCATCCCTAATGTGCCTAGGTAACTTGGCCTCTGGATGTCTAGCCAGTCACTCTTGTGAAGAGTCAGGGCCACATAGCATGGGTCCCTATAGGGGAGGAAATATGAACATCTCCCCAGGCAGCCTAAGGCCACAGGGCATGCAGCTAGCTGCCCTACCTTTGTATCTAACACCTACTATTGTTCCTCCTCTGACCAGACAGGGAGAGACCTGGCTCTCTAGAAGAACTGCAAGTTCTCAGATTATTGCCATCATCCCTTCTTTACTGTCAACGAAAAATCACCCTAACCCCCCTCTTTGGCTGGAGACTTTCCTCATCTTCCATCCTCCTCCATGGGGTCTCTGGAGGAAGAAGTCAGTAAAGTTGGCTTGTCCATGATCCAGGTTGGCTGGTTTGCAGTTCTATGTAAAGACTTCCTCAGAACCTGCTTCTAGGACTTCCTCAGAACCAAAAAACTAGTCCTCAATCAGATTAAAATCTGCACCTTATATTTACATAGGACTACCTAGTTTACAATATATTAATATAAAATTTTACATGCTACAAGATGTATGCAAGTAATATGCTTAGGACTGCCCAGCCAGTGAATGTGGCAGACAGGACAAAAAGGCAGGTCTGTGGCCATATATTCATGGGTCTGTGTAGAGAGAGGAATGACAGAATGATGGTGTGTGTGTGTGTGTATGTGTGTGACTATTCTGCAGGCAGCCCCCCTCATCAGGTGGGCCCCTTGAAAGGCCACACAGGGAGAGAGGAGTGAATTAAGAATCAGAAGGTCTACAGTCTGTTCCCTATCCTGTCTCAAGGAAGTTGTGTGGCCTTAGGCAAGTCAGTTCAGCTCTCTGAGTCTTTGTTTCCTCACTTGTAAGTTAAAGAAACCTCTATGAGCTGAAAGCTGATGTTCCTACAGTACAAAACCCTAGAATAAGGCCAATCCACTTTGGGGTGTGCTATTCTAGATCACTATTGTCTGACGAATTAGGGTTCTTCACATTCAGTGAAGAGAATTCAAATTGCCCTAATAAACCACTGAGTCATTAAGAAATTTAGGATAAATTCCAGTGTTCAGTCTTGGGCACATATCCAGACAAAACTTTCCTTGAAAAAGACACATGCAGCCATATGTTCATTGCATCACTATTCACAATAGCCAAGACATAGAAACAACCTAAATGTCCATCAACCAGATGAATGGATTAAGAAGATGTAGTATATATACACAATGGAATACTACTCAGCCGTAAAAAGAAAAAAAGAATGCCATTGCAGCAACATGAATGTAACTAGAGACTCTCATACTAAGTGAAGTAAGTCAGGAAGAGAAAGACAAATACCACATAATATCACTCATATCTGGAGTCAAATGTACAGCACAAGTGAACCCTTCCATAGAAAATAAACTTGTGGACTTGGAGAACAGACTTGTGGTTGCCAAGGGGCAGGAGGAGAGAGTGGGATGGACTTGGAATCTGGGGTTAATAGATGCAAACCATTGTACTTGGAGTGGATAAGCAATGAGATCCTGCTGTATAGCACAGGGAACTATATCTAGTCACTTGTGATGGAGCATGATGAAGGATAATGTGAGAAAAAGAATATATATGTATATGATTGGGTCACTTTGCTGTACAGTAGAAATTGATAGAACACTGTAAATCAACTATAATGGAAAAGACAAAAATCATAAAAAAAAAATACCAGTGTTCAGGAGATAGAGCTGTGTTAAGAAAACCTGTAAGAAAAACTAGGAAATGCTTTGAAAACAATTCCCCATGAAATCTCTCTGCAAATTATCATTTTTGTTAACCAGCCTTAAACTATTCAGGAAAGTCAGTGAATACAGAGAACAAAAAAGCACACAGTATTTTTTTTTTTTTGCAGGGGGGCGGGGGTTTCTTTTTAGGTTGCACCTGTGGCATGTGGAAGTTCCGAGGCCATGGATCGAATTGGAGCTACAGCTCCTGGCCTACACCACAGTCACAACAACGCCATATTCAAGCTGAGTCTGCAACCTACACCACGGCTCACAGAAATGCTTGATCCTTAATCCACTGAGCGAGGCCAGGGATTGAACTGGTGTCCTCGTGGATACTAGTCGGGTTTGTTACTAATGAGCCATGATGGGAACCCCCCCCTTTTTTTTTTAATCTTGAGGGAAACACTTAATATATTAACAAAATATAGGAGTTCCCGTCGTGGCGCAGTGGTTAACGAATCCAACTAGGAACCATGAGGTTGCGGGTTCGGTCCCTGCCCTTGCTCAGCGGGTTAACGATCCGGCGTTGCCGTGAGCTGTAGTGTAGGTTGCAGACGCGGCTCGGATCCCGAGTTGCTGTGGCTCTGGCGTAGGCCGGTGGCCGCAGCTCCGATTCAACCCCTGGCCTGGGAACCTCCATATGCTGAGGGAGCGGCCCAAGAAATAGCAACAACAACAGCAGCAAAAGACAAAAGACAAAAAAAAAAAAAAAACAACAACAACAACAACAAAAAAAAACAAAATATAATATATTAAGTGAATATTAAGTGAAATATATTAAGTGAAAATATTAAGTGAATATATTAAGTGAAACATCTGAAATAACTGCCTTTATCTTACGAGCTATAACATCTTACATCAGGCTTTATGAGGTGAAGGCTGAGAGCCTCTTAGCCTCTTGGGAGGGTGCTGAGGCTCAGTCTGGAATCTGCTTCATTCATTATTAACATATGCAGTTGACACTTGCACTGAGGCAAAATATTCTTGAGAAGGGAGGAAGCCTAAGCAGAGAAATAATTTTGCTTCTCCTGGTGTGATAATCACACACACACACACACACACACACACACACACACACACACTATAACATATACACACATTTGTAGGACAAATCTACTAACTACCTGTACTTAGGCAGAATTCTCTCTCCCTCTCTTGCTCCTTCTCACCTCCTTCTGCAATGATTAATTCTTTTCCAATTTTTCCCCTCGGGATGAGAAGGGAAACCTAAAGTAACTAAGTTTTAGCAAATAGAACATATAAAAACCCTGGTATATTGTAGCTTCAGATTTGTGTTTAAAATCTGGTATTAGCTATGTGGGCAAACTGAAAGCATTCTGGGTGGAAGGCCAAGAAATTGTGATGGTCTAAGTTTTGCTTTATTTTATCATAGGGAAGAAGGTGATTTCACAAAATGGTCACTGCTTAACCTACCACATTTTACTGTCTTCAGACATCATTGCTTCTAACTATTGGATCAGGGCATGAAATTTTTATGCTCAATCCCACAGAATTAACTGTTGCATTTTTGCTTGAGAGCCCACATTGTTCTTTTTATAGTAGTGGGGCAGGCTATCTTTTTGGAATAGACTGTAAATGCAGAGAAAAAGGTAAAACAGCCATATCACTAATCAGGAAGATATGTGGTAAGAGTCTGCCTGTAGTCATAAGGATATAGGATATTTAGGCTCACTATTTTGTACTAGCAAGAAGTATTATGTGATATTAATTGCTCTCGCTACATATACTGTTTTTCATAAGAAAAAAAAAAAAAGCAATGATTGGCCAAGAACTTTTTATTCACTGATAAAGGTGCATGTCATTCTCCTAGGTATAGATGCTAGAAAAACTTTTCTCCATGCGCACATGGAGACAGGAATAAAAATGTCCTTGGCAGTTATGAACGTAACAACAACACATTGAATCCAAAGTTCCATCAACACTCTACCAAATAAAGTGGGGCTTATTCATACAATGGAGTACTTAATACTGAAAATAAATGAATGAATTACAAAGCCATATGACTCAGGAGCATATGCTGAATGAAAGAGCAAGACACAGAAGAAAACATACAGTATAGTTCAATTTATATAAAGTTCAGAAACATGCAAAATGTAATAATATATTTGGCTGAGATTCAAATATATGTGATGAAACTATATGGAAAGTGAAAAAATGTTAAGCTCAAATTAGGATGGCGGTTTACCTCTGTGGGGAAAATAAAGGAGATGGGATTAGGGAAAATCAACACAAGGATTCAAAAGTAATGATGATGTTCTTTTTCTTAAACTGAGTAGTGGCTGTTTACCACATTTTGTTATACTTTTGCATATGTCTTATGAATCAACTCTAAAAATGGTGCAAATTTGACTCCCAGAATTTGACTCTATGGTCCAAAGGCTAAGAGCAGAATGGCAGCAATCCATACCAAATTTAGCACTGTGATTTCGGGTAGGAATCAACAATTTGGGGTTGGAATTGACCAATTGACCACTTTGTCCAGCTATTACTGATGTTAATAATAGAACACTGAGAGCATCTCTTCATAAAACTGTGCATTTAGAAATCTATTCTTCAGTATTCTCTGTCTAAAATGAAGGAAGGAAGAAACACAGCAAAAGGCTAAACTTATAACATCAATCTTAACCCAATCATAATGCTAATGCAGGGAGTTCCCGTTGTGGTGCAGTAGAAATGAATCCGACTAGTAACCATGAGGTTGTGGGTTTGATCCCTGGCCCCAGCCAGTGGGTTAAGGATCCGGCATTGCCATAAGCCATGATGTAGGTCACAGACATGGCTCAGATCCCACGTTGCTGTGGCTGTGGCTGGCAGCTGTAGCTCCAATTAGACCCCTAGCCTGGGAACCTCCATATGCTGGAGGTGCAGCCCTAAAAAAAAAAAAAAAGCTAATGCATACAAATATTGACACCTATAAACCAGTTCACTCTGCTAATCACAGAGCCAAGGCAGTGGTGCCCTTCCTCACAGAAGAAGAACTGAAGAAGCTGTGGACTGTGTATTTTCTCAAGGAAGGTATCTCAAAGGTCAGAAATAGTATGTCAGCAGTGAAAAGAGCTACAGGGTGGTCAGCACTGGGACAGCTAAGGGAGCACACTGGTGAGACCCCCAACACAGACAGGGAGTTCACAAAAGGATTTCCAAGGTATGAGCATCTCAGCCTGATGCTCAAAAATGAATAGAAAACATGAAGATGATGTAGCCTGGGGGAAGAGAATTCTAGGAAGCTATAGAGAACTTGGTAAGTTTAGAGAATCTAAGATTTCCATGCAGAGATTGTGGAGATCTGGCTGAAGTTTTCAATTCGACCTGGATTCCAACCTTCCTACCATTGTTGTATCTGATTCCAGACAGTGAAGACAGCTCAGGGCAGGATTCAAAGTAGGGCTGTGGAGTCTGAGACACTAGGACTGAATCCCTGTCTATGTTTGGAGTCATAGACCAGCTCTAATTTCATACTAAATGTTCAGTTATCCTCTGTTCTACAGCCAATGCAATTGTTCCAAAGTATAACTCCTGCTTCTCCCCCATTTAAAACTCAACTACTGGCTCCCTGTTGCCTAATATAAATACTCAAGCTTTTTTCTTCTCCTTCTCCTTTTTTTTTTTTTTTTGTTTGTTTGTTTGTTTGTTTGGTCATGCCCATAGTAAATGGAAGTCCCTGGGCCAGGGATCGAACCCACGCCACAGCAGTGACCTGAGCTGCTGCAGTGACAACACAGGATCTTTAACCTTCTGCACCACAAGGGAACTCCAAATACTCAAGCTTCTTAACACAGCTTTCAAAGCCTATGGGTAATACGACCTGCTTCCCTCTCCAGCCTCATCTATAAGGCCCTCCAGCCACATGAATTCTTTTCAGTCCCTAAACTCTCAGCCTTGCCTGGAATACACGTCTCCTCACCTTTCCTCACCACAGCACTCCTGTTATTCTTCAGACCTTAGCTTGGCAACCTAGTAATTCAATATCGGAGTTTACTGAATACCCACACCACACACACACGTGCAGAGGCATTTTATAAGTTCATGTAAATTTATCTGTATGACACTCTATACTACCTTAGAATTTAAATTTCTGCCAAGTCAGAATCTATACGGTTTTAATATATTCTAAGTATCAGCACAATGTGCCCACATAATCAACATTAAACAATAACAGAAACCAGTGTACTGTTTCTTGGGAGCAATCTCTTAAAATATGGTAATTGTTCTAGCAACTATTGGGAAATAACTATGTTATATACACATGTTTATTATTAACCACATCTTTTTTTTTTTTTTTTTTTTTTTTTTTTTTTTTTTTTTTAGGGCTGCACCCCTGGCATATGGAAGTTTCCAGGCTAGAGGTCAAATCAGAGCTAGAGTGGCTGGCCTATGCCACAGCCACAGCAACGCTGGATCCGAGCTGCTTCTACAACCTATACCACAACTCACAGCAACACCAGATCCTTAACTCACTGAGTGAGGCCAGGGATTGAACCCACGCCCTCATAGACAGTAGTTGGGTTTGTTACTGCTGAGCCACAATGGGAATTCCCAAGGCATAGTTTAATATAAAATATGCATTGGTATATTTAATGCATGGGTTTAATTATATGTTTAATACAAAAAGTTCCCAATCATAAAAGAACATCAGTCTAGAGAGCTAAGAATGTCCTTGGCAGTTATGTATGTAACAGTGAAACACTGAATCCAGATGTCCATCAATACTATAATGGATAAAAAAAGTGGTGCTTATTCATACGATGGAATATTTTGCAGCAGTGAAAATAAACGAATGAATTACAAATTCATGTGACTCAAGAACACATACTGAGTGAAAAAGCAAGTACCAGAAGAATACATACAACATAATTCAATTTATATAAAGTTCGGAGTCATGCAAAATGTAACAATATATTTGGCAAGGATTCAAACACAGGCAATGAAACTCTATAGCCATTTTGCCACAAACCAGGGTAGAGAGAAGAATCTTTCCTATCAGCAGGAGGTGCTGCTAAAAATCAGAGCACAGGGGAAAGATGGAGAATTGCCAGTAAACTCAGGAGTAACATGTCCCTTTTTGCTCCAGCCAGCAAACTATCAACAAGGTGACAACTGAACCTTAAGACTGCACCAGCGTTGCCTCTTACCTCGGCATCAAAGCGGGGGTCCTGGTAGGCATCACTGATGTTCACTGGAAGGCCTGTAGAAGCCACAAGCTCAGCAACACTGTTATTTATTAGCCAATCAGAGTATGATGACTTCTCCATGCTTTCTTTGAAACTGTCAGAAAACCAAGGTAGGTAGTAAGAGAAGAGAGAAATACCAGTTTCCCTGAGAGCAAACCCTGTAAAACTACACTTATACCAGGAATATTGGTCCTCAGTAAAAACGGCTAAGTGACTTTAGTCACAGAATGCAGCCATAAAAAAGAATGAAATAATGCCATTTGCAGCAACATAGATGGACCTAGAGATTGTCATACTAAGTGAAGTAAGTCAGGCAGAGAAACAAACATTCTATGATATCACCTACATGTGGAATTTAAAAAAAGGAGATACAGATGAACTTATTTGCAGAACAGAAACAGACACAGACTTTGAAAACAAACTTATGGTTATCAAAGGGGACAGGTGAGGGGTGAGGAGGGGAGTGGTGGCTGGGGACTTGGGACTGACTTATACACATTGTGGTATATGGAATTACTGACCCATGGGGACCTGCTGTATAGCACAGGGAACTCTACCCAATATTCTGTGATAATCTATATGGGAAAAGAATCTAAAAAAGAATGGATGTGTGTATATGTATAACTGAATCACTGTTGTACAGCAGAAATTATCACAACATTGTAAATCAACTATACTTCAATAAAACTTTAAGAAATGAAAAAACAAAAAACATCTTTTGATTAAAATTTAAAAATTTAAAGTATATCCATATTTGATTTTATCAAGGAATTGCAGACTAAATAATTTTGAGAACTTTCTCTTGTATCACTTTCACCACAAACAACAGATTTACAGAAATTCCGCAAGAATTAGTAAGATTCCCCACTCCATCCCTCCCTTTCTGTCTTCCTTCCCCAGTTCCATAGTGATTAATGCCAAGAGCTGTGGAAATGCAAAACTGTTAAATTAGCAATACCAAGGAAGATTTTCATGAAGGATGTTAGATCTGCGGCTTGGCCGGTAATAGCTGAAATTATGTAAACAAAGGCAAGTATACTAGGACAAAGTTTTACAAACTACACTCTATGGAACCCTGGGTTCCTGGAGGTATTAATGCATGTACAACAAGCAAGAATAATAACGCTATTGACTTTTAAATCTAAGCTGTGTTATATGCAAGAAAAACACTAAACTCTGTACAAAATCTCTGTTCTTATGCAATAATATGCCTGTGTGGAATATGTGGCATACTGGGAATGTCAGAAACTGGCATGGAGAGACTATGGATGCGCGAAGGAGAGGGAAATATAGACTATTTATCATCATTGATATATCTCATCTGTAATGATTGCTGGTCTGTGTCTGATAAATTCAACACACATTTGTGATGTTATTCATCCCTTATTGCAAATTAAACATTACTGAGAACCTGGTACAGAAACGTATTCTCTATGGATCTCTGGCTGCAAAAAAAAAAAAAAAGCAGAGTGTTGTGTTTCTTAGATGGTGCCTAAATCAAAGGAGAAAGTCAAGGACTTCAAAGAGAAGATGAAGACTTTATTTTCTCACACAAACAAAGGAACAACAAAAAAGTCCACATTTTATTTTCTCTTCACTATATTATACCCTTGAGAAGTAAAATTTTACATTGTGCTGCAGTGAAAGCAAAATATGGGAAGAAACATGATAAGACACCTGGTATGAGGATCCAACTTAATGAAGTCATTTCTCAATTTATAAATGAGTGTGATTGAAGGCTGATCATTTCTTGCAGTGATTAATTGATCTATCCATTTATTCTGTGTTGCCTGTGTACCAAATTGTTATTTATATCTTCTGTGATAAAACAGTGTGGAAAGTGCTAACCTAGTGTATGGTGGGAAGAAGTGCTGCAGTGGGACCCTGGGGACGAGCCAGGGAAAGAACCTGAGACAGAAACGTTCAGGGTAGGAGAGGGCTAAGGAAGGAACCAGCTTTATCAACAAGTGTCAAAAAGCTTTGAGCTGGGTCTCAGGATGGGCAAGAGCTCAGCAAGGAGAGGATGGAAGGGTGAGGAGAAAGCACAGGAACAAAGGACATGAAGGCAGCAGAGTGCAAGGGTGTGCTCTTGGCACGCTGAGCAACTGCCTATGATGGAAGCATGGGACTCATGCTGTGGGGGAATAAGACTGACCAGGATATCAGGGCTTAAAGGTAGAGGCTGTGACTAAGAAGTTGAGGGCTCAGTTACAGGTAATGGGAGCTGTGAAAAAGTACTGAGCTGGGAAGTACCAGAACTCGAGCTATATGACCTTGGGAAGCTGAGTCCAGGGAGAATGAGCAAGAACAGGCTAAGAGAGACCAAAGGTGGAGAGAGGTCCTGGCAGACCAGCGAGGTTGAACAGTGGAAGGTGGTGATGCTGGCCACTCAGGAGGTGCTGCAGAAGATTTCTCAGGGCTTGGTGGGCAGGCAGCACTGGTGCACATTATGTTCCTTCTTCTATGCCTGTGGCACTATCAGCAGAAGGGAACTGTTTAGAGAATTGGGGAAATGAGAGAAGATGACAGGAATTCTGTGAGCCTGGAACACATTATTTTTTGATTGAAAATCCAGGACCAGAACCCATACCCAGTCTTTGGGACTGAAAATACTGATACAGAGTTGGGATTATCTTCGGGGAGAATAAAATGGATGAGATTGCTCAAGGATAGAATGTATAGGCAAGTCTACAGGGGAAGGAAGGAGAAGAGGGGAATAATAAAGGGGAAGGGGATAAAGATGAGAAAGCAAAAAAAGGGAAAGCAGATTTATCCTCACCCACGGTGGTCAAGGGAAGCTGGGTGCTTACCTAACCAATTTGTTTTCTCCTCCTATAAAGCCTATGAGATGGGTACAATTCTCTACATTTTACAGATCAGAAAACTGAGGCTCAGAGATTCTAAACAACTTTCTCAAGTGGAAACAGGATTTTGAGTTGAGTGTGAAAAGTCCCAGATGATTGTTTACCCCGTTGCCCCTCTGGGGAGGAGTCAATGGGTAGGAATAGAGCAAGAAGAGTTGGTTTTCACCAAAAAGTAGGAAGGCCGCTCAACATCACAGAAAGCTTTAGGAAGGGAGAGGCTGCAGGTAATAAACATCTCAGTCTCAGGCTGCAGTCAAAGAAGAGTGAGTTAAAAATACTGGATTTGACAATCTAGAGCTTTATGTCTCTACTTACGGAATCCCTAAAGAAGATGATGGAAACATTTACTGAGCATGGGCGCTTGAAAGAATCCTTCTAATCTACACCTACTTAGAATCTCGTTTGGTTCATGCTGCATATGTATTGAAATCACTCTAAAACTGTACACGGTGTAAGAGGATCAGCTCCGAGCACAGGCACTGTTGAGGTGGTTTCTAGAAAGTATAAGCTATGATCTCTGCCCTCAGGAAGCTCACCACCTAGATGGAGAGATGAGAAATAAACACGCTGCCATTGAAACAATGAACAATTTAAATACCCAGTTCAAATTTCAAATGCAAAATCTGTCACATGGCTGTGGTGACTAGTTGCCAACCATGAATGCAGAAGAAGAACAGGGAGGGAGAAACCACTTCAGGTGAGGCTAAGACTTCAGGTGAGGCTACGACTTCAGATGAAGCTAAGGTTTCAGAGAGGAGATGAGAGTTGAATTGATCTAAAGCTGCAATAATGCAAACAAATCTTCTGAAAACCACCTCTCCATTTCTTCAGTTTAATCTTGCATAGGTACACAGATTAATGCCCAGGGTGACAGGATGGTTAGAGAAACAGTCAGGAAGGTTGATTTGTCATTTTAGGTATTTATATCACATTCCTGCCCTTGTACCAGCTCAGCCTTCCAAATCCGAATGTTTTACTATAATGCAGATTCATGACCCTGACTTAGAGCTTTCAAAATCTTGCTTCTTTTCTTTTCTTTTTTTTTTTTTAAAGGGTCATTTTGTAGTTCCTGTCGTGGCTCAGCAGAAATAAATCTGCCTAGTATCCATGAGGATGCAGGTTCGATCCCTGGCCTCGCTCAGTGGATTAAGGATCCAGGGTTGCTATGAGCTGTGGTGTAGGTTGCAGACATGGCTCGGATCTGGCATTGCTGTGGCTGTGGTGTAGGTCAGTGGCTGCAGCTCTGATTCGATCCCCAGTCTGGGAATCTCCATGTGCCGCAGGTGTGGCCCTAAAAAGACAAAGGAAAAAAAAAGGGTCATTTTGTTTTACAATTCATGGGTTTCAGAGTCAGATATTCCTGACCCACATGTTCTCCTGCCACTTCTAAGGAAAGCAATCTCAGACGAGTTGCTTACACCTCATCTGTAAAATGGGTATAATACTACCACTTAGTTGTTGGGCATATTAAGGCGGTAATTTACGCATGTACTTAGCATATTATCTAGCCCAAAGTAAACACTTTTTAAAAGTATCACCTTTTAAAACAACATCTATAGTAAATTCTGCATATGACATTTTAGCAATGTCAGATTGTGGATTTCATCAAAAAAAGAAAAGGCCCAAATTATTTCTGCTTCTTGGAGTTCCCATTGAGGCTCAGTGGTAACGAACCCAATTAATATCCATGAGGACGTGGGTTCAATCCCTAGCCCCGCTCAGTGGGTTAAGGATCCAGCATTGCTGTGGCTATGGCTGGCAGCTGTGGCTCCAGTGTGATGCCTAGCCTGGGATGCCAGTGGTGATGGGGGGGTAAAAGACCAACCAACCAAACAAACAAACAAAACCCCCACATTATTTCTGCTTCTTAAGGGACACACCTAGCTTAAAGGATCAGTTCTTTCATTAAGGTTCTTCTATAGGTCAACCCCTCCTGATTCATGAGGACCCTTTTATTCTGTGTAGTTTCCTCCTTTTCAACGGACTTGCTGTTGGAACAGAATATGGTAAGATCAGGGACACAACTATGTATATTATGCAGGTTCTGCCCTGTGAAGGAATGAATTGGGGCTAAAATCTAGCCTAATTGCACATGTTGGCTTGGAGCTGCATGCATCAGAAGGGGTGGCTTTTCCTAATTCTCACAGAGACACTGTAAGGGTCGACAATGGTCATACTTCAATCTCTTCTTCAACACATATGATAAATGGACATCAATATCAAACTGAAATGCCTTTAGAGACAGGGAACTCATAACCTGCCAAAATATTCCATTCTGTTTTGGGGTAGCTCAATTTACTTTCCAATAATCATCATCCTTCCCTCCTAGTCCCATGGTTTGTAGCCTCTGAGCTACAAGACCTGACAGCCCTTGAAATGTTTGACAAGATTAACATGTTCCCTATAGTCTGACACCTAAAATCATTATTTTCCAACTTATCTCCAATTCCTTCAGCTTCTCCCCTTGTGACATACCTTCCTTATTCTCATCTTCCCTGTCCTAGATGTGTCCGAGCTGGTTAATAGCCCTCTTGAGTATGAAAGCCAGTCCAGAATATTCTTGGCTATGGGGTCTGAGCATTCTGGATCCTGTTCCTCCAACAAGGCTCAAGATTGATACTTCTTAATAGGTCTTTTTAAAAATAGGTTTATGGGAGCTCCTGCTGTGGCACAGTGGGTTAAGAAACTGGCATTGCTAACTGCAGCGGCTCTGGTTGCCTCAAAAGCGCAGGTTTGACCCCTGGCCTGGTGCAGTGGCTTAAAGGATCTGGCGTTGCCACAGCTGCGGCTCAGATTCAATCTTTAGCCCAAGAACTTCCATATGCTGCAAGTGTGCCTATGATAAAGTAAAATAAAATAGGTTTCTCAAGGGGTACCTTTTTCTAATTTTCACAGAGACATTGTAGGTTTGATAAAATTGAATTAACCAATTCCAAATTGAATTAACCAATATGCTAGAGCCCCCAAAATCGGACCAGAGATATAAAAGGCCAACAAATTCAACACTAAGCTTTTCGGTTGTGCCATGATCAGCCTAAGGAGAGTCACTGAAGTTTGGAAACACATCAATAACTTGATTAGTCCACAGCTTGGGGGTGCAAATAATATCATGTCAGCTCAGTGGAACTTAGTTGCCATGTGCATAACTGCAAGACCATCAACACTTCCAAGGCTCTTCCCATCCCCAGTCTCCAGAGAGACATACTTTTACTCAAGGCTCTTTGGAAGTCACTTGAGGAAGACCAGACATTGGCTCCCAGGGTACCAAAGCCTCCTGGAGTAAGGGAAGAATACTGTCCCTGAAGCTTTTTGTAGTATTTTGACCCCTAAGTCCTAAGGCCATATTGATTGTGCCTACATTGTGATAAACTTTCCTGTAAACAGCCCCTTTAGCTTCTGCCCACACCCCTCTCTGTATTTAGGCTGGGGATAGGGCTGGGCAGGCCATCCGTATATGAATGGGTTTCTGTGTGCCAAATCCTTTTTTCAGCAAGAAGAAAGACACATTTATCAATTATCACATCCAAGTGGATGTATGGTGCTTGTGTTGATGGATATGCATGTATGTTGCCAAGACACTTACTGCATATCCCTGCACCAGAGAGAAGGGGAAAAATGGCCAAGAATTCTTGACAACATTTATTTGTGGCTGAAAACCAAAGTTTGGTTGAGAAACCTTCAAAATATTTCCAAAGTTCATTTGTTTGTTTTACTATCTGCCCATGTTTTAATAGCTTTTCACATTTAAATCATAATACCATTTTGACCCCAGCAGTGGTCATGTTAAAAAAATATGACTTATGGAGAACACACACACACACACACACACACAGCAGAACGACAACAAAAAATCCTTGAAGTAAGAGTCTGGGAAAAGTAAAATAAATATAATCGTCACCTAAATTTCAGTGACACTTCCTTAAAAAGTAGAAATTATCTAGTTAATTTAACTCTTTAAAAAGTAGACCTCGCTAAGGTCAAGTTTAGTTTAAAATAACAAGCAAATTGTAAAGAAATCCTGTAGCTTATATTTTACTAGGACCAGGTGCATAGGAAAATGTGGGTTTTTAAGTGAGTTTCCTGTAAAGAACTGAAGTTTGATTCCTTCTCCTCAGTGGTACCTTGCTTTCAAGTGTGAGACTCACACTGACTTCCAAGAAAACTTCATGAACTTAAATATATTGACTGCAGAGGGATAAAGAGAATTGCCCTAGTACAGAAAACACATAATTCCTGAAATGTGGCTGTCCCTGAAATGAGGGCCTGAGGGCCAGTGAGGTAGATATAAACCTCAGGGTCAACAAGTTACAGAGTAGCATGAGAGAGAAATCGATACAAGGGAAACAAAACCAGACAAAATAAAATACCCCAGGACAAGGAATTTCACCATCTTCAATTGTCTGAACAACCTATCTTAGCTAAAGGTTGGAACATGGAAAATTGTATGAAAATAAATTTAAGACTATTTTTAAAAATTAATTCTCAAAAAAATTCTCTAAATTAGAAGACAAAATATCTGAATAAAATAATGATAATCGTTAGACTGTGTCTGTATTTATGTTCTTGTCCTCAACACTGGAATTCACTCCAATCTTCAGGAATGATTACTGGTTGAGCCCCTACTAAGGGCTGGAAAATAGCGGGGTGAATCTTGCAGGAAATGACCAATAAGGGTCTTCTCTTTCTGCTAAAAGACCCTGACACATGAGAACCCATGTATACACAGATGGTCAGCTCAGCTCTGCCCCTCCCTGTACAGAAAGAGGTGTGGGCAGAAGCTAAAGGGGCCTCACCTTCAGGGAGTTCACCATGATGATGGATTGTGATGCCCTAAAGGAAGAATGTACAAGACAGGATAGGAACAGAGAAAAGAAGGGTCAGTTCTGTTTGGGCTGGGAATGGTATTTGGGAACCACTTCACAAAGGAAACTGGCGTAAGCCGATCTTTATAGGATAAGTAAGAGCTCACCTGGAAGAGAAAGAAGGTTAAAAACAATTCAGACAAACGCACAGCAGGAATAAAGCTTTAGAAATGTGAGGCTGTCCCTATTATATGATGAATCATAGAGCTAAAACTTAGGCTAAATGGTAGAAGTGGTGAAGAAATAAGACTACAGTGGAAGAAGCCAACCTATACCTTGTGTGGTTCCATGCATGTACACAACCACATTTATACTGATGATTCTTGCATGCGTATCAGCAGACTGGTGGGTCCTGAGTTTCCTACATATACATCCAAGCACTTTCTGGACACTTCTTCCTGGTTATCCACAGGCACCTCAAATTTAATATTTTCATGATTGAACTAACACACTCTCCTTGATGTGCCAACAGTCATTAATGAAAACTGTGACCATTAACTAAAAATAGATCATTGGGTTAGGAACGGAAGTTTTAACACAATCAATTTTCTCATCCTCAGGGAATGATTGTCAATTGCCCTCTGAGAGCATAAGTATTACCCAGTGGGTATAGAATACAGAGGTGAAGAGTCAGGAACACCAAGGACTCCTTAGGATAGATAGTTCTTTTTGATGCTTTGTAAATAAAACATGATCTTTGATCTACAGGTTGTCCCTGGTAATATTTTCCATCTTGCTTCACTCACTAGAGATCAGTCTGAACTTTGGTTCACAAAGAGAAACTTCCCTCTTAATTTTTCTTCTCAAGTAAGCCTGTCTATCCCTCAGTCCTTTCTGAAGCTTTGAGCTGTGCAACTTTATTTGAAGTCATCTTTTAATTAGGAGATTAAGGAACTAAGTCAATACCAGTGGGACTCAAAGCTAGGACCCCAGCAGGAGAATGTCAAACACCCAGGCGTAGGACATTCATAATTTCCTACTGGCTTCAGTATATCTTTGAAGGTTACCAAATAAGTCTTTTAGACATAAAAGGTAGTGGGAGAGAGTGTAATTAGCAAGTAATACCAGCCTGTCAGTTCCTATACTGAGAAGAAGATGCTCTAATTTGCAGACCTTCCTGAATTTTATCATGACCTGGACCTGTTAATGAACTTGCCCTTAAGGTCTTGCCTGAGGAAGACACTTCATCACAATCATGTTTCTCTCATTTTAGGCATTATGTTATCAGAAATTAAGACATGGCAATCAAAGAATACTTTTTTTTTTTTTTTTTTTTTTTGCTTTTTAGGGCCGCACCCACAGCATATGGAGGTTCCCAGGCTAGGGGTTTAATTGGAGCTACAGCTGCCGGCCTATACCACAGCCACAGCAATGCCACATCCGAGCTGCATATGCAGACTACACCACAGTTCACTGCAATGCCAGATTCTTAACCCACTGAGCGAGGTCAGGGATTGAACTTGCAACCTCAGGGATCCTAGTTGGCTTTGTTTCAGCTGCGCCATGATGGGAACTCCCAGAACACATTTTCTAGCCTTCATTTCCTCAAGTTGTACAATTAGATTGATGAGATGTATCATTCCAAGGAGTTGGTATCACTTTGAGAAAGCATCTTGTACCTCTCAGATGGGTGTCATTACTGTGAATGGTTGGTGTCTACAATTTACTGTCATATAGTGACAACTTCTTGGCTTCATAGGCAAGCAAGTCCCAGTATTTTGGTTTGGGTTTTTTTGTTTGTTTGTTTGTTTTCCTACTATCTTGGCCCAGCATTTCCTTGCTGTGAGACTACAGAAATAATTTTAATAACTCTGATTATTAGTTTCTATAGTAGAAAATACAGAAATATAGCCAATTTTACAGGGCTGTTTTGAGGATAAAATAATATAATGTTAAAGAATGCGGAGCATATAGAAAGCTCTCAATAAGTATCAGTTCCTTGTACACCAAAGATTTTTCTTTTATTCAAAACACTAGTTAAACATGCTCTGTTTAACTGCTTATCTTCTGGGGTTGTAGCATCATTGCCAGATCTGGAGATTCGCTAAACAAAAAAGGTGCTAGCTGGCAAAATTGCTGATTATAAAGGACATAGTTCAGAATACTATAAATCAACTATAATGGAAAAAAATAAAAATCATTTAAAAAATAAAAAAAATAATAAAGGACAAATCCTACCCTTTGATGTGTATCAAGTATCCCTACCACATCTCTCTTTGAGGCTGCTGTGGGCACTTCCACCCGTATGCTCTGGACTGAGGACATATCTTCTCATAAGACCTGGGTATCTGCTACACAGCAAAGAAGGAGAAGTGGACCCCAATGTGTTAAAATATTAACTAACACATGCAAAACCACAGACCTACAAGAATAAGAGAGTCAAGCATAAAAAACAATCATTAAGGCTTCTGAGTTGCCATAATTCTGTTTGCTGTGTAGCATCAATCTAAGGGACAGCTGACCTACATAGGCTACTTTATTATGTTTGATCTCAGTACTTATTCATGCGCTTTGTTGTTCATGGGCCATTTTTATAGCTTTCATTCTCCTCTGCGACAATTTTACTAGAGTGACAAGCCCACTGGCCCAAAATAAATAGGGGTAATGAGAGGGTTTGTCTTTCATTTGAATTTCCCTTTTCAGCAGGAGAAACTAAAAAATTAAATATATTTAAGAGGTGAAAGGTAGATGTTTGGGAAATATGTTTCCCTAAGTTTCTTAAGATTTTAGAAGACACAAAACTTTATTACAAATATTTCCTCTTCTTCATTGATGTTTATTTCTTATAATTAGCATCATGCAAACAGAGTGTTGACACATATATTAACAGTGCCATGGAAGATACCTATAAAATAGGGTTTTGTGGGGGGTGGGGACCATATAAGGCTGGAAGTATCAAAGTGACAAGGTTCTCTGAGATGTGTGCTCAGGTCAGGCATAGTGCTTCAGTGTAAACACTCGATCCTAATAACACTTCCTATATTTTTAGGGAAAGGGGGTGGGGAATATTTAGGTAACTCTGTAATAGTGGAGCTTCCTGGTAAAGAAGTGGCTTTGGTACCAAAAGGGAGACTCAGAGATCAGTCCTTGTACCAATCTGTCTTCCATTTAACTAACTCAGACCTGCTGAACCACCTCCTATCTAAGCAACAGAAGGCAGTTGGGCCATCTGACTCTTTCCTTCTTCAAATAACAATTTAACAATTAACTCTTTCTTTCTTCTCTAAATATTGGCATAAGGTTCAGCAGCCCTGAATTTGCCAAACAATAAATAGTCAAAAAGAATGTCCTAAGGTTCTTGTTTAAAGGAAGTTACACAACAACACAATTTTTTATGTTCCAGAATGACTGGTCATGGTGATGATGGTGCTGTTTTAACCTTTAATGTTATAAGTGTTTTCTTCATTTCCTTGAAATCAGAATAAATATCATGCTTTTATTTATATAAAAATACCCATCACATGCTTCCTAGCAGAGATACTGTCAAAGAAAGAAGATCTATGAAGAAGGAAAGTAGAAGAAAGAGAAAATATTCATGACATATTGTGGAAATATTATCTTACATTAGTGCGTAAGTTTGTCTAACATTCCGTATTACTCTAGGGAATAGAGAAATTGAAAAGAAGGTAAGAAGAAGAGATGAGACTTTCCAAATTGGCAGAGTAAAGACTTTGAAAATTTGTTCCTCCATAAAAGTATGATAGTACCAGCAAAAATTGTCAAAATTAACTTTCTGAAAACCCTGGAAATTAAAAAGAGGCTTCCAAAAATCCAAGAAGTGTTTATTCAAGAAAAACAACTGAATCTCTGTAAGGAAAGTATGTTGTATGACATTTTAACTTAACATTATCCTCATCTTCTTGCTAGCTCTGGGGAAGTGGTGAAAACCAAAAGACCCACAATCATGTTAGCTATGAAAACCAGCAGCAAAGTAGTCACTGGCAGAGGAGAAATGGGTCTTGACCTCTCCAAAGTCCCATTTCCAGAGAATAGTCTTTATTTGACCTGTTTGGCAACTCCATGGAAACCTCCACTCAGAGAGCTTATCTTTATTTGACCTGACATGGAGCTTGCTAACTAAGAATAGCCTTTACTCCCAGGTATTTATGGTACAAAAAAAGTAGCAAACATTGCAACTGCTTTAGGCAAAGAAACAGTTATAGCTAATAAGAAACTGATCATGAAGCTTAAAAGGAGAAGTATGGAAACAATATAATCCTAGGGAGGTTTGAAAAGCTCAGTCATATTTCTGGAAAACTAGAATTGTATGTATGCCCAGGAAAGACCTGAAAAGGCCTTAATCTCTCACCTTTGGTTGACCCCGAAGCTCTGTAAAAGCTAAGTAAACTTCCCATCAGAAAACTGAAAGTATCTCCTACATGATCCCCTCAGCAAAGGCTGGAAGACTTACTGGTTCAATTTTTTTGTAAAGAAATCTCTGTCCAATCATTAGCTGACAATTAGGCTAACTAAGCAGAAAATTCAGTTGCCACATACAAAAAAAGAGTTTATGAAAGTCTCTAAACAACAAACAGCAGAAACAGGAATAACAGAAACAAACAGAAACAACAACAATCTGTGGATGGGGTGAGTGAGATGCAGGTCTTATTGCTAGAGTTTCCATATTATATTATTTAAACTATTCAGTTTTCAACCAAAAAGGGGGGGGAGAAAGAGGGAGAAATAGGAAAATATATAGGAAAAGCAATCAACAGAAATGGTTCCCAAGTAAGTCCATATTTTGGACTTATTAGATAAAGATTTTAATGAGCCATTATAAATATGTTCAAAGTATTAAAGGGTACCATGCCAAAAAAACAAAATAAAACAAAACACTAAAGGAAAATATGGGAACAATGTCTCACCAAATAAAGAATATCAATAAAGAGAAGGAAATTATTTAATAAAGGAATCAAAGAGAAATTCTAGAATTGAAAAGTAAAACAATTGAAGTGAAAAATTCACTAAGAGGGCTCAAAAGCAGGTTTGAGACACCACAAGAAAGAATCACTGAACTTGAAGATAGGTTAATTAAAGATAGAAACCATCTGGTCTGAAGAACAGACAGAAAAAAGAATGAAGGAAAACAAAGTCTCAGAAACATATGAGACACTATTAAGCATATAAACATAAGCATAATGAAAGTTTCAGAAAAAAAGAAGAAAAAGAGCAGAAAGAATATTTGAAGAAATATGGAAGAGAACTTCACATATTTGATTAAAGCAAACATTACACATTCAAGAAGCTCAACAAAATCCCAGTAGGATAAACTCAAAAGGATCCATACCTAGATATATCATTAACAAACTGTTGAAAGTGAATGAAAAAGAGAGAATCTTGTAAACAACAAAAGAGACATGACTCATCACATACAGATGAGCTTCAGTAAGATCAAATATCTCCATGATCAAAAACCATGGAAGCCAGAAGGCAGTTGAATGACATATTCAAAGTGCTGAAAGAAAAAGACTGTCAACCAAGAACTACATATCAAGCAAAATTATACTTCAAAAATAAAGGAGAGATTAAGACATTCTCAGATAAACAAAAACAGAAAATTCATTGCCCATAGACCTGTCCTATTATAAGAAATACTAAAGGTAGGCCTTCAGATTGAAATAAAAGGATACTAGAGAATACTCTGAAATCCACATGAAGACATAAAAAGCACAGATAAAAGTAACCCTATATTAAGAACAAAAGACAGCATAAATGTATTTTTTGGTTGTAATTCTTTTTTCTCTCCATCTCATTTAAAAGACAACTGAATAATAAAACAATTTGTTATGGGGTTATAATGTAAAAAAATAAAATTTGTAAGACAACTATAACACAAATGAGGAGGAAAGGAAAAGAACTATACAGGAGCAAAATTTTGTGTTTTATATAAATTAGGTTGGTATTAATCCAGATTAGATTGTTACAAGTTGAGATGTTAATTGTAATCCTAGGGCAATAACTAAGAAAATTATTGAAAAGAATAGTAAAAGAAATGACAAGATAATTTATATAGCACATTAAAAAAAATCTGTTTACCACAAAAGAAGGCAGAGATGGAGGAATAGAGGGACAAAAAGACACAAAACATATTGAAAAAACAATAACAAAAAGGTAGACATAAATTCTACTTTATAAGTAACTACTTTAAATGTAAATGAATTAAACACTGCAAACAAAAGGCAGCGATTGGTAGAACAGATAAAATAACATGATTCAACTATATGCTGTCTACAAGTGACACATTTTAGGTTCAAAGATACAAACAGGTTAAAAGTAAAAAGATGAAAAAATATATACTAGGCAAACAGTAACCAAAAGAGAATTTCAGTGACTATATTAATACTAGACAAAATAGATTTCAAGAAAAAAAAATTAATAAAGACAATGAAGGGTATTTTAAAATGGTAAAATTAATGAACTCTCAAAAAGTATGAGAATTATAAACATACGGCACCTGACAACAGAGTCCCACAGGTGTAAAGCAAAAACTGAGAAAACTGAAAGGAGAATAGATAATTCAGCAATAATGGCAGGAGATTTTAACACCACACTTTCAATAACATAACAATTAGGCAGAAGAAGAATAAGGAAGTAAAAGACTTGAGCAACACTATGAACCAGCTAGACCTAACAGAGAGCTATAGAGCACTCTATCCAATAGCAGCAGAATAGACATTCTTCTTAAGCACAACTGGAGTATTCTTAGGATAGACCATATATTAGGCCATAAAACAAGTCTCAATAAATTTTAAAAGATTGATATCATAAAAAGTATTCTCCAACTACAATGAAATGAAACCAGAAATGAGTAAAAGAAAGAAGTTTGGAAAGTTCATAAATATTTAAAAATAGAACAACATAACCCTAAAGAACCAATGAGTCAAAGAAGAAATCACAGGGAAATAAGAAAATATTTTGAGATGAATGAAAACAAAATTCACTGGATGCAGCAAAAGCAGTGCATAGGAAACAATTTATAGCTACAAATGCCTACATTAAAAAAAAAGGAAAAAAGACCTCAAATTAACAACTCACCTTCCACCTGGGACACTAGAAAAAGAAGAGCACACTAAACTTAAGAGCACACTAAAGCAAACAGACGGAAGGACATAAAAAAAATTAGAGGAAGAATAAACAGACTGGGAAGATAAAAACAATAGAGAAAAATCAACAAAAACAAAAGCTGGTTTTTTGAAAAGATAATAAAATCGATACCTATGGATAAGCTTACCAAGAAAAAAAGAGAGAGAAGACTTAAGTTACTAAGATCAGGAATGAAAGAGGGAGTGCTCCTATCAACTTTACAGAAATAAGATGGTAAGGGTATACTATGAATAACTATATAACAAATTATATAACTTAGATGAAATGGACAAATTTCTAGAAAGACATAAACTACTGAAATAGACTCAAGAATCAGAAAATCTAAATAAAACTATAATGAGTTAAAGAGGCTGGATTAATAATTTAAAATATTTCCACAAAGAAAAGCTCAGGACTGGCTGTCTTCACTAGTGAGTTCTACCAATGTTTTAAGAATAATTTTTCTTTAAACACCAATTCTTCATTTCCAAAACATAGGAAGGAACACTTCCCAACTCATTCTATGAGGACAGTATTACCCTGGTAACCAAACCAGAGAAGATATCAGAAGAAAAGAAAATTATAGACCTATCTCCCTTAGGAATACATACATATATGTAAATATTCTCAACAAAATATTAGCAAACCTAATCCAGCAACATATAAAAAAAAGATTATACAGCATGACCAAGTGGGGTTTTTCCCAAGAATGCAAGATTGGTTTAACATTCAAAAATCAATCAATGCAACACACCATACTAATAGAACAAAGCACAAAAAATCATGCAGTCATTTCAACAGAAAAAGCATTTGACAAAATCCAATACTCTCTCACAACAAAAAAATCTCAACAAACTAGGAATAGAAGGAAAGTTACTCTAAAATAGATAAAGTAGATAAAGTAATCTTTATCCTTCACGGCTGTTTCCCCTGAAAAAATCTTTTGCTCATTTAACTTTTTTTTCTTTTTATGGCTACACCTGCAGCATATGGAAGTTCCCAGGCTAGGGGTCGAATTAGAGAAACAACTGAGGACTATACCATATTCACTGCAATACCGTATCCAAGACACATCTATGACGCAGCCTATGGCAATGTTGGATCTCTTAACCCATTGAGCGAGGCCAGAGATCAAAACTGTATCCTCACAGAGACAATATCGGGTTCTTAACTCTCTGAGCCACAACGAGAACTCCTGCTCATTTAATATTGACACATTAAGTTTCTTGGAGAAGAGGAATTGACCCACTAAGGTATACATAAGAATGATTCTAGTACAGGACTTAAACAATGTGGCCGAAAGGCCTGGTAGGACTGAATGTGTCTGCTCTCTAATAAAATAATGTGGGGACATCATTACTCTATATGCCCCTAAGATTCCAAAATCAGATTTTCTAACACATTTAAATCACTTGTACTCAATAATTGTACAAAGAACTTGCATAAATAAACCACTCCTCAAGATGCCTAATTTGAAGCACAATGTGTATTTGAGTGAAGAAGTCCTGGAATGCTCGGGAAAAATCAGCTTCAACTACTATATTTAAAAATAACCAGTATGAGGAGTTCCCATTGTGGCACAGTGGTTAGCGAATCCAACTAGGAACCATGAGGTTGTGGGTTCGATCCCTGCCCTCACCCTGTAGGTTAAGGATCCGGTGGTGCTGTGGGCTGTGTTGTAGGCCGCAGATGTGGGCTCGGATTCCACATTGCTGTGGCTCTGGCGTAGGCTGGCCACTACAGCTCCGATTCAACCCCTGGCCTGGGAACCTCTATATGCCGCAGGTGTGGCCCAAGAAAAAACAAAAAACAAAACAAAAACAAAAAACAAAACAAACAAAAAAATAACCAATATGAGGTTATCAATGAGGCAACACATACACTGCATGTGTAACTCAGATATGGCTTAGAAGTCTAAAGTTTTGTTGTGAGTCACAACAAAATAGAGAATCATGAAATCAATTTTGTGGGTCAGAAAAGGAGGAGGGTTTTGTTTTTCTTTTTGTTTTTTTCTTAAAAATAGAATAAATTAGGAGTTCCCTGGTGGTCTAACATGGTAGCAGTTAAGGATTTGGCATTGTCACTGCTGTGGCTTGGGTTACTGCTGTGGCTTGGATTCGATCCCTGGCCTGGGAACTTCCACATGTTATGGGTACAGCACCCCCCGCCCCCCAAAAATGAAGAATAGAATAAATCAGAATACATACTTCCATAATAAAGGTAAGTATAGTTTCATGAAACTTGTTTTAGGTATATGTGTGTGTGCATTTGTGCATATATTTATGTACATTAACTAGGTTTGGATATAAAATGTATTTTTGTTATAGGCTGCAATCAAATTAGGTTGGAAGTCACAATCTAAGGGATACACAGTGAAGCCGGCACAGTTAGAACTTATGGTAAAGATATTTAGCAACATTCTCCAAGGTAGGGACAGAATTTCTAATTCCCAAAAGCCTCATCAAAGTAGTATGCTTTTGAGTGGTAATGACCAAGTATGGGTGAGTCACATCACCTTTTGAAAGCATGAGCCCCAAATCATATTTACAATCTGGATAGTGCTGGAGGTCACCTCGCCTGGGTTAGGTACATCTCAGAATTATAAAATGTACCATCTGACTGCAGGGTACAATGCCAGTAAATTGTGATAAACAAAATCCTTACTCATCATACTTAGGCTCTCCAGGCTAACACAGCCTATCCCAAGTATACTCCTGAAAACATCATTGCTGCTGGACAAAAACAAAGAATATCTCTAGGAGTCTTGTTTACAGACCCTTGAACCAACGACAGAGCTCATCCTATAGTTTTGTCTCATTATATAGTCACATCTCATGGAAGCCAGTCCTTCCTGTGCCCTCAAAAAAAGGCCAGATTTGGGCCATGGGGGCTGGAAGCCTAAAGGAAAGAGTTACAGAGAAGTGAGGAAGGCTGGAAGGAGTAATTTGTTTGCAAAACTAGATTCCACACAGAATTGCAAAGGAAAAGAAGAAAATCAATAAGGCATTGAAATATGTTTCAGTATTCTAACCTAAAAAACATGAAACCTAGAAAACTAATGTTGAGAAGAATCACAGGGCTATCCAAACTTAAAAATGAAAGAAACCCTAAAGGTCTCCTAGGTGTGTCTCTAACTTGAGATATATGTACCCTCAGGGGCAGATGTAGATGAGCTAAAGGATAGAAAAGCCATAAGAAAAGCAGAGTGTGAAAAAGTCATACTATTCCATTAAATCTATGATATCATCAACAGAAAAAATGCTGTAATAAGTCAGTGTGTGCTTATCACTGAAAGTATTTTAATCTTATTTTGAAGATTTTTTAGGGCCGCACTCGAGGCATATGGAGGTTCCCAGGCTAGGGGTCGAATTGGAGCTACAGCTGCTGTAGGGCAATGCTGAATTCTTAACCTATTGAGTGAGGCCAGGGATTGAACCCACATCCTCATGGATCCTAATCAGGTTCATTAACCACTGAGCCATGAAGGGAACTCCCTTATTTTAAAGAACTTTTGGATTAGACATAAATTTTATCATACAGCATTCTTGGAGGAAAATTTAAATTTTAAACTATACAAATCCATTATACATAAAAGGAAAAATTATAAGTAAAATCAATTGACTGAAGTATTTCTAAAATTTCTTCAAACTCAGTGCCACTCTTCTGAATCACTTTTCTTTTTTATTATTATTATTATTTTTTTATTTTTATTTTTTTATTTGAGGAGTGTGCACATATTCCATAATTATTTTTAATTACAACAATAATAAAAATTCCATTAATGAAGCAAATCTTGTTAGCAACTAATTAAGAAAACTTGGTAGAATTCAAATTGGAAACAGTTTGAATAGACAATTCTGAGTGCATAGTGGTAAGAAACTATCTATCATACAGTAATTAAAGAACATTTTAAATCTTACCCTTCAGCTGTATCTTCATAGCTCTTTTATAATTGTAGGTAACTAGCTAGTTAACTAATTCCAAAACAAATATATTCATCACTATATACAATTTTCTTTTCATGTTCAATAATATCTAGTGATTGGTTTACATGGTTTAGGAAGAATGCCTGTTCTTTAAATTTCTTTTTTTTACAAAATAAAATACATATATTTAAACACAATTACATTCACACACATTATTATATCATGGATCTTAAGAAACATATTAAGCGACTCCCTTTGGAGAAGTGGAATGGAAAATATGCTGAGACGAATAGGAAATTTATTCTATATTTTATCCCATTTTGTATGGCTTTCATCTTTACTATTTAGTATTATCTATTACATGTCAATTTTTCTTTAAAAATTAGCATTATATTAAAATTGTATGTATTATGCAACTAAAATTTATAAAGAAAGCCTTATATACCATTAAATATTTTATATAGCATAGTAAAAAGAATAACTTAACTGGTAAGAATAACAAAAATAATACACCCTCTGAAAATAAGTAAAATATAAAATGCATAAATTGGTTAAAAAACAGTGTAACTATATAAATATGTCTTCACAATTTGTTACATCTTATTGATTCTTCAATAAAGGCATTACACCATTCTAGGTGATGTGATAAACAAGACATTATAGACTTTACATTGTACCATGGAGAGAAGTGGTTATTAATAATAAAATTGTAGAACTGTATTATTTAGTCATACAGTGGCATTATTTAATTATAATTATCATAAATTCTTTGATGGAGAGGAAATCAGAATCAGATGTAAGAAGACTTCAGCATTCCAAGAATGATGTCAAATGACCCCCTTCATGGTAGATTATGCACTTATTTACTATGAGATATATTCTTCTCCAGAGATTCCTTGTTTGTGTATCAATTGTAGATTTTTGGTTTGCAGTTATTCTGAAGTTTTGCTGTTAAGAGTCTATATGTATATGAGATTGTTTTAAGTTGTTGTTCTCTTAATTGCAAGTGCATCTCCAGTGTCCTGCATTTGTACCCACCTCTTCTCATGATTTCTGATTTTGGTGGTATAATCGTGCATGAATGATTTCGTATCTTTACTGTATATATACCTTTACTGGTGAGCCTTGTCATTTGTGGTGTTTTTGTTTCTGGTTGTGGCCTTTTCTTTTCTGCCTAGAGAACTTCCTTTAGTATTTGTTGTAAGGCTGGTCTAGTGTTGCTGAATTCTCTCAACTTTTGCTTATCTGTGAAGCTTTTGATTTCTCCTTCAAATCTGAATGAGAGCCTTGCTGGGTAGAGTAATCTTGGTTGGAGGTTTTTTCCTTTCATGATGTTAAGTATATCATGCCACTCCCTTCTGGCCTGCAGAGTTTCTGCTGAAAAATCTGCCGATAACCTTATTGGGGTTCCCTTGTATGTGATTTGTTTCTTTTCCCTAGCTGCTTTCAAGATTTTCTCTTTGTCTTTAATTTTGGTTAGTTTGATTAATATGCATCTTGGTGTATCCCTCCTTGGGTTTATTTTATATGGTACTCGTTGTGCTTCCTGGATTTGAGGGAGTGGTTCCTTTCCCATGTTAGGGAAGTTTTTGGCTGTTATCTCTTGGAATATTTTTTCTGTCCCCTTCTCTCTCTCTTCTCCTTCTGGCACCCCTATAATATGAATGTTGGTACGTTTAACGTTGTCCCAGAGTCCTCTGAGACTCTCTTCATTTGTTTTCAATCTTTTTTCTCTTTTCTATTCTGCATCCATGATTTCTACTAATCGGTCCTCCACCTCGCTTTTTCGTTCTTCTGCCTCCTGTATTCTGCTGTTAGCTGCTTCTAGTGAATTTTTTATTTCAGTTATTGTATTTGGCATCTCTTCTTGTTTAAGTTTTATATCTTGTATCTTTTTGGTCAGTATTTCCTATAAGTTATCCATCTTTGCCTCCAGTTTATTTCCAATGTCTTGCATCATCTTCAGCATCAACAGTCTAAAGTCTTTTTCCTGGAGGCTAAGAATCTCCTCATTGCTTAGCTGATTTTCTGGGTTTTTTCCTTTCTCCCTCATCTGAGTTATAGTCCTCTGCCTTTTCATTTTTATAGGTTTTTGGTGTGGTGACCTTCTTACAGATAATAGAGTTGTAGCCTCTCTTACTTCTGGTGTTTGCCCCCCTTCTGAATCACTTTTCAATAGATACTTAGAAGCCCACAGGTATGCTTTGAGTCATTAGAATGCAGCCTTTCTTAGAAGAGTGCTCTGCTATCAGGTCCAGGACTCTCTTCTGAGTTGCCAGACCCTTCCCCCAAGTTCTGATGCTGCCATTCTGCTGAACTTAGTATGAGGTGCCATGGCAGGTTTTCAGGCAACAATCAGACTCACATTCCCTCCTCAAGTGGTCACTGGTTGGTTTGTTGACAGAAATTTTAAGTGGTTGCTGTTGTCCAGTGATGCCACCAGCAATTCTTTTACTGTGGAGATACATGTCTAAAAACTGTGTCAAGACCTAACATAACTTGGAAGGTTATGTCAGGCTCCTGGTCATCTGTTCCACATGGCTATATATGGCTTATTCATCAACTGTTATCCAACTGCAGGAGTATTCATGTGCACGTGCACACACACACACACACACACACACACACACAGTAACATCATTGAGTTCAATCTCTCATTCTCATACGAGAATGGGTTCAAACTCATACACTAATATCACACTCATTTCCTACTCCTGCATAACAAACTAGTACAGGACTAGCAATTTAAGACAATACCTTTTTAAAAAAACTTTTATTGAAGTATAGTTGATTTACAAGGCTGTGATAATTCCTGCTGTACAACAAAGTGACTCAGTTATACATGTACACACATTCATTCTCTTTCAGATTCTTTTGCCACATAGATTATCACAGAATATTATTTTCTGTGCAATACAGCAGGTCCCCTTAGGCCCATCATTCCATATAACTCAGTGAACAACACCTTTTTATTATCTCACAGTTCTGGAGATGAGACGTTTGTCATGGCATTTGTCAGATGGATTTATTTGCTTAGGATCTCACAAGACCAAAATCGAGGTGTTGACAGAATTGCAATCCTTTTTGAGGATTCTAGGGAAGAAACAAGCTCATTCAGGTTGTTGGAAGAATTCAATTTCTGTCGTTGCAACACTGAGGTACTGGTTTTCTTGACACCCTCTCTATTTTTAAGCCAGCAATATGTGCTAAATCCTGCTCATGCTTCAAATTTATCTGACTTCCCCTTTCTTCTGTATCTCTCTGACTTTCTTTTCAATCCTCATCTGGGAGAAAGCTCTGTATTTAAGGGCTTGTGATTACATTGGGCCCTCCTGGTTAATCCCAGAATAGTCTATTTTAGCATCAATTGATTAGCAACCTTAATTATATTTGCAAAGTCTCTTTGGCCATGCAATGTAACATATCCACAGATATGACAATGAAGGTGAAGGTCATGGGGGCCCCAACTCTGTTTACCACCTTTAGTTTTATTTTTTTAATTTAAAATTAAATATGGTGGCAAGTTTTATCACTCTGATGTTAAGCATGGCATCATGTTGAAATGCTACATTTTGTCACCTATGTTCTTGAGGTTAATCATTTTAGTATCTTGGCATTGAGAGGCATATCAAAAGACACTGTAATTTCTTTGTTCTAAATTTTGAAATAATTTAATAAAAAAAGAGACATTGTAATTTTCTCAGCACTTCCTCTTTGATTAAATTCAGTTTCCTCTTTCCTCAATTGAATCACTTGTAACTGGAAGTTAAGTGGCTTCCAATATACTGGAAATTTTTGACAAATTGATATTCCACTCTTTAATAACAGTTCCGCATCATGCATGAATTTGGTTACACTGAACTCTCATTGTTTTGAAATTCCTTTCACTTATTGTGGAGACTTCGTCAATTTCTCCGGCCTTCAGTTGCATGAATTGGCATGTGGTAAATGATCCTTTAGTATGTGTTTTAGTAACAAATATAGCACAGCTTTATCTTCTTGTGAGCTTCTTCCTTGATTGTAGTTTGCAAGAACATATAGACTTGTGGCCAGTTTTCTAACAATAAATGTTTGTATCACTAATATCAAATTTATATTTCACTTATTGTTTCCATGTTGTTGTTGTTTGGTTTTTTTTTTTTTTTTTCGGTAAAACTTTTTGCTTCAATGCTAAATCATAATGTAATCTTACTGAAGACCTAAGCTGGCAGGAGGGCAGGTAAGTATTGCCAGAAGTGCTGCTCTCAAACTACAAATTCAATACTTAAAACCTGCAAATGTGTGCAAGTTACTTAATCTCTCCGAGGCTCAGGATCCTTGTTCATAAAGTGAGGACAGTATCATGTGACTCACTGGGCATTTGCGAGATTAACTAAGACAACATAGATGTTACAGACACTAGACTTTAAAATGATAGTTAATTCTTTTTACCTAATTAAGTGAGAAATCACTGTAATGCACGATGATGGATGCATAGAATCATAGCTTCATGGAAGTTTGTTGCTAGAAGAGACATTTAGCAGATATTCTCTGATATATCTTCCTCATTTAATAACGGAGTATGTTAGTCTCCAGGGCTGCTATAACAAAGCACTATAAATTTGGTGGCTTACAAGAGAAATGTATTCTCTCACATTCTGGAGGCCTGAAGACTGAAATTAAGGTATTGGCAGGGTCATGCCCCCTCCAAAGGCTCTGGAGAAAATCTTGCATTGCCTTTCCCAGCTTCTCATGGCTTCTGGTGTTCCTTATCACTCTAATCTCTGCCTCTGTTTTCACACGATCTTCTTTGTGTTGCTGTATGTCCTCTCCTTTCTTATGAGGACACCAGTGACTGGATTTATTGCCCATGCAGAAAATCCAGCATGTATATTCAGCATGATTTCATCTTCAGATCCATAGCTAACTGCATCTGCAAAGACTACTTCCAAGTAAGGTCCCAGTCTAAAGTTTCAGATGCTCACAGATTTTGAGGAGATACTATTCAACCTATTACAGTGAGGGAACAAGTTTTACTGAAATAACATTTAAAATAGGACAAATTTATAACTTGAATATTTCTTCTTCTTCTTCTTCTTTTTTTTTTTTTTTTTTTTTTTTGGTCATTTTAGGGCTGTACCCACGGCATTTGAAGGTTCCCAGGCTAGGGGTTGAATCAGAGCTGTAGCTGCCGGCCTACACCGCAACCACAGCAGTGTGGGATCTGAGCCTCATCTGCCACCTACACCACAGCTCACGGCAATGCCAGATCCTTAACCCACTGAGCAAGGCAGGGATGGAGCCCTCGTCCTCATGGACACTAGTCGGGTTCATTAACCACTGAGCCACGACAGGAGCTCCGTAACTTGAATATTTCTATTTGAGTGTTAAAGATGTCTTATTTTTTCCATCTCTGTATTCTCAGTGGTAGCCTGTAAGAACATACATCTTTAGTTTTATGAGGTGTGAGTGGCAACTGAAGACAGCAGGCTGAATATCGAGCAAAGGACAAAGCAGATGTAATATATTTAAACTGAGTAGAGCATACAGTTCACACAATCCTCTAACTGCCCCATTCCTGGGAATTTCTCACTGGTCATGCTTCCCTGCAAGTTTCAGCCTCTACCCATGCTACTCATTCCCACTGGTTCTCTGCTTATCCTTATTCCTTCATTTTTTCCCCTGAATTGTCTTCTTCTTGGACTCCTTTTAAATTCAAACCCCTATATTAGTTTCCTATTGTTGTAACCCATTACCACAAACTTAAGTGACTTCAAACAGCACAAAGCTATTTTCTTACAATTCTCTAGGAGAGAATTCATTTCTTTGCCTTTCCAACTTCTAGAGGTTGCCCACACACCTTGGCTCCTGGCTCCATTCCTCCACCTTCAAAGCCAGTGATGGCAGGTTAGGGCTTTCTCAAGCTGCACACGCTGACCTCCACTTCTGTTGTCACATCTCCATTTATAAGGATCTTTCTGATTACACTGAACCTGTCCAGATAATCCAGGATAATCTCCCCTTTTCAAGATCCTTAATTAGATCTGCCAAGTTCATCTTGCCATGTAATATCCAAAGTTTTCATGGATTTGGACCTGGATATTTTGGGGGGCTATTACTTTGCCTACAACACCCCCTCATCTTTTCAAACAGATCATTGTAGCTCTCCATCCTCCAGACTGACCTGCATGTGAAAGGCTCATTAAACAAAGGGTCTTGCCCTTTAAATGCTTTGAGATTTCTACCTTTATCTTCCTCCTCCCCTTTTAGTTGTTACAGATGAAAAATACAGTAAGAAGATTAAGTTTTTTAAAAAAAGATTGTTTCCCACTGAAATAAATTTTCTCCCCTCAGCTCCCTTACTCATCAAAAGGTCAAAGTGGTAATAGAGTTTGGATTTATTATTTTTTTTTTTTTTTGTCATTTCTTAGGCCGCTCCCACGGCATATGGAGGTTCCCAGGCTAGGGGTCGAATCAGAGCTGTAGCCGCTGACCTACACCAGAGCCATAGCAATGCAGGATCCGAGCCATGTCTGCGGACCTACACCACAGCTCACGGCAACGCTGGATCGTTAACCCACTGAGCAAGGGCAGGGATAGAACCCGCAACCTCATGGTTCCTAGTCGGATTCGTTAACCACTGCGCCACGACGGGAACTCCCAGAGTTTGGATTTTAAACAATATTTATTTCTACTACATTCCATTAAATGATTATGTGAAAATTCTCTTTTAGTCAGTTGTTATATTCTAGAAATTATAGACTTTTTTTTTTTAATGCCTTAAGTAGCAGAGCTAAGAAAGTGCAATTTCCAATGAACGCATTTTTTTTTTTTTTAATTTTCCCACTCTACAGCAAGGGGATCAAGTTATCCTTACATGTATACATTACAATTACATTTTTTCCCCACCCTTTGTTCTGTTGCAACATGAGTATCTAGACAAAATTCTCAATGCTATTCAGCAGGATCTCCTTGTAAATCTATTCTAAGTTGTGTCTGATAAGCCCAAGCTCCAGATCCCTCCCACTCTCTCCCCCTCCAATCAGGCCCAATGAATGCATTTTTATATCTAGAGATACATCAATAGAGTCTGGCTAAATATATTTTAAACTAAATAAAATTTTTTAACCCTTAAGATGTCCATAAATGTTTTTTTCCATTTCTAAGTACACAGACCTTTTAGAGTACCTGTTCCCAGTGAGGACAGAAAAGAGACTTATTAAAGCCTGAATAAGAGGTTAAAGAAAGTTCATTCAGGCCAATTCACTAAATATTATTAGATTAGGCTTCACAGGAAAGATCCTAAAGTGAGATATGAGGAGAGGGAGAGTTGAATGGATCAGAGAAGATCTTAAGTTTTTTAAAAAAGTCACTGTTGACAACACAAGATGATTGTAAGTAATAAATGCATCCACAATATGATATTCTGTAAGAAAAAGAGGCACATATCTTTTTCTAATTTGTTCTGTTTCTGGAACAAACTGAAAAATCATGTTCCATTCCAAGAAACACCACTTTAAGAAGGACTTGGACAAGCTGGGGCACATCCAGGGCAGAACACAAAGGGTGGGAAAGACTCTGGGGACCATAAAATATGAAAATAGTCTAAAAGTAGCAGTTGCTGACCTGGAAAAGGTAAGGACAGTGGATGTGTGCAGTCTTACAGGACTGAACTATTGCCAGACAGGTGGGGCAATAGATTTAATCAGTTGGCAACTTTAGCAGGCCATTCCTCTGGTCCTTCCACACTACTGCCCAGATGATTTTCAAAACACAAACCTCAATGTGTTTTTAACTGCTATTACTCCCCCATGAGGAAGCAGGCATGTAGCCAGTATCTGGGCCAATTAAGGGGGTTTGAGCATCTGAGAAGGACCTGATAGGACCCAAACCCCAATCAGACATTCTGGGGAGCTGGATGGCCACAGGAAGAGCTAAAGGCCATCACCAGCAATTATGATGACCCTCGTGACAACAGCTCACAGCCCTAATCAAAGATCCTAAAACATGCCACTTTTCTTCTCACACTTCTATGCTTCTGTTTACAAAGTTTCCTCTCACTGGAAGGTAGTTGTGTCACACTAACTTCCTATTGTCCTATAGGACCGAAATGAAGTTTTACCATGTCTGAAAGCTTTCCCTGAGGATCACTTCCATTTTTCCCCAGATGAGTTGGGTGTTCCTCCTCTATATTAAAATACTACTTTGCACAAACTTTTCATAGAAAATACTGAGTTGGAGTTCCTGTCGTGGCTCAGTGGAAATGAATCTGACTAGCATCCATGAGGTTTGATCCCTAGCCTTGCTCAATGGGTTAAGAATCTGGCATTGCTGTGAGCTGTGGTATAGACTGCAGACTCAGCTCAGATCCCATGTTGCTGTGGCTGTGGTATAGGCTAGCAGCTGTAGCTCCAATTCAACCTCTAGCCTGGGAACCTATATATGCTGTGGGTGCAGCCCTAAAAAAAGAAAAGAAAAGAAAGTACTGAATTGCTTTGCAGCCACTGACTTACTTAACAGCAGGACATACAAGCCTAAGATGGGGAACATTGTACAGGAGGGGGCATTTATTTGCACAAGCTGATGTGCATGAAGAAGAAGGGACTGTGAGGAGGAGGTTTTGAACGTCTGAGCCTAGTGGCCAAGATGGAAGAAAGGTGTGGAAATCAAAAGGACAGCTTAATGGCTAGCCCTCAGTCTGGGGTCTGATTCCTAAGCCTGGCCCAGACATTAAGTTTGAGTCCTATGGAAAAAGAAGGACTGCAGACAAAAGCTTTAGAAACTAAGAGTCCTTTAAAAAAATGAAGTACATGCAGGGCTGATTAAGGGCCAGGCAACAAAGTATAACACATAGTAGGGAAAGTGAACCTTCTTCCCACTTCTCCATTAATTATGCATCCTTGTTTGGATTTGGAAAGGCCACCAGTGCATCTGAGACAGGGCCAGGGGAGCTGTGGCACAGGGCTGGTGAAGAGTCCAGTTATGCTCACGGGAATTCTTTTTTTTTTTTTTTTTTTGCTTTTTAGGGCTGCACCCATGGCGTATGGAAGTTTCCAGGCTAGGGGTCAAATTAGAGCTGCAGCTGTCAGCCTAAGCCACAGCCACAGCCAAATCAGATCCGAGCCAGGTCTGCAACCTATGTTACAGCTTGTGGCAAACCCAGATCCCTGACCGACTAAGCAAGGGCAGGGATCAAACCTGCATCCTCATGGATGCCAGTCAGATTCCTTTCCACTGAGTCACAATGGGAACTCCCTGCTCACAGGAATTCTGGAGAGGACCAGGAAGCCCATGTCCAGCAAGATATCACTCTACCATGTTTAAAAGGAGAGGATTTAGGGATGAGCACTTGGAAGAAATGATGAGTGAGCAAAAAAAAAAAAAAAAAAAGAATTTAATCTTGTGGATTCCCAAAGCTACTTTAAGAGCAGTTTTTGCAAAGGGGCCTTGTTCTTAAACTACAAGGGAGAAATGACCAAACAGCTAAGTATAAATGATCACTGTTACTGTGACTCTATTTATAGCCATGGTCTGGAAGCCTGGTGAAATCTGGTTATGGTTATATTATATTCTTATCCTATCCTATTATATTTTTATTCTTATCCTATCTTACCCCTGTCCATTGGCCTTTAGATCTTGAAGGGCAGAGACTGCTGATATATATTAAAAAAATCTCCAGAGCCCCATTACCTATCAGAGGACCTAGCACAGAATAATACTCAACATAAGGCCATTGAATGAAGAAACAAAATTAACGAAGGGATAACTATCTCCAGTGGACAAATTTAGGACAAACAGGTAGAAGGTAGAATAATGTGATTCAACATAAAATTCCTTTCCAATCATTAGAATTCCCTATCAGTAGAAAAAGCTGATGTGATACAGTGAGAATCTTATCACTAAAAAAAGTCATCAAGGATGTCCCAGAGGAGGTACATGCCTCATGGAGAGAGAAATGGATCAAATCATTTCCAATTCTCAAATTGTTTGGTATTAGTTACATGGAGACCAAGAGGAGAATGGCCATGACAAATGAGTTAGCCACATAAGACAGTAGGCAGAAATGATGAGTCAGCAACAAAACTGGTTTTTGCTGTTTTTTTTTTTTTTTAAGTCTTCAAGGACTGTCTATAAAAATCAGCAAGCCTTAAATCAGAGTTCATCAGAATTAAAATCGAGCCCTGAAACACTGTTGCATGAAGCCACAGACATTATCTTCAAGAGTCATCCCATTATAACTCTGAATGATATCCAGAGGACTAAGGCATCTAATGGACATTATCTATAGGGAAGATGTTAAGTGATGAAAGGTTAAAGGAAAGATTTACAACATGCTGAGAGCAGGCTGTGATTTGTAGACTCATAGCCTGTTTCAATATCTCTTCCGCGGCCACTGGTGAAGTAAATGCTAGAGCCACTTGTCTTTATTCCTTTAACTTCCAGTAAATGACCAAAGGATCCCACATCCACAAGATGGAAAGAGGAAAATTACTAGACAATGCAGGAAAGGTCTTCTGAGTTAAATGAACATTCTACACAAAGGTCACAGATAGAAAAATGGAGCATATGAGTTGATAATGTCAAAGTTCAAAGGCACTTTTCAAATGTCTCTTTAAAAAAAAACCTAACCTTTTTTCTTTCTTTCTTTTTTATTATCAGAAAGTTTGCCAAGGGCAGTCAGGGCCTTGGGTCATTTCCTTTTGACATGGAAGTTCTCTCAGCATTAGAAATAATCGAAAGACCAGAAATATTTAACTCTGCAGTTACCATGAGGACACATTCAATAGGTTTTTTTTTTTTTTTTTTTTTTAAAGAGCATTAATGAAGCATGTTTTAAAAACTCCATAAAGCTTTCCCCCCTCATATAGGAGAGAGATAAACTATGTGAAGCCATATCTAGCTAAAGGAGTAAGTATGAATAGATATTTTTGAATGTATTTCATGTTATTTTACATGAAATTTTTAGGAAAATGGTTAAACCCACCACTAGAAATACTCTATGTCTAAATCTTTTTTAGGTATAGATTAGCTGATATTAAATATAGATGTGCTGTGAGCCACACGGGAACTAGAGACTCTCATACTGAGTGAAGTAAGTCAGAAAGAGAAAGGCAAAAACCGTATGATATCACTTATATCTGGAATCTAACACACGGCAGAAATGAACTTTTCCACAGAAAAGAAACTCATGGACTTGGAGGACAGACTTGTAGTTGCCGAGGGGGAGGGAGTCGGATGGACTGGGAAGCTGGGGTTAATAGAGGCAAACTATTGCATTAGGAATGGAGAAGCAATGAGATCGTGCTGTATGGCACTGGGAACTATATCTAGTCACTTATGATGGCACAGGACGGAGGATAATGTGAGGAAAAGAATGTATATGTATATGTGTATGTTTGACTGCCTCACTTTGCTGACAGTAGAAAGTCGATAGAACACGTAAACCAGCTAGAATGGAAAAAATAAAAATCATTTTAAACAATAAGAAAAAAATAAAGACGTGAACATAAATATGTTTTTGTGAAAACAAAAGGCTCTTACAAAAGGCCTCCCTCCCCTATTTTAAGGTACTATTTATAAACAGTAAAGTGTATCCTTTTTAAGTGTACAGTTCTGCATGTTTTGACAAATTTAGTTTAACTGCCACCACAAGACGTAGAACAGTTCCTTCACAACACCAACTCCCCCAGTAAACCTTTCTCTCCATCTCCATACCCTCATTTGTGTATCACTATAATTTTGCCTTTTCAAGAATACTCTGTAAGTGGAATTATACAGTATGTAGCAAAGGACTCAAATTTCACATACTTGATAAAAAATGAAGCAACTAAAGTGTCTGTTTTGATGTACTGATTTCTATTTTCTGAACTTAAAGGCAATAACAGACATATGAAATCAAATTACCCTCCACTATTACATCTTGAAACAGGTATTACCCAGGGAGCCTTCTAAATATATAGATCTTTAGCATTTCACTTTTGACATACTGAATCAAAATCACTCATGCGGGTTCTGAGAATTTAGTTTTTATTCAGTTCTCCAAGCTTGATTCTGATTGATCCAGTCAGATTTGGGACATATTAATCCAGCAGACATTCACTATATAAGATGAATCAGCAGACTATAAATTATGTGTGGCAATGGGATCCAAATTCAATGCTGAGGAGGGTCTTATGTAGGTGACCTTGTCCTGAGATGTGACACCACTTACTGGCTGCAGGGCTTCAAAGAAGTCACTTAAGCTGGAGTTCCCATCGTGGCGCAGTGGTTAACGAATCCGACTAGGAACCATGAGGTTGCGGGTTCGGTCCCTGCCTTTGCTCAGTGAGTTAACGATTCAGCGTTGCCGTGAGCTGTGGTGTAGGTTGCAGACGCGGCTCGGATCCCGCGTTGCTGTGGCTCTGGCGTAGGCCAGTGGCTACAGCTCCGATTCCACCCCTAGCCTGGGAACCTCCATATGCCGCGGGAGCGGCCCAAAGAAATAGCAAAAAGACAAAAAATAAATAAATGAATAAAAAAATGAATAAATAAATGTCTAAAAAAAAAAAAAAAAGAAGTCACTTAAGCTCACTGAACCTTGGCTTTCTCCTCTGTCATGCCTGGGTAACAATGCCTACTCCATCGGTTATTTGAGGGAATTCAATGCATGTCAAGCATTTAGAATAGTGCCTGGCATACTCAGCATTCAATGCATGGAAGCTGTTTATCTTGCTGGTATTATCATCATTGGTATTATTATCATCATGCTGTCCTAAATGCTTTACTTGTCTTTCACCATTTTTATGCATTTTGGTCAATTTCACTATTTTTCAGTCCTTCTTCTAGAGGTGACCAAAATAAAGAGAAATCCATTTTTGTAGCAGCCCAACTATTATTCAGGGTAGCAGAAAACTAATAGAAATTCACTGATTGTCCTCACCTCTCCCTTTCACCCTGCTATGGCCACAAAGATTGTAAATTGGTAAATGGGAACAAAAAGTGAATTACCGGAAACTCTTCCCCCCCCCAAACGGTTATTATTGGCCAGACACAAGCAAACAAAAGGAAGGAGAATAAACAAAGGTCTAGAACAAAGCAAAAAAAAAAAAAAGTTATCTATGTAGTTAGAGAACATCTAAAAATTGACTTTATTCATTGGCAGTTTTAGATGTATATACATATATTTTTATGCTATAGTTTTTATTTAAGCCCTGAAATACAGAAGAATGATGATATTTGGCTGTACTTGCTGATCTAAAGAAAGAACAACTCCTGTCCTCAAAAATTAGGCAATGCTGCCAACATCAAGGACCAAAGATGAGGATTAAAGACAAAACAGAAACTCACAAGCCTTACCTGTTTTCAGCATCGGCACTGCACTTTGGGGACATCAATTCGAAGGATTTGGTGAACTTCACCACCTGCCGCATAGAAAGACAATAAAACCGAGTCAATTAAAGCTTTCTCACAGTTTACAATAATGCAATAAACACTTTTCATCTTTATAATGACTGTTACAATAAGTGGAGATTAAAGAGAGATTTTAAGTAGAGAAATCCCAAGGGACAAGAGAAAATTCTATCTTATATTTTGCACTTCTTGTACTTCCTGTATTTCTTGCATGGCATGAATTGCTGAAGTTTTAGTACATCTCTAAATATGTTTATACTTTTAAATTGAGGTGTAAAGATCCTGTGGTGGTCAGGCAAAGGGACACCTCATTTGAAAATAATTGTTTTTCACTGCCCTCCTAACAACCCAGCCACCATCCATGGAGAACCTGGTAGATATAAAACATCCTTCAAAAAAGACGGCCTTCGTCAACCCCAGATTCCTGAAGTTACTGTCCCTGGCTTATTATTGTTCTCAGATGAATGTTTTTCTGCTACCCCAAAGGGTAACAAAGAGGAAGACACTTTCTTCAAAGATTATCCCTAATGTAGACACTTCCTCCCTTACTTTTCCAGGGAAACCACCATTCCCAGTGCAAGAGCCTAATCAAGGCTTATTGCACTGAAAGGGAGTTTATGGGCACAGAAAACGCAAAGGTAGTTATTTTTATCATTAGCTACTATTGAGTTCTTACTACAAACTGGGTCCTATAAGTTTCTTCGACTATTTAATTTCCCTGTTACAACTCTATAAAGTGGGGGTTTTATCTTCAGTATATAGATGAGAAAACTAACCTATAATTTTTAAGAAACTTGTACCATTTTACACAACTAAATGGGGTGACAGGGACTAAAGCAAGTCTTCATGGCTCTCAGGTGGCAGTTTTTTTCAACAACACTAAAAATGTCGAGTAGGAAAGGCCCCATCTCTGGCCTTCTTTTGACAAGATATACCACATGATAGAAAAATGAGTCCCTATACTGAAAGGAGTCATCTGAATGTCACTGGATGCTTCCAAGGTTGACATTTAGATTTGCCTTAGACAGATGCAGTCATGCTTCAAAGGCCGTTTAAATTAACCACTTATAAGGAATTGATGTGCACTTGAGAAAATGATTTGGAAACTGGGAATAGATTAAATATTAAAACAGTTTTATCAGTAAGGTAATGAACCCAAACTAAGAAAATGCAACATTAGGAAAAAGATAAGAGAAAAGAAAAGCCCATCACAAAGAAAATTGTGTGTGACTAGCTGAATGCAATGACAATAGCTCAACTAAAAGGAAATACCCTTGACAACTATAGGACATATTTCATTTCATAGTCTAATGTGAACCAGCCTTTACAAAATCACTCATGGTGGCAAATTTTATTTTCCAAAGATGGTCCTATTCCACATTCTTCTCCACAATATGACCCTGCCACTCTCCTACCAAGTGGTTGGGTCTCTGTTTCCTCTGCTTGAATGTAGGTGGGCTTAGGACCACTACAATGAATAGAATATATAGAAGAGATGGTATGTGCTTTCTGAGGTTGTCATAAAAGGCAATGCATCTGACCAAATATTTGTGCCTGGAACCCTGAGTCACTATGTAAGAAGCCCAATCTCCCAGAAGCCACCATACTGAAAGAGAGCCAAGCATACATAGGAGTCACATGCAGATGCTCTGGTCAGCAGCTCTGGTCTGCAAGCCATCCCAGTCCAGGTGCCAGACATATGAGCAAACAAACCTCCAGATGATTCCAATTCCCAGCCATTAAGTCACCCCCGATTTCCATATTTTTCCAACTGTGGCCCCAGATAGCCTGAAAAGTGGCAAACCACCCTGGCTATTCCCTCTCTAAATTCCTGATTCACAGGATCTTTGAGCATAATAATATGGTTGGTTTAAGACTCTCACTTTTGGGAGTTCCTGTTGTGGCACAGTGGTTAACGAATCACTCATGGCCCTAAAAAAAAGCAAAATAATAATAATAATAATAATAAAAGGGTATATCTTTTAATATTTTAACCTGACAGATAAGATTAGATGCTCCAGTATTACTAAGAATTCATTTGGGGAGTTCCCATCGTGGCGCAGTGGTTAACAAATCCGACTAGGAACCATGAGGTTGCGGGTTTGGTCCCTGCCCTTGCTCAGTGGGTTAAGGATCCGGCATTGCCGTGAGCTGTGGTGTAGGTTGCAGACGTGGCTCGGCTCCCGCGTTGCTGTGGCTCTGGCATAGGCTGGTGGCTACAGCCCTGATTCGACCCCTAGCCTGGGAACCTCCATATGCCGTGGGAGTGGCCCAAAGAAATAGCAAAAAGACAAAAAAAATAAAATAAATAAATAAAAAAAAGAATTCATTTGGCTTACATTTCTTTAAAAATTACTGATAAGAATGCTTTATAACTCTGAAAGGACAGATGCTAATTTATGAAAAGCTGATATGGAGTTGTAATTGGGGGAGTAAGTTCCCTTAGTGGGGTCTTTGAGATCTTTAACATGGCCACTGAAATTACACATGAAAGGCACACGAAATTCAAGGATATATTATATTCACTGGTCCTAGAGAGAGGATATAGCATGCCCAAAGGACTGCATAAAATCACCCAAAGCTCTAAGTTTGGTCACTGCAGGTAGCGAGAGAGCAGAGCAAGGACCCATGGGTAAGTGCCTTTATTAAGGGTCATAGGTGGAGGAACTCATGGTACTCAGGAAGCATTCCCCTTGGGTAATTTTAGTGTTACCGGGTCTACATGGAAAGGAGAGAAGGGGTGAAATGAGGAAGTCATGATGAAGCTTATGGCTTGAACATACATGTTGAGGATGAGTACCCAGAAATGGGTAACAACTAGGAAGAAGCTCAAAGCAAGCAGGGCAAGTGCTGTCCCTCAGAACCACTGAGGCAACCAAGAACAACTTGACATTACAAAAATGATTTTTGTCCTAGAGCAATGCAAATGGATTTTATCCAAGCAGAAATTCTGTGCGGTAGAAAAGATAAGCCCACAGTTACAATTTTATTGCCCTGGCTGATAGAAGCCATTTTAAAAATCTAACCTAGCAATCTTGTGCCAGTATTCTGTCAGTGCCAGTTTTAGAATTGACTACTACTATGCTGGCTTCTTTCACTAATGAGTTAACGATATCTTTGATACTTGCTTGTTTTAAATTTGCGCAAGGGTCTGGTTTTTAACTTTTTGAAAACTGTTATTTGACAAAACAAATATATACTGAGTGTCTGTATATGTGTCAAGTTGTGCCATAGGCACAGGGCTACACAAGTGAAAGTTTAAAAAAAAAAAATTCCTACATGCATGGAGCTTCCTTCATAGTCAGGAGCTTAATTTTTCCTTGGCTCATCAAAACCAGTGCTCCATGGAATAAAAGGTAAACTTGTGCCTTCCATACCTTAAGAAACAAACCCGGAAAATGTCCAGAGACTGAAAGAGAATAAAGCTCTTTTAAGAATTTTTAAAAACCGGAGTTCCCATCGTGGCTCAGTGGTTAACAAATCCGACTAGGAACCATGAGGTTGTGGGTTCGATCCCTGGCCTTGCTCAGTGGGTTAAGGATCCAGCATTGCCATGAGCTGTGGTGTAGGTTGCAGATGCGGCTTGGATCCTGCATCGCTATGGCTCTGGCGTAGGCCGGTGGCTACAGCTCCGATTCAACCCCTAGCCTGGGAACCTCCATATGCCACAGGAGCGGCCCAAGAAATGGCAAAAAAAAAAAAGAATTTTTAAAAACCCTCTGAGGGATAGAAGCTTACAAGAAATGGAATAAAAAATCCTGAAATCTTGACTATAAAAGTTGTAGATCTAGAATCCAAAGAGAATGGATAAGATAAACAAGTACTTCAATGCAGTGTCAGATGTTTGACCTCTTAAAATGTAAAAGGGACTTTTTAAAGCTACCAAAAGGAAGAAATTTTTTTTTCTAAAATGGCAGAACTTTTTATTCTAAACTTTATCACATGCTGAAAAGAAAAACAGAGTCAAACACTGTGTTTGATTTCTTTTGTTTTATAGTCTAAATTCACGTTTAATGAATAAAGAGAAAATCAAAGATTATGCATCTTTCGACTTTAGACCTTGTGTCATGGAAGGTACTAGTTGTGTTTCTTAGCAAAGCAGACTATGGTATCCTGATCAAAGTCAGATTCTGGATTCCTGAACCATGTATGTAGTAAAGAAATAAGCTTGCCCAAAGAAAGGTCTGATCTTTGCCTTTGGCTCCTGGGAGGTAACTTCTAAATCCTTGGAATTTCCAGTCTTGATAAAATTGTTTGTTTACATGGGTGCCTTGGGCCAGCCAGAGAGTAACAATGTAACTTAGAGTGGGGGCTTTGAGGCTCAGGGACAATTTGATTTAGGGCTGAGGCTTTGGGTCATGTGATATCAGTTGATTTTGGGAAGACATGGAGACTGAGGGCAGCTATGTGGGTGGCCAAATAGGTTTTACTTATCAAGACCCAACAAAGACTCTGGATGCCAAGCCTTGGGTGACTCTTCCTAGTGGGCAAAATATTCACATATCACTTCTGGGAAAAGTTATGCTTTCCATCACTCTGTGGAGAGATGACAACTGGAAGAATCACTTCTGGGACCTTCCTCCTTCTCTGCCCATGCATCTCTCCCTTGGCTGACTTTAATTTGTAGCTTTTCCTATAATAAACCATAACCATGTGCATAACAGTTTTCAGTGAGTAATGTGAGACCTAGCAAATTGTTGAGTTTGAGGGTGGTCTTGGGAACTCTTCAGCTTGTACTTGATATCAGAAGTGAGGGCAGTATTATAGACGATGTTCTCTAACTTCACACCTTGTATGATAATTCTTAGGTTCCTGTGCCTTTGAGGAAAAATAAGAATAACACTAATGTTGACTTGTCTTTTGTCTAAATACTGATTATTTGATGTGTATCAAGTACCAGATAGCATGGAGAAGTACAAAAGAAATAGTAACTTCTAAAGAATTAATATTTTAAAGGGGAATTTTTTTAAACTTAAGGGTAAGAAAAAATTTCTTGGTCTGTTGATGTGCTCCTTTTACTAAACCAAAATATTTATAAAATCTATTAATTTTTTTTTTCTTTTACCTTGGCTGTTGGTAGGCTTAGAGAAAAACCTTTAGGTTCAAAGTTGTATCTTTTTTGCAGCAAAATTTGGTTTTGACTTTGTTGATTTGATTTAGTTCTGCAGCATCTACTTTCCCTTTATCTCTTTTTATTTATAATTTCCCCTTCATTTTGCTATGTGTCTGGCATACAATAAGCATGCAGAAAATATCTGCTTACTATGAATTTGTAATTTTTGCTGATTGAGTAAAAGTATAAACAAAAAGGAGATGAAGCATTTATATACTTGAAAAATGTATAAGGTATATAAAAATACTTTTACACATGAAATAACATAAATTTGCTTACATAAAACTAATCACAGTTGAACAAAGACATTTTGGGCCATTAAGTTGTGTAAAAGAGTTCTTGTCAGAGGTGTGGGAAGGGAATCTGGAATGGTAAGAAAGAGAACTACAATAGTTAAGAGTCTACAGCTGATAGCAAACAATGTAAGAATAAAAGACAAGCAGGCTTGAGTCCCATCAAGAGAATGATAAAATATAAGCAGAGCAATGAAACTGAAGACGAACCCCAGCTGACTGTAAGCCAGCTAAGGTCAAGGAAGGGCAAAACATCTACCTTGGCTCCATAAGGTATATAAAGTTAGGCTGGTTCCATGCCATCAGACTATGAAGGCCTTCAAAAACATCCTAGAATAAATCTAAGATTTGGCAGAAATCCTGGTTGAATCATATATTCAGAAATACAAGGCTGCTGGTGGAATCCCTTTACAGATTCTCTGAATTTGGGGCAAACTGAGATTAGGCTAAGAAGAAAATTAATCCTCAAAGTCACCCCAATATTGAGCTCTTAAGGTAACAAACACATGGGCCTTGGGCCTTGGGCCTTGAAGATAGCAAGATGAATAGCAAAGAAGTATTATAATTCTGGGGCTCTGCTTGTCTCCTTTTCCTCCAGAATAGGGGTTGGCCAAAAACTCTGTTGGCCAAATCTAATGGTGGGACCACAATCTGTTTTTACAAATAAAATTTTATTTTAATAGAAGCCATTCATTAATTTAAATATTATCTATGTCAGCTTTTCACTATGGCAGTAGAGTTGAATGGTTAGAACAGAGACCATACGGAACAAAAAGCCTAAAACATAGATTTGCTGGCCCTTTACCAAAAAAAAAGTTTCCTAACTTCTGGTCCAGAGCCATCTCTGAGTCAAGTCAATTAGTTATGTTCTGCTAAAATGCTAATGGCTAATGATAGATTAATGTATTTGTATTCCCATGTAATTTATCTAGAGTTCAGAAAAGAGATTCCTGGAGTCAAAATCTTCTCATCTGAAACAACACTGTAATGATACAAATTTTAAGCACCAGGGTGAGTGATGTGGGGTGTAATTGAAGACATACATATATTCCACTTGTCCTGGGACCATTCCACCCTAATTAAGCATGTTGTCATGGAACAATTATTAAAATTACTCCCTTTCACTCTCAAAAATATCTTTGTTTGAAAAGCAAAACTCTAAGCAGCCATGCCTCAATTTATATTCTTAAAAGGAATTTATTAAAAATATAATGCATCCAAGTAGAAATTTATTTATAGTCAGACACCTGCCTGGGTTAAAAAAAATGAAACAGCTAAAATATTTTGATGCAATTTCATGGGATATATAGTATCACTGTGGAGATTATGACCAATAAAAAATAGATGGAAGCATACATAAAGGAATAAAATTCATGTTTTATTCTTGACTTGGACAGATTGAATTCCTTAGTTTCATTAATTTTTAAAAATTTATTCTCTAATTCCAATTCTGATTTTATTATAGATATACTAAATGAACATAAATAAATAAATGCACACACTCATATGAACTAAGTAAAAAGAGAATCTTATAAGAGAACTATCAGAAGTGGTTTATAGGTCATTGAAATTGAACAAGTGGTTCCAAGCTCCTCTGGCTGTTGATCAACTCTGGGCATTACACCCTGGGGAAGGCAGTACACATGCCACAGTGAAGTAAACAAAATATCCCCAAGCATCTCTGACTGTTCTTTGGAAAAGCTCCATGGACAGAAGTCTTTTTGATTTGGATGTTTATCAAGCACTAGTTGGTCTGATTTCTGTTTTGTTTTTTTTTTAATTTAAAAACAACTTAAAAACAAAAACTACGCTCAAATAGACAGTTCTGCTACTATAAAGAAAATAGGAACTATCTAATAAATAATTTTTGTTGTTGTTAGAGTTTTCTTAATTCCTATTTTTCCATAGGAGGATTACTATACAGGGCAAAGGAATGAATAAAATGATCAGCCACTGCCATCCTTATTGATAAATTCCTCACTTATATTGATGAGTAATTTATTCACTCAATCAACATTTACCAAATACTTTGGGTACCAGGCACTGTTACAGGCTCTGGAAATAGCAAGGAGACTAAACCATGTCCTCCCCTTGAACTCATAACATAGTACAGAGGAGAAAACAGTTCACAAAGGTGTAATTCCACCATAATATATGATCAAAGATTCTACAGTGCACAGAGGAGGGTTCCGAAGAAGTTTTCATGTGAACTATGTCCTAAAGGGGTAGCAAGCATACTCTGGGCTGAAAAGTGGGGTAAGTTTCCCAGGCTGTGGGTTTAAGTCAGTCAGTTTTGCCAAAACTCAAAATGGTTTAACTGAAACTAATTCACTTAACGGTCTAGGTACAGAAGCATGGGCAAGGTTTTTTTAAAAACCAATAAGGAATGGTGAGGTTCCCAGGGACTAGACACTCCGGGAGGTAGTTAACACCCCTAGATCTGAGGGGACACAGGAGAGAGTGAGGAAGAGAAGAAGAAAGAGGAAGGGAGGGAATAATGTTATTGGTGCCCTGGAGGAGCTGGAGCCATGGAGAGGGGCCTTGGAAGAATCCAGCCACCTTTAAACTGGCAGAGAAAATGACAACCCCGATCACTCTCTCCTTCAGTTCTTAAACCTTCTGGTGATCCTCCTGCTTCAAATTCAACTGGAAACCAGAGGACAAGAAAGCCCAAGTAGTGCAGTACATAGAGATCAGCCTTCAAAGGCACTGAGCTAAAGAGAGAAAATCAGCACTAGATGGGGGAGGCAGGGTTTGCAGAGAATAGTCAGTACAGTACAGAGTCAATAATGTTGAACTTTACCTGAGCCCCACTCCCCCAAGACAGTCTAGTGATGATGAACTAGTCCTACTGCTTTGTCTTCCAGACTGGCTAACCTCAAAGGACTACCCTGCCCTAGAATATTCCAAAATAAGACCTGTCTCGACACTTTCTTGTGACTCCTCTAGGATGCACAAATGATAAGTTAATTCCTTTGTCTATAAGCTTCTGTAACAACACAACCACCCTTCTTTTTCTTTGAGATGTTCCTCATAAATGGACATTCTTCCTATTGCATTAGCCCAGATGAAATTATCTCCTTAATTGTTTGGTACATTTTGTCTTTCACAGGAATGGTATATGCAAAGAGAGGCAAATACATGCATAGGCTGACCTTGCGAAGGAGAGGTAGAGGAGGAAGAAAGGGAAGAGCAAGGCTGATGACCAGAGAGGGAAGCTAAAAGCTGAGTTGAGAGTAGAGGTAATGGGCATTGTATGTTGGGGCAGGTTGAACATTTTTGTACAGGCAACATACCAAGTGTTTTGAAGCATGGAAGAGGCAGATGCATGTTTTAGAAAGACAACTAGAAGTTACATTAAGAATTGTTGGAAAAGGAGTTCCCATCATGGTGCATCGGAAATAAATCCAACCAGGAACCATGAGGTTGTGGGTTCTATCCCTGGCCTCACTCAGTGGGTTAAGGATCCGGCGTTGCCGTGAGCTGTGGTGTAGGTCGCAGACATGGCTTGGATCCTGTGTTGCCATAGCTGTGGCGTAGGCTGGCAGCTGTAGCTCCGATTTGATCCCTAGCCTGGGAACCTCCATACGCTGCGGGTGTGGCCCTAAAAAGAAAAGAAAAAAAAAAAAAAAAAAAAAAAAAAAAAGGACCAGTGCCCTATTTGCAAGTAAAGAAATGAATGCAGAGGAAAATTTCCAGGCAAGAGATTAGTAAATTCGGAGTAAAGACAGTGGTGGATGGGTGGGAAAGAGGGGATACAAACGTTTCAACATAGAAGTAGCAGAACTTAGAGACAACTGAATGTATATGGTAAGAAACACTGAGCAGTTACTGTGTTTTTTATCTTGAGTTACTCATTACATGATCATTCTATTAACTGAAATAGGAAACTCAGAAGTGATAAATATTTGGAGCAGGATGTGGTGGAGATGGGCAATGGGGACTAAAATTCCAAAGCTGGAGAATTACACATATATAGACATATATATATATTTATAAAATACATATTCACATATATACAAATATTTAACATATAAATGATTAATATGTGAGTTAATATACTGACATATAATTATTAATAAGGTGAGTTGATATATACAAATACATAATATATTAACAATTAATGATGTGAGTATATACATACACACATATAACAGTGATTGGGTAATCATCAGAATTCTTTTAGATATGTTCCATTTTGTATTCTAGAAAAAGTACCTGGAACAAAAATCAAATAGAATTTAAGTTGGTTTCCTTACAGGGAGGAGTAAGTTAAAGAAAGTAAGATGGGAAAATGGAAAAGAAAGTGAAATAGAAAGGAAAGCCTGAAGCAATTTTTACCATCCACTTAGGATAGTGGCTATTTGGGAAAAATCAGATGACATTATCCCCATCTCTTCCTCTCAAGTGTCAGATTCAGGAAGATTATCTACTTCAATGGCTTAATTATATGTGTATTTACATAAGAACCAAGAAGTTAAGGAACGTATTAGCAAACAAGTGAAGCTTGTGCTTCATGCTTTAGAAAATAAACCTCAGAAATGAGCCTCATATTGATAAGCTCAGCTATAAAATACTTCATGGAGTTTTGAGCAATGAAATAGCTGCCAGCCATCAGGATAATCCATGAAAGGAGAACACGAGTAAACACCAGTGCTGAGACAGTGCCTCAGGACAGAAGATTAAAATGTCCACATTCTTGCTTTCCTCGACTAAGCACAAAAAGAAATAGAGACAAAAAAAAAAAAAAAAAGAAAGAAAAAAAAAGAAGTAGAGATGATAGTAAGTATATGAGTCAGAAAAGAACTAAGAGAAGTGACAGAAATTGCTTAGACAGGTTCATGGAATGGAGTAACATTAAGCAAGGAATATTCAGTTCAAAGGACTAACTAGTTCCTAATGTTGACAGGAGCTAGCTATGGAATGGTCTTCCTATTTTTTCAGTCTAGTGGAAAATACCATTGACAAAGTCACTTAAAATTGATTGAAACACTAAAGAAAAGCAAAAGATTGGCAGGAAAGAAGGCTAGAAAGGCATTCCTTATTTCTATTTTTGGCATCCACTGAGTAAACGGATCAGTTCACACCTGACTGCCCAGTTTAAAGACAATGAATGTGGTCTCTAAACACTAAGTTAAGAGCTTGATGAATCAAAGATTCTACAACTACATTTAAATGTTTCTTCTCTCTTTCCTTCAAATGTAGAGAGGTTATGAAATACTACCCACCTGCAATAACCAGCTTTTAGAAATATTCAAATCTCACATGCACACACAATCAAAAGTTTTTGTTTCCAGGAATGATTCTAATAAAATAGAGAAAAGCAAAAGTTACTTTTGGAGGAAGAAAACTGAGCAGATATTTTTTCCCTGAAATGACTTTTTTTTTCCTGATTGTAAAAAGTAGTGCATAGAATGCCAGAAGAGATGGTGCTATAAGTTCATGCTTTCATTATACTGCTCTGTTCCAGAAACAGCAAAGATTCATAAAATACAGGAAGAGAAAGCCAGAAAGATATCTAGAGGTTTGAAGGCAGAGAAAAGAGGAAGAGAGGGGAGAAAAAAAATAAGATCTCTAAAAGCACAAGCTTGAAGACTTAGACCTACTGTGCTCCAAGTCCAGAAACAGGCAGGGACCTTCCAGTTGGGTCTGGGAACTAAAAGTACTCCCTTGAGACAGATGACCTAAGTTCACCTCCGGAAACTAAAACAAGCTGCTTCTGTTTTAGTGTAATATTACCATACAGCAGGAGACCCAAGCCACCAATGTTAGACCTGGTTCTTGATTACCGGCCAAGGAACTGTGCAAGCTATTAGACGGGGGCGGGGGGGGGGGGGAGTTTTACAAGATAGAATGAAAGCCAGCGATGGCACAAACAAACAAAACATTCTCCCATTAAAATGAGTTCCAATCCCAAATTTAAAAAACCTGTAAACAATTATTAATACTGACAACTAAATCAATAACCTACACAACTGGAAAAGATAGTGATAAATCAGTTATGCTGACGATTTGAACACACTTCTATCAGAGAATGACAGGTGAAAAACACACAGACAAAAAATTAAGACTATAAATGATTTAAAGATCTCATTCTTTTTTTTTTTTTTTTTTTTTTAAGGGTCGTACTCGCAGTATACGGAAGTTCCCAGGCTAGTGGTTGAATTGGAGCTGCATCAGGCGGCCTACGCCACAGCCATGGCAATACCAGATCCGAGCCATATCTGTGACCTACACCACAGCTTGTGGCAACGGCAGATCCCTAACCTCTGAGCGAGGCCAGGGATTGAACCCAAATCCTCATGGATACTAGTCAGGTTCATCACCACTGAGCCACGACTCCTAAACTCCCTAAAGATCTTGCTCTTGACTATGGGTCTTGAAGGGAAGTCAGCTAGAAAAAAATTCTTTTGGAAAAGTCTTCCCTCCCTGAGAAAAAGGATATGTAAAAAGAAGTTTCCCTTCTCCTAAAGCACATTTATAGGATTACATGCTGTAGGGGCTGAACCAGCCTACTGCACAATGAGCCTACTGACCACTGACACAAGCACAGGAAAATGAACAGGGTCTGATTCCATCTGTTGCTGCCCCATTCCCAGAACCATCTCCTGCCAAATTTCACATCATGTGACATGCAAATGTTCTTATTGTTCAAGCTATTTTCCCTTGTAGATTCAGTTACTTGCAGAAATCCCCCAAACAGATCTATGAAGTAAAGCAATTTCAATCAAAATCTATACAGAGTTTTTCATACAACTTGATAAGCTGCTCTTAAAATTTATATGGAAGAGCAACAGGTCAAGAATAGGCAAGCCAATTTTAAGGAAGAACCACATTGAGGACTTGGACTAAAGGGGTTATAAAATTACAGAAATTGAGAAAGTGTGATTTTTTTTTTTTGTCTTTTTGCCTTTTCTAGGGCTGCTCCCGCAGCATATGGAGGTTCCCAAGCTAGGGGTCCAATCAGAGCTGTAGCCGCCAGCCTACACCGGAGCCACAGCAATGCCTATGCCAGAGCCACAGCAATGCCAGATCTGGGCCGCTTCTGCAACCTACACCACAGCTCACAGCAACGCTGGATCCTTAACCCACTAAGCAAGACCAGGAACCGAACCCGCAACCCCATGGTTCCTAGTTGGATTTGTTAACCACTGAGCCACAACGGGAACTCCAAGAAATTGTGATTTTTTTTTTTTTTTTTTTTTAGTCCTCCTTGAAACGTATGTGATTACAAAAGTATAAAGGTTTGTTCCTCTGATCTGAATCCCTGTCTGTAAAAACACTTTTGGGAGTTGCTGTTCACTTTCCTTCATTCATTTTCTTTGTTTGTCCTACTCCTTTGTCACATTTTGTGTCAAAAAAACTATTAAGCAGGTTTTTTTTTAATTTCTTTAAATACTTTGACAGTGAATTGATATTATGATTTTGAAATTTGTATTTTCTGTATAGATATATCTGTAATTATTTTTACTTTTTGCTTATAGTTTCCAGCTTCCTTTCTATTTACCATAAATCTTTAAAGTTATTTGTGCTTCCATATCTCTGTTTCTTCTATACAGGGGGCTTATCCTGCACTGTTGAAGAATGAGATGCTACAAGACTTGTGAGGAAAATGCTTAGCTGACAAAAGCTTATTTTTTTGAGCACTATATTTCTAAAGTATATTAGGTGCTTTATTACTTAAATTTTTTGAACACAGTGTAAAAAAACAGACAAGTAGAGTGGCGGGACAAAATACTGAGCTCATGGACTTCCCGTGTGGCTCACAACAAAATACTGAGCTCAGACCCAGGTATATATGGAAATCTGATACAATACAGAGGTGGAGGGAGGGAAAACGAGCTCTGAGACAACTGGGTATACATATACAGCTTTATACTATATTCAAAAATATATTCTAGATGGATATAAAAGACCATAGATACCACACGGATTAAAGAAAATGTAAGAGAATGTCATTATAACATGGATGCAGATAAAGAACTTTTTTAAACAAAACGTATAAGTCACATCAAAAAGAAAGATTGATAAATCCGACCCATTAAAATTAAAATACCCCAGGAGTTCCCCTTGTGGCTCAGTGGAAATGAACCTGACTGGTAACCATGAAGACTCAGGTTTGATCCCTGGCCCTGCTCAGTGAGTTAAGGATCTGGCATTTCTGTGATCTGCAGTGTAGGTTGCAGACAAGGCTCCACTCCTGCATTGCCATGGCTGTGGTGTAGCCTGGCAGCTGCAGCTCTGATTTGATCCCTAGCCTGGGAACTTCCATAATGCAGCCCAAAAATAAATAAATAAATAAATAAATTCCATGCAACCAAGATACCTCTTGGCAGAGCCGCAGCCCTGAGTGCACAGTCTTGGCTATGTATGCCAAGACCACAAGGCCCTGCTTTCTCTGTCTGGTTCATTTCTCAGGACTGTACTCCCAGGGAGCTCTTGAGCAATCAGCTCTCCCCAGACAAACAGCAGGCTAGATACCACTCCACGTAAAAGGGATCTACTCTCCAAACACAATGCTTGTCCATAAGTATATGCCCCTTGCTTTTTAGCCTTGGTTCTACATTTAAATGCATTCAATACTCAATGCTAGTCTTATTTATCATTTCTCACATTCACCTAGTTTGATTTACCTCTCATATTTTTCAGGAAGGGCTTTTTGGAACTATGTCTCTCACACTCTTCTTTGCATATTTAAAATGTCTAGCTGTGGCTTACATATTTGAATAGGGATCTTATATTGTAGAGTCATATTTTTCTCTCCCTGGGGACTTGGTAGCCATTGCTATACTGTCTCTTTGCACTAGAGAGTGCTACCAGGAACTCTAACACCAGAATGAATTTTCCTCCAATAGGTGACTTGATTTTGTCTAAATGCCCACAGAATTCTTCCATTATTTTTGAAGTCCATTAGCATGTGTTTTGGTGTGAGGCAGTCAGTATCAACTTTTCCTGAAATGATGTGTTCTTTCAGTCTATAAATTCAAGTTTACTGAAATGTAAAATGTCCTACTGTTTTCATTGTGACTCTTTTTTCCTGTTTCATTTGTCTGTTCTCTTTGGAGATACCAATTATCCTTGGACTTCCTTTATTTTGACTCCATTTGTATCATTCTATATTATCTTTTTATACTGTGTTTTTTTCCATTTCATTCCCAATATTATTCTCCATGCCCCTGAAATTAATTTAGATGTTCTTTTCTTCTTTTTTTGGATATTTTTAATGTACTATTCATTTCTATATATTTTTCTTCTACTTCTTTCTAAGCTCTGCCAAGTCAGTTTAATTATGTATTTACTGCTTATCATTTATTAATTGAGTCCTTGTTTCTCTTCTTTGAACACTTTTATTTCCCCTGACAGATCACACTCCTTAATTTCAATTCATAGAAAACTTTTAGCAATTTTTCTGGTGTGTATGCTTCATCTGGTTTTTGTTTTCACATTCCTTTCCTCCTCTTTTCTTATGGTATCCTGGCATAAGCCCCTTCCTGGTCGCTTTTTGCTCTGGACTCATTTTTAAGTGGATAGGTGGGGGAGGGGTGGTGTCAGGGGAGCAAGTTAGGGTGCTTGCACTTGAATTTTGGTCTGTTGTCTTTGAGTACTTTCTCACCAACCCTGTCCTCTAGACAGCAATTTCAGCTTCTGCCTAGCAGAAGTCTCCTTTGCTTACTATGAAGTCCCATATGACAGATATTTTTGTGTGATGAAAGCCTTAAATTCTCTTCAGCTGACCGAGATTAGCAGCTGCAGGGTGACTTGCCACTCACATTGTCAATTATCCTGACACACTGGCGGCCTTGTTTCCAAGATGGCTTGTCTGAAAGTCTTCTTTTTCCACCCCACCTCTCCTGCCATTCTATGGCAGTAAGGAGGACTCAAGAAACATTCCTGAGCCTTCCCAGACACCTGCCCTTTCTGCTGCAAATGTGTATTCACAATTTGTTCTGATGAAGGCTGTACTCTGCTCAAGATGCCTGGACCAGGCAACCTTGAGACTTTCTGCTTCACCTACTCAGTTTTCACTGCATTAGACAGCTCTCCCCTCCATTATGTGGGGCATGGGTGGGGTGATACATGGGAACATAAGACTGTGAGTATTTCTTCTTCTGTGGATTACAGAGCCTTATTTCTTTTCCGTGGCGTTTTCAGGTTAGTCTTTAACTGCTAAAAGGGAATATAAATCCATTTAGCAAATCCTTTCTCCTGATATCCTGACTTTCAAGTTCACTCTCCTGCTAGAAGGCCCAGTACCTACCCTTTTTCCCCCTGAGATGATAAATTCCTGACTCTCCCCGGGAGGAGAAGATGCAAGAAAACATAACTCAAAGGGAGAAAATTTAAACTTCATCAATTTAATAGTTGTGAAAATATGATCTCATTCATGTAACCATATTTTGATAAAAATCACTTCCTTTTATATTTGTTTTTTATTCTTTATTATTGACTTAAAATATATCAAGGATATTGTTCCTATAAATATAGATCTATGCCATCATTTTAAAGGATATATAGAATTTCATTATATGAAAGCTTTTTGATATTTGGATTATATTTTTACTACTATAAATACTACAATAAACATTCTTATCTACGTATTTTTCTCTCTTCTCCATCTCCTTCATTATGCTAAATTTTAAGAGGAGAAACTGCTGAGTGCAAAGGCTATGCCCTTTTAAAATTGAAATATATTTCACCAAACTTATATCCATAAAGGTTACCCCAATTTAAATTCTCATCATCTGTAATGAAAGTGGATATTTTCTCATATCCATACTCATATTCATTGTTATAATTCTTTTAAATCTGTACCAAGCTGATGGCTGAAAAATCATAAGTGTTTTAATGTGCTTATATTCCCTAAGGAATTTCATGTTTTAGAAAGCCTTACATACTCAATGACTATAAAACAATATTCACCAGTATTTTATATTATTTTTAAAAATATTAAATACTCTATCCATCTGAAATTTATATTGCCTTTATAGAAATAACACAAAAAGGTGGGCAGCTTATCTTTCAATGTCATGAGAGAATTAAAGGCCACCCAAGGATTATCTAGGATAGAGATCTGAAAACTACTGCCTATAGCCAAATGTGGCCCACCACCTATTTTTATAAATGATATTTTATTGGGACATAGCCAATATGTCCCAATATCCTCATTCTTTCTGTGTTGACTAAGACTGCTTTCGTGCTATAGTGAGGAGCTGCAACAGAGATAATAGGACTTACAAAGCCTAAAAAAATTTACTATCTAGAAATTTACAGGAAAAAATTTGCTGGATCTCAGTCTAAGGAAGGTATTACATCCCATCCTTGGTCCTCACTTATTAAAGACTCCAGACTTAGTAAAGTTACATGTTAATTTGTAGCTTTTTCTCTAGTAAAAATTTCCATCCTATGGAAAAGATAACCTCGAAGGTTATAGTTTATGGCTTTGTTTTGTTTCCAAAAAGTTTTGTCTCCGAGAAATCTTATCCTAACATTATCTATAAATACCTAAACTCTCAAAAGCTCTTTGGATGTTTTAACATCTGTTCATTCCCCCCTAAATTAATGAATTAAAATGATATTTGATATGTATTTATTTCATATTTACATGAAAAGCATGATTTCACTTTTTAGAAAATTATATTTGAACAAGTATGAGGTAAGAATCCAGGTTTTTGGATTTATTTTTTCCTAAACTGACAGCTGTTTATGTCCAAAACATTTGAAGAACAATCCACCAACCCCATAAATCTAACCTCAAATGCTTCCTTTGTCATATTGTGTATTGAATGTAAGATGATTCACTAATGAGATAATATAATTTGTATACTAATTATAAATTTCAAAGACCACAGACACGGCTGTACAAAAAAAAAAAAAAAGACATTTATATTTATTTTCCTGTATCAACTAAATTTCTTCTTGAGCCTCAGTTCTGCCTGCTGATGGAAGACAAAAGAGACAATTCTAGTTTAACTCAGCCACTTCAGATGTTCTCAGTTATTTCTCAGATTTAAGCTCAGTTAATACTGAAATTTCCACCAGGGTGACATGCAGCTTTTTGGCTTCTTTGGAGCAGAGAAGCTGATTTACAGTCATCCTCTCAACCCAGGCTGGCCTCTAAGAGGTAAGGCAGCCTCTCTGGTACTCAGCACAGTCATCCCTAACAGGGGAATGTGCTTAAATATCTACCTTTAGCTCCCCAGTCCTGGGTCACATCCTCTGTGCCTCCCTTATCCTCACAGTAAGGCTTCTTCCAGTCCCAGCCCTTGCTCTGTTACCTTCTATCAGGAAATGGGAAAACTGTACTTGCCCCTCACACTTCTGTGGGGTCTCGCTGTCCCATGGCTCCCCCACCCTCCATATTGCCATCTCCAGTCTTCTTCCCTGTCATGGTGTCTGGGGTAGCTTTCAATCCCCCACCACCACCCCCAGACCATCACCACCACCTCTACTATGGGCAGCCCGAGACTGGGCAGGGCTAGGAAAGCTGAGCTCTGCAATTACTCTTCCCTCTGACTCTCCCCACTGAGTCCAGGTGACTCACAAAGGCAAGAGTCTAGGGGTTCACCTACCCTCTTTCCAATCTACTGTTTTGGCATGGTGTTAGGCTTTGATTTTTTCAAGTGTTTAGGAAAGTCTGGCTCTTGTAAATGAAAAAGACTTTGTTTTTGAGAATAATTACTCTGTTATAAGTATTCTAAGCCCACTTTGGAACTCACAAACCCAGAATTTAGCTCATATTTCTGCAATCCCTTTCCTGAAGCAACGTAGTGGGCCAACTGGAGGGTTGAACAGAGGGGTGGCAAATGAAGGTCTCCTGATGATAATGAGGAGAGAAAGGTCATAAGTAGTAAGTGAAGGTATAACTGAATTCTGGATTTGCTCAGTGGTGTTGAGAACTTACACTCTTTAAAATTATCAAAGCATCTTTATTGTTGCAATATTTGCAGTTAAAAAGAAAAACACTCTCATTTCAAGTCTGAAACTCTCTAGTCCTCCAACACACTTTTGTTTCTGAAAAATAATTTTCTAAACTCTACCATAAAGAGCACTATCTTTACTACATTCTCACATGTATTCGGGTCTTTGGATTCTATTTTGTTCAGCTGCTTCTTTACAAGGAGTTAATCTCTACTTTTATAATATATTTTAACAGCTTCACAGGCAAAACCCCCATCTATTCTGCATCTGTGTTGCTTTTAAATAAAATTTCTGGCTAACTTATATGTTTATTTTTCCACATGAGCTTTTACAAATTAACAACTGTGTTGTCAAGTTCCATCTTTATTTTCTAATCTTTGGATAGGAATGCATCTAAGTGTGCTCTTAGTCAAATCAAACGAAATCAAATAGCGTTTACAGGTGTTGCTTGGGTCCTTCTCTGATAATCATTTGAACCCCTCATTAAATCTAGATAATAGAGGTTTTTAGTATTGGTCCAGCCACTCAGCATTCTGAGGTGGGGAGGAGGAAGCCCAGCCAGAGACCTTTGTGTTGGCTGTGCCGGCGCCAGATTTTGGTGTCTGGTGTCTCTTAGCTGGCTTCTACTCTTACACATGGTGTGACTGTCTCTGGTCTCCTTCCTGTCATTTCTAGCTAACAATCAGGGTAGTGCACAGAACAGAAGTCCCTTTAAGTCTGAAGTTTTGGGAAATCTTTGGTGAGAAGGGTGTCAGGGGAAAGCAGGACACTGACGGGTTTTCTGCATGGTGATGCCACATACATACACCACCCCCACCCACCCTCAACTCCCCACCACCTCCCCAGGCAGCAGCCTTTGAGGAAAATATCTTCACAGTCCCTGAAATGGTACCAAGTTACTCTCCTCTTTTTGCGCATAGTTCACTTTTACCCCAGACTTTATCCCTCTGGATTAAAGGAGTTCATCCTCACTTTGAGGGGGAGGAGATGGGCAAAGAGAAGAAATGATAAGCTAGCCCCAATTTGCTGCCCTGGCCTCACCTTTACAGTCTTAAACTGTTCAGCTGTAATAGTAGAGTCTTTTGAACTTTCAGTAACATACCAACACCTTTATTGCTTGTACCATCTAGTCCAGGGAGTGATTTCTGACCCCCTCCCTACTTTACACCATGAAGCTATCACTGTCACTGTTATTCTCTCCAGCTCTGCCCCCCTCCTTCTGTACCACCTTCTGCCATCGGCACTTTTTCTGCAACTGATTCGCTGAAGAGCAAGACAGTCCATGTTAGAAGATTAGCACAGATATGACCACCCTAAGCTGGTTTAAATTACTTCCATGTCTGTGTTAACTGAACTCACAAATGGTGAGCTTCTCTTTGCCCAGATTCCACCTGGCCCCGCAGCCACCTGCCCTCACATGGACCTGTGAGTGGCTTGGGAATCTTGGCAGCCAAAGGCCCAACAGCTGCCCCCTTCCTGTGTTTGTTCAATGAGAACCCCAACCCCCATAGCTGGCCAGACACCAATAAGCACCCCACCTCTTCCCACTCCTTTCAGGGGCTTTAGAGACAGGCGGTGGGGGAGACTCTAGAAAGTCACTCAACTCTGGGAGCCTTAATTCCTCATCTGTAAATGAGGATAATAATAATGTCTATCTCACAAGGATACAGTAAGCATTAAATGAACCCAAATGCTTCACAAAGCATCTGGAAGCACTTCATAAATACGGACTACTGGGGCAGGGGCAGTGTCTGTGTGTGTAAGTGTATGTGTTCTCCCAAGGTTCCACTGAATTTTACAAAAATCATGGGAAAATTGCAAGGCTACTGTTTTTTTAAACTACACCTGCTGAGTATAAATAACACCAGATTTTGCTAAGATAGAGGAAAACACTCCTAAACATTTTAAACCTATATAATTTTTTTAAAAACTTAATACTGTAAGTTTTACAATACTTATTACTAAATCTCCAAAATTTACCCTAAGGTTCCTAGTCTTTGAGGAAAGCAAACCTAAAGGCAAAGACAATAACCTTTTCAAAGTAAAGTATGGTAAGTATCATCCTCGGAAGTATTAAAACAACACTTAATTGCGAGACAATTCCTGGTCTTTGAAGAGCATTCACAGCAAAGATATTAAACTGCTACTGAGAGTTTAGACATTTAACTTTCGAGAAGTTAGATCGGTGATGATCATCTTTTCAATATTGTTGTGTATTTATGCAGCAGATTTGCCACAAAGAGCCAGAGGCCCTAATAGCACCTGAAAGGCAAGGTACAGGAGCCCCTATACCCAGGGGGGTGATTGCCCTTGGAGTGACAGGAGCCCCAGCGTGAGGAGGAAAGGAACCTCCTTCACATGACTGGTGTGCACTGTGCAAGTATCCATAGGTCCAAAGCAGCAGGAGAAGAACCTGGAAACCACACTCAGGCAGCAGCAGAACAGAGCTGCTGGAGAGCACAGCCCAGCTAAGGCTGCCAGCTCCACTCAGCTCAAGCGTAAAGGGCCCTGCTTCTCTGGGGTTTGTTTGCTTCCCCCACCTTGCTCCCATTAGTGGGCTGTGGGGCACTGTGTGGGCTGCAACCCATGCCCACCAGTGCTGAGGGCCTTACCTCGCTGGGTGGGTACATCGGGAAACTGGGCAAACCCTTCCACCCCTCAGTTCCTACACAGGCTGGGTGACATCTCTAAGGGCCCCATCAGCCAAAGAGTCTATGTTTCTCAGGTGACAGCAGATCAAAACTGAAAATGCAGGAGTTCCCACTGTGGTTCACTGGAAACAAATCTGACTGGTATCCATGAGGACACAGGTTCGATTCCTGGCCTCACTCAGTGGGTTGAGGATCTGGTGTTGTTGTGAGCTGTGGTATAGGTCACAGATCTGGCTCAGATCCCATGTTGCTGTGGCTGTGGTATAGGCCAGCAGCTGTACCTCAAATTGGATCCCTAACCTGAGAGCTTCCATGTGTCAAGGGTACGGCCATAAAAAGACCGAAAAAAAAAAAAAAAAAAGACTGAAAATACATGTAAACAAAAAACTTAATTCTTTTGTTGACATATAGATATTTATTCTCTAATGTCATACTCTATAGAAGGACTACAATGGAATCAATAGCATCAATTTCTAAGTAAATGGGCTCAGAAGTGCTGAGGACTGTACAGCTTTTATTACAAATACAAGTATGATAGTGAGTTGCTCATCTAGAACCACTGAGTATAACTCTACTACACTTTCCTTCTCCCTTTTGTCTCAAGCCTCTGCTAAGCCATATGCATAAGTTGTACATATCTTCTGGCAAAAAACTTTAATTTTAGAAAATGTCATCTTATGGCTAGAAGAGTCACAAAAGAGTAGTTCAAGTCATGATTTCACAGACTTCTTAATTATAATAAAACTAAACTTTATTTCATTAACACAGATGACAGACAAAAGATGACTTACTGGTGATTCGATGTCCTCAAGGAGTAAAACAGAACAGCGTTCACATTTCAACAGAGTTTGGGCCCGATGCATTATTTTTTTGACAATTTTCTCCAGATCAGTCTGTTCTTCAAAGAGGTCATTAACCACCTCTAGCAGAGCCTAGGAGAGAGACAATGGATGTAAGTAGGAGGTTAAAGGACTGAATTTTAAAATTGTTTTTTCTCTCAAAATTCCATTTAGTCTTTGCCCTAAAAAATATAAATGTATTTCTGTGGCTAATTTTTAAAGTGTTTATGGTTGTTTTGACATCTTTCCATCATTTTTCTTTTAAACACAATCTTGAATTGCAAAAGAAAACTTGTGAATAGTGCCAGTCCATATAATCCCATAAAAATTCCACAATAGTTATATGATTATATTCCATCTAGTTAATGACTTTGTGATCCCATATAATCTTTAGTGATAGGTTTCGTCCTTCTGCTGTAGTTTTTCTGGAATATGACTAAGTATAAAACCAATATTTTACAAATAACAAATACCTGAATTTCTCCAACACACATTTATTTCAGAAAATTACAAAGCATTTCTTCCTCACTATCAGGAAGAAATAGCTTCACGGTCAACCTTGAGACTTATTTTCACTAATACACATCTCTCACAGAACTCTGAAAGACATATAGTGGTGGAGGTTAATTAAGTTTCAGAGCCTTCAAATATACAAAACCCCATTAATCCCTCTACACAAGAAGTATTGCTTCATCCCAACCTGTCCAGGAGAACATTTAAACATAATTCTATATCTCAAAAAGAAAACACCATTAAAATTTGTTAAAACAACAGAATAAAAAGCACAAACATTAAAGAAAAAACTTAAATTTTAGCTTGCAAACTGTGTCCTAGTTTTAAAATGAAATTGTAATAAGCTGTCATTTTATCCACCTAAGTTAGCTTGCAATATCTGCATTGAAATAAAGTTTATTTAGAATTTTTAATTACATGGATATTTCCAGAGGTTGAAGAATAGTGGGCTATGTACAGGTGGTAAATATCGTGCCTCTATCAGAGGGCGATCAGAAAATTACACAGCCAGTGAATTGGCCAGAGGGCGCTTTATTCAACAGAATTTAATAAGATGTGCACTCTCCAGTCTGACCTCTCACAAAAGCATTTCATGGGTTTTCAAATTCACATCTCTTCAGGTAGATGGTGTTGACCAATTTTCAACTTTGATAATAAATTTGATTTGTTCTGAAACCATTTGAACATGTGAAAATTTCTTCTCTGTGTCTGTTCAGGTAGAAAAGCATTTGAATGAGTTAAAGGATCTATGAAATAAGTCTAGTTTACTGAGAACCTAAAAGAGAACAAAAGATCCTGGGTAGGGTTTGCTCTAAAGGGAGCTTGTGGATATGGCTGAGGGCCATGGATTGCTCTATGATCCCAAAACAAAGAGAAACACCGAGAGGTGAAAAAAATTTTAAGTGTATCCTGTCCATTTGGCATTTGGATAGCAAATCACTGTAAGAGGTCAATGTGCTATAATTTCATATGCAAATATAACATTAAAAATGAGGCAACTGTCTGCATAATTACCAACAAAATCCCCTGTTATTAAGGGAGAAGACATTATTTCCTTAATCATCCAGATTATTTCTTCAGATAGATCATATTAACTGAACAATTATTTAACTTTTCAATTTGTTGTGGCTGCGTGGATAGGGCCTCTGGGACCCGTACACAAGAACATTTATCTCAGAGGAAAAACTAATTGTGCCTTGAGTCTTGCACTGACAAATCACATTATAGTAATTTTATTGTTTCTAATTAAAAATTGCTGCTTTACTAACAAATGATAAAAGTTTCACAAATAACAATGCAGACTAGCTCCAGAACAGGAGAAAGAGAGAAGAAAATCTAGGATGATGTGCAATTCAATAGACATTGGAAGCCCTGCACACAGCTGAACACTCCCTGCTTCTTGATGTCACTTGTACTCCCTGCTCCTTCATCTCATGACCTTCTTTTTGCTCCTGGGCTCATCCTAGGACCTCCTCCCTTCTCTTATCTACATATTCTTCCACAGTTAACCCACCCGTACTCTAGTCTTAAATACTGTCTATATAGTGATGGCTCCTAAATATTAATCTCTAGTCTTGACATCTCCCCAAAATGTTAGACTCCTGTATTCCAACTGTTTACTTGTCGCTGGTACAAGCCCAAAGTTGTTGTTGCTCATTTGCCAAATCAGCAAGCCTTGTATATTTCACTGCTAATTTCTTTTTGGAAAATCTCTCACTTCTCACTGTCCAGCCACATTATTTCTCCTCCCCCACCACCAGCTTTATTGAGATATAGTTGACATACAACTTCGTATGAGTTAAGGTGAACAATAGTTTGATACACCTATGTATTGCAAAATGATTACCATGATAAGGTTAGTTAACACACGCAGCACCTTGTGTGGTAAGAACATTAAGATTTATTCTCTTAACAATGTTCAAGTATATAACACAGATTTGTTAACTATAGTCACCATGCTGAATAGTAGATCTCCAGAATTTATTTATCTTATAAGCAGAAGTTGGTACACTTTGACCAGCATCTCTCCTCCCCCCACACACCCCACACCCCAGCCCCTGCTAACCACTGCCTGTAACGTTCTTCCCAGATCTTGTGGCTTTTGCTTCTTCATTTCATTCAGGTCTCTGCTCAAATATCATCTCTTTATAGAGACATTCTTGATCGCCTTCTGAAATAAACATTCTCCCAAACTATCCTTCAGCAACTGGGCTCTAATCCATTATCTCACTTCATTCTTCTTTATAGTACTTATCACTACTTGGTACTTTTACTTTTCATTTGCTCGATTGTCTATTATCTATCATTTCCACTAAAATAGTAAGTTCTAGAGTTCCCGTCATGGCTCAGTGGTTAATGAATCTGATTAGGAACCAAGAGGTTGAGGGTTCAATCACTGGCCTTGCTCAGTAGGTTAAGGATCCGGTGTTGCTGTGAGCTGTGGTGTAGGTCGCAGACACGGCTCGGTTCCTACGTTGCTGTGGCCCTGGTGTAGGCCGATGGCTATAGCTCCAGTTTGTCCCCTAGCCTGGGAACCTCCATATGCTGTGGGAGCGGCCCTAGAAATGGCAAAAAGACAAATTAATTAATTAATTAATTAATTTTTAAAAATGATAAGTTCTGTGAAGGAAGGGACTTTGGAAGACAGTGTCTAAAGGCTACCACAAAAGGAGTTCTCGTTCCTATTGTGGCTCAGTGGAAACGAATCTGACTAGCATACATGAGGATGCAGATTCAATCCCTGGCCTCGCTCAGTAGGTTAAGGATCTGGCATTGCCACGAGCTGTGGTGTATGTTGCAGACTCAGCTCAGATCTGGTATTGCTGTGGCTGTGGCATAGGCCAGTGGCTACAGCTCTGATTTGACCCCTAGCCTGGGAATCTTCATATACCACGGTGTGGCCCTAAAAAGACAAAAGACCAAAAACTAACTAAATAAAGAATACGACAAAACATATATTTGTTGAATGAGTGAATGAATACATGAGGAGTCAAAGATTTAAAATGCATGACATGTTCTTTATGGAATCCAATAATGGAGATGAGGGCCATCAATAAATATTATGCAGTATGATAAGTGATCACGATGAAACAATGGCAAAATAATATGCGAAGAAGGAAAGGTTGACTGGAAGATGGAGCTGGGGCCAGAAAGAAATGCAAGGCAAATGGCAATGGAAGGAAAAAGGTGGACATGGGGCATTGAGGGCAGAGGAGACATGTGGCTAAGGCAATGAGAAAGTGAAACAGATTGTCTTCTGGAAACTGGGGACTATATTGCTAGAGTGTCCAGTGAAGGAAGGAGAATAGCAAGTCATGGGGCTAAAGAGGACAATAGGACCCACGTTGGAGCACAGGAGTGGTATGCTGTGCTAAAGAAGATCGCTGTAATCCTCAACCGTTTCCTGCGAAATATTCATAAATCATAATGCTTAGCAAAGGAAACTTTTAATCAATTTGATTACCTATTAACTGAGGGTTTCCAACCTTTTTGAACATCTTCTTGTTAAGTATATTTCTAAGTGGTGACAGTAATTTTCCTATATTTAAAAGTATAGTGAGCCTAATATAATTTAATCTATGTTTGACCATTCAGTAATTTTTTGAACACTAGGCTTTGTTTTTGTTTTGTTTTATTTTCTACTATTTAACTCTATGATTGGTAAAGGTACATGAGATCAATCTCTCTATGTGTGTTTCTTTATAATCCTATAAGAGGACTTTTGCAGCATTACTGTCCAGTTATAGTAATGCTCTTCCAGGAAAATTTTCAATTCACAAACAAAATTTGTGAGGTGGGGTGAAATCAATTATAATATACCTTGCTTCTTTTTTCTTTTTGCTATTTCTTTGGGCCGCTCCCGCGGCATATGGAGGTTCCCAGTCTAGGGGTGGAATCGGAGCTGTAGCTTCCAGCCTACGGCAGAGCCACAGCAACACAGGATCCAAGCCGCATCTGCAACCTACACCACAGCTCACGGCAACGCCGGATCCTTAACCCACTGAGCAAGGGCAGGGACCGAACCCACAACCTCATGGTTCCTAATCGGATTCGTCAACCACTGCGCCACGACAGGAACTCCTATACCTTGCTTCTTAAAGGAACTAAATTGTGAAAATATCCCAAAAGCATGTTATTGTTTCAAAGTTATAAGTAAGAAAGAATATACCTGCTGCCCTGAAGTATAGATATAAAATCAATTTCCTTTTAAAAGAAGCTATTCCCCCAAACAACAATAGAGAATTTACATCCACTTCCATTTGAGTTTATTACTTAAAGGGGATCTACAACCATCAACTTGAAAGATTACACAAATAAAAAAGATTCCTGGACTATTCAAAGATCATTTGCTGTTTTTAAAAGACATAATGATTCACAGACACCTGAAAGAGAGCTTTGAGGGTTGTCAGCAATGCTTCTTTCTACTTACCCTGCTTCTTTCATATTCTTTCCTTGAGGCAGCAAATAGCTGAGCATTTGATATGGCAATTCCGCAAAATGGAAGATACATCTGCATAACCTGGGGGCAAAGAGAGTGTTAAGAACATTAAAACATAAAAATGTGGACACAAATTCCACACTTCCTACATATGCCTGATTATAATACTTTCTTTTCGACCACAGAGATTGAGTATGCTGTTGTTGATACTAGTATACTAACTTCAGAAGGAATTTTTTCAGAGTTAACTACAAGATGGTCTCAATCAAGCTTTAACTAGGGACAGTCATATCTATGAAGACAAAAGTGAAGCAACAGACTAGGATGGCTATGATACAGGAACTGTGTTTAAATTATCTTTGTATTCCTTCCTTGATCAATGAAAAATGAGTAAATGGATGGACTCTGATAAAGCAAGTGCCCACACTCATACTTGAAGGTAAGAAAGATATAAGCCAATTTCTTTGTACAGATGTATCTATAGCAGGGATCTCAGTTGACCCTAGAACTGTCAGCTTCAGACTTAGGTATGCCTGTATGGTGGGCCCAATAGTTACTTAAGGGCCGGAGGGCAAAAGAGCTCAAACTGTACCCACTGCTCTATTGACATAACTAGACATGAATGCAAATTGGTGGGCTGTTTTAAGAAAGGCTGGGTGTCCTTTAAGAGAGCACCCCTCCTATGGAAAGAAGCAGCCAGGTGCCATGGGCCTGACCCTAACAAAGATTTTCTTATTACAGTGGGTCTAGATTTTCAGTACTACCTGGCACTCTCCCTCTAATTCATCTCCAGAATCTCTGATTCCAGAGAGAGAAAGAGAGAGAGAGAGAGAGAAAGAGAGAGAGAGAGAGAAAGAGAGAGAGAGAGAGAGAGAGAGAGAGAGAGAGAGAGAGAGAGAGGAAACGGCCCAAGCAAAAACTGAGTTATTTCTGTAATCTCTGCAATATAGGACATTGTGACAGGTGATATTGCTTGAGACTTTAAAGCAAAGGGAAATGGGCATGTGGGCATGTTTTATGTGATAATGTCTCTCTCTCTCACACACACAAACACACACCCACATACTCACACACTTATGGTAGCTTGTGAAGAGGTACAGAGCACTGGCAAAACCATGCAGTTCCTACCATGCCCTGAAGAGGGCAGTGCAGTGCCCACCGTGGGTGACAAGAATGCATGGGTGAGGGATGGAAACAGCAGGAGCAAATCTTCTCAGAAGCAGGTGTGAGACACCCTGGGACACCCAGAACAGAATTATCTGGAGTAGGAGGTGATTCTGCAGAGGGCTTGATAAAGGGTGCTTCACAATCCCTATCATTTCTTTCCTACTAAAATTTTGTTTTGGCTACCTGGACATACCAACTCTGACCAGGGATCCCTGAAGTATCTCAGAATGCTGTAGAGGTGAATACTGAGATAACCCACTTTTTACTGAGATACAATTAATATACAGTGTTATAAGTTACACGTACAACATAGTGATTCACAATTTTTAAGTTACTCCATTTATAGTAAATATAAAATATTAGCTATATTCCCTGTGTTGTACAATATATCCTTATAGCCTATATATTTTATACATAATAGTTGTGCTTCTTAATTCCCTACCCCTGTGCTGCCTCTCCCCACTTCTCTCTTCCCATTGGTAACCACTAATTTGTCATCTATATCTGTGAGTCTGCTTCTTTTTTGTTATATTCACTAGTTTGTTGCAGTGTTTAGATTCTACACATAAGTGATATCATACAGTATTTGTCTTCCTCCATCTGTTATTTCACCTAGCATAATACCCTCTAAGTCCATCCATGTTGTTGCAAATTTCATTCATTTTTTTTTACACCTGAGCAGTATTTCATTGTATATATATATATATACCACATCTTTTTTATTCATTCATCTGTTGATAGACGCTTAGGTCACTTCCATATCTTGGCCATTGTAAATAGTGTTGCTATGAACATTGCATCTTTTTAAATTTACATTTTTGTTTTCTTTTCAGATAAATTCCCAGGAGTAGAATTGCTGGGTCATATGGTAGTTCTATTTTTAGTTTTTGAGGAACCTCTATACTCTTTTCCACAGTGGCTGCACCAATTTAGATTTCCATCAACTGTGTCTGAGGGTTTCCTTTTCTCCACATCCTTGTCAACACTTGCTATTTGTGGTCTTTTTGATGATAGCTATTCTGACAGGTGTGAGGTGATAGCACACCTTTTCAAATAGGGATTGGGTAGTTCCCATTGTGGCTCAGTAGTTAGCAAACCCGACTAACATCCATGAGGATGGGGGTTCAATCCCTGGCCTTGCTCAGTGGGTTAAGGATCTGGCATTGCCATGAACTGCGGTGTAGGTCGAAGACACGGCTCAGATCTCGTGTTGCTGTGGTTGCTGTGGCTTCAGCTCTGACTAGACCTCTAGCCTGGGAACCTCCATATGCCACAAGTACGGCCCTAAAAAATAGACAAAAAAAAAAAATTAAATAAAATAGGGATTGGTATTAAGTAGAGGTAAAAAAATCAATGAATTGATTTTTATAGATCTTTTTAGGATACATTCCTTCACTGAACCTGATTCAAAACAAACTAATATTTAATGAAGACCTACTATGTGCCAGACACCCTCACTTCATGTCCTCATTTGAATCTCACAGACCTCCTCATGGAGGAACTTATTACATTTTAGAGATCAGAAAACCTGGTAACTTGCTCAGACTCACACAGTGACTTGGGTCATCTAATTCTACAGCTGGTGATCATTCCTTATAACATGGTGCTTCTAGAAATAGATGTTATTTCTGTCACCCCTCCTTCCCTTTCCTAACTACTCCTTCTCATGCCTTAGGAATGATGTCGATAAGCCAGTATAAAGCTGTTGACATAAAGCTGCCAGATATGCCAGATATTCTGCCAGAATTTATCTGCCTTTAGCCAGAATGGGACCACCTTCAACATCTCCTACACATACACAGAGCACCTTCCTTGCACTTTTTGGGGTTTTTTGTTTATTTGCTTTTGCTTTTGTATTTTTCTATCATGGAGATAGTGACTATGATGGAGGTGGAGGGGAGAAGATATAGGTTATTTAACTTAACTTTCCACTTCCTTCTTCCTCTCTTCTTCTCTCACTCCTTCCCTTTCTTCCACCCTTCCCTCCCTCCCTCCCTCCTTTCTTTCCTTCCTTCCTTACTATATTTATTTGCCTTCTGGGTCCAAGTAAAAGGTGGTTTATAGTTCAAGGGAGTAGGAAAAAAAGAATGATCAAATGAACATGTGAAATGTTTTCTAATATATCATAGGCTTGCTTTCATTCGTTTGTAAAAATTATATTTATGGAGCTCCAAGCAGTGTGTATAATTAAAGAGAGTCTGGGAGTTCCTGTGTGGCTCAGTGGGTTATGAACCAAACTAGTATCCAAAAGGATTCGGGTTCAATCCCTGGCCTCGTTCAGTGGATTAAGGATCTGGTGTTGCCATGAGCTGTGGGGTAGGTCACAGACATGACTTGGATCCCATGTTGCTGTGGCGGTGGCATAGGCCAGTAGCTGCAGCTCCTATTCAACCCCTAGTTTGGGAACTTCCATATGCTGCAGGTGCTGCCCTGAAAAGCAAAATAAATAAATAAATAAATAAAAATTCATTAAAAAGAATCTGAAATTTAAATCAGATGACCATTGTCCATTATGTGACTGTTCTGTGTGAAAGTCAGGTCACTTAACCTCTCGAAACCCATTTCCTTGTCTGTAAAATGCCTGGTTTAGTGGCTAATCTTTCTGGTCCTTTTCAGTTCTAGTATTTGGTGATTCTAATAATTAGAAACATCAGTGAGCTTCAAAATCCTATTTGCTAAAGAAAACAGTGCAATAAATTTGCTCACGTCTTCTTCAAGAAATAATCATTTTTATAATAGTAATTTATATTGACAAAGTCCTTGGATATGATGTTAAGCATTTTATAGGTAATATATCATTTGATCCTCACAACTGCATATCCTATATCATTCATTCCATTTTTCGGATGAGAAAATTGAGGCTTTACAAACTTATCAAAGGTATGAGGCGATATTCTCCATGTGTCCCTCACATTTCTGCACATCTTGCAAACAAAGGCACAGGCTTATCTTTCAAAGGTGTTTATATAGTGAACAGCCTTGCAAAATAGTAAAGAGCAGAAATGTTTATATGCACTATAATTAAGGTAATCTCTTTCTCTGCAATAGAGGTCAGGCAGGTTTACTGTCCATTATAAAAGATTTTGGTTTCCTACATTTGAGGTTCCTCTCCTGGAACACATGCCCTGTGAAATATGTGTGATGCTGTTACTAAATGTTTTATCCCAAGCCAGAAGCACCTGTTCACATTTCATTTAAACTGTTGTTTTTTTCCCATTTGTCTTGTAGTATATATATATATATATGAACACAACATAGTTACTTAATATTTGTAATTGTAAGGTAAGAGATCCATGAACAATTACTAAAGTCAATGTTAAATTTCTTTACTCTCTTTTTCACTGAGCCAGTTGCTACTGATTTTATTTTCTCATTCCATTGATTTTTCACCTGTACTATATTCCTTTGTTGTAGAGATTAAACAGAAATGTTATATACTTACTTAATAAACTCTAAATTTAAAATTATTAGTCTCATTACAAATAAGATAAGGACCTTGGAATACTTTAGCTCTCAACTTTCGTAGTATACATGTTACTTTCTTTCTGGTACTATCTTGTTTTGTTACTGCAAAGTGTACATTATTATTATTATTATTACTATTATTAGGCAATGCTTATTTTGAACTACGCACATGTTTACCAATTTTTTCCTCTTCACTTTGCCAGTTTCTCCTTCCTTCCTTCTGTGGTAATTTTCTTTCCTTTTGAAGACAATACTTGGGAATATTCTTTAGCATTGGTGGTAAAGTTTTGTTTATTTTTTATAAAAATGTCTTTTTTATTATCTTTTTTTTTTTTTTCTTTTTTGGCTGCACCTGCAGCATATGGAACTTCCCAGGCCAGGGATCAAATCCAAGCTGTGGCAATGCTGGATCTTTAACCCACTGTGCCACAGTGGTAACTCCTATTTTATGATCTTACAAGGTAATTTATTTGGGTATACTATTCTTTGACAACTATTTTCTCTCAGTAGTTAGAAGATACTATTTCTCTATCACGTGCAGTCGATGCTGCTAAAAAGTTGACTTCAACCTAATTCTTTGTAAATTCTCTTTGTTTTTTTTTAAACTCTTTATGTCTTTGGTGGCCAATTTGTACTTTTCTAGCCTCAATGAAATGCTTAATTGAATCATATAGAACTCTAATATATTATATAAGATATATAATAATTTTAGATATATATAAAACCAAAGATTACTGTGGATTAGGATAATACCATACCTTCATGACACTTTGCACACTGAGAGGAAATATTTACTTATAAAGGAAATATTCATTGGCACAACAATTCAACACTCTGGGGCTAAACTCAGTTTCATTAGGGATACTCATGTGACAATCTGAATGACTAATATGACTAATATGACTTTCTAAATAAATGTGCAGGAGAAGCACATTTTGAAAGAAGAGAGTAAGAAGAAGCTAAAGCAGTATGGAAATAGGAGATAATGAAAAACAAAATATTTTTGTATCTTTCAGTTCCAGTACAAAAGACGTCTTTTTTAAAAAAAGACATACTGCTCTATCCTGCTCTTTCTGCAGTTCCCCTCCTCCAAGAAAAGATACTAATTTGGCCTTCACCGTCTAGTTTCTGAATGCCAAAAGGTCTAAAAAGCCTTAATGACTAAGAAGCTAATGAGTCTGTACACCCTTGTGCAGCACTTTTCAGCTTGAAAGCACTTTATGAACATTGGCTAATTAATCTTTACAACATCCCACTCAGAAAGAGAGTTAAACTGAAAATCATTAAACAGTGTGAAAAAGTCACTTTAGCCCTGGAAACTCATGAAAAGTATCACTAATAAGCATAAAATCTGAGCACTGGGACCGTCCATCAATGTCCTAAAGAAAGGCAGTAGGTACTGAGCACTTTTAAACTCACAGACCACAGAGAAAGGCTATTCAAGCCCCATGGTCTGGTCTGGTCCAATTATACATCATTAAAGAAGACTGGAGGTCCACACGGGAGGTTCACAGTGAGGGGCCTGGGGCTACCCCCTTTATGGCCCCCACTCCTGAAGGCAGCACGGCTGGAGGGGCCACACCGCTGTCAGCCAAATTAATGGGTGATGGGTTTTCCCACCATCAGGCAACACCTCCTTTCTCTGGCAAATCCTGAGATTTGTCCTCTCAAGTCACTTCTGCCCTCAGACATTAACTATAAGGCAAAGCTGCACTGATTCAAGCCCCACTGACTTGAAACTGGGGGTGTTTTAATTGTTTGTTATTCAAAAGCTAAATAAATTCTTCAAGTAGAGTGATTTTGGAAAATGAGATATCAAAATAGGAAGCAGTCATATTATTTTCACATAATGAAACACTTTCTACATCTTACAGAAATAGAATATTTGAAATAGTAAAAAAAAAAATAATTTGAAGTTTTCTAGAGACACCAGAGGAAATTTTTGCTTCCAGAGGTATAGTTTGGTTTTCTGGAATTTAGTATCTATGCAAATTCAGTAAAGACAATAGGCCGGGTTTTTATTTCAAGAATCAGAGTAGGAGTTCCAGTGATACCTCAGCAATAATGAAACCAACTAGGATCCATGAGGACACGGGTTCAATCCCTGGCCTCACTCAGTGGGTTAAGGATCCAGCATTGACGTGGCTGTGGTATAGGTTGCAGACTCGGCTTGGATGCCTCGTCGCTGTGATTGTGGTATAGTCCAGCAGCTACAGTTCCCATTTGACCGCTAGCCTGGAAACTTCCATATGCCACTAGTGTAGCCCTAAAACAAACAAAGTATCAGAGTAATAAATGAATCTTGATTATTAGCTCACACCAAAGTATACACCCTTGGCTAAAGTGTGCCTTTTTTTTTTCTCTTTCTCAGAGCTGTGCCCTCTTTGAAGAAAAGTCTCCAAAAAACACAGAGGGGCATAAAGTCCCAATGGTGTTTTTTTAGAAAAATTGGCAGGGAATAGATGATCCAATTATATATGTATTTCCTGAAACTGTCCACTTTAAGAATTAACACTCTTAAAGAGAATGGGGTGAGGGGAGAATTTTATTCACAAAAGATGAGAGAGTGCAAGAGGGCAAATAAGGAAGGAAACATTTAATCTCCCTCCACTTTCCCCTCTTAGTTGGCCTCCAGAGGAATCGGAATGAGCACCCTTCCACTATTCTCACCTCTCTCTTTGAAGCTACTGTTGGCTAAAATATCCCCAAGAGGGCAACTTATCCATGGTAGACAGGCAGGCTCAGTTCAAGTAGCCATACAGCATTAAATACCTACTATTCTCTTGGACTTTCTAGAGGCTCTGGTCTGATGAGTACTTGCATCATGCAGGTACTAGTCACATCAACCAATAACCTTGTCTCGATTGGACCCTATTTCCCTCCCAGAAATAACCCTCTCATGTCCAGAGGCAATTCTAAATTCCCACGCTTTTATTCGGAAATATCCCATCAAAGGGAAGACCCTGAAAGAACCTATTTCAGGAAATGTGTCCATTCTAAGATAATTTATATTGTTAAAAAATTTCAACAGAAAAAAAAGGTACTCATATCTCCACCACTCAAAAGTAACCACTATTGGGGAGTTCCCGTCGTTGTGCAGTGGTTAATGAATCCGACTAGGAACCATGAGGTTGCGGGTTCGGTCCCTGGCCTTGCTCAGTGGGTCAAGGTTCCGGCGTTGCCGTGAGCTGTGCAGACGCGGCTCGGATCCTTCGTTGCTGTGGCTCTGGCGTAGGCTGGCAGCTACAGCTCCGATTCGACCCCTAGCCCAGGAACCTCCATATGCCGCAGGAGTGGCCCAAGAAATGGCAAAAAGACAAAAAAAAAAAAAAAAAAAAAAAAAAAAAAGTAACCACTATTAACATTTTGGAGATTTATTATTCAAGTTTTTTTCTTTCTCTTTCTCTCTTCACATAAACTTGAATAGGATAATCCTATATGTAATATTTTGTTATCTCCTTTTTTCACTTTTAACAACCAACTATCACTTATTATGACCAACTTTGTATAGTCCAGAAAAAGAAAATGAATATACAAAGAAAGGAGACTAGTGGTTGCCAAGGCTAGTAGTGGTTAATGAGATTAACTGTAAATGGGACAAGAGATCTTACTGGGGATATGTTCTAAAACTGGCTTATGATGAAAGTTGCACCCCTCATAAAGTTACTAAAAATCACCAAATTGTCCTCTGAAGAGGATGCACTTTGTTATATGTAAAACATGTCTCAATATAGCTACAGAATTACCATAAAAAATCCCACTCGTTGTCTAGATTAATATCATTGTCCAGATTAATATCATTAGTCCATCATCCATTGCTATACATTTAAGGTTGTTGCTAACTTTACACTAACAATCCTGAGGTTTAACATCCTTGCAGTTAATTCTCTGCATATTCCATGATTATTTTCATAAAGGCCTAATATTTGAATTTATTTAATTTAACACACATTTACATGGTATTTCCTTCGTACAAGACAAATACTCTGAATGATTTACTAATATTAATTGACACGTGTACACTTTTTAAAAACTCCTAATAGTAAGCATATTTTTAGTTTTTGTTTTAAAAAATCCAACAGAAGGGAAGTGCATACGTAAAATAAGTACAGATCACCCTTAATTTCCTGTCCTGCTATCCACTCCCCTCCCCAAGGAACAACCCCTGTTAGTATAAATGAGTATGCTACAATATAACCCAGTGAATACGGAAATAACTCAGTATCTTCTGGGTCTTTTTATGAATTGCATACATACAGTAGTTAGTTTGAGGGATACTGGTAAACACAAAGGGGATCAGACTCTTTATATTCTACATTTTCTTTTTCACTTGGCAACATAGCTTGGAAATCACTAATGTCAGTTCCAAAGAGATCTTAATTCTTTTTAATCTCTGTTGAATATTCTAGGAGATGAATGTACCCATTAGGAGACATTCACATTGTTTCTAAATTTCCCTATTACAAATAACACCACAGAGAACTTTCTTGCAAATATACCTTTGTGTACCTGGGCAATACTTCTGTTGCACAAATTCCTAGAAGTAAAAATTTAAGGTTGAAGAATATGTACATTAAAAAAAAAGGCTTAATAGTTACTGCCAAATCATCCTCCAAAAAAGCTGTACCAATTTATACTCCCACCAACAGTAATGCCCTACTCATATAGCATTAAGTATTGTTATCCTTTAAAATTTTGTCTACATGACAAATTAAACCAAATCAGTACTCACTTTTGTACTAACTTACATTTACTGGATTACTACTGCTATTGAACACTTTTCATAATTTGTTGGTTGTTTTTTTTCAATGTGTCCAATTTATCTTTCATTTATCTTTTACTGATATTCATCTATTTTTATTGCTTAGTAAGTACTCTTTATATTCTAAGAATATTAACCATCATTCATTTTTGAAAGTCATGCTTTTTTTTTTTTTTTTTTTTTTTTGGCTTTTTAGGGCTGCAGCTGTGGCATATGTAAGTTCCCAGGCTAGGGGTCTGCTGCCTATGCTGCAGCCATAGCAATGTGGGATCCAAGCTGCATCTGCAATCTACACCGCAGCTCACAGCAACGCCGGATCCTTAACCCACCGAGCAAGGCCAGGGATCAAACACGCATCCTCGTGGATACTAGTCAGGTTCGTTACCAATGAGCCACAATGGGAACTCCTGAGTTTTTCTTGATAATTAGAAACTGTCACTTATGTGATAGAGTCCAATAGGCCTGCAATCTAGGATTGCTTTGTCTAAGATGAATAGATACCATGGCTCAGTAAACTTGGCCTACTCTCTCTCACTGTGGGAAGAAATCTTATAGCAATATCTACCTATATAACTCTGTCAAGGTTATTTTTGCAAGTAGATTGACCTACATATCTCAGCCTGCTCAGATGCTCTATTCGTTTTTGTAATTCAAAGCTTCTGTAAGAAATCAGTTTGGGCTAGAGTTTGATCCAGGCATTCTTGAATCTTAGCTATTAATATCATCATGATCTTCCCACTTATCAAGCACAGGCATAAATGCAAGAAGCTACACAACATAGCAATTTAGTGACAGTATCAACACCCTGAAGCTAGAAAAATTCTATTATATCACAATCAACGTATGAACAGAAAAATTCCTCTTAGACTTTTCCGATGAGAAATACATAAGTTTTTCTTTACATTTGAAACATATTCACATGATTTCTTGCTATAAGTAGCACAATCCTTCCTTTCACCATCTCATTTATCCAGTGCCTTTTTTGTAACTCATGGTTCTTAAAGTAGTGGATATTTCATATAAATAGAATCACATAATATTTGGCCTTTTATGTCTGGATGGCTGCTTTCACTCAGAATACTGTTGACAAGATTCATCCGGGTTGTAACATGTATCAGTACTTCATTCCTTTAAAAAATTTTTTTAAATCAATAGACTTTATTTTTTAGAGCAGTTTGCATTTTACAAAAAAGTTAAGGGAAATACTGATATTTCCCATATACCTCTTTCCCTCCCCCAACATCCACCATTTCCCCTATTATTAACTTCTAACCAACACAGTGTGGCACATTTGTTATAATTAGTGAGCCAATATTGATACATTACTGTTAACTAAAATTCATTGTTTTCATTGAAGTTCAATCCTTGAGTTGCATATTCTGTGTGTTCTGACAAGGGTATAATGATGTGTATTGACTATTACATTGTCATACAGAATAATCTGAATGACCTAAATATTAACATATCAAGTCCTAGATTGACCTCAACTCTGAATTCAACCCTGTTAACTAGACAGGTGTCAGTCTCTTTCTCTTATCTGTGTCTTCAGTGACAACCTCTGGGACGATCCTCAGAGATGGCTCTCTGGTGCTGGCCTTTTCTCTGTGCTCCACCTCCACATCACCATTTGCCTCCTGGACATTTCAACTCGGAGGTCTGTAAATTGCCTTAAACTCAGCATTCCAAAACCAAGTTTGTAATTCCAATCCCCTTCTCCTTCTGAAAAAAGAGCTTCCTCCTTCAAAATGTGCCAAAAGAACCATTAATGATTTAATCACCCAGTTCCAAACCCTTGAAGCCCTCTTTGATTGCTGTCCAATATAGGCATAAGCACATCATAGTAATTAAGCAATTTTTGAGGCTTCCATCTCCACACTATTGAGCTTCCCTGGCTCAGCAGTGCCATCTCTCACCATCTCTGGATTTTTTTTCACAGTAGCCCAGACCCTCTCATCCTCATAATGTGTCAAGAACTGAACAATCTCAGGTTTCCCATCCAGAAAAGTCATGAATTTAAACACACTGACTGTTCATCCCAATGTGTCCTGTTGTCATAAGTAAAGAATGTAAGAAATAATATAACTGCCTTACACATATTTAAAAAGTAGGTTTTTTCCAAGCTACTTTTGTGTGAGCATTTTTATACCACATACAGTAGTTTTAAAAAAATCTCATTAGAAGCTCATCAGAAAGTATCCAATATTTAAGACTATGGCTAGGTATTTTACAGATGCTTATGGAAGATGTGTAATAATCTCAAGGAAAATAGTGAGGAAATATAAAATTGCTATTCAGAGAAATGCATGAAACCCAGGGGGGATTCTTCTACTTATCTATCTTTTTTTCATTTTCCAAAAATAATTTATCATCAAAATGCAACACCAAAGACATAGATAATAAACCACACTATTTTTTAATTTCCAGCAATATTCTCCAGTGGAGAAGAAACAGAGAAGGCTATGAAAATATGCTTAGAGCATTAATATTTAATTAATGTAATAGGATCCTAAAATGAATATTATAAATGTAAAAGCCTTGATCAAATCCGTAAGTTGTATCTATGCAACTAAAACACAGAACTGATATCTAGTAAATTCAGGATGTTTTAGTGAGCTACCTTAAACACAGACAGCGCTCAAAGATTGACCTAAAAACAAACAGAACTTTGGAAGGGCTAATCGTTTATTACCAGAATGGCTTACCAATCCAAAGGAGGGAGGGGAAGCTTTCTATGTGGTTCATTAGTAGTTTAGCCAAAGTCTCTCATTTTGCGTCTCAGAAGAGTTTAGCTAGGAAACCGTCTTCAAAACCAAATGCGTTGCTGCCCCATCCTCACTTCCCACTTTCAGCCAGGTTCAGGCTGCTAGCAATACAGTCTCATTGCTTCCCTTAAGCACTGTTTCTCTTCATATTTCAACTATTTATTTTCAGGGCTAAACTGCATATGAATAAGCCCCAAAATACAACCCCCCCCCAAAAAAAAAACAGAAGGAAAGAATGAATAAAAATAAAAGCTGAAAATAATAATTGGGAAAACAACCAGCAAAACTGACAAATTATTCCAGAAATGGTTCTTGGAGGAAAAAAATCAATAAAACATATAAATCACCAGCTAGTTTAATCAGGGGGAAAACCCTACATATATGCTAAAACAAAAGTGATAAAAAAAAAACACAATCACAGCTGCTGAAAAAAAAATTAAATAACAAAGACTTCTACACCCAAACTAAGCTCATATATTTGAAAGTCTGATAGAAACTTGTGAATTTTAAGGAAAATACAAATGGACAAAATTAAATCAAGAATGAGAAAATTTAGGAGTTCCCGTTGTGGCTGTGTTTAACAAACCCAACTGGCATCCGTGAGGATGAGAATTCGATCCCTGGCTTTGCTTAGTGGGTTAAGGATCTGGCGTTGCCATGGGCTGTGGTGTAGGTGCAGCTCGAATCCTGTGTTGCTGTGGCATAGGCCAGTGGCTTCAGCTCCGATTTGACCCCTAGCCTGAGAACCTCCATATGCTGTGGAAGTGGCCCTAAAAAGATAAAAGACAAAAAAAAAAAAAGAGGAAATTTGAGTAGAACAATGACCACAGAAATAAATACTATAGAGTTTTTAAAGATGCTCCCGTGGTACATGGAAGTTCCCAGGCTAGAGTTTGAATCAGAGCTACAGCTGCCAGCCTACGCCACAGCCACAGCAACACGGGATCCAAGCTGCATCTGCGACCTACACCACGGCTCATGGCAATGCCAGATCCCTAACCCACTGAGTGAGGCTAGGAATCAAACCCGCATCCTCATGGATCCTAGTCGGGTTTGTCAACCCCTAAGCCATGAAGGGAACTCCCTAAAATGTAGCACTTTTATATTGTAGTTAATTTTTATCAATCTCTGTAATCCCGGATAGATTGTAAATTGCTGGAGGACAGAGACAATGGCTTACTTATCTTTTTGTCCTCCTGATACCTGGCACAAGGCCTAGTCCCAAAGTAGGACTTCAAAATGTTTCCACAGAATATTTTCAATATTCTTTCTGTTACTAGCAATGCCAACGAGATCTGGCATTAGCATAAAAAAGAAGAAATTTATGTGTCCACATAATAAAATGTACAGGAGTAGAAATAGCTCCAGCAGGTACTGGATCAGATCTTGAATAAGGTTATAAAATGCTGTCTCTCCTCACCTCTAATTACAGCTCTCCTTTATGTGGGTTTTATTTTCAAGCACCGCAGTGGCTCTAAATCATCATTCAAAGTAAAATTTCAGCAGGGTAGGAAGAGCTGCTTCTCCCTGACTGTTTACACAAGAATGTTGGGCTTGGCCTTCACTGGGGCCCTTACTGGATTACATGATCATTGCTGAGCCAGTCCTTGAAGACAAAGAAAACCAATCCTCTGACAGGACAGAACTGAGGATTAACATATGCTTGTTATTAAGCTTGAGGTGGAAATAAGGACTGAGAATGGATGATAAGAGTAGCCCTCTAGAGAAGAATCAAGGCCCAAATACCAAGATGCTAACTGCCCAAAATAAGCGTACACAGGTATTTTACAAAATTACTGGGGAAAACTATCATTAACTTTCCTGTCAGACAGTATTCTCATATTTCATAAATTTGAAATCTATCCCTGAAGATATGCTTGGGTTCTTGACAGCATCAGGTTTATGATTCTGAACATCCAGCAAAATACCTAGCACAGAGAGACTGTTCAAGCAATATATTTTTAATTAAATAAGAAGGATTTAATAAACAACATAGCTTATAAAATAATATCTAAAATAATGTATAGAAAAATTCACACCTAAATACATAACCAAAACAAGGAATAACAGAGATCTACTCAACCCTAAAGTGAGATTTATTATTTAACATGTGACCAAATAGGACATAACTTTTGTTTGCTTAAAAGAAAAAATATTTTCCCCATTTTCTTTTCCTTTAAAAGTTCAGAATATGGGCCACTGCTTTAAATTCTTGTCTTCACTTACTAAAATCAACTGCAATATGATCATGAATGAACCCAAATTGCATTTTGGACTTAAATCTATAAATTACAGCATCTGTGCCCATGATCAAATCAGAGTCTGGCTCAAGCTAACACTGCAGAAATGCTGACTACCAAGCAGGTTTCTGGCTGAGCTAAAAGCAATAATGCTATTTGTTTTGGTCTTAAAGGGAAGAGACTTTTCTTACAAATATCTGACAATCCTACTCTAGCAAGTAAGATTGATTTCATGTTTGCTCTAACGCTATCCATTGACCATGAGAGTTAGACAAGGCTGTCAGCTCAAGGAATGCATAAGATCCAATGTCAAATCCGCAGATGGAGGGTGAACTCTTTGATGCCAGAGTCAATGTTTTGATCAATTTCTTGTATCTCTGAAACAGGGCACAATATTTGACATAAAATTTTCTCAAGAGATAACTCTTGAATTGATATAAGCACACATACACCCATATAGTGTCTTTATGGCATTTATGTTTCTTCACATTCTATTTGCTGTCAAGCTTTCCTTTAGATACAACCCTTTACCAAGACAGCATGTAGCTAGTCTTCTCATGCTCAAACAGCAACCAGGAAGCTTAGCAGGCGGAGGTAGGCTGGAGCAGACAAAGGACCAACTTTCAGATTATACTCACTTTTCTTGCTTTGAAAAAGAAAAGGGGAGCAGCAAAAAATCTTTCTGTATCTATATTAATTTACAAAGTTAATGAAGATAATAGAAACCAAAATAAACAAACTATCACTGGAAGCATCATTTGTGCAAATTATATGTTAGACTCAGCACTAATTTTATCTTGCCTGCATATTGTATGAAGCTATTCTTAATGAATAGCCTCCAGCTAACTTCGGAAATGTCTTTTTCATTTTCTAGAGGAAAAAATACTGCTCGATTTATCACCTATATTTCTACTAAATATTTTTTTAAAATTATAAAGGAATTCAAACATTCTTTCCTTATTGATTTCATGATATTTTAGGGAAAAAAACTGAAGGAAAATATTAGTTTCACATTTTATTGTTAGAAACCCTCTTACTGCCTAAGAAGTAATTCATAGGTCTAAGAGAATCAATTTAAGGTTTCACTAAGAGCAACATTTTGATTCACCGATGTATAAGACAATATCTCCACAGTGTTTGCATTATAATTTAATGGGTACAACCCCAATAAGCAAGCAGAAAATTAAGATGCTGAAAGTGAACAATTCTAGGTTGTAAAGTATGGAAACTACAAAATAGGAGATAGAGCAGTTCTAGCTTTTGAGATGTGAGAGGTTTGAAGAATAACTTTGCTCTCAGAAATGTTCCAATGGGAGTTGATAATGTCAAAGGATTTTGTAACTATTTATTGACTTTATTTAAGTCTATAATGTTGAAGGGATAATATATTGCTCATCATTTACCTGTTTTTCTTTTCTAGAGTTTTTTTTTTTTTAACCTCCGCTCAGTCTTAAATGTAATCACATATTTTTGACGCTATGTACTTAGAAACCTTGCCCACTAGGAAGACATGAAGGTAATTTTTTCATCCACGTCTGCAAGTCCTGATCCACTTTGACCTGAACCATCAGAAAAATCTCCTCAGGGACCTTCCTGCCTTCAGTGTCCCTCCACTGCAGTTTCCCTTCCTCTCTGTCACCATTGACTCTCTAGACCTGGTCACATATTCTACTGCTTATAAGTCCTCGTCAGCCCCCCACTGCCACCAGTTCAGGGTCCTCCCAGCCCTTCACAGTCTGGCCCTTACCTATACTCCACCTTCATGTCCTGCTGGCCCTCATACAACTGACCCTGACCCACACCTGTCAAATATGAAGCCAACAGCATCTCCCTTCTTTTTAATTATTATCTTTACCAAGGACTGTCATGATAGTTAATGGAACTTTTCAGGCTAGTCATGCATTTGAAATGTTTTCTCTTTCTGGGTATTTATAATCATTTTAGAAAATTTTGCCTTAATTTATAACCTGTCACTCAGGTACTTAAGTCAAATTCAATTATTTCTTAAATACCAATCTCCAGCACTGCCTTTGTTCTGTGGAAATGTAAAGAGGATGAAAATGTGCCTCTGAGGCAAGGATATATAATGGAGAAAGGACAGCTTGTTCAATAAGTGGTGCTGGGAAAACTGGACAGCCATATGGAAAAGAATGAAATTAGAACACTCCCTCACAACATACACAAAAATAAACTCAAAATGGATTAAAGACCTAGATGTAAGACCAGACACTATAAAACTCTTAGAGGAAAACAGAGGCCAAACCCTCTCTGACATAAACGACAGCAACATCTTCTCAGATCCACCTAACAGAGTATTGACAATAAAAAGAAAAATAAACAAATGGGACCTACTCAAACTTCAAAGTGTCTGCACAGCAAAGGAAACCCTAAACAACACGAAAAGACAACCCACAGAATGGGAGAAAATCTTCGCAAATGAATCGACTGACAAGGGATTAATCTCCAAAATTTATAAACACCTTCTGAAGCTCAACAACAAAAAAAACAAACAACCCCATCAAAAAATGGGCAGAAGATCTAAACAGACAGTTCTCCAAAGAAGACATACAGATGGCCGACAAACACATGAAAAGATGTTCAGCGTCACTCATTATTAGAGAAATGCAAATCAAAACCCCTAGGAGGTACCACCTTACACTGGCCAGAATGGCCATCATCCAAAAGTCTACAAACAATAAGTGCTGTAGAGGGTGTGGAGAAAAAGGAACCCTAGTACACTGTTGGTGGGATTGTAAATTGGTGCAACCCCTGTGGAAAGCAGTAGGGAGATTCCTCAGAAAACTCAAAATAGAACTACCATTTGATGCAGCAATCCCACCCCTGGGCATCTACCCAGAGAAAACCACGACTCACAAAGACACATGTACTTCAATGTTCATGGCAGCACTATTTGCAATAGCCAAGACATGAAAACAACCTAAATGTCTATTGACAGAGGAGTGGATCAAGAAGATGTGGTACATATACACAATGAAATATTACTCAGCCATTAAGAAGAACGAAATACCAGCATTTTTAGCAACATGAATGGACCTAGAAACTATCATGCTAAGTGAAGTCAGCCATACAATGAGACACCAACATCAAATGCTTTCACTGACATGTGGAATCTGAAAAAAGGACAGACGGAATTTCTTTGCAGAACAGATGTTGACTCACAGACATTGAAGAACCTATGATCTCTGGAGGAGACAGTTTGAGGGGTGGGGAGATGTGCTTGGGCTGTGGGATGGAAATCCTGTGAAATCAGATTGTTATGATCATTATACAACTACCGATGTAATAAATTCATTTGAGTAATAAAAAAATAAAAGAAAGAAAATGTGCCTCTGAGCTGTTGAGATTATAGATGGGAATAACCCCTCATCCTCCAGGGTACCAGATTATGGGCTCATGCTGTCCAAGATGAAACTGCTCTATGGGGGCTGGGAATAAAAGCACCAAGTCACACGGCTAAGAGGAGTTCTTAAAAAACACATTTTACATATTCTAATAAGTCCTCTGTTGAAAATAAATCATATTATTGGTAAAATGGGACTATAAAATAACTCTTTCAGTATCTCAATCTTTGCATTTGTTTCTCTGTCTCTGAAAGAGAAATACCAATAATAACTGCTTTCTTAAAGTAAAGGACTATCTCAAAGCTCTGGAGTTATGTTATGATTTAAAATGCTACAATACCAAAAAAAATAAATAAAAATAAAAATGCTTCAATACCAAGTTCACTATATATATATTTTTTTTACAGTGGATTCTATTTAAACAAGTATAAGAACTTTTAGCATAGGATCCAGCAATCACACTCCTTGATATTTACCCAAATAAACCAAAAACTTATGTCCACATGAAAATCTGCACACAGATATTTATAGCAGCTTATTCATAACTGCCAAAACTTGGAAGCAACCAAGATATCCTTAAATTGGTGAATGGATAAATAAACTGCGGTACATCCAGATAATGGGATGTTATTCAGTAACAAAAGGAAATGAGCTATCAATGCACATTAGTAAGTGAAAGAAGTCAAGCTGAAAGGGCAACATATCCTACCAGTCTAACTATATGACAATCTGGAAAAGGCAAAACTATTAAGACAGTGAAAAGATTGGGAGTTGAGAGAAAGGAAAGATGAATAGGCAGAGCACTCAGAATTTTTAGGGCAGTGAAACTATTGTGTGTGATACTATGGTGGTGAACACATGCATTATACATGTGTCAAAACCCACAGAATATACACCAAGCGGGAACCCTCAAACTACAGACTCTGGGTGATAATAACATGTCAATGTTGGGTCACCGACTATAACAAATGTACCTCTGTGGTGTGGGATGCTAAGATAATGCACGTGTGGGGCCAGCGAATATATGGGAACTCCTTTTACTTTCCACCGAATTTTGCTGTGAACATTAAACTGCTCCAAAAATATAAAACTGATTAATTTTTAGGAGTTCCCGTCGTGGCGCAGTGGTTAACGAATCCGACTAGGAACCATGAGGTTGCGGGTTCGGTCCCTGCCCTTGCTCAGTGGGTTAACGATCCGGCGTTGCCGTGAGCTGTGATGTAGGTTGCAGACGCGGCTCGGGTCCCGCGTTGCTGTGGCCCTGGCGTAGGTCAGTGGCTCCAGCTCCGATTCGACCCCTAGCCTGGGAACCTCCATATGCCGAAGGAGCGGCCCAAGAAATAGCAAAAAAAAAGACAAAAAAAAAAAAAAAAAAAAAAAAAAACTGATTAATTTTTAAAAGAACATAAGATAGAGAGAATGTCATTTAATAAACCTCATCTAATGAATACCTACAAAGCTACATGACAATCACTTGACAGATGTGAAGATTTTATTTCCATGATTCTAAGAACAAAATTAGAAAATTTTGTAGAAAATTATAATGTAGGTTCAATATCTCCAGTTCCTGTGTAAGTTCTGATTCTGCTGAAACTGAAGAACTGACTTTATGCAAAATAACAGAATAGTCTAGAAACAATGTTAAATGCATGTTTTTCAATTTTATCTTTCTCAAAAAAAGTTGTGTTCCTTTAGGTCAATGTGGAGGGATGAAGAGGGAAAAAAGAAGCCTACAGCAAAAAGAAATCTTTTTTCGTTTATGAGACGTACTAGAGTTTTCAGGGAAACCTGAGTGTTGGAGATGGGGAGAGTGAGGACAAAGGTTACCCAACCGCTTTCTATAGGTTCCACCAGCCTGCACCTGGGCACTTAAGGCCACCTACTCTCTCCCTCCTCTCCCCAAGAGCAGTGAGTGCCTGCCTACAAGGTCTCAGCTTCAAACCCTGTTTTTCTTCCTCACCCTCTAAGAAGGGTGCACATTCTCTGGGGTTTGGAGACCATATCTGGAGAGAACATTCTTTAGATCACTGAGAATCTTGATTTACTGGGTAAAATGTGCTGGAACACTGATGAGAGGTCAGTAAGATCAAAACTAAATGAATAGTGTTCATTGCAGCACTATTTATAACAGCCAAGACACAGACGCAACCTAAATGTCCATTGACAGAGGAATGGATAAAGAAGATGTGGTACATATATACAAGAGAATTTTAGCCATAAAAAGAATGAAATAATGCTGTTTGTAGCAACATGGGTGAACTTAAGAGAATACCATATTAACTGAAGTAAGTCAGACAGGGTCACTCATTATATGTGGAATTTAATTTTTTAAATGATGCAAATGAACTTATTTACAAAACAAATAGACTCACAGATTTCAAAATCAAACTTATGGTTACCAAAGGGTAAATATGGGGTAGGGGAGGGGTAAATTAGGAGCCTGGGATTAACATACACACACTATTATATATAAAATAGATAACTAACAAGGACATTCTATATATACTACATGGCACAGGAAAATCTACTCAGTGTTCTGTAATAACCTATATGGGAAAAGAATCTGAAAAAAACCCAGACAGATGTATATGTATAACTGATTCACTTTGCTGTACACCTGAAACTAACACAACATTGTAAATCAACTATATTCCAATAAAATTAAAAAAAACCAACAACTAGGATTTCCCATTGTGGTGCAGTGGTTAACAAACCTGACTAGGAACCATGAGGTTGCAGCGTCAATCCCTGGCTTTGCTCAGTGGGTTAAGGATCCGGCATTGCTGTGAGCTGTGGTGTAGGTCAAAGACGTGGCTCGAGTCTGGCGTTGCTGTGGCTGTGGTGTAGGCAGGCAACTGTAGCTCTGATTCATCCCCTAGCCTGGGAACCTCCATGTGCCAGGAGTGCAACACTAAAAAAAGCAAAAACAAAAAAGAAAAACCCAAAAAACAACTAAGTGAATATTTGGTAACTCATTAACCTTGAGAAACAAAGACTACCAACTTTAAATAACCTTATCTTAAAACTGTATTTTAAAGACTACATCAGCATTGCAAAGCCTAGAGGGATGAACCTGAAACTCATCTATACAAGGACAAGCCTCTTGTTTCAGCTCCTAATTCCTGCAAGGCAGCTTCTATGGCTTTCTTTCTCTTTCTTTTCACATTTGTATGCTTGACATTTTCTTGGGTTTCTTTTACACTTAATCTCAATTAAATTACTTTAGGAGGTTGTGTGTGGGTGAATATGGGGGTGTGGGGAGGGAGAATTAATTTTGTAGTTGAATAAACTCTGTTTAGAATTTTATAAAGCTCCCCTCTCCCCAATCTCACAATTCTCAGCACAGAAATCACAGTGCATAGTGTTACTTTTCTTCCAGACTGCTTCTAAGCAGGGATCTAAAGACAGCAGTAAGATTTGTAACTAAGTAACTGCTATTTGAACAATAATCCCCATTTTGTACAAGTTATTTACTTATTAAACCAAAGTTCCAGGATAAATATGATTATAATATACTCCCTGAGAAGAAACAGGAATGAATCACCATTTACAAGTTTGAAGAATAAGAGTGGGTTGTTCACTTTGTCAGTATACGTGTATGATTTGGCAGTTAATACTTTAGATTTCTCTTTGCTCACACTGAAGCTTATTCTTTGAGGTTTAAATTAATTAATTAATTATATGCAACTGAACAGTTATCTCATATATCTTTATATATTTGTGTTGCTCATCACAAAATGAATGATTCTAAAGCTAATTCTTCTGATAAATTTGAAAAGATGGATTAGACGCAAATTTTCTCTTTAAACAAGTTCTTCAGTGCCTGCGATAGACAGCCTGTGTATGCGTGTAGAGTGATAGGCCTACATCCAAGCAGGCAGGCAAGCATGTATTAGCAAGCTGCACGATGCCCACATTGCAGGTAATCAATACCCATATCCAACACCTAGGTGAGTAGTCCATGATCTGGTATTAACCAGCTCCGGCGTGACAAAAAAATATAGTCTTGGCATGAGTCCCGGTATTTACTCTGGGAAAGCCCAGGTCAAAGGCAGAAGCAACAATCAGTGCTGAAAGTAGAATTGCTGAATAACTACGAAGCTCTGGGGCTCAGCCCTTATTCTACATGGAAATGTGATGCACAGCCAAGTAGAAAGGGTAGGAAATCTCATCCCACAAGTATTCACAGGGAAGCTACTACACAGCCATGGACTAATACAGAGCCCAGAGTCACTCTGGGGACCCTGAAAAAACCCTGATGCTGGTTTCTTCTGATTACAGTGACCTGAACCCTAAAGAAGATCCTTGAACCAACTGGGGCCTGTAGGCATTCCCAGAGGGTTGGATCTTTAACTGGGCTCTGAACCTTAACTGGAAAAACTCTAGAACTTGCACATCAGGAAAAGTCCCAGGAGCTTCTTGGTTGTCCTAGTGGTTAGGATTCTGTGCTTTCACCACAGCAGCCCAGATTCAATCCCTGGTCTGGAAACTGAGATCCCAAGTCAAGCCATGCGCACTGTGGCAAAAAAAAAAAAAAAAAGGAAGAAGAAAAAGAGTCTTGTTGTTGATCTAGGTATAAAATTTTCAAGGTAGTGCTTTTGTTTTGATGTGAATATTGATCACCCAAAATTGGCATCTTAAACTATGGCAAGTGCAAGGTTGCATTTGTTCACAGGCATGACCCACAGCAAATCGCAAGCAATACCCAAGAGACCCCATTAATCAATCCTTCCACGTACAAGGTGGGTGTTGGGGGTGGAGGTTGTGTGGGGTGGGGTGGCTGCCTCATTCCTACCAGCCTGAGGTCATGTTCCAGGATCCTGAGGGCAAGAACAACCAGAGGCAGATCTGTAAGCAGCCACTGTTCAAGGACACACCAATGGAACAACCTTGAGGTTTGGAGCCAGAAGATCTGGGTCTGAGTCCTGGCCCATAACACCCACCAGAAGTGTGACAATGAGTTAAGGCAATTAACATTGGCCAAAGGGGTAATACAGATTTCAGCCCCCCCTCCCTCTCTCTAAAGCACAGGTCCAAAAGGCCAGAATACCTAATGGGCTATCAACCTGCTTCATCTGGTGTCTCATAAAATCACTTGTCAAAATACTTTGTCTCACCTGTATATAATCTTGCTTTATTTTCTCCTGGCACTCTTTTGAGCAGTTTGGTTTCTTCTGTTGATACCCATGTATTTGTTTTAACCTACTGTCATAGGGAATCATAGAAAAAGACGGGCGGGATGTCACCTGAAAAGTTGAGGTGCATGTTTTACTAGGCAGGCTGAAGTCTGAAAAATATCAGTAAGTCTCAAAACATCATAAAGAATGCTCTTTTACTATTTTTTCCCTTGTTATCCAAGAACACAATGTCAATGTTTTTTATGACTGTTTTAATTTTGGTTGTATTTTGGCATTTGTGTGACAATGTCAGAGTCACAGTCTGTCATTTCACATTCTGCTAGTGGTATGTGGATCTATTTTTCATTTGGTTTCTAGAAAAAAACTGTCACTCTGCTTCTGTGGTTTGAGGCCATGGACAGAAAGATACCCCTGTGCCCTTAGTACAATTTAAATAAAATGTCTTATAATCACTCTTTAATCACTTCTCCACTGCTCACAGATCTCCCCTAATGTGAAAACAGGCTCAGAAGGACAGTTGCCCCATCACAGATGCTCCATCATAAGCAAGTGAATGTTTGAAAAGTGCCTTGATTCAGAAATTCATTTATTTATTCCCAGGGTTTTAAAAATCAAGGAATACTTTTATTCAATTGTTTTCCATTTTGAACATCCCTCTGATATTCCTGAGAGCTGCAATTTTCTCAACATTTGGACTTTTCAGAGGAATTGTTAGTACCTAATTACTATGTCCCTAAAATATTTGGGATGCCTCCCTTTATACATTTCCACAGAGAAAAGTTGTGAATGCCTTTACAGCACTCTAATGAAAGTGACTACACATCACAGTTTGCTGGGAGATCTGGCTTATGCTTGTCAACCCATTTCCTTGCACTTGCAGAAGTGTCCTGATTTGGATGATAAATTATACGGTCACCCTACCTCTAATGCACTCAGTTATAGACATCAACCCTGAGAGAGACATGAACAATAAACAATTAAATACAAATTTAACAACATAAAGATATATCGACAAGAGAGTGTGGCTCTTTTCCTGTGAAATCCACCTAGGAAGATGATCTGAAGTTGCTTTCTAGCTCTTCTTTTCAAAAAGCTGCAATGGGACAAGCAGTTCAACTTTGATAAGCACTTAACTTTGCCTTGAGCTCCAAGGTGAAGAGGAGATCCTGTTTACCCCAGGCAGGAAGCAGATTCACCTTTCATCCAATACCAAGGATGCTTCCAAGAACTAGAGAGAGGGACTACCAATTCTGTTTTCTGAAGAGCATCCCAACCCCCCCCCCCAAAGATATTAGCATAACCACTAGGTGCAATGAAAAAGAGAAAAGTGCATATATGAAGATAGGCAAAAATTACTAATTGTTTATTATTCACAACCTTTTCCTTCAGCTTGAGGGAAATAGGAGAGAAGGAGTTTCTAGGAGAGGTTGGAAAATTAGAGTGGAAAGGGAGAAAAAAATCATCATGATTAGAATAAAGAAGAGCTCCTAGAAGGGAAGGAAAGGTCTGAAGGAGAGAGGAGGAGTGAAGCAGAGCACAGCTGGGTTTGGAGTTGTTGAACGTGTGGGAGAGGTTACAGGACATGATGCTTAGGATGCCTCTGAAAGCAGTAACAGAAATTCAAGCTAACAGTGCCTTTAAAAAAGGGAAGATATCACACATAGAAATCTCAAAGCAAGGAGGCAGGGGTGCTTAACTGAGATTCCACAGCCTCTTCCAGGACCATCCATCTGCTCAGCTTTCTCCCTTCATGTTTCAGCAGAAGAAACTCCATTTCTTACCATGTGTGATCTTGTTACTCGGTGAAGAAAATCCTTTTCAGAAGATTCCCAGCAGACTCCCACATCTCAGTGGCCAGAACTGCATATTATGTCCATGCTTAAACTACTCCCTGGCAAGGAAAACAGGACCACCAAATGCTTAGATGAACCATAATTCACCCTCCTGGCGCTCAGGATGAGATTCCCCTCCCCTGAAATCCACAGCAATAGGTATAGGGTGGATTCCTACTAGAAAGGCAGGGGGGAATCAGGAGTGTTTGGTATGTGTTAGTGGATGAATTGCGTCCTCCCAAAATTTATATGTTCTAGTCTTACTACCCAGTACCTCAAAATAGAACCATATTTAGTCTTTAAAGAGGCAATTAACATAAAATGCGGTCATATAGTCAGGCTCTAATCCAATATGACTGGTGTCCTTAGAAGAGGAGATTGAGGACACAGACCCATAGGAAGGAAGCCCATGTGAAGGGTTAGGAAGAAGACAGCCATTTGCACACCAAGGAGAGCAACCAAGAAACAATCCCATCAAAATTTTGATCTCAGAATTCTAGTCTCCAGAACTGAAAAAATTAATTTCTGTTGTCTAAGCCATTCAGTCTATGATATTTTGCTATGGCAGCCTGGGTTGATCAGTGCACACATAACCAGAATCACCTACAAAAACAACCAGCAAGACATAAGAGCTGGCAAAGTATTTTTAAGATGTTTTGTTAATCTAGACATTGTTTATCAACAACTGCTGTCACAAAAAGAGAGAAAACCAGACATTACGTACTTCCCAATGGAAGTGTATAATATTATAACCAATAAGGCAAACTTGGCCCCCAAAAGAGAAAAATTGCACCTGTATTTGACCAAGACATTAGACCACCAATTTATAGAAACAGAGAGGACAGAGGAACATGTTTGCTACAGGGATGCAATCAGTAAAAATCCACATTGTGTGAAACTTTGTAGGACAAATGTCCTTTGACTGAAGGACTTTTGAGCATATGGGACTTTGGGTACTAATGCAGGGAGTCATGGGCAAACTGGGACAGGCTGGTCATCCTAGCCATCTCTTCATCAAACAAATCAATGGAAAAGAAGAGATGGAGAGGGAATCCATACATTAAAAATACTTAAGAACATACCATCAACCATAATATGTGCATCTGATTCTGAACAAAGTAATGAACTAGTAAAAAATGTTATGAGGCAAATCTTCTAATCTTCTAGTGTGATAACAGAATTGCTATGTTTTGTAAAACAGTGAACTCTTCTCTTTTAGAGATAGATAACTGAAATATTTACAGATAAAACTGAATAATGTTTGAAAAATTTGCTTTAGAATAACATGGGAGAAGGGGGAAGGGTAGGAGTAGGGATAAAGCAGAATAGGTCAAGAGTAGATGGTTGTGAAACTGGGTGATGGGCTTACTGTACTATTCTGTCTAATCTGCACAAGTTTGAAGTTTTCCATTATAAAAAGTTTTTTAAAGATTTTTTCCTATGTGTTAAGAATATACTCTCTATTTGACCCCTGGCCCAGGAACTTCCATAACCTAAGGGTGAAGCCAAAAATAAAAAAAAGAATATATTCTCCAACTTAATGTTTTCTTCAGACAGAGGCAGAATCATATCTGAATCACGTATTTGTTGTTGGGCTATACTTCTTCAAAGGCATCTGGGCCAAAAGACAATCCTGATTATAATGGAACTATATTTGAAAAAGTACATGAAGTGATAATTAGGACAGAATGGGGTCCTGGGAATTTATGCTATTTTATTTATTCCAGAAAAGCTTGACATAGGAAGTAAGATTTTAGCGGCTGCTTGAATAAAGGATGCAAGTCCTGTTTATAATCACTTGCCTTCCTATTAGCCTGCTGTGCTCCTATCCAATACCATTATTAATTCCATTTAGAAAATAAACATTCTGGAGTTCCCGTCGTGGCGCAGTGGTTAATGAATCCGACTAGGAACCATGAGGTTGCGGGTTCGGTCCCTGCCCTTGCTCAGTGGGTTGACGATCCGGTGTTGCCGTGAGCTGTGGTGTAGGTTGCAGACACGGCTTGGATCCTGCGTTGCTGTGGCTCTGGCATAGGCTGGTGGCTACAGATCCGATTAGACCCTAGCCTGGGAACCTCCATATGCCGCGGGAGCGGCCCAAGAAATGCCAAAAAGACAAAAAGACAAAAAAAAAAAAAAAAAAAAGAAACATTCTGATACATTAAAAATTATTTTTTAAATATGAGCAATTCTCTTTGCAAACAATTCAAGAAAGTACTCAAAAATTTATTCCTCATGGTAGTAATAAAGGTTCTGTCACATTAGTTAGAAATCACTGAATTAAAAAGAATACTGGGCAATACTTTTCAGACCTTGCACAGGTAAATCTCTAGGATGAACGCACATGGTAGCCTCTATTCTGTAGATTCTAAAAGGAATCGTCTTCCATGGCACACACAGACGTATTTCCAAGTTTGTATATCTTTTAATTAATCAAAGTCAAAGCTAGCTTAAAGTGACCATATTTTGGAACAGACCAATCTGAAAAATATGTTGGAAGGGGAGTGTGTAGTATCACTTAGCACCAGCCAAGAAGTTTAGGGCACTTAATCTGGTCCACAACTCCCAGGCTGACCTCCAGGTAACGAGAGCTCCTTTGCCACTTTTGCTGCTAATACCTGTCCAATAGCTACTCCATGCCAGATACTGTGCTAAGCGATTTGAATAGATTATTTCATTTAATCCTCAAACCATTCTTCTGATTTGAGTATCATTAACTCATCTTAACAGTCAGAAACTCTGCCTTGAAGACATCAGCAGCTTGCCCTAAACTTTCCATCTAGTAAGTGGCAGAGCTGTTTCTTCCAGATCCAGCCTCACACTTTCTTCTAGTTCTTCTATTTGAAAATTCTCCCCCTAGTTGAATTTCTACCCCATCCCACCTCCATTTTTCTTGGTGCAAGTGTTTTACAGCAGCAGGCAATTTTTCATGTGACATTCTAGGTATAGAAATTCTGATTTTTTCCAAGACACTGGGTGCTCTGAATCACATTATGATTGCATATTATGATTACCATTGATTAGGATAATTTAAAAAGCACTGTAAAACACACACATAACATTTGCCATCTGAACTATTTTTAGGTGTACAGTTCAGTACTGTTTAGTATATTCACTTTGTTACGAAACAGATCTCCAGAATTTTATCTTGCAAAACTGAAGTTCTTTACACATCAAACAACTCCTCTTTTTCTTTCCCCAGCCCCTGCAACCACTGTTCTATTTTCCTTTTCTATGAATCTGACTACTCTAGGTACCTCATATAAGTGGACTCATACAACGTTTATCTTTTTGTGACTGGCTTATGTCACTTAGCATAAGGTCTTCAAGGTTCATTCATACTGTAGCATAAGATAGGATTTCTCTCTTTTTTCAGGCTAAATAATATTCCATTGTATGTATATACTGACATTATGTTCTACTCATCTGTTAGTGGACTCGGGTTGCTTCTCTTTCTTGGCTATTATGAATAACACTACTATAACCATGGGTTTGCAATTATCTCTTCAAAACTCTGCTTTTGATTCTTTGGGATATATACCGAGAAGTGGAAAAGCTAGATCATAGAGCAGTCATATTTTCAATCATTTGAGTAATTTCTAAAATGTTTTCCATCGCAGCTGCACCATTTACAATCCTATCGACAGAGTTCCAATTTCTGCATATCTTTACTAATACTTCATCATCATCTTTTTTTTATAATAGCCATCTTTTTGGATGTCAGGTGATATCTCATGGTATTTTTTAATTTGTATTTCTCTAATGATTAGTGATGTTGAGCATTTTTTCATACGCTTATTGGTCATTTTTATATGATCTTCAGAGAAATGTCTATTCAAGTCTTTTGCCCATTTTTAATTAAGTTATTTTGTTGTTATTGAATTATAGGACTTCTTCATATATCCCAGATATTAACCCATTATTAGTTACACGACTTGCAAATATTTTCTCTCATTCTGTAGGTTGCTTTTTCATGCTGTTGTGCCCTTTGCTAAATAGAAGTTTTAGAGTTTGATGTAGTCTCATATGTCTATTTTTGCTTTTGTTGCCTATACATTTGGTATCCAAGAAATCATTTTCAAATCCAATGCCATGACAGTTTTCCCCTATGTTTTCTCCTAAGGATTTTTATAGTTTGGGGTCTTATGTTTAGATCTTTAATCCATTTTCAGTTAGTTTTGGTATATAGGGTAAGATAAGGGTCCAATCCCACTGTTTTGCATGTGGATATTCAGTTTTCCCAGCACCATTTGTGTTTCTGTTTTTGTTTTTTCACTTTTTAGGGCCACACCCGAGGCATATGGAGGTTCCCAGGCTAGGGATCTAATTGCAGCTATAGCTGCCGGCCTACACCACAGCAACACCAGATCCGAGCCATGTCTGCAGCCTACACCACAGCTCATGGCAACGCCGGATCCTTAACCCACTGAGCAAGGCCAGGGATTGAACCCACAACCTCATGGTTCCTAATCAGATTCGTCTCCACTGCGCCACAACGGGAACTCCGAGGGGCTATTTTTAAAAGGTATTCTTTACACAGTCAGAAGTTAATAATGAGTTGGCTTGAGTTATGTGTATTTAGAATATACTGTCAGATATTCTCAAGAAAATATTCAGAGTAGAAGATTTTCTTTGTTGTTTCTGAGGTTATTTGCATGATTTAGCCTACACTTTAAGGGAAAGGAGATGATACAGTAACCTAGAATAAGGCTTCTAGTTCACAAAGGATTAAAATAAACACATGAGCCCCATCTCCTCCTCACATCCTCTAGACAGAGACAAGGTGAAAGGTGTTTTACCTTAGGTCAGGAGAAGGATTAGAGGATATGGAAAATATATCCAAAAGAAAATTCTGTCACAAATGTATTACTGATGAAGTTTTTTAAAATTCTCTTCATTGTTGATCTTTATGAAAGACAGAGTGTCTAATAACTGAGGTATTCAATAGACAGATGATACACTAAGAATTCCTATTTACATGAATTTACTTTTCAAGGCTCTGCCCAAAAATTGATGGACACTGAAGTTGTTTTAAATTCCTTGCTAAAAAAAAAAAAAGAAAAAAAAAAGAAAAAGAAAATCTCCTATAAATTTGCTTAGTGACTGAGAAAAAATAAATAAATAAATAAATTCCTTGCTACGTCAAACACTGAGACAGTAAAAGTTTTATTAGATCTCTGTATTGCATAAACATAATCACCTCTCTAAATATATATCTACTTTAAAATCTTAACGTTAATTTTAAATTAAAAAGCAACATGGTATATATACAATGGAATATTAATCAACCATTAAAAATAAGGAAATCCTGGAGTTCCCACTGTGGCTCAGCAGGTTAAGAACCTGACGTAGTCTCCATGAGGATGTGGGTTCCATCCCTGGCCTTGCTCACTGGGTTAAGGATCCGGCATTGCCACAAGCTGCAGGGTAGGTCACAGATGCGGCTTGAATCTGGCATTGCTGTGGCTGTGGCATAGCCATCAGCTGCAGCTCTGATTTGACTCTAGTCTGGGAATTTCCATATGCCACAGTTTTGGCTGTAAGAAGAAGAAAAAATAGGAAATCTGCCATTTTTAGCAACAAAGATGAAACTTGAGGGCACTAAATGAATATTAGAGAACGGCAAATACTGTATGATCTCATTTATATGCAAAACCCCCACAGAAACAGAGAAAAGATTGGTGATTGCCAGAGGCAGGAGGTGGGGGGTGAGTGAAATGAATGAAAGGAGTCAAAAGGTACAAGCTTGTACTTGTAAGATAAACAAGTCCTGGGGCTGCAATGTACAGCACTGTCACTATAGTTAATAATACTGTATTATATATTTGACAGTCACTAAGAATAAATCTTAAAAGTTCTCATTACAAGAAAAAAATGTAACTACATGAAATGATGTACGTTAACTAAAGGTATTGTGGTGATCCTTTAATTATACATGTGTGTAGTATCGTCAAGGAGAAGCAATGTGTACCTACCAAAAATTTGAAAAATACAGAAAACCTTAAACAAGGAGGTTAAAATCATCTCAATCCCTTCATTAGAGAGAGAATTATTTTTAACCTTTCGTTTACTTCCTTCTAGTCAAATATGTACATGGATAATGACAGACAGCAGGCAAAGAGATAGACATGTGTACTGCCTTTTTTTCTTTACAAAGTCAAAATAGTACTGTTATGCATGTGTGTGTCTAAGTGTACTACCTTTTTAACTTAACATGTCATGAGCATCTTGCTGTGACACCATAAATTCTTTTAAAACATAGTTACTGTCTGAATTGGAATATATAATTTTTGTGATTTTCTTACTATTGACCACCTAGGAAATTTCCAGTTTTTTGGTTTTATAAAACATTGTGATTTTTCAACCTTAATATCTGTTTGCATCCAATGTTACTGTCTTTTTTTTTTTTTTTTTTTGTCTTTTTGTCTTTTGTTGTTGTTGTTGTTGTTGTTGTTGCTATTTCTTGGGCCGCTCCCACGGCATATGGAGGTTCCCAGGCTAGGGGTCGAATCGGAGCTGTAGCCACAGGCCTACGCCAGAGCCACAGCAACGCGGGATCCGAGCCGCGTCTGCAACCTACACCACAGCTCACGGCAACGCTGGATCGTTAACCCACTGAGCAAGGGCAGGGAGCAAACCCGCAACCTCATGGTTCCTAGTCGGATTCGTTAACCACTGCACCACGACGGGAACTCCCCCAATGTTACTGTCTTAAAGCAAAATCCTAGAGGTGGAATTCTTGGATCAGAAAATGTCAAGGTTCTTGATATACCTTGTCAAATTCTTTTCCAAAAAAATTACAGTTATTCCAATTTATACCCCCATCTATAGTACATAACAGTTCGTTTCGGCTTGCTCTCTCAAACCCCAGGTGTAATTATTATTTTGAAATCTTTGTTAATTTAATGGGTAAAAAAATAGTGTGTTTATATTCAATTACTTTGGTTTCTAGTAGTTGATCATTTTTATAAGCATATTAGCCAATTAATATTTCTTTTGCTATCAATTTTCTGCTCATATTTTGCCAGTTTTCCACTGATTTATATTATTTTAAAAATTAATCATAAACTTGATTACCTAGAGGAATGAGTCTGAATATTTTCACATGACCTATGGAAATATTTCCTTATTTCCTGCCACTTCTCACCACCCAGACTTCCTCATAATAGTTTATTCCCACCATACTAAATTTCTTACCATTATACACCAAGCTAGAGTCTTTCATGACTCTGTTCATTTTATCTCTTCTGTTTAGAATGCCATTCCCCTATTTTCCACCTAAGAGACTCCGGCTATTCTAAGGATTAAACGTTTCTTCCAGGAGTAGAACTCTGTTTTTTTTGCTTCACAGCATCTGATCTATTCCACCTTCTTCCAATAGCAGCATTCTGATTTTCCTTTGGGAATCACTCTTCCCCACAGCACACAACCTTGATTGCACTGTCAATCAAAGTGCCCTGTCCTGCCCTACCTGAGGAGTGGACACTTGGACCACCCTGGGCCAATTAGACTTTCTCTTGGAAATCTTGAAAGGAGTGAGATATGGACAGAAAACATTTGGAGTTGATTCATTCCTCAGCAACTCCCTTTAGTGACTGTCCTTTAGTTTCTTTCACCTGGATCCCCAGAATTCACAGATTTAAGTCTGTTCTGAAACTTGGATTCTTCAGTACTCTCTCTCTCTCTTTTTTCAAATACTGTCAGAAACCCATATCCTTCCAGTAAACTGATCTCTGTCTTTTTTCTCTTTGTGCCTGTATCCTGAATCAGTTTCTGCTATGTGTAACTAAGCAGATAATTCTGATAACTGGTATTCCTTCTCCATGGAGCCCTCTCTGGCTTTCCCAGAGGTTTTTGCCACCTCTCTCATCCAACTCTGCACACTACACTTACAACATAATTTTACAGTTTTTCATTTCCATTTCCCCCCACACATGTGATTTGCTGGCAGGGGTTCATTTGGAACACCCTGGAATCCCTAGCACAGAGCCTAAACATTTTAAGCCCCCATACATGTGGGCGGGAACAGGATGATTAGCAAACCTTCTCAATTCAAAGTCACCTATCTTCCCCAAAAGAGAAAAAGTATTTTGAACTTTGTCACCAAATCTCCTTGATTATTTTAGTTTTGCTTAAATTAAGAGCAAAGTCTATCAAAATGACTTAAATGAAATGGGCAGATCTTTCCTTAATTCAGATGAAACACTGATGTGAGTGAGACCTCTTTTGCAAGATGGAAAAGGAAGGAAATATCAGACAGGGGTGTGAGCTGTCACAGAACTATAGCCTCCACCAAGAAAAAAAATTCTAATGCCAAAACACAACAGAAAGGAGCGAAATTTCATTACAAAAATCTTCTACTCAGGTTCCAAAAATTAAACAATTATATATAAAGATTAAAAGCATAAATATAATCTACATGCATTTTCCACTTCAAATAGAAAATCACCTTGCTTATATATATATTTACTAGGAGACAAAGAAGAAATCCCTTAGCTAAAAGTAGGCTAAGAAAAATTAATATCAGACAAGTCACATTATATCCTTCTGAGTGTTTATAGAGAACTCTGAAACATTAATATTAGAAAAATAACCAGTTCCAATTTTTTTCATTAATGTTGAGTACGAGCTGCTACTTCAAAAATATCTTCATCAGATCTGAATTATCCCATAATTCCATTCCTTTTTCCCATCCCCCCAAATGTTGTTAAAGCTAATTTATCATTCTTAAACATGCATTCTCACGACTTTGAAGGAAATAGTGATTATATGAACCCTTGGTGAATCCACTTTAAAGGTAAATATGAGGTGAGCATAAATCCCACTAATTCTCATGACAATTCCCCAAAGAGTGAGAAGGCTAGTGCTCAGATTGCTAGAAATCGCCTTTAGAAAATGATAATACACAAATAAACTCTTAGGTTATTTTTCAGAGGACTTGCCTGCAAAATCTAATAATACTAGAAATGCTTCAGGTACAAAATAGGAAGATGTGAATATGTAAAATTCTGTATCAATTTATGAAAGAAAGTGTCTTAGGGGAAAACTTTATAAATGGGAATTTTATGATAGGATTTCATTTCCTTTATTTGATGAAAGACATTACTCTTCACTGTAAATTACTGCCAATCCATATGCTCTTTTCTGTTCTCTGAAATCCTGAATCCTACATACCCTTGTGTGTTCTTAGGCTTACAAAATGTCAAAGACTGTTCATTTTACAACTACAGTATCAGGCAAGTACTCCTACATGGAAAAAAAAAAAAAACATGTTACTGACAATTAAATTATTTAGTTACAACACAATCACTCATTTCCAACATTTCTTACAACCTATCAAGTATCCTCCATAAAGGAGCCCAAGAGAAAGGACCCTTTCAGGTTTACTGTATTTGAAAAGTCACTCATAATATATGTAAAAAAACAGGCAGATTTTCTGAGATGAACTGGTAATTAGAGCAGCAAATGAAAAACTGGAAGATTCAGTAGTTCTCGGAATCAGTTCCATATTTGAACAACTTCTTTGTATATCAGTCTCCGTTGACATGAAGAAGATAGCACAGCAGGGCACATCTTTAACAATGTTCCATTTAAAAAAAGGAACTTCACTGTCCAGAGGAAACAGAATCAGTGTTTCTTAGATATGAACACGGTTCTCCAAGAAAGCCCTTCCGGAAATTATCAGCACATTACTCTGTACAAATAGTTCTCAACCTGGCTACACTTTAAAATCACCCAAGGAGAATCAAAGCAAAACGAAACAAAATTAAACAAAATTCGGTAAGCCTGGCTCTCACCCCAGAGGCTCTGAGATTTTGATTCAATTGGTCTTGCGTGGGATGAATCAAATATTCAGCCAGAGTTGAAAAGCACTGTCCGAGGAGATCAAAATAATCAAAAAGATAAGAGTTAAAGCCACAAAACTCATATCATGGAGAAGTTAATCTCCTTTAATTATCCTAAAGCATGAAGAACCTATGGGAACTAAATAGGCAATTTTCTCCTAACCTAAATACATCAGGACCAGTGGAGTGGAATTAAATTTGGGGGAACTAGAAAGCTGCTTCCCAAAATCTTCGTCTCAGTGATCAATTCCCTGGTCAGTTTTTTTTTTTTTTTTTTACTAAATAGTAGGAAAGACTCATTGATGTTTTCTCTTAGATTTTTCTTAGGCAAGGGTAATAATTAATTCTGTAATTACAAGGGTTGGTCTCTTTTAAGGCAGAACATGGTATCTACGCATTTGCAGCTTGGAATGGAATTTGGGGGGGGCGCTTCATGAGAATCTAATGAAAGCTGAATAGGCTTATGGACACATAATTTTATGTAGAATATCATTGGTTTCACAAATCACCACGTACAGCTTCTTAAGAGTCCACAGACCCCAGCTTAAAACTCCTACTTTATGAACATCTCCATCAGGGGCTGGAAAGAAGGAAAAACTGGAAGGGCAGTAAGTGAAGCATTTAGGATCTGGAAATTCCTAAAGTATACTAGGACAATGCTTCCCAATTTGTGTGCATCAGAACCCCTCAAGGATCTGTTAACCTGCAGATTCTGATTCAGTAGGTAAGAGTCTGCATTTCTAACCAGCTGCTGCTCCATACATTAGATTGTGAATAACAGGGTATTGGAAATATGCCACCAACATTACTGGTTTTCCCCAGTATCTAAGAACATAAAAGTACAAGTATTTCCACCTTTCTTCAAAATCCAAAATTGTATATAACATGCTATTTCTTCTCCCCATAAAAAGGAATAAAGAAGGTGGCAAACTGAATTCTTTATTCTCAATGGTCTTGGATCTCCAATTGTTAGAACTGTTAAATTTAATAGGGTTTCTTTGCAGGGAACCAAACATTATCAATTCAATGGAAGTAATTTTTTAAATCCTAAAAACAAAAACAACAATAAAATGAAACAATCAAAAAACTTCCCTTGGATGACGCTGCTCAGGAAGAAATGAAATTCCGTTATGTAGTACAGTGTGGTCTTTTTAAACCAGTTTTTGTCTGAAAAAAAATTACACTTCAAACCGACTGTGAACCTAAAACCAGGTTTTCTGAACCAGAAAATAACGCAGAAGCCCTCTGAACTATGGGATCTTCCCAGTTATTAGACCAGCCTTGGATGTTCAGTGACAGTCACACAGAAAGGTACAAGAGGAGGCCTGGCAGCTCACAGACGACCTGGGGGTTTTAGTTCCAACAGTTCTCTCTTCTTAAAGAGTACTCTTTTTTTCTGATTATAAGAATAATAAAAATAATAAAATGGCATATGTTATCATTTTTAAACTTACAAAGTATTAAAAGACATAAAAAAAATCCATCATTCTAAAACTGTTTACTGAGGACCTATACTTTCCCTGTCTCTCTTTTTTCAATGCATTTTCAATATAATTAGAACCCAAGAGTACAAAAAGTGTTGCAGCACACTTTTTTCCCCTTAGTACATGCAGAGGCATAGCAGGGTTTGATAAATGGCCTGCGGAGAGGAGTGAAGGTGGGCAGCACATCCCAAGATCAAGACCAAGTCCTTTGTGAAACCACTATCATTCCATCTCTACTTGAAATTTTTTGTGCAACTCTAACTACTTGTTGAATAATTATGTTTTATTTTAGATGAGAGAGAAAACTCAGACTAACAAATCTCTATCTGCACAGGAAAATAAGATGAGGTTGAGAGGGGCCTATTATTCCCTTGCAATTTTAAAGAGGTAATCATGGAATATCACTCTTGCACACGCTGGGAATAATTAATCTCCCTCTTTTGGCTTCTGCTTTATGAAAGAGGTGGAAAGAATGGTTATCAAAGGAGAGATACTAAAAGCTCTGGTAAATTTCAACAGAACCAAGGCATAAGGAAAAGACATAATTGCCCAAACTGAGCAACTCTCAGAGCTGAATTCAGGAGAAATAAGTGCTGTATCTGTCCTGTCCGTCCACAGAATTTAATTGGAAAGTTAAATAGAGGTCGATATAGTAATATGGGCAAACAGAATCTGAGAGAAAGAGCTAAAGGTTTCTTTCCTTCAATTCATTAAATGAAAGGAGAAAAAAAATACTGGATCCATAAACTGGCTAATTGAACAAAACTTACTGAGCTCCTATTATGTTCCAGGCACTGTGGTAATTATTGGGAGTAAGTGGTTCTTATGAAGGTAAGGCTGCTGTTCTCATGTGTTTTACATTCTAGAGTAGGAGAGGTAGAGAAAGACAATAAACAAACAAGAAATGAAAGAGATAACTGTCCTGCTATGTAAAAAGAATGACTTGAGGGTGGAGGGGCTAATTTAGGAAAAGTCTCCCCATGGAAGAGGCATTTGAGCGACAAGAAGGTGATCTGGGGACCAACAGTTCCAAGAAGAGGGATGGAAGAGGTTGACAGCCCTAAGATTGGAATGAACTTGGCATGCATCAGGAATAGAAAAATCCATCTGGCTGGAGAGAACTGAGAAAGGAGGGAAGCAGCAGGAGAAGAGTCTCAAAGGAAGACTGAGCCCAGATTGTGCAGGACCTTGTAAGCCAGGGCTGAGAACCTGCAGAGTGAGAAGGCAGGGACAGGTTTTAACCAGAAAGGTGCTGTGATCTGATATACATTTTTTGAAGATCTTTCTGGCTTCCACATGACAGACAGATTGTTACGGAGCATGAGTAGAACTAGGAGAACCTGGTAGGAGATGATCACAATAGTGCAGACAAGAAGTGATGGTGGCTTGGATCATGACCAGGATGGTAGCTGGAAAGAGGAAGAGAAAGGAGAGATTGGGATATATTTTGAGCCAACAGGATTTGCCTATGGATTGAGCAGTGAGAAAAAGGTTTGCACCTTGAGTAACTGAGTGGATGGTGGGGTCTCTTATTGAAATAGGGAAGATTGGGGGAAAATCAGTTATAAGGAGGACCTGAAATTTTGGTGTGGGCCATATTAAATTTGATAAATCAATTAGATATCCAAAATCAAACTAAGTAGATAGTTGGATAGGTAGGTAGGAGTAGAGAGTATCAAGTAGTATTAGTGAGGAGATAAGACATATTTTTTTATTTCTCTATATTTTACTCCAGTTGTAATGCTTTTAAAAGTTTAGGTATTGGGAGTACTGGTTGATGCTTAGGATTAGAATAAATATTTAAAACTTACTTTTAATAGAGTAAATGAGAAAACACTCCTTTTATCCCCCCTAAGTAGCCAAGTCTTGATCCCAGCCAAATAGCCTTGTTTATCTACACATCACAAAAGGTTTAGTAATTATCTGAGCACCTCCCTGCAGGGGTGATGAGTAATCACTGTCATTACTGTTTTGATCTTTGGACCACTTGGGGAAGTACCCCATGGAATAGGGTTTTATCTTTTTTTCATCCTTATTTTAGAGTTTCAAAGTGTCATTAGAAGACAGATATAAAATATAAATTAGACTAGATTTTTTGTAGTTGAAGTAGAGATCAGGACCCACAGTTTACCTTGTTACCCACCATAGTGAACAGGAAATAATTTGAAAATAGTTCCACTTTGATATCATTGTGTTTTCAAGAAATTAAAGGTGCTCTTTTGAAACTCAATTGGAATGAAGACATTTCGACTAAATAGCAAAATTACTAATGCTTTTCATTATTTACAAATGCCTTTCCCCAAATTTGATTTCATTATAGAACAGTAGAATCATCTCATGTTTTTTTTTTAAGACAAATTTTTACTTAAACACAAGAAAATAAACTTAGGGGAACACCCAGATTATTGAAAACGAACTTCCCAGCTGCCCCAAAGTAAAAACACCTGAGAGAACTAAGGCAAATGATGTTTGTAAGGGAATTTGAGACCTGCCATAGTCATGCACAACTGTCTAAAAGAAAATTATACAGAAAAACTGTTGTCTAGAAGAAAAAACGGAAATACATTGTGACCAATCCAATAACACATTATTACAACTCTTTTATGTGTACCATACTGCTCCATAGAGAATATAGGTGAGCCCCACGCAAATCTATTGAAAGTAATCCTGGGCTGCCCAGCATATATATATGCATATTTTTTGCTTTTTTTTAGGACTGCACCTGTGGCATATGGAAGTTCCCAGGCTAGGAATCAAATTGGAGCTGCAGCTGCCAGCCTACACCACAGCCACAGTAACGTGGGATCCAAGCCACATCTGTGACCTATGCCACAGCTCACAGCAATGCCATTCCCTAACCCACTGAGCGAGGCCAGGGATGGAACCTGCATCCTCATTGATACTAGCAGGGTTTGTTACCACTGAGCCACAACAGGAACTCCCAGCATCTCATATTTTGAAGCAATTCTAGCCCTGCCCTATACATCCCCTGTTTAAACAGACCCATATCCTAATGTTGCCTTCTGACTAGTTGGCCTTTCAAGCTACTAACTGCTACAGAACCACAGTGGGTGGTAAAGGAGATATTGACCCCAGATTTAAAAAATATCCTTTAGTAATGACGATGGTGAGACTCTCATGTTGGGAGACATATGTGATCTAGAAGGCTTTTCAGATTTTCTCAATCATCCCTCCTGAAGGCTGGCCCGAAGTGTAATAAAATGCTTCCTCTTATAAACAGCATGAGGAGCAGGTTTCTAAACATAATATTCAATGCCCTGAACCATGTTCTTCCTTCAGCCTATAATTTCAGTCTTTTCTCCCATCCTTCCCTACACAGACCCTCCACTCTAAGCTCTTTACCTGCCCCTTAGTATAATGTGAATTCTGGCCTCCAGGTTCTCCTATCACTGTGAGAACCACAGCTGTGACATCCTCCCTCCTCTCCATCCAGTCTTAAGTCCTTCCTTCTCCACGTTCCATGATCGACCCTCCAGGCTGCCAGGACCTTCCTTCCTCCAGCACACAGCATTGTTGGTAATATGCCTTGTTACCAAATCATTTCTTCCATCAGTCTCCCAAATCTCAGTATTCACACAGCTCTCACAAAAATAGGTAGTATTTTTTCCCACATACTACCTATTATGTTTTCTTCTTTAACATGTTCTTAAAACCAACTCCTATACTTTAAATGAACTACATTTAATTTTATAGAAGATTGTACATGATAACCATAATGGAAAGCCAGTAACACTTTACATAAATTGAAGGTAACTGTAAATATATATCTATATACATTATTATATAATTGCAAATATAACCATTAATATAAAAAATATTTGCTCACGTCTATCATCTAAAATTATCTTGCTACCACAATTTGAGAGGGACTACTTTATGTTGTTGTCTCATATTGCAATTTGTCTTCTCTCATGTAACTATTAAAGTGTTTCAATGTTCCCCTTAATAAATTGCAAATCCCTAAAGGAGATTATATATAGTACTTTACATTCTCCAATGTTTCTAGCCCAGAGCCTGGCACATGGAGGGCATTAAATAAATATTTAGCTCAGTGAATAAATAACCACAAACACATCAATATCCCTAGTCATAATTTGTAGGTATATAATCAGTAAAATGAAGATACTTAATCCTTCAGTTAAACTTAATGAGGTCATTTAATTATAAACTGAATTTATATATATAGTATACTATCTCAGATGTGAAATACATTGTAAAGAAAAACTCTACATTGCTGTTAGGAGATTCTAGATTTTAAAATTTTAAAGTGATAGCTCTAGATTTTATGAGAGTAATAAACAGGAATAGATCCAATGGTTAATTGATGTGCCTTGACTTAGACACACCTAATAGATTAAAATCCAAGCATATATCAAACATAAATTAAGGTCAAATAACTTACATTGCAAACAAATTTACAATAGAAGCCATTTAAACAGCAAATCCTCACTACATTTTAAATAGGGCCAGATTCCTATTTGGGGAGCATATCTATTAGATAAATTAAGGTGTGCTTTATCATAAAAATGAACACATATACAGGGAGAGAGAAACAAGTTAGGGGAAAAAATGCCAGAAATTTTCAGACTTGAACTGGAGATTTAGTTAATATGGTATCCAAATATTCCTTTTAAGTTTTGAACTGTTACTTCCCAAAGGTCAAAGTTTTCATTTTCAACAGAAAAAAAGTTGCCTACAAGAAATTTTAAAACAAGTTAAATAGGGAAACCCTTTGAGGTGGTGGGACTTATTCCAACTTCCTATGCTCTGTGTTGGAAAAATAAATAAGTTAAACAGTCAATGAGCTTTCTGTATCTATGTCCTTTAATTATCTCAAACACAGAAAAATAACAAAGTAAAATCTGCTTTAAAATGACCAAATATCTTCTGCTCTATTTTTAAGGGTCCCTGCTTAGTTCCATCAGTCATCCCCTGGCCACACCAGTATTTCTGCATCTTCAGGATGGGTGCTATGCGGATGCATAGGAGAATCATCAAGAATCGTGCATGAGCATGTGCTAGTGTAACCCTGTATTCCACATACCCACAAAGATGTGCTACTTTCCACTGACCTACCCTCCTACATGGGGAATCATAAAATGTCAGTACAGGAACAGATCTCAACAACCCTCTAGTACAACTTCTCCAAATATGAAAAATGATCCTAAAGAAAGCAATTTTTTTTTCCTGATCCAGTCAAGTGATGTTAACAGGCCCACTCAGCCACAGTCTAGCTACCCAAGTGTCCTTCTCTCCTTGTCCACCTAAAGGGCAAGAGAGCAGGTCCATGGAAATAAACTCATTCCTTCCCTGGTCTCTGCTCCTCTCTCAAAATCTGTTTTCCGAAATATAGTATCTAAAATAGCTCTTACCTTAAAGCACAAGTTTAGGGCAACTTTTGAGAGAGTATTTAACCAGCCACTAATACAACTTATGGATGGTGCAGGGGGGCTGGATGTGAACAGAGCCACACTGTAACCAGATTTTGAGCTGTTTCCATTGCCTCCACCTCCAGCCCTATCCCTTCAGACTGGGTTAGGTGCTGTAGAAGTACTCTGTGCTTTACGATGATATCTTTTACACTGATCTTTCATTGTTAGTGTGTGCATTTTAGTGGGAAAGCCCTGAACCTTACTCATCTTTTTATTTCCAGGGCTTAGAATAACACTTGGTACATAGAAGATCCTCAATAAAGACTTTTTGAATGAATGAATGAGCTTATTCCCAGTACCTGCCTCACAGAGTTGTTGTAAGTTTAAAGAACCTAATACAGAGCCTGACAAATACTAAGTGCTTAGTAAACATCAGCCTCTACCACCGGACACCAACTTATCCTCTACCCAGGCCACATACACACTGAGCACCTCTACTGTAGGCTCGTCAAATGAGACCACTCACTTTCCTTAGCTTATTGAATATACTAGGGGCTGGGCTTTGGGCTGAGCAGTTTATTTGCATTATATCAGCTAATTTCCAAACATGGAAGGTAGATATGGTCAATAGTGCCTTAGCAAAAGTAAATTCCATGACAGCCAAGATTTTTGCCTGTTGTCACATGAAAGGATGGTCAACATCACTAATCATCCGGGAAATGCAAATCAAAACCATGATGAGATATCACCTCACACCTCTCAGAATTGGCTATTATTAAAAACAACACAGATAACAAATGCTGGTGAGGATATGGAGAAAAGGGAGCCCTTGCACACTGTTGGTGCAAATGTAAATTGCTGCAGCCACTGTGGAAAACAGCATGGCAGTTTTGCAAAAAGCTAAACATAGAACACCATATGACCCAACAATTTTGTTTCTGGGTATATATCCGAAAAAAAACCAAAAACACTAATTTGAAAAGATACATGCACCCCAATGTTCACAGTAGCACTATTTGCAGTGGCCAAGATATGGAAGCAGCCTAAGTGTCCACTAACAGATGAATGGATAAAGAAGACTGTGTGTGTCTCTATAAATATAATATATATAAATAGACACACAGAGTGGAACACCACTCAGCCATAAAAAAGAAGGAACTTTTGCCATTTGCAACCACATGGATAAACATAGAGGGTATTATGCTAAGTGAAATAAGTCAGAGAAAGACAAATCCTATATGATATCAATTATATGTTGAATCTAAAAACTACAACAAACTAGTGAGTACACCAGAAAAGAAGCAGACTCACAGATATAGAGAAAAAACTAATGGTTACTACAGAGAAAAAGGAAGGCGGGAGGGGTAAAAAAGAGGTAGGGGATGAAGAGGTACAAACTATAATGTATGAAATAAATAAGCTGCAAGGATATAGTGCACAACACAGGGAATATAGCCAATATTTTATAATAACTATGAATGGAGTGTAACACTTAAAAACTATACAGCACTACATTATATATATATGTAACTTACATAATATTTTATATCAACTACAATTCAATTAAAAAAAGATTTTGCCCATTACGTTCAATGTTACTCCCCAGATTCCTATAAATAGGACTTGACACACAGCAGTTGCTCCATCAATATTTGCGAAATAGCTGAACGAATGAACAAACAAATGAACAAATGAATGAATGAATACATATTTTATGGATGAGGAAATTGAAGCTGAGTGAGACCAAGCCATGTGCGTGTTGTCATACTGTTACTAAATTGTTAAGCTAGAATTAAGGCACAGTCTGACTAATGCCAACACCCAGAGTCGTAAGCACTCTCTCACACCCTATCAAACAGGAGAGTATGATTTAGTCACACAAGTGCTAATTTTGACTCATCTCACATAGACTTGGTACCACAGACTGAAAAGACAAAGGGACCCTATTTATTCTAACCCTTAATTGTAAGAGATTATTTTGTCTCCTAAAAAACCAAGTCTTGTCAGTGTACACATTTACCTTTAGGCCAACACCAACGAATTCTTGTGATTCTCAAAATAATAAAATAATTAAGTCAGACAAATCTAGTTAAGAAGACAAATATTCCTCAGGCTTAGTAGATTTTCTTTGATTGACTCCAATTTAATCTGTATCACAGAATTATCCTAAGGAAGAAATTGTTTTTTCTATAGAAAACTAAAAAATATTTAGAATTCTGGTGCTCTCCCAATCAATAATGACTGGTTGAAAAGATAAAAAGAATTGCTATATACAAGCTAAAAAAACTAAAGTTTAGGGATACATCTGTTTCAAAATCAAACTTTCAGATGAAAACACTTTATTCATACACAGTCAAATAAATTCCTATAGGAGGAACCAACTTTTTCAGCTATTAAAACTCTCCAAACTTATGGTTACCAAAGGGGAAACGTTGGGGGAGAGATAAATTAGGAGGTGACGATTAACAAACACACACTACTATATATAAAACAGATAATCAACAAGGACCTACTGTGTAGCACAGGAAACTCTACTCAACATTTTGTAATAACCTATATGGGAAAAGAATCTGAAAAAGAAAAGATATATATATATATGTATAAATGATTCACTTTGATGTACACCTGAAACTAACACAACATTGTAAGTTGATTCCACACCAATAAAAATGTAAAAATTAAAAAAATAGATAGAATTCTCTAGTGTGCAATATAGCCATAATTTCATTGTTAATTATGATACAGATTTAAACAAAGTTTCATGTGTAACACATTGGAAAGCTTTGCTTTTTGAAAGCAAGGAACAGGTATTTCACCTATAATACTCTGTGATACTAAAAGCTGAGGGTCTTATTTGTGCAAGATTTCATGTAGAGAAAACTTGTAAGCAAGCTCTTTACTACAAATATTTATTATCATCAACAGTCAGATCTTAGTGGCTAGAAGAGTGGTTTGCAACTATTTATGTTCAGTACCAATCTTGTAAATAGCTATTCTCCTCCAGTGAATAATAATTCATGTTGGTGAGTAGTAAAGTATACTTATTTTATTTCTTTAACTGATTATTTTACTACTTTGTCTCTCCTAGGGAAAATACGGATATTAAAAATACATATAACCATACAGCCTAGAAATACTTCAGCTTTTGTGTCCAAGTAAATATTTCTTTTTATATATATATAAAATTATTTTTATTTTTTTAACTATAGCTGGTTTACAATGTTCTGTCAATTTTCTACTGTACACCATGGTGACCCAGTTACACATACATGTATACATTCTTTTTTCTTACATTATCATGCTCCATCATAAGTGACTAGACATAGTTCCCAGGGCTACACAGCAGGATCTCATTGCTAATCCATTCCAAAGGCAATAGTCTACATCTATTAACCCCAAGCTCCCAATCCATCCCACTCCCTCCCCCTCCCCCTTGGCAACCACAAGTCTATTCTCCAAGTCCATGATTTTCTTTTCTGTGGAAAGGTTCATTTGCGACTATATATTAGATTCCTTTTCTGTGGAAAGGTTCATTTGTGAGGTATAAGCGATATCATATGGTATTTGTCTTTGTCTTTCTGGCTCATTTCACTCAGTATGAGAGTCTCTAGTTCCATCCATGTTGCTGCAAATGGCAGCATTTTGTTCTTTTTTACGGCTGAGAAGTATTCCATTGTGTATACATACTACTTCTTCCTAATCCAATCATCTGTCGATGGACATTTAGGTTGTTTCCATGTCTTGGCTATTGTGAATAGAGCTGCAATGAACATGTGCGTGCATGTGTCTTTTTCAAGGAAAGTTTTGTCTGGATATATGCCCAAGAGTGGGATTGCTGGGTCATATGGTAGTTCTATGTATAGACTTCTAAGGTACCTCCATACTGTTCTCCATAGTGGTTGTACCAGCTTACATTCCCACCAACAGTGCAAGAGGGATCCCTTTTCTCCACACTCACTCCAGCATTTGTTATTTGTGGACTTATTAATAATGGCCATTCTGACTGGTGTGAGATGGCATCTCATGGTAGTTTTGATTTGCATTTCTCTAATAATCAGTGATGTTGAGCATTTTTTCATGTGCTAATTGGCCATCTGTATATCATCTTTGGAGAAACATCTAATCAGGTCTTCTGCCCATTTTTCCATTGGATTGTTGGCTGTTTTACTATTGAGTTGTACAGGTTGTTTGTATATTTTAGAGATTAAGCCCTTGTCAGTTGCATCATTTGAAACTAATTTCTCCCACTGTAAGTTGTCTTTTTGTTTTCTTTTTGGTTTCCTTTGCTGTACAAAAGCTTGTCAGTTCGATTAGGTCCCATTGGTTTATTTTTGTTTTTATTTCTGTTGCTTTGGGAGACTGACCTGAGAAAATATCATAAGGTTGATGTCAGAGAATGTTTTGTCTATGTTCTCTTCCAGGAGTTTGATGGTGTCTTGTCTTATATTTAAGTCTTTAAGCCATTTTGAGTTTATTTTTGTGCATGGTGTGAGGGTGTGTTCCAGTTTCACTGATTTACATGCAGTTGTCCAGGCTTCCCAGCAATACTTGCTGAAAATACTGTCTTTTTCCCATTTTGTTCTTGCCTCCTTCGTCAAAGATTAATTGACTGTAGGTATCTGGGTTTATTTCTGGATTCTCTATTCTGTTCCATTGGTCTCTATGTCTGTTTTGGTACCAGTACCACATTGTCTTGATGACTGTGGCTTTGTAATACTGCCTTAAGTCTGGGAGAGTAATGCCTCCTGCTTGGTTTTTGTTCCTCAGAATTGCTTTGGTAATTGTGGGTCTTTTTGTAGTTCCACATAAATTTTTGGATTGTTTGTTCTAGTTCTGTGAAAAATGTCATGGGTAATGTGATAGGGATTGCACTGAATTTGTAGATTGCTTTGGATAGTATGGCCATTTTTACAATATTAATTTTTCCAACCCAGGAGCATGGAATATCTTTCCATTTCTTTGCATCTTCTTTAATTTCCTTGATTAATGTTTTATAGTTCTCAGTATATAAGTCTTTTACCTCCTTGGTCAGGTTTATTCCCAGGTATTTGATTTTTTGGGGTGCAATTTTAAAAGGTATTGTATTTCTTGAGTACCTACTATACATTAGTTAGCAGAGGTTAACTGGTAGAAATACAAAGATGAAAAAGATTCAATCTCTGCTTTCATATTTATGGTCAGGAAAGAAACTAATCATTCTATTTCAATCCAATAAAACTTTACAGAGTAGTATTATGGGAAATTTTTTAATAAATTTAATGATAGTAACTGAACTGTGGGCAAAAGGAATTGAATAAGCAAAAATCAGGAGTTGGGAAGATGCATTTCGTGTCCTTGAATGGCAAGACTTCCAATGTGACTTAAGTGTAAACAATATATGGGCAATATGTCCAGAAATAAGAGTCAAAAAGTAGTTGAGACTCAATCCTGAAATGACTCAAATGCCATCCTGAAGAGTTTGGGTTTTATGCCAGAAGCAACAGAGAGCTGTCAGACTTAGAATGAGTAGCATGGTCACATTAGGACTGTAAAAATATAACGATAGCAATAGCACTCCAGAGAGAGCAAGAATCAAGAAGGCAAAGAGATAAACCATAACTTCTAAAGGCAATAAGATCCAAGGGTCTTTTGTAAGTAAAATTAGTAGAATTAGTCAATCAATTAGATATTGGACATGAGATTAAAAAGAGGAGAATCAAAGATGATGGCAAGGTCTCCAGCCAGGTGGGTAAAAGAATGGTGATACCATTGAGTAACACAGAAAACTTAATAGGAAGATTATGGTCCGGGCACCAGGGCAGGAAGGTATTGAGTTTGATTTGGGATGTGTAGCATTTGAAAATAAGTACAGGATCTAAGTAGGAATGACCTGTGGAACTTGGTGCTCCAGACATGAAATCAGCCTAATGACCTACATACAGCTTGAGGGTGAGAGGTGAATTCAAATGCACTTAGGAGACTCCCAGGGATAAAATGGAGAGTGGAAGAGAAAGCAGAAGACTGCACCTTCCTTTTTTTTTTTTTTTTTTTTTTTTTTCTCCTTTTGGCCACTCCTGTGGCATATGGAAGCTCCTGGGACAGGGACTAAACCCACACCACAGCAGCAACCCAAGCCACTGCAGTGATAATGCCAGATCTTTATCCTGCTGTACCACAAGAGAACTCTGAAAACAGCACCTTTAGAGCTGCCACCACTTCAAGACCAGATAAAGGAGATGAGACAGAGGAGGCACAACAGGGGAAGGTGAGGCAAGTGGTGAACCACAGCAGCGCAGCAGGGAGTCATTGTGGCCAGGGGAGGTGTGTCAGGAAGGAGAGACCTTAGGCCCTGTCAGCTCCTTCAAGGGGATTCAAAGGATGACTGGCAATACTCCATCCTTAGGGGATCAGTATTCATTGAAGCAAAGGTCTCTGCTGTTGTTTGATCAAATGGTCATCTCGGGAATATCCAGTCAGGCCTGAGAAATAAGGCTGTCAGAAGAATAAAAGTCACTGGATTCGATAAGACTGTGAGGCTGAATACCAAGAAAACCCAGCTGCTCCACAGGTGTCCTATATCCAACAGACACTGCTGGAGAGGCAAAACATCCACTGGCAAGGCCCTTGGCAGCTCACAGAACAGCAGCTATGCATGCCGACTCCTGGGCCGGCTGGCTTACAACAAGGCGGAAAGAGTCAACAACCTCTGCAGTACATTTCCCTTTACCCTTTCTTTTCTAATTGTTGTTCACGTCTTTTCTCTAACACATGGTTTATAAATAGGAGGGAGAAGTTAGTAGTTCTACATATTTAGAGACTAGAACTCATAAAGGTTAAGTGACTTGCTCAGGGACCCACAGCTAGTTCATGGCTATTCCGGTGAGGCTAGGAAAGCTCAGAAGTCACCAGCAATGATCCTGCCCCCTACTCATCCTTTCCCTTTTAGGAGGCTTTTCACAACGGCCTGGACTTCAATCCTGTCACCTTGCCTGGCTAAACCAAACAGAGATAAAACTGCACTACACTAAACTAATCTAAATGACTAAAACACAGATCTGTCCTGAGGTGGATCATGTCAAGTAGGGACATCCTTTATTAATCAGCTATCAGCAACCCAGCACATGCGTATACATACGGGGTATTTACATATGTAAGTGACATAGTCACAAAACAATACTTACACTTACTCTGTGCAGTGCACTCCAATATTTTATTTCATTTACAAAGTGTACTGTTCAAGACAAGATTTCATAACCCAACTAGCAGGTCATGACCCACAGTTTGGGAAATGCTGCCTTAGAGCCATCCTTGCCTGAGCCGAGTCACAGCACGCACAGCTGATGGGCTGGCAGAACCTGCCTGCTCTGCCTCACACTTGTCCTCTTAATCTGCTCTCTTCTTTCTAGCGCTATCCCATCTCTACCCTACTGGAAGATTTTCCCATCTATTGTCCAAACTATTACAGTAGTGCATCTTCCCTCTTCCTACAGTAGTGGATCCAAAGCTTTTCTTCTCCACCAACCTCCACCTTAGTTACATTCAATCGGTAATTGGCTTCTCAGTCACAGAGAACGTGTTTGGCAGAAGCTCTGGCTTCTAAAATTACCTGTTATGACACTGATCCTTAGTCTTTACCCCAGAGATGTCCCGCCTCTGTCTTGGGCCAACCCCTTCTCATCTACACTGGACCCTTTGAACACTCACTCTTTCCAAAACCTGTTTTCTCAGCTCTCCCTTCTCTTTGGACTTGTCCCCTTGGCTCGCCTCTCCCTCTTTAGAAAATATCCTCTCAATTCAATTTCCCCTTGGGGACAAACATCTTGAAAGATGGTTTTACCCTGGTGTACCCATTTCTGTTTATTTTTCACCCTAGTTTAATTGGGCTTTCTCCCCAACATTCACTGACTGCTTTCACTGAAGTTGAGTATTACCTTCCTACCAAATCCCAGAGGAGATTTTGACCATCGTGCCTTCTTGATCTTGGAGCCACAGTGGATGCAGCTTTGACTCTTTCTGGCTTCCTTCTCTCACTATTGTCTTGAGGGCTCTCAGACCATCCATTCCCTGGCTCTTTTCTTTGCATATTCTTTGGTATCAGGATTCTTTACATAATTGTCTTCTAGTCTTGGTCTACGAGCACTTTTAAAAAGAAAAATCTTTTCCATTTCCACAGTATCGCCTACCACTTTTACCTTGAAATTTCTAAATCTCTCTTTGTAGTTCTGAACAGCTATTATAGAAACCTAGTTTTAATGGCTTTAGCTTTTACATCCTACGGCTAATCTTGCTTCCATCTAAGTTAGAAAGACATGCAAAAAGTGACAAGTGTTACTTGCTTTCCTGTGAGAATTTCACTGACATCTAGATGGTCTAGCTGCAGTAGTCTGCAATGCAAAGTCACTGCTTGATAGTCACATTGCCTCTTTTATAACGACTTTTTCTCCCGACTTTCTTAGAAGTGCCTATCTTCTAGAACTTTCTCTTCAAATTGTCTGAGTATTACCCACCTGCTCTGAAATAAGGTGAATGACTGGTATTGTTGTCCTTTTTTTACATTTTGTTCATACTTAGGGACAGAAATACCCTGGTGACCTTAAGAAAAGAGACATTATAAAATAGCGGTGTCTTTCTCTCTACCCCCCACTTCCTCTCTCTTCCCTTCATAACCAATCAGCAAAGGGTATTTCTACCTGATGTTCTTCACCTCAGGACAGATCTGTGTTTTAGTCATTTAGATTAGTTTAGTGTAGTGCAGTTTTATCTCTGTTTGGTTTAGCCAGGCAAGGTGACAGGATTGAAGTCCAGGCCGTTGTGAAAAGCCTCCTAAAAGGGAAAGGATGAGTAGGGGGCAGGATCATTGCTGGTGACTTCTGAGCTTTCCTAGCCTCACCGGAATAGCCATGAACTAGCTGTGGGTCCCTGAGCAAGTCACTTAACCTTTATGAGTTCTAGTCTCTAAATATGTAGAACTACTAACTTCTCCCTCCTATTTATAAACCATGTGTTAGAGAAAAGACGTGAACAACAATTAGAAAAGAAAGGGTAAAGGGAAATGTACTGCAGAGGTTGTTGACTCTTTCCGCCTTGTTGTAAGCCAGCCGGCCCAGGAGTCGGCATGCATAGCTGCTGTTCTGTGAGCTGCCAAGGGCCTTGCCAGTGGATGTTTTGCCTCTCCAGCAGTGTCTGTTGGATATAGGACACCTGTGGAGCAGCTGGGTTTTCTTGGTATTCAGCCTCACAGTCTTATCGAATCCAGTGACTTTTATTCTTCTGACAGCCTTATTTCTCAGGCCTGACTGGATATTCCCGAGATGACCATTTGATCAAACAACAGCAGAGACCTTTGCTTCAATGAATACTGATCCCCTAAGGATGGAGTATTGCCAGTCATCCTTTGAATCCCCTTGAAGGAGCTGACAGGGCCTAAGGTCTCTCCTTCCTGACACACCTCCCCTGGCCACCATAACTACGGTTTGTAAGAAAAAACAGTTTGAAACCCACTGTGGAAAACTTCAATGTGAAAACTGAGCAGTTGACATCCTAAGGTGAGATCCTAAATCAAGATGAAGAATACAGACAAGGAGAGAATCCGTGTTGTGGCTCAGTGTGTTAAGGACCCAACGTTCTTTGTGAGGATGAGGGTTCAATTCCTGGCCTCGCTCAGTGGGTTATTGATCCAGGGTTGCCATAAGCTGCAGCATAGGTTGCAAATACAGCTCAGATCTGGTGTTGCCATGGCTACAGTGTAGGCCACAGTTGCAGCTCCTTTTTGACCCCTGGCCCAGGAACTGCCATATACTACAGGAGTAGCTGTAAAAAGAAAAAAAAAAAAAAAAAAAAAAAAGAATACATATAGGGAAAAGTTTTAGAGGTTAACAATCAACTATATCCTGAGATTCCTAGTTCTCTCTTTGTATCTCTAATGAACTAAAAGAAATCTAATTTAATCGTTTGAGCTTTTATATCCTATGATTAATGTAGAATCAACTGTCTTATCTAACTATTGGTCTAATTAGAATTCCTTTTTTAACTCCCAACTATTACAAACTAATTTCTTGATGTTTTTGATCAGTCAGTAGAGTTAAACTAAAGCACAGAAATAATTACCAATTAAAAAAGCAGGCATTCATTCTATTATTTAGAAAGACAATTCTGCTATCAGAATGATAAGATTAGTTTCACAGATGAAATTTTGAGTTTTAAGTGTTAGCCCTGTTTTCAGTATTTCTCATATCTACACGGTTCAATGCAGTTTTATTTAGTCTTTTGACAAAGAAACCTTTTTAAGAAATTCTTTTGAAGCAGAAAATTGACTAAATGTAGTTTTTTCAGTCCGTTACACATATTAAACTTTGATTTGGGTGATGGATAGAGATGGAAAAAAATGGTGAGGTGTGGGGGAAGAGGCCAATAAGGATAAATTTCATATTACAAAGATACAAGAGAAAATTACCAACCCTTTATTGTCAGGGAAATTAAGAGTTTTATTCATGCCCTTGAAAAGGGAAGGTGGAGTTGCCCGCAAATGCCAAAAGTAACTCTCCTCCAAAATGGAGGTGAGAGGTTCGAGATGAACATGGGTGTGACAGTGGCTGCAACACACACACACACACACCAGAATGTAGAGTTAAATAACTCTGGGTTCAAATCCTTTCTCATTTACTCACAAACTGTGATCTTGAGCAAAACATTTAACCTCAGTAAGTTAGTATCCTCATCTGATAGTATCTTGGAAAGGGAATAATAGACTTCTCAAAGCTGTTATTAGGTGGGAATAAAACAATACCTGTAAAGTGTTCATAGGACAATGCAGTAAGTACTAGTTCAATATTATGACTGCATTTGTTTCCTAGGGCTGCCAAAACAAGATACCACACACAAGTTGGGGTGGTTTAAAACAACATGCATAGATTATCTCACAGTTCTGGGGTCTAGAAGTCTTAAATCAAGGAGTCTGAAGAGCCATTATCCCTCTAAAAAAACCTGGGGAAAAGATCCTTCCTCTTTCAGCTTCCAACATCCCTTGGCTGTGGCAGCAGAACTCTTAATCTCACGTGGTGTTCTCCCTGTGTCTCTCCACATAGTCTTATCTGAACAGTTCTGTCTCTGTATCCAAATTTCCCCTTTTAATAAGGACACCAGTCTTACTGGATTGGGGCCTATTCTAATGGCCTCATTTTTAACTGGTTACCTCTATAAAGATCCTATTTCCAAATAAGGTAACATCCTGAGGCACTGGGCATGAGGATGTCAACTTATCTTTTTGGGGAGAATATAACTTGACCCATAACAATTATTCACTGAATTGTCTTGCTAGAGATACTTTGCCAAAGATAGGTTAATAAAGGACTTTAAAATTGTAGATTATGCTTATCTAGTGATTCATTTTCTGTTTCTTTCTTTTTAAAGGAAGGAATAGTTGGTCTTTTTCATGTAATGACTTCAGTGTAAATTTAGTTTTCTGCTCTTAGCTGAGGCTGGAATGACTGGGTGGGACTTTTTATCATCCTACAGTTTCCTTGTCTTGAGGAAAGGAAAACAACCACAGGCCTATGCAGCCAGGCCTGAGGAAGAAAGTATCGTAGAAAAAGAACATGCACCTCTACTGTGAACTTTTTGTTAATCACATAACAGCCTTGAATGTGCTCATCATAACTGGAAGAGGATGGCTCTTCAAAGGAATTTAAATGAGTATAAATTATATACTTATTAATCAAAATGAATTCTTCTCAGCCAGTTTCTTTTTTGTCTCCTTAAATGTTTTCAATGAGTAATACGAACTTTTGCTGTCCAGTTTTTTTCTGCCATGACCCTGATTCTAATCCCACGCGAAATAATACCTAAACACTACACATTCATTTCCACTTCATGTGCTTTACAAAATGACATATATTTTTGTCCCAAACTGGACTGTGCTGTGAAGGTTTGCTCTCCTAACGATTGCAATCATGAGTATACCTATCAAAGACTTCAAATTAGTTAACATAAGAAATAAAAATAGGGATATCTGAGGCCTGAATCCTGGACAGTAGAGAATCCAGCTCCTTTATTTTTTATTCAGGGCTATATCAATCCACATTCATTTGAATGCATTAATGACCTTTCCTAAAAGAATTCTGATTTTAACTATGGTTTTCTTTACCTCAGTTTTCTCAAGTAGTTAGTATACTGAAAGCAAATAATTAATAACAGACACTAAGGATGCATTTAAAAAAAAAAAAAAAGACTGCCAATTTCAAATTTGGCCTCAGTTGAGGGTCTGTCTAGTCATTGCTAATTGGCAGCAATAATGGATCAAGGCCACAAGGTGGCACTATAAGCAATGGGCTACTGGCACTTATTTTAATCAGCATCTACTCTAAAAGCTGATCCAGTCCAAATGCTTCTAAAGAAAACTGGCAAACTCTGAGGCTTCAGTGAAGAATGGAGACAAGAAAGGATTACATAAAGAGAAATAAATCAGTTATAATTATCATATCAAAAACAAAATCCGGGTCTTCTACTACACATAAGAAGCTACTTTAAAGACTGCTCCTATTTACTATAATGAGTTAGTTGAAAAAGTGAAATATAAATTCGTAAGAGTTTTGTTATTTGAGGGACTAAATGAAACTTTTTCACAAGTTATGGGTTTCTTAATTTTTTATTTTGGAAAATATGGCACAGTGAACTTATAGTTGAGCCAAAAGACAGAAAACTAAGAATTAATAGTTCACTAGTTATAGCCATAACATAAATAAATTTGGTCATCAAGTCTGTGCAATATGATTGCTTCAGTCAAGTAAGCAAGGCAACTGACATTTACCACTTAGAAATGTGACCTTCCAGATAAAGAATTAAGAAGCTGATTATGGGCTGTTATCGAGTACATGATAAATTCAACTTCCAAAACAGCACCACTTAATAAAACAAATTAGTAATATATCTTCTCTTCAATGCTCTGGTATTTACATTTCATTCTATGAAATTCTCACTTCAGATCATACCGAAATGATTATCTCTTGCTGCACAATTTTTGCAAAGCTTAGGAAGAGTAGTTTACATAAAAATTTTAAATATGCCAATTACTGCAAAAGACCTATAACTGGAGAGTGTCTTAATACTATGCTGATTTTAGATTGGTACTGAATGGGAGAGCTAAAAATGATGCATAGAAAATGCATGAAATTGCTTGCTCATCTAAACCGCAAATGCAAAGCTCGACAGTCCATATAAAAAAACCTAGAATTAAATTTTTTTATCAGTAAATCAATAGCATTTTGCTGAAGGTATGTAGGAGAGGCATAAGGACACTTTTTTAAAAAATCAGATATAGTTGACATAAAACATTATATTAGCTTCAGGTATGCAACATAATGATTCGACATTTGTTATTTAGTATGTGTACACTTTTAATTGAGCCAAAGCAAACCCAGAAAGAAAGCAAATATAATTTATAACGATGCCTCCTTCAAGCACTGTTCAAATTATAGGGCTTTATTTTTATTATTTTATTCTTGATTCTGCATTAATTTGCACCTACTTATATGTTTAAGTCCCCAATTAAATCAAAAGCTCCTTGGGCTCAGTAATGGACCTCCTAATTTTTAAGTCCCCCACAGTCATAATAACAATAATACAATAAAGGCTACCACTTGTTAAGTTCTTATTAGATGCTAGGTATTGTGATAAGTAGGTATCATAACACATAAGCCTTGCCAAAAAAATCTCATGAGATTAGTACAAATGCCCTGCCTGTTAATAAAGAGGAAACAAAAGTATAAGTTAATTTGCCAAGTTTCCTGAGTAGCAGAGCCCAGTTTTGAATCCAAGAATACTTTATGCCAAAGCCCCTGGCTTGCCTTGTAGAGTGGAGATAGAGGCACGGTGGTTAATGGTACATTGCCTGAGGTCTATCTGGCTCCCAAGCTGACTGGCTTTAGGATCTTGGCATATTACTCAGCCATTCCGTACCCCAATTTAGTTATTATACCACACAGCAGTTCATAAAGTAGAAATTCAAAAACCCTTACTAAGAACCTTCCCATTTCTCTCAGGTACCTCCAAAAAAATAAACTCTTTTGTGAAACATACTCCAGCTGCTTTAATAGTCTAATAAATCAACTGGCATTTGATAGAACTGAAATAAGGTGGATATCTGATTTCCAGTAGTGGTCCTCAGTGGTTTCTGATAGGTGACACTGTGCTGTGACCATTAGCATTTCAGGCTATTGCAGTTAAAACAGTGCTTGATTTCTTCAACAAATCTACATGCCTACATGTCAAGCAGGGCTGGCAACTGAAATTAATAGTGTAGATGAACAGTAAACCTTTTTGGGAAAACACTAATTTAGAGTACTACTGAATTTTAACATTACTAAATCTTACTGAAGCATTGCCACAGTTTACCTTCAGTTTTGTATCATTTAATCTGTATGTGGCTCTCATTTACCAAATAAACATTCCCTCTGGGAGTACTGGGAAATCTGTGATTTGAAATAAAATTACATAAATCAGGGAACACAGAAGCATAACAGAGGTTCCTATCATTTTCTGAAGACTCATTTAAACCAAAACAATTAGTAAGAGATAGTACTCTCTTCCTTCAAAGGTATTCAGGGCATCATCCCCATATTCAGAGAAATTCATTAATCAACTAATCAGGGGCACAGAAGGCAACGCTGTCTAGTAGAAAGAACTCTGAAATCAATGTCAAGAAACGTCGAGTTTAATCCAAGTTCTGCTCCTAATTAGTTGTGTCTCACTAGACAAATCACTTCTCCTATCTGCCTCAGTTTTCCTGCTCTGTAAAATAAGAGGATTTCTGTTCTTGAACTCTGAAGTTTTAAGAATTGGTGCAGTATAAAAACAAAAATACCTTCTAAGTGGGAAACTAGGGAGTTTTATAAAATGCTACATCAAGAGCCAGAGTAACGCCCAGTACTTGTATTTGCTTCTTTAAAGTTGAGATGTTATGTTGGAGAAAGGAGTAATTACCCTGAAAAACATAAGCCAAAGTGATCTTAGACAAAAACAAAAACAAAAACAAAAACACAAAAAAACTTTGACCTACTACTGGTTTTCTCAAACAAGAGGCTCCAAACTATTTCGATTAGCAAGGAAAATATAGCAAGGGGAAAAGAGATCCCAACTTTCAGAGCCATTGGGGGGGGGGTCCAAAACTGTAGCAAGATTAACCCCACCTTGCTGCATGTAACTAGACATGGAAAGGAATACAAAATAACAGCACTGAACTACCATGTCCCTGGGAGGAAGAACACACCCGCTCTCATCTTCCATGTTGAGACAGGGAAGTGGGCGTCCCAGACCCTACCATCAGGCTGATAACACTCTTGACTCCTCCCCTCTTGCTGCAGTGTCAGCCTGGGGGAGCCTTGTCACTGGACAGGACTGAGGACAAGCAGGGGCATCCCTGGCTACAGGATCAGAGCTTTTTCACAGCCCACTTCAGACCAGGTCTTGCTCTGCCCACTACAGACTAGGTTTCATGAAGGGGATGGATGTCCTGTGCCCTCTTAGTACAGTACAGAGAGCTCATTCCAGTCCTAACTGTACCACCTACTAGTTGTGTGTCTTACTCTCTGGGCCTTGGTTTCCTCTTCTTAAAAATAGGGATTATAATACCTCACTAGAGTATGCGGACATGGGTGCTACCACTGTGGCAATTAATGAAGAAAAAAAACAGAAGCCTGATATGATATAGAGAGTTGAGAGATGTTTGAGTTGTGGGCCCATGTCTGCACAATGTCTGGCAGTCTGGACTTGCCAGGAGTCCATCTATCTGCATTAGACACAGAGGAGTCTTCCAAGAAATGATTCCTCCTAAGGGAAGAGAAGGACAGATCTATCCGCTTAGCCCTGTAAGAATGCCTCAACCTGTAAGAATGACTCAACTGTCAGAGGAAAGAGACTGACTAGCAGGATGTCTGTTTGTTGACATTCATGATTGTGGCCCCCGTATGCTTATGTTTGATTCCTAAAAACAAAGACGGATAGGAGTAGAACCTGTAAAGAGCTGTTATATTTAGGGGATGAAAGTTCTTCATTCCCAGGGTAATTAATGGTGGTTTCTAGCCATGACAGAGTGTCTGGTAGGAGGCAGCCTAGCTGCAGCCATCTAAGGGATGCTGCCTTCATGAGCATTAGACCAACAGACACCCAGAATGCTTAAGGAAAATAAAAAGACTTGTTTATAAGCACATGTCAAACATCATGCTGGAGCTTCCCAGAAGTAGGCAGAAAGAGCTGAGGAATTAAAGATGTCACAGTATCAAGGGTGGGTGAAAGGCAGAAAAATATAATGCCACTACTGCACAAGTTCTCTAATGACCTCCACTGAAACAATTTGCGGCATAAATTGATGATATCTGTAAAACATAGCGACATGTCTATAGCATACTGAAAGGTTTGGCTAGAAGACCAAGACTCCTATATATGCCTGGTCCCACTAGCCGAGTCTGTTTATACTATATGTTCAGATTATGTTTATTACATAAACCGAAAAATAAGAAAAAAGAAAATTGTTTTATTTTTTTCTAGGAAAATCAAGTTGAAACCCAGAGAGTTTGATAAAATTGTGTCATCAAAAAGAAAAAGTTCTCAAGTGAGACATACGTAAGACAATCATAAAAAATTGGAGAAAAATCAAAAAGGCTAGAAGCATTCTAGATTTCTTCACAAGTGCCTTTTAACTCTAGCTTCATTTTAAATCAAACTAACTTGTCAACCATAGATAATGCATTATGGGTGTGGTTTATAAAAGGAAGACAAAGTGATTCTCTAACGAATGGATCCTCAATCAAAGAAAACACTTTCTGACAAGAAAAAAATGTCAGAGGGATGTATGTATTTTTAATTAAAATAAAATATTTAAGATTTATATGTATTGCATTGAAACAATTCATTATTTTAATGAATCTGGGGCCTACCCAACCAATTAGCAGTCCTGATCATTTCAGACAGGAAGTCTTCCTCTGTATTATTCTGATCCCATTTCAACCTTAGTATACCTTTCAGGTTTTACAGTACACAGTAACCCTAAAAATATTATATTTTACTCAAAGAATTGTATTTAGATAACTGATTCAAATCTTGGAAATTTAAGTGTTAACTCTGAAGATTGGATACAAAATTTGATGTCGATTTTTTTTCAGCAAACATTCCTAAGTATATCCTTTTGGATAGTTTTACAAACAGAGGCAGATTCACCCATTTGTATCTGCTTACATAGTAGCATTGCAGGGATTCTATAAAGACCCTCTGTCCCGCAAATACATCCCACCACCACTAGCCTGCAAATGTCTACAAGCTCCAGTTGATCATGTTTTCCTTTTTGCTTCTGAGAATAGGTTTTCCTACAGACAGAACCGAGGGCCAGAGGACCCTCTAACCTTCATGGAGAAGAAGAGGCAAAAGGGCAAAAAGCAAAGAGCCTCAGAATATGAATTATATGGGCCAAGTTTCCTAATCTTCTCTAATGCTTGATAAAATCAAGCATTTTCCCAAGCATTTGACTATCATGGAATAACTATTAATTGACACCTTACAGAATCACTATTCAGAGGACAATTGTTAGTGAAATGTTTGCTTTTTGAACCACATCTTTCTGATCTCTAAATGCAAGCAAGGGTACATACCCAAACTGGGTAGTCGCATAAAACAAGGATACTGTGTACGGAGGTGTCCAATAGAGTAAGCCATTCCATACATGTAAGTTTCATGTCCCTGCATGAGTTCTCTTTTCTCATCAGAAATAGATGTTTTGTTAAATTTCTAGATGAGTAGAAAACATGCTGTTGTCTCTAAGAATTATTTTGTTTAGAGACAAATACTCTAGGTGGGACTATTGCATTAAAAATATGGCATCTACTCTCTTACGGAATTTTAAAGACAGAAGCAATTTCTCTGTTATGTTTTAATTTTTGTCATTTATTATATGTTCTTTTTTATGTTTTGCTTAATATTTTGTGTTGTAGTGAAAAGAACTAAGCAATATTCTCTTACTAGTTTTTCAATGGCTCTGAAACATTCCGTCAGAGAAATCTTTCTTGCGTTAATGCTTTCTCCTCCACTGTCATGGCCCATCCAGTAAAAGCTGACCAGCTGTGTAAAATGAAATTCAGTGAGAAGGGTGATGACAAACATAACTTTCAGTGAGTTAAGTGTGCAAAGTCACTGGATGCCACCACCGCCACACCACAAACCTTGGGGGGCCATATTTTCTCTTCAAAGTTTCGTAAGGATCTTCACTTGAAGGCTGCAATGAATGAAAACAATCCAGGTCTGGCTCCATAAACAAAACATTCACTGTGAGCCTTCTAGGATTATCCGAAGAATTTGAGAATGTTACCTCTACTCAGACTGAGCCTTTGGGAGTCCCCTCTTGATGCCTCTATGGTGCTACCTGACTTTGTGGCTGGCACAAATACGAAACTCTCAGATCCCCTCTGAGCAGTTTCTTGAAGAAGGTGTTTGCTTCTACTGCATAAAAGGAGTGCACATTATCATCAGCCACCTTGGAACTTCAGTGGTTTCCTTAAATTTAACATTGCAAGATGCCATAAGCAAAATTCATCTATCCTGTTACAGCTTTCTAAATGGTGTAGATTTAAGCAAATCCCTCTTTACCTTTATATTTCCAGATCAGAGCATGGCCAGCTTCCTGGGCACGTGACCTCTGCAATCACACAGTGCCCGGTGCTTCAAAGGGTCCCGAGCTTGTGTTAATGCTCTACTGTCAAAGTAATTTTTTAACAAGGAGCCCAGCATTTTCATTTTGCACTGGGCCCTACAAGTGATGCAGCCAGCCCTGCCACAGAGTCTGAATTGTCTAGGTCTATTCTCAGGTGAAAGCCGACTTTCTCTTCACTGTTTGTGGCTCTGGGATTAAGTCAAAAATTAATGCTGTTAAGCCAAAAAGACAAGCCAAACCAAGGTCCACAGAGCAGCTGTGGAAAGCCTGTTCCCATAACAAGTGTACCTGTATGGGCGGCAAGAGATCTGCGTTGACATCACAGCCTCTGAAACTTCCTTGGCGACTTTTATAGCCCCCTTACATTTTCCTTGCTCAAATCTAACCAGAATCTTCCAGATACAGCAAGGTTAGTGTGCTATCTGTACATAAACGCATATCACTTCTGCTTGCAAAATTTCAGTAGGATACCTCAGTGAGACCAGCAAAAGAGGCTTGCCTACTAACTTCGTTCAAAGCTCCCTGCACACATGCTGAACTTTCAGGTGAGCTCACAGTCTGTTTCTTATTTTCCACAGTGTTCTTTTAAGTGGTCCTCAAAACCTGTCATATATTCAAAAAAATTGATAGCTATAGTGTCTTTATAATATCAGAAAATACATAAGAATGACAATGTGAGCAACTCACTCTGTTTTAAGAAAGATAAGCAATTCACTAGAGACATGAAATGCTGCTTCCTAAAGCAGTATCAATTTTTGATGTGGTTACAAGGAAACTCTATTAGTCATGGCACAGAATGAATGAAGTTCAGAGGAATACTCTGCCCAGGCCTAAATCTTTCTATCAAACCCCAAGGCAAGCTACAAATAAGAAAGGAAATGAAGGCCCATTTCCTCTGTAAAAGAGAGGCTATCTTTGCTGTAAATTTCTTTATGCACAAGCTGGGGATTTACGGCATTTACACAGTGGGGAAATGGAAGTCACTAATTGAGCCACCGGGGCCAAAATCCTAATAGTTATACTTATGCATTGGCAAGGTTCATTATAGTTGATGAATTTCCCCACTTTGAGGGAGAGCAGTTTTCCTGATTGGCAGGTCACAAACTGTTTTAACTCCTTGAATAGCGTTATTTGTTTTCCACATTCTTGGTGAGTCACTGTCCCTGGCCCTAAATTCCTTCTACCTGGGACTCGGGAGCATCTGTCCAAATGCCAAGAGTCCCCTGGAATCCTCATCCCAGACCAGAGAGACAGGGAGGATCAATCACACATCCTGGCCAAGACTGGAGGTAAGTACATTACCGTCATGTTCTAGCAGCTAGAGATCCTTCTATTTCCCAACATCTGCATTCAAAAATAACAAAAATCAAAAGCCTTTGAGATTTCTCAGCTCATCACCTCACCTGACCAGGAAACTTTTATTCATATCCTATTATTTCCATCAGTTATCTCAAATCCTTTAAGGAACAAAATGGAGAAGGAGGGAGGGAGGATTGAGAGAAAGAATTCACTATGTGACATTTGATCCAACATAAAACATACATTACTACAGTTTCAGCATATATATATTTGTATACAAGTTTTAGCCAAACAATAAACAAAACTGACATTCTCTCTCTGGTGAAGGTCACCCTAGCACCGATGGACATGGGGACATGGGTGGAGTTAACCTAGTACAAACTACATGGGATTAGCAATCATGCACTGATCTCAGAGAGAAACATGAATTATCCCAATCAAATAACTGTGTCTTCACCAATGAGAATTCACTTGTATCTTGAATTTTCTGTATCTTGGATGTTCCAGTTACACCGTCAATGTCACAATCGTGACACTCACTTTTGCCTTTTAAATAATTTGGTTGATCAATAACAGAACTTATGATTTTTGCTTTAAAAGTGTACAGCAGTAATTTTCAGTTACAAGTTCCTGGGGGGATACTTTGAAAAAGTATTTAAAATATAATGTAGGTTTATATTTGGAAATGGAAATATATGCACTGTTTCCATAAAACAAACTGCAGAATACCTCATCAGACAACACCTTGGCCAGTCAAGATAAGACTCTTGTAAATGTTTATGAGTGCATGTGTTTTTTTGGTTTTTTTTTTCAGGGCAGCACCCATAGCATATGGAAATTCCCAGGCTAGGGGTCGAACTGGAGCTACCACTGCTGGACTATGCCACAGCCACAACAACACAGGATCTGAGTAGCATCTGTGACCTACACCACAGCTCATGCAACAACGGATCCCCAACCCACTGAGCAAGGCCAGGGATGAAATCTGCAACCTCATGGATATTAGTCAGATTCGTTCTGCTGCACCACAACAGGAACTCCCAAGCATGAGCTTTTAAATGCTACAAAACATCTATCTATAGGAAAAGCATTATCTTCTTCCTGTAAGTTTCCTGAGTTTCTTTTTAATTTAGCATATATTGGGGGCCACAGGGAAGGGAGGACACTTGGACCATAAGAAAATCTCTATTCCCGGCTTCAGAGTGCACAGGAAACTTTAATTAAATTTCTAACTCTTCTCTAAATAACGTATTTACACTTATAGTAAAACTCATTTATAGCAATGCTTTTGGGGGAGTATCTGATAACCCTTTGGAGGCTTTCCAATTATAATAGACTAAACAATATTTTACTGCTTTTTTTCCTAATTCTAAAATAATATGCCTGACATAATCTTAATAAAAATAGTAGAGTTAAATATAGTATAAAAAAATTAGAGATCAATCTCATTTATCAAGTGCTAACTGAACCCAGCAATACATCAAAACAATATTACACTACCAAACAGGATTCATCCTAGAAAAAAAAGCAATATAAACCTGAAGTTAAAAAGGTTCCAAAAAGTATATAATTGTTTTTTTAGCTGTGCCTGTGGCATGCAGAAATTCCCAGGCCAGGAATCAAACCCAAGTCACAGCAGTGACTTGAGCCACAGTAGTGACAATGCCAGAACCTTACCACTAGGCCACCAGGGAACTCCAAACAGTATTTAAACTAATAAAGTGATAAGTTAAAATCACCCAGAATTGGGAAGGAAGTTAAGAGTGGAACCAGGTGCCAGAGGGTCTGCTGGCTTTAATTCTGTCAAAATGCCTGTATCAAAAACACTTGAATCAAAATGTTCTGTGTACACAGGTGATAAATTACTAAAATATTCGTACCATTCATCCTCTTGGTCTCAATAAACATCTTCCTCCTACTTAACTCTCAACCCATTTCTACCAAAATTTTCATTTCTATGGATCTTAAGAGTACATTCTGTATAGAGTTTTGTTCTAATGGTTCATTTTACTCTTAAATACACAGTGTTAATTATCAAAAATTAAAGATCACCAGTACATAATTAAATAGTTGTAACTCCTCTTAAGGTCCTTGACCCAAGCAGGTTACTGATTCACCTAACAGTTTTTGGCGATTTCTCAGTCTGACATAATATAACCTTGATCTATCCAAACAGCAGCTTAAGAGCATGAGAACTATGCCAGCCTAGAATCTCACATTAGCATTTTGAAGTGATTCCAGAATGCCTGAGATTGTCATAGAACATAACAGTATGTACTTTACTTCAATATTGACTGCAGAACAGAGATTATTTAAAAAAAAAAAAAAATCTTTTATCTGGGAGTTCCCGTCGTGGTGCAGTGGTTCACGAATCCAACTAGGAACCATGAGGTTGCAGGTTCAATCCCTGGCCTTGCTCAGTGGGTTAAGGATCCGGCATTGCTGTGAGCTGTGATGTAGGTCGCAGATGCAGCTAGGATCCCACGTTGCTGTGGCTGTGGCGTAGGCCGGCAGCTACAGCTCTGATTCGACCCCTAGCCTGGGAACCTCCATATGCCGTGGGTGCGGCCCAAGAAGTGGAAAAAAAAATTTTTAAATAAATAAATAAATCTCTTCTTTTTATTCTCAACCCTTGTGGCTGAACTATGGACATGATTCTCCACACACTCTTTTTATTGTGGAAGCAGAAACACTTGTAGGCTCCAACATCTGTGAGAAGACAGGCAAGGAAGTGCCTGGGAGACATATTACACCACTGATTTACTAATTGCTCCTGGGAACACTCCTCAACCAGGATCTTCCTGCCCATGGAACGGGGCTACCGCATGTGGTGTTGCCCACCAAAGAACTGCAGAGTTGAATGGAACCACTGCTATTGTCTGACCCTCTGCCCATAGGCAGCTGGATATCTTAATGGCACAGGGTAAGGCCCAGGAACACTGAAGTCTAAAGACACAGATTTCAACTCTCAGCTCTGTCATTTTCAGTTCTGTAACCCAGAGCAAATCACATGAAATCGCTGAACCTCCTTCTGTTTAAGCTGTAAAATAAAAGTGTGAACAAAAACAATTTCTGAGGAATCTTTAATTTTTACGACTTTCATACATCCAGAACAGATGGGTCTCAGCAATTTTCCACTGAAGATTTATCTGCTAAGATTCTTATGTTGCTTTCTCTCTTTAACAAGCTCAGTGTGCATTATATGTGAAAAATGGATTTACTGTTATGATCTTCCCTTTCCTACTAATTGGTAAACTACATCCTGGCGTATGAAATGGCAACATTTTTATAATTAATTCAATGGGTACTCTTTGCTTTGAGCTTTCCCTTTTCTAAGTAGTGAGAATAGTCAGCATACAGTTTACCAAAAAAATGGCAAGCCAGGCAGAAGGTGAGGAAAGAACACTGACCTCCCAATTTCACTATTAACTTCTTGCTAGACAAGACAGACTGCAGGTACCTCAACTATGATAAAATATTTAACTGTTAACTTACCTATCTCATAAGAATACTGACAGAATCATATGAGTTAATATATGGGTGAAGATTAAAGTCTTTATAAATGTAAATTTTGGTGTCATTATAAGGAGTGATGCTTCCAATAGCTTCTAAGATATTAAATGTAACAAACTATATATCTGGTGTGTATTCTGCCATCTTCCAGTTGACTGTCTTTCTAAACATAGCACCAGACCCACAGGTCTATCTGTTGGATAAAGCTTCCTGCCTTTAGTGCCCATAACAAGTGCTGTGCAAACATTTTACATCATTGAACCATGAAGGGTAGAGAGTATTTTTTCCAAAGTATTTTTCTGGGAATAATTGTGAAGGATCATCTTCCAGGTGAATGCCTGTGACCTTATATTTCCAGCACAAATAGATCTGTGTTTTATATACTGGTCCTAGTGAAGATGTAATTTCAAGAAGGAGAATGACTTATGCTCTGTGCGTGGCAGGGGGAACAATAACCCTTGCTTAACCCAATGATCTGTGCATAATCTTCCCCTTGGCAACAATCTGAAGACAAGAAAGGAAGAAGCAGTTTGGTTTCCAGTTTTCTTTTACTTAAGAAATCCATGCTAGAGACCAGAAGTTTGCCATGATTTGTACAGTTTTGTTGTTTCTAACTGGATGGGTCTTTAAAGTATAAAACAATGGAAACATCCATGGTAACAAAATATACGCATCAGGATCAAATCTTAAAATGACTGGCATTCTGGATATAGAAAGAAATGAATTTATTTTCAGTCTCAAAAAGACAATAATTCCATCTCAGAGGTTAAAAGAATAGGAACAGCAAAACCCTCGTCATGTTCCATGACTATCCTAACTATGAAGTTACTACTAAGTTGAGATTTTAAAATAAATTTAGAGTCAAACACTGAAAAGGAGAAATGGACACTTAAGGTTCATCCAAGACTGTGATTCTCTGTCTTCGTGACAGGGGAAAATAATTCAAGCTTATTTTTAAGACTTATCCTTGGTGTGAAAATAGAAAGTTGGACAAAATACCTAGAACAAATTTTGGTTATATTAAATCACAACTGAACAAATTTCAGTTATGGTAAATGACAAGAAAAATGAATGTCAGTATTAAGGGATTTGTAAAATTAATCTGAAATATTTTTTACAAGACAGAAAGAAAACGGATATGGATAGGTTTTTGGAAATGAAGTTTACCAAATCACCAAGCAGTGGAGATGGAGTTAAGACTTCTCAGATGCTATGGGGGACAGAATTACTTAGTGCTATTAAACACTGGGTGGCACCTTTAAAGAAAAGGTATTGATTTCCCAGCCAGTTACTATACGCTACAGATAACAAGTCTTCCAAAACACCAAACACACATTTCAGGGGGACAAAGCATGTTTTGCCCCTCTGAGGGTGTCAATTAATTCTAGTGAGGAATCATTTTAAATTCTCTCCAGTGAGAGAGTTTCATTATTGCATTTTAGTTCATTTAAACCCCTTTTCAAGAACTGTGTCTAATAGACCTTCAGAGCATCTCTGGGCAGCTCTAACTTACATAACCTCATTTTTCAAAACTGTTCATTACTTTCTCTCCCTCTTCACATGCTCTCCCTCCCACTCAGAGCCTCCCTGGGGGGACTTTGCTGCCTGCTTTGGTATTAGAGTAGTGCCTACCTTTGAGATTTTGCTCATTTCTAAATGGAGGGTAAAGAATATGAAGGGGGTGGGGGAAATGCTCCCTAATGTCGTTGATGGGCAATGGAATCAGAATCTGCCAATGAAAATAACCTGCAATCATATCTAGCCTGGATATTATCCAGGGTGCATGTGGGAGAAATAAAAGGAAATAATGGAAAATGACAAAAAGAAATGGTTTCATTTCCACCTCCAATACAGAAAAGAAGAAAAGGAGACAATAAATATCCAAGAATATTTTAAAAATCAGTACACTGTTAAAAATTATGAAGTGTGCTACAAAGGCATCTCATATCCTTCTTGAAATTCTTCAACAAGGAATGCAACATAGCTAAATGTAGAAAAAACCCTCTAAATAGGCTTCAGGGTAATTTACACTGGAACACCTCACCCCTCTGCTCACTGAAACTGAACACTACTGTATTTAAAAATTCTGGCTTGAAGCACACTTTTTAAAGCAAGAGAAACCTCAGCTCCTTTTCATCCTCTGGAGAGAAAAAAAAAATTACATCAAAACCCATAAATTTAAAATGTTTTGAAAATATAAAAAGAAAATAAAAGGAATATGTTAAATTATTAATATTCAGAGTGCATGTATTCAAAGCCATCATTTAAAAAAATAACTCCTAAGTCTTTAGCTTGATAGTTTTCTGTTTCTTACAGACATAAAGCTCAAACATGGTTACAGATATTCATGAAAAGCTGAAATGCTGTAAGCCAATGTAATTTAGAAATAATGTTTTACTCAGTCACACACTGTCCCCCCAAATTTACTAAATATGCCATATCTCAAATTTTTATTTAACCACCTATACATATGCATCAGGTACAGTACAATTTATAAGTCCTTAAAGTGAAGATGACACAATAGGAAAATAATGAGCATCTGCCAAGCATCCCCACATGCCACTGGAGATGGAAAGGCGGAGGCGATGCTCAGCTCCACCACGAACAAGCTAGGTGATCCAGAGCACATTATTAAAACTTCTTATAGTCAGTTTTCCCATCCATAAAATGATGGTGATAATAATTATCCACAAGGTTGTTGGTGATTAAATGAGATGATAAATGCAAAGCACATATCACAGAGTAGGCACTTAAAAAAATGGTTTCTGTCGTTTCCTCATTTTCTCATTTGGGAAGAAAACCAAACACTGAGAGAAACTGCATGTTCTTTTGATGTCTATAATTTGCTTTAAGGTCTTTAGCAACTATGTATGCATGTGGAGGGGGCTAGGTTTAATATGCTATGGAGAAACAGAGAATAGCCCTTTCAAGTATTTACCCTTCAGGAATAATCAGAAAGCCATACTTAAAATACGGTTATTACAGCACTCCAGAGAACCTTACCTGCCATCAATAGAGTGGGGCTTTGCCAATGTTAGAAATGGTCTTTCACTGATGAAATTGGTAGCTTGTTAATCAGCACAATGGATAGGGACTCTAATTACTGAAAGAGCAGTATTCAAGATATGTGTATTGGTAATAATATTCTAGAGACACACCCCCAACCCTTGAATTAATAAGGTATATAAATCTAAAAATCTAGCAAGTTCTAAGCTTAAGACTCTGAGGTTGTCCAATCCTGTAACTGGGTCAAAGGATTCTGGTGGTCTGATACCCATCACAAAAGCAACCAGATTCTGCTTCTGAAATATTGCTGGGGTGTTTAGACCACCTAAAACAAAGAGAGCTTGGACGTCATGGAACTTACTGAACAGAGTGTTTGAACTATTTGACCCAACTTGCCAATAAATTTTTGTTTAAATAAATGTCTTTTTATGTAGGAAAATTTGGTCTGAAACCTGCTTTCATAAAAAATAAGCAGCAAAGTTGTAGGAAAGCAGTCAACTCCTACCTACTTCAAACTTTCAGGCAGCTATTATGATGTACCTAAGAGCTATTATGAATTACCTAGTAGTTGTGTGTGACCAAATTGGCTTAAGTCAGTTTGCATCATAATAGTCTTTCTTCTAGTCAAAAAATATATTAACTGAGACCAGTGGTTAATTAATTTCTTGTGAAATGCATGCACACACGGAGTAAATCAAAAGGTTGGAAATAAAGTGAAATTAGAAATCAAAGGAATGCACTTTCTAAAAATTACAATATTGAAGCTGGTAAAGGTTCAGTGAATTGATATACTACTATTGGCACTGTAAAGTAATACAATTTTCTGGAATGAAAATGAGTGAAATTTATCAAGAGCCTTAAAAAAATGTTCCACCAGTAAGTACATGAAAAGATGCTCAACATCATTAGCCATCAGGATAAGGCAAATCAAAACCACAATGATATATTACTTCATACTCACTAAAATGACTATAATCAAAAAGACATATAGTAACAAATATTGGCAAGGATGCAGAGAAATTAGAATACTCATACATTGCTCGTAGAAATGTAAAATAGTGCAGCCTTTTTTTTTTTTTTTTTTTTTTTTTAGGGCCACACCCAACGCATCTTAAAATTCCAGGGCTAGGGGCTAAACCGGAGCTACAGCTGCCAGCCTACACCAGAGCCACAACAACACCAGATCCGAACCATGTCTGCGACCTACAGCACAGCTCACGGCAACGATGGATCCTTAACCCACTGAGCGAGGCCAGGGATCAAACCCACATCCTCATGGATACTAGTTAGGTTCGTTACTGCTAAGCCACGACAGGAACTCCAGTGGAACCATTTTGGAAAAAAGTCTGGTAATTCCTAAAAAGACTAAACATTAGAGTTACCATAGGACCCAGCAATTGCACTCCTAGGTATTTCTCCAAGAAAAATGAAAACATACATTCACACAAAACTTGTACGTGAATGTTCACAGTAGTATTATTCATAATAGTCAAGAAGTGGAAACAACCCAAATATTCAATTGATGAATGGATCAATAAAATGCGGTATTTTCATAGAGTGGAATATTATTTGGCCACAAAAAGAAATGAAGTACTACTGACACATGCTACAACATGGATGAATCTTGAAATCATTACGTTAAGTGAACAAAGCCAGTCATAAAGGACCACATACTGTACAGATCAATTTATATAAATTGTCCAAAATAGGCATAATCCATTTTATATTCATATTATAAGCCATAATCCATATTCTAAAATCCATAGAAATAGAAGTAGATCCTTAGTTGCCTAAGATGAGAATGCTGGGAGCAAATGAAGAGTGACTACTACTGGGTATGGGGTTTCTTTTGGGGTTATGTCAAAGGTTCTCAAATTGAGTGTGGTAATAGTTGCAGATCTCTGCACATATATTAAAAACCATTGACTTGTACACTTTAAATGGGTGAATTTTATGGTTTGTGAATTACATCTCAATAAAGCTGTTATTAAAAATTAGTGTTCAAAAAAGGCAAAAACAAATGGGAACTAATTAAAAATGAAAAGTTTTTGCACAGGAAAGGAAACTCAACAAAATGAAAAGACCATTTACTGAATGATAGGAAATATTTGCAAATGATATGACTGATAAGGGGTTAATATCCAAAATATAAACTGCTCACACAATTCAATATGAAAAAAAAAAACCTGATTAAGAAATGGCTAAAAGACCTGAATAGGCATTTCTCCAAAAAAAGACATACAGAGGGCCAACAGGCACATGAAAAAGTGCTCAGCATCATTAATCATCAGAGAAGCTCAAATCAAAACCACAATGAGATATTACCTCATACCTGTCCAAATGATTGTCACCAAAAAGACCACAAATAAAAAACTGTTGGTGAGACTGTGGAGAAAAGGGAATCCTAGTACACTGCTAGTGGGAATGTAAATTGGTGCAGCCACTGTGCAAAACAGTATGGAGGTTCCTCAAAAAACTAAAATAGAACTACCATATGATCCAGCAATCCCTCTTCTGGGTAAATAGCCAAAGAAAATGAAAACACTAATTCAAAAAGATACATGCACCCCAAAGTTCATAGCAGCATTATTTACAATAGCCAAGATATGAAAGCAATCTGTGCCCATCAAGATATGAATGGATAAAACAAATGTGATATATTAGACATAAAAAATAATGAAATTCTGCTATTTGCAACAAGGTGGATGGACCTGGAGGAAATTATGTTTAGTAAAATAAGTCAGATAGAGTAATACAAATACTCTATGTTATCACTTATATATGAAATCAAAACCTAAAATAAATGAATATATACAACAAATTAGAAACAGATATAGAAAACAAACTAGTGGTTACCAATGGGAAGAGGGAAGGGGAAGGGACAAGACAGGGGTAGGGGTTTAAGGGACACAAACTCTCATTATAAAATAAATAAGCAACAAGGATATATTGTACAATACAGGGAAATATAGCCATATCTGTAATAACTTTAAAAAGAGTATAATCCAGGGAGTTCCTGTCGTGGCGCAGTGGTTAACGAATCCTACTAGGAACCATGAGGTTGCGCGTTCGGTCCCTGCCCTTACTCAGTGGGTTAACGATCCGGCGTTGCCGTGAGCTGTGGTGTAGGTTGCAGACGCGGCTCGGATCCCGCGTTGCTGTGGTTCTGGCGTAGGCCTGTGGCTACAGCTCCGATTAGACCCTTAGCCTGGAAATTTCCATATGCCGCGGGAGCGGCCCAAGAAATAGCAAAAAGACAAAAAAAAAAAAAAAAAAAAAAGAGTATAATCCATAAAAATGTGGAAGTACCATATTATACTCCTGAAATGAATATATTAGAGATCAACTATGCTTCAATTAAAAAAAAAAGATATCTCAGGGAGTTCCCTTGTGGCATAGTGGGTTAAGGATCCCATATTGTCACTGCAGTGGCTCTGGGTGCTGCTGTGGCACAGGTTCAGTTCCTAGCCTGGGCAAAAAAAAAAAAGGCATCTCAAACTCAAAAAAAGAAAACAAAAGACTCCTTGACTCAGTAATCCTATGCATCAGTTTGAACCATAGGATATTACAAATATTTTTGACCTACAAATGAAAATAGCAATTTAATGTAGTTATCCTAAAATGAAGCCCCATATTTATTTGTAAAGAAAAGTTCATTAATTATAATTTTATTATAACATGATTTTGAGAAAAACATAAATGCTGAGGAATAGAATGATTACATACACTATTGTATAATTACATGGCAGAATATAATGCACAAATACAAATTGAGCCCTTAAAGAATTGTTTAAAGCATGATAAAATACCATATATAGTACAAGATGCAAATTTGGAAATATGCCTTTACTTATAGGTAAAAATAAATACAGGGAACTATATCAAGAATATTAACAATATTATCTCTGAGAATTAGGATTGTAAATGATTTTATTTTTTCCTTTTCCTTTTTTGTACTTTAAAAATACTCCATAATAAGCTTGTATTACTTTTCTAATTAAGAAATAATCTTATCATATAAGGAAAGGAAAATAAACCAAGAAAGACAGAGACACCCTGTTCAAAGGTGTAGTCTTTTGGAATTCTATTAAATTCCATTTTTAATCAAAAAAGAATTTGACTTAAGTTTTCAAAATTCCAATCCAAGTATTTCAGCGTTCTATGGTGAAAAGAAGCAACCTTGCTCTTTTATTCAGATGACAACACTAATTACTCAAAGACAGTTAACTGTCTAAATTTGAAATCTCCAGTAAACAAGACTCTACAACACCCTGTTCTAGTTCTTTAATAATAATTCTTCCTGCCAATAAGTGCATATTTACTTCTAATCTGCAATTGGAGATCACTCTCCCTTGTTGAAGACATGTATAAATCAGAAAGAGTTTATAAGACAGGTTTTTTTTTCGTCATTTTGCACTTTTAGAAGTGGCTTGACGCAAAGACTATTTCATGTCCTGTCAACTATTAAAAGCCGTGGATGTATTTGTCTCTGAAAATCAGAATGCACTGAACTCCTCTCAGCCCCTGACCTTCTCTTCCCAGATGCTCCAGAGTCCTGTTTGTCCAGCGCAGTATGCCTATAGCCTGGCTGTTATCAGATTAAGATCATCAAGTCTTTTTTTTTTTTTTAGTTTGTTATTATTTTTTATTAAAGTATAGTTGATTTAAAATGTTGTGCTGGAGTTCCCACTGTGGCTCAGCGGCTTAAGAATCCGACTAGTATTCATGAGGATGTGGGTTTGATGCCTGGCCTCACACAGTGGGTTAAAGGATCCAGCATTGCTATAAGCTACAGCATAGATCACAGTTGTGGCTAGGATCTGGCATTGCCTTGGCTGTGGTGAAGGCCAGCAGCTGAAGATCTAATTAGACCTCTAGCCCAGAACTTCCATATGGCACAGGTGCGGCCCTAAAAAAAAATGTTGTGCCAATTTCTGCTGTACAGCAAAGTGACCCAGTCATGCATATATATACATTCCCTTTCTTATATTATCTTCCATCTTGGTCTATCCCAAGAGAATGAATATATTCCCTATGCTATACAGTAGGACCTCATTGCCTATCCATTCTAAATGTAATAGTTAGATCATCAACTCTTAACTTCTCCAATTCAGGTGATGGTAAATTGATACTGTGATTATAGCCTGATACTCATGAGAAGATGCAGTACAAAGATACTGGAGGTGAATATTAAAAAAAAGCCAACACTTTATTACACTTCAAGTTTAGTGCCTGAGGCAGTCTAGAGAGACACATACCTTATGTGAATACATGAAGTTTAGAAAGAAAAAGAGATTCAGTTGAAGAGTCCATCACAATTTATCATAGTAATTTGAGAGAGACCACTGGATCAAATCTTGCTCCCTAGTAATGATTCTATTTTACTGTGAGCCCTATTGTTACCTAAACTTAAATAAGCACACTCATATGAATAAAAGCTGCAGAAAAAAATAGCTGTTATCTCAATTACAAGAATTATATTTTTATCACTATTTGAAGTTATATTATATACGTATATATTTATTTATTATCTGTCTTTACCACAAGAACATAAACTCTAAGAGGGCAGGAATTTCTGTCTCTTGTTGAGAAGTTAACCCGGTAGTTGGAAAAGGAGCCTCAAACATAGTCATAACCATGAAGTAGAAACTTAAGTAGTGAATGAATGAAACACTATTTAACTATTAAAAATGATGTTTAGATTAATGATCACTCAAAATCTTCCAGATCATACACTGTAACAGCTATAGCTCTATAACTTGTTTAGAACATTTATTTATGTTCCTGCTAAATGAAAATTACCTTACAAGGTTCTGCAAAGATTATGAAAAGAGAGAGAAGGACAAGCACCTATTTCCTTGGTAACTTTTAGAAACATAAAAAGAGAAAAAAATAAGGCAGGAAATTACAAGAGCCAGCATATTAGCCACATGAGACACCGGAATTTTTGCAAGAAGCCTATAAAGCAAACATTATCTACATCTGAAATAGAAGATACACTATGTAGGTATTGCCCTTCATTTTGTCAGTTGTGGTATTATTGATTTTTCTTTCAGTTCCTAAATATTTGGACATTACATATTTCCTCAATGAATGGTTAGTCAAAATATAACTGTAATCACTGGTGACATCTGAAAAAAACTGTTAGATTATAAACTAGGAACCACTGTCAAGTACAAACAATATTCACTTTTGGAACAGTGTCTACTTAACATGACAAGATTTGAGTTAAACCTTGAAAGAGGGTGAAGAAAAAGAAAATTAGGGAAGAATATGAGTAAAGGTATGGAGGTAAGAAGAACATGACCAAATTAGGGGCAGGGTGATCAGTTTTTATCGAGTGTTAACCTCTAAGCTGGGCCCTGGCAGGCTGACTTGCATTCTTACCCCAAGGTTAGACCACGCCTACGGGAAAGGCAGATATTAGAGTTAAAAGTAAACTAAAAAGAGAACTACAATTTGATTCAGCAATTCTACTCCTGGGCATCTATCCAGAGAAAACCAGGACTCAAAAAGACACATGTACTCCAATGTTCATTGCAACACTATTTGCAATAGCCAAGACATGGAAACAACCTAAATGTCCATCAACAGAGGAGTGGGTCAAGAAGATCTGGTAGATATATACAATGGAATATTACTCAGCCATTAAAAGGAACGAAATACTGGCATTTTGAGCAACATGGATGGACTTAGAAATTATCATGCTAAGTGAAGTCAGTCAGACAATGAGACACCAACATCAAATGCTATCACTGACATGTGGAATCTGAAAAAAAGAACAGAATGAACTTCTTTGCAGAAGTGTTACTGACTCACAGACTTTGAAAAACTTATGGTTTCCAAAGGAGACAGTTTTGGGGAGTTGGGGAATGCGCTGGGGGTGTGGAATGGAAATCCTATAAAATTGTATTGTGATGATCATTGTACAACTATAAATGTAATAAATTCATTGAGTACTTTAAAAAATTAAAATTAAAGTAAAAAAAAAAAAAAAGTCAGTGACAGGAGTTCCTGTCATGGCTCAGCGTTAACGAATCTGACTAGGAACCATGAGGTTGCAGGTTTGATCCCTGGACTTGCTCAGTGGGTTAAGGATCTGGCTTGCCGAGACTTGTGGTGTATTTCGCAGATACAGCTTGGATCTGGCATTGCTGTGGCTGTAGTGTAGGCTGGAAGCTACAGATCCGATTGGACCCCTAGCCTGGGAACCTCCATAGATCAAGGGTGAGGCCCTAAAAAGACAAAAAAAAAAAAAAAGTTCAGTGACAATACTTCTCCAACAGAAAAAATTTCCTGAAGTTTAACCTGAGTTCTGACAGGTACTGTGTTGGTAATAGATTTCTTGTAAACCTTGCTTATTTTTGAAACTCTCAGTCAGCTCTGGTCCAGTGAAAACACAGAATATGAAATGGGTCTGAATCTCTTGCAGCTTTGAAGTGATTATGTGGGAACCTTGGCGATACCCACTGAAAGGCAAGCAATGCAGTGACTAGACAGTTTAAATGTAGATAAGCTATTGCAATTAATAAGTTATAATTTTTAAATTTTTCCAGGACTAGTATCTTATTAATTAAATATAACTAGAAATCATGAGCCATCTGCCAGGACTTTTAAAACCTTTTGCTAAATGCTGATTTTTTTATTCTAATTTTATTGCAACAGTTTTGAAAATCCTAATTTAACTGGCATGGAGATGGGAAAGAAGGAAAAATGTGATGAGCACACAAAGGCCACTTCTTACAATTAGTTAACTCACTGCTTATTTAGCCCAAAAGACAATGAAATATTAATAGAAAACACATAAATCTGCCTTGCAGAATTATAATACCATTAGCCACACATTTAACAAGATTTTTTTTTAAATGACTATTTGAGGAGTTCCCCGGTGACTCAGTGGGTTAAAGATCTGGCACTGCTACAGCTCTGATTACAGCTGTGCCATGAGCTCAATCCTTGGCCCAGGAACTTTCACATGCTGCTGACACAGCCAAAAAAAAAAAAAAAATTTTTTTTTGAAAAGTATCTTCATACAGAAACTAACTTTTTGATGGAAGAAATCTGTCCATCTTTGCTTCCCTAAGTTGATTTTATCAAACTGACTAGTAACTTGGGTATTGGCTAGCATGGCAGAACTAGAGTTTATAAAGGCTTTCCAAAAAAAAAAAAAAATCAATCATATGCCAGTTCAATTCCATGCAAGTCATACAACTGTGAGCTTCAGTCAATCTGACATGAACTTTAATAGCTTTTGTACACTTAACATCTCCCTAGGATCCTAAACATTAGCTTTCACAAAATCAGGAACAGTTTTAAAATGTAAGCTCAGAAGCTTATGAAATACTCCCCTTATCTGGCAGTGAGTCTCAGACATGTTGCAAATAACAAAACTCCAGCTTCTGCAAGACTCATTAGCGTCATCCATGCTCCAGCCTCAACCCCAACTGGCAGGGCAGCATCACCCGTAACAAGTTCCTGGAAGGCAGCCAGTCCCATGGCAGCCAAACTCAGCTGGCTGCATCCCAGCTCTGCAGGGTGTCTGAACATGCTGGCATGAAGGAGAGCTGCTGGGTAGCTGAACACTCCAAATTATGAGCTGGAGAGAGGTGATCACAGGCTAAAGAAACCCTACAGAGATTAGCCAAAGAACTTCAAGCCACAAATGCTTACATGCTGGCTACTGGAAAGTAACTGCAATTGATGGTTTCTTCTTGCAGCAATGCAATGGAAATAGCTCCTTTGGAGCCCAGGTATAGACAAGCCAAGAAGGATAGATAAGACCCATGCTCATTTCCATATCCCAGGTTTCATCTGGTGTGCCCATACATCTTGATAGATCCCAAATGTTTGCTCTCATCCAGGTCTCATTATTTCACTCTGCAAAATAACACCTCCTTGTACTCACTCAGGAATAATGAAGCAATAAATTAATTGGATGCAAGGAAGCTAGTCATACCACCTAAATCCACTAGTTTGGATATATCACTGAAAAACAGGAACATTTGCTGGAAACCCATGAGGTAAATCAGGAAATTCTGATCATCTCTTCTGTGTGCTCTGCCCTTGTGTGCCTTTGCAACATGAATTACCAAACTAGTAATTTATCAGTATGTAATTTAAATTATTAATATGTACATATGGCAGACTATATTTCACACAAAACTCTAACCACTGCTGAAAAAAATTATTGCTAATTATGCAAGAACTTTAAAGAACATGATGATTTTAAAGTCATCAAAAGGGAAGTTTTTAGGCAGAGCCTGGATGATCATCTGTCAGGTAGATTCCTGCACTGGATGAGGACAGGTTTGGTGGGAAATGGACTTGATGACCTTTCTAGGAGCTGCCATAAACTATTACATGATACAGCACAGCCAATGAAACACAGGCATGCATGAAACACAATTATGATCCTATGCATAATTATGTGAGATATGCAAATAGCCCAGAAATGAATTACCACATTTGATCTTTAATTCATCTCAGGCAAATAATTTTCTGATTCTCATATTGCAAAGCATTTTGGAATTACACCAAACAAAACACAGATGATAGTCTCCAGAAGTTGACATTTTAAGATATCAGGACATACCAATCACGTTATGCTAAGTGTGCAATAAATTTATCACCATCCATATGAACGATGACATAGCAGTTATACGCATAAAGTAAAATAACAAATAGGGTTCCAATTATTTTCATTTGGGTTTGAAGTAGATGGTGAGATTTCATGAAGCTCATTTATTGATAATAAGTGCTACCCTAAGCACTTTACATCTCTTATGTATTTTACTCCTCACAACAACCCTAGGAGGTTCTGAGGTTAAGAGGGGTTAGGCAACTTGCTCAAGGTCACTCAGTTGATAAGTAGCAGGCAAAGACTTTGAACCTGCCTTGATGGGTCTTTGGTCTGGAACTCCTCACCTAACACTAAGCTCTGTGCTTCTATTTCCCTTCCCTGTTTCCTTATTTGTAGGCAACATTGAAACTTCTGTTGCTAGAGGTTATACTGGTGCATGTGGAAGGAGGTTCTCTGAAGACTGCCTGACAGACTAAGGAAAACTAATTTGAGTTTTTAAATGTAAATTGAACAAAGTTGGCAGGGCTTTGTGAAGAGAGGTATACACACACTGCTACCATTGCAAATGGGTTTGATAGTTCTGAAAACTATCTGATAACTTGGGATGAGAGATATAAAGTTTTTCCTGCCCTTTGACTTAGTAATATCAGTCTTTGGAATATACCCCAAGGAAATAACACAAAAGAAAATGGTCATTTGTTCAAGATGTTCATTCAAGGGCTATTTGTTAGTAAAAAACTGGAAACAACCCAAATATCCAGTAACAGGAAAATGACAAAGAAAGCTAGACTACAAAGAACAAAAAAAGAAGAAACTCTAATCCTTAAAAACGGCAAACGTAGACTACATTCACATGTGGGCACATATGTAAGAAATAACTTTAAAAAGCAGAATACAAATTAGTGAAAGCATCGTCTTGCACAGCCAAGTAAAACAGTGTGTGATTTATAAAGAAGTATATCCCTCATGAGTAGCATTGAGAACTATGTCTAGATACTCATGTTGCAACAGAACAAAGGGTGGGGGAAAAATGTATACATGTAAGGATAACTTGATCCCTTTGCTGTACAGTGGGAAAATAAAATAAAATAAATGGATGAAATATCTGAATACACATTTTTCCAAAAACATACAGATGGCCAAAAAGTACAGGAAAAGACGTTCAACATCATTAATCATCATGAAAGAAATATCAAAATCATAATGAGCTAATTATCACCTCCCACCTGTCACAGTGGATACTATAAAAAAAAGTCAAGAGATAACCAGTGCTGGTGAGGATACAGAGGAAAGGAAACCTTGTTGACTGTTGGTGTGAATATAAATTGGTGCAGCAATTACAGAAGAGAGTGTGGATATTCCTCAAAAATTTAAATACAGAACTACTACATGAACTAGATATTCCACTTTTGGATATATAACCAAAGGAAGCAAAACCATTATCTCAAAAGATAATGGTTTCCTTCCCTTCCTTGTTTATTGAAGCATTATTCACAATAGCCAGGATGTGGACACAATCTAAGTTGTCAGATGAATGAATGAAGAAAATATGGTGTATATGCAATGGAATATTATTCAACCACAAAAAGAAGGAAGTCCTTCCATTTGCCACAACATGGATAGCATTGAGGGCATCATGCTAAGTGAAATAAGTTAGAAAAAGAAAAATACTGTATAATCTCATTTATATGGAATCTAAATTTTAAAAAAAGCACTAAACTTTTAGAAATAGCAGATTGGTAGATGTCAGAGGCAGGTTTATGTATGTGTGTGGGGAATGGAACTGTGATAATTGGGTGAAGTTGGTCAAAAAAAGAGACCCAAACGGAAATGAAGTGATGAACTTCAGAGGCCTTTGACCAACAGCCACTGAGGAACCCAGGTCCCTAGTCCTGCAACCCTCAAGAACTGAAGGCTGCCAACAACCTTGGTGTGAGCTTGACTTTGGATCCTTTTCTAGACATGGACTTTAGCTAATACCTTCACTACAACTTTGTGTGAGATGAAAGCCAAGGACCCACTTAGCCTGGATGCTTAAAACACAGAAACTATGATAACAAATAAGTTGTTTTAAGCCATTAATCTCTGGTATGATTTTTTAAGCAACAACAGATATCTGTCATTTCTTTTACTTTTGGTTACTTCTCTAGAACTGATTTTTTATGAGTATGTAACAAATATTTTGAAGAAGTTTTATAAAAATTTAACAGAACCAAACCAATAGATTTGTAATAGTAAGACTTTTCCTTAAAACACAAAGGTATATAATTTGCAATGTTAAGAGCCCATGACCTGTCTAGATAGCAGTAGGCTTGGATAGGACTTTCAAAGTTTTCCAAGACACACATAGCAATGTTTGCTGAACTTACAAACACTGAGAGCTGAAACTCATTTTGATATAAAATAACCTCAGGAAGTTAATAAAAATATTGAGAAAAATGCTTAAAAAAAAAAAGAAGTATATCCCTCATGAAACTCCAACAGTGGAGCTGGCATATAGAGCATGCTTAATAAAAACTTATTGACTCTAATTATATGGAGGTAATTTTTTTTTTTTTTGGTCTTTTGTCTTTTTAGGGCCACACCTGCAGCATATGGAGGTTCCCAGGCTAGGGGTATAATCAGAGCTACAGCTGCCAGCCTACACCACAGCCACAGCAATGTGGGATCTGAGGCATGTCTGCGACCTACACCACAGCTCACGGCAATGCCGGATCCTTAACCCACTGAGCGAGGCCAGGGATCGAACCTGCAACCTCATGGTTCTCAGTCGGATTAGTTTCCACTGTGCCATCATGGGAACATATGAAGGTAATTTTTAAACGGAGACCTAACTGTATCTCATATGTATTAATGTGGCATCAGTAAAAGCTACTCTTTTATGAGGACTTACTACATGCTAGGTGCTCTTCCAAGTTCTTTCTCTGTATTTTTTTCATTTAATCCCCCTATAGGCCTAGGAAATAAGTATTAAAATATCTGTTCTAAGAGGAAGAAACTGGAGAGAGGCTAAGTAACTTGCCTAAGGTAACATAGGGCTTTGGCAGATAGGGAATTTCAATCCACGTACACTCACTATCTGGACCATATGAAGCCATTATGCCACAATATCCTCTCTAATTTGAAAAAAGTATCTGAATCTTATTCTTTCCTATTAATCATTGATAGATTTTATTTTCTATTTTTTCTTTCTTCACCACTCCTGTTTGGTTTACAATGTATAGACTTCTTGCAGGAAAGAACAATAACCTGATACAGAATTTGAAATAAAAATATAGTCCGTCCAGTGTCACCAGCATGAACATAATATATCTGCCCTATGTGGAAAGGTCTCTTCTAAGAAGTGAGACTAGAGTAGGATTTTTTTAGTCAGGCAAAGAAATTGCACAGCCTGGAAAAATAAAATGCTACTGTGGGCACATGGGATAACTGCAGAGGAGAAAAATATAACATTTGAGTGAGGAAATATTCAAATGAGGTTAAATCTAAGAAATAAATTGCCTACGGATAAGTGACAAGTATAAAAGAACATTTTAAAACTCTTTGGGAAAATAGTTTTTAAAAATGTTAAGGTTTGCATTTTTTTTATTACTCAATGAATTTATTACATTTATAGTTGTACAATGATCATCACAATCCAATTTCATAGGATTTCATAGAAAGCCTATAAGGTTTGCATTTGACTAGTTTCCTACATCTTGCAAAGGTTTTGTTTGTTTGTTTGTTTGTTTGGTCTCTTGAGGGCCACACCCACGGCATATGGAGGTTCCCAGGCTAGGAGTCAAATTGGAGCTGCAACTGCCAGCCTACACCACAGCCACAGCAACATTGGATCTGAGCCCCGTCTGTGACCTACACCACAGCTCAAAGCAATGCCAGATGCTTAACCCACTGAGCAAGGCCAGAGATGGAACCTGTGTCCTTGTGGACACTAGTCAGATTTGTTTCCCCTGAGCCATGATGGGAACATCTGCAAAGTATTTGTTAATGATGACCTTCTTTAATTCTCATGACATAGAATGGCAAATAGTCTAGGTGACCGATGAGGAGACTGAAAGTCAGAGTTTAAGTGGCTCACGCAGAGCAGAATGCCTGTCCTTAGGTGAGCGCAGTCCAAGCCCTCATTCTCAGGAGAGCTAAGCACTGGTGCTGTCCAAAGCAAGTACAAAAAACCCTGTGCGGACCTTCCCTTTAAATCATTCAGAGCTCATGAGGCACTAGATCATAAGTATAAATCCACTGAGAAAAGTCCAGAAAACAAATCTAACATAAATGGAATCAGAGATGAGAATTAAATATAAAATGGGATCCTCTTAAATGAAGGAAACAGAGGGAAAACAGGACTAATATCTGTGCATAAACTGGGAGATGTTGTGGGCATGTGGTTGTTATACTCAGAAGGACAAAACTCAAATCCTCCTATCTAAATCCTTACAAGAGGCACATTATTAAAGGACTGTCATCTTTGGTGCAAAATGCACAGAATAAAATTTTTGCTCTATCTGTACATCCCATGAAAACATTTGAACAGTGAATGAGGTAGACGACATTTATACATTCCTAAACAGTCTCACCTTCTCACCTAGCTTTATCTTAGGGAAGCCTATGCTTTCTTCAGAGGTCAGATCAAATGTCTTCTCTTCCAAGAAGCCTCTTCAGATTCTTCAAGTAAGATTAACCCTGACTTTCCTAGACACTCATAGTATGCCCTGGGACTTCTTATTGCTGATCTTGCCTTCTGCCTTGTGCAGCTCCTGCATGGTAGAACACATCTGGGATTTATCTTTGCTTCTTACAGTGCCCTGCACACATAGTTGTTTACTGAATTGGTAAGATCTTGCCTGAGGTCGTATCATGCTCTAAGGATTTACAAACGCTTTCCAAGATTTGGGCTATTCTAATTTGACTAAAGAAAGGACTCTTATCGCTTAAAAATCTTGTTTCCTTATAATCACATTTTATGTTGACCTTTTATACCAGAACATTTGCATTAATTTAATGCATTAGTAATCAGCACCAGCAAATAGCAACCTCTCAGCCAGAAGGTTAAATTATAAAGTGTTTTTTTAATCTAATCTAATTTTTAATTTAATATGACAGTCATCAAACTTAAATAAACTAACATGAGATTTGCTTTTACCACAAATTTTATGAATATTCCACCAGATTCTATTCAATATGAAGGTAAGAGATTCAAAATCAGGACTTGGTCTCTCTTTTAAAATGAGCTGGTGAATAAAATACTGGTGAGGGAACTCAAACTTTCAGACAAAAAATACATCATTTCTGCCGAGGTCAACCACTCTTCAGGGACAAAAATTAATGGTATTATCAATAATTAAATAACATTCATTTTATTGAGATTTTTATATAAGAACTGAAGAAAATGGGAGCTCCCGTCATGGCTCAGCGGAAATGAATCTGTCTAGCATTCATGAGGACGCAGGTTCCATCCCTGACCTAGCTCAGTGGGTTAAGCATCTGGCCTTACCATGAGCTGTGGTGTAGGTGGCAGACATGGCTCGGACCCCACGTTGCTGTAGCTATGGTGTAGGTAAGCGGCTATAGCTCCAATTCAACCCCTAGCCCGGGAATCTCTATATGCTGTGGGTGCAGCCCTAAACAAACAAACAAACAAACAAAAAACTGGAGGAAACAATTCTTCACAGTAGTTATGAAAACACAAGAGAAAGTTCTGAGCTTCTGAAACACAGTAATCTTCCTATCTCCTCAATCTTCCCTTGGGCCATGTGTGGTGGTGTTGTGATCCTCAATTAAAAAGCTTATTTATAAGGAAGATAAAGACTAGGGAATAATAAAAATGCTACTGGGGCTTGCAATGAAAAGTAAGCTAAGAAAAAGATGAAGTAATTATTTTCCCTTATACCACATTCTATGAAATACCAAAAAAAAAAATCCCTTTACATTTTGTGTGTAATATGAGAAAAAGCTCTTCGATCCATGAAAGGGCTAATCCAACAGCTATTCATATAATTCCTGTCCTTTTCAGGGAGAACAGCAATCAATGATCAAGTAGCAGAGTGTAAGTCACAAAAAGAATGAAATCTTACTTTTTCATCATCTTCAGTAAATGGAGCACCTTCAGGAATCTTATTGATTGCTTGGGCCACACCAATAATCTCACCATCACTGCTTCTGATAGGCATACACAGTAGTGATTTTGTCTTGTATCCAGTTAGCTTGTCGATTTCATCATTGAATCTTCGATCCTAAAAATAAGACAGAGAGGGCATTAACTGCATGTTCATTGCTGTCAGGGAGGACAGAGAAGTTTATTTCTGTGTATAATACTTCACCACTGGGAAATTTACCCCACGAATTTTTAACAACAATTACAGATTTGATTTCATGTTGAATTTACGAAAGGAACACAAATGAATATAAATCACCACCAGTTGTTAACCATGGTAAATGAACAATGAAACTTTAAACTCCACTACAACACCACATCAAAAACAGGGAAGAGGCAGATGTTATTAATAGAACTTCACGTTATGCTATTTATTAAAATATATTATTTCATATAGATAATTAGCTATGAAATATCATATCAGAAAAATTCATAATAAACATATGTTAAACACCATGAAAAATATGCAGCAAAGTACTATTGTTCAAAATTATCTTGTGAAAAAAATAGAATCTATGAGCCCATACTGACACTTTTTCAATACTCAAAAAAAAATTTTAAGTGTAGACATGGGGAGGAAGGAGGTAAAAGGCTTCTTTACAGAATGTCACTTTAAAAATGTAGAAGGAATGATAAAATTACATAATATCTATTTCACAACTGCCAATACCATAATAGATGCAATCAAGGATCATCAAGAGATGCCAATACCATTGAGTGAAAAATTTATTAAAAAGGATATTCCCTTAGTCCTAAAGTGTCGCCCAAGAGATTTCTCATTAAATTCAAAGAGAAGAGGTCTTCATCATGAAGAGAGCTGGTGGACACCAGATTAAACAAGTAATCAAACTTAGCATCACCATTAATGAGACAAAATAGCCCTTGATTCAACGCAATGAGGAGGACCCATCATCATCAAGAACATGGAATGTTCTTGTTCAACATCTGAATCTGATCATTCAGGAAAAGAAAATTAATTAAAATGCAGAGTATTTGTTGTTCTATAAGAAGCCTGACCTGAACTCTCCAAAAATGTTAACATCATCAGAGACAAAGTAAGTGAAAAATGAAAATAAAATAAAGCCACAGGCACCGTGCTGTTTTAAAGAAGACTTAGGAGACCTGAAATCTAAATGAAATGTGGGATCCTTCACTGGAAATTGTTATATAATTTTGGGGGAAGACCAAATTAGAGAAAGTTGAACATGGACTTTATGTTGGGTAGTATCACTGTATCCACATAACTTTCTTGGGTGTGATAGTGGTATTGTAATTATGTAGGAGAATATTATTTTTAGGATATACATGTTAGAGTATTAGAGGATGAAATACCTTCAACTTACTTTCAAATGGAAAGAAAGGAAGGAAGGAGGGAAGGGAGGGAAAGAGTGATAGTGAGGGCAGAGGAAAGAGAGAGAGAGAGAGAGAGACTGGCTCCTGGAAGTCTTAAAATGGTCCAAGGAAGAAGATAAACTGGATCCAGGCTCACTGCTTCAAGCCAGGGGCTGACATGAGGCTTCACTCAGTACTCTCAATATTTCCTTATTAAAAGAGGCTTAAAAAATAAAAACAAAGCACTGCTGTACACCACCGTCTAGAGCTATAAAGTGTCTCTGACTACAGGCCTAGGGAAGCTGGCTGCAAACAAGGTGATAGACCTGAGGCCAAATACCACTGACCCTCCACAAGCTCACTGATATCCCAGTATCACAAGGACAGGAGCTCTCCCTGTGGTAAGGCCTGATTCTGGCCTGGGACTTATGGAGGCCATTCTAAACCCTACGTTAGGGAGAGGAGAGTCCTAAAGAAGAGAGGGAAATCAAAACCCAAACAAAAACAAACCTCCTGCTCCAAATGAACCTACAAACCAAACTTTCAGGAAAACACTAATTTGTATTAATTTTTTTAAATTCACTGAGGAACCATTTTGTGTCAGGCCATGAGCTAGAAAATGTAACAGAAAATGTAAGACGCAATATCCCTGCCTTCATGGAACTGGCAATCCAGCAGGGGAGGCAGAAAACATGTAAATTTATAATCATATACTGTGGTAAGTGATATTGAAGAAAATACAAGGCATCATGAGACAGACAAAAGAAGGGACCTATTGTTAGGGGTAAGAAGGAAAGTGTCTCTAAAAACAGGACAAATAAGCTGTGACTTGAATCACGAGTAAGAAGTTGCCAAAGAATGGTGGGAAGAACTTTCCAGGAAGCTGGAACAGTATATGCAAAGGTCCTGAAGCAAGAAAGAGCTTGGCAAGTTCCCAAAACTCAAAGGTCAAAGGTGAGAGCACAGGAAGCCAAAGGCAAAATGGAAGAGGAAGGCAAGAGCCAGATGGTACCAAGTCTTATAGGACCAGAAAGAAGTTATTTTATTCTAAATGCAGTGGAAAATCACTGAAGATCTTGAAGCAGAAGGATGCTATGATTCATCACCCAGCACTTAGCATTCTCTGAAATCATCTTATTAGTTTATTTGCTCTCCCACCACTGGCATATAAGATCTAAGACAGCAAATCTTTTGTCTCTCATTTACTGCTTCACACTAGCATACAGGAGGTGCTCCACAACATTTTTCTTGAGTAATAGGGCTTTTTTTCAAAAGCCCTATTGCAATTATGCAAAATCTTAGAAAAGTTGAAAAGGCCCTCAGGCCCCACATTTCACTTCTTGGCATGTATTTGAGATACTTTTGCACATCTATAGAGGAAAGACACACAAATGTTTACAGCAATATAAATTATGAAAACAAAAAATTGAAAATCATTTGAACATTGGTCAATAAAAAACAATTTATGATCTCGTTTTGATAGCAAACTATACAAAAATTTAAATAAACTGAAGCTGCTTATATTAACATAAACCAATATCAAAAACATATTATGTGAAACAAGCTGCAATCTGATACCATCTATATAATACTGCCAATATTTCAAAACAATACTACATATTATGTATGCACTCATATATGTAGCAATAGCATAATGCATGCATGGGAAGAATAAACTTAAATTGCTTTAAGTGGTTACCTCCAGGGACGAGGAGAGGAAATGGCATCAAGGAGAAGGACAGGGAGGCTTCAACTCTAACAGAGTTTTCCTTTTTTAAAAAAAATGAAACTGTGAGGCAAATAGAGTACAATGTTAAGATTCTACAAACCTTGGTGGCCTATTCTTGCCTAAATGTTTGAAATTATAATAAAAGATTTAAAACTATTTTTTAAAAATTAGGAACTTTGTGGAAGATGATACAGGGCTGGAGTAGGAAAAACCAGCTAGGAAATTTCAGTGGTCCAGGTAAAGCGAGAAGACAGTCTGGGTTAAGAGAAAGGCAGTGGAGGTAAGGAGAAGTAGATGGAGGTGTTGAGTCTACAGTACTTCCTCATGAATCGGCTAGACATGGGGGACCAGAGAAAGAAGAATGAATCGCAATTTTAGTTTGAGAAACGATATAGCTGGAAGTGCCATTTACTGGAATGGGGAAGGTGGAGCTGAAGGTGAAAAGCTACATATAAATAAAGTCAAGAAGGTTGATAAGCCAGTTTATTAAGCAAAGTGAGGTGCATTCTCTGACCCAAATCAGTATTTCTCCACCCTGGCTGGATGTGAGAATTACCTGAGGTTTTCCAAAATACTGGTGCCTGGGCTCTACCTCATCCCAAATCAAGTCAATCAATATGAAGCACTGGTTTTTAATGGGTTTTAAATGCTCAAAGGTGATTCTCATATGAAAACAACTGTCCTAAATGATGAAAAGCTTAGTCATTAGTAAGGTCAATAAAATTCATTCATATAAAAAGTCTAAAAACAGAAGAAACAAGGAGAGTAGGGCACATTCTGAGAGTGGTTACATATCAGTGGTGTGAACCATATGAGTCTGGACTTGAAAATCCATGATGGAATAGGCAAGCCTTTCTGCTCATACCTTTGTGATGCAGAATCTGCATCTCTGGAGAAGGGCCTCATTCATCAAACTCCAACTATGAGTATTTAAAACTATGAAGACCATGGGGTATTCATTGCCAAAATACCCAAAGCCACACAAAAACAACAGACATAGGGATGCTTGTGCATGACCAGGGGGAACAGAAATGTATTAAACCCTCCTCGACATCTCTCCAACTTTCTACACTCATCTGATAAACTTGTAACTCGAGGAGAAAAGATAATTATGTTGATATATGTGGTGTTAATCTTCCAATTTAAAAGCTGGGAAGAACGATTTATTTCATTAAGTCTCAGTGGTTTTTTTAAAATAATGCATCATAAAACATGCTTTGTCCATGTCTTCATTATAATACTTACGGGATCATTCTCACAAATTAACTCAGAACTTGATATAATCCATCTAATGAGAGGTTAGAAGAGTTAATACAATTGTACACTTTCCTAATGTATATTAATCTCTAGATTAATTTTCCAATTTAAAAAAAGTGAAGAAAACTTAGCCCAAAGTTGAAAACTTAGCCCAAATTAACTGTAGGATATGAAGAAAACTAGGAAAAGAATTAGATAAAGGGATGTTAGAGAGAGAAGGAAAGTTTAAAAAATGGAAGACAGCAAAAAAAAAAACAGATTTTGTTAGCCAAGCAATGCCTGCAAGTGATTAGAGTAGTAAGGGAAACACAGGGCACTGTGGAACACACGGCCTGGCAAAGTGGGGTGGGGGTTGGGCACATCTTAGTCTGGGGTCAGGGAAAAAAATCTCTCAAGGAAAGTGGAACTTTTAAGCTGACAGCCAAAGAATCAGTGTCCCAGGGAGAGGGAATAGTGTCTAAAACCCAGAAACAAGAGAAAGCTGGTGAATTTGAAGAAATGAGAGAAGTTGAAGATGGCTCTTAAGGGAAAAGTCAGAGATGGAACAGGAAAGACCAGAGGGAGGCTATGAAGGGGTGCACAGAGACCGGGTTTAAAATTGTAAATTTACCACAGAAGAAGCAGAGGTCACTAGAGACGTTTAAGAAGGTGGGTGGGAGTAACGTGAGTGATTCCTCATTTTAAGAAGAGTTACTATGGTTTACATGTAAAGAAGGAGCTGGAAGCTAGAGGTCCAGGTGGAGATGAACCATCTCTGGACTGGGATGAGAGTTAGTGCTGGTAGGAGTGATGGGAAAGGATTGGGCTGAAACATATTTAGGAGGTAGAATCAATAGCATTTGCTGATTAATTTGATGTGAGGTTCCTAATGCTAGAGAAGTGAAGAACAACTCCAAATAACTGGTGCAGGTACCTGGGTGAGCAGTGGATTCACTGAGTGAGGAACATGGGGAGGGGACAGTTTCTGAGAGGGGAATATGAGTTCCTTTATGGATATGTGGAGGTTTAGTTAACTACAGGCCATCTGCATGGTGTTATTAGCCTCAGAGTGGTTTGCGATATAGGTAGGTAGCTAGATGGATAGACAGACAGATAGTTTTAAATTAGGAAAGTGACGTGGAATGCAAAGAAGAGACTGTTTAGATAAGGATGAGGGACTCTACTCAGTAACTTTGCCTGAGTTCCTCAGGAGTCTGCCTCACTCACACAAAGCTTCACATGAGGCCAGGTAAGGAGGAAACAGAATCAATAAGAAGGTAGAAACATTGTGCCTATTTATTGCTGAAGATGGAAACTTGAATAGGAAACTAAAAAAAATGCCTCTAGGTCTATAATGAAATATCACATGGAGAATGGTGTCCAATTTTTATTCATCTCCCTTAGGACAAAAGAACAAGAAATGATCTACAACAGGAGAGATTTCTAATAAATTAAAGTAAGGGCTTCAGTAATAAGGTTGTTAAAATCTGGAATGAGTTTCTTATGATGGTGGTAGACTCTTCTTGCTTCGAGTATTTTTATGTCATAATATTTTCCCTATCACAGATATTTTAAGTATTGCTGTTCTTGAGAAGTACAGGGATATTCTTAGTGCCTTTTGTGCAGACTGATTATTTGCATGTGACACACAGCTATAATTCTTACTATTTAAAAAGATAAAGTTGTAAGGCCAAAAGCAATTTTTACTTTTTAGCAATGGAACTGACCTGTGCCTACTGCAGAGACAACAGTAACTGGGCACATCTCTGACCCAGGATCTTGCACTTACAGCCTCCTCTGCAAGTTCCTGAATTGAATGTGATGCCACAGAATGTACTCAGAAAATGGGTCCCACCTGCAAGGTCCATTAGGGCTATAGAAAGAGCTACCTTCTGCAATCTGAGCTTTCAAGTCCTTGAAAAGAGAGCTATGTTCACCGCATTTGACAGCCTCTGGGAGATATATTTTAGAGGCATATAGGAAGCCTCAAAGCAAAAGGAAATCTATCCTCTCTTCTTTTCACTTTCTCAGAGAAGCCACTCAAGGCTCCCCAAAGCAGGTACCAGAGCCAAGAATCTTTTGTTTGTTTGTTTGTTTGTTTTTTTGTTTTTTTTGTTTTTTTGTTTTTTTGTCTTTTTGTCTTTTGTTGTTGTTGCTATTTCTTGGGCCGCTCCCACGGCATATGGAGGTTCCCAGGCTAGGGGTCTAATCGGAGCTGTAGCCACAGGCCTACGCCAGAGCCACAGCAACGCGGGATCCGAGCCGCGTCTGCAACCTACACCACAGCTCACGGCAACACCTCATCCTTAACCCACTGAGCAAGGGCGGGGACCGAACCCGCAACCTCATGGTTCCTAGTCAGATTCGTTAACCACTGCGCCACGACGGGAACTCCCAGAGCCAAGAATCTTAATTCAGTTCTTAGACTCATAGTAAGGATGGGTCACAAAGATCTCTTTTATCCCCTCTGTGTTTAAGGCTTCTCTGCCCAACACTTTATAGTAAAATTATCCAGTGCACATGGGTCTTGATCGCCATTTAACCTATAAGTTTAACCTCAATTTCAGCTCTACCTTGAGTCCTTCATAGCCCAGATGACCAAACTCTGTAAGTCTGAGAATGTCCACATGATAATTATGTTTTTAGAACCTATAGATGAGAAAACAGGTAAACACAAAAAGCTCCTTTTAACTCCATGAAATGTTTAAAGAATTTGTATCTGAGTCACTGTGTCCATAAATTACAAAGAAAAAGTAATACAAGATGTGTGTCTATATGGTAATTCTTCAGTCTACAGACACTGTTAGATATTCCTAAGAATAGAGCAGTGGTTGGCAATGCTTCCTAACACTAGAAACACTTGGGGAACTTTAAGTAACTATTGATGCCCTAGCCTCAACCTGAACGATTAAAATATAATTGGTGGGAGGAGGGGGTTATACGGGGGATCTGAATTCTGACTGTTGGTCAGGTTCAGAACCACTGAGTTATAGTGGTTCTTAATATATCCAAGGCCTCCAGGGATCTGAGAGGAAGATTACAAACCACTGCTTTAGAGCTTTCAGGACAAGTTTCTTAGCTTTTGTTTTGGTTCAGTTTGTTATAATTTCCATCTGTTTTCCTCATAGACTTAATGCACTGGGCCAGGGTATCTTACCCAGAACCCTACTATCCTCCCCTTAACAAAGAAAAGTTTGGAAACCAAGTGTAGTCTCACATTTCATCTACATCCTCTTTCAAATGCCTTATGGAGTTGCAATGTAGAAATGCTAATGGAAATATAAAATATAAAATGAATAAGCCATTGAAATTCAAACCAATAGATTGCCCAACTGTCTGAAGCGTAAAAGAAAATTGCTTTTATTGGTTACATCAATTAGTAACAGTCATTTAATTCCAATTCATAAAAGCATCTCCTTACATTTATGACTTATCATAAACATCACTTATTTTCCAAAAACTGCTTGGAAGGCTAAGCTCTCAACAATTTCAATTAGTCTTTAATGATTTGAAATGTACTATGCCACTTTTTCCATACAAAGAAGTATAACTAATTGTTCTGAATTGATGGAAGGCTTGAGATTATACTGCATAAAAACAAAGATGCAGCATATGGTAACAACATAGCTAGCACTTTGGGCCTCATAACTTGATACTTGCCGAGGAAAACTACAAAATTATCATTGTTGTTCTTAATATATATTTGCAGAATGTCATTGCTCTACAGCAAACAAAAATCTTGACTCTGAATTCTTTCACAAAAAAATGTGGAGAGCTTTAAATATTATCAAAAAGTATGTGTTGTGTTTGGTTTTTTTTTTTTTGGTTGTTTTGTCTTTTTAGGGCTGCACCCGCGGCATATGGATGTTCCCAGGCCAGGGGTCGAATCGGAGCTGTCGCTGCTGGCCTATGCCAGAGCCACAGCAATGCGGGATCTGAGCTGTGTCTGTGACCTACGCCACAGCTCACAGCAATGCCAGATCCATAACCCACTGAGTGATGCCATGGATGGAACCTAAGTCCTGATGGATGCTAGTTGGGTTTGCTAACCTCAGAGCCACGATGGGAACTCCCTGAAGCTTCACTTTTATGACCTCAAGTGGTATGGCAGGTGGTGAAGAAGTATATAAATGAATACAGGTCAGCTCTATTTGGTAAATGCTTAATGGGAACACTTTTATTTAAGTCTTCCAAACTGAATTAGTGGTAATCAGACAACATAAAGAATTTAATAGGAGGCTTAGAAACAGCCATTGTTATTACCAAATTACTTTGTTATTGATCATTGTTATAACCAAGTTACTGTCCCCTAGTTGTATTGCTAAAATAAACTTATCTTGCTGATTTTATTTCTTTTTTCTTCCTTTCTTAGTTGGCACTTTTCTTTGGTCCTGCCTTATTGCTGTCATCATGACTATTATTATTTCTCTTTCTTATGACAAATACAAACATACCTCAAGGCATGACACAAGAAAATGGAAGAACCGCAGCACAGCTGAAACTGAGTTGGTGAGGTGTTACAAAAGAAAATGATGAATTCTGAAACTTCTTAAGAGACATCACAGATATCCACTACAAATATATCATTAAGTGCAGATAAACTGTAGGGGGAGTTCAAATGCAAGTCCATGCTCTATAAGATTTACTTGCGTAACTAAAATATCTAAGCCAAATACCAGTACATGGAGAACTCTGGGAAAAGTCAGCTAGTCAGATGCACCTTTCTTATTGTCACAGTGGAGCCATCTAAGAATTTTGATGAATCAGGCAGGGGAGGCTACAGATTGGAACTGGGAAGGCCAAGAAGGATTGGTCAACATAGAATTGTGGTTCAGACACCAAACAGGAAACAGGGAATATAGGAGAGTCCAGGTCAAGATAATGATGCATGAAAAGCCACGTCTGGATCAGAAGTACAGATTAATAGTGACACACTAGAATCTTAGTCTCATCCATTTGTTAAACCCTAACAAAGATCATAAAGAAAAAAAAAGATCAAAGTTGTGGTTACCAGAGGTGGAGGTGGGGCTGGGGGAAGAAGGGGTAATTGCATGAAGGTAATCAAAAGGTACAAACTTCCGTTTACAAGGTAAAGTAATAGAGAGGCAATGTACAATAAAATATAACTAACACAGCTGTATGTTACATATGAAAGTTGTGGCATTCCCATCATGGCTCAATGGTAACAAACCCGACTAGCATTCATGAGGACTCGATCCCTGTCCTTGCTCAGCGGGTTAAGGATCTGGCATTGCCTTGAGCTGTGGTGTAGGTCACGGATGCAGCTCACATCCTGTGTTGCTGTGATTGTGGTGTAGGCTGGCAGCTGTAGTTCCAATTTGACAGCTACAGCAACCCCAGTTCCTTTAACCCACTGCACCAGGGCAGGGAATGAACCCATGCCTCCACAGAAACCCAAGCCACTGCAGCTGGATTCTTAACACACTGTGCCACAGCAGGAACTCCTCCACCAAAACTTTAACCAAAGCAGTCAATAAAAGCAGTCAATAAAAGTATGATCAATTCCATTTCTTTCAGTTGTTCATTTCAGCTGATATCCTTATCAGAAGTACAAATGTCGAAAGTTTTCAGAAGAATGAATAATGATGAACTATATATAATGAATAATAATGAAACATGATGAACTATAAACTAAGTCATAATTTACTTGAAAATTTACTAATACATTTTTATGATTTAGAAAGTTAAATGTCAAAAATAAAATAACTTTAAAATGGGAAGAAATATAATTGAACATTTTTCTTATCTCACAAGGAAGTCTTTCAACCCATAACACCAAAAGAAGGAAGCATAAACACTGACGAATGTGACAAATAAAAATTTTAAATTTCAGTACCTCAAAAGTAATACAAACAAAATTAAAAGTAAAATGAAAGTGGAAAAATATTTTTAAACACATATGGCTGATAAACAGTTAAATTCTAAACATATAGAATTCTTATAAATTAATGAGAAAAAAATGAACAATGGATGGGAATCAGAAATTAACAAAAGAAAAAACTGATGGGAAAGAACTATCTCATATTTCCCATAAATATGTGAAAACTGTCAAGTTACAATAGTTATAGTTTTTCTACAAAATTGGTGAAAATTTAAAATTTAAGATGTTAAGATACCTGGCCTTATTGAAAGTTTTTGTGAAAAGTCTACTTTTATACATTGCTGATGAGAATACAAATCAGTACAATATATATGGAGGACAACATGGCAATAAGTAACAAAAACCTTTAAAAATTTTTATACTTTTAAATAAAGTAATTTTATTTCTAGGAATTCATAAGGAAAAATTGAAAAATGCCTAAATATTCAACAGGAAATTGATTATGTTATGGTATATCCACACTATCACTAAAAAAGTGTTATAGGTCATTATAAATGCCTATAAATGTTATAAATCATTTTATTATGACATGAGAAAGTGACACAAGGAAAAGACGTTTCAAAAATGGTACTAATTAGCATAGTTACCTCAAGGTAATGGAATTACTATTCAGACAGCGCTATACCTTCAAAAGTGCCCTCCAAAAAGATAGAAGTCATCATACTGTTGGACTTCCAATAAAACCGGCAAGGTATACCAAATGACAACTGTCAGGATGGAGGTGGGTCAATCTTCATAAATAATACAAATATGTGAAAAATAGAGCAGCACTCTATACTTTTAGCAGGATATAGCAGCAGTCTAAATGGTTCTATTATTTTTTAAAGCCATTATCATCCTGGCTATAAAACCCCTTGCCATAAAAATAAAGTCCAACTGAATTGCTATAACAGAATGCCAAAGGAATTTGGTATTTTCTGAAAAATCACAGAGAACTAAGAACAAAAAGACTGCCAAAGTACTATAGCTGGGCAATATTCTGATATGTGACATGGATGGATCTTTCAACTCTCTCAGACTCTGAGCCTCTCCACATTTAATTGGTAAACATCACATCTTATGTGGCATAGCAAATACTGTATCAATGATGGAAAACATCTCAATTTTCCAAAAGTTTGAATACTGGAAACCAAAACCTAGTAGCTAAATATTGGTTTCTAAAACAAAATTCTCAACAAAATACTATACCAGTAGATGTTCAATTTGAAAGAAAATAAGAACAAATCTTCCAGCCACAAAAGTGTGCTCAACTACTGAAAGCCCAGGTAAGAAAAGCACTGGCATCAACCACCACAAAGAGGATTTAGGATTAGTATGTCACTACTTCCCACCAACCTTCCAGGGGGATTCCTAGGGCTGGTTGGTTCTATATAAATTCCCTTCTGCGCTGTAAGCCACTGTGTCCCAGAAGCCTTTCTTTCTTGTTTCTGGGCCAGGTTCTCTATTTCACAGGTGCTCACCCCAGCTTGCCTACATCTGCGAGTACCTGGACTCCCTCTAGAAGCTGTAAGGTCATGAGCTCCACAAAATAATGGGAGCATGCATCTCCATTCCTCTAATTTGAGGAAGAGCAATAAATCAAACTAAAGGTGTCAACATGTGCTCTGTGTCCACCAGAGGATTGTTTCCAACAGCAAGAATCATTCATAAATAGTCTGGAGAGACACTGGAGTGGTCTCAGCATCCAGGGTGCCTTTTCCTGGATAAAAGCACCAATCTACTTTCTAAGAAATGCTTATAAGTAGGAGCCTTCTAGATGGACATATTGGAGAACTGAATTGGTCTGAATTTTGGCCTCCTTGCCTAAGTTATGGGTTGGTAAGCCCTCCTGGAACTGGTCTGCTGCTTCCTGCCTTGTTCCAGATATTTCTTAAGCCAGCTGGCAGAATGCTGCACTGGCCTCTTTATGAACTAGATCAAGCCCTTAGCAGAATCAGTCAATTATACCATTCACCACATTTTCCAGGTCTGGGTTCTGCAGGGTTAGAAATATTGGAAATATCAGCTAGCACTCACTCTCATAGAAGCAACTGGGTCAGGAACCATTCTATAAATCTCAATTCATTTATGAGATATTTCAATAAAATGAACAGTCAATTTAAGCAACTACAATTCTTCCCTGGTTTAAGATCTGCAAGAGGACAAAAAATGGAAGCTGAAACCACAACAAATCCTGGGCTGCTCAAATCTACAAGTCTTCCATATACTCCTTAGACAGAGTAATAAAAGACTTCCAATATCTATGGAAACTCCAACTTTAAGACTACTGTCCTAGTCCTTCTGTCTTACTTAAAAAGAAATACAGAGTTCCCGTCGTGGCTCAGTGGTTAATGAATCCAACTAGGAACCATGAGGCTGCGGGTTCGATCCCTGGCCTTGCTCAGTAGGTTAAGGATCTGGCGTTGCTATGAGCTGTGGTGTAGGTCGCAGACGCAGCTCGGATCCCGCGTTGCTGTGGCTCTGGTGTAGGCCGGTGGCTACAGTTCCGATTAGACCCCTTGCCTGGGAACCTCCATATGCCGTAGGAATGGCCCAAGAAAATGGCAAAAAGACAAAAAAAAAGAAAAAGAAATATTACCTTATGGTCACCATTAGGTATTATCTCCTCCATCATAACTCATCCAACATGCTCATATACAACTACATCTGATACATCTGGCTGCCCATTATATCCAACAAAAGGACACTTTATATAATTGGTAAAGTTGACATTAAACATTTATGAAAACTGACTAAAAGCTAGGTCATAAAGCTAGGCAACTTAAAATCACTATGCGAAATAACTGGTATTATGCAAAACATAGCCTTTAACCCCGGTGCACTTTAGTTATTTAAAAATACATAACTAGAGGAAAAATATTTGAAAATTCAAAATACATTTCTGAACAACCTATCAATAAAAAATTCAAACTGGAAATATAAACTACTTAGAAAATATTTGTGAAGAAATGAACATTTAAAAAATTACCAGAATAATATATTATGTAAATATTATGTACCAAAAGGGTAGGACACAGTTAGAGAGGTTCTTAAAGGTTTAGTCTTAAATGTGTACATTAAAAAAAAAGAAAAGCTCAACTTAATGAAGTGATCATCCAACCATAAGGAATCTGAAAAAACAACAGCAAAATAAACTCAAGAAGATGAGAGAAAATAATAAAAATTAGAGCAGAAGTTAAAGAAAATAAATGTGTAATGAAGAGGATTAATAGAGGTCAAAAAAGTAATAAAACATGCAAATCGCCAGAGAAAATAATCAAGAGGAAAAAAAGAGAGAGGCATTAACGTTTTAAAAATCAGGTATAAAAACGAAGCAAAGCTATAGTTGCTACAGAGAATAAACAGATACAATGTTATGAATAAGTGCCTATAAACTTGAAAACTTGAAGAAAAAAAAAAAAAAGGAAGTTCCATTGTGGCTCAGTGGTAATGAGCCTGACTAGTATCCATGAGGACGCATGTTTGATCCCTGGCCTTGCTCAGGGGGTTAAGGATCCAGCATTGCCAAGAAGTGTGATGTAGGTTGCAGACACAGCTCAGATTCTGAGTTGCTGTGGCTGTGGTGTAGGCCAGCAGCTGCAGCTCTGATTAGACCCCTATACTGGTAACTTCCATTTGCCACAAGTATGGCCCTAAAAACCAAAAAAAAAAAAAAAGACAAAGAAAACTTAGATGAAATGAACAGAAATACACAGCTTAACAAAAACCAACTCTTTTTAAAAAAAAAACAGAGAACATTAAGAGTTCTATAAGCTTTTTTTTTTTTTTTCTGTCTTTAAGTCTTTTCTAGGGCTGCACCCACAGCATATGGAGGTTCCCAGGCTAGGGGTCTAATTGGAGCTGTAGCCACTGGCCTATACCAGAGCCACAGCAACACGGGATCGAAGCTGCATCTGCAACCTACACCACAGCTCACAGCAATGCCAGATCCTTAACCCACTGAGCGAGGTCAGGGATCAAACGTGCAACCTCATGACTCCTAGTCAGATTCGTTAACCACTGAGACACAATGGGAACTCCAAGTTCTATAAGCTTTAAAAAATTGAATCAGTAAAGTAGTCTCAGTACATACACACACACACACACACACACACACACACACACACACACGCACGCACACACGCATAAGATCGGGTAGATTTCTAGGAAATTCTACCAAACATTTGAGCACTGGGAAATTCTAATCTTATGCAAACTATTCCATACAATGGGGAAAAAAATCATTTGTGATACAACTTGCATTCAAAACCAGATGAGGTTATTACAGGCAAAGAAAAATATAGGCCAATATCACTTATTAATGAACAAAGATGCAAAAACTCTAAAAATAAACATTATTATAAAACAAATCAGACAGGAAATCTCTGCCTCTTTCCAAATGAAAGCCTGAAACACTGTAGCCCATTAAAAGAGAAGCTGAGTAGCTGCTGGTGGAAGGTTTAACCAGAAAGAAAAAAGAACTTGAGACAGTATCAAAATCTCTAGTAGCCCAAAGTAAGAACTCAAAAGCTTATCCTTAGATGGGATTAAGGTGGTGGAATAGAAGGACTGGAGCTCAACTTCTCTCTTAAAAACAACAAAATTTACAACCAAATGCTGAGCAATCTTCAACCAAATGGACCAGAAACTTTCAAAAAGATATCCTACTCCAGAAGACAAAGAAGAGGCCACATCAAAAGGTAGGAGGGGTGATTACATGATATAAGCAACCCCATACCTTCGGGTGGGAAACCCCACAGACTGGAAAGTAACTGTATCACAGAGACTCACCTACAGGAGTGAGATGTCTGAGCCCCATATCAAACCCCCAGGCATGGGCATCTGGCACTAGGAGAAAGGGCCCCCAGAGCATCTGGCATGGAAGGCCAATGGGCCTTGTGCACAGGAGCTCCATGGGACTGGGGGAAACAGAGATCCCATTCTTAAAAGGCACACACAGGTTTTCACATGCACTGGGTCCCAGGGCAAAGCAAAGTCTTCAAGGGAATCTGGGTCAAACCTGACTGCAGTTCTTGGAGGACATCCTGGGAAAACAGGGGTGAATGTAGCTTGTTCTGAGGGAAGGACATTGAAAGCAAAGCTCTCAGGAGTATTCAGCAGCCATGCCTTTCTCTGGAGGTGGCCATTTTGGGAAAATCTGGCCCCACTCATCAGCCAGCCGCTGAGAAGCCCCAGGGCAAACAACAACCCAGGTGGGATCACAGCCCCACTCCTCAGTAAACAGGCTACCTAAGGACCCCTCAGGCACCCAGCTGCCTCTAATCCCATCCAGAGACTAAGCCCCACCCACCAGAGGGATTAGAATCGGCTCCTCCTGCCAGGGGGCAGGCATCAGCCCCTCCCATCAGGAAGCCTACACCAAGCCCCCATACTGACTTCAGACACAGGGGGGCAGACATTGGAAGTAAGAGAGGCTACAACTCTATTATCTGTAAGAAGGTCACCACATCAAAAACCTATAAAAATGAAAAGGCAGAGGACTATAACTCAGATGAGGGAGAAAGAAAAAACCCCAGAAAAACAGCTAAGCCATGAGGAGATTCTCAGCCTCCAGGAAAAAGACTTTAGACTGTTGATGCTGAAGATGATGCAAGACATTGGAAATAAACTGGAGGCAAAGATGGATAATTTACAGGAAACACTGACCAAAGAGATACAAGATATAAAACTTAAACAAGAAGAGATGCCAAATACAATAACTGAAATAAAAAATTCATTAGAAGCAGCTAACAGCAGAATACAGGAGGCAGAAGAACGAAAAAGCGAGGTGGAGGACCGATTAGTAGAAATCATGCATGCAGAATAGAAAAGAGAAAAAAGACTGAAAACAAATGAAGAGAGTCTCAGAGGACTCTGGGACAACGTTAAACGTACCAACATTCATATTATAGGGGTGCCAGAAGGAGAAGAGAGAGAGAAGGGGACAGAAAAAATATTCCAAGAGATAACAGCCGAAAACTTCCCTAACATGGGAAAGGAACCACTCACTCAAATCCAGGAAGCACAACGAGTACCATATAAAATAAACCCAAGGAGGAATACACCAAGATGCATATTAATCAAACTAACCAAAATTAAAGACAAAGAGAAAATCTTGAAAGCAGCTAGGGAAAAGAAACAAATCACATACAAGGGAACCCCAATAAGGTTATCGGCAGATTTTTCAGCAGAAACTCTGCAGGCCAGAAGGGAGTGGCATGATATACTTAACATCATGAAAGGAAAAAACCTCCAACCAAGATTACTTTACCCAGCAAGGCTCTCATTCAGATTTGAAGGAGAAGTCAAAAGCTTCACAGATAAGCAAAAGCTAAGAGAATTCAGCAACACTAAACTAGCTTTACAACAAACACTAAAGGAACTTCTCTAGGCAGAAAAGAAAAGGCCACAACCAGAAACAAAAACACCACAAATGACAAGGCTCACCAATAAAGGTATATATACAGTAAAGATACGAAATCATCCATGCACGATTATACCACCAAAATCAGAAATCATGAGAAGGGGAGGGTACAAATGCAGGACACTGGAGATGCACTTGCAATTAAGAGACCAACAACTTAAAAGAATCTCTTATATATATAGACTCTTACATCAAAACTTCAGAATAACTGCAAACCAAAAATCTACAATTAATACACAAATAAGAAAAATCAACTCAAATACAACACTAAAGATAGTCATCAAACCACAAGAGAAGAGAAAAAGGGAAGAAAAAAGAGCAACAAAAACAAATCAAAAGCAGTTAATAAAATGGCAATAAGAACATACATATCAGGAGTTCCCGTCATGGTGCAGTGGTTAACGAATCCGACTAGGAACCATGAGGTTGCGGGTTTGGTCCCTGCCCTTGCTCAGTGGGTTAACAATCCGGCATTGCCGTGAGCTGTGGTGTAGGTTGCAGACGCGGCTCGGATCCTGCATTGCTGTGGCTCTTGCGTAGGCCGGTGGCTACAGCTCTGATTTGACCCCTAGCCTGGGAACCTCCATATGCCACGGGAGCGGCCCAAGAAATAGCAAAAAGACAAAAAAAAAAAAAAAAAAAAAAAAACATACATATCAATAATTACCTTAAATATTAATGGACTAAACACCCCAACCAAAAGACACAGTCTTGCTGAATGGATACAAAAACAAGATCCATATATATGCTGTCTTCACGAGACCCACTTCATTTCTAGGACACATACAAATTGAAAGTGAGAGGATGGAAGAAAATATTCCCTGCAAACAGGAATCAAAAGAAAGTTGGAGTAGCAATACTCATAACAGACAACATAGACTTTAAAATGAAGAATATTTTCAGGGACAAGGAAAGTCACTACATAATGATCAAAGGATCAATCCAAGAAGAAGATATAACAATTTTAAATATCTACGCACCCAACAAAGGTTCACCACAATATATAAGGCAACTGCTAACAGCCTTAAAAGGACAAATCAACAATAACACAATCATAATGAGGGACTTTAATACTCCACTTACAGCAATGGACAGATCATCCAGACAGAAAACCAATGAGGAAACACAGGCCCTGAATGATGCATTAAACCAGATGGACTTAATAGATATTTATAGGACATTCCATCCAAAAGCAACAGAATACATATTCTTCTCAAGTGCACATGGAACATTCTCTAAGATGGATCACATCCTAGGCTACAAATCAAACCTCGGTAACTTTAAGAAAATTGAAATCATATCAAGCATCTTTTCTGACCACAACGCTATACGACTGGAAATCAATAATAAGAAAAAAAACTGCAAAAACACAAACACGTGGATACTAAACAATATGCTACTAAACAACCAATGGATCACTGAAGAAATCAAAGAGGAAATTAAAAAATACCTAGCAGCAAATGACAATGAAGATATGACACTCCAAAACCTATGGGATGCAGCAAAAGCCATTCTAAGAGGAAAGTTTATAGCAATACAAGCCCACCTCAGGAAACAACAAAAAGCTCAAATAAACAAGCTAACTTTACATCTAAAGCAGCTAGAGAGAGAACAGACAAGACGTAAAGTTAGCAGAAGGAAAGAAATCATAAAGATGAGAGAATAAATCAATGAAATAGAAATGAAGAAAACCATAGAAAAGATCAATGAAACGAAAAAACTGGTTCTTTGAAAAGATCAACAAAATTGATAAACCCTTAGCCAGACTTACCAAGAAAAAAAGAGAGAGGACTCAAATCAATAAAATTAGAAATGAAAAAGAAGTAACAACAGACATCACAGAAATACAAAGGATCATAAGAGACTACTATATGTAACTATATGCCAATAAAATGGAAAACTTAGAAGAAATGGACAAATTCTTAGAAGAAATGGACAAACTACAGGCCAATTTCACTGATGAACATAGATGCAAAAATCCTCAACAAAATACTAGCAAAGTGAATCCAACAATACATTAAAAGGATTGTACACCATGATCAAGTGGGATTTATCCTAGGGATGCAAGGGTTCTTCAATATCTGCACATCAATCAGTGTGACACACCACATCAACAAACTGAAGAATAAAAACCATATGATTCTCTCAAAAGACGCAGAAAAAGCCTTTGACAAAATCCAACATCCATTTCTGATAAAAACCCTTCAGAAAGTGGACATAGAGGGAACTTACATCAACATAATAAAGGCCATATATGACAAACCCAGAGGTAACAGCATTCTCAATGGTGAGAAGCTGAAAGAATTCCCACTGAGATCAGGAACAAGACAAGGATGTCTGCTCTTGCTGCTACTATTCAACATAGTTTTGGAAGTCTTAGCCACAGCAATCAGAGAAGTAAAAGAAATAAAAGAAATCCAAAGTGGAAAGGAAGAAGTAAAACTATCACTATTTGCAGATGACATGATACTATACCTAGAGAATCCTAAAAACTCTACCAGGAAACTGTCAGAGCTCATCAATGAATTTGGCAATCACAGGATACAAAATTAATACACAGAAATTGACCACATTTCTATATACCAACAACGAAATATATCAGAAAGAGAAATTAAGGAAGCAATCCCGTTTACCATCACATCCAAAAGAATAAAATACCTAGGATAAACATACCTAAAGCGACAAAAGACCTATATTCTGAAAACTATAAGACACTGATGAAAGAAATCAAAGATGACACGAATAAATGGAAAGTCATACCATGCTCTTGCATTGAAAGAGTCAATATTATCAAAATGACTGTAGGAACCAAGGCAATCTACAGATTCAATGCAATCCCTATCAAATTACCAAGGACATTTTTCACAGACTCGAACAAAATATTTTAAAGTTTGTTCTGAAGCACAAAAGACCCAGAATAACCAAAGACATCCTAAAACAGAAAAATGGAGCTGGAGGAATCAGGCTCCCTGACTTCAGACTACACTACAAAGGTGCAGTCATCAAAACCATATGGTACTGGCAAAGTAAAGACAGAAATATAGATCAGTGGAACAGGATAGAAAGTCCAGAATTAAACCCACACACCTACGGCCAACTAATCTATGACAAAGGAGGCAAGAATATACTATGGAGAAAAGACAGCCTGTTCAGTAAGTGGTGCTGGAAAAACTGGACAGATGCATGTAAAAGAATTAAATTAGAACACTCCCTCACACCATACACAAAAATAAACTCAAAGTGGATTAAAGACCTAGATATAAGACCAGAAACTATAAAACTCTTAAAGGAAAACATAGGCCAAACACCCTCTGACATAAACAACAGTATCGTCTCCTCAGATCCACCTCGTAATGACAGTAAAAACAAATATAAACAAATGGAACTTAATTAAACTTAAAAGTTTCTGCACAGCAAAGGAAACCCTAAACAAAACAAAAAGACAACCCACAGAATGGGAGAAAATATTTGCAAATGAATCGACTGACAAGGGATTAATCTCCAAAATTTATAAACACCTCCTACCGCTCAATACCAACAAAAAACAATCCCATCAAAAAATGGGCAGAAGATCTAAACAGACAATTCTCCAAAGAAGACATAGAGTGGCAGAAACACACATGAAAAGATATTCAACATCACTCATTATTAGAGAAATGCAAATCAAAACCCCTAGGAGGTACCACCTTACACTGGCCAGAAGGGCCATCATCAAAAATTCTACAAACAATAAGTTCTGGAGAGGGTGTGGAGAAAAAGGAACCCTAGTACACTGTTGGTGGGATAGTAAATTGGTGCAACCACTGGAAAACCGTATGGAGATTCCTTAGAAAACTCAAAATAGAACTACCATTTGATCCAGCAATCCCACTCCTGGGCATCTATCCAGAGAAAACCAGGACTCAAAAAGACACATGTACTCCAATGTTCATTGCAACAGCCAAGACATGGAAACAACCTAAATGTCCATCAACAGAGGAGTGGGTCAAGAAGATCTGGTAGATATATACAATGGAATATTACTCAGCCATTAAAAGGAATGAAATACTGGCATTTTGAGCAACATGGATGGACCTAGAAATTATCATGCTAAGTGAAGTCAGTCAGACAATGAGACACCAACATCAAATGCTATCACTGACATGTGGAATCTGAAAAAAAGAACAGAATGAACTTCTTTGCAGAAGTGTTACTGACTCACAGACTTTGAAAAACTTATGGTTTCCAAAGGAGACAGTTTTGGGGAGTTGGGGAATGCGCTGGGGGTGTGGAATGGAAATCCTATAAAATTGGATTGTGATGATCATTGTACAACTATAAATGTAATAAATTCATTGAGTAATAAAAAAAACAATCAGTGTATAAAAAATAATTTGCTGTGACTAAGTTGGTGTTCCCTAGGGATCCCAGATTAGTTTCTCATGAGAAGATCAATTAAAGCAATTCACCACATTTACATGTTAGGGTGAATAAAAATTTTTACCTTAATAGAGGCAGAAAAAATTGGGATAAAATTTTACATCCATCTGTAATGTAAAAAAATAACAGCAACAACCTCCTTAGAAAACTGGGAATAGAAGGCACTTTCTTAGCCCAATAGAGGGCATTTCAAAAAACCACAGAAAGCTCATATCTAACAATGAAACTCTGACAGTGTCCTCTGTAAGATTAGGTTCAAAATAGGGATGTCTGTATTCATCAATCTTATTCTACATTGTTCTGGGAGGCACAATTGGCTAAATTGGTAAATCAAGAGAAAGAAATGAAAGATAAAGGATTTGGAAAAAAGAAACAAAAACCTTCATTATTTTACAGATGATATAACTGCTTCCACAGAAAATCTCAAAAAAGATAAACCTAATACATAAAGGTTATTTAATAAATATTTGCTGAGAAAAATACACAATGAAATAATTGTGAGGAATAAGTGAAATAACCTATCTTGAGTATTTGGCACATAGTATGATCTTAGTAAATACTAATTTTCTTTCCCTTAAAATTTTCTTTTAGGTATCTATGTCATGTGGGAAAGGGATTTTTAAAAAGTAAAAATTCACCTCAGTGTTCATAGTAGCATTATTTATAATAGCCAAGAAACGGAAGCAACCTGGAAAGGCCATCAGCACATGAATGGATAAAGAAGATGTGGTATATAAATTTATAATGGAGTAATACTCAACCATGGGAGTTCCCGTCGTGGCTCAGTGGTTAATGAATCTGGAACCAGGAGGTTGCGGGTTCAATCCCTGGCCTTGCTCAATGGGTTAAGGATCTGGTGTTGCCATGAATTGTGGTGTAGGTCGCAGATGCAGCTCGGATCCCATGTTGCTGTGGCTGTAGTGTAGGCTGACAGCTGCAGCTCCAATTAGACCCCTAGTCTGGGAACCTCCATATGCCTCGGGTGCAGCCCTAGAAAATACAAAACAAAACAAAACAAAAAAGCCATATAAAAAAAAACTCAACCATGAGAAGAAGGAAATTTTGCCATTTGCAACCATGTGAATGGATTTGGAGGGTGCTACACTAAGTGAAATAAGTCAGACAGAGAAAGACAAGTGTATGATACCACTTATAGGCAGAATCTAAAAAATACAATAAACTAATGACTATAACAAATAATAAGCAGCCTCATAGATATAGAGAGCAAACTAATGGTTACCAATGGGGAGATGGAAGGAGTAGAAAATTAAGAGGTACAAATTACTATGTATACAGTAAAACTAAAGTTATTTAGCTAAGCTAAAATGATATATTGTACAACATAGAGAATACAGCTAATATTTTATAATAATTATAAATGGAGTACAGCCTTTAAAAATTGTGAATCACTCTTTTGTACACTTGTAACTTAAAACATTGTACATCGACTATATTCTAATAAAATTTTTATTTTCAATTAAGTATTAGCAAATAAAAATAAAGTAAAAATTTAATAAGAAGGATGTTAGATTTAAAATCAATACACAAAAGTAAATTGCATTTCTAGGAGTCTCCTTGTGGTGCAGCAGGTTAAGACTCCAGCCTTGGCCCTGCAGCAGCTTAGATTGGGCTATGGTTAGGGTGGATCTCTGGCCTTGGAATTTCCACATGCTCCAGGTACAGCCAAAAAAAAAAAAAAAAAAAAAAAAAGTAAATTGCATTTCCTGACACCTACAAAATTGGCTAAAAACGTACTTTTTTTAAAGATACAATTTAAAATAGCAATAAGCATTTAAAAATATATAGAATATTCCATTGTGTGTATATATATATACACACCACATCTTCTTAATCCAATCATCTGTCAATGGACATAATACTCAGCCATAAAAAAGAACAAAATAATGCCATTTGCAGCAATATGGTTGGAACTAGAGACTCTCATACTAAGCGAAGTAAGTCAGAAAGAGAATGACAAATACCATATGATATCACTTGTATCTGGAATCTAACATACGGCACAAATGAACTTTTCCACAGAAAAGAAAATCATGGACATGGAGAACAGACTTGTGGTTGCCAAGAGGAGGGGGAAGGAGTAGGAGGGACTGGGAATTTGGGGTTAATAGATGCAAACTATAGCTTTTGGAATGGATAAGCAATGGGATCCTGCTGTACAGCAGTGGGAACTATGTATGGTCACTTGTGATGGAGCATGATAATGTGAGAAAAAAAATGTATACATGTATGTGTGACTGGGTCACCTTGCTGTGCAGCAGAAAATTGACAAAACACTGTAAATCAGATATAATGGAAAAAATAAAAATCATTATAAAAAATAAAAATAAATAAAAATATGTAGAATAAAATGAGGAATATTCTAAAGAGAAAACTAAAAAACCTTATTGAAAGACATTTAAAAAAATTAAATAATTAGGAAGATTTATCATATTATTGAGTAGGAAGACTAAGCATCATAAAGCATATCATAATTCCCTCCAAATCAATCTATAATGCCAGTGCGGTTCAAATATAAATCCTATCAGAGTATATTAGTGTGTTTGAAACTCAGCAAGCTAATGACAAAGTTTACATGAAAGAATAAAAATCAAAACACTCCTGAAGAACGAAATATGGGGTGGGGTTGAGAGATCCTCCCGACTAGATATCAAGACCTACTATAATATAAGCTCTGGAAACTAAGTCAGTATGATAGCGGTGCAAGCACAGACTAATAGACCAAAGGAAGAATAGAACACCTAGTAACAAACGCATGCTTATAAGCAAAATGGATTTATGACAAAGCAGATATTATAGATCTTGAGAAAAAAATGAACTATTCAATAAATAACACTAGGTCAATTGTTTAAAAAATAAAGTCATATCTCTATTGTAACCCCAAAATGAATCACATTTGATTGAATACTTCATGTGAAACACCAAATAGTAAGATGTTCCAAAGAAAATATAGAATCTTTTATTTATAACCTCTTATTTCTTAAATGAGAAGCAAATAGTACAAAATTTAATGAGAAGATTGATAAATTGTGTAACAATTAAAAACCTGAGTTCACCATTATGAATGAAATGTAAGCAATAGAGAAGGAGCATATATGTGAAATACATACAACCAGTAAGGGGGTTGGTGTTTGGGAGATATATACATACATGTAAGGAACTCCTACAAATCAATAAGAAAAAGGCATACTCAGTAGAAAAAAAAAAGGGCAATTCACGTGGACAACTATTTCAAAGGAAAGGAAATACTAAACACAAACATATGAAAAGATGATTGAGGGGGTATTCATAGAGTTCACTGTGGAACATGTGCATAGCTTGCTGCCCACTGTAGTTGGTTGTTTCTTTTCCTGGCTGGGAGGCAAATGAGGGCCCTGAACCAGGTGAGTATGAGGAGAGTGGACTCAGTAGGGAGTGCCAGAGTTTGTGCCCTGGTGGCAATGGTGGTGCTAGTTACAGACAAAAATATAAAAAAAGATATTCAACTAAAGGAAAGATATTCTCCTGAAGTTGATCTAGTTCTTACAGACATAAGAAGTAGCTTTATACAGTAGAATAGTGTACCAAGTCACTTCATTTGCTTGTTTAACAAGCATAATAAAAAGCTAAACTTAGAGAAATTATGGGAGAATCTGGAGACACGTTTAAGGAGGATATGAAAATTTATTTGATAAGCTCTAACAACACAATATCCCTATGATCATATTTTTGCATCTGTACGGGTGATGTATTACAAGAGGTTATCTGTCAAGCTAGTGTCATCATCCAAATGCCAAAGCAGTGTCCAACTAATGGATTTTTATGAAAAAAAATCTTTCCTTTAGTTGAATATCTTTTTTTATATTTTTATCTGTAGCTAGTACCACCATTGCCACCAGGGCACAAACTCTGGCACTCCCTACTGAGTCCACTCTCCTCATAATCACCTGGTTCAGGGCCCTCATTTGCCTCCCAGCCAGGAAAAGAAACAGCCAGCTACAGTGGGCAGTGTCCAACTAATGGATTTTTATGATTTTTAAAGGACATAAAGGGGAATAAATATGCATATTTTTAAAAAAACAGAATATTTTAATCCACAGTAAGACAATAGCAACATAATTCTGTTGGGAGACTCTCAAGGAGACTTAATAATAGCAGACGGAACAGCTAATATGGGACACCTTCAGAAAACAGTATCTAAATGACAGAATGGGTGAACTTTTAGAAAAGTACATGGGCTCTTATGATATTGTTTTAGTACTCACTGGAGGTAGTCAACACTATCCCACACAAGATTCTATAAACAAATATCTTTTAGGAACACCTCTCTTCCACGGGGGAAATTGATGTATCTGGCTGAACAGAAACCAACACATGGCTAGAGAGAGTGTAACTGGTGCAGCCCTACTTTGGAAAAGAGTTTGTCATTAATAGCAATTTTGACATGTCCATAAATTACGACCCAGCAATTCTACTTTCTATATATATACTCCAAAGAAACCCTTACCCAAGTATATTAGTTGCCTACTGCTGCTGTAACTAATTAACACAAATTGAATGGCTTAAAACAACACAAATTTATTCTCTTACGGTTTAGGAGATGAGAAGTCCTAAATAAAGTTCAGCGGGGCTGCGTTTCTTCTGGAGGCTCTAGGGGAGAATTTATACCCTTGCCTTTTCTGGCTTCTGTAGGCTGCCTGCATTCCTTGGTTTGTGGCCCAATTCTTCCTCTTCAAATGCACTTCAGAGCAATGTAGCATCTTTCAAATTCTAACACTGACCTTCCTGCCTCCCTTTGTAAGGACCCTTATTATGATACTGGGCCCATTCAGATAATCCAGAAAAATCTCCCTATATCAAGATCCTTAGCTGAACAACCTCTTCAAAGTCCCTCTTGTCTTATAAGGTAAGATATTCATAGATTTTGAAGGTTAGATTTCAAACACTTTTGAGAAGCTGTTATTCAACATACCACATAAGTAAACCAGGGCTATGTACAAAATGTTTATAGCAGCACTATTTATAACAGCAAAAACAACAGCAGCAACAATGAACCCTATAAATAACTCAAAAGTCTATTGATGATAGAATTGTTATATATTTATTCAAAGGGATATTATTCAGCAGTAGCTATTTTTACTACACATTCAACATGAATTAATCTCAAACATATATGTTGAGCAGAAAAAGCAAGAAACAAAAGAATGTACATAGAATGATTTCATTTATGCAAAGTTTAAAATGAAATTGCATATTGTATAGGAAAACATACATAGATGGCAAAGCCATAAAAGCAAAAAAGCAAGGGAATAATCACAGGGTAATTGTAACAGGGGTTGAGTCCAGAAGAGAGGACAATAAAATTGTGAAGGGGCAGCAGAAGACTTCAGGGTAATGGCAACATTTTGTTTTAACCTGGTTTAAGTAGAAGGATGTCTAATTTGATAATTATTCTTTATGGTGTACATATATTTTTCTTCCCTTTGGATATGGGATATAGTTCATAATTTTCAATAAAGGCAATGGACAATACAATGAAAACTGCAGGGCCAAAGCACTTGTCATTGCCAATATGTTCAGTACATATTTTGTTTTTACTTTAATTTGCAGGGTTCCAAGGGGTATGCTTTAGAAACACACATGAACAGTTAACAACCCAACTCTCACTATGTTAATGGGAACACTGTGGCTAAATCACTAAACTTAAATGTTACTCCGTGGAGTTACTGGTACTAAAATGGAATGTTTATTCAGAGAACTACACACCTCAATTTGTTCACTTTCTCATCTTTTACTGCATTGACATTACCATATATTACAAATAATCTACTAAACAGAACTGTATTCCTTCTCTACAGTTCTTTGCACATTGTTTTGTCCCAATAATGTTTGATACTATGGATATGTAATTTTAAGTTAATAATCTAAGCAAGAAATACAGATTTATAATAATGAGCAATCAGAATTTTTTAACGATATCATTTCTCCAAAGAAGTATTAACACCTAGCTGTATAAAACCTACAATGCAAAAAAGATGTTTTTTCAAAAGTGGCAGAACCCAATATGTAAGTCCATGTGGCAAAGGTTCTCCATTTTTTCCGTAATAGTCATATGACAGATGTCTCTGCCAAGGTACCAAAGTACTTAATTCATCTTTTGAACTCTATTTGTCTGATTTCACAACTGCCCTGTATCCTCTTCTCTAAGACAATATTTCAAGCACTATTCCTGAAGATGTTACAATTAGCTGAACTTGCTGTGAATTAAAAGATTCCCTCAAACATAAGTTTCTGATAAGGCCCATATATATCATCAAACAAAAACTTGAGATGACCACACAAAAATAATTTTCCCACATACGAAGTTTTTGCTTTCTTATGAAAATTAATTTTAAAGAGATGGTATAAATATTACTTTTCTTTTTTCTATTTTTTTAGGGTTCCAAGTGATGAGCATACCTTCTTGTGTGAGCAAAGGGGACAGTGGGTAGATGGGGTAGTTTTCTTACATAGTTCACATATCACATTAATATGCAGTAATTCAAAAGGTACATATATGGAGTTCCATTCATGGCTCAGCAGTTAATGAACGCCACTAGCATCCATAAGGACACAGATTCGATCCCTGGCCTTGATCAGTGGGTTAAGGATCTGGCATTGCTGTGAGCTGTGGTGTAGGCCACAGATGCAGCTCAGATCCCATGAGGCTATGGCTGTGACATAGGCCAACAGCTATAGCTCCAAATGGACCCCTAGCCGGGGACCTCCATATGCCGCATGTGTGGCCCTAAAAGATAAAAAAGACCAAAAAAAAAAAAAGGTACATACAATTAAATAAAATTCATACCACATACCACACTAATATGGCTGCACATATCATATTAATATGTAATAATTCAAAAGGTACATATAATTAAATACAATTCATACTAGTTATGTATTAAATACAATTCATACTAGTTATGTATTTTATCTATTTTATATTATAAAAGATTTAATAGAATTTTCTATAAGTATAATTTTAAAGAGTAGGTGATTAATCAAAATTAATAAACTTGTACGCATATTGGAAGATATTGAAGTATAGATAATCCATTTTATAATATACCTTTCACTCTCTTACAATGGGCCTCAGTATGGGAGTTTGTTAAGTAATATTCAGAATGGTAAAAATGATTTTAAAATTCTTAAAGTCTATAAGATACTCTGCTATGACTCTCTAAAATTATTATTATGTCATAAAGAAGTTTCTTTAAAAAAAAGTTAGAGCAAGAAGACTATAACCAAGCAAGACATAGCTTCCAGCAAAACTGTTCTATATCAACCTCATACTAAATCACTAGAGCAGGCAACTAGGGGTAAAAAAAAAATAGGAACAATTCATCAGCATTGAACTCCAGAACTTCCAAGCAGTCATAACACCCATCTCTGCTTTGTTGTTTAGGGTACCAAGAAAATATGCCCAAAATACCAATGAAGACTCCAATGCCTTTCATGGCTTTACTCTTGTTAACTGGGAAGAACACCATCAGAATTGCATGGTAGGTATTTCACATTTACAGAAACTGAAGCAACAAGCAGTTATACAGTACACCCCAGGCCACAGGCAGTAAGTGACAGAGCCTGGATATAATAGAGGACTGCTCGATTTTTCCAAATCCACACTGCGTACTCAGATTTTATAGAGCACGTGGTCTGTACCTTAATTAGAAAAACTTGAACCAACTTTGGTCCAGATCCACAGCAACTAGCAAAGACTTAACAGTGGAATAAAAATTTTCCCTGCTGTTTTCTGCCCTATGCTCCTAAGCTTAGTCTCGATGGAAGTCTTGAGGCCCTTAATAATTCACCAGGATTGATTCCAATTGTGCAACGCAGAGCGACATGCCGAGGAACAGAAACCTGCCTAAGCTCCTTGACCTGTCATCTCTGACTATGTACCCAAGGGGGTCCTTAGCATTTGATACCATCTTTTCAGATCAGCTTCCTTCATGAAATAGGATCATGACAGCTTATAAATTTCCTAGGCACAAATTCCTTAAATTCGACTGAGATAAATGCAGATGAAAATAATTCTGATAAACTATATTTTTACAAGTAACTGATTTAGAGGTGTAACATGCTGCCATAATGCTCTGAGATAATACAATCTCCTTAAAGCCATCATGAGAAGGAATTACCACAATTAAACTTCCATGGGTTGGTCACGTAAAAATCAATACATCTTGGCCAAGGTTACTTTCTTCTTTTTTTCTTTTTTGGGCCACACCTACAGCATATGAAGAAGGTTCCAAGGCTAGAGGTTGAAGTGGAGCTATAGCTGCAGGCCTACGCCACAGCCACAGCAACAGCAACGCCAGGTCCGAGCCACATCTGCAACCTACACCACAGCTCATGGCAGTACCAGATCCTTAACCCACTGAGTGAGGCCAGGGATCGAACTTCCGTCCTCATGGATGCTAGTCAGATTTGTTTCTGTTGAGCCATAATGGGCACTCCATTGGCCAAGGTTTCTTAACAAATTTTCAAGGAAAGGTAAATGCTTTTGATGGGTCATGACAGGAAGCCTAAGCTCTATTCCTACCTCCTTCAACAGTCAACTAAGGGCTCAAGACACCGAATGTGGGTTAGTGTGAGGTACAGCAGAAGCTTTGGTTAGGTATATAGGTATCATGTGCTGTTCATGAGGCCAAAAGATAGAAGAGGGTGAAGAGAGGTATCGCTGGAAAAGAAGACCAAATCGGAAAGCTGAAAATCATGTAAAAAGCAGTCAATCAGAGGGACAAGCAAGAGAGGAACAATCTAGTATACTGTTTCAAAGAAGACTGAAAAGTTCATAGCATTTAGTGAGAAGCACAGAATGGTGGAAAGCAACTCCTGAAATCATTTCCTGTGATAAGGGGATACTGGCTCCCTGGGGTGTGGGTGGTGAGAACTCCATTTAAGATGCTGGAAAGAAAGATTTTGCACTGTTTTTTTTTTTTTCTTGCACAGTTTAAAGACAAATTACAAGCCTTTAGACATAGATTCTAACTAATATTGTCACAGAGACAATTTCTGGTTGTGGTTCGTGTAATGTGGCCTTATACTATTACAGCCATACCTGACTGATATTAGGTACTCAGTGTGCATATGTGAATTGGAATTTAAGGAATGATAAGGTTTTGGTTTTTTTTTTCTTTTTTTTCTTTTTGTCTTTTTAGGGTTGCTCTTGCAGCATATAGAAGTTCCCAGGCCAGGGGTCAAATCAGAACTGTAGCTGCTAGCCACAGCTACAGCAACACTGAGCTGCATTTGCAATCTACACTACAGCTCACGGCAACGCTGGATCCTTAAGCCACTGAGTGATCGAACCCACATTCTCGTGGATACTAGTAGGATTCTTAACCAGCTGAGCCACAACGGGAACTCCACGTCATGCTTTTTGATAGGAACCAATGCTACTTTCCTCACAGATAATATCTGTCATGGTCAGATTATACATAACTAATGCCTTAAAAATAAATAGCATGAAATCCTTAGGAAATTTCTTCACTGGTCCCTCCGCTCACTTTAAATTCAAGAAATTGGCCAAATACTGCAGTGCTAAGTATATATATATATATACATATATATATATATATATATATATATATATCCATCCAGAAAAGACAAGTCCAGATTATACTGACGCTAAACTTGACTATAAAAGAGAGCAGCAACATAACCTGGCTTTGCAGCAGCAGACAATTCATAGCTTTGACTTTCAACCTTGGTCCTCCAAGCCATCAGACAAATATATAGTGTCATACCAGTTACCCTAGCATTGCACATGGTAAGTTAGCAGTTAATAGAGGTACTAAATGAGGCTTGTGGACTGTTTAAATTACAAAAAAAGAAGAAGAAATTAGGTAATTATGGAACTAAGTGATTTTTCAAATAATAAAAATGATGGCTATTATCTACCAAGAGCCTATCATGGACCCAGTATCTGGGCCAGGTGTTTTACATTCATATAATATTCACAACAGCTGGCCCCATTATGCACACAAGGGACCTGAGGTGAAAAGGTAACTAACTTATATCACATAAGTAATTTACCAATAACTGCACTAGAGTGCTAATAACTCAGAGATACTTGGGTCTAAATCTTGGGCTCTTTGCACCACACTCTGCAACTCTGAAGTTAGCCATTTTTGCTCGGGGCCACTGCCCATGCTGTTGTTAAATGCACCTCCAAAACCATAAGGAGATGTGTCAGTGGTAATAAACAGTAGTTTATGTTCAACTTAATGTACTAGAACAGTCAGAAGTTAACACTGTTTGTCATTCTTGTTGGCCAGTTCAACAGCACAGTCACATTTTCTCTAGCCTATTATTAATATATTTGCAAAGGTTGACATCTGCAGAAGGGAAACACAGAAGAAATCGAGTGATACCTCCAAAATCTTGAAGCTCTTGCTTCATGAAGAGCAGGCACATCACAAGTATCTTTTCCCAGGTGCAACCTACTTCATAGATATGATGAAATTACCAAATAAAGCTGGAATCCAGATTTTACTTTATTTTCCAAATACAGAAAGTTAATATATAAGTACAGTGTATGATTTCCTGATGTATTCCCTTGAGCTACACCTCTCATGACCATGATCATATAGGAAATTCTTGGGAAGTATGAAAAGTATCAGATGTGAAGTCAGGCCTGGAGTCCCCATCCCAGCTCTGCTACTGGTTAGCTCCAAAATACTGGGTCATTTAACTTTTCTAAGCCTCAGTTTCTTCACTTTCTAAACGAGGATAATGATTCCTACCTTTTACAGAAGTAAGGATAAACTGAGATAGCATAAGCTGAAGCATTTTAAAAATCATAAAGTGCCATGAAAATATACCACCGCATTCAGAATACAGAATAGGAATCAGACTAACAGCATTAGGAACTCTCCAATTCCCAAATTCTGACCTCACAAGGTTGAACTTATTTCCTGTTATGAGTTCTATGAGATTTCCTAGATGTTATTTTCGGGATGTTATCCCTCACCCCACTTATTATTTTTGATTGCTTCAGTGGGTGTCTAACCTCAGCAATCAAACCAATCCATGACTAAAGCAACAAATGCCCCCAAAGGACTTCCCCTCTAGCCAAACAGCAAAGAGTTGTTAGACCAATAAATCATTGTCATGGCTATAACTCCAAGGCCCTACTCATAGTTCACCTAAACCAAAAAGTTTCATAGCAATTTATTCTTGGATAATTTGCTTGCTTATATAGCCCAAAGCTCCAGATGTTTCCTCAGAAACAAATGTACATCTCTCACTCTACAGTGGATCTATGCAATTATAAGATCTGCAGGAAACAATTTTAGTTCTGCCTTAAAAATTATCAATATCTCTAAAATACCATGGGAAATCTGTTAACAGTTTCCCCCAGTTAAGTCCTAATAATGCAGATTTTTCTCAGTAGGTTTTGGTACTAAGCAGTTGTGATGTTTTTCAAATTTTGATCTTTAAAGGAACTAAACACGTTGCACACTCACAACCTAGCTTCTAGAAATATCAGCTGTGTAGTGCATGTCAAAGTTGTCTCACAACTTTGATAGAGGGGATTGGAAAAGATGTTGTTGAATAGCTCATTACTCATTGTTTACATACCACAACAGAGGAGTAAGTCATGGTTTTTAGGAATACAAATTGGGGCCCCAAACAATCTGGGCTCAAATCCTGGCTCTCCAAGTTATTAGCAGTGTGATCTTAGAGAGGTTACTTAACCTCTCTGCATCTCAATTTCTTCTACTAAAGGGATTGACAATGGACCAACCTAATAAAATTGTTGTGTTAAATAAATGAATTAATACATAGATAAAGCGCTTAAGACAATGCCTGGCACACAGTAAGCATCTTATAAATGTTAGCTCTTACTACTACTACTGCTTTGCCTTCACAGGCATTAATGGGTTATACCATATACAGGGATGTTTCCTGAGGCATCTTGTCCCAAGCTCTCTAAACATGATACAACTGCTGGGATCTCTGCTTGTAAATAATTGCCAACATCCAATGTCAATGGATGTTAATTGCTAACACAACTTCTGGAAAGCATTCTAATAGATGTGTGAACTTCCTATTCTGTCAAGGAGCCTTCTTCTTTCATGGATGGGACTATTACAATGTTGAATACATGAAAAGCCCATGAGTATAATCCTTAACATCTCCTACAGTGGTAAAAATGTGGAGTCTTGACAAAGTCAAACAACCTAGGTTTGCAGCCTGGTTCTGCCACTTACTAGTTGTGTAAACTTTATCAAGTTACCAATCCTTCCAGAACCCGGTTTCTTCATATGTAAAGTGTGATAAGTAATGGTATCTATCTCACAGAGCTTTGTAAGGATTAAATGAGATAGTTAAATCTCAGCTCAGTGCCTTAGAATATAGCATATATGTATATTACATGCAGTTGATACTTTGAAGCCTTTATATTGTAAGGATGAAGTTTTATTAGCAGAAGTCTTTTCTTGTGCTATTATAATGTTGGATTTAGTTCACTTGAAGAGGCATTTTTGGAAGACTTTGTTATAAACCTTACAATATAGAACAATCCTGGAACAGTTGTTTAAGAAATATATAGAAATATTCTGAGAAGGTGATTGACTTCTGCAATAGAATCATCAATGCGTCCTTTCTACTCAAGTTTCTTGTTTGCTTTTATGATGTAAGAATTGGGATCAGATCTTCAGAATGAAGTCATACAGTTGGAAGGTTAGAGGATAGATAGTTAGGGAAGGCTGTGTTGACTGTTCCATTCAAGTCAAGCAGACATGACTTAAACATGGTTTTCTTTGGCAAAGCTGAGCCAAAATCTGCTCATCTTGGGTTCCTTGGTAGCTTTCCTTTACTCTTCTCAGTCCTCAAACCTATGCTGGTCTCATTATTGTTGTCACCAAGTGGTCAGTTTATTTCTGTTAGTGTTAACTGGTAATTAACTTGTTCACAGCTGAGGTGCTCTCAGAAATGTTTGGCAATTCTTACAGTTGGAAAAACTAGAAATAATGAGGGGAATTAAGCTATATATGAAGTTGTTAGTATGGGGAAGAGACCATTGCCTGATATTTTTTGCCCATTATTCCTTTGTCTAGGGCCTATCTTGTTCCCATGGAGTCATTAGCATTCTTAGATTGGAATAATTATGTAGGAAAACTTTTTGATTTTTGACTTGGAGAGAAAAAGGTTCATATCCTATTACAAAATAGTTGGCTATAACCTCTGTTGCAGTTAATGGGAAGACCCAGAAAGAATTCCTGAACCCAAACCATTTCTTTCCTAAAGATATCACCCAATGACAATACCAAGGAATGGCTTACCCCCAGCCCTCCCAAAGATATGTAAAGACAACATGAAGCTACACAAACAGAGCTTTATTACAAGTGCCCTAGATTATATTGCCAGCCCAATTGCAGCCCTGAGCCACTCCTGTAACATTCTGGAGCAGCCACTGGTAACCTTGTGAGTGCCTCAGACATGAGGCTCATTCAAAACTAAGCCTACCTTGTGACAAGGCTATTAATTTTACAACACATAGGCAGAACTCTTTTGTAAGGGTCATGCTCTTTGATTCCATAATTAAGATGAAATTTTAGAGCTGGGTGTCTTAAAATCCTTTTCCTAGCCCTCTCATGTTACTCTGTGTTCTGAGACACACAGAGAGCAGGGCATCTACCCAAGTTCCTATGGGTGATGAGTGCCAGCCAGCCCAGATCTGTGTCCCTCTCCTGCTCATAGGCCTTCTGTAGTTCTTTGTCTTCAAAGTTAAGATGGCCAGGACAACAAGTCCCTCGAATAATCTGGCCCCACTTCCCTACTCACCGCTTGGACTCCTTGTTGCCTCATAAACCTTCCCTACAGGAAATGGCTAAGAGTAGAATGAGACCCTTTAGGAGGCAGATTCAATCATCTAGGTGAAAGATAATGGTGAGTTTTGAGTGGAGTTGTGGCAATAAAGATAGAGAACAACAGATGGACTTGAGTTCTGTTTTAAAAACTTAAAAGAGCTTTCCGACAGATTGAATATGGTAAGCAAATGAAAGGAAAGAATCAAAGATGGCACCTAGGTTTCTGGATTGGGTAGCTGAGGATAAGGAAGATCAGATAGGGACAAGAGAATGTTGCAGGTTGAGGTGGTGAAGGAAGAGTTCTCTTGGTGTCTCAGATATAAGAATCTAGTTGAGAGGGGCATGGCATATGTGAGAGAAGGAACAACTCTTCCTTCTCCTTTGGATTTCATGAGAAGACATCTCCCTTAACGTCTCTAGCCTTTGTACCCTCTCCTTGTTCCTCCACATGGAGGTAGGTAAGTTACCTGTCTATGGTACTAGGAAGACTAACTGGACATGCATAGCCTAGCCCCCTCTTTCTCTTAATCTTCTGGAGGCAGGCTGCCTCTGCTCTGTTCTTCAATGCAGTAAGTTTCAAAGGGATGGGCCCCTTGTGTACAGAACACTACAGGCATCCAGCTTTGTCTGTATCTGGGAGGGTAGGTCTATCTAATTTTGGAGGTCAGTATTATAAGCCCATACTCTAGTATCTGCTTAATAAGCTATAAATGTAACATTTTGATGTCCCATTTCCTCTTTTGTCTTATTTTCTCATCTCAGTCAGATCAGGGTAGGAAAGAGAGATGCTGGCATAAGAGAAATAGTGATGGAGGAATAGAGAATCCTAACTCTAACATTTATGGCCTTGTGGTCTCAGGAAAAGGCCTCGGTGCTTACTTCCTAGACTTTAAAAGGGAAAGCATAACATCCACTCCACCTCTCTCACCAGATTATTATGAAAATCAAATAAGATAATTCTGTAAAAGTGCCAGGCTCAAATTCATATTCGAATACAGGAAACATTACTTTTAGTTCCAAATGCACTAACTAAAGACACTAAAGCTGGAATTTCTGCAAAGAAAACAGAAAAAAAGGACAAATTAATATTCTATTATAATAATAATTATAGATATTATAGGCAAATGGCGGTTTATCAAAGGTGATGGCCATGCAGCAAAAGAAAGGGAAAAAAATAGTCTAATGATTATTTATTCAAATTTTCCTTTTTCCAATATTGAAAAACTGGCTATTCTTTAGCTTTGTACATTGATACAGAATTTGAGAATCAGGAACATATTCATAATGAATGGATTCTTTCATCAAAGAAGGGAAAAATGATCTATCCTAGAGGTGGAATGACAATGAAAAAAAATACGCTTCGACTCACAAGACAAGCATTATGTTCCACTAGAAATAATAAAGCAAGATGCAGATATTAAGGTTCAAAGTGGTTTTCAGTCAAGAGAAAATGTCAGCTCTAGGAAACAGTCACACAGCTTATAAAGTTTAGCGGACTTTCCCTCTGACGGACTGTCACAGAGGGCAGGAGCAAGTCCTGCAGCTGAATTTTACAAATGACTAAGCAAGTTCCAAAGTGTTAATATATTATGGGAGAAGCAATATAACAACAGAGGTAATTAAATCCCACATGCTTCCTAGTGGATTCAGGGGGATGGAAAATATTTCTTTTCTGTGTACAAAAGGGAAAAAAAAAAAAAAAAAGCCCTGCAGGGGACATTCACCAGCAGGAACTTTAGGTTAACAGAGGCAAAACTTCAAATAATCAATCATCCTGAGAATTGCTGGCATGGTAACTTCTGTGTCGCTGTTGCTAAGAATTCCTGGTGGATACTAGGCTAGGAGATATACCACAGAACTAATATTTATCATTGTTCCCATTTTAATAAAAGCCTGGATGTTGTACACCAAGTGTTTAAATACCAATTTCCCTGTCACTTATTCTACTTATACTGTACTTCAGGGGCAAGGTCTTTTTCACACTGCAAGGCATTGACCCACAGGAACTAAATTACAACCATGGGCCATATGGGGTAACAGTTTGAAATGTAGTTAAAATCTGTGTGTTTTAAAAGAAAGACAAATGTTTCATGTATCTGACTTCAAAATTTAAAAGAAAGATACTAATCACAGGCCACAAGAATAACAAAGAAACTCAGTCATTTTCTGAAGGAAGTCTGTGAGATTTTAAACTTTAATTTGGAAATTATAACAAAAATTTATTTGATGTTCTATTTGTTTTATATTAAGGTCAGTAGTGTCAGAGAGGGCAAGAAATAGACGAAGAAGTGAGAAAAAAGAATAAGGAAAAAGAGGAGTTCCTGTCATGGCTCATTGGAAACAAGTCTGACTGGTATCCACGAGGACACAGGTTTGACCCCTGGCCTCGCTCAGTGGGTTGGGGAATCCAGCATTGCCATGAGCTGTGGTGTGGGTAGCAGACGCAACTCGGATCTGGCATTGTTATGGCTGTGGCATATGCCAGTGGCTATAGATCTGATTTGACCCCTGGGAACCTCCATATGCCATGGGTGCAGCCTTAAAAAGACCCCCCCAAAAAAATAATAAGGAAAAAGAGAGATGGGCAATATGAAAGATGGGAGGAGGAAAGAGAAGGAATGTTGGGAGGGACAAGGAGAAGCAATTACCGAGAAGGAAGACAGGTGTAGGATGTCAGAAAAGAGGAAACTGGAAGCATAAGACAAAGAAATGAGAGAGGAAAGGAAACAGAAGAAGACAGGAAAAGAAAAGCGACTGAGCCAAGCCAGGGCTCAGAGGATTCTGCACTGTTAGGTAAATGTGCTTGTTGGCACAATTGTTCCATTGAGCTCTGAAACAGTAACAACTGTGATTGCTATCTTTGGGGATGTCACTTAATTATTTAACACAACTGGTCACAGATGACTTCAGAAGAATTACACATTTCTCAAAGGACTGCATCTTTTCTAAGATAATGATAGATAATCCATAAAAAAAAATATCTGGGGTCCAAAGAAGAATGTGACAATCTTGGAAGATGCTACCTGGAAACAAGTACAGACTAGAGAAACATAAATGCTCCTGGTTCTTGGGGAGGGGGAAAATGGATGTGGTGGTGGTAGTGCCTTTGCTTTTACCAAAGGCTTGGGGCTGGGTTCCCCCTATGCATGAATTTGATTTAAATTACTACCCTTAAATCACAGAACTCCTGGTCTAACCTTTCATACTCTCCCTAGTGAATCACCTGCTTTGCCTAAAAGAATCACTACTATCATTTAAATAAACATATGAAAATCAGAATATATCTCCTTTGCTCCAAAGTTGCCATATTAACTGCATAATCACTATTTTCCCAAAGCCCCAGGACTGTTACATTTGTCATAGTTGATATCTTTCTCTTACTTTATCCCCCCAACTCTGCTAATTCCTCTCTTCTAATGGTAATAGATGAACTACTTGGTTCCCTGTGCCTCCATCTCTCTTAACAGTCACAGCTTGGACCACTCTAGCCTTGTACTTGACCACTTGACCTAGGAGCCCAACCCTTCCCTCTGCTTAAGAAAAGGAAAGGACCCTTGGCCTGTAAATGGCCTAGCTCAGCATTATTAGCTAACCCCTGGTCTTTTGTTTTGTTTTGTTTTGTTTGTTTGTTTGTCTGTTTGTATGTTTTTCCTGCCTTTTTGGTCTGCACCTGAGGCATATGGAGGTTCCCAGGCGAGGGGTCAAATCAGAGCTGTAGTGCTGGCCTATGCCATAGCCACCTTACCTACTGAGAGAGGCCAGGGATTAAACCCACATCCTCATGGATACTAGGTGGGTTCGTTATCACTGAGCCACAATGGGAACCCCCAAACCCCTGGTCTTAATCTGACCTTGTAACTTCCTACTAATACTGAAGCCACTTGACCTTATGACTCAATTACCTTCCTTTTCCTTACTTATTTATACAACAAGTATTTTTGAGTACCAAACTACTACGTGCTAGGCACTGTGCCACACCTGTGGGGCTACAAAGCTCAGAAAGTCATAGCACCTGCCCTCAAAGGAGCTCAGAGCTTAAACGAGAGAAAGAGCCAAAATTAAAATTATCAGAAACAGAATAAAAACCAAGAGTCATATGGGCAAAGTGCTATGGAAGTACAAAGGAAAAAAAAAAACTTCCACAGGGAGTTTGCCATCCTTATTATTGATTCTTAAGGTCAATGTAAAGGTGCCACCCAGAAATGGTTTTGTGGGTGTGCATCTAGTGTAGTCACCAGGCCCCATGATGAGAAGCCTGAAGTAGAAGTTGCATCTGTGTTTGTAGGTGAAGTCTTATGGGAGCATGCCCCAGGGATCACACACTGTCCAGATGCCTGATGGGTTCTCAGCCTCTCACTCCCTGGCTCAGCCCCATGACCTCTACTTCTTTCCACTCAGGGCTTTAACAGGATCTGATTGCCAGGAGATGTGCTGGGGTGAGGGGTGTCCATGTTCTGATGTTGCCCTCCATTTCCAATGAGGTCATCGGCATGGATACAGGGAGGGTCAAAGGCCCTGAAGTGTCTCGGGGGGAGGGAGAGGTAAGGGGCTGGCTGACAGCATCAGCCAGCATGTCCAATAAGTCACTCTGTAGTGCTCTCTCACCTACCCATGATCCAGGCATAGAGCATGTTCTGGCACCGAGGCTGCCATCTTTTGGGGTTGCCCATCTGACCTGGGTTGGGGTGGATGACCTGGCAGGATTGACTTCTCTGACCTCTGCCATGACCCCCATTTTGATTTTTCCCTGGGTCCCACAAACTATGTAGCCAGGTCTGGACCCACCCTTTGAACTTCTAACCATTAGACCTTTGAGCTTAGAGGCAACAATTGCCTTAGCAAATTTCCTGGCTTCAGAGTCCTATTCTCTAAGCCATTCTCAACAATATAAAAGAAAACAGCAAAATCTTCCCTCCATGTCTCTCAAATCCCTTTTCCGAAACCCAGCTGATTTTCCCTCTCAGATCTTGTTGTGGACAATTAATCATGCACATGAATCCCAGACTGTGAAAACCAGGAACACCTTCTAGAGAAATGGCTCCCCACTAAAGGTCCTGCACTTTGAGCGGAAGCTGGGATCCACTTTGGGAAAAGGCTAAGCTATATCTGCCAGCTTTCCTGCAGTTAGGGGTGACTTTACGCCTGAATTCTTGAGTCTAGAGAGTCAGTGAAACGGTAGCAGAACATGATGTGTGCTATTTCAAGACTTGACCCACAAAATCTTCCCACTTCATCTGTCCATTTCTTTCTCCCCTCATCTGCTGATGAGATGATGATGCTGAGGGCCACCTTGGAAGCCCCATGATGAAGGTGTGAAGGCCCAGGAAGGAAAGAATCCCCTCTTGGAGGAGAGCTACTTGTCAATCAGGAAGACTTTGCTGAACTTTGGAAGAGTGAGAAATAGGTTCCTGCTGTGTTACCGCTGTGTGCCATCAGGTGTAGGAAGTTTATTTACTAAAACAATTACAGCTACTCTATTAATGAACGCATATGTGGAAATTTTGGAAAAATAAGTAAAAGAGAAAACACAAGAGAGAAGAGAAAAATAAGCCCACCACACTGAGATCGCCTCTACTAATGGTTTGGCATATCATCTTCCAGCCTTTCCCCTGACACTGTTCCAATTACTTTCCACCAATCCCTCACAGGTAACAGTGTATCAAGCACTTTGCAATATATAATTTTTAAATCTGACAACAACCTTTAAGACAGAAATAATTATCCCTATTTTAGGACTGCAGAAACTAACAACCGGAGAAGTAAAATATGATATAATTCCTAGGTGGTATATGAATGGGAATTGAACCCAATCTATCTAATTCTCAACTCAATCCCTTCCCTCATGCTTTCGTGGTTGTTATTGTTAAGAAAACTGAGATGATATTGTTTTCTAAATATGCTTTGTTTGCTTAATATTTTGTGAGTAATTTCCTCTGATTAAATATTCCATTTTATGATGTACCACAATCTATTTACCCAACCCTCTAGTTGGATGTTTGAGCTGAGATGTTTACACAGTTATAAGTAACGTTACAGTGAGGATTCATATGTCCATACCCATAAAAATTTCCTTAGGGCAATCTGGAACTGCTACATCAAATGTTATAAATATTCCTAAGGCAATACATGATTATCGCCAAACTGTCCTCCATTTGTGGTTTCTAAAAAAGGGAGAGGTTGCCCCCAGGGGATATTTGACAGTGTCTGGAGCCTCTTGTCAGGACTGGGCAAGCATGTAGTGGGTAGAGGCCAGGGATGCTGTTACACCTCCTACTACACACAGGTTAGCTTCCACTTTCCCACAACAAAGTCCAAAATGTCAGTTGTGCCACTGTTGAGACACCCAAACCGATATAATGGTCCCATCAGTGCAAGTCACTCTGGAGATGAAATAAGGGCTATAATAAGGGCTCTCCCTTTTGTTCAAATATGATTTATAAAGGACATACTATATGACAGGTATGCTAGTAGGTGCTCAAGTCACATTCAAGGAGCGTCAGATCAACAGCCAAGACTAAAGAGAGAAGATGGCTTCACTAGCCAGAGGGAAAGTACATCTATTTAATTTTATACCTTTGTATCATTTTGTGTTGAATTATTTCCATACAATTCTGCATTAAATTCTATAGCTTCACAGGCTGCTGTAGAAATTTATGTACATATTGCTATATACATAAATGCTTGATTCTAATTATTTCAAGGCAATCTCTAAAGAATAGAATTGGTTGCTTCTTCAACAGAAGCCAAAGGTCCTAAGTATAAAACACCCCTATGGAGACAATGGCTCCTCTTTCTCCAGTTTATCTTTTTGTTCTTTAATTTAGCATAGTAGAGCTTCTCAACCTGGTTAATTCAGCAGTGGGAAAATGTTTTCCTGCCCTTTCTATTTTAAATTAGTAGGTAATCCCTTACTGCCAGCTCCTTCCTGGCTATTCAGTGGGAATCACAGCAGGCATGGTAAAAAGGAAGAATAAGGGCGTGGTTTGGTGGTTAACAACCCTGACTAGTATCCACTAGCACTCAGGTTCAACCCCTGGCTTTGCTCAGCGGGTTAAGGATCTGGCGTTGTCATGAGCTGTGGTGTAGGTCACAGACATGGCTCAGATCCCACGTTGCTATGGCTATGGCGTAGGCCAGCTGCTACAGCTCTGATTCAACCCCTAGCCTGGGAACTTCCATACGCCATGGGTGTGGCCCTAAAAAGACAAAAGACAAAAATAAGTAAAACAAATAAAGGAAGAACCAAATCAGAAGCTGTTCCTCTTGTTTCCTCATTTTAGAAATGGATGACAAACAAGAGAGGGTAGAGATGCCTCATCTCCCAGCTGTGCCATCAGCCTCCTCTCCAGAGATTCTGCGCTCCTCTGCCTGCTTGGTCAATGCCTAGCATATTCACTGTCACTGGCTCCCTGCTTCTCTGCATGACAGTCTCAAGGCTATGATAAGGAGATGCTGTGGCTGTCAGGGGCTTTCAAAGTCAGTGCTCAAAGAAGAGTAAATAAGAGAAGAATCTGCCCCAGACTCATACACCTGAAGACAGGAAAAGAAGAAGCCAGCCTTGATTGCTGCATGGAGTACACACACCATCACTCAGTAGTCCTCTGGAAGCAAAAGGAGGGCAAGGCTAAGAGAAAAAGTGGGTACTCCATAAAGGTAGCTAGTAGCGCAGGATATTATAGCTTCACTTTTCCAGAGGTCTTTATGCAGAAAGAATAAAAATCTAGATTGGTTTCCTTAGCAACCTTGAGATGATCTTTCCCACAATGTTCCAAACGTACAGTTCTTAATTCCATTACAGCCATTATTAAAGCTTTAAATATGTAATCATGCACATTAAGTGGCCAAATACCCATAAAAACTATTAGCTCATTAAACTATGCATGCCATTTAAATGAAAAATGAGTACCATCTAATTTCTTTAAATTGAAAAAATAAAGGTTAAAACATTCTGCTAATCTGACGAAGTAATATAGGCAGCAAACGTATAAAAAGGATAATGCCTAGCACTAAAAGTACATTATGTCCCAACAAAATGAAGATAAAATAAAGTCCATCTTTTATTTAGTGAATGGTCAACACATTTAAAATAAAATCATTTCATAGAGTCTACCTAGCCTAAAAAATTATTAGAGCTTGATTACAAGCACCAAGATTTAGTGCTCATTTACCCTTTAGTGTCAGACACCAGAATGTAGTTAGTTTACAAGTACTGGATCCAAATACTGTCATTTAAAAAAAAAATCCCTAGGATTTTGAGAATAAAACTACAAATGATTAATCTGGAGATTTCACATGTGAATTAAAAGCACAGAAACCTGGGAGTTCCCTTTGTGGCTCAGTGGTTAACAAAACCAACTAGGATCCATGAGGATGCAGGTTCGATCCCTGGCCTTGCTCAGTGGGTTAAGGATCCTGCACTGCCAGGAGCTGTGCATTGCTGTGGCACAGGCCAGCAGCAGTAGCTCCGATTGGACCCCTAGCCTGCAAACTACCATATACCATGTGGGTGCAGCTCTAAAAAGAAAAAAGAAAAAGAAAAAAAAAAAAAAAAAAAGCACAGAAACCCAATGGAGACTTTTGGAAATAGCAAAAGTAGAAAAATAGGCATATTGATCAATTGTTAAAAAAATTTTAAACATCTTTTTTATGCTTGTAAAATGTAGAATATATCTTATGGCCAGTAAATCCTGACAGCCTAATGTTCATTTAAAGAGAAAACCATGACTCGAAAAGATAACATGTACTCCAATGTTCATTGCAGCACTCTATACAATAGCCAAGACATGGAAACAACCTACATGTCCATCGACAGAGGAGTGAATAAAGAAGATGTGGTACCTATACACAATGGAATATTACTCAGCCATTAAAAGGAAAGAAATAACAGCCTTTGCAGCAACATGGATGGACTAGAAATTATCATGCTAAGTGAAGTCAGTCAGTCAGAGTCCACATCAGAGGCTATTACTTATATGTGGAATCAAAAAAAGGGATACAATGAACTTCTTTGCAGAACAGATACTGACACACAGACTGAAAAACTTATGGTTTCCAAATGAGACAGGTTGGGGATAGGGGGATGCACTGGGAGTTTGGGATGGAAATGCTGTAAAATTTGGTTGTGATGATTGTTGTACATTATCAATGCAAATGTAATAAAAATCATTGAGTAATTTAAAAAAATAAAGTATTTGATTACTTTATACTTTAAAGTAACCATTACTTGTACATAAGGTAGCGCATGCTGTGGTACTGTGTTAAAATGTGCCCCCGGATTCATTTTAATCAGGCATGGTTAGACACACAGATATGACAATGCTTGTCACAAAGGACAGCAATTATACTCCCAAATCCCTAGAAAGAGGAGGCATGGTATGCCACACAAGGCCCCATGGGGATGGACTGGATCAGTCAGGAGAGGAAGGGGAGAGGGCAGAGCATGGTCTAGAGCCTTTATTGGGGTTCTCTTAGGAAGGGGTAGACAAGGCAGGTTCCACAAGTCAGGTTAGGTGAGATGGTTTTAAAAATTTCAATGGGCTCTACACTAAAGTGATGGTCCCTATATGTCCAAGACCTGGCCCTTAAGTGACTTAGGGCAGAGAGAATATTGGTTTATTGTATAAAAGTTCAATAAAGGAGATAGTTGGGGAGGTGGGCTCTGGATTGGTTGGTCTGTATGTCAAAGGTGCACTTAAAGGGGAGTTATTTCCTCTCTCCAGGTATTAGCTAGAATAAGGAGGGGTATTCTCGTTAGGGTAAGGTCCTAAATGCCTGAATATCAAGAACACAGAAAATATAGCCAGTATACATACTACCATGTTTTAAGTCAAAGTTCTTCTACGTGCAAGGTCCTTTCCAGAGCCAGGCCCTGTGAACAAAGCTTGCTGGCTTGCACATTTAAAGCTATTAAAGCTTTACATTCCTTATATTGTCCTTTTGAATGTTCTTTCCAATTATCATATTAGAATGGAGTGATTAGATCCTTACAAAATACCACATGGGGTAGACGTGTCTGAACATATTACCCTTATGTTATACCTGAAAAAACTAAGGCAGAATTGGTCAGAGAATTCAATGTCTCAGAAGTCTAGAACATGTTTTCTTACACACTGATGTTGCTTACAGTGTAACAAAGTGATTAGTGATCTAAGAATTCAATTCTCAAACAAATGGATTTAATCAGGCATCACAGGGAAAAGGTTCCATAAACTAGACAAAAGTCATCTCAACCCTGCAGTTGTCTTTAGTTACCTCCTATAGGGTTTCTTCTGGGAAGTAGGGTGTTGGGAACAAACAGAATTACTTGGAGAGAGTAAGACAGCCAAGCAGCATTACAGCATTCCTGAACTCATTTTCAACAGATTTCAATGACCATGCTCTATAGACTGATGAAATTTAGTGTTCAAAGAAGGACATTCCTATCTGACTTGGTCATACACTTACATCCCTGGTGAATAAACTAATAGCCCTGGTGGCTCTGGTTAGTCCCCATTTGGCTTCTCTAGATGCACTTGCCACCTTTCACTCTTTTGTCCTGTGTCAGGAGGCTGATTCTCTATGACCCACTGCACCCACACTCCCTTTGCCCTCTTTTTAAAATACACATACTTTTTTTTAATAGTATTTTCCATTATGGTCTATCCCAGGAGATTGGATAGAGTTCCCTGTGCTATACAGTAGGACCTTATTGTTTATTCATTCTAAATATAATAGTTTGCATCTACTAACCTGAAATTCCTAGTCTATCCCACTCCCTCCCCCTTCCCCTTGGCAATCACAAGTCTGTTCTCTATGTCTGTGAGTCTCTGTTTTGTAGATAGGTTCATCCATGTCATATTTTAGATTCCACATATAAGTGATATCATATAGTATTTGTCTTTCTCTTTCTGACTTACTTCACTTAGTATGAGAATTTCTAGTTGCATCCATGTTGCTGCGAATGGCATTACTTTGTTCTTTTTTATGGCTGAGTAGTATTCCATTGTGTATATGTACCACATCTTCCTAATCCATTCATCTGTTGATGGGCATTTAGGTTGTTTCCCTATCTTGGCTATTGTGAACAGTGCTGCAATTAACACAAGGGTGCATATATCTTTTTTTTTTTTTTTTTTTATAGCATTTTTTTTTTTATTAAATTTTATTTTCCCACTGTACAGCAAGGGGGTCTGGTTATCCTTACATGTATACATTACAATTACAGTTTTTCCCCCACCATTTCTTCTGTTGCAACATGAGTATCTAGACATAGTTCTCAATGCTATTCAGCGGGATCTCCTTGTAAATCTATTCTACGTTGTGACTGATAAGCCCAAGCTCCCGATCCCTCCCACTCCCTCCCCCTCCCATCAGGCAACCACAAGTCTCTTCTCCAAGTCCACGATTGATTTTCTTTTCTGAGGAGATGTTCATTTGTGCTGGATATTAGATTCCAGTTATAAGTGATGTCATATGGTATTTGTCTTTGTCTTTCTGGCTCATTTCACTCAGTATGAGATTCTCTAGTTCCATCCATGTTGCTGCAAATGGCATGATGTCATCCTTTTTTATGGCTGAGTAGTATTCCATCGTGTATATATACCACTTCTTCTGAATCCAATCCTCTGTCGATGGACATTTGGATTGTTTCCATGTCCTGGCTATTGTGAATAGTGCTGCAATGAACATGCGGGTGCATGTGTCTCTTTTAAGTAGAGCTTTGTCCGGACATATATCTTTTTTAATTATAGTTTTGTCCAGATATATACCCAGGAATGGGATTGCTAGATCATATGGTAATTCTATTTTTAGTTTTCTGAGGAACCTCCATACTGTTTTCCATAGTGGTTCTACCAATTTACGTTCCCACCAACAGTACAGGAGAGTTCCCTTTTCTCCACACCCTCTCTAGCATTTATTATTTGTAGGCTTATTAATGATTTGCCCTCTTGACTTCAACCAATGGTGGGTTCAACCAAAGAGTGGCAATGGCAGGAAAATGAGAGTGTGAGGAAGGTAACATTTCCCTGGCTCCCCTTTGTCCAGATCATGGTTTGCCAGTGGCTGAGTTCCTCTCCCCTGGACCACAATTCCAACTCTCACACAGGATTACACAGCTATAACTCTCCCACAGGATGCATGGCTACGACTCTCCCACAGGGTTCTGGTAGTAGCACTCTCCTCTAGGAGATCCAGGAGTGGCAGCTAATTTCTACATCACAAGAGCAGCTATGATGTTTACCCTTAAAAACCTCATTACTTCAACTGAGAGATGGGCTGAGGAGGAGCTCTAACCACCAGCCAAACTGATTGGTGATAATTATAAGGAACGGAGGGAAAGAGACGGCTCTCACTTGGACATGCCCATTGGATATCTAATAACTACATCTTGGAAATAATAGAATGTAAATGCAACCATCTCAGACTCTGAATTTTGTGAGACCTTTTGAGAGTATGTGAAACCTAAGACATTTCAATAAACTTGAAAGTGCAATGTTCTTGAAAAATAAACAATTATAAGTTTGGTCAATATATAATTATAAAGGTTGGTCAATATAATCCCCCATATCTGAAAATATTTTCAAAAAAAACCCTAACATCTGCAAGGCCTGATGCTAAAAGGGGTGTTTTATCCTCAATAAGTTATAATGTATGAATGAGGTAATGATGAAAAAACTAGGAAGTTCATTTAGCCAGAATAGTTATACTCCATCCTATGCTTTTGCCTAAAAGTTGGCTGTGGGCTATTGCTAGGTGCTCCTATTTGGTCAGTGACCGTCTACTTTCTCTACACCATGTCTACATATGAAATGAAGTAAAAGAAAAAACAAAGAACAGTGAAGGAGGTAAGGAGATAGGGCTCCAGCAATTAACATAAAGATCGATAAAACGCAGAAAAGCAATTCAGATAATTCACCAGTTACCTGGGCTTTATAAACTCTATTTTCTACCAGAAAAAAAATCTATCAAATAGGTCCAAGTAATTAAAAGAAGTGTTCAGAAAATGACTTCCCTGATTTAGTTGTCTATATTGCCTGAAGATGCTGAACTTTCTGCTTAAAGGTGATTAAACTGACCACATGAGGAGGTATCAGTAATAATTACTCAGTTGAATAGAAAACCTTGCATTAAGCCCTATACTGAAGTGAAATGAGAAGAAGTCATGATCTGGATCTTGAATTCACAGTCAAGAGGTCATTTACGAACCCCAATACTTACAATGTTAAGAAAATAAAAATGAGCCCATTAGAGTACTACAGAAATTCGAAGGAGGGAGAGATTACATCCAGTTTGTGTGGGATGGGGCAGGGATTATCAAGAGTTTCATGAAGATAAGCTTTGAGGAATGAAAGGATTTAAACGGGCAGTGAAAGAGAAGACAAAGAGATGGACATGAGTGTACACACAACAGTTAATGGTCCACAGAGGCCATAGCGAGAGTGGCCGGGCATGAAGGTTCTGTAGCTTGAAGACCTCAGCTTGAATCCCAGCTCCCTCACTTACCAGCTAAGTGACTTTGAGCAAATTACTTAACCTCTCCAAGCCTTAGTTTCTCCTTCTATAAAATGGGGGTGGTAATTGCTACCTCTGGGAATTGTTGAACGGATTAAGAGGCAATGCTTGCTAATGAGCTAATGCCAGGCTCATAATTAGTGCTCCATAAATAGAGAGCACTAATTAATTAACAATGGAGCTTCCATTTCCCTTCTGACAATCTTGTTTAAATTTTTTGAAAAATTGATACCCTAAAGAGGTATTGCAAAGTTTCCTCTTTTTTTTCACCCAGGTGAAAAAGACTTCTTGTTCTAAATTTGCAACAGCCTAAAGCGATGTTGTAAGAAAGGAAGCAGAATTTATCATTAATATGTGAAACTACTGTTCAGCCATTGAAACCAATCAACTAACAAGAAACTCTTGGATTACAGAAAATACCCACTTCTTTTTTAATGCCAGGAAACCTTCTTTACTATTTTAATCCTAAAAATAAGTAAATAAATTTACCTTGAATGCCTGTGAATGATCAGGAACCAGTTTCTCCTAAAATATTAGAAATCCAACCTGCTATTTTATGACTAAACTGCTTCTTGTATGACTCAAATTCCACTTTCCAGAAGAATACAAAATACCACCCTTAAAATAAATGACTAAAGTAGCAAGTTAGTGGACTTCAAGGATCTTGTTGATTTTCCTATAAAGCAACTCAAATCTATTTCAGAGTAAAACTTCATATGACTCAACACTATATTAAACATGAAACACTAACTTCCAAATTAAGCCAGCTTTGTAAATAAACAGGTGACCCAAACCTTAGGAACCAAAATAAATTGGTCAGAATAGTAAACATTTAGCTTATGGGTTGGGAAAAAATTAAGTTAACCTTAAATTACCTCCCCATGATTCTGTAGAAACTGTACTTTTCTGTAATCTATCCTCATATACAAAGCAGCAAAGGCAATTTGTCACCATGTTTATCATGATCATGTGTCTGTCAGGAAGACGGGCTGAAATAGCAAATGTTTCCTGCTTCAAACACAAAATCAATTCTGGTTCTGGGCTAGTAAACACGGGTTGTGGGTTTGGGGGAATTTTTAAAACACTATGTGCAAAGCTGAAATAAGATTTCATGAAACTCCTTTATAATCCTAGTTTTGGAGTGGGGCAACATCTGCCTTTTAAGCAAATCTCAGCAACTCACTCACAGGACTGCAGACGCATGCTGGTCAGTGCTGTCTTATGAATGAAGAGTATTCACCACTGAATTTTCAAGATACATGAAATTAATCCCTTCTGAGACCAAACACATTTAAATGTGTTTATTTCAATGGCAATTATTCTAAAATAAAATGAGATTAAGTGAAAATGAGTTACTAAATATCGGCATACTATTATTTAATATATAATAAATATAGCAGTGCAGTGCAATGTATTCTTAAATATAACCTTCTGTATAATTTCTTGTTTGTTCTGTATAAGTCTTCTTTTCAAAGAGAAGCAGTCAGCTCTTTCTTATGTCATGAGAAGGCAGAGTAAGATTTGAATGAGCAAAGATGGAGAAGGAGTAGTCCTGGCAGAAAGGATGAAAAACACAGAAATAGAAAAGCACTATCCAGGCACTGAAAATGGCACGGAATTTAATTAGGATGGTGCTGAGGCCATGCGAAAGCAGCAGACTCTGGGGCCGGAATAAAATTGAACTTTTCCACCTAAGACTCAACCTGACTCAGAATCAGGGCTGGCTTCACAGGCATGTGAGCAGTGCGGTTGCGTGGGGGCTCCCTGCTTGAGGTTTAATGCTGTGCCATATGAAATTCTCAGTGATTCTATCTTTGAATGTGTGCTTTGTGAATGAAGTCCAATAGGACAATGGTATATGAGTCCAGAGCTTGGAGCCTTGTCTCCCCTCCCACTCCCTCCCAAGACTAGTTCTTAGACCCTGATACCTGGTGCCTGGCTCCTGGGGCCCCACCCAGCCTACCCCCTTGTCAGCCCTGCCCTGAGACCAGGAACCACAAGCAGGTCACATCAGTTGAGGGTAAGACCCAAATGATCTGCCATTGCCCTCTGCTCCGGGCTGGGATTTGGGTGGGAATGTGGGGAAGGTCGGGTGCATGTCCCACACCATCATGAAGAGAAGCAGACTGTGGTCATCCCCACACACAGCTGGCAGCACCATGGTGCATTCAGGAGGCAACTCAGCAAGGGCCTCTCATTAACACCCAATCTCAGCATGGAGGTGGAAATCACTGGGGGGTCGCATGTCTGCTGTGGGTTAGGGCAGCAGACCCTTGGGAAGGGAATGCTGACTTCTCCGCCTCCACCCAGGCCCCTCTGCTTAATCATTTTGCACTGAGCTCTACAAATAATGCGGCTGGCTCTGCTTAGAAGCTCTACTCACTCAGCTTCTCTTCTATTTTTAGCGATGGCATTATCCTTCTCCATGTTACCCAGGTATAGAATCTCTGAGTCATCACTGACTTCCCTCCCTCCCTACCCAAATTCACACCTGCAGGACATCCCCATCTGTCCTCTGCTGTCTATTCCCACCGTTCCTGCTTCAGGTCAGTAATTCATCTGGCTCCACCATCATAAGAGAGTCCTAATTACTTTCACAGTTTTGAGCCTCTCCTTGTTCAATCCATTCAGCCACTGCCACCAGGTTACCCAAAACACCATTCTGACCACACTAAAAAGTTCCCAAGGGCCCTCTGTGGCCCACTGTTAGTGAAGCTCAAAATTTTAGTCAGGCATTCAAGATTCTTCTTTTGTCCTCATCCTACTTTGGTATATTCACTCTATAGCATACGAAACACTTTGGCCAAATTAAACCACTCACTATCCCCTATACATATTTTGGGTTGCTCATTATTGTCTGAGCCAAGTCACAATGTGACTCCATTTTCCTCTGTACCTAACATTTTCTGGTTTGTATCATGTATTAAGAATGGCTTGGCATTAGTTGTGAACAGTACGCAGCCTTGTACTTGGAAGTACTTGGAAGTACCTGGAAGGCAAGAAGCATGTCCTCTTACTTTTTTGTACACCCACAGGTCCCCTACCTGGGGCTTAAGCATAATGGCCATTCAGTGTATGTTTGCTGGAACTGATGAATAAATGAATCTGTTGTGCAAACAGATTAGGTTTTCTGAAAGCCTGGCACACCTGTAACCCTTCTGCGTCATGCCCTTTCCTCTTCTCAACTCACCTAACAAAACATCCTGGCTGCTTTTCAAACCCAAAGCCCATCAAACACCTGTATCATCATTATCAACACTAACAAAAATATCATCTCACACTTTTTATTAAAGTTTAAAGTGCTATATTCTGAATGCTTAGAATAATCTCAAAAAGAACACCTGTTACTTGAGTGCTCTTATTTTCAACCTCTTGAGGGCAATTTTTTCATTACTATATTAAAGCGGGCTGTTTAATAACTTATAACTGTCAGGGGGAAAAAAAGGTAGATTGCAGACACTATGATCTATGCTGAATATGTAAAATGAATTTTTTTCACTTGCAATTCTTTGTCTCCTAATTTCAAGTCTTTTTTTAAGGACTAATTGAAAAAAGTAATGAAAGATAATGAAATAAACTGAGGGGGGTCTTTTTGCTATCAAAACTTTTATTCAACTTTTAATAGTTCATTAGTCTTTACTTGACTTCAGGGTACCATGCTTATTATCATAATTTCTAAATGTTTTCAGTGCCTTTCTCTCACCCACATTTTGAACCTCCAAGACATCATCAATCTTATCAAATGATTACACTTTTAAACTCTATGTGATAATTTCAAATCCTGAAGAAAAAAAAGTATGCCAGTTTAATCTCAGCAAGAAGCACCTTAAAAATATAGTAGTTAATAAAGAATCAAGGATGGTTATATTTTTACATAGAAGCTTCAAGATGTTTACATATATGATCAGAATTACAATACTGTGATAAAACAACATGCATGTGGAAGGTCATCAGTTTTTCATTAAGAGGAATCTATAACAGCAGGAAATGGAAAGGAGAAGGGGGAATGCTGGAACTTGTGAAGGATGCAACATTAATACAACTCTATAAAAAGTTTTATATTGCATGAGTTACTAAAAGGAACAAAATGCGGAACTTTTAATAGGATAGGATATGGTCAAGTATTATCAATCACATTTAGAGGAATCTTAAACAGAGAGTGGAAGAGTAGATATTCCTATATGCCTTGAATATAAAGCTGGTTCTAAAATACTTAATTTAAGGATGGAGTACGGCTCAGCAAAAGATTAAGTTGGTCAAAATGTGCTGAGTTCATACCTCAGCCCCAAATAAGGAGAAAAACAATCGAAAATGAGATAAAGAAAAAGAATACTAGTAAAATAGATAGCATCATTATCATCATAAACTGCTACCATTTCCTAAATAATTGAAATGTGGGAGTTCCCACTGTGGCTCAGTGGGTTAAGAACTCACCTAGTATCCATGAGAATATGGGTTCAATCCCTGGCCTCACTTACTGGGTTAAGGATCCGGTGTTGCCATGAGCTGTAGTGTAGGTCGCAGATGTGGCTCAGATCTGGTGTTGCTGTGGCTGTGGTGTAAGCCAGCAGCTGCAGCTCAGATTCAACCCCTAGCCCAGGAACTTCCATATGCCACAGGTGTGCCCCTTAAAAAAAGAAAAAGAAAAAAAATTGAAATGTGCCAGGTACTGTTTGCTATATCTCACCTTATTTTCTTTGCCACAAAAGGTGGTATTATTCCCATTTTGTGTGTAAGTCAGTTGAGGCTCAGAGATGAAGAAATTCTCCCAAGGTCACACTAGTGGTGACTGGTGTACTATAATAAATAAGAAAAGTAGTTTTATTGAAGAAAAATAGTGAAGAAAAATAAAGAAAAACACACCAGGTTAAAAATATAGATGTATATGGTAGAAGCCAATGGAGAAAGAAAAGAGAGACTTTCTAAGCAGATTAAAATGAAGACAAGGAGTAAACTAAGATCTTCAACTCTCAACTCATTTAACTAACACCTTTCCCCTCCCTGCCTTTTGCCAGTCCTCCCAACTCCCCAATCTTTACAGCCATCTTTACTACCCTGGGGAAGAGAAAAGAACTCTCCTCTCAATGTCAGCTTTCAAATTTTAAAAGGCAATTTTGCTTTCCCTTCTGTCTTCAGAGCAAGAGTGGGGCCCAGAAGAAATATCAGCTGCTGAAAATCTGATGTTCTATGCCTGTGGTAACACTTCTAGTCACAATTCTAGGCAGCAGGAAGGCAAGTTAACTACTGAGGAAGCTAAGAATTATGCTCTTGAAGAAAAAACAGTATATGAACAGTATTAAATAAAAGTTAGGCGCTGATAGACTGGAGTAGGAAATAAAACGGAAGAAAGTCAATTGGAGAAGAATGAGAAAAGTAAGGGCAATAAAAAGATTGCAATTCCAGGCTATAACAAGCATCATCTGACAAGGAAGGGTTTTTTTTGTTCGTTTGTTTGTTTTTTGTTTTTTTTAGCCCAAGCACACAATAAGGATGTAGAAATAATGAGAAAGAAAAGAGTTTGTGATTGTTCAGCTTTTTACAGAATCTTCAACATATCAATTATTAAATGCTTTTATATTTCTTCCCATGGCTTTCTAGGGTTATAGAGAAATAGACACTTGTTAAAGATTACTCATTGCTTGTTTGACGTAAACCTATCAAAGTCATTAGGAAGGATATAATGAATAAAGCATCTAATCAAAAAGGTTAACAAAAATGGTATTTTTATAGGCATTCCTTAACATTAAAGTGTTATATTGACAGACATCTCACAAAAACATGAAATTTTGTTTCAGTACAAACTAGTCAATTTTCTATGTAAAACTGCCAACTTTCAGAGGAAACAAAGAATATCTTACCTTTAGTGTCCTTCCCACCACTTTTGTTATTCTGATCAACGAATTCTAAAGACAGGTGGAGCTCTATTAGACAATGAGAAGAAGTGCTCATCTAATGACCACAAAATTTTCACAGCCAAGGATAATTATTATGAACTCCAAAGAAGTCTCATAGGAAGTGGCATCCAGTTTCATTATGTTCAGTGAATAGATACTAAAGAAATTAGAACTGACTGGCTTTCAGATTCGGGATCTAATATCAGGTTCAAATCACTGTGAAAATGAAAGGCTTAGAAGTACCAGAGGACAGCATGTTGGGTTTCCTTTTCCACTTGAAACTACATGTTTATCCTGCTCATTGCCTTTGGAATTTCTAGAAAATTATCCACTTTTTTGTCTGTTTCACAAACTAAAAACCTACTTGCTCAGTCCTGTCAAAAACTAATTGCAGATAATGTTGGATTCAAGCCTAAATAACCCCTTAATTTGTCCAACCTCTTTCAACTTAACAACAGAAACAGTTAAAACAGATGCTAAAAAGGCACAAATGGGTCAGAGGCCCATTCTTCCTCCCTTCTTCCTCTTTTCTTCTTCTTCCCTACATTGGAACTCATGCAACTCTAAGCTAGAAAAGGAGCTAGGAAAACAGGCACTTTGATCTCTTCCCAATCTTGAATGAGAATGAAATACTTTAAGATCCCAAAAATGACATCAGAGACACCAACGTGCCCATTTTCTTCAAACTAACACTAGAATTCTTGAGTAAACATTTTTTTCCAGTACCTAACAAATGCATTCTAAAACAACACACTGATATTCTTAAAGACAAGGTATCTTGACAGAGAAGCATGTGGTACTATTGGGTACAAAATGTAGCCCCTGTGACATATGAATTTTCCTCAAGCCACTGTGTGTTAGGAAAAAAACCATTACATCAGAAAAAGTGTAATTCGTCTAAACTCAGAAGGAATTTAAATACCAAAATTCATATCGTAAAGAATCTAAATTAATGTGTTCCTGGATGCCAAAGGGTAACTGAAGGCCTGGCTCCCAGACCAAAGGGGCTCTGGAAGGGGGACAATGCAAAGTCCTACCTGGTAGGCATCAGGAATGTTGACCGTCTCTCCATGCTCCCCGACATAGCCAATGATGCCTTTGCCCCAGGGGACCTGCACTTCGTTTGAGTTTTCTGTGCTGCTGCAGGGCAGCAGTGGGGTTCCCGCATGCACATCAAAGAATTTGGAGACCAAGCTCTTCTTGCCAGCAGCTGCCCCTTCCACCAGGAAGAGAGAGCAGCGGTCAGCGTCCACCATGAGGCAGACGAAGATGAGGATCTTGTAGCTCAGACTGGTAAGGTCAAGGTCATTGGAGATATCCTTGACCAGTTCCAGGAAGAACTGTCGCTCATTATGCTTTTTGAGGTGGCACTTGTAGTCCATGGCCGTAGGGGGGTACTGAGGCAGATTCACCCGTGATTCCAGCAGGGCACTGAGAATGTGGGCGGTAGTGGGGGGCAGGGAGCTGGCCTTCCGGAGAAGTGCCCTCCGCCGCACACTGCTCAGGGGCTCCTGGGCCCGGGAGGTCACTTGTTCATCGTAGGTCCTGTTGACATGGATGGCCTTGGAGCGGGCAAAACTCTTCCTTAGCTCTTTCTGAGAAGCTCTCCGCTGCAGGCTCCCATCACCCCGGTTGCCACTGGCCCAGCTGGGACTCAGGGGAACCCCACCACAGTCCCCACTACCCGGAGTGGGCTGGCTGCTAGCAGAGCCATTTGGTCCAGCACCACCGCCAACGCTGCTGCCACCCCTGCCACTGCCATGAGTCAAGCCACTTGGGCCGGCCAGGGTGGACGTTGGGCCTAAAGCCCCGTGACTCTGATTGTGCCTCTGCAGCCACTTCTCCACCATCTCCTGCTTCCCCTTCCGCATTAAGTAATCTTCAAATAACTCTGGATGCCTGTCCAGGAAAGTTTCCACCTCCCCAAAGTCCAGGCGGGAGGCCATCGTGGTCCCAGACACTGCTTTCATTGCCCTCTCTGCACTTGGACCCAACGTTTCCCTGCCCCAGCCGTCTAGCTGGTCCTGCACATGTCCAACCCCCACCAGTACTCCCAGCTCCGCACCGAGATTCAGCGGAGCAATGGAATCCAAAGGGGCTGGGAGGTGCCCCTTTCCTCGGCCTCAGACAGAGCCCCACCCCCCAGGTCCTGCGACTTCCGCGCCGCACAGGTGCCGCCACAGAGCTGCTGCCGCGGCTTCCAGCTCGTTCTGAGAACCCGGAGCTACCGCTGCTCTCGCTCTGGCTGCTGCTGCTGCTGCCGCCACCGCCGCTGCTACAGCAGGATGAGTGGACCGCTGTGAAAGGGAGGTAGGCAGGACACGCCCCTGAGTGAGGCAGGGATCCGGAGGGAGGAGAGAGGTGGGAGGGGGGAGACGCGAGCGCCGGACCAGACAAAGTCCCTGGCCGGAATGCCAGGCGGTTCCTGGAAGTCTCTGGACCGCCGGAATGGGCGCCTGGGAACACGGCCGACTTCTGATTGGAACACGATTAGAGGGAGACGCACCTAGTTCTTTCCCCCTCCTTTCGTCCTTACCTCCCCAGCCCTTCCTATTCCCTGCCTCTAATCCTCCAGCGTTTCACTGAGGCCCCGCGGGGGCCCAGTGGGAGCCCAAGTACTGGGAAGTGTTTATGGTTTGCAGGGATCAGACCCAGAAGCTAACTCCGAGGAAATGAGGATGCTGGGGGTGGGGGAGGATGGTGTATTATTTTTCTCGGATGTGACTGTGGATTCTTGGCTCCTAGGATTCCTGGGACTGCCCACTTATACTAATACCCAGCTCCTTGTGGGTGTGCAGTAAATAATAATGTAACTGGATTTACAGAAATAACTAAATGGAGCTCCCCATCTGAGCAACCCATGACTTTAGCCAAATTCACCTACTAGGGGTTGGAGACAGGAGGGTGGTACTTGGGAGAAAAGCGTAAAACACAGTTACTTGGATTAGGGACCCTGCTTAGCAGGGGTACATTGCAAAGTGGACTTGAGGGCCTCAGGCCCTTCCCAGCCAGTCCTGCATACACGATGGTTACTCTTCATTTCATGAATGACTTGTCGCTTACTCTTCATTTCATGAATGACTTGTCGCTGCTTCACTCAATCTGGCAGGGACACCAATGCTTCCTTTCCTTTTCAATGTCCTAGGGCTGTGGGTAAAGACTTCTCTGTTGGAGGCTTTTCTTTCCCTATCCCTAGGGATGATCAAGATCTGGCTAGTCTCAGCTAGTCAGAATAACACGTTTTCCCTTTGGGCCTTTTCCAACCTAGTGGCTAAGCACAGGTGATCTGCCAGGAAAGAAAAGCAGGTGATAACACTTTCTTGAAGCCTAAGGGTCTCTTCTGTGAGAAGCAAAAGCAAATGGAGAACCATCCAGTTCCCTGGAGCAGCAGGCCAATCTAGAATGCTAGCAATGACAGTAATAAAACTGCTGCAGAGGAGGCAGGTGGCAACATTTATGGAGCTTCCATGTAGCAGGACACACAGGTGACTTATGCAGTAAGTAAAGCTAACTCCAGAAGATGTCCTCACAGTTAAGACAACAAAGTGTATTGAACACTTGCTATGTGTTGATCACTTTAAATTAACATATCAGTTTAACCCTCACAACAGATTTATAAGGTGGGGACTCTCATTATCCCATTTTAAAGATGAGAAACCCTGAGGAGTAACTTACCCAAGGCACACAATGAGGTGGCTCCAGAGCTGGGATGAGGCACACTCTTAGCCACATCACTGGATTGTCTCTGCTAGGATTTGGACTGGTAATTCAGGGTAGATTCAGGGACTGGGGCAAAATGTTCTCTAAACATTCCTCTGACAGCAGCAGGGGGAGCAGAGACGGAGAAGAGAGGCACTTGCTTAAAAATTCCCAATTTCCCAGCTTAGCAGCATGACTAAGGGCATAGCCTTGGCACTGGGAATGCAATTGTGAACAAAGACTCTGCCTTCACAGAGCTTACATTATAGTGAGGAGATGGCAAATAAACCAATAAATACAGTTGAACTGTGAACAACTGAGTTTGAACTGCACAGGTCCACTGATACACAGATATTTTCCAGCAGTAAATACTACAGTACTCCATGATCCAGGGTTAGCTGAATCCGTGAATGCAGAACCAGTGATAAAGAGAGCCGACCATAAGCTATAGGTGAATCTTCAACTGTATAGAAGTCAGCAACATAACTCCCACTTTGTTCAAAGGTCAACTGTATACAGAATAAGAGACTATCAGTGATAAGTGCTATAAGACTTGGCAAAGTATTATATAAAGCGATGAGGTGGTAGAAAGGCCTGAGGAGGGAATACCTGAGCAGAGAGCTGGTAGAAGTGAGGGAATGAGCTGTGTTAACATCTGTAGAAAAGAGTATAACAGGTTGAGGAAGTATGCTTAGGTTGTAATTGTGTTTGGAGTATTTAAGAAATAGCAGGGAGACCAGCTAGGAGACACTGAACCAAGCGTAGAATATAAGTAGTCTGGAGATGCAGCTGCTAAGGAGGTGAGTGCTGATCAAGAAACAAATGAGAAAAAAGTACTTGACACAGTGCCAGACATACAGAGAGTACTCAATAAATGTTCCCTGTTGTATTACTTTTATTATTATTATTCTAAAGTAATAGTGTGTAGAAACTTCAGTGTGTATGGCCACATCTCTGGTATCTTGAGTGGTCCATCAGTGAAGATGGTTAGAGCAGTGTACTGGAGCTGGCTTATAGGGGCTCACAAGGACTGTTTTAGCATCTCTTTCCAACTCCATGTTCGGGGACATCATATAGTTTGCAATCAGTCAGGATGGGAGTATCTTCACCATGGAAATCAACAAGTGCTGTGAATCAGGACTTTTCTTTTTCCAGATCGCTAGCTGATAAACATCTACCAAAATTCAGTGGAAAAAATTCAATTGTTCATCAGTTGATGAATAGATAAATAAAATGTGGTATATCCATAGAAGGGAATATTTGGATATAACAAAAAGGAATGAAGTACTAATACATGCTACAACTTGGATGAAACTTGAAAACAGTATGCAAAGTGAAATAAGACACTCACAGAGGACCATGTACTGTATGATTTCATTTCTTTGAAATGTCCAAAAGAGGCAAATCCATAGATTAGTGGTTGCCAGGAGATGGGTGTATGGGGAGATTTAGGAAGAAGGGTCGGGGAGTACCGCTAATGGGTAAAAGGTTTCTTTTTGGGGTAACAAAAATGTTCTAAAATGGATTGTGAGGATGATTGCACAATTCTGTGACTATACAAAAACCACTGAATTGTACACATTAAATGAATAAATTGGGGAGTTCCCGTCGTGGCGCAGTGGTTAATGAATCCGACTAGGAACCATGAGGTTGCGGGTTCGGTCCCTGCCCTTGCTCAGTGGGTTAACAATCCCGCGTTGCTGTGGCTCTGGCGTAGGCCGGAGGCTACAGCTCCGATTTGACCCCTAGCCTGGGAACCTCCATATGCCAGGGGAGTGGCCCAAGAAACAGCAAAAAGACAAAATAAATAAATAAATAAATAAATAAATGGATAAATTGTAAGGTATGTGAATTACATGTCAACGAAGCTGTTATTAAAAAAAAAAAACAAAACAAAACAAAAAAAAACAGCATAAGGTATTTACCAGCACATGACTTGTCAGAATAGAGTAGCATTGCCGTGCAAGGAGGCAGGAAAAGCAATAAGCATCCCGAGGAAGGGAGAGAAGCAGACCACCCCTGGGCTGCCTGGAAACAGAAGGCTTAATAAATAGACATTTCCTTAATTCCATCTTCCGTGTATTCATTATATAAGCAGTTGTTTAGCACGTATTACATTCTAGACTCTGAAGACAAAAGAAGACCAAGACAAAATCTCTGTCTCTGATTGAGAATCTCACAGTCTACAGCGCCAAGGGGAGTAGGAGTAGAATACTAGGAAGGGTGGGAAAATGAATTGAGCATTTGAGGCTTGCTTTTGAATTGGCTGCAGTCTTATTCCCTGCTTAGTTCATGAGGTCACTGAAGAAGTCAATTGTTGAGGAAGAAAATGAAAAGGCGACAGTGCAATTAAGACAGTCCAGAAGGCTATGATGGGGGGGGCTGCATAATAAGATGTGTGGTGATATGGCCCCAAGTGTCATTTCCTCTTCATTCTCCATTTGTAGAATGGCATATGTATTAGTCATGGTCCCCACAGGAAACAGAGCATACTCAAAGTAATTCTAAGAGGGTGAATTTACAAAGGGACTAATTACAAAGATGGAGTATAAGTAAACCACAGGGAAAATAAGGAAATTTGAGACTCATAGCAGCAGAGAAGTCACCACCTCTAGACCTGATGGGAGCAGAAAAGGAACAGTTACCAGGACACAGAAGGAGAAAGGATTGTGTAGTGACTACTGTCCTGAGAGAAGCAGTGACGCCCTGTCAGAGGACATGGACGCTCAAGCTGACCTCAAGGGATAGGTGTCAGGAACAAATACTTTGATCTCATTCTTCTCCCTCCCTCCCATCCGGACCAGCCCCAGCTAGCAGACAGAGCCTACTGGAGCTCACTGATGGAATCCATAGGTCATCCCACCTGGCAGAGAGTAGGGCAGGACAAAAGCTTCATGAAAGATCTGAAGGGGTAAATGGAAAATACTTGGCCCAGTATGGAACCCTGAAGAAGTCCTATTTGGAAATAATGGATGCTACAACTCCAAAGAATTTTCTGTGTAATTCTGCTCTTTTCTGCTCACCTGCTAATTCCGTCAAAACACTCTATAACACACTCTACAACTACATTCACGGTCAGCAGAACCTTCCGGGGCACACACCCTGAAAAGATAGGATACTGTGAGGCTAGATCAGTCAGCTCAAGGAAGAAAGCTCTGCAGTCTCCCTATCTACACTTCCCCCTCTTCGGAGAAGATAAAGGGGCCTCCAATTTGTAGTTTTCAAATGAAAGGGCTTCCTTTTGATCCAAGTATTCATTACTTTATCACTGCCAATTAGCATTTATTGAGCAACATGCAAAGCACTGGGTTATTTGCAAGATAACTTTTGTTATTTCAAAGGAGACCCATCAAGTTTTAGTACTAGATAAAACTTTAGAGATCATCTAATACTCTACTTTCATTGCACACATGGAAATTGAGATCCAGAACAGACATCTAACTCCTCCAAAGTCAGCTGCCAAGCACAGCCTCAGATCCGCTCCTGGTTCTGTCCCACCCTTACATCCAAGAACTTGATACTAACCTCTTGAAGCCAATGAACTTCTGTCTCCTAAGCTTGTCTCTTAATCATTCCATCTCCTAAAATAGACTTTCACTACGTGACCAGTAGGCATCATCGGACAGGTTGTTCCAATTTTTGAAATGAAAAATTCACTTCAAAAATAATTAAAATTGGCATAGTATTCTTCTAGGAAATAGGGGTCCACAGGATCAAACAGAAGATGGGTTATTCCCATTCCAAAAGTATTAAAAGTTCCACAAGGATGTTTATTTTTATGGAAATTTAATTATCAGAAGTGGTCACAGTCTATTACCAAATCCAAAACCTGAGGTGGTATAGCAGGGTTCGCCAGAGAAAAAGAAGCAACAGGATTATATAAAGAAAGAGAAAAAAGAGACAGAGATGGAGATAGAGACTGATTTATTAGGAGGAACTGGCTCACATGATGGAGTCTAAGAAGTCCTATGATCTGCTGTTTGCAAGGTTTAAATCCAGGAAAGCCAGTAGTGTAATGCCATCTCAGTTTGAAGGCCTGAGAACTGGGGAGCAAATGACATAAACCTCAGTCTGGGGCAGGAGAAGATGAGATGAGATGTCCCAGCTCAAGCAGTGAGGCAGGGAAAAACAGAAGAATTCCTTCATCCTCCACCTTTTGTTCTACTCAGGCCTTCAGTGGAATGGACAGTGCCCACCTACAGACACCAAAAAGCTATCTACTTTGCTGAGTCCAATTCAAATGCTAGGCTCATCCAAAAAACTCTCATAGACACACCCAGAAGCAATGTTTAATCTGGGTATCCTGTGGCCCATTCAAGTTGTCACATAAAATTAACCACTACAGTTATCTTAGCTGGTTTTAAATTTTGTAAGCAACTTTCCTCCCACTCTATTTGTGTAGAACCTCAACATGTGTCTATTTAAATTGCCATTCCTTATCTGGTAGTGACTTCACCTTAGTCAAGTAAAATTTTGTAACCCATAGTAACTCACAAAAGAAAGGTAAATATATAAAGTAACCATGCAGATTAATATACACCAAGCAGGGTAAATTAGATTAGCACTGTCCATCTGGGCATTTGGGAATGAAGTCTGTTTCTTTCACCCCAGAAGAAATTGTGCATGTAAATTCAGAAGCATATATTTACATGCTACCTAGACAAATACAGCTGTGTTACAAAATATAATTGACTTAATTCCTAGTATCATTGATCAAATGAACAGGTTGCCCTCAATAGCTATTATATTCTTAGCAATAACCATGTATAGTAAACTGCGATGTTACAATTACTGTTTAAGATATTTTCAATGTTAAATTTTCCTTTTTAACTCCATTTCAATTGTCTTTTTCCCCTCCCCTCACTATTAACGTTTTTAGTTATTTCTCCCCAAATTATCTTTGAACAGAATACAGCTCCCATATTTAACCTTCAAGGACTCAGTTTTCCTAGATTCAGTGATCCCAATACTGTGCTATCCCCTATGGTGTCCACTGGCCATGTGGCTAACTAAATTTAAATGTTAATTAATTAAAATTAAATGAAATTGTAGGAGTTACCATCGTGGCTCAGCAGTAACGAACCTGATTAATATCCATAAGGATGCGGGTTCAATCCCTGGCCTAGCTCAGTGGGTTAAGGATCAGGCCTTACTGTGGCTGTGGTGCAGGCTGGCAGCTACAGCTCTGATTCGACCCCTAGCCTGGAAACTTCCAATGCCATGGGTGTGGCCCTAAAAAGACAAAAATACAAATAAATAATAAATTTTTTAAATAAAAAATAAAATTAAACAAAATTATAAATTCAGTTGCTCTGAAAAACTACTCATATTTCAAGTGCTCAGGAGCCATATGTGGCTAGTGCCTACCCTACTGGATTGTGTAGATACAGAACATTTCCTTCACCTTAGAAACTTCTATTTGAGAGTGCTGCTCTAAGATCACCTGCAGCACCAAGATTCTGTGTGTATTCACCAATGCCACTCAATGGCCTCCCAGTTGTCAAATATAATGGCCCTCATACTAGTTTTATGATATTCCTCTGTTCTTGAAACTTTTTCTCAGTAGCACCATTTCCTGATTCTTTATAACTTGAATGGATTTGAATTACATTCTCTCAAAACAGTGAGTAACCATCGTTTTTCAATTTATCTCACTAGTTTTTCTACCCCCTGTGGCCTTCCTGATTGTTGCAATTACTCATTTAAGGTCCATTCCCGTAACTGCAGTTACCATCTCCTGTTTTTATACTCCCCAATATTATGATTCTGTTTTCTAGCACCAGATGCTATCTTACTTAGCTGGACTACCACAGCAAAATACCATAGACTAAGTATCTTCAGCAACAGCAATTTATTTTCTCACAGTTCCAGAGGTTGAAAGTCTGAGGTCAGGATACTAGCATGGCCGTGTTCCAGAGAGAGTTCTCCTCTTGGCTTGCAGATGGCTGCCTTCTAACTGTGTCCTCACATGGCAGAGAGAGCAAGCTCTCCCGTGACTCTTCTTAGTAAAGCACTAATCTCATCAAACCAGCGCCTCACCTATCAGACCTCACCTGACCCTAATTACCTCCCAAAGGCCTCATTTCCAAGTACCATCACATTGGGGGTGAGGGCTTCAACATATAGATTTTGCAGAGACACAAACATTTAATCCACAACACTTGGATTAAAACTTGGTTGCTTAAAACTGCTTGTTGTTGTTGTTTATTTGTGGGGTTTTTTTTGGGGGGAGGGGGCCCCGTGGCACACACAAGTTCTCCAGCCAGGGATCCAACCCGAGCCCAGCAGTGACAATGACAGATCCTTAACCACTAGGCCACCAGGGAGCTCCCTGTTTGTATTTTACTGATCACAATTGTGTGGGTTGACCAGGGGTTCTTCTGTTTCATTAGGTGTTAGCAGGAGTCATTCCTGTGATTGCATTCAGGTGGCAGCTGGACTGCACTGGAACCTCCAAGAAGGCCTACTGAACACATCCAGGGCCTCCCTGCTGGGGCTACTCAGTTCTCCTTCAGGAGACCTCTTTCCACATTGTGTCTCAACCTTCAGTTCTTCATATGGAGTCTCTCTCCAGAAGGACTGCCCATCCTTCCTTAAAGTGTGGCAGCTGGGCTCCAAGAGGGGACATTTCAACAAGATAAGCCCAATGTGCAAGAGCTTATCAAGTTTGCATCATAGTTAATATCCCACTGGCCAAAGCCAATCATATAGCCAAACTAACTGCAGAGGAGGGACAAGGATATGACTCCTCACAGGTGTGTTTCACTGGGAGCCACCAATTTAACAGTCAACCACACAAGCTCTCCCCTGAGTCTCCAACCCACATTTCCAACTGCTACAAGACATTCACTCCTAAATTTGACACCTCAAATTTGTCAATTCCAACATCATTCTCACTCCTCCCCACCTTAGGTCACTCAATTCTACATACTCTACTTCAGAAATTTCTCTTTGAAACAAGCTTCTTTTCTCCAAACCCATTTGCCTTAATTCAAACCTTCATTAACTGTCTGATTCTCTATTGAAGATCTTCCACATAACAAGGGTAATAATGGTATAGCTTTGCTTATAAACTCTTCTATTTATAGAGTCCTTGTCAAAGATATGTACTAGGTTGAATGGCATGTCCTCCTAGAACCTGTGAATGTGAGCTTATTTGGAAAGAGGGTATTTGTAGAAGTGATTAAGTTAAGGACCTCAAGATAAGAGCATCCTGGACTTAGGGTGGGCCCTAAATCCAATGATATTTTTCCTTATAAGATACAAAAAAGAAGACAGAGATACATGGAGGAGAAGATGATGGAAAGACAGAAGCAGAGACTGGAGCAATACATCTACAAGCCAAGGTATAGCAAGGACTGCTAACAGCCACCACAAGCAAGAAGAGCGGCAAAGGACAGATTCTCCCCCAGAGCTTCCAAAAAAACAACAACAACAACAAAAAACAACTTTCCCAACACCTTGATTTTGGAGTTCTGACATTCATCCCTGCCACAGAATAGTTTTAAGCCACCAAGTTTGGAGTAATTTGTTATAAGCACCCTGGGAAACAAATATAAGGTCTTTCATTATTGCATCTCTATCTTCCATCTCTGTTCTCATCTTCTGCTACTCCCTACCACACATTCTCCAAGTATGCAGATGCCTTTTCCCTTCTTGGCTTCCCCCTGAAAAGCCCTTCTCCCCTTTCCTGTCTCTCAAACTGCTCTGTTCCATTAAGCCCTATTTGAAATGGCACATCCTACGTGAAGTTTTATCTACTTATAGTAAGAAGAGTATTGTATCTTCCTGTGTGATCTGTCCTTCTACTTCCACACATTTTGGTCAGATATCTGCTATAAGTCACTTAATACTTGGTATTTATTCAACTCAATAGGATGTATGTAACTCTCCATTTTATTATTTTTTAATAGTTATTTCCCCAATACAATTTTTTTCTACTGTACAGCATGGCGACCCAGTTACACATACATGTACACATTCTATTTTCACACATTATCATGCTTCATCATAAGTGACTAGACATAGTTCCCAGTGCGACACAGCTAACTCTCCATCTTAAAAAATTTTATGTCAAAGCACATTATTCCTCTTGTTACCTTTTTTTTTACTTAAAAATTAAAACCAGTCTGAGCAAAAAGCCTACCCACATTCATAACTGTATTAAAGAATGAGCATCCAGAAGATAATTTTTTAAAGACATCTAGGTGAACAATAATGATCCATGAAGATAGAGAAAAATATGCTTCCATATCATGCCATAAATGTTTTATATATTCTGTTTTCTTCTTAAAATTAATAGAGTATTTTATCTTAGAAGAAAAGGCAGCAATAATCAAAGTATCTTGCTAAAGAATGATTTTTTTTTTTTTTTGCCTTTTTGCCTTTTTGCCATTTCTTGGGCCACTCCCCTGGCATATGGAGGTTCCCAGGCTAGTGGTCGAATTGGAGCTGTAGCCACCGGCCTACTCCACAGCCACAGCAACGCAGGATCCGAGCCAAGTCTGCAACCTACACCACAGCTCACCGCAACGGTGGATCACTAACCCACTGAGCAAGGGCAGGGACCGAACCCACAACCTCATGGTTCCTAGTCAGATTCGTTAACCACTGAGCCACAATGGGAACTCCCAAGAATGATCTTTTAATAAAACATATTGATTGGTTTTTAACCGTTTCAAAATATTTTCTCTATATTTGGAGACTCAAACTTAGGAGACTATGGAAAAATTCAGTATTTAAAAATTCCTTGAATCCTTATAAAGGTAACTTTGCTAAATATATATTAAACAATCAAATGTTGAGCTAGACATTGAGAATATAACATAGTCTAAGGACCATCCCTTTCCTCAAAGAACATTATTTACAGTTTAGCTAGGCAGATAAGATATTTGCATTAAAGTACAACTGACAATACAAGATACCATTGAGGGAATAGGACAGACAGGAAATCCAAAGAAAAAATCAGAAGTATTCTTAAATCCATATGATTGAAAGCGTAGGCCTACTAATATCAGAACAAAAGGAGGAAAACATTGGAGGAAAATTCAACAATAGATGATTCAGTTATCATTTAGGGAATAAACATACAAGAAGGACAGAAATAAATAGTAAATAGTGTTGCCTTTCTTCTTAATTGCCATGCCTTCATTCACTAGATCAAAAGTATTTCATCATTCCAGTTATTGCTTTACATGTCTTACAGGAAAAACACTGTAAGAATGGAAAAAGGACACCTTATCATTTAAAAGACAGTCTCCATTTGTCTCATCTGTTATTTACAGTTTGATTCAAAGATGAAATATTACTCCCAAGGGTAACTTTAACAGCAACTAATATCAAAAAACAAACATGTCAACTCTTTATTTTTCAAATAAGCAAGATAAATGAGAGAATAGAATGAACTATAAGCTTCAAATAAACATCTTTGAAAATATACTATATGTTATTTATAGAACATTTATAATGTTTTAATGTCAGAATTTACCTTCCCCAAAATAAATACATCAAAATTAAAGGCAATTTGAACATTGAGCAACTATGAATCTCTTGCCAAATTAATCTCCCTAGTATGGGATGTAATGTGAAATAGCAGCTAACATAATTAGTTATCATTCCAGAAACTAATCACATCACTGTTATGTGCTCTAAGAACAGATAATGAATGTAGCCTTGTGCATTATGCAACTAGTTGATCCAAGACAGAACTTGATGTTGTATATTTCCCCTGAAATTTAGCTCTTGATTTTCTCAAGTGTGTGTGTGTATTTAAGCATAAAACCTGCTTTACCAGTTATTTTACCACCACGAAATAGACCCATTTAAATGTCTTATCAGATACCAATATTATAAATAAAGAAAAACACAAATATTGGCCAAATTATTAAATTCATGCCATAATACAATAATAAGACAAAAAATGTGGCTAATTTTAGTCTCTCATCCAAATACTCTTTTTTTTTTTTTTTTTTTTTGGTCTTTTTGCCATTTCTAGGGCCACTCCTGAGGCATATGGAGGGTCCCAGGCTAGGGGTCTAATCGGAGCTTTTGCTGCTGGCCTACACCAGAGCCACAGAATCGCAGGATCTGAGCCACATCTGCAACCTACACCACAGCTCACGGCAACACCTCATCCCCTTAACCCACTGAGCAAGGCCAGGGATCGAACCCTCAACCTCATGGTTCCTAGTCGGATTCGTTAACCACTGAGCCATGACGGGAACTCCCCAAATACTCTTTTGAGCAAAGAAAAAATGTGTCATTTTCAGCCTGGCTGCCTTTTCTTGAAATCTTTCATTTATCTCTTCAGATTGGGCTTCACTAAAATTTCCCAATTAAATGAACTTTACCCTCCAAGGATATTCTGACACTGACCTTGGACAGTGTCCAAGTTCAAATCATTTTTGTTAGTTTGTTTCTTTGCTTGTGGTAATAACTTCATTGCATGCTTCTAACCCAGTTTTTTTTTTTTTCTTAAACTGGAAAATTGTATCTTAAATATGTATCAGAAATTAACCAATACTTTGTAGGTTGCCTTTTCTCCTTTAGCAGATTCTCTAGTGAATTGGGAGTGGTGCTACCTTCATCATCATGGTCACAGCAAAGACCACTGTGGGGAGCACAAGGCCATCTCTGTCACTGCCCTTAATGATTTTAGGTTGCTTGGAATTTCCACTTTGCATATTTTCACTAGGGTCAAGCTATGGTAGGGCAAGTTTCTTAACTTCTCTATTCCTCAGGTTCTCCATCTATAAAATGTGAGTCATTTCCATAACAGGAGTGTCTGGAGGATGAAATGAGTTCATACATGCACAGCACTTAGAACAATATTTGACACATAGTAAGCTCTCAGTAAAATGTTAGCCATTCTATTGTTGTTTTCATTATTTTAACCAGCAACCCATATTCCTTAAGAAATATAATTTTAAAACACATGATTTTTAAGGGACATAAATGCTAACATGAATAATTATTTTTAAAACCATAATTTCTGCTAGTTGGAGGTAATTGAAAAAAAAATCACTGTAGAGAAATACAGAATTTAAATATTTGAAGGAGCACAATTGTGGCAAGATTGAACCAATTCAAGTAGTCAAAAAATGAAAACAACAAACAAACAACAAACATGGCTTAGAAAGATGACACACTTGCTTTTCAAAAGAACTTGCTGTGCTGGTTTCCATAGATGACCAAGAAAGCACATGTTCAAGAGAGTCTTACAGATCAACAAACCAGCCCTCTCAGGAACTATAAACATTACTTCTCCCTGCTATAGTAGCCACCAAGTCTTCTGACAGGGTGTATGACTAACACCACATTCCCAAAAAATAAGCAAAATAAGTTTTTATAATACGAGATTTACTGACACACAAAAAAACTGACAGATTTTACTTTTACATCTGTAACAAAATTTTAGTGACTTTCAGGCTATCCTTTTTTCTTTTTTATTGGAAAGAAATATGTATTTGTAAAACTGAAATATAACAACATTATATAAAGGAAAAATAAAAGTCTTCCATCTCTGTTCCCAGGAAAAAATTTATCAGTGTAGTATACATCAATAGACAGTTATATAGATAATTTCATACATATATATTTTTTAATGGGCATGGGAAAAAATATATAATTGAACCAGTCTATAACATGAATAAGAAATTTGCTTTTTTTACTTAACAGTGTATTATAGACATCTTTCCCCATTAGAACAAATAAAACCTTTCAAAAGAATAAAAACTCGAAAGAGGTTTCTATCTTCAAGTAAAATGAATACTCCATGAAGAAAGATCATATTTATTCTACCCAGAATTATAAAAGAAGTAGCTTTCTCTTCTAAATCAGAATTTAACCTCTAACGATAAATTTTCTTCTTGAGTAATTCACCAAAGTTCTCAGATATAAGAATGGAATAGAATCTTCTAGTCCTAGCTACCAAAGAATCTCAGTTAACTAATTTTTAATGGTTCAAGTAAAACTGCACACTAATTTGAACATTAGCCTATAGTTAATCTAAAATTGGAATTTTCAAAGGCTTTTTTTCCCCTCACATATCAGAATTAAGGAAGTAATAGGAGCGCAGGGATAGTTAGAGCAAAGCTGATGGTTTCACAAGGCAGAGAGCAGATACGAGTACGTCTGAAATGGGAGCAGGCAGCTGCAAGCAAGTATATAAACCAGAAACAAGATCACAGCTAAGTTGACGGCAAAGGAAATCACCAACAAAATGGCAAGGCAATCTGCAGAATGCAAGAAAATATCTCCAAATCATCTATCTGATAAGGGGTTACTATCCAAACTATATGAAGAATTCATATAACCCAAGAGAAAAAAAAAAAAACCTGATTTTAAAATGGGCAGAGAAACTGAATAGACATTTTTCCAAAGAAAACATACAGATGGCCAACAGATACATGAAAAGGTGCTCATCATCACTAATCACCAGGGAAATGCAACTTAAAATCATAATGAGACTATTACTTCATACCCCTCAGAATGGTTATTATCAAAAAGAAAAGAAATAACAAGTGTTGGTGAGGATGTAGAGAAAGGGAACCCTGTCCACTGTTGCTGGGATTACAAATTGGTGCAACCACTGTGGAAAACAGTACAAAGTTTACTCAAAAAATTAAAAATTGGGAGTTCCCATTGTGGCTTAGTGGGTTATGAACCCAACTAGTATCCTTGAGAATGCAAGTTCGATCCCTGTCCTTGCTCAGTGGGTTAAGGATCTGGTATTGCCATGAGCTGTGGTGTAGGTCACAGATGCAGCTTGGATCTGGCATTGCTGTGGCTATGGTGTAGGCTGGCCGCAGCAGCTCCAATTCAACCCCTAGCCTGGGAACTTCCATATGCCACAGCTGCATCTCTAAAAAAAAAAAAAAGAAAAAAAATTAAAACTAGAATTACGATATGATACAGCAATTCCACTTTAGGGTATATATATCCAAAGAAAATAAAAACACTAACTTGAAAAGATATCTGCACCCATATGGTTACTGCAGCATTACTTACCATAGCCAAAATAAAGAAACAACTTAAGTAGCCATCAACGAATGAATGAATGGTGTATACACACACACACACACACACACACACACACACACACACACACACACACAGTGGAATATTACTGAGCCATAAAAAAGAATGAAATCTTGCCATTTGTGACAACATGGATGGAACTTGAGGACATTGTGCTAAGTGAAATAAGTCAGAGAAAGACAAATACTAAATGATCTCATTTACATGTGGGATCTAAAAGTAAAAAACACTAAGTTCATAGATGCAGAGAACAGACTGGCAGTTGCCAGAGGTAGGAGTGGGGGAAGGGCAAAATGGGTGAACGTGGTCAAAAAGTACAAACTTCTAGTCATAAATAAGTCATGAGGACATACTATGTAGCATAGTAACTGACTATAGTTAATGATACTGTATTACATATTTGAAAGTTGCCAAGGAGGGTAGGTCATAAAAGTACTTATCATAGAGAAATAAAAGTTTTATAACTAAGTATGGTGGTGGATGTTAACTAGACTTACTGTGATGATCACTTTGCAGCATATAAAAATTTGAATCATTATGTTGTATACCTAAAACTAATGTTATATATTAATTATATCCCAATTTTAAAAAATAAAAATTTAAAATTAATTTTAAAGAAAAAGAGCAAAGTTAATACCTGTAGTGTGGCTGTTCATGGTAACAGGTAAATCGAAGAGTGAAGAGGCTGGATCCAATAGAGTGACTGTCTGAAGTGAAAATATGAGCAAATGGAATTCATTTACATGTCTATCATAGATGGTGTTTTGTTTGCCTGATTCACTACCCTCTTCCCTCCAAACAGATGACATAGTACTGTTACATGGTCTGTCATTCCTCCTGCAGGAGGAGCATACCCCCTTACCTTACTGGTGCTGGGCTTTGCTACTTAACCTGTTTTGGTCACTCAGTGTATACCACATCTAAGCAGAAGCTTTATGAAGCATCAGGCACTTGAAGCTTTATGAAGCATCTAGGGCTCTTGATCTTTCCCTCTGCCATAAGAATGGGAAATGGGAATGTCCCATATAGGTACTTCTCCTTTAACCTGATTCCAGAATGAGAAGACTTGGAGCAGGGCCACAGCTGACCATAGGCTACAAACCATGTGAATGAGAAATAAACATTTTGTTGTTGCAAGCCCCTAAGATTTTGTTACTAGAGAAAAGTTGGCTAATATAGAAATTGGTACCTGGAAATAGGGTGCTACTACATAGCTCTGTCTCAGCATCAGACAGCAGGTGGCATAGAAACTGTTATTTAGAGCTAGAAAAATGGTGACCCACGTTATGTAGGGATCAAAAACTTGGTGAAATTATCACCTGCAATAACTTAAACAACAGGTAATAAGCCTAAGAAATGTATGGTTTTGGGTGAAGAGAATGCAAAACAAAATGTTACTGTGTCATTACTAGCTTATTTAATAAGATTATACAAAAGAGGTGAGTTCACGAACAAGCCCATCTACAAGCAGGATGCAAGGGAAAACACATAAGCCAGAAATCCTAGGAGTTGCCATTCTGAAAGCTACAACTATTTCTCATCTCAGCTTCTGATGAAATTTGAAAATACTCTGTGCAATAAAGGCCAAAAAAGACTCAGTCTTGGAGCGAAGAAATGGTTCAGAAAAAGAATGTGACTCCATGAAAGCCCAATAAACACAAAGCACCATCAACAAAAAGAACAAAAATCAGAGGTGTTTGAAGGCAGTTATATTATCAAAAGCACCACTGTGATTGTTAAACATAAAAACAATAAACATAAACCAATTTTTGGGCTGTAGTCCAGTGAGGGCTTGGCTGAACTAGATGGCCCACTCTGTGTGGCCCCTCACAGATAAGGCTGCAGTCTGGGCTCATTGGGACTCTGGAAAAACTGAATCAATTGATCTCTCTTTCTCCCTCTCCTAGCTGAATCAATCTACCACTCTCCCTCTCCTTCTCTCTCTTTCTCTACAGTTTTAGGTTCTCTCACTCACCATAAGGTTTCTCCTTATGTGGTCTTTCCAGCAGGATTACCAAAATCCTTACATATGGTGGTTTAGGCCTTCCAAAAACACAGAAGTGGAAGTTGCCAGGGGTTCTTAAGGCTTAAGACCAGAACTGGTATAGCATTACTTCTACCACATTCTATTCATTAAAAAGATCCAAGGTCAGCCCAGATGCAAGACTGAAGGGAGTATACAAAGGCATGAATACCTGCAAGCCAGTTAACTGGAGGCCATCCTCAGAAACCAGCTGCCACAATGCACAATAAATATTTATAAATACTCATTTATTAATAATCTTCCATGTAGCTGACAACATTCTTATTGTCACAGAGATGGGTACACAATGGTTTAAAATCATCACCCTCATTTTCATTAATGAACAGCATTTGTATACTCATAATTTTCACATACTATTCCAAAAAAGGAAAATGAACCAAAAATAAACCTCTTCACAGGATTAATACAGAAAGTTTTTATTCTAAAGTTTTTTTTTTTTTTTTTTTTTTTTTTTTTGGCTGTGCTCATGGCATGTGAAATTTCCTGGGCCAGGGACTGAACCTAAGCCACAGCAGCAACCCAAGCCACTGCAGCAACAATGTCAGATCCTTAACCAACTACACCACAAAACAACTCCTATTTCAAAGATTTGATTCCATATCATTGTTGCAATTTTATAAAGGAAAATTAAATGTGAGGAAGTAGGTTTAACAATAGTAATTAAAACCATTGACAACAGTAATTAAAACTAGCCAGAACTGCACATAAAAAGTTGAAAAATCAGATATTTAGAAATCAGGACCCAGGTTCTAGTCCCAGTTTCGAATACTAATACTAACTAGGTGTTTGATTTTGGAAAAGTAGCTGAATGTCGGTATTCTCAGCTATAAAATGTGAAAAGGGGAACCAATAGTTTTCAAACATTTTCTAGCTTCTTATCCTTTATTCAAAAATAGTTTAACACAGAGGAGGTAGGGATAAAAGATGTGGGGGAGTAGGGAGTGAGTCCCACCCTTCCCCAGAGTGCTCGTGTTTTAAATACTGAGTTTTCTTTGGAGAAGGATTGCATTTAAACACATGGTTCTGTAAATAAAGTATATTTGAAAATGAAATATTGAAATGAAATTATTAGTGCCTGTCATGAGCTCTTGTTCCTTCATACAACAACTCAACCTTACAGTGGCTTTACAACCATTGTATTCTGCGCCTAAACAAGGCCCACCTTCGTGGGGAATGGGAAGTGCAAGATGAAGAACTGCGTGGGATTGTGATTTCAAATTCACAACTTAGTAGAAAAAAAATGTATTGGGGAAATAACTATTAAAAATAATAATAATAAAAACAAATTCACAACTTTATGACAATGATCACTGAGTGAAAAAAAAAAAGAGAAGAAAATTTGGTCTTAAATTCCTCACCCATAATAATATTTTAGAAGTAATGAGGAGGGAGAATAAGCCAATAAAATATTCTCAAAATCATGCTGTATTATACACAAGACCTTGGGGGGGGCACAAGAGTTCAATTTAAAAAATTAGTCTTCTTAAAAAATAAATGGTATGTTGTTTCCCACAAGAAACCTTGACTAGAGGTTTACATCTGGGAAGTACTTCACTCGCTAGTGTAAAAAATCTTAGGAACCCAGGAACTAACAATATTCTATTGCTTTCTGATGAGTTCTCTCTGTTCCTTCTAAAACACACAAACAATTGCTAAGTTAACCGATCTCACATTTTCACTCTAATTAAATAACACTTTAATTTTAAAAATCCTTATCAAGCTATATATTAGAATTGAGAATGCTAAAAGTAATAAAGTTACATCTTACATAATTATCCAACTGTCTACAATCCTTTTCAAGTATCTTTTTGTTTATCTGCAAACAGCATAGCATTTTCTGGTCACTAAAGTATCCTGGTTCCTGTTAACGGTGTTATAAAACAAGGATACTCATTTTTCCTTTTAGATTGAGTAATAATAGGAATGTGTCCTTATAATATGAACCTTTTTTTCTACTGAGTCTTTACGTTTAGGAGGCACTGACAGACTTTAATATCTTGACAACATTAGATCACTGTAATGTTATTCTTTCCTTTGCTCTCTCAAGGTACACCACGTTTAGCTTGAAGAGCACTCAGAAAGTCATTCCCCTAGAGCATCCTGTTATTCACAGGAAGATATGCTGCACAGATACGGTGCCTCTATCAGTTAGGGTTTGACCAGGGAAGCAGCAGCTCTATGAAGGATGTGAATTAAGGAATCATTATAGCGACAGACTTTACACAATTTGGGGAAACGATGAGGAAATAAATAATGTCCCAGAAAGGGACAGCCAAAGGATCAGAGTAAAGTTGCTAAGACCACAAAGGGGAACTGATGAAGATTAGCGAAGGTTATTGGCCCTGCATCTTGATGAGCCTCAAGTTGTGGTAGGGTAGCAGGGCAGGGAGTCAGGAGAAACTGCCAAGGGCAGACTAGAGAGCAAGGGCAAACAGGTACCAATGTTGTCTGTTTCCCTCCATTTCACATCTTGAAATGAAGGGGAGAGCCATAACCCTCTGTTTGATCCAAAAAGAGTAGAGTGTACTACATGGGCTGGCTGTTGAAAGTCTCCCTAAATTCAATCTGACATCATGGAGGGCCAGGAGAGGCAGGATAAAAGAAGAAAACACAGACATGCCATCTTGAACAGAAAGATTCTACCTTGTTACAGGATAGAATAAAAACTTAAGGTTTGGGATAACCCTAGAGCTGCCAGCCTTTGTCAGATGAAGAGCCAAATAACCCCCCCAGCAAATATACATACATACACATATCTCTAACACATAACTGTGGGAAAGGAAGACTTCATAAGTAACTGGAACACTCAGACACTTAACTCTTTCCATCCTGCAAACCAGTCCAGGACAAATTGTCCTCATCAAAATATGAGTAGTAGTCAACACAGAAGCAGCACAAAAGAGTATTGAAAATACATACACACAAAATACACACACAAGCAGAAAGGAATATAAAAAACAGTAAAATGAAAAATACATATCAGAAATTATATACATTAAGCAGACAAAAATTATGACCACATTCCCATGGATTCAAAAAAGGTATTTATAAATCAAGGACTTATAGCAGAGCTACAAAAGTTCAAGTAGAAATTGATAAAACAGAAAGACATAAATGACAGCAAAAAGAATAGATATTGCTGAAGGCACAATCGGGCTTTAAAATATTGGGAAAAAAACAAAATTAAAATAATAAAAAGTTTAAAATAATCAATCAAAAAATAATAGATATAGAAGATATTTAGACAAAAGGTAGCCCAAATATGCCAACTGATGGTCCAAGTAAGAGTTCTTTAAAAAACAAATGAAAAGTTTAAAATTACTAAAACATAATTCAAGAAAACTTTCAAAAACAAAAATCTGGAATATGCCAATTGGAAGAACACATGTCCCAGGAAAATCTGAAACAGATCAATCAAAGCTGCACATAGCTTAGTAGGTTATTAAATTTCAATAAGAATTTTACTAAAACTGAGGGGAAAAAATAAAATAAAAATAAAACCAAGTCATTTATTATGGAAAACAATCAGGCTGGCTTCAGATTTTTCCAAAGAATAATTTAACAAAAAGCATACAAAATCCTGAGGAATTAACTGTCATTCATCCAATTATTTCATGTCTAGCCAAAATATTCAAGTGTAAAAGGAATCTATGGATGTTTTCAAACATCTAAGAACTAGGGTAATGTGGTTCCAAAAATTCTTTCTTGGCATAACTTCTAACAGATAATCTTCCACCAACCAAATGATAAATACAGACATGGTAAAAAGCTGGGAATAGGAGTTCCTGTCGTGGCTCAATGGTTAACGAATCCGACTGGGAATCAGGAGGTTGAAGGTTCGATCCCTGGCCTTGCTCAGTGGGTTAAGGATCCGGCGTTGCTGTGAGCTGTGGTGTAGGTCGCAGACTTGGCTCGGATCCTGAGTTGCTGTGTATGTGGTGTAGGCTGGCAGCTACAACTCCCATTTGACCCCTAACCTGGGAATCTCCATATGCCGTGGGTACAGCCCTAGAAAAGGCAAAAAGACAAAAAAAAAAAAAAAAAAAGCTGGGAATAAGCACTAATACAATCTAAGTGTAGGACAAATGTTAAAGCAACTGTGGTAATTATAGATACATAGGATATACATTATATATATATATATATATATATATATATCATGTCAGAGCAGAAATAACATAAACAGCAAGAGTTAAGAGACAGTATGAAAAAATGGGAATTTATATAAGCACTTTGGTTTTCTCATCCTTCATTGTGAAGAACAGACAGATAATGCTTAAAGTAGTTAAATAGAATAATAGAGGAATATACTACTTAAAGTATGAATATGGCCACTACAATTATAAAGGATAATATTACCATATAAAATTAGCTGGTAAAGGAAAAGGAATAGGGGAGGGGAGGGAGAGATGAACATACATAATATCCTATCACTCATACTGGGAAGTATCCTCTTGAACTATCTGAATCTTCATACAATGTGCATGGATTTCAAAATATTCTTTAAATTATTAGTACATTTATGATTAGATGTGTGCTATTGCCCCTTTTAACAGATTCGACACGACAAAAGGCAAAAGATAAAGATTAAACTCTAATAAGTTAGTTTGGCTAATAAGTTAATTCCATGATATGATTTCATTAATGGGCCAAGAAGATCAGAGTTTGAATCCTAGTTAGAGTACTTGTTAGCAAAGAACCCTGGGCAAAATTATGAGTTAATTCAAACAATTTGTTTCTATAACCTACTTTAATTACCACTGCTGCAAAAATATAAGTGGCATATAGTTATTCAATAATATATATATTATTCTCAAAAGAGAAATGCTATGCATTTACTGATTTAAAAAACAAATAATATAGTTGCTTGAGCTTATCATTATCAATAGGGAAACACAAACCAAAACTACAAGGAGACACCACTTCACACCCGTTGGAAAGCTACTGTCAACAAAGAAATAAACAAAAAACAAAATAACAAGTGTTGTCTGGAATGTGCAGAAACTGTAATCCTAACATCCTGCTGATGGGAACATTAAAATAGTACAGCTATTTCTCAAAAACTTCAACTCAGAATTATATGGTGCAGCAATTCCACTTCTGGGTATTACACCAAAATGAAGTGAAAGCAGGGACATGAACAAATATTTGTATGCCATGTTCATAGCAAGAGTCAAAACTGGAAGTAATTCAAGTGTCCACTGATAGATAAACAAAATGTTATATATACATAAAATGGAATATTATTTTAGCCTTTAAATGGATGGAAATTATGACACATGGCACATGAATGAACCCTAAAAACATCACACTATGTGAAATACACTAGTCACAAGAAGACAAATACTACAGGATTACTTTTATATGAGGTAACAAGTAGCCAACTTCTGAGATGAAAAATAAAATGGTGGTTTCCAGGGCCTGTTTAATGGGTACAGAGTATCAGTCTGGGAAGATAAAAAAGTTTTGGATGGTGGTGATGGTTCCAGAATGATGTGCATGTGCTTAATGCTATAGAACCATACACTTAAAAACGGTTAAAATGATGTGTTATGTTACATATATTTTGCTACAATTTTTTAAAATCACACAATATAAGATTATTGCCATAATCATGAATTTTTTAAAACTATTCTCCATGCAAGTCGTACGGGACAATCTTCTTTAAAATATGAGAGTTTCCTTATTTATTTGAAAACTAAAAAGTATAGTTATCTCCAACAGAAAGATCATACATAGAAAGTAAAATATGGTTGACAATTTTCCACAATTTGTATTAAAACTGAACTACTGACTTCTTGGCTCTTCTTATAAGTCTTTCTTTGCAAACTGTGCTAAATTTTTTTTTTTTTTTTGTCTTTTGTTGTTGTTGTTGTTGCTATTTCTTGGGCTAAAATATTTTTTAAATATTTTATTCTGGAGTTCCCATCGTGGCGCAGTGGTTAACGAATCCGACTAGGAACCATGAGGTTGCGGGTTCGGTCCCTGCCCTTGCTCAGTGGGTTAAGGATCCGGCGTTGCCGTGAGCTGTGGTGTAGGTTGCAGACGCGGCTTGGATCCTGCACTGCTGTGGCTCTGGCGTTGGCCGGTGGCTACAGCTCCGATTCAACCCCTAGCCTGGGAACCTCCATATGCCGCGGGAGCGGCCCAAGAAATAGCAAAAAAAAAAAAAAAAAAAAAAAATTTATTCTAAAACCCTATTCAATTAACCTAGTTAGCAAAAAAAAAAAAAAAAAAAAGAAAGAAAATTTATTCTAAAACCCTATTCAATTAACCTAGTAAGCTACTTATATTATTTTTCTGGCTTTATTGATATGTAATTGATATGCAATGTTCTATGAATTACAATATAAGTATAGAGTATGTTGATTTGATATATTTATATATTACAAAAATCATTACCACTATAGCATTAGCTATAACCTCTATCCCATCACATAATTACCCTTTATTTTTTCTTTTTTTTTAAGGGCTGCACCTGTGATACATGGAAGTTCCCAGGCTACGGGTCAAATATGAGGTGTAGCTGCCAGCCTATGCCACAGTCACAGCCAACACCAGATTCAAGCCTTGTCTGCAACCTACACCGCAGCTCACAGCAACACCAGATCCTTAACCCACTGAGCAGGGCCAGGGATCAAACCCACATCCTCATGGATACTAGTTGGGTTTGTAACTGCTGAGTCACAATGGGAACTCCATTTGTTTTTTGTTGTTTTTTTTTTTTTTTTTAGTAAGAACACTTAAGATGTACTCTCTTAGCAACTTTCAAATATATAATATAGTACTATCAGTTATAATCACTGCGTTACACATTAGATCCCCTGAAACTTGTTAATCCTTTGGCTGGAGGTCTATACTCTTTAGCTAACATTTCCCCATTACCCCAACTCAGCCTCTGGTCACCCAACACTCTACTCTCTATTTCTCTAAGGTTGGCTTTTTTAAGTGCTATTATACAGTATTTATATTTCTCTGTCTGACTCATTTCACTTAACATAATGCCCTCAAGTTTCATCCAAGTTATTGCAAATGGTAAGATTTCCTTCTTTCTCATGGCTGAATGACATTCTATTGTGTGTATATAAAACATCTTCTTTATCCATTCACCCAATGAGGAACTTTTAGGTTATTTCAATATCTTGACTGTTGTAAATAATGCTGCAATGAACATGGCAGTGCAGATATCTCTTCAAAATTATGTTTTCATTTTTTTTGGATGTATACTCAGAAGTGGGATTACTGGATAATATGGCAGTTCTATTTTTAACTTTCTGAGGAAATACCATACTGTTTTCCGCAGTGGCTGCAAAATTTTGCATTCCCCCAAAAGTTTAAAAGGGTTCCCTTTTCTTTACATCCTCACTAATACTTATTTCTTGTCTTTTGACAATAGCCATTCTAACAGGTATGAGGTGATAATCTCATTTGCATTGCCCTGATTATTAGTGATAATAAGCACCTTTTCATGTATCTCTTGGCCATCTCTATATCCTCTTTGGAAAAACATCAATTCATTTCCTCTATACATTTTTTAATTACCAACTCTATTTAGTTGCATAAATTCTTTATATATTTTAGATATTAACCCCTTATCAGATATATGATTTGCAAATATATAAGTTGATTTTATATTTATGCTATAGGTTGCCTTTTCAGTTTGTTGACTGTTTCTTTAAAATGGGCAGAAGGTTTTTAGTTTGATACAATCCTTTTATTTTTGCTCTTGTTGCTTATGCTTTTGGCATCACATCCAGAAAAGCATTGTCAAGAGCAATGTCAAAGAGGTTTTCCCTATGTTTTCTTCTAGAGTTTTATGGTTTCTGGGCTTATGTTTAAGTCTTTAATTCATTTCAAGTTAATTTTTGTTGGTGGCACAAGATAAGGGTCCAATTTTATTCTGCTAATTATTATTCTCATACTAACTGCCTGGAGTTAGCACAGACTCCAAAGTCCCCAAACAAGACTGCTCACTTCAGACACTAGCTTCAGGTTCAGAGTTCCCAGTCCATCCAAACTTCTAAATAACAGGTGACAAATCTGAGGGTTCCAAGGACCCTTTAGGTTTGATAATTTGCTAGAATGACTCACACAACTAAGGAAAGCACTACTTAACAATTACAGTTTTACAATAAAGAATACAAATGAGGACAGCCAAATGAAGAGACCCATATGGTGAGGTCTGGGAGGGTAACAAACACAGAACTTCCTGGCCCTTCCAGTACACTGATACTTAACAATCAGGAAACTCGGAGTTCCTGTCATGGCTCAGTGGTTAAAGAATCCGACTAGGAACCATGAGATTGCAGGTTCGATCCCTGGCCTTGCCCAGTGGGTTAAGGATCCGGCGTTGCTGTGACCTGTGGTGTAGGTTGCAGACACGGCCTGCAGCCCAGATCCTGTGTTGCTGTGGCTCTGGCATAGGCCGGCAGCTGTAGCTCCGATTAGACCCCTAGACTGGGAACCTCCATATGCCACAGCAGCAGCCCTAGAAAAAGCAAAAAGACAAAATAATAATAATAATAATGAGTACAATGACCATTCAACTGTGAAAGAATCTCCTCAATAAATAGTGCTAGGACAACTAGATAAATATACGCAGAAGAATGAAGTTGGACCAGTACTTCACTCTATTAAAAAGTTTTGAAACCAGAGAGGTGGCGATTGTACAATACTGTGGATGCACTAAATGGTACTGAATTTTGCACTTTAAAATGGCTGATTTTATGTTATATGAATTGCAACTCAATTAGAAAAATAAAAAGAAAGAAAAAATAAAAACTTTTCCAAATAGCATAGTGCTGATCTAAAATCTGGGCCTGTGAGAAATGCTGGGATCTCAAGAACAGTTCAAAATAGAGCCGTTCTTTATCTTTTAAGTGAATGCTAAGATAGATAGACAGACAGACAGACAGATAGCTCCAGGAGTAATAAATTGATTTGCAAAGATACCATATTTTTTGCAATCATTTTTAATTTCAATCCTAAAATTAACTGTCATCTACTCACATTACACTAATAAAGAAATGACTGAATATACTTTTTCAAACTATATAACATTCCCCTCACCCTGCCAAGAATCACTACTACAAATAGAAAATTACCACTATGCCATTAAAACATGATTTGATTTTTTAATTTAGTTCATGTTTTTTCAAGATAAATGTATTGCATAAAATGAAGTGCCTTGTACAGGCTAAAAAAAAAAAAAGCCTGTGCCACAGAAAGTTACTAATTTCTCTAATCAAAAAGATGACCAGTTATCTAAACACAGATCTTATGATACAAATCAATATTTCTACAATATAAACATGAGGATTTCATTTTAATGCTGCAAATTAAAATAATATCAAATCATGTGCTTTTTTCTTTGCTATAAAGTTTCTGGTTCTCTTCCACAACTGCCTAGTTTTGCGTTTGCCTTTTTTTTTTTTTTTTTGTCTTTTGTCCTTTTAGGGCTGCACCCGTGGCATATGGAGGTTCCCAGGCTAGGGGTCGAATCGGAGCTACAGCTGCCAGCCAATACCACAGCCATAGCAACACCAGATCCGAGCCACATCTGCAAATTACACCACAGCTCACGGCAACACGGGATCCTTAACTCACTAAGCGAGGCCAGGGATCAACCCTGCAACCTCATGGTCCCTAGTGGGATTTGTTTCCACTGTGCCACGAAGGGAACTCCTACTTTTGCTTTTGTTTGCACTGGTATAAGAAAATCCTGGTGCTTGTCCTGTTTTTCTGCCAAAAAGGTCCCAGAGATTTGGACCAGTCTTATGTTTTCCACCTTTTTCCACTGTGTGGCACTGAGCACATTTTTTAATAAAAACCTTCTTGCCTGCCTCAACATCTCCCGTTTTGTTCTGCAATGAAACATTAAGCCACAGACCAAAAAAATACCAGATTTGCAAAGCTGAAGAAAAAGGAATTTCATCGATTTGACTGAAGTGAATATTAATGATATTAAACCAAAATATAATTTAAAGAATGTGCTCGAGTGTTCAAAAAAAAAATCCAATTTTTAAAACATCCAATTTTATAAGACTTAATCTCATTTATCAGGTTCATTTTAAACTGAAAAGTAGCTATAGCTACTTCAGAAACTGCCATTGGTATAACCCTGGTTTTACGTTAGCCTTCAAACAATTATAGTAATTTACCTAAAGTCAACAGAGATTTTATCTTTGCTTTCACTTCCAAAAAGTACATGTGCAAAAACTGATGTGAAGCATATTAAGTATAAATTGGTATTCTCTTACTTAAAAATAAGGATAGAACAAATTGGAAAGGTGATTAAATATAACATTTATAATGAATACTTTTATGCCTACAATAATGGAACTCTAAAATAAAATACCAGGAGTTTCCGTCGTGGCGCAGTGGTTAACGAATCCGACTAGGAACCATGAGGTTGCGGGTTTGGTCCCTGCCCTTGCTCAGTGGGTTAAGGATCCGGCGTTGCCCTGAGCTGTGGTGTAGGTTGCAGACGCAGCTCGGATCCCGCGTTGCTGTGGCTCTGGCGTAGGCCGGTGGCTATGGCTCCGATTAGACCCCTAGCCTGGGAATCTCCATATGCCATGGGAGCGGCCTAAGAAATAGCAAAAAAAAAAAAAAAAAAGCCAAAAAAAATAAATAAATAAAATAAAATACCATACAGAAATGAGGCCACAGCAAACTACATTCAGTATATAATTTCCTATTTAACATTTATACTCTCAGCTGTAAACAAATCTACCATTCTAGATCAAGTATCACCTGAAAACAATCAAATAACATTACTGAGTTCAGTCAGCATTAGCACATGAAGTGGAAAATACATGGTTCTAAGTAGGGAAAATTTTATACAATGATAGATTTATACAATAAATTCCGTACAAAGATTTTGGTTAATCCTGCCAAAAACTCTGTTATGTGCCTAAATAAATGCCTCTTCCATCTAAAATGATGTAAAAACTAAAATAATTTTAACTTACTGGAAAAATGTAGTTTAAAATGCTAATGAATACAGTGCCTGGTTTTTCTGCAGTTTGTGTTCTTTGAAGAATGGGTGCTGGGGAGGTATGAGTGCGGGTGGATTTCAACGTTAAGAGTTGCTATTACAGAAATCATAAAAATACCAATTCTTCGACAGTCCAGTTCTAGGTACATTTTTACCTTCATAACTCAACTGAGAAATAGAAAATGTGTTATTCTGACAATACTTAGAAAACAGTATTGTTTAACTAAAGTAACTATTACTCACAGAGAGGTTAGTACTTCATGTACACTAACCTGCAAAATTAGTATCTTACTGATTTTTTTTTTTTTTTTGCTTTTTTTTTGGTGGGGGGCATACCTGTGGCTTATGGAGGTTCCCAGGCTAGGGGCTGAATCAGAGCTGCGGCTGCCGGACTACACCATAGCCACAGCAACATGGGATCTGAGTTGCAGCTGCCACAATCAGAGCAACACCAGATCTGAGCTACATCTGCAACCTACACCACAACTCAAGGCAACGCCAGATCACCGACCCACTGAGTGAGGTCAGGGATTGAATCCATGGATACTAGTCAGATTCATTTCTGCTATGCCAAAATGGGAACTCCCTCACTGAGCATTTGAATCAGGGCCATAGAGAGGAAAACTTTAGCTGCATAAACAAATGTATGGCCTTTTAGCAAAAAGTATGGATAATATAAAACTAATATCATCTCAGTACTACCTAAAGAAACTTTCCAATTTTTACCTAAAGGAGAATTGTCCAATTGGTTTTTATACCAATTAGTTCAGGAAAGTATTTTTTACTTAAAAAAAGAAAAAAACAAAAAGTTTCTTTACTCACCTAGACTTTACATGCAAGTCACTTAAAAGAAAATATCCATTCTCACTGTTCAAACTACCAACATGTAACACAATTAAAAACACTCACTAAAACAGTATGGAGGTTCCTCAGAAAATTAAATATAGAACTACCATATGACCCAGAAATCCCACTCCTGGGCATATATCTGGACAAAACTTACATTCAAAAAGATACATGCACCCTATGTTCATTGTAGCACTATTCACAATAATTATGACATGGAAACACCCAAATGTCCATCAACAGATGAATGTGTTAAGAAGATGTGGTACACATATATACAATGGAATACTACTCAGCCATAAAAAAGGACAAAATAATGCCATTTGCAGCAACATGAATGGAACTAGAGATTCTCACACTAAGTTAAGTAAGTCAGAAAGAGAAAGACAAATACCTTATGATATCACTTATATGTGGAATCTAAAATATGGCACAAATGATACTATCTACAAAACAGAAACAGATCATGGACATTGAAAGCAGACTTGTGTTTGTTAAGGGGAGAGGGTAGAGAAGGGGATGGTTGGTAGATGCAAACTATTACATTTAGAACAAATGAGTAATGGGTCTTACTGTATAGCACAGTAAGTGTGTACTGTTTCTTGGGTTGGGACATAATGAAAGATAGTATAAAAAAGAATGTGTGTATATATAATATATATATATTATACATATGGCTGGGTAAATTCACTGTACAGTGAAAATTGAAGGAACATTGTAAATCAACTATAATAATTTTTTTTAAATAAAGTATATGGTTAAAAAAAAGAAAACCATTCACTGCTGCCACCTTTAATCACTGCTGTGCAAGTATCTACAACCCCTCTTCAAAGTGTATGTAAACCAGTAGATTTAGCAATGGCAGCAAGGGAAGAGGGCAGGAAGACTAGGAAGGATATCAAGGAAATTCATTTTTCTTATAATCACTTGGCAATCTACTAGTATTTAGTAATTAAGAAGAAATATCTCACCAAAATAGGGAAATATATGACATCTGGTATGAGAATGATCACTCACCCAAAAATGAAGTCATTCTAACGCTAAACACACAAAGATAAGAGTAGCAACATCTACACATGCTTACTATGTGCCAGGCATAGTCTAAACCCTTTATATATTATTAATGTATTTAATCCTCACACCAGTCATATGAGATAGATACTATTAATCTCTGTTTTTACAGATAAGGAAAATGAAGCACACAGAGATTCAGCCACTTGTTTAATGTCACAAGTTGGTGAGAAATAGAGATGATAAAAGGTGATGGAAAGAGCAATATTATGTCTATGATCCTAGATTTATAAATTTTTTTTGCCTTTTTTTTTTTTAGGGCTGTGCCCATGCCATATATGGAAGTTCCCAGGCTAGGGGTCCAATCAGAGCTAGAGCCACAGACCTATGCCACAGCCACACCAACATGAGATGTGAAGCATGTCTTCGACCTACACCACAGCTCACGGCAATGCAGGATCCTTAACCCACTGAGTGGGACCATCGACCAAGCCCGAATCCTCATGGATACTAGTCAGATTCAAAACCTGCTGAGCCACAACCCAAACTCCCACAGACTTCTAATTTTAACAATTTCCCTTTTAAGAGTAATCTAGATAATACTGTGTTGAACATATGACACATTGCAGATACTAAACTGAGTGAGAGTACTTATAAAGAGAAGTGAAAAACCTTCTAATACTGTACATATCATTGTCATTTCTAACTTTGCCCATAAAAAGGGGAATGTGGTAAGAAAAATTAAGACATCATCAAAGTTTTCAAAGTTTACATAATCCACATAATTCAAATGATGAAAGAGGAAGAGGAAGTTCACTAGAATATTTTAAGGATGAATGCTCCACAGACTTAAAAAATCAAATGGGATTTTGCACGTGGTAATGGAAAAAAGTACTGACGTGGAGTGCATCACAAAGATGTGACCCTAGGTAAATCACATCTCTGAACACACGGCACACACACAGCCTTTCCTTCGTCTTTCTAAGCTGCGGTGCTCGAACCTCTGAACTGAAACAAGAATCCAGCTTTCCAAATTCCCAATCTGAGTTCCTCTTTGCTACCACCTCCATTTGGAGGCTGACGTCTGCCAAATGAGCTGACGGCTCTGTTCAGAATCAGTCCCACCCAGAAAAGCTGCAGAGAGACCCCCTGCTAGAAATAGCCTTCTGTGGGACTCAGGGATACCCAAGCCCCCTTAGCTGGGTCTAAAGTGAGTGCTTACTAACCGGACGGTTGGATACTCCTCTCTGGGTGAACCCAGGCCCAACTGCATCGTTGCCCTTAACCTGTGCTCAGATCACATAAGGGTCAGGCTCACTCTCTCCGAGCTAGTCCCATACCTAAGGGCCAGCGGCTCCGTCCTCCGCCTCCTCGGAGAACTTCTAGTGTCGACCGTGTGGCTGCTAGTCCTGAGCCCGCGCCGCAAGTTCAAAGCTAAAGGTCCTGAGGCAGCTCCTCGAACACCGCACAGCTGGCCCTACCTGGCATATGCTTCCGGTGGACACCAGCCAATGGCAGGAGGGGCTCCATCGGCACTACTACTGATTGGCCCACAAATCCCGCAGGTTCCAACTCTCGCAGGAGCTTAAAGGCCAGTACTGCACGGCCGCTGACTTTAAACGTGACGGAGTATCCTTTGAGCAGAACTGTCACAATCCTGGTTTTGTTTATTTGTTTAACTTTTACCTAAATGAAGAATTTGAAGAATTAAATTATCCATGTATAGTCACAGCAGTATAGATTCTTGCTTGAGTTAAGAGCTCAACGTTTTATGAAAAGTCCATTAGTATTGGATTGCAGGAATCAAATCGCGTCAACAGAAGGATAAAGCAGGTGCTTACTATAGCAAGTGCTTGGGAAGACACTGGGCCAAGCAACCTCAAGGACAAACACAGACGTTCCCTTGTAGCTCAGCGGTAAGGAGCCGAATTAGTATCCATAAGGTCAGCTGGATCCCTGACCTCACTCAGTGGGTTAAAGGATCCGCAGTGTTGTGAACTGTAGGTCGCTGTCCGGGCTTGGATCCAGCATTGCCGTGGCTGTGGCCTAGGCCAGCAGCTGTAGTTCTGATTGGACCCTAGCCAGGGGACTAACATATGGCAGGGGTGTGGCAAAAAAATAAAAAAAATAAAAAAAATAAACTGAAGCTTCTATTTTCTGTGAGTTATAATCCAGCTGGGTCAAGATTTAAATACATTAAATCACCATAAGTGAGCTACAGAAAAAACGCAGTAATACAAGAACTGACAGCAAGGTTGCAAGCTGCTTGTTAATCACAACAGCAGAGTAGTGTATGAGTAGAAACAAGTAAAGAATGAGTCCTGAAGGAGCAAGGGAGAGAGATATGAAGGAGAGGACTAAGAAAGCTAGAAGAAGACGATTGAAGGAGAAATTCAAAGGTGAAAAAGTCAAAGTTGTGTTTAGGAAACATAAGAAGGGAAAGTAGTTTACCTATGGTTACAAAATCAATTCAGTGAGACATGAATAGTAAGCTGTAACAGAGAAATAGGAATATTAAAATAATTTGATTAATTTTGTGTATTAGGTAAGTGGAATACTTACCCATATTCTTGTTCTCTATAGCACTGGCCAGTACAGCTTTCTGCCATGATGGAGCTGTTCAGTGTGGACACTGTCCACTAGCTGAAAGAAGCTTTGAGTAGTTGAGGTGTGACTAATGAGGCTAACAGAATTTTTATTTTTTTTTATTTTTTTATTTTTTTTTTTTTTTGTCTTTTGTCTTTTGTTGTTGTTGTTGCTATTTCTTGGGAGAATTTTTATTATTTTAATTAAAGTTAATTTTAATTATTTTAACTAATTTTATTTTAATTTAAATAACCACAATTACCAGATGGTTGGATTAAACTATTCTATGTGTTCTGTCCTGTGAGCTACATATTTAAAAGATGTATGTCATCAAATTGAATCAAAGGACCAGGTCTACCAGGAAAAAAAAATCTGATGTTATTTTCAAACTCAAAAAAATGCAAACTCAACAAAAAAAGAGGAGACTACCATTTCTTGAGTGCCTACCACATGCCAAGATAGGTACTTGCATGCATTATCAATAGCCATGAGACTTACAAGATAGGAAAAATCGAGAATCTGGACTACATTCATACAGAATAATCTGAAAGTTACTAATCTATCACCAATAAATATTAGTGGTAGAATCTATTTAAAAATTGCAAATAAGGCAAAACATTTGTACCTAATTAAATATAACATATGAAGACTAATATCAATAACCAATAAGCCTCATTGTAATTAGATCATAGTTCAGAGAAATTTTGGAAAACAATGACTAGAATTTACTATTTTATCCTTGCATTTCAAACATAAGTTACATCATCTCTTTTTTTTAATTCATAAGAATTTCAGAAGAGGAATTTCAACGGAAATCTGAATTTCATGTGAAATAAATGTATCTATCATTCTAATAATTGTGCATTATAGGATACATGTTTTAATTTAATATGCAAATGCCCAGCACATATTTTCTCTAATATAGACCAATTAATAATCATTCTTTAAAATCTCAGAATTTTCAGCTTTTAGTTGCATGTGATTCATGCTCGAATGTGATTTTATATAATGTGAAACATGAAAAATCTGTCATTATTAAGTGATGAAAAATGTTCCACAACTGTGATGGTTGCACAACTTTGTGAATATTAAAAACCATTTAATTGAACATTTTAAATAAGTGAATTGCATGATATTTGAATTATATCTCAATAAATCTTTTGAAAGTACATAGATAAGTAAGGGAAAAGTATGTGCACTATAATTTAGTAACTTATAAGAACTTTCTGATTTTCCTTGAATATGTGGTATTTCACATCATTAAATGGTAAAGAAATTACGCTTTGCTGGCATTTTCCAAGATTTCTGATCCTGGTTTTGTTTCATGCAATTTTTTATCCGTTCTAAAATAAAATTAACTGCTCTAAAATTTTCAGGATACCAAAGAGTAATCTTGTTTCACAAAGAATAGAAATTTCCCAGTTAAATTCAGTTTAAGAAAATTATACATTTTCCACTAGATGGCAGTAGTGTGCAAATAGTATTGCTAGAATCTGTACTTTTCCTGACATCAATAAAATTATTACATTACCACATTGTTTTCATTCACTTTGATTGGTTTGAGTAAGATAATGAGAAGTGGAAAGAAAATAAGTTACTTCCTTAATGTGCTAAGCTCCAGGGTAAACAGAGCCATCATTTTACAGATGCAGAATGAAATGCAAGGAGAAATTGTCACAATTTTGCACTAAAGCCAGAGTGAGAATTCAGAATCCCTAACTCTTAGCTGCCATTGTACAACTATACAATATCAATAGTGGGGGAGTGGACACCACAATTAAAGGAAATAAGAAAATTAATCTTTATCATGCACTGTACACATATTTTCTCATTTGATCCCTAAACTATTTGCTCTATATGTATTATCTCAAGTAGTCCTAACTATACAAACCCCATCTGTTAACTTCATAAGGGAAGGAGAGTGATCATTTTCTTCAGCACTGTCTCATTGGGGTATAACACAGTGCCCAACACACAGTAGATGAGTAGATGGTCAAAACATTTTTTGCTTAATAGAATTGATGAATTAATTAAACTTGACAACTACACTATTTAGTAGGTAATACTATTTCTACTTTACAGTTGAGGAAACAAGTTGGAAACATGAAGTAATTTGTTCAAATTCACACAATTCAGTAGCAAAATCATTTAACACAATCTGATACTACTTTGCATGATATATTTTCATGTAATACTTCCACAATAGGAAAAAACGCTCTCTGAGGGTAAGCATCATGTCCCTAAGTTTCCTTATTGTATGTCTAATTATTTGCACAAAGCCTGACTTATGGTTGGCCGGCAATAAGTGGTATTATTTATCTGTTTGCATTCATAGCAACCCAGGTCTTAGCACTCTAGACTTGAACATTTAAGAAGCTCTCTTCCTGGACCATTTTGTTGTTGTTGTTGTTTATTCCTTTCACTTCATTCCTTATTTCTGGATTTCTGCTAGTTTTTTGCTGACCTATCCTCAAGGCCCCTTTAACAAGAAGCCTTAGATGTCAGTACAGATTTTCCACTTTGCTTGCACGTTAGGACTTTCCCTAGTTCTGATCTCAAAACACCCACGGGTGCTCGTAGGAGTTGAGTAGATTAGCAGATGGCGTTATTTCTGGTTTTGACTCTGTTATTTGTATTTCTGTTACCTTTTGCTATTCCTTGGGTTCCAATTCTTCATCTCAATTTTCTCAACAAATGAGCCTGAAGTTGGATGATCGGTCTTAAAGGTTCGTTTTCAGCAGACTAAACAGTTTTAACTCTGTTCTGTAGAAGTCTTCTAGTGAGCTTAAGACCAAGATAGCAAGTTTGGGGGAAGAGTTCGTGGGCTTTGTGGGTGGAGCAGAGCCAGTTTCGGGGAAGCCGGAGGACCAGGCATTGCTGTTCTAACAACAGGGAACCTGGATCACACACCTAATATGCGCGCTCTGTCTTCGGATTGGATGCTCGGACCGCATATCAGGCTCCTCCAGGCCGTCAGGGGGAGCTGCAGGCCGCTCCCCGGAAGCCAGCGCCCTGCGCGGCTCGCCTGTGCCCGGGCGCCGGACTCTTCCGTCTTCCGGAAGCGGACGCTGGAGCGGCAACCGCTAGGAGTGTGGCTGAGGCGGTGGCCGGCACGGGTCGGAACGAGGTGGAGTAGAGTGGTTCGGGCCTGGCTCCCGCGCTGGGGTGGAGCACCATGGACGAAGCGGGCAGCTGTGCGAGCGGCGGGGGCTTCCGCCCGGGCGTGGACAGCCTGGACGAGCCGCCCAACAGCCGCATCTTCCTGGTGATCAGCAAGTACACGCCGGAGTCTGTGCTGAGGGAGCGCTTCTCGCCCTTCGGGGAGATCCAGGACATCTGGGTGGTGCGGGACAAACACACCAAGGAGTCCAAGGGCATCGCCTTCGTCAAGTTTGCCCGCAGCTCGCAGGCGTGCAGGGCCATGGAGGAGATGCACGGCCAGTGCCTCAGCCCCAACGACACCAAGCCCATCAAGGTGCGGGTGCCCGGGTCGGGGTGCCCCCGGGGCGGTGTCAGGGTCGGGTAGGGTTAATCGGTCCGCTCCCAACATTCCTGAGCGGGAGGAAGGGAGGACGGCGTTGGGGAGAAGATTTCCCAGGATCTCCTGCCCTCTAGGCTGCGGTGGGATGCGGGGGTGGGGAATGCGGAGAGAACATCCTCCCCCGGGTGACCGGGCATCTCCGATGACTAGAGCTGCTGAGCTGCAGTGGCCGGGCCTGCCCCTCTTCCGCCGTTACTAATCCACCGCCCAGCTCTGGTCCTGGCCTGCTTTAAGGACTTCTCTGACCCTCTTCTCTCAGACCTCCCGGCCTACCATTCTAAAAACAGATAACTGCTTTTCCTCAGGTGGGTAGGGGTTTAACAACTTGATAAAAGTACATTACACTGTGGCCCTCTGGTGTTAGGCATTTTCCCAGTACCAAGCAAAAGTATGCACGTATATAACATTTAAGTGCAGGTGATAAAATCTGCTACTGTTACACATTTATCACATTTCTGTAATTTTTAAAAATTGTTTCATAAACCCTTTTTTGTGAAGGTGTGTGTGTCCTAGGTTGTTAATGTCACTTTTCTTTGAAAGCAGACCAAAGTAAACTGCCTTAAAAAGAGACAAATCATTGTGATCGTAGTGTAATTGTATGTTTATTAAATGCTTCTTTGAATACGCTTAATTCATTCTGGTGGTATTTATATTACGTTTCCACACTTACTTCTCTGTAAAATTAACATAGTGACACATGGCAGGAAGAGCTATTTTGAGGGTTATTTGACTTTGTCCTATTAGCTACAGTGCCTGGCGCAAGGTAAGCCCTCAGTACATCTTTTTTGTCCGTAGTTGCCAAGATTCTATTTCTTACTTGCTCAATTCAGGACCCAGTCCTGAGAATCTCCCAGTTTAAATTGTACCTTTCACCTGTCCTGTGGAAATAGTTGCTGTATTTATAATTCTGTTGGAACTTTCCTCATAATTCTCTTTTCTCTCAACTTCTTTTCATTTTTTCCCCATTTACTATAGAAAACTGAGAAGAATGTTATTAATAGGGACTTATTATTTAAAGGAGAGATTTGGAGATATTTCAGTCCCCAGAGGCCTTCCCTGTACCTCCATCCCCCAAAAAGAGAGGAGCTTGGGAGTATCTCAGCAAGCAGCTGGGAGTATCTCAGCAACACAATAGATAGTGGACATTACCTCTCCTCCAGCCTCCTGAACCCTCTGAATGAGTTGGAAAAGATGATCAATGAAATTAATTGTAAGGCCACAACATATACAAGATCAGGGGTTAACCCTTTTTTATAGAAAAAGGGTTAGTAAATGTTTTAGGCTTTGTGAGCCATGTACAGCCTATGTCACATTCTTTTTGGTTTTTTTTTTAACAATCCTTAAAAATGTAAAAGCAATTCTTAGATCATGGTCTTTAGAAAAACAGGAAGCTGTAATTTACTGACTCCTGCACTAGGTTGATAATATTCACCTCCTTCCAATGATGATCTTAACAGAGAGGGTTTTATACTTTGAGCATAATATCACCACAGAGCTCTTCTGGGAAACTCCCCCAAACGCCCCAAGTTTGAAACCTTATATAACTCCCCCCACAAGAGAAGTAAAAGTCCTAACAGTAAAATGTATCTATCACACACACACCACCTTTTAGCCACAGAAAAATTATATTATTCGCAAAGATAATTAAAGTTTAAAATTTGTTTTTCACATATTCATCCACTCAGGTTCAGCCAGATGGTTGTTGCACTACAGTGCCTAGCTAGACCATCTAAATTCATTCTTTAGCAGATTCAGTTTGGGCTGTCTTACACTGGGATGTAGGTTTTTTGTGGGTTGTTTTTTTTTTTTTTTTTTTTTTCAGTTATTTCCAGTTAAATTAATTCAGTTTCAATTTTTCTCATGTATTTTGCTTTTGCAAAGTTCCAAAGCCCCTATTAAGACAAAATTTCAGCAACAGGCCTGTAGCCAAAAAAGATTATCCAAGTAAGAATCATTCTGTGAATGACCATACATGATCTTGAGGAAGAGGGTAAACCTAGAAAATAGAAGAGAAAAATCTTAGTTTTTAGTTTTGCAAGAATGTGTGTTATTTAGGGCCCATAGTCTGTGAACATAAAGTCTCAGGAGAAATCATCCCATTAGGTAGCTGATTTTTGTACATATGTTCTACTTAGATACCGTCTTTACCAGAAATTTGAAATGCTACAATCTTCTAAAACTTAGAAGTTTGTGATCTGGTGGCACCTCCCATCACCAATCTTACTTGAGACTTTTTTTCCTGGTGTCTTCCCATATACTGAAACATTCCCTCTTTGTATTTCGCTATTGACTATCTTATTACTGATACACCCACTGGACTAACTTTCTCATGGACCATTTCTGTTCTACTCACTAATTCTACTAACTCTACTACTAGTACTTAGTCAGTACTCTTATCACTAACATATGACATATGGTATAAATATCGAAGGAATAACTAGAATAAATGTTGAGTATATCTCCATCTGTATCTTGTAAGTTAGGTTCTCCATCTCTGTCACAGCTGTTTTCCAAGCAAACATTACGACCCTTTGTTTCAATATTTTCTAAAATCCTTTGGCTTTCTAGGTTCTCTGTCCTTTTAGTTGCTGCCTCCTACTCTGGAAATCTATAGGTTCAGGTTTTCTCATATTGAGTAATATACAGCCCCCCCTTTAAAGACAAGAGAAAAAAAAAATGAACTCAAGGGCCCTGTGTAGTGAGCAACATTAATTTTATTACATTTCTTCGAGTTATATAAAAAAATAAGAGTAGCATTAAAATTCTTAGGCTTATAGTTGTATAAATAAATCCACAATCACAGTTAAAGATTTTGGTATTCTGGGAATAATATGAAACCAAAACAATTTTATAAATTAATTAAAAGCAATACCACAAAGCGAATTAAATTCTAAGCAATAATCTAATGTCAGATATTTCAATAAAACTCCATTGCTAATAGAAAAATAGGATTTTCTGCTGTGGCTCAGTGGGTTTTGAACCCAGCTAGTATCTGAGGATGCAGGTTCAATTCCTGGCCTGCTCAGAGGGTTAAGGATCCAGTGTTGCTGCGAGCTGTGGTATAGGTCACAGTTGCTGCTTGGATCCCACATTGCTGTGGCTGTGGCTTAGTTTGCGAACTTCCATATGCTGCAGGTGTGGCCATAAAAAAGGAAAAAAAATAAAAAGCCTGAGTTCATTCTCTACATTTTCTTGCTCACATAATTCAGATTGTCACTGAGATGATCCAGAATATGGTTACATTGCTTTTTTAAGGATTAATGTTAGAAAACAAAAATACAACCATCTAGACTTAATTCAGCTTTATCAATATTAAACATAAATTGGTTAAACACTCCTATTAAAAAGTAAGGATTATCAGGATTTTTTTTAAAAAGACCATATTAAGTGCTGCTTGCAAGAGATACATTATGCACAAAGATACAGAGTGGTTAAAAGGCTAGGAAAAGCTGGTGTGATATCAGACAAAATAGTCTTCAATGGGAAGAGTATTAACAGGGAAAGAATAATTTCCTAAGAATAAAAGTATCAGACCAAAAGTATAAGCCAGTCCCAAATGTATATGCAGCCAATAATGGAGCTTCAAAATACATGAAGCATTATTGATAGAACTAAAAGAAGAAAAACAAATTCATAGATTTTTCCACTCTTCTTAGACTCAGAATAAGTAGACAAAATCAGTAAGGATATGTGACATTTTAATAACAATTTTTTTTTGGCTGCACCCTTGGCATGTGGAAATTCCCAGGCCAGGGACTGAGCTGCACCACAGCGGTGACCCAAACCACTGCAGTGACAGTGCTGGATCCTTAAACCACTGTGTCACAAGAGAGCACCTAATAATGCTGTTAATCAACTACACAATTGACATTTATTGAACACTACCCAGCAGTCACAGAGTACACATTCTCTTTCAGTGCACTATTACTCCTGGTTAAAAACAATGCAAATGGAAAAAAAAGTATTTGGAAAAAATACAATGCAGAGATTAGTATTGTCTCACATAAAAAGTCATTACAATAAAGATTGCTTTAAAAAAAACTTTCAATAAGATCCTATTACTTTGCATTTAACATAACATAAATCTCATACTAATTAAGGAATAGGAAAACAGTTGATTGATATTACTGCATTATTCTTTGGGTTCTGTTTCTTAGGTTTTCATTGCTCAGTCCAGATCATCTGGAAGTCACCGAGATGTTGAAGATGAAGAACTTACAAGAATATTTGTTATGATACCAAAGTCCTACACAGAAGAAGATCTACGGGAAAAATTTAAGGTGCTTATGTTTTTTAATCAGCTAGTGTCCATGATAATTTACAGTCTTTTGGGTTTTTTTTTTTGGCCACACCTGCAACATGTGGGAGTTCCCAGGCCAGGGCTCAAACCCTTAACACAGCAGCAACCCAAGCCACTATAGTGTCAACACAGTATCCTTAACTCACTGTGCCACAAGAGAACGCCTTTTTTTTTTAATTTTTATAATTTACAATCTTAAATTTGTTATACATTTAATAAATCTTGTGTTGAGTTAGATCATTAGATTGGTGGAAAGAAATAACTTATTAAGGCATCTATTTCAATCTAGTTTTTAAATATTAAAACTAAAGTAAGTTACTTTTTAAGAATATATAAAACCGGAGTTCCCGTCGTGGTGCAGTGGTTAACGAATCCGACTAGGAACCATGAGGTTGCGGGTTCGGTCCCTGCCCTTGCTCAGTGGGTTAACGATCCGGCGTTGCCGTGAGCTGTGGTGTAGGTTGCAGACGCGGCTCGGATCCCGCGTTGCCGTGGCTCTGGCGTAGGCCGGTGGCTACAGCTCGGATTGGACCCCTAGCCTGGGAACCTCCATATGCCGCGGGAGCGGCCCAAGAAATAGCAACAACAACAACAAAAAGAAAAAATAAAAAAAATTAAAAAATATATATATATATATATAAAACCTAGACAATATTAATGGTAATTTCCCCCCATTTGATGAAAATATAGATTCAGGAAAATGAAGTATCAATAATAGTATGTAATAATAATAATAAGTAATAATATAATTTTAAGTAAAAATCATATACCTTGTAGGTGGTAGAGCCAAGATTTAACCCTCGCTCTTTGTCTTAAAAATTTCATAGCACTCTCTTATTACTCCTGTCTATTGTCTCTCATTTAACAGGGGTCTGGCAAGCCTAAGTATGCAAAATATATTATCTCACATTTATTACAAGCCTATAGAATGTTCATGTACATATTCACAGAAAGGCTTATCCTTTATGGTTTTTGTCCTAAAATTAGACCTCTGAAGGAGTTATATTTAAAGAACAAAAAAAACTACATACAGCTCTGAACTATAGTTAGATTGCAGTCACTGAAATTTGAAGACAATTTAAAATCTCTTTTTATTGCATTTGGAGTGGATAAGCAATGAGATCCTGCTGTATAGCACAGAGAACTATGTCTAGTCACTTATGAAACATGATGGAGGATGATGTGAGAAAAAGAACGTATATGTATGTATGACTGGGTCACTTTGCTGTATGGTAGAAATTGACAGAATGCCTAAACCAACTATAATGGAAAAAATAAAAATCATCAAAAAAAAAAAAGAAAAAAGTAAATAAAATAAAATCTCTTTTTAGCCATTGGCTTTATATGCAGTGATACACTTTCACAAAAATTATTAAAAAGCAGTTTTAAGTTGTTTTGGGTTGTAATATTTTAATTCATTTTCTACTAATCTTCCAAGTACTATGAATCACATGGGCAGTAAGCAGGAAGGAAAGAAACAAGTAATTCCTCTGTCCTGTCTCAATTGAGAATTGTACAAAATACTTCAAAAATAACAAGTACCAAAAATATATATTCTGTATACCCCAATAGTAGAAAAGAGTTTTTACCTTATGTATTTATGAACTTCTATCTTTTTCTGAGTAAACACTGATGGCATTTTGATCTAAATGTATAGTAATTACACATTACTAATTTATTACATGAATATTTTATAAAATAAATAATAAACACTAAGGATTTATATCCCATATTGTTTCCAGCATTAAAAATAAACATTTGGAGTTCTCTTGACGCACAGCAAAGTAAGGATCCAGCATTGTCACTGCAGTGGCTCCAGTCACTGCTATGGCTCTAGTTCAGCCCCTGGCCTAAGAACTTCCACATGCCATGAGCACAAGAAAAAAAAAAAAAGTAAACATTCACCACATAGAGTATTAACTTTGTGAGTAAAACAATGTGTTTCATTTCAAAGATATGCTTTGAGAGGTACTCCTTCAAAAGAAAACACAGTCATTTATGTTCCTGTGAGAAGGCAGATGAATAGCAATAGCTAATACTTACTGTGTGGTATGTACCAGTCCCTGTATATACACTTTAGGTGTCTTTGTTCTTTTAACCCTTAAAACAACCCTATGAGGTGGTACAGCTGTTAGCCCCATTTAACAGAAGAGGACATAAGACACAGAGAGGATAAGTCAACTGCCCAGTTTAATAAGTGGCTGAACCAAGATTTGAACAAAGAAGGTTCAGTTCCAGAGCCTCTGCTCTTAACTACCACTAGGCAAGATTTTGGAGCTTTCCAGACCATGTGCAAATTCTTACTCGCCCTTCATGATTTTGATAAGTTATTTGATTTCTCTAAGGCCCAGTTACCTTATCTGTGAAATAAGCAGTATAATATATGTACATCCTTGAAGAACTGTGAGAACAATAAGGTGATATATGTAAAGCAAATGCTCAGTAAATCAAAAATAGCGTTTTGGTTATGTTATTATTTGATTTTATCATTATTATGGTTATTTTTCTAGTGCCTCATTTAGTTTGTGACATTTTTATTGCATTATTAAAAATAGCTGTAAATGCTGATCTCTTTCTGGCAAGCAAAAAGAACAAGTGAACAAATTTTAACCTAGTTCTGAATCTGTTCAGTTATTAATTTTGACTTCTCTAAGATTATTTCTTTTAACTCTCATAGGTGTATGGAGATATCGAGTACTGCAGCATTATTAAGAATAAAGTAACTGGAGAAAGTAAAGGCTTGGGCTACGTTCGATACTTAAAACCATCACAAGCTGCCCAAGCAATAGAAAACTGTGATCGAAGTAAGGATGTATTCACTTATCATTGTTATAGACATTTGAAAAAAATTCTAATTATTCTAATAATCTAATACTGGTTTGTGCTTGTATCCCTACCTGCTAACTTAATCTTAGCAATAAGATTTAAAATACATATAGTTGTAGGATGAAAATTATTTGGGGGCCATGATTAAGTTTCCATTGGTTATTATTTCTACAGTTTTGGGGGGTTAATTAAATTATTTTAGAATTTTAAGTATTAAAAATTCTTTAATACTTAAGGTTGGATTGGGTTTTTTAAATTTATTCTCTATATTTTTAAGAAATTCAAGTATTTTGTAATATTTGTTCATGTTTGACCTAAACTCTAAATAGAACTGTGTACTAATAGACATATAAATAATAGGGATAGGGTTTAAGATTTACTAGCTTTGAGAAAAAAACATACATCAGGTTAATTTCAAGCTCAAGTGACATTAATCAGACCTTCTGCCATTGCTGTTATACGTTCTGAAGAATAAGATTTTTTTTTTTTCTTTTTAGGGCTGCACCTGCAGCATATGGAGGTTCCCAGGCTAGGGGTCGAATTGGAGCTGCAGCTGCCAGCCTATGCCATAGCCATAGCCACAGCCACAGCGACGTGGGATCTGAGCTGCATCTGCAAACCACACCACAGCTCACGGACAATGCCAGATCCTTAACCCACTGAGCAAAGCCAGGGATTGAACCTGCATCTTCATGGATCTTAGTTGGGTTTGTTAACCACTGAGCCACGAAGGGAACTCCTGAATAAGAATTTTAAAGAGGCCAAGGAAAATATTCTTTGTCATACTTCTAGTTATATTGACCTTTAGAAATGAGATGTAGAATAATTCAACTAGTGGGTTTCAGGATAGTATAAAAATTTATAAATATGGAAATAATTATTGTTAATTAGAACTGTTAGATAACCCTAAGAGACATATCAAAATTTTCTCTCAGATCCTTCTAAATTTTTCAATTAGCCAGCATTAATTGAATACCTATGGTATACTCATGAATATAAGTAGAGAGATACAAATGGCATATATAGCAACTCTGGCATTTAAGGAATATACAATTATGTTGGATAGTCACGATCTAATAATCAAAAAGTAGTTAAAGGGTAATAGAAGGGTTTTTTAAAAGCTTTTTGGTTTTTGCTTTGTTTTGTTTGTTTTGGTTGGGCCCACAGCATGTGGAAGTTCCTGAGCCAAGGATCGAATCCGTGCCACAGCAGTGACCCAAGCTGCTGCAGTGACTACACCATATCCTTAACCCGCTGCATTACAGGGGAACTCCTAAAGCTCTTTGAACTCCTAAAGCTCTGTCATGCCAGGTACCTAGTACTGTTATTAGTAATACTCAGTATAGTACTTGGGTCCTCAATTAAGGTTTATTGAGCTCTCTAGCAAAGATACTGCCATTTACAGAAGACTCAATAAAACTGACAAATGAAAAAATGTTCAAAAATGTGTGAGACAGGTGAATTCATGCTGTGGCTCAGTGGGTTAAGAATCCGACTGCAGCAACTTGGTTTGCTGAGGAAGTGAGGGTTCCATCCCTGGCCAGCAGTGGGTTAGAGGATCTAGCATTGCCACAGCTGCTATGTAAGTGGGCAGCTGCGGCTCAGATTCATGCCCTGGCCCAGGAACGTCCATATGCCACAGGTGTAGCCATTAAAAAAAATTAAATTAAAAAAAAGTGTGAGATGGCCTATCAGTGGTGAAAAAAAAGTGCACTGAATGAAATGGGAATACATTAGGAGGTAGGGTTCGCATCTGGCATAGAATAGGCAGGACAAGATAAGAGCAGTGAAGACACACCGAGCTAGAAATAAAGATCTTTGCTTAATAGAGTGAAGGCAACAATCTGAGTAAAGCTTGGTATTCCTGTTTGAAAATTATAAGACAAAGTAAACTAGGTACTTTGAAACCATATATGGGAGATCATAAAGAGTTCAAGCTTAGTCCATGTTAGAATTTCCCTTGTATATTGTTTTATAAGGAGAAAAATAACAAAAACTGCTTTAGGACAGTTAATCTAACCACTGTATCAAGGATGCATTTCCAAAGAAAGAATTAAAAGAACGTGGTTTTATCCTTTTTGGAGCTACTGAATAATATAAAAGCTATGAACCTTCTCTTTTGAAATACGCCCATGTGCACATATGTATAAGCTTTTTTTTTTTTTTTTTTTTGTCTTTTTGCCTTTTCTAGAGCTGCTTCCCGCGGCATTTGGAGGTTCCCAGGCTAGGAGTCTAATCAGAGCCGTAGCCACCGGCCCGCGCCAGAGCCACAGCAGCGCAGGATCTGAGCCACATCTGTGGGCTACACAGCTCACAGCAACGCCAGATCCTTAACCCACTGAGCAAGGCCAGGGATCAAACCCAAAACCTCATGGTTCCTAGTCAGATTCGTTAACCACTGCGCCACGACGGGAACTCCTGTATAAGCCTTTTCTTTAAAGTTAGAGGATTCGTGGAACCCCTTCCCACCTTTTTGAAGTTCATTCTTGGACCCCCAGTTAAAACTCATGATCCAGAAGCAAAGAGATCAGTTGAAGGGTTGTTGTAATTAACTGAGAGAATCTAGTTTTAAAATAGAGGCAGAGAAGTTGGAGTGAAAGATAAATTTTCTAAGTATATTTCAAAGGAAGACTCTTTGGTGACAGGTAGGTTCTGAAGAAGCACTGTTGGATTTTGATGTTGAGAATGGATGATGATGTCAACTGTAGAAGGGGGAGATTGAAAAGGGTAGCATAGACTTGCTGATCTTTGCTGCACTGAACCTGTGATTTGGGATTCTTACTGTTTCTCTTTACATCTTCCAAGAAGCAAGGGAAAGGTAGGTCTGGTAGAGATGGCTGTTTGTGTGGATTTTGTTTTATATAATCATAAAATTAAGTCAAGCACTAGCAATCAAGTATATTTGTAGATATCTTAAATTTGCTATAAAATTTGAAATTAATGGATTTTCTTTTTCAGGTTTTAGGGCAATCTTGGCTGAACCTAAAAATAAAGTATCTGAATCCTCAGAACAAGATTATTATAGTAATATGAGGCAGGAGACTGTGGGACATGAACCTAGAATAAATATGTTTTCATTTGGTAAGTGGGCTATCTTTATTTTAATGGTATAAGTAGTATATGCAAGCTGATTTGGAGTTGGGTTTTTTAAAATATTTTTCTATTCTGCTGGTAGAAGAATATCACATAGTGAATAAAATAATTTCTAGGTTTTTTTTAAGAAGTTGGTCATGACACCTAATGTCCTTATTATTTAACACTTACTTTGTTTAATTTATTTCTAATTATAGTTTTTTATGGTTCTGTATTATCTAAGTGTTACACTATGTCACTGCCATTTGAGATGGAGGGTGGAGAGCTTTTGTTTCTATGCAGATGAGTCCTAAAATTTATCCCTAAATTACTGCTGCTGTAAAAATAGGGCTAGAGAAAGAAGAGAAATGACAAAAGTAGAAGTTAGAAAAAGGGAAAAACGAGTGATGAAAGTAAGACCTGTAAATGTTATTTGGCATAAATTTCCTTTTAGGTGAAACACTTGCCATACTTAACAGCTTTGCATTATAAACGTATTCCTGTGAAAGTAGACTACACATTTCTGCTTATATTTCCATACTGAGGCAGGGGAATGGGGAGATATGTGTGTTTTCTTGTCATAGTGTCTTCAGATAGTGCTGATGACAAGAGCATACTACAAAATATGGTGCCTTTGTGCAATGCAGAAGACTTAAATGACAGTTCATTTTATTTTCCAGTACCTAATTTTTTTTTTTTTTTAGGGCTGCACCCGTGGCATACGGAGGTTCCCAGGCTAGGTGTCAAATTGGAGCTATAGCTGCCAGCCTGTGCCACAGCCAGAGCAACGTGGGATCCAAGCGACCTCTGTGACCTACACCACGGCTCACAGCAATGCTGGATCCTTAACCCACTGAGCAAGGCCAGGGATTGAACCTGTGTCCTAAGGGATCCTAGTCAGATTTGTTTCTGCTGAGCCACAACAGGAACTCCATAGTACCTAAAATATTAAATGAATCTCTGAATATATAGAAATTTAAAGATTTGCTTCTTTGTATATTGCTGGAGAACAACAATCTGAATTTTCAAGTTTTGACAAGAATGACAACAGAGGCCAGGAAGCCATCTCCAAACGCCTATCAGTTGTATCAAGAGTTCCTTTTACTGAAGAGCAGCTTTTCAGCATTTTTGACATAGTACCAGGATTGGAATACTGTGAAGTTCAACGAGATCCTTACTCTAATTATGGTAAAATGATGTTTTTATTATTTTTAAATGTATTGTATTTTGTTAAAAAGGCTTTTCTGGGAGTTCCCTTTGTGGCGCAGTGGTTAACGAATCCTACTAGGAACCATGAGGTTGTGGGTTCGATCCCTGCCCTTGCTCAGTGGGTTAACGATCTGGCATTGCCATGAGCTGTGGTGTAGGTCGCAGACACGGCTTGGATCCCGCATTGCTGTGGCTCTGACGTAGACCGGTGGCTACAGCTCCGATTAGACCCCTAACCTGGGAACCTCCATATGCTGCGGGAGCGGCCCAAGAAATGGCAAAAAGACAAAAAAAAAAAAAAAAAAAAAAGAGGCTTTTCTTCGGTGGCACTTGTTATGTCAGGTACTGTTTGTGTAATAGTTTTATGTTTCCTTTTTCTCTATTTTAAACTTTCAAATATAATGATAACTCAGTAAACAAATCTCTGGAAATATGTTTCCTTTATACAAAGTCATTTATTTTTTAAAACTATGTTAACTCCCACAGAATAGTGCATTCTGTTTGTTTCCAGTTGTACAACAGATAAACATCAGAACAGGTCTCTTCTGTACTCTTGATTAATGCTAGGCAAAATTATAAAACCCTTAAAGTTTTCTTCCCCCCCCCAAGTCTTTTTTTCTTAAACTTTATATTTCAAAATGAAACTCCTTCCCTTCATTTCAAGCATCCTAATTGTCTTTTCTCCCCACTGTTTCTTTCTTTCTTTCTTTCTTTTTTTTTTTTTTTTTAGCGCTGTACCCACAGCATATGGAAGTTCCCAGGCTAGGGGTCAAATCAGAGCTGCAGCCACTGACCTGCACCACAGCTCACAGCAATGCCAGATCCTTTAACCCACTGAGCAAGGCCAGGGGTTGAACCTGCATCCTTATGGATACTAGTTGGGTCTCTTACTACTGAGCCACCACAGGAACTCCTCTTCTCCCCATTCTTAATAGAAGCAAGGCTCTAATATCAGCCATTTGAACTTAACTAATTAATTGACTAAACCTGTTATCTAATGTTAGCTTAATCCATCTCAGTATTCTTATAAGCCTTTTGGGTTTTTTTAAGGATTTTTTAAAATGCATCCTTGTGGCATAACAGGAGAAGGTTGGCAGTCTATTTTGCAGCCAACTTCTGTGCAAATCCCAGCAGTGACACATGGCTCTAAGACCTTAGCAAACTGCTTATTCTATCTAGTCTCTCTTTCCTCAACTGTAAAATGTGATTATTAGTGCCTTCTCTGCATGAGTTAGAAAAGAATTAAAATAATATATGTAAAAACATCTGATACAAGTCCTGGCACATAATAGGCACTCAGTAAATCGAAGAGTTTGTTGGTTTGGTTTAAAAAATTGGAGATACAGGAGTGGTATAGAGAAATCATATTTGGTGTCTCTTCCAGTACTATAGATATACTTGATTTAGGCTTTTTAGGGTATCTTCTTATGGCTGTTGAGGGAAAATAGATAAGTGAGTCAGATTATATGGGCTCACTGGCCTAGGGTGCCCCCATTCTTCATATAGACACCTCCCATACCCAGTATTCCCCTACTGATCTTCTAGCAGGATTGCCCATTTGACCTATTCTCTACAGTCTCCAACTTAACCTAGTCTTATGCTGTCATTCTTTCTTCTGACTCTAAGGCATACATTTGGGGGGGGGGGCATATTTGTCATTTTATTTGCATATAATTCTATTTGTTCTATATTTTCTTTCCTCTTTATCTGATACCTTGAAGTATATTTATTCCTTTATCTTCTCTGTTGTTTCTCTTGTTGGATGTGTCTGATAAATATGTGTATCATTGGAACAACACCTTTTTGCTAGTAAAGATATATACTTATCCTATTTGAATTAGTTTTGTAGATTTATTTGCTTTTTATTTTAATTCCATTAAACTGTTGAGATGCTTATGTTTAGAGAGGAATATTAAATTATAATTGGAACCTTGTTTTTCCAAAAGTGAGTTATAAATGTATCATGAAAACCCTTTGGTTGTATTACAAGCTCCTGGGCTCACTGTATTAAGAGGTTTAGTATAAAATTATCTCCTTCTTTTAGCATCACCTTGGACTGAAATCTGCCACCTTAGCTAAAAGCTTTTCAAAGGAATATGAGACATATGAGTTCTGATCCAAAATTCTGTTCTCTCTCTTGGTTTTCATACATGTATCACATTTCCTCTCTCTACCACTGCAGCTAGCCAAGATGACTATATATTCTTTTCATGTATCACCCGTCATTTCATTTCTACTCAGTATAATAGGGAAAATTTCAGAATTAAGAAAAACTGGTTACTTTTTAGTGTATCTCTGTCATATAAGAAAAGCCAATATCTTAAAATTAAATTCATTGTACAGAATTTAGCTAATGATACTATTTTTTTTTAAATATTTTGCTTAGGGAGTTCCTGTTGTGGCACAGCAGAAACAAATCCAACTAGGAACCATGAGGTTGCGGGTTCAATCCCTGGCCTTGCTCAGTGGATCAAGGATCCGGCATTGCTGTGAGCTGTGGTATAGGTCGTGGCTACAGCTCGGATCTGGTGTGGTTGTGGCTGTGGCATAGGCCAGCGGCTGCAGCTCTGATTCAACCCCTATCTTGGGAACCTCCATATGTGGCGGGTGCGGCCCTCAAAAGACAAAAAAATAAATAAATAAATAAAATATCTTGCTCATATTTTTACCCAAATCTGGTTTATATTTTGCTTCATAGGAACATAGCTGTAGAACGTATGTATAAGAGAACTTTGTTTTCTTATACATTTGATTGTATATTTACTAATTGCATGGTATTGGTGTTTTTCTATGTTGTTTCCTTTTTGTAGTAACACAAACTTTAGGGCCTCAATCTGTTTTCTTTTTAATTCCCATATATTCTGCTTTGTTTTAGGTCATGGAGTGGTTCAGTATTTTAATGTGGCATCCGCTATTTATGCAAAATACAAGTTACATGGATTTCAGTACCCTCCTGGGAATAGGATAGGTGTCTCCTTCATTGATGATGGAAGTAATGCAACCGAGTAAGTACCAGTCGAGAAGCTGGTCCAAAGCCAGAGTTGGGTATACATGATATAACTCAGAGAATAAAAAGAGAAAACAATTGACCTCTCAGGTGAGGAAGTTACAAAAGGCAAGTTACTGTTAAGAGACTGGATATTTCTAGTTCTCTGTAAATTACCAGTCCTTATCTTCAGTCTCCTTAGAAAAATGGCAACGCAGATGGTAGCTGCACAGCTTGCATCAATGGTGTGGAATAACCCAAGTCAGCAGCAACTTCTGGTAAGTAGGTAAAAATTTAACTTCACAGTAGATCGCTAGTGTATAAAATAAATGTGACCTTTGTTTATTACCTGTGTAAAAAGTAAAAGACCATCTAGTTGCCATGATCCACATCTCTTTAGCTCTTTATTTAAAATCCCTAAAGTGAAGTTTTTCTTTACCTAATTCTTCAACAGCAATTTGGAGGAAGTTCTGGATCACAGCTGCCTCAAATTCAGACAGATATTGTACTTCCATCATGCAAAAAAAAAGCCCCTCCTGAAACTCCTGTGAAAGAAAGGCTTTTTATCGTGTTTAATCCTCATCCTTTACCTTTAGATGTACTAGAGGATATATTCTGGTAAGATTTCAATTCCACAGAGTTACATTTCAAAATAATAAAATTTATTTAAGCCAGTCATTTAAGCACTCTAGCAATACTGAAACCTCCTATATCCAATATTTATATCACCTTTTAAAATATATAGTTGTTAACTTCTCTTCTTTGTTATTTACAAGTCTTAACCCTCCACACAGAATTTCCTCTTATTTTGTTTTGAAGACATGAAACAAGTAGTATTGTTTTGAAAAGCTGCCTTCACAGAATGAGCAAATCATTTCTTTTTTTTTTTTTTTTTTTTTTTCTGTCTTTTGTCTTTTTTTTTGTTGTTGTTGTTGTTGCTGCTATTTCTTGGGCCGCTCCCACGGCATATGGAGGTTCCCAGGCTAGGGGTTGAATCGGAGCTGTAGCCACCGGCCTACGCCAGAGCCACAGCAACGCAGGAGCCGAGCCGCATCTGCGACCTACACCACAGCTCACGGCAACGCCGGATCATTAACCCACTGAGCAAGGGCAGGGACCGAACCCACAACCTCATGGTTCCTAGTCGGATTCGTTAACCACTGTGCCACGACGGGAACTCCGCAAATCATTTCTTGATTGAAGATACATCTATATAGACTTGTCCTCTAGAATTCTTTCCACATATCTTTTCCTTTGTAGTTGTAATTCAGCTGAACAGTGTTTATTAAGCATCTACTATTTTGTCAGCACTCTTTTGGATCCTTAAGGGTAATATAATTACATTGAGTAAGCAATTACTTGATTTTAGGGAAGAGTATATAATAAGCGTAGTATATAATAAGAGTATATAATAAGCGTAAAAGTCGGAAAAGTCTCTTATTTGATAACTTATTTAACCTTAAGTTTTTCTTTTTGTGGTCTTTTTCTTATTTGCCTTACAACAGTGTTAGTGAATTTAAAAGATAGATGGAGTTCCCTTGTGGCTCAGCAGGTTAAGGATCCAGCACTGTTATTGTTGTATTGTGGCTTAGGAACTTCCACATGCCTCGGACTCAGCTCAAAAACAGAACAAAACAAAACAAAAGATAGACAGCTTGTTAAAGAGCTTCATAAAATATCAGAGATGTCATTCAAGTATTTTGATTTTTATTTAATTGATTTATTTATTTTATTTCTTGAATCTCTCCTCTCTACCAGACAGTCACTGTGCTAAGTGTCAGAGACATCTTGCAAACAAAACATGTAAACAAGACATGGGAATTCCCACTGTGGCACAGTGGGTTAAGAATCCAACTGCAAAAGCTTGGGTTGGATCCCTCGCCCAGCACAGTGGGTTCAAGGATCCAGCCTTGGCACAGCTGCATCTTGAATTCATTTCCTAGCCCAGGAACTTCCGTATGCCAAGGGTGGGGCCACTTAAAGAAGAAGAAGGAAAGAAAAAAGACATAATGGATCTTGTCCTCTTAGAAGATAAACAAGTGAATAGGAAATTACAACTTAGTAGGTTGGTGTTGTGAAAAGGAATATTCAGGCTATGAAATACATAGCAGAGACATCCACTGTAGAGACTCAGAGAAGACTGCTTAAAAGAAGCAAGGTATAGCGGAGACCTGGAGGATAAAAATAATTGAGCCAGGGAAGAAAGCTCAACATGGGGGAGGTTATTCCTGCTGGAGAGAATGTGAAAGGATGTCAGTGTCAATAGAATATGATGTTTGAGAGACTGTGCGGGGAAGATGAAGCTGGAGGGGACAGGGACCTAGTTAAGATAGGCCCACAGGCTATGTTAGGGAGTTTGTCCTTTCCCTGGAGGCATGAAGAGCTGCTGAGGGACTTTTAGGGGAAGAAATGATCAGATTTGTGTTTTAGAAAGATCACTCAGAAGACAGGCTAGAGAATGGATTGGAGCAGGATAAGCCCAACAGGGCAGAGAAACAAGTGAAGAAGGTATTAGAGTAATCCAAGAAAAAGATAATGATGGTCCAAACAAGGAAAGAGACCTGAATGAGAATGAAGAGAAATTGACTGATAGAGGAAATTTTTTAAGAAGGAACACTGACATGAACTGGAGATTGGATGTATGGAAAGGAGTGAAAAAGGAGTTCAGAATGGACCCCAGCTTTTAGACCTGAGCATCTGTACTTAGAAATTTCAGTTGATCTCTTTTTGCTTTGTTGCAGTCGTTTTGGTAACCTGATTGAAGTTTACCTTGTGTCAGGAAAAAATGTGGGCTATGCCAAGTATGCAGATAGAATAAGTGCTAATGATGCCATTACTACTCTACATGGAAAGATCCTGAATGGAGTCAGACTTAAAGTTATGCTGGCAGATTCCCCAAGAGAAGAATCTAACAAACGACAAAGAACTTACTGATTCTTGAGGTAAGCTCTTTTTAATCTAAATTCTAAAACACTTTGGTTAAATCGTATAAGGAAAAGAATATGTATAGAGTTTCTTTTTAAGGATTTAGAAGTTGTTAAAAGAACTGTGGCTTAAAAGTTTGCTGATAAATCAGCAGGTCAGGGGTTACTTTTATAATATATTTTTTAAACCTGAACTTTTTAAACTTAAAAAAATGTTTTTGGTGTTTATTGGGAGGATGTCTTTGCCCTCCCATAAAATAAAATCAATTTCAGTTTAGAAGAGTAATAAGATTTGTGTGTATGTGAATGTCTTAGACACAAAGAATTAGATTTTTCAGTATATGGTTAAATGAACTTTGAAATTGGAATACTTCTAAAGATTTTTAACTTGAAGAGTTAATGTCTTATGAATGAGGTAATTTATGGCAATCTTTATAAAGAATGTTTTGATGTTCACTAATGAAGGAGCTAAAAAGCAATATCAAATACATTTGACCCTTGAACAACACAAGTTTGAACATATGTGTGCATACTACAGTGCTCCAGTTGAGGTTGGTTGAGTGTGAGGTTAGTTGTATCTGTGGATGCAGAACCATGGATAAGGAGAACCTGCACATGTGGAGGGCCCAGGATAAACAATATGTGAGTTTTCAACTGTGTAGAGAGTCGCCACCTTTCACCCCTATGTTGTTCAAGGGTCAGTTATAATGCATCTTGTTGGACCTTTTGAATCTAAATGTTGATGTTTTTCTGGGTATATATTTGTGAATTTGTGTATTAAAACTACACATTGAGAAAATACTCTCATGTGCATATACATATTTTTAAAAATTATCTTGACAGTTTACCAAAAACTCATCAGTTATACTACATACAGCCATGTAAATTCCTTTGTCTTTTAGTTTTAAGAAATAAAGGGAGTTCCCTTTGTGGCTCATCAGTTAACGAACCCGACTAGGATCCATGAGGATGTGAGTTTGACCCCTGGCCTTGCTCAGGGGGTTAAGGATCTGGTGTTGCCCTGAGCTGAGGTGTAGGTCACAGATGCAGCTTGGATTCCATGTTGCTATGGCTGTGGTGTAGGCTGACAACTGTAGTTCTGATTTGACCCCTCGCCTGGAAACTTCCATGTGCTGTGAGTGAGGCCCTAAAAAAGAAAAAAAAGACAAAGAAATCAAACCTAAATTTCTTTTCTAGGACATTTAGTTCACATCCCCACGGTTTGGGGAGACATTTAAAATTAAAAACACTTAAAGCTCTGGAAATGAATTCTTTGTGTACTTCCCTCTTCCTGCACACACACAGCTGCTTCCCAAGTCCACTGCTGGTCAAATAGCAGTTGGCAAGCACTTTAGATCCGGTTTGGTTACTGGCTTGAAAACAGTTTTTCCCCCTCCCAGGTTTTCTTTCTGACCAATTATAAAAACTAGCAGGTATCATAATGAATTATCTGAAGCCTTACTGCTGATGAACATTGCTCTGATAGAGCAAGTCAAGTGATTACATCCTCTTTCCAGAAGGCAGTTGTCACTAGGAAGCACCCATTGGGCCCATTATGAATAATCTCAATTTAGAAATGTTTTTAGATGTTTTATTTAATTACAAAACCCACTCCCATTACTCCATGCAATATAGAATTATTGCATTTGCCAGTGAAAAAGAATTAGCAAGTCTTCCTTATAAAGCAGTTTTTTGTGTTTATGAATAAAATGTTAAGAACTGAATTCTCTTTAGACAAGCTGTCTTCTAATATAGCATGCTAATTATGTATATAATAAAAATGTTTATTTGTATCTATGAATATTTCAAAAATATAAGCAACAATTCTTACTCTTTTTCAAAGAATCTTTATCCTTAAAAAAGGAAATAATACTGACTTCTTATTATGGAGAAAATATATTAATTACTCCTGCGGTTGAACCTTTTTAAAATAATTATTTATTTAGTATGGAGAATGTTTGACTTAAAATCAGAAGATCCAGGTTGGGATTCCAGCTTTGACACTTTACTGGCTATGATTGGGCAGATCTCTTTACCTTTCCAAGGCTTTCTTCATAGGCTTATTGAGATAAAATGAGTCAGCAAAATTCCTTATAAAATAATTTTTTTTTTTTTGTCTTTTTTTAGGGCCGCACTCGCAGCCTATGGAGGTTCCCAGGCTAGGAGTCTTATCAGAGCTGTAGCTACTGGCCTATGCCAGAGCAACAGCAACATAGGATCCAAGCTGCGTCTGTGACCTACACCACAGTTCACAGCAATGCTGGATCCTTAACCCGCTGAGCAGGGCCAGGGATCGAACCCACAACCTCATGGTTCCTAGTTGGATTCGTTTCTGCTGCGCCAAGACAGGAACTCCTATAAAATAAAATTTGTAAATGTTTTGTATGTGTGAGCTAAAACACTTGCTTTGGTGACTTCTGTGAAACCTTTATGTCATCTCATCCAAACAATCAGAAACTAAGTTCAGTGATACAGAACTACATAGGCCAGCAGGTGTGTATGAATGAAGCTTTATGGTACCCCTTTTTTCCCCATAGAAGTGATAATGCATTTAGCCAATTCCCTATATTAGGGAAAGTGGCATATTCTTCAGCATGACTAGTCATGAAATATAAATCTATCCTTTTTCCCTTTATTGAACTGTAACATATATTCAGGGCAGAGATAAAGTAGGGTTAGATTAGTTGAAAATGGCAGGACAGGAGTTCCCCCTGTGGGTTAGCAGGTTAAGAACCTGACATAGTATCGATGAGGCTGTGGATTAGATCCCTGGCCTCACTCAATGGGTTAAGGATCCAGGGATGCTGCAAGCTGCAGTGTAGGTTGCAGATGTGGCTCAGATCCCACATTGCTGTGGCTGTGGCTGTGGCATAGGCAGGCATCTACAGCTCCAATTTGACCCAGGAACTTCCATATGCTGAACATGTGGCCATAAAAAGAAGAAAACGGTAGGACATAATGAACTATATTGGTTTTGAATGTCTTCTAATTGCAGCACGGCTTTTTTATTTATTTTTGGTTCAAATCCCCAATTACAATGGACTTCATAATGAGATTCTCCTCTCTTGTTGCTACATTAAACATATTATCTCATTTTAAGGTTCACTAAAATATGAAAGACTTTACTGAGTTTTACATGATTTGTAGCCATTGAAGATTTGGGAGGAAATGGGGGGCACTTTTTCATTTGTTTCTTTAATTTCAAGAGAACACAAACACTGCTGGTGAAAGCTGGTTCTTTTTGTCTCTGAGCAGTAAGCCTAGGATTAACTGAGCCATGCCTAGGAAATAAGAGAAGACACTGGCCTAAGAATATCACTTTGAAAGTAGTTGAGTTCTATTTTGAGATGGAGACGATGTGCAAAATAGGTTTCTCCTTCTATTTGAAGAAAATAGAAATTTGGTATTTTAGAGCTTCTTGATGTGTGTGTATGGCTTTTTTATAGGTCTGTTTCCTTTTTTTTAATCATATAAAGCAGTCTGTATAAATCTCACCATTCTTATTTCCTGTGTTTTGTATCTTGACACATTGTTTTGAGGAAAATCCCTATGAATTTTATCTTTGTTCTTCAATTATGGTTGAACAATTACGTTTGAGTTTAATTGAGTTTAACCACCCAGAAGCACAGAATATTTCAACATTCATCCATGCACTAGTTGAACTCATAGTTAAGAAGACAAATACAGGAGTTCCTGTCGTTGCTCAGTGGTTAGCAAATCCGACTAGGAACCATGAGGTTGCAGGTTCGATTGCTGGCCTTGCTCAGTGGGTTAAGGATCCGGCATTGCTGTAAGCTGTGGTGTAGGTCGCAGCCGCTGCTCGGATACCACATTGCTGTGGCTCTGGCATAGGCCGGTGGCTACAGCTCCAATTCAACCCCTAGCCTGGGAACCTCCATATGCCACAGGAGGGGACCTAGAAAAGGCAAAAAGACAAAAAAAAAAAAAAAAAATACGACGAAAAATATAGACACCCACTCATCTGCCTGGTGTGTAGGGATAAAACCCCAAACTATAATCCTCACACAGCTGATTTTTGTATTAATACACAGCGTTTCCCCTCCAGAAATTCAGTACCTCTTTGCATCATCCTTCTGAGTAAGTTTGATTCTGCTTATTTGGCGGCATCTATGATTAAGTAAGTAGATAACACTGAGTATTGAAATAAAGGAACAATTTCTGACGTTTTAGGAGTACTATATACAACAGCTGTTTCCTTTCAGGTGATGATTTTCATACTTGTGTTGTGTTCTTTCTACAGAACAAAGACTAAATAATGACATAATCTTCAGCTGACTGACTGAAAATGTGACTGGACGCACTCCTTTGGACAGTTGACGGCTTTTTTTTTTTTTTTTTTTTTTCTTTTTCTTTTTTTTCTTTTCATATACCTGATAGTCTCTGCACAACATTGTTTTATCTGGGGAGCAGGGATTGTTGACATGTGTTTTTAAACCACATGTTAATGCTAAAACTAATATAGTAGTTGTTTCTTAGAGCAATATGTTGTTATGTGTGGCAGAAATAAAGTTTTCTTTGCTTAACTAAATCATGCCTTATTTATGTGAAAGGTGAGAATGAAAAAACTTAATAGATAGTGTTTAGAATTTGACTAAATGACATATTTCATTGATTCTGAGATGCACCTTTTTTTCACATTTTTACACTTCTGAAATTGAAAGTATTTTGATAGCAATTTTGTGCTGTAGTGTAATGGACACCTTTTTTTCCTTAGTGGAAACAAAAGTGCTTCTTTCAATCAGCTGCATCTTAGATTCAATAAAATATGGTAATTGCTACACAATCTACACATCTAAAGTGGGAGCCAAAAGACGTATCATTAGAAATATTTTTATACTTTTTAAAGTAATTATACCAAAATTTTTTGTTAATTTTGTAAAGATCTTTCAAGGTTTTAAAGCAGTAGTGATAAAAAAAAGTAAGTTATTGTTTATAGTTAAGTTTAAATAAATATCAGTGGCTTTGGTGGGTGGACATTTTCCCTTTATAATTATAAAACATAATGGCCACTCCAAAAATAGGACATGTAAGCAGTTTTCATGTCTATGAACAGACTATATAATAGGAAGAATAGTCATTTTTAAAATGATTAAAAATTAGGTATCTACTTGGCTTGTATTTTGAAAATCCAAGAAAAATTTTTTATCACTCTTGAGGTGAGTGGTAAGTATCAAAAAAGATATATCTAAGTTCAGAATTTGGCACCTTAAGAAAAAGACATTATAAATGGTATATGCAGTTGTTAAAATATCAATTACCTCCTCATTATGCCTCTCACATCCCAAGTTAAATTAAAAATAGTGAAAAGATTAAATTCCCTAAGCATAATAGCACATTTCATACTTGGATATCTTTCTGTTGAAAAATTAAAATCCTTTTTTTGAATCAGTAATTTAAATAAATTAAGATAAGAAAATTTCCCATCTTTATCTTCCCAGGCGAAACTTCCTGAGTGAGAATTGAACCAAGTTTCTTTCTGTGAGCCAAAGGGCGTATTTTAAAAAGAAGGCAAATGGTGTCTTTAGAAATGAAAAACCTAAGTGAGGAGAGTTTGAGGATTAATTACCAACAGATAGATTTATTCATCCCAAACTCATTTACCGCACACATAGTTCCATTTTCACAGATTGGAACTAAATTTTCCCTTGTAGGTTATCTGGCTCTACCATTCAAGTAATTCTTAAATCCCCCCCCCCAAATATTCCTGCCAGATAGTTAATCTAAATAGTGTAAAAATAGAAAACTCTCTACAGTCTGAGTCCATTGCATCTTTGGTTAATCCTAGTAATTGACAAAATGATTCCTAGCTATTTTTGATTATTAGATTTTAAGTTTTTCACTGGACCCTGTGGAAGAAATTGACTTTCACATGGTAGCTCTCACTCCTGCCCTCCAAATTTTCTGTGCAGATTGAATAATCCCAAATTTTTTATTCTGCATTTAAAGTTAGGCAGCCAGTTCCAACAAACAGTCATGGTTTTTCAGTAGGGTACTTCAGCTATGTTTATTTCCTTGAACTGTATTTTTTTTTTTTTTTTTTTTTTTTTTTTGCTTTTTAGGGCTACACCCTTGGCATATGGAGGTTCCCAGGCTAGGGATTGAATCGGAGCTACAGATGCCCACTTACACCACAGCCACAACAACTCGGGATCCCAGCTGCATCTGCAGCCTATCACAGCTCATGGCAACACTGCAGTTAACCCACTGAGTGAGGACAGGGATGGAACTCACATCCTCGTGGATCCTAGTGGGGTTCATTAACTGCCAAGCCACAAAGGGAACTCCTCCTTGAACCTTTTGTATGCATTCTTTTAAAAAAAGAAATGTATAATAGCTCTCTGCCTGTAAAAAAAAACACTTTGCCTTTGTAATGCAACCTTCTCTTGTGTTTTCTCTCAGTAGCCTGGCTCAGCGAATAATGCTTTGGCTTCAGCACATTTAATCTTTTTGTTTTGTCTTATTTTTGTGTGTGGGGGTGTTGTTTGTTTTTGTGTTTTGGCCTCACCTGAGCCTTGTGGAAGTTACCAGTCCAGGGATGAACGTGTTCCCCAGCTTCAGCAACACCAGATCCTTAACCTGCTGCACCACACGGGAACTTCCCAGTGCATTTAATCTTAATCCTCTCAATCATTTAGCCTTACTTCTGCTTTTCTAACTCTTGCAGTTGATTCCTAAAATTTTAAATCCCAGAATGAGGAAATTCTAGAACCTAAGAAATAGCATTTAATAATCTAGTGCCTATGTCTTCACCTAAATGTTTACTTCTCAAGTGCACTTTTGGTGTAAGAACAGAATATATAGATAGATTGATACTGTTGCATATGTAAATTACTAAAATTGCCGAAACAGTGGGATTTTTATTAGGTATGTATTTTTCTTATTAAAAGAAAAAAATGCTAGGCAATACAGATCAATAAACTTCTCTTTTAAATGTGTGGTTCACGTAATAATATTTAAAATAAAGCCTGATCAAACTTTCTTATAAATTCATTGTCAGGTATTTTACGGTAGATCATAGATGCTGAGAATAGCTATCATATTTGCAGCTTCTAGAGCATCCCAAACTATGTTCCTTGAAATACTATTGTCCTGAGAGAAGTCAGTAAGTATTCCTAGGAAAGAAATTTTCATAGTCAAATACATTTAGGAAATGTTCAGTTATTAGTTCACAGGCTTTTAGACCATGAAACTTCCAGGGCCTTTAATATGCTAACATACACCATCCCTGTACGTCCAAAAGAGGACCGTGGTCTCCACTGTGAAATAATATGTTTTTAGAAGCATGCTACTAACAGGGCACTAGTATTATAAGGAGGAAATTTTAGGAAAGATTCTTTTGAATTATGTGCTGTCTTTTTTTTAATATATGGTATAGTGTGGTTTTATTTACAAGTTTACTTTTTAAACTTTTTTTATCCTACCCTTGATAAAACGTTAATGCAAAATACTGAGAAAATTATTACTCTAAATTTTTAGGCTTCTCTGAATTTTGTTCTCAACTTCCACAGTGTTAATGAACTGCCAGAAAATAGAAATTAGAGACTTTACCACTAGGTGGTGATAAGCATTGCTACTCAAAAACAAAGTGGAGCATTCCAGTGTTACCTAAGGCACTGAGCCTGAAATGATAGAATCTGTATTGCCTAAAGCAGTGATTCTTAAGCTTTAGTGTTTACAAGAGTCCCCTCAGGTGTTTATTCAAAATGCAGCTACACTGATTCTGTAGGTTTGGGGTGGGTTTTTCAGCAAGCTCTCTAAGTGATTTTTTTTTTTTTTTTTTTTTTTTTTTGTATTTTAGGGCTCCACGTGTGGCATATGGAAGTTCCCAGGGAAGTGGTCCAATTGGAGCTGCAGCTGCTGGCCACAGTAATGCAGGATCTGAACTGCGTCTACAACCTACACCACAGCTCTCTGCAATACTTAAGCTACCGAGCAAGGCCAGGAATTTAACCCACATCCTCATGGGTTCAGGTTCATTACCACTGAGCCACAACGGGAACCTCCGCTATCTAAATGATTCTGAAATGGTAGTCACTGGCGTTGACTTGGTGTATACTGGCCTGAAGAAATTCCATATGTTGGACCTTAGGTTTGGACTGTTGTAAAAGTAAGACATTGAGAAATTTCCACGTTTTTTTACCTTGAGCATTTTTAGAATTAAGCATCTGCTTTCCTTCAATTTAACATCAGTAAATATAAATTACAATAAGAAATTGAAAAACACAGGCAGTCTCACAAGTAGCAAATGTCAGGCCAGCTTTTTCATGTTTGCAGTTATTTTTTGTTGTCTATAAAGGAGGGTAATTATTTGCTTTATGCCATTCAGAGCTTTTACTTAATTTTATCTTTTACTTACACTTATTTAGAAGTGAATTATGTTAATAAGTTATCAGATTTTTTGTTCTAAAGAAGTACATAGGTATATGTCATTCTTTTTAAATGACAAAGGAACAGGAAGATGATATAATAATTATCATCAGAGTCTAAAACTTTGAAGTAGAATAATCACAAAGGTACAGAAATTGTGTACCACTGAATGTTCTTGAAGTTCTAAAGTGAATCCTCATAAAATGAATGTGCTTTTGGTGTACCCCAAAAATCTGTTGATTTGTAAGTACAGTTTTAATATCTGAATTCTAATAAATGGATTGCATTATTTCCTTTTCTAGAAACAGGAATCAAGAACCATGGATCCTGGGAACTAAAGGTATAGTATTGCTAGAGAGTCAGATAGGAATATTTAGTTAAAATATGAAATTGCAATTTATTCATTACAATGACCATGCTTTGACTTATATGATTAGAAAAGACTTGTCCTCAGGAGAATATGCAGGCTCTCCTATACTTTGAGGAAGTCACCAGTCCCTGTGAAAATACATTGGAGTTGTTATCACAGGAAAAGAGAGTCCTATGACTGTGGTAGGTGAATTGTAACCAATATCTAGATGCCAAGGTCCATGTGAGCTAGCTCACTTGTAGGTTGACCAAGACTGCAATGACTGTGGCATCCTAGAGACGGCATTCTGACCAAACTGCTGCAAGAGGTAGAGGGAGGAACACCTCAGGAGACTGTTTAGGAAAGTTATTTGTGTTTGAGATATAGAAATCAGGAACTCTGTGAAAAGGCAAGTAATGTTTTTCACACAAATTAGGAAAACTATTAAGCACAGTAGGATAACCAAAAGTACTTACTCACAGATACTCCTGGGCATCTGCACCTGAATTTTCCTGCCTCTTTCCATTTCTGATTTTGTAGCTAAATGATATTACTATTGATTTTCTTGCTCATATATTATCATTTTCCAGTGCTAGTAATACATAGGTCACAACATTCATTAGCACAGAGTTCTTAGGGATTTTGTTTCTTTTTGTGGGTTTTTTTTTTTTTAATGCTAAAAGAAGAGAGTGAAAGTCATCTAAAGTTATCTACTAATTTACTGGAATATCTGATATATAAAAATACATTTTTTTCCTTTCATCATTGGCAGAATCTGTCTCTTGTACTGATTTGGGGCCCTTAAAGTTAGTTTTGGCATGCTTTATTATTGATCCATTAGTACAGAAAAACTTTCTTCCTCTTCCCCGTTAGTAACTTAGTATCTTAAGTACATTAGTAAGTTAAGAAACTGAAGTGCCAATAAAACATTTGGGGGAATGTGGAGGAGATCACAGTTTGTTGCTTTAGGAAGAACTATAGTAGTTGGTGAGAGCACTGATGCTGGCTGACCTGCTTTGGCAATGTCAGAATTGGACCAGCAGTAGCAAAGAGAAAGCATATACTTGGAGAGAGAGCACCTATCTTTACGTTATCATCATAGACTCCTACGGGAGTTCATTTCCCATTGGTACCACCTTGTCTTAATCCCTTTACCAGAACCTCCTAACAGGGCTCATTTTCCTACCACTTTTTTAACTCAAGATCTGAAAATCACAGGCACTACAATGTAGTGCCATCTTTCACCCAGCCCAGTCTTATTTCACTGCAATAACTCAAAGATAAGTATTTAACAAAAAAGAATGGAAGTAGATCTCTTTATATCATCCTGCAAGATTAGCAGCGTGCCTGAAATACCTAGCTTCTATTTAATAGCTTTCAGTTACTTGCAATATAGAAATGTATCTTGTCTTCTAGATCTTGTTTATATTACTAGTTTTCAGTTCACCCCAGAGCATATCTTATATATGTGGTATCAACATCACCTTTTTGGATCTGTTTTCTCATCTAAAAAGTGTAAGAGGAATTCCTGCAGTGGTGCAACAAGATCGACAGTGTCTCTGCAGTGGCAGGGACACAAGTTCGATCCCTGGCCCAGGAACTTCATATGCCTCAGGGCAGCCAGAAAAAAGAAAAAAGATAAGGGCTGCGTAAACATAAACACTTGCAACCCTCTTCTTCCAACTTTCTGCAAAAATATTTAAGAAAAAAAAATAGGGGAGTTCCTGTCATTGCTCAGTAGTTAACGAATCCAACTAGGAACCGTGAGATTGCGGGTTCAATCCCTGGCCTCGCTCAGTGGGTTAAGGATCCAGCGTTGCCACGAGCTGTGGTGTAGGTCGCAGACTCGGCTCGGATCCCACATTCCTGTGGCTGTGGTGTAGGCCGTCCGCTACAGCTCCGATTAGACCCCTAGCCTGGGAACCTCCATATGCCATGGGTGCGGCCCTCAAGAGACCAAAAAAAAAAAAGAAAGAAAGAAAGAAAAAATATTGGTATCATTCATAGAAACTTAGATAAGAATAGTAGAAACAAGAAGAAATTTTTACTAAATAAAGCAGTAAGGTGTGGATTTTTTTTTTTGAATGACTGATTCAGATACCACATTGAAACAACTTGTTATGTAAAGCAAGATGAGACCTTAGCTTCCTCCCTTCTAACACTCCTTATTAACCCATGTATAAGAAGGCTGTACTAATAATTTGAGACTGCTATTGAGAGTCCTAGCAGAAAAGACTTTCATTCTGCATTTTTATTTTTTTTCTTTTATTTTTCTTTTTTGTTTTCGGTCCTTTTAGGGCCACACCTGCAACATATGGAGTTTCCCAGGCTAGGGGTTGAATTGGAGTTACAGCTGCCAGCCTACACCACAGCCTCAGCAACGCTGGGTCCGAACTGCGTCTGTGACCTACACCATTGCTCATGGTAACACCAGATCCTTAACCCACTGAGCAAGGCCAGGGATCAAACCCGCATCCTCATAGATACTAGTCAGGTTCATTACCACTGAGCCACAACAAGAACTCCCTCATCTGCATTTCTTAACCAGTGGCACTGAGGCAACACTGTCTTGAAGCTTTTCCTTAACCAAGGGAGAACAACAGCTGTCTTTTAGGAGGTGTCCATAAAAGAAATTCCACCTCTGACCAATAGAGAAATGCTGAATGATAAAGGCAGCATAAGCAGCCCAGAAATATTTTAGTTTCTGCTCATTGACAGATTTATAATACTTACAGCAGGGTTTTTTTTGGGGGGGGGGGCTTGTTGTTGTTGTTTTTTAGTATTGTATCTAGCATCTGTCCTAAGAACTTTAGCGTTATTGCAAGAAAATCCCTTACCCTCCTCTACCATAAACCCAGATCTGATGGACACCCTTGGGTTTCCTGGAGGAATGAAATGGGTCTAACATTTCTGACCATGTGGTAGATATTACATCATCCCTTGAGAGGACTGTAAAAGAGCTGGAAACAATCCTCAGAGTCTGCCACTTCTACAGTTGGCCTAGCTAAAGCTCTCCTCATTGAGAAATGAGTAAATACGAAAAAGCACTTCACAAAAGAAGGTCAAGAAGGAATTGCAGTTTCTTCTTCTTTTTTTTTTTTTTTTTTTTTTTTTTTTGTCATTTTAGAGCCGCATGCATGGCATATGGAGGTTCCCAGGCTAGGGTCTAATTGGAACTACAGCTGTCAGCCTACACCAGAGCCACAGCAATGCCAGATCTAAGCCATATCTGCGACCTACACCACAGCTCACGGCAACGCTGGATCCCTAACCCACTGAGTGAGGCCAGAGATCAAACCGCAACCTCATGGTTCCTAGTCGGATTCATTTCTGTGGCTCCAGGACAGGAACTCCCTCCTTACCTTTTATAAAGAAACATTGAAACATTCTCTTTTTTACTTTGACAGTTAATGTAAGTTGAAGAATCTTTTTTAAAATCTAGTAAATGTTTAGTAATATTAGTCATCAAGGAGACGAACATTAAAACTATAGTAAGATATCCATACACTGGTAAGAACAGCAAAAATTAAGATACTCACAATACCATATGCCACATGTTGGTGAGAGTGTGGGGCAACAGGATCTCTCGTAAACTGCTGGTAGGAGTGTAAATTGGCTCAATCACTTTGGATATATTTGACAAATATCTGCCACATCAAAACATATATCTGCCCTCAACTCAGCAATTCTACTTCTAAGCATATATTCAGTAGAAATAAGAAAATATGCATACCAAAAAAAAAAAAGGCATTATTGGTAATAGCCCCAAAGTGTTTACAACACCACTGTCTGTCAATAGAATGGACACAATGAGATACTCTAGAGCAAAGAAATGAGCTAATTCTTGCCACATCTTGCAATTTGAATGAATCTTATAAACATGTTGGCAAACCAGCCAACAAAAGAAAATGCTGTATGAATCCTACTTATGAAAGGGTTCAAAAACAAAACATACCTACCTTTAGGTAGAATTGAGTGGGAGGGGTCACAAAGGGACAAAGGGGACTTATGGTATATTGGTAATCTTGTCATCTTGCCCAGCATGGTGATAACTTTGTGATAACTTTTCGAGTTGTGCTTTTTATGCATTTTTTTATATTTGTCTTGTACTTCATTTAAAATTTTGGTTTCTGGAGTTCCCGTTGTGCTGCAGTGGTTAACAAATCCGACTAGGAACCATGAGGTTGCGGGTTCGATCCCTGGCCTTGCTCAGTGGGTTAAGGATCCGGCTTTGCTGTGGCTGTGGTATAGGCTGTTGGCTACAACTCCGATTAGACCCCTAGTCTGGGAACCTCCATATGCCCCGGGAGTGGCCGTAGAAATGGCAAAAAGACAAAATAAAATAAAGTAAAGTTTTGGTTTCTTAATACAGTAAGCAATATCAGCATGGGGCAAATGGAATGGATACTTCGACAGAGTGAGACAAGAGTAGTATTCAGGGACGTTAAGAAGGAAGGGCTTTCTTCTTCCAGTGCATTTAAAGCAAGAAATACTGGAAAATATCTGCTTCAGCTCCTGCTTTGGTGCCACAGGGAATTATGATGACAAGGACATGAAAAGAGTAAGAGCAGGCAAAGAAAAGGAGAAGCTAAAGCAGTAGTTGTGTCAGAAATAGTAAATAGTCACAGAATTTAAATCTAACCCATAGTGAAGAATGATGAATATCAAACTGCTTTCAGAACACTGTGGGTTCTCATGAGCCAACGAAGGGAAAGTAAGGGGGTTCCCCCAACTTGTTCATCAGCCACATCAGAGCTGCCTTCATTGTTATATACTGTGCTTAATACACTTTCCTTTAAGGGATTCTGCAACTTAAATAAGTTATAATAAACCAAAAGCACCCTCAGGTGAATATAGTGAGAGAAAAGTTAGAAATTTAAAAGGCTGATTAACGAGATTTATCCTTTGAGTAATAGATGCTCCTAGAGAAGACAACAGAACAAAATAAACAATGAATAGTTTTAACAGAAGAAACCTTGATCTTCAAAAAGGTCGAGTCTGAAGATCCTCCTCTGCACATTAGATGCCAGCTGGAATGGAGCAGTGTCTACAGAGTTGTGTAGTTCAGGATTTCTCTACTCAGCCAGATGTGAAGGTAATAGAAAAGGATTCTGTAATGTGCAACATAATATACTCATTTGCCCTTTATAGAAAAAAATTACTTGAATATAATCAGCACACTACGAGCTTGAATCAAAATTCAGAATAAAAGTATGAGGAAAGAAAGACCAATCGGTGAGTATTGAAATCAGTGTCATCTATTAGAGTATTGCAGATAATTATTGTCAATGTAATATTTAAAGCAAGAGGTTTATTAAATTATCTTAAAATCTTTAAGTGGGGTTTATTACCTCAGATTAAGTTAATGAAGGCCAAGAAGGGATGGCAGTTTCTTTTTGGGCGTGGTAGGGGGTGAAATGAAAGAGTAAAATTCTTTTGTAAAGAAAAACTAAAACTTAATCTATTTTCTACTTATTAAATGTAAGTTTAAGAATCTTGTGAAATCTATCAATGTGGCTAATAATAAAATTAATCACAGAATGTCTCCTGTTCTAATCCTTGAAAAAAACAAAAATGAAATTATAGATATGATGAAAGTCCAGAGAAAACATTAAAGCACTTAAGATCAAAACTATTTAGTTTAAGTTCTAAAAACAAAATGAATAATTTGCTTCTTTCAAGAAACTCACCTTTAAATCAAATTCTGTCATTCACACCTAACACACAAAGTATCTCAGAGTACAGTTTAAGGGAGAAAGTATAAGACTAAATAATAGGAGTTCCCATCGTGGCTCAGTGGTTAATGAATCCGACTAGGAACCAGGAGGTTGTGGGTTCGATCCCCGGCCTTGCTCAGTGGGTTAAGGATCTGGCGTTGCCCTGAGCTGTGGTGTAGGTTGCCGACTCGGCTTAGATCCCAAGTTGCTATGGCTGTGGTGTAAGCCGGCTGCTACAGTTCTGATTCGACCCCTTGCATGGGAACCTCCATATGCCACGGGAAGCAGCCCTAGAAAAAGGCAAAAAGACAAAAAAAAAAAAAAAAAGACTAAATAATAGCATAATCACTAATAAAATCATGGTCTGTAGTGAAGACAACAAACTTTAATGTTTACATGCAGGATGTTATTAAAATATATAAGTACAAAGGCCTTTAAAATGGTGTAGAGATAGTAGTCAAGACCTTGGTTCCATGTTCTGTGAACTATCAAAACATGAATCAAATAGAAGGGAGAGATTACCCTTAAAAAGTAAGGGGGGAGCAAAGTTATAATATATATGGGAAAGGGAATTAACTTTTTCTTAAGTGGACTAGTTTACAAATTGATCATATAGTAATATGGAAAGACAAAGGCAGCATAGGGGACCCAGAAGGATAACTTCTGTATATTAGCTGATTTAGAATGTTTACAGCAGGATTAAAAAGCTAACAGGAAAAAATTCTCAAACTTATTCTTTTCAGCCTCTTTGTCTTAAAGATAAATTACAAGGAAATCATTTACCCTTTTCTACCCTAAGCCTTTGGTAATCCTTTGGGCTTCCTTGGATTTCCTGGAGGAATGAAATGGGTCAACGTTTGGTGCCCACCTACTGGACATTCTGTCAGCATCTGAGTGGAGTGTAAAAGAGATGAAGGTAATCCTTGGAGCCTGGTAATTCCCCTGAAGTGCATTTTAAAGGGCAGAAATGTTACAGGTCCTATTCTTTGGCCATAAGGTTATAAAACCAGGAAATAATAAAAGCATATCACCTGGAAAATAATTTTAAAACCCTCTTCTGGAGTTCCCGTCGTGGCGCAGTGGTTAACGAATCCGACTAAGAACCATGAGGTTGCAGGTTTGATCCCTGCCCTTGCTCAGTGGGTTAAGGATCCGGTGTTGCCATGAGCTGTGGTGTAGGTCGCAGACGCGGCTCGGATCCCAAGTTTCTGTGGCTCTGGCATAGACCAGTGGCTACAGCTCCGTTTAGACTCCTAGCCTGGGAATCTCCATATGCCACTGGCGCAGCCCAAGAAATGGCAAAAAGACAAAAAACAAAAACAAAAACAAAAACCTTTTCTACACTTACCTGGCAGGGGAGACACCATGATCATGAGGTGGTTTTCCCAGGGTGAGACTTATCCATTGCACTTGGGATGTGCTGACCCCTGCAATTTCTCCAAACATGAGAAGCGCAATTGCATTATATGTGGTAGTGGGGGACAGTGTTCGTGCTCTCCTCTTAGGTGGGGGAGCTCTTCTAAACAGCTATTTTATCAAGAAAAATGCAATAAAATATAGTGAAGACAAAATGACAAAAAGAAAAAAAGGTAGAGGATGGTGCTTTTAAAGCAATGCCGAAAGACAAATTGATAGCCATCGCAGTGAGAGAATGAATGAATTAAACATGCAGCACTAAAAACAAAAGTAGCAAAGGATTAACACTCCCCTGACAGCAAAACATAAAGGCAATTTAATATCAAAGCTATATATAGAGTCCTAGTTCACCTAGAAATATGTATGCAAACCTAAAAATTTTATGAGGTACAAATAGTATGTCCAAAGAACAATTCACCATTGCCAAGCAGGGTTTATCCTTTGATGAAAAAGTAGTTCACATTAAGAAAAATCTCAACTATAATACCTGTCTTAATAATGAAATCTGATTAATCAGTTAGCTTCTTGTCCATTCTTATGATCATACAAATCCCATAGACTTTTTAGAATATGGGTGGTTTACTTGAAACAGTCAGTGTCTGGAGTGGTGGAATTAGCCTGATTTATTTAAATGAATTATTGCCTCACCCTCACCCCTAACTAATTGACTACTATATAATGAGAAAGCGCAGAATGGATATTGATGAAGCAATCAAAATGTCTAAAACTGCTTCTTGGAAAAAATAGCTAAATGTATTGAGCCCTTACTATTTGCCAGGCTAATTGCTTTGCACACATCTCAGAATCTATGAAGCAGGTTCTATTGCTCCTGTTTTACAGAAAGAAAGCTGAAGTACACTCAGAGAGGTGAAGTAGGTGTTCCCTGGTGGTTCAGCAGGTTAAGGATCTGGCGTTGTCACTGCTGTGCCATAGGTTCTATCCCTGGTCTGGGAACTTCCACATGCTGCAGGTGCAGCCAAGAGGGAAGAAAAAAATGATCACAGCCAGCAAATGGGGCAGCTGGTTGCAAATACAGGCAGTCTTAACCAAAACCCACGTTCTTAAACTCTACACTAAATGTCAATGGCTATAACAAAGAATTCAGAAACTACCACACACAAATTGAATATAATGCAGCAACAACAACTTCCAAAACTATGGGACAACATGGGAATAAGGGAATAATGTTTGCTATTTAATGAAAGCAAGCAGGATATAAAATTTTTATATATTGTGGTGTATAATTTTTTGAGAATGAGTTTGAAAAGAACCCAACGTGAACATGTTTGCTCTTCACTATTGTCCTTTTTCTTTTTTTTTTTTTTTTAGTGAACATGTATACTTTTTTAAACCTAAAAAGTATACTGTATCCCCATAAGATATAAGCTTTTTGTAAGCAAAACCTGTTTCTTTTTATAACCTCGAACCCAGTTATCCTCTGTACACATAATGGGCACAAAATTTTTTTCTGCTTAATTACAACATAATGGATTCCTATGTACATCTACCACAGAGATTCTATAAAGAAGTCCATATTCTCTCTATATATCCTAATAAATTGTTTGGATGCCTCTACATACTGAGACCCTCCCTTACTAGGCTCATTTTTAAGGGTTCTGCTAATTTTAATTTCAATTTTATGTTTTTGTTGTTTTTTACAATCCTATTAGCAACTAAATCATAATCTATATACAAATCTTGGTGGCATTTAAAAATAATAGTTAACATTTATTGAACTTTTTGTCACTACTGTTCTAAGCACTATAAACATTTTCCCATTTAACCTCTATAACAGGTCTATAAAATTAATACTGTGAGGAATAGCCAGGTTAATTGCCTTCTTCCAGGACTCAGTGAGTAAATAATGGAGCTGGGATTCACACTCAGAAAGTATGACTCTATTGTTTCATTTAAGTTTACACACCGTTTAATTCAACCACATTTCTTTGCGTACGAATGAAGTATAAAACCCTTGTTTTATAAGCAGAGCATGTAAAAGAGAATTTCATTCCATTGTATAAGGCCTTGAGAGAGTGGGGTGCAAAATAAAAGAAAAACCTAAGTTGAGAAATGAAGAAAGCAAGAAAGGATTAAGATAGCAGGATGAAAAGGATGACTCAGTGGTTTGGGGGTCAATGCATTGGTCCCTTTTTCAACTTGGTTGTACATGTTTATCTAACAGATGTATTAAGCACTATGTACTGATTGCCAGGGAACACAATAGTGAGGACAAGAAAAAACTTCCCTGCCTTTATATAGCTTAGTTTAATTATGAGGTAGTTTTAAGAAATGATGTGGTGTGGGGTCCCCTGCCACTTGGGTGAGACAGGCTTGTTCCTCCCAAACCTTTCACTTTCAAAGGATTCGCCAGATCAAAGGAATTTGCCTTTTTCAAACTCCCTGAATTTGTCCATACCTAATTATCTTTTTTAGTTTGTTTTACAGAGTCTTGGTGAGGGGGGGGGGGTTGTTGTTTTGGAGGTTAAAATTATAATGTAGTACACAGGTAATAAATATAAGATTCAATAAATTTTGACAAGTGCATACATTCTTATTACCCAATGTTAGAGACTGTTTCCATGCGTCCCTTGCAAGTCTCCATTTCTTGCAAGCAGAGGCACTGTCTCTTCAGGTATGTTTATCTATATGTGGACAATCTTGGAATATAATGTCTTCTTCTGGAACAAAAATACAGTGTCTCCTTCTGGAGCAGGCTCGTTTACTGTCCAGTATAATAAAAATAATGTCTCTTTCAAGACAAATGGCAGGCAGACTTACTGCCCTTTATAAAAGATTTAGTTTCCCTAAGCTTGGGGTTCCTCAGTTTGCTACAAACTTAACTACATGTGCAGCATCCATCTGGGCCCCTCGGCGTCACCCCTCACAAGGCTTAGGAGGCAAAAGGAACCAATGCAGACTTGGAGTTCAAACTGCTTATTGTGCTGTGCATGATGAAGTCCTTTGCTTCTAACTCAAGATTTTTTTCTGCCAGCATCCATAAGACTGTCAGGTTAATTTATTATCTTCAAGCAGGGTAAAGTCTCAGACCCTTCAGAGTGCTTGACAACCACACCCCTTTAAGATACACATCATTTCCATTGGAACAGCCCCCTTCCAGTCAATCTCCTAAGAGATAATCCTCTTTCTAATTGTTATCACAATAGATAGTTTTGCCTTTCCTGGAATATCACCTACATATCATCAAAATAAATCTGCTTTTATGTTTATTTGCTTCACTCATCATTAAGTCCATGAGATTCATCCATGCTTTTGTGTATGTCAGTAATTCATTCTTTTTTCATGACCAAATACCTTTCATTATGAGACTAACTCTTAATTTATTTATCTATTCTCCTGTTGGTGGATATTTGAGTTGTTTTCAGTTTGGAGAATAAAGCTGCTATAAACATTTACTTATCTAGTTTTATTGTATACAGGACACAGACTAAATAATTTGTAGTCTGGATTCTATTATCTTCTTCTGAAGAGTGTTTTTGTTATAAAAGTCGATTTGTCTAGACTCAAATTTCCTGCTGTCTCTTTTGCAGTGGGCCCCAACTGAAATTTCTGTTATAGCTTTCTACCTTCCAGCTGTTGTTTTCCACTGGGCGCCTTATGATCTCCCCTGCACAAGCATAGCCAAAGGAGTCAGCCAAAAATTTAGATGAGGTTTATCATAGATTTTGAAACTCTCTATTTTGTGGCTGTTTCCCTTCTTGGGTATTCTCCCTCACCTCAGAGTTGCTTGGGCATCCTTCAGCTCTGTCCATTGATGCTCAAGCCAGTAAGACCTTTCTGAGTACTAGCATACTTGCACTCAAAAGGACATAGAGAGTACCTCAGGGAAAAAGCTTTATATGCAAATCCTACCTAGTGTGATTTCCTCCTTTCAAAATGTTTACTCCCGTTAGTTTCTGCCTGCCTTTGGTCATTCTCTAGTGCCTTCGAATCTTTTTTTTTAAATATTGCTCTGAGTTTATAATTATTACAGGAGACTTAGTCTAATAGAGCCTTCCCTTAGCATTTCCAGAAGCAGAACTCTGCCTAGTTTATCTCTTTATTTCAAACTTTCTGAGTCATTTTACTTTGGATGTGTCACATAAGCAACATGTAGAGTGATTTTATTTTTTTAGGGAATCTGATTCTGTTTGCTATCCATTATTGTCAGTTTAATCCATTTATATCTATTGTGAGTGATAGCATTTGGATTTAATTTTTACTGTTTTGTGTTCTGTTTACCATTATTCCATAAGCTTCTTCTCTAGTTCTGGTCTTTGGCCAGATTGAGAATATTTTATTTCCCCACCCCTTTATGTTGTCCTTATTTGGAAGTTATATTTCTCTTCCTTAGTGGCCACCATTAAATTTTCTACATACACATCTACAAAATTTTTATCAAAGTTTAAAGTTAGTAAATACTTCCATCTTCCTTCCGAACAAGAAAGAACATTAGTTCATTTCGTTTACTCATTAACAGATTTTTATTTTCACTTTTATCGTCTAAAAACTTAGCGTCAGAGTTCCCATTGTGGCTCAGAGGTAACGAACCCAACTAGCATCTATGAGGATACAGGTTTGATCCCTGGCCCTGCTCAGTGGGTTAAGGATCCACTGTTGCCATGAGCTGCAGTATAGGTCTCAGATGAGGCTCGGATCTGGCATTGCTGTGGCTCTGATTCCAATTAGACCCCTAACTTGGGAACTTCCATATGCCATGGGAATGGTCCTAAAAGGAAAAAAAAAAGTAAACAAATAATAAATAAAAACTTAACATCACCTTTTTTATCAATGTTTTAATAATCAGTATTCAAATATGCCAACATATTTTCTGCTCACCATTTTTCTTAGTAATAACTTTATTAAGCTGTAATTCACATTCCATAAAGTCACCATTGTTTCTTACATCTACCTTCTTTCCCTTGGATTCACTTTGCTTTCACTCTGTGGATGGTATCTAGATATGAATTTGTATTTATCCTGTGTAGGACAGAGTGTACCTTTAAGGGTTATTCTTCAATTTTGGAAATTAAATCTCTTCAGATACTGCTTCTTTATAATTCCTCTACTACCTTCTTTTGGATAGTTTTTCCTTCCATCATAGAGGATCTCTTAATCTGTCCTCTGAGCCACTAATTTTTTCATTCTTTTAAAAAAATTTCTTTCTGTTGCATTTTGGAGTAATTCCTCAGTATTGACTCCCAATGTAGTATTTCTCTCAGATTGTATACAGTGTAGAATGCCTATTAAGGTTTTTATTTCAATAGGTGTTTTTCTAATTATTTTACTTTTTCTACATATTATTGAAACATGCCTGATTTTGTTTCATAATGTCTTATTCTTTTAAGAAATGTATGCATTGCTTCATCTCTTTGAGGATATGAAACGTCTTTATTTCTTTCTTTAAATTGCCCTATTTCATTTTAATCTGGAGCGAATCATTGTTCTGATTATTGATTTCGTGGCACTGTTTTTTAATGGTAGGTTTTTTCGTGTGCTTTGATTTTCATATTGAGTGGGAGAGGTGGTTTTCCTCCTATATATCCCTAAGGATTTTGCACTTGGCCAACAAGCTCCCAGGTTCTTCAATGGCAAACCAGATCTTAAAATGACAGTTTGAGATTCCTCCCGTGTTCATTGGTTATTGCCAGTACAACCTCAAAATCTCAGTGGTAAACAACAATAACCATTTATTTTGCTCACAAAGCAGCTATCTAGGGGAAGCTTATGTCATGATAAAGACAAGAGCACAATAGGGCAAGACCTATTGTGCAAGCATTTCAAGCTTCTACTTTTTTCTTTTTTTGGCTGCACCTGTGGCATATGGAAGTTCCCAGGGGCCAGGGTTTGATCCCTTGCCAAAGCACAACTTGAGCCGTTGCAGTGATATCACCAGTTCCTTAACCCGCTGAGCCACAGGAGAATTCCTCAAGCCCTTGCTTATATAACATCTGCAAATATCTCAATGGCCAAAGCAAGTCCTATAGTTGAGCCCCAAATTAAGAGGCAGGTAAGTATACTCTGTCTTTTGCAGGAGGAACTTCACAGTTACAAGGCAATTTATATCTGTCTCATGGCAAAACAGATGCATCCAATCATGGTATCAGGATCAAAATCCAATATCTTATGATATATATTAGATTTGAATGTGATTCTCCTTGATTTAGAAACCTGTGAACTAAAGTCTGTGTGTGTGTGATCTTCCCCCCCAACCTCTCACTCTTATCCAACTGCATTTAACACTCCTAATCAAAAAGGGAAAGATCAGAAGGCATTAGCATTCACTTGTTCTGAAATACCATAGGGAAACTGTTGCCAGGTCCCCCTGCTCTGGGCATAGGGAATTTTGCTTGATTAGACACTAATTATTTTCCCTGGATTGGATCTCCAGTCCATTGTTCTCCATTGCTCTTGGTTTTATCATCCCAGGAGGTCTTTTGATTTCTATCATCCTTATAGGTCACTTCCAAAGACAGCATTGGAGAATATGCCCTTTCTCACTTTAAGAAGTTTTCTCAGCTATTCCCTGTCTATAAAGTGTTATTGGCCCAGAAGTCTTTTTATATTTCAGTCTCATTCCTGTTTAATCCTAGCTGGTGGTTTGTTTGCCAATACTGCTCTCTCAAAAACATGAATTTTCTATGTATTTGTTTTCAGTGAACTCTGTTTGACAAAACCATACCCACAGTTCTTTTGGATACATGCCTCTCAGACTTTATTATGAGGCTTCCAAGGGACCCTTCCCTTAAGCCTTCTAGAACCCCCTTGTCCAGCTGAGAGGATCTTCCAGGCATCTTCTCCTTTCTGATGTCTTAGTAAAGGAAGTTACAGCAATGCCCTTAATTAAATTTTCCTCCAGGCTGGAATCTAAGACTCTTAATGGCTGGAGATGAAGAGTTTATTTTCCAAATAAGCAAGTTCTGGGCTCTTTAAATCCCTCTAAATTCTTCTTGCAAGTTGGCAAGTTTTTTTCCTGAATTTATCCTTTTCTTGTAGTGCTTTGTAAAATGGAACTAAAAGTATATTGCTCATGCTTTCAATATTAGCCTGGAAATCTACTATCTTTCACATTACCACAGGCAGCAGTTTTACCAAATACAGGTTGCCATTTTTCTAGCTTCTGTAATAGTTTCCTTGCTATCCACCACCTGTTTTCCAAGCTAAATATAATACTGTATATTTTAGGTTCTTGTTACAGTAGCATCCCAGTGTTAGGTTTTCCATAATAGCTAGCTAATGCTGCATAACAAACAATCTCAAAATCTCAGTGACATGTAACAACTTTTTAAATCTCTCATGGGTCTGCAGGTTAGCTAGAGCAGCTGCACACAGCAATAACTCAAGCAGCTCAGCTCTGTGGGCAAGAAGAGCAGTTGTGCTCCACAAGCATACATGCTGGGGCCCAGGTCACAGGGTAGCAGCTACCCTGGGGAAAACTCATTTCATTGAGGGTAAGAGGGTAAGCCCCATTAGACAAGCACATTTCAAGCCCCTGTTTTCATCATTTCTATTAACATCTCCCTAGCCAAAGCAAGTCCCACAGCTGAGCCCAAAGTCAGGATGGAAAAGTGCATTGCCTTTTGTGTAAAGAACTTCAAGGTAAGAATGTTATAGGATGTGGATAGAGGGAAGGGGAAAGAATCAGGGCCAGTAATTTATTACATGCTCCATAGTCATATGTGGGATACTGGTTGCCAGGCTGTTCTGTCCTGCATCCAGAAACACGCAGCTTTTCATAAAGCTGTAGTGCCAGGCTGTAGTTAGCAGAAATTTTTTAAAGTTTCCTTGTGAGGGGGTCAGGGTAAGTGAGGATCACCAGCTTGTAGGCAGTGAACCTGTGTTTGGTCTTCATCTCATTTACGGCACATCTACTCAATGTTCTCCAGAATGATAGGGACTCTTAGTTGCTTCAACTGACTTCACCTCCAGAGGCCAGCAAGCCCATGACTCCACCTTCCACTTTCTTTACTGCATTTCTTTTCTATTCCTGGCCCACAGAAATGTTTATCTTATTGAACAAATTTGGGCCTTTTACTTTCCAAGCTATGTATTTTTTTCTTTCACAGATTATGTATCACAGCCAGGGATTTAGAGCGAGGGGATAACCTGAACCTCAGACTTAAAAATGTCATTGCCATCCAAAGTCCCAGAATCCTATAGAAAAAGTTCTCTTTTATTTTCGGTGGTGTTTCTTTAAACATAAAATCTGTCTTATCTCTTAGCACTTAAGTATGCCTAAATTAATACATTACAAAAAATAACCGGTTTCAAAAGATAGACATACTCAAATTTAGTACATCAAAAATGATCTGGCAAATTATATGAAATAAAAATTAAAAATAGTCCTCTATTTTTGCAAGTAGGTCTGATCATGAAACTGTTTTCAAATGTGTATATTAAATATTAGTGGCTTTGTCACAGTCTCTTGGGAATGGTCATCCCATTCTCTTCTTATCCAAACTTTTCTCTCTTGTTTTTTGACTTTTTAAATGTGAAAACTATTAACAAAAATTTCAAATATATAATATACACAGAGTAGTGTAATGACCTCTCTGTACCCATGACTGAGCTTTATAATTAATAATCATGGTAAATCTTGTTTTATGCATAGCAGTTTGGGAAATGGTAACCCACATATCAAATCGAGCCTACTGGCTATTTTATCTCTTCTATAAAACTCCCACTGAATAACAATGGGAATTCTTTAATATTTCTTTTTCTTCCTAACTTATTATTAAGATCTACCTATTTAACAAGCTATTTTCTTAGCTTTGAAAGAGCTGCAGACTTTTCTTCATTTTCATGAGTAGTTCATTCTCAGTAATTTTAATAACCAATACTTTGAGGTCATCTATAGATGACCTCAAAGAATAAATATTCTGAATTTAACAAAGCATGTGAGAAAGTTAATAAGCAGTAATAGCACAATCATCAGAGGGATTTCAGCAAAATTGCAATTTGAAATATATTAAAAGTCCTATAGGAAAATATAAATACAATCTCACATTTTAAAAATATAATAGCATTTGTTTTTTGCCACACTGGTTTTTCTTAAGACCAATTAATTCACTTTTATTAGTTTTAACAAGTAAGTGATTATTAGCATTTCTAAATAACATTTTATATTAAAAAAAGCCCTTTACAGTTTACATGGCAATTTTACAAGAGCTATCTTATTTAATATTTACAGCAACCTAGTGAGGTAGAGATTATTTTCATACTAAATGATCCCATTGAGACTCAAACCTATGTCATCTACTTAAAGTCCACCAACCACGCTACTAAACTAGTCTCGAATCTTACCATAGAGCAGTTTTAAACAGATTTTATCACCTTTTACAAGCCTTGGTTATATAAAGGCACTGTGCTATGCAAAGTATTATTAACTACATTACTTCCTAGGTATGCTAAAGATATATATCTGTACAGTGAAGATATTACAATAAACTCTTATGAAATCTGTACCTTTGGAGTTTAGGATTTTAAGCACAGAATGTATCTTTCATTCACATTTAAAGAGCAAGAAATAGGAGTTCCCGTCATGGCTCAGTGGTTAACAAACCCAACTAGTAACCATGAGGTTGCAGGTTTGATCCCTGGCCTCACTCAGTGAGTGGGGGATCCGGCGTTGCTGTGAGCTGTGGTGTAGCTTGCAGACACGGCTTGGATCCACAGTGTTGCTATGGCTTTGGCATAGGCCTGCAGCTATAGCTCCGATTGGACCCTAGCCTGGGAACCTCCATATGCCGCGGGTGTGGCCCTAGAAAGACAAAAAGACAAAGAAATAAAAATAAAATAAAGAGCAAGAAATAATCAATTACATAGTTTAGTAAATTGCTCTAGCATGCTTGCTTGCTATATGCTTGTGATGAGTTCAGAGCACTAATGGAGAGGTAGTCTTAAGTAGAGGCTCATGGAAAATATCTGGTTCCAAGATTAGGACAGAGGTAATACAAAGTAAATCTGGAACATCTTTTTGCTTAAAAGTAGGGAAATGCCCTTCAAAATGATGGAGGCCATGGCCAAAGGACACAGAAATCTGCTTAAAGTGAATGCCACTAAGTAAATATGGAACAGTTTGAGCATCAAAATAACTAATAATAGTAATAAGTTATAACCTTGAATGAAATATGAGTCCAAGAGTCCATACTGACATAAATAAGTTGTATGTTTGATGAGAATGAGATATTTACACATCTCAAAGTACTACCTACAAAATACTTATGGATTGAAAGGGAAAATATGGTTACATTATAATAGAGTTGCCCAGGAGACATCATATGAATCAGATGATCAAAGTGAATACCCCAGTAATGGGACAAACTGAAAATGTGGAACACCCCCGCCCCGAGTAGGAAATAATAAGAACATTTTATCACTTCTGTGAGATTCCTGCCAAAGGGGCATATCCTTGTAAGGTGACATTAGAGCTAAAATGGGAACATTCTAAAAATTATTACCTGTAATCATCAAACGTGCCAAGGTCATGAAAATCAAGGAAAGACTGAGGAACTGTTCCAGACTGAGGATCTCTAAAGAGACATGAAAATAAATGCAATACTTAATCATGGACTAGACCCTTTTGCTGTAAATAACAGTGGGACATTAGCAAAACTTGCACAGGGTCTAGGTATTAGATGATAGTAATGTGTCAGTGCTAGTTTCCTGATCTTATCTTGATTGGTTGTGTTGTGAGATAGGAGAGTATCCTCGTACATAGGAAATAAACACAAAAGGAGGGTGATGAGGCATTAAGTCAGAAACTTACTCCCAGATTTTTTTAAATAACAAAACTTCTTAGTTTTCTTTTCAGGCTTTCTGTATGTTGGACATTGATTCAAAATGAAAAGCGTTTATACAAAAATGCAAAACTAAATGCACATTAAGTTACAGGAGATTCTCACTGATACCTGTCACGTTCTTTATTACAAAGATTTCTTGCCAGGCTTTCTACATGACAAAAACTCATATCGAAGGCAATTGTTGTCTCTAAAAGCTTTAATAACATCATGTTTGTTTTCCTGTTGGGAAGAGGTGAGCAATTGAAAGACAAAACAAGAATATTCCTCTCTTTAACAAATGTTTATTGAGTGACTATACATATCAAGCTCTGTGGTAGGTGCTAGTTTCCTCTCTGTGGTGGACACCAGTGATATACTACCCAAATCTTCATTCAGGACTGAAGGTCTTACTGCCCCAGCTGCTAGGAGTGCTGTGGACAAGACAGCCATCAGCTGTCAGTCCCCTTCAGGGATTGCCTCAGCTGAGGAGAGTCCTTGCTTCAGGTCACATGCCTTTCCCAGGACTCTGTATCCAATCAATGGTCAATGTAGGGGTAGAAAATCCTGGCCCCCTTGCCCCAATTCAAGCATCTCCAAAGGGCTAAGGCTTTCACTGTGAACCCGTTATAGCTCATCTTCTCCCTCTGCCAGTCCCTTTCCCTTGCCTTGCCCTTCCTTATGTAGGTGATAATCCCTAGAATGCTCTTTATGAACGTCTGCCTGCTCACCTCCTATTTAGAGTCAACTTCTCAGTGAAGCCAACCTGTGCCATCTTCTCTCAGTGATTTCTCTCTGGAACCAAGAAGGATCATTACTATTCTTTTTTTTTTTTTTTTTTTTTTTGCCTATTAAACAGGCTATGCTTTACGATTTTATGGAATTCCCATTGTGGATCAGCAGTAATGAGTCCAACTAGTATCCATGAGGACATGGATTCACTCCCTGGCCTCATTCATGGGTTAAAGGATCCAGCATTGATGTGATCTGTAGTGTAGGCCACAGATGTGACTCAGATCCTACCTGGCTGTGGTATAGCCTGGCACTTACAGCTCCAATTCGATCCCTAGCCTGGGAATTTCCACATGCTGTGGGCGTAGCCCTAAGAGTCCAAAAAAAAAAAAAAATTGTGACTTCTTGGGCCGCTCCCGCAGCATATGGAGATTCCCAGGCTAGGGGTCCAATCAGAGCTGTAGCCACCCGCCTACACCAGAGCCACAGCAACGCGGAATCCCAGCCGCATCTGCAACCTACACCACAGCTCACGGCAACGCCGGATCCTTAACCCACTGAGCAAGGGCAGGGACCGAACCCTCAATCTCATGGTTCCTAGTCGGATTCATTAACCACTGTGCCGCGACGGGAACTCCCTTATCCACTTTCTGTTTCTTGATCAGCAAGCATGAAATAAGAAGAAAGAGAGACTAAGCTGGGAACAGGAAGAACATAGGCAGAAGCCAAAGTCTGTCTTAGGAAGGCAAGATTGCGATGTGGGGCAAGTTTGCCTCCATCTCTCTTTTCTTTGCTATTTTCCTTCCCTTTGAATCTTGGTCTCCCACTGGTCTGTGTCCAGTGTATTCCTATTGCAAGGTCCTTCCTTTCTCAAAAAAGTAGTGTTCTCACTGAGGTATTAGGACTTAATAATGTGTCATGCCCCTTAAAGAGTTTGTAGTAGGAAAAAAAAAAAAGTTTGTAGTAGAAAGAATCTGTTGTTTTTGAATGTTCAGAGAGCTTCCCACAGAATGGTGGAAGGAAAGTAACTAATCTATTGGCGCTAGTAAGATGGATGTTTTTGGTACCCTATGAAATCAGCCTCACAGGCAATCCTTTTCCCACTTACACACCAATTGAAGTTCTCTTATAATTAGTCCTTGAGGAAATATTTTGGGAAAAACTAGTATTTGGAACCACGCCTATTTTTAAAAATTCTATAAATTCTTTACTGCAAGAATCAGAAGATTAAATCTTTTTTTTTTTTTTTTTTTTGCAGACAGTGAGGTTTAACTCTTAAGGACATAAATTAGTTCCATTTTGTTTGTTAACATCTATTTTTAGCAGACTATGGGCAATACAAATCAAAATGTTTACATTAATGGAGTTCCCATCATGGCTCAGCGGAAACGAATCTGACTAGCATCCAGGAGGATGTGGGTTCGATCCCTGCCTGGCCTCTCTCAGTGGATTAAGGATTTGGCATTACCATGAGCTGTGGCATAGACCAGCAGCTACAGCTCCGATTTGACCCCTAGCCTGATAACCTCCATATGCCGCAGGTGCAGCCCTGAAAAGTACAAAAAAAAAAAAAAAAGTTTAGGTTAAGAAAATAATAATAATAATAGTTCCCGTTGTGGCACAGCAGAAACGAATCCGACTAGTAACCATGAGGTTGCTGGTTCAATCCCTGGCCTTGCTCAATGGGTTAAGGATCCAGTGCTACCATGAGCTGTGGTGTAGGTTGCAGATGAGGCTCCAATCCAGCATTGCTGTGGCTGTGGCATAGGCTGGTAGCTGTAGCTCCAAACTGAACCCTAGCCTGGGAACCTTCATCTGCTGCGGATACGGCCCTAAAAAACAGAAACAAAAAAAAAAAAGAAAAGAATAATCAGTCTCTAGGAAAATGAGATTTAAAAATTGGCTCCTTATTGGTCATTTTTCAGTCTTTCTGTTTGTGCCGTTATTTTTTTAACAAGATACAGTGGTAGCTAATGGTTCCACCATAATAACTAATATCCTATGTGTTTTTGATTGGACATGAGTTTTGTCAAATTATAGACTTCAGAAATCAGTGTTTTAGTGTAAAATACAAATTAGCTCTTTCATTTGGTTATATCCATGGTTCTACTTAAGAATTGGCGTTACTTGAATCTTTCTCATTCTGTGAGGTTTCAGATCTATTCATGTAATCTCTGATATCAGATTGATTTTTATATTCTAGGACAATACTAAAGAAGCCAACTAAAGATTGACAGAATTTTTTCTCCTCTGTTAATGATTTATGCATGTAGTGTTCTCACTAGTCTAAAGGAAAGTGTCAAAGAACTTTCACCAAAGAGTTTCCATCTACTCGTGTAAGTAGAATTAGATGTACAGTGTAAAATTAATCTGTAGTGTCTAGTTCTCATTATTCAAAGGAGTCACTTTTAAAAAGTGGATTTTCAGGAGTTCCTGTCATGGCACAGTGGTTAACGAATCCGACTAGGAACCATGAGGTTGCAGGTTCGATCCCTGGCCCTGCCTAGTGGGTTAAGGATCTGGCATTGCCGTGAGCTGTGGTGTAGGTTGCAGACGCGGCTCGGATTCTGCGTTGCTGTGGCTCTGGTGTAGGTGGGTGGCTGCAGCTCGGATTAGACCCCTAGCTTGGGAACCTCCATATGCCGCGGGTGTGGCCCTAGAAAAGACGAAAAGACCAAAAAAAAAAAAAAAAGTGGATTTTCAGGAGATTACGGGTTAGTAAAATATGTGTCTGGACTAGAATTCAGGTGAGGATTAAGAAGGAGGGATTAGAAGAAACAAGTGGTGATTATGGAAATAGAATGAAGATTATGAAAACACTGATTATTGAAATAGAGTGGAAAATAAAACAGTTGGCCTTCAGATAACTTTACAAGCTTTTCAAGTTTCTATTCACTAGGAGAGAACATGAAAGCCACTTTTTTTCTTTCTTTATTTTTTTAATTTTTTGCTTTTTAGTGCAGCACCTGCAGTATATAGAAGTTCCCAGGCTAGGGGTCAAATTGGAGCTGCAGCTACTGGCCTACGCCACAACCACAGCAACACCGGATCCGAGCCACATCTGCAACCTACACCACAGCTAACAGCAATGCCAAATCCTTGACCCACTGAGCGAGGCCAGGGATTGAACCTGCATCCTCATGGATACTAGTCAGATTTGTTTCTGCTGTGCCACAATAGGAACCCCATGAAAGTCACATTGAAATCTTAGTTTCCATTGTTAACATTGTTTTACTAGGTAATAAAATAGCTTCGTTTTCTTTTATTTCTTTCATTTATATTGTGCCTCATAAGGAGAAAACCAGAGTAAAAGAATTTTTTGGTATCTTAACTTTTGAGCATATTATGAAAACTACAAAATAAATTTTATGATTTTAGATCTTTTTTTTGCAATCCTACACCATTCATCTGGGCCTGGCTAACTTTAGAAGATCTGTAACCATTTCACCTACTACACTATGCCAAAAATCATCTATTCTCCATTAGAAAAAAAGCACATTAACATTTTATTTAATTCATGCTTTTTAGTCTTTTTCATGGACTTATGTATTCATATTTTTTACAAAAGTGATATAGCCACTCATAAAACTTTAAAAGTTATTTTAAAAACAATTTTATTAAAGTATAGTTGATTTGCAACGTTGTGTTAGTTTCAGGTGTACAGCAAAGTGAATCAGCCGTTCATATAGACATATATCCATTCTTTTTCAGATTCTTTCCATCTAGGCTATCACAGAGTACTGAATAGATTTCCCTATGCTATACAGTAGGTCCTTGTTACTTATCTATTTTATATACAGTAGTGTGTATATGCCAATTCCAACCTCCCAATCCATCCCTTCCTCTAATGTTTCCCCTTTGGCAACCATAAGTTGGGTTTCAAAATCTCTGAGTCTGTTTTTGTTTTACGCAAAAGTTCTTTTGCATCATTTTTTATTAAATTCCACTTATTAGAGATCTCATATGGTGTCTTTCTCTGTCTGACTTACTTCACTTAGTAGGATAACCTCTGGGTCTATCCATGTTGCTGTAAATGGCATTATTTTGTTCTTTTTTTTTTTTTTTTGTCTTTTTTTTTTTTTTTTTTTTTGTCTTTTTGCTATTTCTTTGGGCCGCTCCCACGGCATATGGAGGTTCCCAGGCTAGGGGTCAAATCGGAGCTGTAGCCGCTGGCCTACGCCAGAGCCACAGCAACGCGGGATCTGAGCCGCGTCTGCAACTTACACCACAGCTCACGGCAACGCCGGATCCTTAACCCACTGAGCGAGGCCAGGGACCGAACCCGCAATCTCATGGTTCCTAGTCGGATTCGTTAACCACTGCGCCATGATGGGAACTCCTATTTTGTTCTTTTTTGATGCCCAAGTAATATTCCAGTGTGTGTGTGTGTGTGTGTGTGTGTGTGTGTGTGTGTGTGTGTGTGTGTGTGACATCTTCTTTATCAGTCCTCTGTTGATAGACATTTAGGTTGCTTCTGTGTCTTGGCTGTTGTAAAGAGTGCTGCAGTGAACATACAGTGTGCATGTGTCCTTTCAAAGTATAGTTTTCTCCAGGTATATGCCCAGGAGTGGGACTGTGGGGTCATATGGTAGTTCTGTATTTAGTTTTTTAAGGAACCTCCACACTGCTCTCCATGGTGTTAGCACCAACCTACATTCCCACCAACAGTGTAGGAGGATTCCCTTTTCTCCACACCCTCTCCAGCATTTATTTTTTGTAGATTTTTTGACGATGGCCATTCTGACCAGTGTGAGGTGATAATCTCATTGTAGTTCTGATTTGCATTGCTATAATAACTAGTGATGTTGAACATCTTTACATGTGTTTTTTGGCCATTTGTGTGTTTTCTTTGGAGAAATGTCTATTTAGATCTTCTGACCATTTTTTGATTAGTTTGGGTTTTTTGTTTGCTTGTTTGTTTTTTTGGTATAAATCTCCATGAGATGTTTATATATTTTGGAGATTAATCCCTCACCAGTCACTTCATTTGCAAATGTTTTCTCCCATTCTATGGGTTGCCTTTTCATTTTTTCCATGGTTTCTTTTCCTGTGCAAAAGCTTTTAAGTTTAATTACGTCCTTGGAGTTCCCGTGGTTAACGAACCCAGCTGGTATCCTTGAGGATACGGGTTCGAGCCCTGGCCTTGCTCAGTGGGTTAAGAATCTATTGTTGCCATGAGTTGTGGTATAGGTCGCAGAGGCGGCTTGGAAATGGCATTGCTATGGCTGTGGTGTAGGTCAGCAGCTATAGTTCTGATCTGACCCCTAGCCTGGGAACTTCCATATGTCGCAAATGCGGCCCTAAAAAGAAAAAAAAAAAGTTCCTGTTTCCATACCTTCCCTAAAGTTGAGTATCATGACTTTTCAAAATCTTTGGGAATGACAGAGTGAAGGAAAGTACTAGTATCTCATTTTTCCTAACTAAAAACTATCATATTTCCTAATTATGCTAATCAATAATGTTCATTATAAGAAAATAGTTTCTTAAAGATGGGAACAAAAATAGCCATAACCCCAAGAGCAACAGAAACCCAACATTAATACATTCTTTGTATATACAGACATTTTCCATTACGGCTTTTACTTTTGACATCATGCTTTTATTAGATAGATTTTATCCATGCTCTCTTATAATGATTTTAAAAACCACTTCATTTTCAAATTCCTAATTGCAGTAAAACACACTAACATAACATATAACATCTTAACTACTTTTTAGGTATGCAGTTTAATATTGTTAGGTATATTCACATTGTTACGCATACAATCTCCAGAACTTTTTGCATCTTGCAAAACTCAAACTACAGTCATTAAACAATTTCTCATTTCTTCCTTCCTCCAGTTCCTTTGCAACTAGTTTTTCTTTCTTCCTTCCTTCCATCTTTCTGTCCCTCCTCTCTTTCTTTTCCTTTCTTCCTTTCTTTTCCTTCCTTCCCTCCTTCCTTCCCTCCCTCCTTCCTTCCCTCCCTTTCTTTCTTTCTTTTTCTTTCATCCATCTTTTTAGGGCAGATACCTGCAATACATGGACGTGCCTGGGTTAAGGGTTGAATCAGAGCTGTAGTCACAACTTGGGATCTGAGCCCCGACCCACACCACAGCTCACAGCAACGCCAGATCCTTAACCCATTGATTGAGGCCAGGGATCAAACCTGCATCCTCATGGCTACTAGTGAGGTTCGTTATGGCAGAGCCACAATGGGAACTCCCTCAACTACATTCTTCTTTGTGTTTCTATGAGTTTGAATGCTTTAGGTCCCTCATATAGGTGGAATCATATTTTATTTGTCCTTTTGTGACTGGTTTATTTCACTTAGCATAGTATCTTCAAGTTCATCCATGTTGTACCATGTCAGAATTTCTATCCACTTTAAGACTGAATAATATTCCATTGTATACATTTACCACATTTATTTATCCATTCATCTTCGAATGGACACTTGGGTTCATAATGCTGCTATGAACGTGGGTGTACAAATATCTGTTCATGTCCCTGCTTTCACTTCCTTTAGGTGTATCCTTAGAAGTGGAATTGATGAATCATATGGTAATGTTATTTTTAATTTTTTTGAGGAACTGCCATGCTGTTTTCCACAGTGGCTACACCATTTTACATTCCCATCAACGGTGCACAAGAGTTGTAATTTCTCCACATTCTTGCCGGCACTTATTATTTTCTGTCTTGTTTGTCTGTCTGTTTGTTTTTTATGGCAGCCATAAAAAAATGGGTGTGAGGTGATAATCAAAAAGATTGGTGTGAGTCAATTATTCATTCATTGGTGTGAGTCAATTATTCATACGAATAATTGAAGTGGGTTGTTGTTTTTTTTTTTCTCTCTCTCCCTCTCCCTCTCTTCCTCCCTCCACATCTTGAATCTGCTTCTCTTTGATCATTAGCTTTATGATTTGGGGCCTTCTATCCACATAAGACTAGAAACAGGCCTCTGATGGCCCCAAGTTCATCCTCATAACTTGGTAACCAAAAAAAGTAGTGTTTTCTCTTAGCCCCAAGCTAGAAAATCTCAGGGAAGGACATTGATTGGCAGAGGCTAAATCATACCCTCATCCCTTGGACCAATCACAATGGCCGAAAGGGTGTAATATGATTAACTCTTTTGAGTCATATGCATATCCTTTTGGGAGGTGGGGATTACTCTACAACCAGATGGCACCTTCCATTCAGAGCACAGGGAGGATGAACAACTCCCCAAAATGAGGATGGCATGAGTAGGACAAATATAGTCATTTGGAGAATCACTGTGGGCTGGGTAGGCAACCCAATGTGTGTCAACTGAACAAAGAAGCCTTAACAATTGTGTCTGCTACACATTTGAAACCCAGATAACTAGAGGTTGAATTCTTCATTTCCTGCTGTCTTATTTTTTTCTTTTTCCAAAAGAGATATGGAAGAGAATCAGACTACTCTGATAAATGATTTCCTTCATTCCAGACTATCTGTTTTCAGGTCCATTGTCTAAAGACAAGGCCTAGTTTGATCAGAGGTATACTCTATTTTAAGAGAATTTTTAACTAAGAACTGTATATTTACCTGCAGACTTTCAAAATTCATATTTATATTCTTGTTCATGTACTTTTCAATTCTATCATCTCAGAGAAGGTCAAATATTACATACCATCTGTTTCTGTGAACAGAAGGTGTATTTTCTGATGAACAGATCTTTTTTGTAACTAAGCAAATAAGACTTTATGTTTTTTAAATATCATGATTTAAAACCCCTATGGTAGGAAACCAAACTATATAACTCACTGTTAAATGAAATGGAGGTTCATCTATTGCTATTGCTGTATAAAAGTTATATTTAAATTTAATGATTAATATATTTTATTTCCTTAAAAAAGAATGAAACCAAATTTAACTTTATGACAAGGATATTTCCATTATCTTGTTAACCACAATCATAATTTTAAAAATAATTTGATGTTACCCCCAGTAAATGTGTGTTGAATGAAAGGAAGACTGAAAAGAATGACGTGGGGGGTGGGGGGAAGGGAGTGAATAAAATGGGAGGAGAGGAAAGAAAGAAAAGTGAGGTGGGAAGTGGGGGTGTTAAACTTTCTGTTTTCACATTCATTGTGAGGCTAATATCACTTGATTAGGGAAGAGCATCAGAGTCCCTAAGGCTCAGAGGCAGAAGAAAGGGGAGTTCTAGAGAACTAGATGCTAGAAGCCACCACGACTCTGCTCCTGGGACCTCCCATGCACTGTATCTCCACTGAAGACAACAGTGTAAGTAACTATGGTCAGGACAGTCTGAGGAATCTGAATCTGTCCACAACTTGGTCTTTCTTTGAAATGACTTCTGTATAGATTGGATTCTCACCGATCTTCAAAGCCAGAAAGGTGAAAGAATGGAGGGACTGTTCTCAGTGCCTCCCCCAGCGCAGTCATCTCCAGATGTAATCATTCCCTATTGAATTTATTTTCCAAATGCCAGTCAAACCTCCTTCAGTTTTAATCTTGGATCTTTGGTGTCAAAACAGGACATATATCCTGAGAACTTTACTGAATCTCCAAGTTTATAAGTACTATTCAAGTAGCTAGATTTCCCCCATAACATATACCTGAAAATTTTAAGTGCCCTTATCAGACTAATAACAATAAATGAGGGATTAGATTCATTTCTAACCTCTTAGCATTAATGCTAGGACTAAAATAAACTGTATTCTACATTACAGTCTATCATTACTGTGATAACACTATCATGTCCGTCCTGAATCTGTGTATGTGATGCATGATGGGGAAGGCCATCCTCACTAAGATGCATATAATGCCTTCGGGTTAGTTATCTGATGCACATCACACCTAAATAAATAGCAAAAATCAAAATATTTCCTAATATACTGTGTTGTAAAGCATTGGGGAAACAACCACTCTTATCTTTTGTAAATATAAATTGTTATAAATGCTTTGGATGATAATTTGATGATACTTATCAAAATTTTAAAAGCATATACCCATAGGCCAGCAGTTCCACTTAGGGGAATTCATTTTATAGTTGTACTTGCATGTTTGTGAAGTGATCTTTATATTAGGATACATATTATATTAGCCAAAAATTGTAAACAAACTAAATAGCTATCATTAAGGAACTATGATAATTAATTTTATATTTTGATTTGCCTGGGCCATAGTGCCCAGGTATTTAGTCAAACATTAGTCTGGATGTTTCTTTGAGAGTGTTTTTGGTTGAGATTAACATTAAATAAGTGGACTCTGAATAAAGCAGATTGTCCTCTATAATGTGGATGAGCATCATCCAATCACTGAAGACCTGAATGGAACAAAATCTGACCTCCCCTGAGTAAGAAGTTCTACCAGTAGATGACCTTTGGACTTGAAATGCAGCCTAGCAACCCTCTTCTCCAGCCTGGTGGGCTTTGTACTTGAACTACAGCATCAGCTCTTATCTGGGTCTTCAGCTGTTTAATCTAAGTTTAAATCATTATTAATATGTGTTATGGTATGCAATACTTTTTGTATTCTGCATTTGAAATAGTATCACAATCATTTTAACTTATTAAATTGATATATGCATTAGCTATATTGTAAATACATAATACAATGCACTTGTCTATGAAACTCACCTATTTGTAATTTAAAGTTTGAGTCATTAAAATGCAAGCAACAGTTACATTACATGCTTTAACAAATTCTTAATGTGTTGCATTTTCCCTAGTTATTATAAAGATTTCTTTAGCCCTTTTATCTTTAAAAATGCTTCATACAACTTCTAAATGGTAACTGTAGTCAACAATACTGTATCCTATATTTGGAAGATGCTAACAGAGTAGATCTTAAAAGTTCTCAGAGGAGTTCCTGTTGTGGCTCAGCAGAAATGAACCTGACTAGCATCTGTGAGGACGCAGGTTTGATCCCTGGCCTCACTTAGTGGGTTAAGGATCCAGAGTTGCCATGAGCTGTGGTGTAGTTCGAAGATGCAGCTGGTATCTGGCGTTGCTGTGGCTATGATGTAGGCCAGCGGCTACAGCTCCAATTCAACCCTTCGCCTGGGAACCTCCATATGTCTCGGGTGCGGCCCTAAAAAGACCAAAAAAAAAGTTCTCACATTCTCACACACATGTATTGTAACTATGTGAGGAAATAGGTGTGTTAACTAACTTTATTGTGGTAATCATTTACATACATATATATATATGAAATCATCACATGATACACACAATATTTTGTGTCCAGTATATCTCAATAAAACCAAGTCTTGGTGTGGGTGGGGGAGAACTTTTACGATTCTCATCTCAACTCCAGTAATACTTACTAGAGATAAATGTCACAATGAAACCCATCAAAACATGCTACCATGTTCTTCCCACACACAAATGATACCTGTCATCTTTCCACTGCTGTATTACTGTAATTCAGTCAAGTGGGTTGTGGATCATGAATGTTCTATTTTTTATCTAACTTAAACAGTTACTGAATTTTAATCTGGTAAAGAATAATCCATTCTGAAAAAGAATTTCCCAATCATCTCTCAGATACCCAAAGTAACTTGTTTCTTTTCTTTTCTTTTTTTTTTTTTTTTTTTAAGTCTTCTCCAAAGAAGCAAGCGGAGTATTTTTATACAAGAAAGTCATGAATATATATTCAATTCAACGTAATTATTGTTGTTGTAAATGCCATGAGGGATAAAAAAAAAGACAAGAAATAGCTTTAAAAATTATTTTGAACTATCCAAGAAAAATGAGAATAATTGAAATATATGAGTATTCTGTTAGTGAGTAAAGCATTTGGGATCCAATAATCTGCAATAAACTAAGTGATACATATTTTAAAAATTGTTGACCTCACACATAGATTCCAGCATACAGATATTTAACATTCTTTATATAGCAACATGTACCACAAGTCCCTAATACACAAATACCCATATGAATCAATGTCCACTTCTTAGACAACTCATCTGTATAATATTATGTGCCAAAAAAAGAAAAAGAGTAATTACTCAATACTGTGTAATAACCTATATAGGAAAAGACTGAAAAAGAATGTGTATATGTACAACTGATTTACTTTGCTGTATACCTGAAACTAACATAACTTTCTAAGTCAACTATACTGCAATAAAATTTATTTAGAAAAAGAAAAAAAAAAAAAGAACAAGAGAAGGAAGGCAAGAAGATGTAAGGGGTAACCCAGCATTTTATGACGTATCAAGACTTGTGGAGACACCATTACTTCATTTTTAATATTGCCGGAGAAAATAAAATACCCAGCACTATTAATCATTTTTTGCTAGCTTCTCACTGAACATCTTTGTTTAGTAACCACAATATTATTTGTTATTGACTCAAGAGAGGAGATTAACAGTAGCTACTAATGTTAAGGACTAAAATATCTAATCCTTTGGTTGAGTGGACATTTGTTTATTGCTTTCCTCTTTTTCCCTTCAAATAGCATCTAGACTTTTCATCGGTGGTTGGGGAGGGGAACTACCCCACCCCATGCTATTTGTTTTCTTTCTTTTTTTTTTTTTTTTAGGGCCGCACTCACGGCGTATAGAGATTCCCAGGCCAGGGGTCTAATCGGAGCTGTAGCTGCCGGCCTACACCACAGCCACAGCAATGCCAGATCCGAGCCACGTCTGGGACCTACACCACAGCTCATGGCAATGCCAGATCCTTAATGCACTGAGGGAGGCTAGGGATTGAACCCACAACCTCATGGTTCCTAGTCAGATTCGTTTCTGCTGTGCCACAGTGGGAACTCCCTAACCCATGCTATTTGGATGGAAATTACCTCACTCCTAACCCCAGGTCTTTGGGCCCAATTGGCCCATGACTATCAATGTAACTCCATCCCTTTACTACTCTGATTGGTTTAGGGAGAATATATATTTATATATGTTGTATATAATAATATATATTACATACTATATGTCATATACCATAGTGTATATTATTACTAAAATATATGTTGGAGTTCCCATTGTGGCGCAGTGGTTAATGAATCCAACTAGGAACCATGAGGTTGCGAGTTTGGTCCCTGCCCTTGCTCAGTGGGTTAAGGATCTGGCATTGCCAGTGAGCTGTGGTGTTGGTTGCAGACGAGGCTCGGATCCCCCGTTGCTGTGGCTCTGACGTAGACCGGTGGCTACAGCTCCGATTAGACCCCTAACCTGGGAACCTCCATATGCCGCGGGAGCGGCCCAAGAAATAGCAAAAAGACAAAAATAAATAAATAAATAAAATAAAATAAAATATATGTTATATACTGCAATACATATTATAATATATATTATATGTTCATTGTTGTTTACTAATTTTGTAACTAATTTTGTTGTATTTTCTTACTGTTTGTAAAATTTCTTTGAGTTTTCCAAATATATAATCATATCATCCTCAAATTATAATACTTGTACTCCATTTTATCTCCTTTTTCCTTAAATGTATTAGCTAGTACCTCAAAAAGTATTAAATAATGATTGGAAGACAGCTATGCTAACCACTATACCACCAAGCAATAAAGATTGGTTTTGACATCTGGAATATCCTTGATTTGTTCCTGACTTTAACAAGGATGTTTCTAGTGTTTATTCATTCAGCATAATGCTAATTTTAGGGTTTAGGTAAAACTATCTTATCAAGTCAAGGAATTTTTCTTCTATCTCTATTTTGTTGGGAGGTTTATCTTCTTAAACAATAATAGATATTAAACATTACCAAATACCTTAATGACATACGTAAATTATTTTTTTAGATCTATTGATGTAATAAATTATTCTATTAGATTTCCTTTTTAAATTTTTTTAATTTTCTCTTTTTTTTTTTTTTAGGGCCACACCTGCAGCATATGGAAGTTCCCAGGCTAGGGGTCAAGTCAGAGCTACAGCTGCCAGCCTATGCCATGGCCACAGCAATAACAGATCCGAGCCAGTGTCTGCAACCTACACCACAGCTCATGGCAATGCCAGATCCTTAACCCACTGTGCAGAGAAGAGGGATCGAACCCCTGTCCTCATGGATATCAGTTGGTTTATTACCGCTGAGCCACAATAGGAACGCCTCTTTTAGATTTCCTAATATTGAATTATCCTTGCATTTTTAAAGTAAGCTTTACTTGGTCTGGTATACTGTAATATTACTATGCTACTGAATTCTACTTACAAAGATTTTTAAAGGAATTTTGCCATGTAACAATTTTTTTTTTACTTTGAGCATTTTTACTTTTATTTTTATTTATTTGTTTATTTATTTTTTCCACTGTACAGCATGGGGACCAAGTTACACATACATGTATACATAATATTTCTTCCCATTGTCATGTTGTGATGTAAGTATCTAGACATAGTTCTCAGGGCTACACAGCAAGATCTCATTCTAAAGCCATTCCAAAAGCAATAGTTTGCATCCATTAACCCCAGGCTCCTGATCCCTCCCACTCTCTCCCCCTCCCCCCAGGCAACCACAAGTCTATTCTCCAAGTCCATGATTTTCTTTTCTGAGGAGAGGTTCATTTGTGCCGTATATTAGATTCCAGATATGTGACATCATATGGTATTCGTCTTTCTCTTTCTGACTTATTTCACTCAGTATGAGAGTCTCTAGTTCCATCCATGTGGCTGAGTAGTATCCATTGTGTATATATACCACATCTTCCTAATCCAATCATCTGTCAATGCACATTTGGGTTGTTTCCATGTCTTGGCTATTGTGAATAGTGCTGCAATGAACATGTGAACCATGTGTCTTTTTCAAGGAAAGTTTTGTCTGGATATATGCCCAAGAATGGGATTGCTAGATCATATGGTAGTTCTATGTATAGATTTATAAGGTACCTCCATACTGTTCTCCACAGTGTCTGTACCACCTTGCATTTCCCACCAACAGTGCAGGAGGGATCCCTTTTCTCCACACCCCCTCCAGCACTTGTTATTTGTGGACATATTAATGATGGCCATTCTGACTGGTGTGAGGTGGTATCTTGCAGTAGTTTTGATTTGCATTTCTCTAATCATCAGGAATGTTGAGCATTTTTTCATGTGCTGGTTGCCCATCTGTATGTCTTCCTTGGAGAAATGTCTACTCAGGTCTTTTGCCCATTTACCAACGGGGTTGTTAGCTTTTTTGCTGTTGAGGTGTATAAGTTGCTTGTATATTCTAGAGATTAAGCCCTTGTCAGTTGCATCGTTTGAAACTATCTTCTCCCATTCTATAAGTTGTCTTTTTTTTTTGTTGTTGTTGTTGTTGTTGTTGCTATTTCTTGGGCCGCTCCCGCGGCATATGGAGGTTCCCAGGCTAGGGGTTGAATCGGAGCTGTAGCCACCGGCCTACGCCAGAGCCACAGCAACGCGGGATCCGAGCCGCGTCTGCAACCTACACCACAGCTCACGGCAACGCCAGATCATTAACCCACTGAGCAAGGGCAGGGACCGAACCCGCAACCTCATGGTTCCTAGTCGGATTTGTTAACCACTGCGCCACGACGGGAACTCCAAGTTGTCTTTTTTGTTTCCTTTGCTGTGCAAAAGCCTGTCAGTTTGATTAGGTCCCACTGGTTTATTTTTGTTTTTATTTCTGTTGCTTTGGGAGACTGACCTGAGAAAATATTCAAAAGGTTGATGTCAAAGAATGTTTTGCCTACGTTCTCTTCCAGGAGTTTGATGGTGTCTTGTCTTATATTTAAGTCTTTAAGCCATTTTGAGTTTATTTTTGTGCATGGTGTGAGGGTGTGTTCTAGTTTCATTGATTTGTGTGCAGCTGTCTAGGTTTCCCAGCAATTCTTGCTGAATTGACTGTCCTTTTCCCATTTTATGTTCTTGCCTCCTTTGTCAAAGATTAGTTGACCATAGGTGTCAGGGTTTATTTCTGGGTTCTGTATTCTGTTCCATTGGTCTGCCTGTCTGTTTTGGTACCAGTACTACACTGTTTTGATGGCTGTAGCTTTGTAATATTGCCTTAAGTCTGGGAGAGTTATGCCTTCTGCTTGATTTTTGTTCCTCAGAATTGCTTTGGCAATTCTGGGTCTTTTGTGGTTCCATCTAAATTTTTGGATTTTTTGTTCTAGTTCTGTGAAAAATGTCATGGGTAATGTGATAGGGATTGCATTGAATCTATAGATTGCTTTGTATAGTATGGCCATTTTTACAATATTAATTTTTCCAATCCAGGAGCATGGAATATCCTCCCATTTCTTTACATCTTCTTTAATGTCCTTGATTAATGTTTTATAGTTCTTGGCATATAAGTCCTTTACCTCCTTGGTCAGGTTTATTCCCAGGTATTTGATTTTTTGGGGGTGCAGTTTTAAAAGGTATTGTATTTCTGTATTCCTTTTTTAGTATTTCACTGTTAGTACACAGAAATGTGACTGATTTCTGAATGTTAATCTTATATCCTGCTACTTTGCTGAATTTGTTAATCAGTTCAAGTAGTTTTTGGGTTGGGTCCTTAGGGTTTTCTATGTATAGTATCATGTCATCTGCATACAGTGATAGTTTTTATTTCTTTTATGTCTTTTATTTCTTTTGTCTTATTGCTGTGGCTAGGACTTCCAAAACTATGTTGAATAGCAGTGGTGAGAGTGGGCATCTCTGTCTTGTTCCAGACAGGAGTGAGAAGGCATTCAATTTTTCTCCATTGAGTATTATATTTGATGTGGGTTTGTCATAAATGGTTTTGATTATGTTCAGGAACGTTCCCTCTATACCCGCTTTGGTGAGAGTTTTTATCATAAATGGATGTTGGACTTTGTCACATGCTTTTTCTGCATCTATTGAGATGATCATGTGGTTTTTGACTTTTCTTTTGTTAATGTGGTGTATGACATTGATTGATTTGCATATGTTGAACCATCCTTGTGCACCTGGGATGAATCCCACTTGGTCATGGTGTATGATCTTTTTGATATATTGTTGGATTCAGTTGGCTAAAATTTTGTTGAGAATTTTTGCACCTATATTCATCAAAGATATTGGCCGATAGTTTTCTTTTTTGGGTGTATCTTTGTCTGGTTTTGGAATTAGGGTGATGGTGGCATCATAGAATATCTCTGGGAGTGTTCCTTCTTCTTCAACCTTTTGCAAAAGTTTAAGGAGGATGGGTATAAGTTCTTTGTATGTTTCGTAGAATTCACCTGTGAAGCCATCTGGTCCTGGGCTTTTATTTGTAGGGAGTGTTTTTATGACATATTCAATTTCATTTCTAGTAACTGGTCTGTTCAGTTGATCTATTTCTTCTTGATTCCGTTTTGGCAGGCTGTAAGCCTCTAGAAAGTTGTCCATTTCTTCCAGATTGTCAAATTTGTTGGCATATCATTGTTCATAGTATTCTCACATGGTTTTTTTATATTTCTGCAGTATCCATTGTGATTTCTCCTTTTTCATTTCTTACTTTCTTTATTTGGGGTTTTTCTCTCCTTCTAGCCAGAGGTTTGTCAATTTCGTTTACCTTTTCAAAGAACCAGCTCTTGGTTTTATTTTTTCTGTTGTTTTTTGCATCTCTATTTTATTGATCTCCTCTTTGCTCTTTCCTTCCTTCTGCTGACTTTAGGTCTTTTTTGTTCTTCTTTTTCTAATTCATTTAGGTGGTGGGTTAAGTTGTTGATTTGAGATTTTTCTTCTTTCTTGAGGAAGACCTGTATTGCTATGAATTTCCCTCTGAGCACTGCTTTTGTGGCACCCCATAGATTTTGAGAAGTTGTGACTTCATTATCGTTTGTCTTGAGGTATTTTTTAGTTTCTTTCTTGATTTCCTCACTGACCTATTGGTTTTTTTTAGTAGCATGTTGTTTAGTCTCCATGTAGTAGGTTTTTTCTCATTTATTTTTCTGTGGTTGCTTTCTCGTTTCATGCCATTGTGGTCAGAGAAGATACTTGAAATAATTTCTCTACTCCTGAATTTGTTGGGGTTAGCTTTGTGCCCCGGTATGTGATCAATTCTTGAGAATGTTCCATGTGCACTTGAGAAGAATGTGTATTCTGATTTTTTTTTTTTTTTTGGATGTAGTGTCCTGAAAATGTCAATTAAGTCTAACTTTTCTACTGTGTCCTTAAGGATCTCTGTTGGTTTATTGATTTTCTGTCTAGAGGATCTGTCCATTGATGTGAGTGGGGTGTTGAAGTCTCCTACTATGATTGTATTCCCAGCAATTTCTCCTTTTATGTCTATTAATATTTGTTGTATGTATCTGGGTGCTCCTATATTTGGGGCATACATGTTGAAGATTGTAATATCCTCTTCTTGAATGGATCCTTTAACCATTAGTGTCCTTCTTTGTCTTTCTTTATGGCCTTTGTTTTAAAGTCTATTTTGTCTGATGTGAATATTGCAACTCCTGCTTTCCTGTCTTGTCCATTGGCGTGAAATATCTTTTCTCATCCCCTCATTTTCAATCTATATGTGTCCTTTGTCCTAAGGTGAGTTTCTCGTAGGTAGGGTAGCAGATTGAAGGTTTTTGCCTTTTTATCCCTTCAGCTACTCTATGTGTTTTGATTGGGGTATTCAGTCCATTGACATTTAAGGTGCTAATTGATAGATGATTATTTGTTGCCATTTTAAATCTCATTGTCTAGTTGATTCCGTGATTCTTCCTTTCTTTTTTTGGTTGGATGATCTCCAATTATTTTATGCTTGAGTGCTTTTCATTTTTTGTGAATGTAATGTTTGGTTTTGATTTGTGCTTGCCCTGTGTTTTAAGTATATTAACCCCTTCCTATAATTGTGTTTTAGCCTGATAGTCTGTAGGATCAAACACATCATTACCATAATAAAATTTAAAAAAAAGAAAATTAACGAAAGAATCTATTTATTTCCTTACTTCTCTTGCCCACATTTTATGATTTTGATGTCTCTTTTTTTCTTTTTAATTGTATTTTAAACATCTTCATGATTAAATCTGTATGCTGGCTTATTTGAGTGACTGCTCTCTGATTGTGGTTTCCTTCATCCTAGTTCTTCCTCTTTTTTTTTTTTTTTTTAATTTAGAGAAGCCCTTTCAATATTTCTTTTAGAATGGGTTTTGTATTGCTGTATTTGTTTAGCTTTTGTTTGTTGGGAAAATATTTTATTTCCCCTTCCATTTTAAATGATGTTCTTGCTGGATAGAGTATTCTAGGTTGCATATTTTTTCCTTTCAGCACTTTAAACATCTCTTGCCATTCCCTCCTGGCCTGTAGAGTTTCTGTAGAGAAATCAGCTGATAGCGTTATGGGGGTTCCCTTTTAATTGACACTTTGCTTTTCTCTTGCTGCCTTTAGGATCCTCTCTTTATCATTAACTTTTGCCATTTTTATTATACTGTGTCTTGGTATGGGTCTATTTGAGTTCAACTTGTTTGGGGCCCTCTGTGCTTCCTGTGTCTTGAAATCAGTATCCTTTAGATTTGGGAAGTTTCCAAAGATAATTTCTTCAAATATATTTTCCATCTCCTTATCTTTTTCTTCTCCTTCTGGAAGTCCTATTATGTGTAGATTGGCCCGCTTTATATTATCCCATAGGTCTCTTATATTGCTTTCATGTTTTTTCATTTGGTTTTCTGTCTGCTGTCCTGTTTGGGTGATTTCTTTTTTTTTTTTTTTTTGTCTTTTGTTGTTGTTGTTGTTGTTGCTATTTCTTGGGCCGCTCCTGCGGCATATGGAGGTTCCCAGGCTAGGGGTTGAATCGGAGCTGTAGCCACCGGCCTACGCCAGAGCCACAGCAACGCGAGATCCGAGCCGCGTCTGCAACCTACACCACAGCTCACGGCAACGCCGGATCGTTAACCCACTGAGCAAGGGCAGGGACCGAACCCGCAACCTCATGGTTCCTAGTCGGATTCGTTAACCACTGTGCCACGACAGGAACTCCTGATTTCCATTATTCTATCTTCCACATCACTGATTCATTCCTCTGCATTATTCATTCTGGTTTTTACTGCCCTTAGCTCAGTTTGTATCTCTGCAAATGAATTTTCTAGTTTTTCTTGCCTCCTCCTTATATTTTCTAGTTTCTTTCTGAGGGAATCTGCATTACTGTTCATATCTTCTCTTAATTCCTTCAGTATTTTCACTATCTCCCTTTTGAACTCCAAGTCTGTCAGACTGCAGAGGTCTGTTTCATTGTTGACTGCTTTAGGTGAGTTCTCTTATTGGTTTAACTGGGAATAGTTTCTGAGCTTCTTCATCTTGCTTGTTATTTTCTTTTTCATGGTGGAGTTGCATTCCCTGTGGCTGGGCAGTGTTTGCTCTGGCGCTGCTGTGGAGTGCTTCCTGAGGGCTGGTGAGAACAAAGACCATTTTCAACTGTCCATTCATCTCTGCATTCATTTCCAACTTTCTTTTCTTCCTTTTTCTTTTCTTTTCTTTCTTTCTTTTTTTACATTTTTGGTTTTCATGGCTGTACCCACTGCGTATGGAAGTTCCCAGGCCAGGGACTGAATCTGAGGTGCAGATGCGACCTATGCCACAGCTGCAGCAATGCTGCATCCTCTAAGCCACTGTACTGGGCTGGGGATCAAACCCACACCTTTGGAACTACCTGAGCTGCTGCAGTCAGATTCCTAACCCCCTGCACTACAGCAGGAACTCCTTCAACTTTATTTTTTTTTTCAACTTTATTTTTGTAGATATAATTATTTATGACAGAATTAAGCAGTTTCATGACTCTGATTTCTTTTGCTTAAGTGATTATTTCTCCCTTGTGTTTCTTACTCTGTGTATTTGTGCTTTCTCTATTTCTTTCTTATGATTACTTGTTTATATTATATTGTTACTGTGTTTTTTGTAAAAAAATAGTTTTTCTGTATATGTTTATTAGTTTCAATATTTTTACATTTTCTAAATTATTAATTTCTGACTTACCTCTATTCTTTTTTTATATTTTTTTAATTTTAAATTTAAAATTTTTTTTTATTTTTTGTCTTTTTGCTTTTTTCTCGGGCTGCTCCTGTGGCATATGGAGGTTCCCAGGCAAGGAGTCTAATTGGAGCTGTAGACACCAGCCTACACCAGAGCCACAGCAATGCAGGATCCAAGCTGTGTCTGCAACTTAACACCACAACTCACTGGCAATGCCAGATCCTTAACCCACTGAGCAAGGCCAGGGATCGAACCCGCAACCTCGTGGTTCCTAGTTGGATTTGTTACCACTGTGCCACAACAGGAACTCCTTTTTTTTTTTTTTTTTTTTTTTTTTTTAAATGGCTGCACCCTTGGCATATGGGAGTTCCCGCACCAGGGATTTAATCTGAGCTGTAGGCGTGGCCATGCCGATCCTATAACTCACTACACCAAGCTGAGGATGGAACCCACACCTCTGCAGGGACCTGAGCCACTGCAGTCAAATTCTTAACCCACAGCACCACAGCAAGAACTCCTACCTCAATTAATTCTTTTCTTCTCTTTCCTTAAGACTAGTCTGTGATTTATTTTATTTTATTTTATTTTTTATTTTCCCACTGTACAGCAAGGGGGTCAGGTTATCCTTACATGTATACATTACAATTACATTTTTTCCCCCACCCTTTCTTCTGTTGCAACATGAGTATCTAGACAAAGTTCTCAATGCTATTCAGCAGGATCTCCTTGTAAATCTATTCTAAGTTGTGTCTGATAAGCCCAAGCTCCCGATCCCTCCCACTCCCTCCCCCTCCCATCAGGCAGCCACAAGTCTCTTCTCCAAGTCCATGATTTTCTTTTCTGAGGAGATGTTCATTTGTGCTGGATATTAGATTCCAGTTATAAGTGATATCATATGGTATTTGTCTTTCTGGCTCATTTCACTCAGTATGAGATTCTCTAGTTCCATCCATGTTGCTGCAAATGGCATTATGTCATTCTTTTTTATGGCTGAGTAGTATTCCATTGTGTATATATACCACATCTTCCAAATCCAATCATCTGTGATGGATGTGATTTATTTTATAACTTAATAGCTCCTATATTTTTGTTATTTTTTATTAGTATAAGAGCTATAAAAATTACCTCTATGCAGTGCTTTACCTCTGTCTCATTGGTTCTGATAGTTTTTCATTGTTCTTATTTCCTATATAGTCTCCAATTTTAGTTTGAATTTCATGTATCACCTAAGAGATGAGATAGTGCCTGCTTTTCAAATTTCTGGGTTACAGTGGTAGAAGTTTGGTGTAATCTGGTTTAATTTATATTCTTACTGCATTGTGATCAGTGAATATTGTCCACATTTTTCCTTCTCCAATTTGTAGAGATTTTCTTTATGGCGTAATTTGTGGTCAATTTTTATAAATTTCCGTCAGACACTTGAAGATATATTCTCTGTTTTAACAATAAGATCTTATTCACTATGTTATTTACGTGTACTATAATTTTACTTATTTTTTGTCTTTGTGATCTATTGCGCACTGAAATGATTAATCTCCTACCATTGAAATATTTCTATTTCTTATTGCATCACCTTTGCTTTATGAATACAAATGCTATTTTATTTGATAATAGGTATAAATTATTCATATTTTCTAGTGAATTGTACTCTTGAATGCTATAAAGGGTCCTACTTTTTTCATTTAATAGTTTTTGGCCTGAATGCAACCTTGCCTGCTATAAAACCACAGTGTCTGCTTTCTTTTTCTTTGCATTTGCTTAATTTACTTTGGCCCATCTTCTTATTTTTACCCTTACTGAATTATTTTATTTTAGTAATATCTCGAAGTCAGAACCGAATTCACTTTGTGATACAAGCAAAATGTACTTTTTTAAAAATTGGTGACTTTATGGGAGTTCTCTTATGGTGGAGAGGCTTAAGGATCCAGCATTGTCATTGCTATGGCATAGGTTTGATCCCTGGCCCAGGAGCTTCCATATGCCATGGAACTGGCCAAAAAAAAAAAATGGATAAGTTTAGCTCACTTATAGTCATTGATTGGACAGTTACATTTAATGGTCTCAATTTTTTCATGTTATTTTTGTAATTGTTTTATATTTTTAAAAAGTTTCAGTAGTAGCCAGTTTCCTTTGATGTTTTTCCTTGTGTATTTCTTCTGCTAAATAGGAAATCTTGTATTATTCTTGTTGTTCTCTTTGCAATTACAGCCTTATATAATGCCCCAGACCTCTATTTTTCAGACATTTTGACTATTTTCCTATCATAAGTGTTGATTAAATTAATATTTTTTTCTCCCACCTCCTACTTTTTCTCTATCAAATATGTTTTCTTTTTCTTTTTTTTTTTCCCTTTTGGCCACACCCATGGCTTGTTGAAATTCCCAGACCAGAGGTTGATTGAATCTGCACCACAGCAGCAACCCAAGCCACAGAAAATGACAATACTTCTCCAGTACCACATGTTTTTAAAATTATATTTATTCATTTACTTTAGCTATGAAAGATAAGGGAATCAACATATTTATGTGCAATTTACTTTCTCTTGGCCCCTATAACCCTTGTTAGTTTTTCATTTTTGCATTGTCAGGCATAGAAGATTTACATTTTGTTTGGTCACCCTGATTTCTGTGCTGTTTTATTCTTAGATAAATATATAGACCGCTCCTTGCCAGTCCTTTGTGGCAGTTTCCTTATGCAAAAAGTCGTCCGTTGTTTAGCCTATTTGTCATCTGATCGAATCATTAAGTAAGGCTTAATGGAACAATATACATACTCAAACCTTTGTTTTATGACTTTACACCTGAGCAACAATTAGATAACATCTTCAGCTCACATCTTTTTTTCTCTTAAAGATTTTCTAACATTGAATATTGCTACAGAGAAGTCTGTAGCTAGCTTTGTTTTTTCCTTATCTTTGAAATTCAGCAACTTTAGTAGGCTACGTATGAGTGAGTTTCTTGTTGGACATACTGGGTCCTTTCAAGAGGTAGGTCCAAGTATTCTTCTATTTGAGGAAAAATTTCTGTAATTATATCCTTAAATATTATTTCATTACTTTTGTTTGTTTGCCTCACACTTCATTATGCAATTGACTCTCCTTTGCTCACCTTTTATACCTATAATTACTTTCTAATCCTTTAAATATTTTTCTTCATTTCCATTTCATGTTGCTAACTTTCCCATTTCCATCCAATATGTCCCTGTCTGTATTTTCAGGTGGACTTATTTACCCATCAGTTCTTTTCATTTTGCTTTCACGGTGGTTACTTTTTTTTCTTCCCTCTTCCATGTGCTCTTTCAGTTCACATCTCATTTCTTCCTGTGTGTTAACACCTGTTCCATGAGCTCTTTTACCTCTGCTCTATGGTTTTTTCTAATAGAGGAGATTCATTCACTGTGTTCTTAAGATTCATGGTAAAGTGGTCATACTTTTCAGCAGCTCTATGGAAACATTTTTCCTGATAATTATGTCTTATTAACCCTTTGGGTTTTTTTTTTTTTCTTTTCTTTGTGTAATGTCTATGTATGGATATTGTGCACGTTCCATTTTGATTTGAGTTTTCCTATATCACATTTGCAAAAGTTTCATGTAGTGGAAGGAATAGGGCCAGTCACAGGCTAGCTGAAATGTTTTTATCACCTCGATTTTGTTTAGCCTTTACTTCTCCTCAGGCAAGGGACTCAGGCAGTGGATTTTCCAAGGCGTTTTCCCACTGTATCATAGAGACAAACTGCTTCCTATAAATATAGCTTTTCACTATATTTCCTCATTTAGATCCTCTTCCACTGCTACCCAGAACCAAACAGGTCCTAGGAACTCCCGTGGCCAGCATGTGTACCTTGTCTCTACTGTTATAAACAAGGAATTTTAATTTTGGTAATAAAAATGTACCTGTCAGCTTTAAGAGATGTTCTTTGCTGCCTTTAAGCTTTCCCTCCATGGACCATCTCTCTGATTTCTCTAAATGCACCCCTGTGTGATCTCCCTGCTTTGGGAGAACTATTCCACTTGTTTTGTGATTTGAGATATTTGCTGTTTCCTTAGTTTAATGGAAAATATGTCTTGTGAATTTTTCCAGTCTTCCTTTTTTTCTTCTTCCTTTTCTCCTTCCTTCCATCCTCTGTTCTTTCTTTTTTTATTTCTTCTATTTTCCCTCCTTCCTTCCATTCCTTACTTCCTTCATACTTCTTGGCTTTTGCATGATTTCCAGTGAGATAAGAAACAGTGGCTTCACAGTGACATCTTACACATATTTTGAAAGTAAAAACAACAGGATATGATGACTGATTAGATATGAGAAATGAGGTTTTTGATTTGAACAAATAAGACAGTAAACTCAGAGGTTGAGTAGGATAAAAATCACTGAGTTCAGTTTTACATGTGTTAAGCTTGAAATGCCTATGCAATATTAAATGGAGAGGTTTAGTAGGAAATTGGAAAACAGTGTCTTTAACTCAGAGAATAGCTTTGGACTGGAGGAATAACCTACAGAAGAGAAGTATCTGGGGCCCTTGATGAAAGCTCAGAGCACCCCAATATGTAGAAGTTAGTAGAAGGGGAGCCGTGAAGAAATTGAGAGAGGTGAATCAGAGAGATAGATGGAAAATTGTGAGAGAAAATAAAAAACCAAGAAAGAAGATTGAATGTTTCAAGGAAGAAGTAGTGAACTTGTCAAGTGCAGCAAAAAGATCCAATCAGATGTGGATAGAAAGGTGTGCAACAAAGAAAAGAACAACCTATGTTACTTAATAAGAGCAGTCTGAGTGGACTGTAGTGCTGAAGCCTGATTCAAGAGTCCTCTGAGGAAAGAGGAAATGAGGAGGCAGCAAAACTTTGCTATGAAATGGAACAGAGAAATGTACAGTAGCTGGAGAGATGATAAGATCAAGGGAGGTTTTTTAAACTGGACAACTTTTGAGCATGTTTGTGTATGGTTGGAAATGCTCCCAGGGATGGAGAGTGGTTGATAACTTGGGAGAGGGAGGGGAATAACTCCAGGAGCAAAGTCCTTGAGGTGGCTAGAGCAGCTGGGGTCCAGGGCACATTTGGGGCATTGGCTCTGATGAGAGGGGGCATCCACGTTTGTAGATGGGTAAAAATGGCAAGCACAAAGTTCCTGTTTAATGGCGTCTATTTTCTCAACCAAGACTGTTGCAAGATTGTCAGCTGAGAGTTCTGAAATGGCATGAGGTAGCAGATTTGAGGATGGAGAAGAAAGCATGAACGTGTCCTTTGAGAGCCAAAAAAGGAAAGCTATTGGGCAAGTAGTATGATGGCTGTGTTGTAGAAAGGGCACTTTGGCGGACTGATATCCAAAAGATAAAGTGAAGCCACTGTGCCATTTTCTCCGTCAATGCTCAGCTGCTCAGGGGCAGAACAATAGAAGGTGGAAGTAGTTGGGTTCTTTCAGGGTTGAAATTTAGCCGCTCAAATAAAACAGTGCAGGAATTAAAGATACATCATTGAGGAATTATAGGGGTGGACCCTGGAGTCAAAATTGAAAAAAAAAGAACATGAAGAGCAAGAGGACCCTAATGGATAATGAGAGAGTGGTGGAATGGGTGGAACTGGTAGCTTGTGTTGGAGAAGCTTCCTTCTCCAGTTAAGCACACACTTTTTTTTCTTTTCTTTTCTTTTCTTAAACTCTGCTTATTTCCCACAGCACCCATTGTATTTTCACTTGTTTTTCTGAATCCTACTTATGATTGAGGGTGGAGGACTGAAAGTCACATGAACATTTATTTAATATGTCGAAAAGCTTGCTAAGTCATGAAGTGGGGGTGGGAGAGGTTTCAAAATTAATTGTGTATGTGTATAACTGTATTACCATGCTTGATTTTATTATTTAAGAAAAGAAAATATATACTCCCCTGTTTTTTACACTTAATAAAGTTCTGGGTCCTTCATCAAAGCAGGTCAGCACCTGACCATCATCTTGCAGCAACAGGTTTATAAAATACACAGGAGATAAATGGTTAACCACAACCAAAATATGACTAGTGATAGCCAGTCTTCAAAAGAATTGATTTCCCAGATATAAACCTTTAGGAAGAAGAAGGAATAACCGAATCTTAGATATTGGAACTGTACAACATAAGGTATATATTTAAAGGTAATGTAAATTAAAATAAATAAAATAACTAGAGCCAGGTAGCATTAAATGAGAGTCTATCTGCTTTCTAAGATTTTTTTATATTTTCTCTTTGCTTTATTCACACTTTAGTTTTCATTAATAAAACACTTCAGCTAATTTTTTGTCATCCTAGATTTCTCTCTGATAAGCAGCACCATTTTTCATTATATGCAATTTTACGGAGTAATTTAGCAAAATCCTATGTAGCTATAAAAGACATACACTCGGGTCTGATATTAATTTAGAATTCTTTCTCACTAAAGAACTGAGCAGGAGTTCCTTGGTGGCTCCGCAGGTTAAGAATCCAGCGTTGTTACCCTGGTGGCTCTGGTTACTGATCTGGCTCATGTTCAGTCCCTGACTTGGGAACTTTGTATGTTTCAGGCATGGCCAGAAAAAAAACAAGAGAGAGAGAGAGCGAACTGACCAGATCTCTTAGTTAGATATGGCTACCTAAGACAACTTTTTTTTTTTTTTTTTTTTTGGTCTACTTTCAATCTCTTTTTCTTGGTTCTGCCAATCTCTCTTCTCTGTTCCACCTAAATTGGTCTGCATTGGGACTCTACTTCATACATCAGGATATTTATTCTTTCTCTTCCTTTATGCACCTTAAAATTCACTTTAGGCATAGATTTTTTTTTCTGTTTCATTGATTGTTAAATAGGTGGAGTCTCCTTCCAAAATGTTCCAAAGTGTCCTAAAACTTGTCACAAAGTAAACAAAAAAAGCTTCCTTTTCTACCTGGGAGGCCTGCAGTTTTTAAAATCTTATTGCTGAGTGTTTCATGTTCTGCTGAAGACTGTGGTCACAGGAAATATGTTTTAAATTCTATTTCTTTTTGGCACTAAGAATGTCTTCTGCATCACTGTTATCCCACAGAACTTGCGGTGATGATGGAAATATTCCATTGTGTGCTGTCTAATGGAATAGGCACAAGCCACATGTGGCTATTGAGCATTGAAATGTGGCTGGTGCAACTGTGAAATTCAATTTTAAATTTTATTTAATTTTTATTAATATTGATTAAAATTTAAATAGCTGCATGCAATTTTTGGCTACTACATTGATAAGTGCTGCTCAAAATTGTATTCCATTTTAAAAGGCAGTCTTGGAAGAGAAGGTTATTATGCTTTCTTCATTATAATATTAAATATCTTCCCTTGTTGCAGCAATTTAGAAAATTAACTTTTCTACTGTTCTAGACCCGTGCTTATTTGGGTTATACTGTGGTTATACTGATGCCTGCATACTGTTCTGTGGTCAGTATATCCTCATGGGGGCTGATAATGGATGGATTCATTGCCCTGTAATGGGGGGAAGGAGAAAGGTCTCTTTTGAGTTCTTCATTGTGGAGAGAGCTGAACAGTAAAGTTTATCTCTTTATAAATCCACGAAATCCTCACTGTTTTTCAAGAGACATTTCTTTCCAGATGAAAACAGGGCCTTGGGGAGGAGAACCAAAGGAATCTGTGAATATGTATCTGGATATGTGATGCTCATCCACAGGACAGAACCAAGTGTGATGATTAAATTATTCCTGGAGAGCTGAGAAGATGAGATGGTAGGCAGCCCTCCTCCCCCTTCTCACCAAGAGAGGCAGGAAGCCCTTGGGGAAAGCTACATGGAAAATTATAACCTATAGTGTTAAAATATAGTTAATCAAATTAAGAACCAGAAACTTTATTCCAGAAATAACGCCATATTTAAGGTATTTGTGTTTTGTTCCCATTTACTTTACTTTTTTTTTTTTTTTTTGGCCATGCCTGCAGTGTGGGCCAGGGATCAAATCCACACGACAGCAGTGACCTGAGCCACAGCGTGACATGCCTGATCCTCAACCCAATAGGCCGCCGGGGAACTCCCATTTACTTTTCCCTTACTGTTTAGTGAAGATATTTTGGAAATGTCAGTGGGTGTCAGCTCTATTAAATGGAACCAAAGAAAAGAACTTCATGTTTGAGCCAGAATTCCCGGGAGTCAGGTATGGATAGGTCAGGGGAATCCAATGATCTGTTTCTGGGAGACAAATCCAGCCAGGCTCCTCCCCTATCTCGACACTTAGTTCTGGACCTCTTCTTTAATAAAAGCTGGAGAGTAGGGTATATCGTTTTACTCATCTAAATACATTTAGCCTTCAGACGTCAAGGCTTACATCCCTAAAGAGAAACTGGCCTCTGTTTAGTTTGTGAATTAGCTTTTGAACAAAGACAAAAAGGAATCTATATTTTATGAATTTCTTTTGCCAGTTTCTTCTATCTTACGTTAATGAATTTTACTACCACTATTTATTGGCATCACCAATGTAAAGCAATAGTTTTTCTTTGTTTTGGAAGCTAAGACATAAACAGTGATTTAAACATTTTTACAATTCTGTAATTATGGGATGGAGTTTAATAACAAAGTAAGAAGATTGTGGGGTTTCATATCTATAAGGCAACTGCTTTGACCGACTTTTCTTCCCCAGAAATGCTCATATTAAAACAGTAAATATGAGTATAGGTAAGAGCTGTCCTTGTGTTAAGAGAGGGGTCATAGCTCTGGACCCCGTGCTTCAGAGGTCTGGTGTGATCCTCCTCTAGCCACACACCCTCTTCAGGCATGAGTTGTTCAGGACCCAAATCTGGTGCCCAGCAGGGCCTTCGCTGCTCTTCTATACCACACTCTGGATAACTAGGAATCTGGTGTTAAGGGGCGGCTGCTTGAGAAAAGTTTGGACAGGGTTTAGATGTGGGAGCTGGCTTCTCCTCCAGCATGATCATGAAAAGCCTCCTGGAATAGGTTAGAGCTGGAAGCTGGGAGAGAAGAGGTGTAGGGCACAGGCACAAACCAGGGCGTATCTTCCTGCACTGCCAAGTCATCTGGTTAGAACTACAGGGAGTTCGAAAACTCTGAATACCTTCCAGGTCATCACAAAGAAGCAGTTGTCAAGGTAGACTAGAACATATTTCATCAAACTGTTGGATTTATAATTTTTGATTATGTATACATATGGTGTGTGGGCCTCCACTGGGATACCTGCTCAGGTCTCCAGGGTAGTGTACCTTGTCCAGGGAAGATGCTTGAGGCTGAGAACAGAGTTCTAGAGCTTCAATTAATCAATGTGATCATGGGCAAGTCACAGTCTCTCTTATGTCATGAAATTCCCACCTGTGTGGCCACATGAGAAAATGAGGAGTTCCCACCATGGCACAACGGGATCAGAGGTGTCTTGGGAACAATGGGGTGCAGGTTCTGTCCCTGGCCCGGCATAGTGGGTTAAGGATCTGGCATTGCCACACCTGTGGCTTTGGTCACAACTGTGGCTCGGATCTGATCCCTGGCCCAGGAACTCCATACACCATGGGGTGGCCAAAAAAGAAAAAAAAAATGAGAATATAAACTTGAAATGTTATATTTAAATAATGCCACATGTAATATGCATAACAGTACATACCATTGCTGCTTTTGGTATTACCCATACACTTAACCTTAGTGCATAGCTCTTTTTTCAGTATTGTAGGTCAGGCAAGACATACTTAATCTCATAAACTAGTTTGATATTATGGTACAATCCTAAGAATCTTATCAACTTAAACCTACCTTGACATTGGCTTTGAGAGCATAAGCCAAGGGCAGTAAAGTCCTTTTGAGGACCATATAATCTAGTGTTTCCTAGCCACTTTCAGTGCAAAGACTGATAATATTAAAAGCAAACAAAAATTAGTGGACTCGTTCATAAGAGTATTGGTAGAGAAGAAAACCCATCATAACTGAAACCTCCTGTGATCTTAGTCATACTTTTAAATGAATTGTTCTTTATTAATCATGAGAGTATCCACTTACATTTGGAAAAGCATAGGTCATATGATGTGTGAGGTGGTGATTCTGGTGAGAGACAGTACCTTCTGTGTGTACAGATTCTCAGGCCAGGCACTGATGAGTCCTAGACCTCCCAGTGGTTGTCAGCCCATTGAAGCTTATGATTAAGTAGAGGGAAAAAGGTGAGTCCAGCAGAATGTAGCAAGAATACAGGAGGCAGTCTGCAGGAGTTAACATCCCATTCAAATCTGGCAAGGATCAGCAGAAGTTTCCCTAAGGTCATGACATTTATGTTTCATCTCCAAGAAAGATTTTTGGAAGGTAGAAATAACCCAAATAACATTTGTCTAGAGCTTTCTGTATAGGAAGCTCTAGTAACATGTTACTATGACAATTCTTACAACCTTACTAGGTTTGGGATTTTTTTTTTTTCTTTTTAATGAAAGAAGAACCTGGAACTTAGACAGAGATTCAGAAGCATGTTAGGAAAAATTGGGCTTAGTATCTCAGCCTTTCTGACTTCTCTTTCCAATTTACTTTTTTTTTTCTTTTCAATTTTTAGTTGTTTTCCTACTACTTTTTTGACTTTTGTTGGGGGGACATATCTATATATTATCTTCAGTATTTTTTACCTAGTATATTTTTGAACATACATAGGATTTCTTTTAACAAAATGTTCTTAAATGAAGGCATTTTATAAGCAAACTTTATATCACAAGCTACAAACAGAAAATAACTCTAAAATGAAGTGTAGTGAAAACCAACTACATAAAATGCCATTAAATTATGGAGCCATCCTACTAGGATCAAAGGATCTGAGCCTGAGGTCTGCTTGCTCTTCGTTAAAATGGGAGATTTTGACGTGTTAAAGGGAGATAGATATTAAAGATATAAGCACCAAATTGAGTCTTGCTTCTTGAATAAACAAAAGGAAAGAAAGCAAGGGAGGGAGGAAGGAAGGAAGACAGATTCTCTCACTCTTTGGTTCAGTGGCTTTAAAATGCTGGAACCACCTCACCACATCTCACCACACTTTTAGGACATGCCCATTCTTAGTAGAGAGTCTACAGATAAACACAGAGAAATGACCCTTTCAGGGAATTGGCAGAAAGCTATCTAGTGCCTCAGGTGAGGGGCATTCATCATTATGCTGATTATCCTTAGAGATCTTTCAATTCCCTTAAAGTCCTTGTCTGTCAAGAAAGTTGGGTTCTTGTTTCCTTAGCCTCTCTGGAGGGAAGGGTGGCCTGGGCCAGGAGGACTCAAGTTCTAACAAAGACTCTTTAAGGATCTAGTCCTGTCTACCTCCACCCCCACCCCTCAAGGGCCTGAGGGCTAAGAAGGAATGTTATGGGTCTGAGTTTGCTTACAGGAAACACTTGTTTTCCAAATTAGGCTCTAGGCTATGAAGCAGTGGGATATGAAACACAGAATGGGTTCCATTTTGCTGACTTATTCAACAATTTTGGGGGGCAACTTCACTTTGAATCTTTGTGCTTCTATGGAGTTTGTTGTGTGTGAGCCCAGTCTACTTTTTCCTGTGGACTAATCCTGTGTTTGAGTGTGTGTTTGTGTTTTATAAAAGCCCAAAGAATGGAACACTGTTGTGTGGCTTGTCAGAGAATGGTATGAGTGCTGGTTACAGTCACTCTCAGGCAGTAGGATCTTTGCCAGTGATCAGTATTCCTTGGTATCTGGAGGCAGCAGGGCCCTGCATTTCCCTTACCAACAAGTAGATAATGTAATGAAAATGTTTTAATGATAACTCAGACAAAAACTCATCAGTGCGCATAATCCAATCCATCAAAAAATCAGTTGGCTCTACTTTTAAAACGCATGTTGAATTTGCCCATTTCTTACCTTCTGGGCTGAGCCACCTTTGTCACACACATGAAGGGTGGCACAGCCTCCTCCCCACTTCCACCTTTGCCCCCCCAGAGCCTGTTCTTGACAGAGCAGCAGAGAGCTCTTTTGAAAGAGTGCTCTTTTAAAACAAGTCAAATCAGCAGTTAAGGATCTGGTGTTGTCACTGCTGTGGCGTGGGTTTGATCCCTGGCCCAGGAACTTCTGCATGCCACGGGTTATGGCCATAAATAAATAAAAATAAAACAAGTCATGTGACTCTGCTGCATAGACTTGTGATCAATGCCCATCTCAGAATAAAACCAAAGTCCTCATCGTGGCCTACTGGCCCTACATGATCTGGCCCCCATTACCTGTCTCTCCTCACACTCCCTTCCACACTCATTTTGTTCCAGGCACGCTGACCTCCCAGCCCTTCCTGGAACACACCAGTCATGCTTGCTTCTGAGGTTTTTTAAGTGACTGGTCTCTCCAGTTGGGATGGAAACCTCCTATTCCCACACATCTGCTTGACTAGCTTCCTCATCCCCTTCAAGTCTTTCCTCAAGTGTCATTTTCTCAATGAGGCCCAGATTGACCACTCTAATACTGCAGCTTGGCTACCCACCTCCACTTATCTTCATATGTTCAATTTCAAAATTTTCCGTTTCTTTTATGACTGACTATCACACTGTGTAATTTACTTATCTGTTAGGTCTGTTGTTGATTGTCTGTCTCCCCCTGCTGGAATGTAAGCTCTAAGAGGGCAGGCTCTATATTTTGATTATTCATATCTAAAGCACCCAGAATAATGCCTAACACTTACTCGGTAAATATTGTTGAATTAAATGAATGAAACAGGTGCCCAAAACCAACCCTACTCCCACAACCCATAACCTTCACATCATCCCAGTTCTCCTTCCTTTTAGGCACTCTGATAAGCTCTCTGAATGAAAAAATCACTCTAAGGTGAAGACAGTATTCTATGGGCTGCATCAGCCCATCATCTAAGCAGATCACGACAGTGTGGGAAATGAGGATATGAGACTGAATGGAGTTTGGGACATGCTGATTAGGCCCCTGAACTTGTCAGATATTTACACAGGAGTTCTTTTTTTTAATATCAAGGTATAGTTGTTGCACAATGTTATATGACACAGGTGTACAATATAGTGACTCACAATTTTTCAAGTATACTCCATTTATAGTTATTATAAAATACTGGCTATATTTCACACAGGAGTTCCTGGTGGCAATATTCTTGGTAAGAAAAGTTTCAACAATATGTGTGACTTTTATGGAGCATTGCAGAAATTGGGGGGAATATGTGTGCCCATATTCAAAAGCAGCACCAAATCTGACCACCACCGCCCCCAAGCTTTGGGGGAAATCTGAAAGCTAGACACATCCAGCTGCCATCGTGAGACCACACGGAGGGCTGGTATAAGAGGTCTACAGACAGGGGTGGCCTCTCTCTGTGACCACCCACCTCTGTGAGGAGGTGAAGAGTTAGTCTGACTGTAGTCACAGTTATTTGGCCAAGGAGCACATAGGGTAGAGAAGAGTGAGAGCAAACAAGAACCCTCCTACTTCCAGACATTTGTCTCTTGCGACATCTAACCAATGATGACTTTCCGTTTAATGGCTGCTGCTTCACTGTTGCTGAAATGAAACTCACCTCTCAGGCAGCTTCAGTTTTTTCCATCCAGACAAATAACAAACCTGTAAGCATACAATGGGGATTCTGGAAAACATAGTTTCTAGCATAACCAAGTTGCCTGTAGAACAACCCTGCACAAAATATCATACCATGGCTGCAGAGCATTGGGTTTATTTCTCTTTGCCAAAAGGATCAGATGACTCAACCTGGAAGCGGGGGAGTTAACCACCAGGGGTAAATTTGACCAGTGGGAGATAGGAGATGGAAGGGAGCTTGCAGGTGAATTTCTTCTTTGGTCCTTTTTGTAATAGACTGTTCCTGGGCATATGTTCTATAAATCCTATCCAGAAGCACATCACAGGGCCAAATAACTGGCTGTGTCTTCTCATGAAGACATAGCTCAGGTTTGTAACATATCGCCATGTGTTTGCGTCCCATTCTTTCCTGTTGCATGTCTTTTTCCCTTATTCTTGATGTTTTGGGATTGCATCTTTCAATGAGGCATTAGCATTTCAGCCTTCCTAAGAAATCTCAGCCAAAATTAAAAAACTGCAACAAAAATGGAAGTGTGAAAAGAATTGATGGTGGGGGGCAATGGTTCCCTTAAGGCTCAGTTTATTTACATATGATGAAATTATAGCATTAATAGTAATATTTTAAGAAGATCATGAACTTCCTTCACTTAAGAAGTCCATGAACAAGTATTCCCAAGACAAATTAAAGGGCTAGATTAGGAATCAAAGATCCTTTTAGTCAACATATATATGACTTGTGACCTAAACTCAGTTTAGCAAGAATACATTTAATGAAAACTTTGCTTTCTTGCAACTTCTGAGCAATAACTCTGCCATAGCTCAAAAAGCAGTGAAAAGCTTGTTATTCATGTTTACATGTGTATGCCACTCTGAGTTTTCAAAATATTATGATACAAAGAGTGGAGAAAGTGCCTTGATATGCAGTGTCAGCTCACTTTATTCTACCCATTTCCCCTATATGGATGGGTATAGTGCCATCACACCTTATTTGATCATTAATCAATGAGACGTGTAGGAGGCTTTCCCTCTGATATCTAAAACCTTTTTTTTTTTTTTTTTTTTTTTTTTGGTCTTTTGGTCTTTTGGTCTTTTTAGTGCTACACCCGAGGTTCCCAGGCTAGGGGTCCAATTGGAACTGGACCTTCGCCACAGCAACTCAGGATCCAAGCTGAGTCTTCAACCTACACCAAAGCTCACAGCAACTCGGGATCCTTAACCCACTGAGCAAGGCTGGGGATCGAATCAGCATCCTCATGGATGCCAGTCAGGTTCATTAACCTCTGAGCCACGACAGGAACTCCTAAAACCTATTTTTGAAATAATAAAACATACAGAAATACTATGGAGTAGAGTGAAAACATTCTTAAGATAAAATGCAAAATTTAAGAAGGTTAATTCCTTTCCCTTCTCTGATTGTTTATGGTTCTCTGATATTAGAGTTCCGTGAAAGAAATTTTTTTTTCTTTGGCCAGGTGGGAGCATATAGAAGTTCCTGGGTCAGGGATCAAACCGGCTCCACAGTAGTAACCCAAGCCGCTGCATTGACAACTCCAGATCCTTAACCTGCTTCACTGCAAGAAAACTCGTTGTGAAAAATTTTGAGGACCATTTCTTTAGGTTAAAGACTCTGTGTTTGGCTTTTTTTTTTTTTTTTTCCTTTTTAGAGAGCAGTTTCAGTAGAGTTTGTTAATAGGAACCCAGATGTTAAGGAGTGAAAGGTGGCGATGGTCAAATGAAGGTCAGTCCCTTGAGAATTTCTTCACATTAAGGTGGAAATATGATGTGTCACAAGGTCCAGCATCTAATATTTTGTGACAGGACAATATGAGAACGTTATTAGTTCAGGTAGAAGCAGCTAATCCAAAAGGTGATTTTGGAGATTCAAGAGTGGGAATGAGTGCATATAATTGACTATGTTCCATAGCAAATCCGAATTTTATCAGCCTAAAGAACAGTGAAATGCCATCACAGTTGCCTCGGTGGTGGGTAGCAATACCTTTAATTTTTGAAGGCGCCCTTCCCCCTACTCATCCAATCTGGACCCCTAGAGAGCCCACAAAGCACTCCACAACTATTTCTGTAATAGTTCCCGTTACGTGTTCTCCGCATTTTCTTCCCCGAAGATGGTGTTGACAGAAACGTCTTGAGATAGATACTTCTGTCATCTTTTCAGCCATCCATTTACAATAGAAACATCTGTGTAAATTACCCTGTCCTTCCCAGCAAATTTCCCTTTAAATTAATCTGCCTTTGGGCACACGCTGGGAACGGTTTAAGGCTGTAATTGTTTGAGGTGGGAGGTGAGGTGTAGTGAGGTATTTCTCTGGGCCCGGGAAGTTTTTGCTCCGGAGTGCCGGGGGCGGGGGCGGTGGGGAGCAGGCACACACCGTCCTATTTCTTTACGGACCAGCCTGAATGATGGCTTGAGAAAGGGGCTGGGCGGCACCTCCATGGAGGTCGCCAGGCTGCTGTTCCCTTCTGAATCCGCTCTCCCACGGTGCTCGGAGCGGCTGTGCTTGAGGCCTTGAGCGCTGGGACCATCTGGGGCCAAGCTCTACGAACCAGGGCTGGCCCACCTCCAAGGGCAGGACCCAGGGAGGGCGGGGTCGCTCCTACGGCGCTCAGGCCCGGGGACGCCCGGGCTGTGGCTCCGCCGCTGTGATCTCTGGACACCAGGGATTCCCACCCGGACCGGGTAGGAGGTGAGCGCAAGCAGTGAGACCCTGCGCGTCGGAGACTCAGCCCGCCCAGCTCCCGCTCTCTGGGCAGCGCGGCGAGGGTGCCCCGCAGGTCCGGCGCGCAGCGGCAGCGCAGGCGGCCCGAGGTTCCACTCAGCGGGGCCAGCCAGCGGGAGCCGGGGGCGGGGAGCCCGGAGCACCGCCCCGCCAGCGCGCCCCGCCCGTGGGAGAGGAGGGGCTGCGGCGCCGCGGACCACTGGAGGCGCCGCACCGCCGCCACCGCCGCTGTCGGAGCCGGAGACCGCGGCTCCACGCAGGCGGCGCCCGCGCCTCTGCTCCCCAGCCAGCTAGCGCGCCGGCCAGTCCGCCTGGGCCGTCTCCCGCTTCCCGCCGCTGCCGCTGCACGATCGGCCGCGCCGCTACCAACCTTCCAGGTAGGTGTCCTAGCTGCGGAGGGGACCCCTGAAGCCGCAAGACGGTGCCCGCGGCACGGCCCGGGGGCATTGTGCGCGGCCGGAGGGCCGAGGACCCTAAGGGACGCGCGGCCAGGCAGCCCGGCTCTGGGCCCCTGAGGCATCAAAGCCCTCCGGGGGTTAGCCTGGCGGGAGAGCCGGGGGCCGCGGTGCCAGTCCCGCCCCGCGACCGAGGTGGGAGGGGGCGTCTGGGTCACGGTCCCCCTCGCTGCCCTCCCCTCCCCCTCGTCGTGGGGAATTCCGGCCGCTAGCATCCCCCAGCGCCGCCCCGCGCCCCGGCTCCCCCAGGCTGCTGGGATACAAGCGAGGGCAGGGAGAGGGACTGATGTAATTGTCGGCGGAGAACCGAACCCGCGCGCCCGCTCCAGCTAACGCCTACGCCGCACCTTTCGGGGAAGCTGGGGAGCTGAGAGGAACGGCTGGGGAAGTTGTGCATTGGGTTTTATTGTGCGCGTGCACTGCAGACTGCCCTCACGGGGCACCCCTGCCCACCCACCCCTGCAGCCTTCCCTGCAGCCTTCGTCCACACCCCCAGCCAGGGCCGAGCCTGCCTTCCCCGGTTCAGACCGGGACAGGGTTTGCATTGCAGTCCAGACGTGCTTCCCCTGCATCGAGCCGGGAGCTGTCCGCAAATCGTTTGGCGGGGGATGCTGGGGGGAGGAGGGGATGGGAAACCTGGGGAGGAAGCCGGAAAGAAGTAATGACACCAGCATATTTTGTTAAAAAGCTTCTGGTGTATATAGGAACATCTGCATGACACCTTTTAAGCTGTTTTTGAAAGTTATGACCAGATACTGATATTGTGGCCATTCTGGTTATATACCTGAAGGTAGCTTAAACATAGAGACCTAAAGCTGGGGAAAGCATTACATAATGGACATGAAGCAAATGACACGAAACTAAGTAAACCCACTGGGTTGCCAGATTATTTCTCTCTCCTGATTGCAAAGTCCTATAGGCTTTTCCTCTATAAGAATTTCCATTTTTAAATCGCTGTACTAGTTTTAGCAAACTGTGATTTTTTTTCTCCAAATAACACAATTTTTCTTGACCATCTTTTCTTAAATGTAATAATTGCATGTTAATGGATAGTTCTGTATCACAGAGCTGATGAATAAACGTTGGAAATCTTTCAGTCTTACCTTTGGAAATCTTTCTCCAGAGGTAAGATTTTTAAATATTCCATCTTAATATCATTAACTTTGTTTCCTTCTTGGATGTATTTTTCCCCTCTCGTCTCCCCTTTGTTTTTTGGAAGCATTTCTACAGTTTTAGGTACTGCTAGCTCACAATGTTGATATTCCTATCCAATGCTACAGCATTGCAGATACAAAGACTAATAATAAATGAAACAGAAGACCTCACAGTAACTCAGAATGAGCAGAGTTCCCAAGGTCGAAGGGAAGCTGCAGTGTAACTGGGGTATAATCACCTACAGAGAATATGCATAGCCCTCCTTGGATTATAAGGAAGGCCAGGATTGGTGGAATATTATTTCTGTTATTCTCTTACTCTGGATTTCCTGTTTCCCCCTACAAATATTTTTTTCCACAAAGTAGAAACAAAATATTTTTAAATTAGAGTCTTTGCTTTTAGAAAGCCTAAAATTCCTGTTGTTGCTCATATTTTCAGTTGATATTGATAACTCAGTATACATTTAGTGGATGGATTCCTTTTGGGATATCTCAGTTTCAAATCATGATGGTTTATCACATGTCTCTTGGTTGTAGTATAATGTGATTCGGTTGGACTTTTATGGGGTTGCTTCACATAAGTTTTCTTGTCCTTAGATTGCTTTAACCTTTTGTTAGTTAATTTTATTCCAAAAAGAAAGGTAAAGTCCTTTCAAGATTAAATATTTGTTGTTGGAAATCTGTAGCACCACTGCAGAAATAGATTAGGTTAATATGTAAGTAGATAAAAGTTTTTATGTGACTTTATTCATGAAACTATTGGCCTAAGGAGAAGTTTTAAATTTTAGTAAAATGCCTTGGTTAAGTAACATTCAGTAATCATTCAGTAAATACTTACTTATTGAACACTGATCTGTTCAAAGCATTGGTGTGGGCATGTGGGAGATACAAATAAGAATGAAGAGTTTGTGGTCTTGTTGGGAGGATAAGGTCTGTTTGGAGGGATTTTATTTTTTAACTGCACTGTTAAGTAATAATTATAATACTTCTTTTAGTTTGTTTTTAATTTTGAAAGAGTCTCATTATCTATTGATGTATGAGACTTTTTTCCCCCCACACTCAACATTATGTCACTTAGATTCATCCATGTTCTGTGTCACTGTGGTTCATTGACTTACACTGCTGTGCCATAGTCTGTGTGTCTATTACACAGTATGTTTCTCTGCTCTCCTACCAAGGGCCTTTTTTTTTTTTTTTTTCATTTTTAAAAAGATTGCAAAGAGTGATGCTTTGATTGTTCATATTTCTTGAGGCACATGGGCAAGTGTTTCTCTTGTGTAAATACTAAGGTATAGAATTGTTGATTGTGTAGGATGTGTGGATATTCAACTTGTAGATATTGCCAAATTATTTTCCAAAGTTGTACAAATTTATACAAGCCAGGGAAATAAACACACACGATCATCACATACAAACAAGCGTGTGTGTGTGTATGTGTATGTGTGTCTGTGTGTGTGTTGAATTGCCTTTCTTTGGCATAGAGCTTTGGAGAACATCTTGCTGGTATTTCTAAATGCAGTTGAATGACAATGTGGCAACATCTTTAATATAAGAAAAAAAGGAAGAAAAGGGAAAAAAAGGAAAAATAAGGTAGACCTCCCAAGGATAAAAGCTTGCTGGTTACTTACCAGTAAAGTCAAAAATTATTAAAAAAAAAAAAAAAATTCTTGAAGTCTCTATTATTCAGGAATGATTATTCACATCTCTTGCTTCAGCCACACATTCCTTACCTCTTCTGAATGGATATGTATTTAATGATTTGAAATCCAGAGTGAACTTAGTAGCTTTGATCATGAAAATGAACTAAAATTAATTTTACGGTTAACTGACATGATGTCCAGCTAGTTACTGAACTTGATGGTCTGCCCTTCTAGTGTGGCTCTGAGTTTCCATGAGCTTTGGAAGAAGTTGGCATCCATTTGTTCAATTACCAGCCCACTGTCAGGTCACTTCCAGAGAGAGGTGACCAGTGTATGTGTCTCATGTGGAGGTGACGTGGGCACATGGAGTGCCTTTCTTCTTCATTCAGCCAGCATTTATTGAACACGTGGTATGTGCCAGATGCTGAATTAGGTGCTGGGTCATGAACATGTCTGCCCAAAAGACTCTACCAGAACCAAATCACTGTTGAATATGTATGCATGTGTGTGGGGTGGATCTGGCTTTGGTTTCAGAATTTGCATGAAGTATCTATTTTTTCTTTTGTTCCCTAAACTTTTTCCAGATTTATGTTTAGACCTCCTTGAGTTGAGAGCGCTTTGGGGAAAAAAAAAAAAAATGCAGCCCATGCAAAGAACAGTTAGTTTAAACGTAGTTGTATTTTATTGGCTTTTTAAAAGTGGAAGGCTTTAAAAGGACTTACTCAGGATAAGTCCTTTTGTCATGCAGACACTTGAGTGTTACCAAATAGGAGGAAGACAGAGGTCAGGGAAGGGCTCTTTGGATGGGTGAATTCAGATTTGTTGGGAACATAATTTAGTGTTGAATTGATTTTTAAAGGGAAAAATAGAAAATAGACAAAGATGAATGTTTATTGAGAGACCCAATGTGGTATTACAGGGAATTGAGTCTATTGAGTCATGACGATCTAAAGATGAAGTTCCTGGTGGGTTATAGGAATCCGTTTTCTTGTAAGTTTGTGTTTACTTATTTTGGGTATGTGTAAATGTACTTTTTATTTATTTATTTATCTTTTGCTTTTTAGGGCCACACCCGCAGCATATGGAGGTTCCCAGGCCAGGGGTCAAATCAGAGCTGCAGTTGCTGTACTACACCACAGCCACAGCAACGCCAGATCTGAGCCACATCTGTGACCTACACCGCACCTCATGGCAATGCTGGATCCTTAACCCACTGAGCAAGGCCAGGGATCAAACCCACATCCTCATGGATCCTAGTCAGGTTTGTTAACCGCTGAGCCACGAAGGGAACTCCTAAATGTACTTTTTATAGTAAAATAAATCAGAGTGTAAATGTTAAATATCTGTAAACGGATTATGTTAATGGGGTGGTGAATTATGGGAAGCAGAAACGTCCAAGGACTCTTACAGTGCTCTGGCAGATTACTTCAAAGTAAAAACTACCTTATGTGAGGGAATTCCATCCGACGGGGCTAGTGTCTCAAGAAATCTGTATAGGAAGCCGACAAAAGCCAGAGTGAGAAAGGAGCCCAAACCAAGAAGTTTGATATCCACGACTATCTAAGGGATCACTGGGTTAGAGAGAGCATTAAGTTTATAACTTAACTCTTAAATAAGTTTAAGTAAGTAAATAAATAATTAAGCTTAGGTAAATAAAAATGAGTTTAAATAGGTAAAAAACATTTAAGTAAAATATTGGCAGGCAGTCATTTAACATGTTTCACTGAGTACAAAGAATTCATGATTAATACACAAAAATTACCTACTTTATTATTTTTATGGCTGCACCTGCAGCATATGGAAGTTCTGCCAGGGATGGAATCCGAGCCCACAGCTGCAACCTATGCCCCAGCTGCAGCAATACTGGATCATTTAACCCATTGCTCCTGGCCAGGGATCAAACCCATACTTCCCCAAGCAACCTGAGTTGCTACAGTCAGATTCTTAATCAACTCCACCATGGTGGGAACTCCTTTCTTTTCCTTTAGTGATGACAGATTATATGTTTTTCTATTCAAGAAAACCCATCTGTCAGTTTGTAAAATATGTGAAGAAAGTACCCAGACACTAGAAATACTTACATTTGCTTGATGTGGTGATGCTTAAATGACCTTTATGTTAGATTCATAAGGTGTTAGAGCTGAAAGAGGTTTAAGAAACTTTTTTTTCCAATTCTAACTTCTCCCATTTTCCAGGTGGAAAAATTGAGGCACAGAGACTTGCCCAGTGAGGCACAGCTCCATTAGTATATAATATGTCAAATAATTTACATCTGTTCATGGTAATAGGAAATAAAACTCTTTCCTAATTTTAGGTAGGTGAATAAGAAAATGAACCAATAGCAACCTCTACAGTGGATTTTAGGCTTCCTTTCTATCATTCTCCTTGAGTGCTTGGTACAGGAAGTGAAATCAAACATATACTTTTAAATTTCCTTAGATTTCTAGAGAACAAAGGTTTTTGAGGGTATGATGAGGGAATTAACCACCACAAATATCATTATTTAAAATTTTCTGGTGTTTGCTATTTCAAGACCCATAGCTTTGTCTTTTAACTCAATGGACAGGAAAGGACAGAAAAAATTAAATTATCTTCTGCTTTTCTCTTTTCCCTTGTCATTCTTTTTCCATAAGCTAATATGAGACAAAAACAGAAGAATAGAGGGAATTGAGACAGGAATAGAACATCAACTCTTACCTTTTTTATCTTGCATCTTATTGAGGCAATTCTCACTGTAGCTCTTGAGACTGACCTATCCACCTCCTGAAAAGAGTGTAGAAGTAGAAGGGGTAACAACGCAGTATATTTTTAGAATCTTTTTTTTTTTTTTTCTCCAAAAGTCAAATCTAAAATAAACCTGGCCTCAATTTCCAGCAATAGATTTATTTCTCGGCTCCTAAATCAGTGCTTAAGTTTTATCATAAATTTGAAGAAGTTATCCTGATTTTTTTTTAATGCACAATACAGTGTTGCTACAAGTAACATACTGTGATCAACTACTGAAGTTTGAAGAATGAAGTATCTAGAAGAACATTAAAATGCAGAAGATTTTGTTACATGTCATTTCTGGAGATAAAGGCGAAAGTCTGATTTTATTTTAAATTAAGATAAGATTTCTGTTTTCTGTTTATCTGTGGCAGCTAGGCAAGCTTTTGCATATTCACACCCCATCAGGCAACAATCTGAACAGTTTTTGTTGTATAATTTCCCCAGAATAGAAAAAGTAGCACAATTTGAATGGCATGTTGATTATGAAAAGACATTAATGAAATTCTTTTTGATCTCAATAAATTTCAATTTGAAGCAAGAACTATAAAAAGAGTATGATCTCTGATGTAGGCCAAGCAAATGTAGGATCTCTGTGAAACTCCAAGAAGAAAGCAAGGGAAAAGGAGAGATCAAAACCCATAAGAACTCAGGATAATGGAATAGGCAGGTCAGGGAAGGAAGTACATGGATATTCTATCCCAGCTTGTCCTCCAGTTTCATTTCAAAAAATACCAGCAGAGAAAATAAAAAGTGTGACTCTGAAGGCTTGTGGAGATGAGATATTATAGAAGATGTCTACCTGGACTTTTTTTTAAAAAAGCTTTTAAACATCTTGAAGAACACAGAGGCATAAGGTAAAAGATGGGTAAATTAAACTTCAGGAGTTCCTGTCATGGCTCAGCAGAAATGAATCTGACCAGTATCCATGATGACGCAGGTTTTATCCCTGGCCTCGTTCAGTGGGTTAAGGATCTGGCATTGCTATGGTTGTGGCATAGGCCAGCGGCTACAGATGCAATTCGACCCCTACCTGGGAATCTCCATATGCCGTGCATGTGGCCCTGAAAAGACGAAAATAAATAAACTTAATTTAAGGAAAGGTAGTATGTGTAACAGGCAGAATATAAACAATCATCACACCAAGGAGAAACTATTTATAATGTATCATAGACTAAGGGTAACTCGTTAATATCCACAGAACTCCTCTGTATCAGTGAGATAAATGACCTAATAGAAAAAAGGAGCAAAGGAAATGAACAAACAGTTCACTGAAAAGGAATTACTAGCAGTACTTACAGATATGATATGCTCAGCTCATAAGAGAAATGCATTTTTAAACTATTTAGCCCTATTAAATTGGCAAAGACCTTAATATTTTTAAATTCCTTCAGGGCAGCAAGGCTTTGGGGAAGCTGACAGACTCATACATTGTTTGTAGGGGTACAGAATGGCACAGCATCTGTGGATAGCAATTTGGAATATTGCCTAAATTAAAAATCCACCTACCTGGTCATCCTAGGATATCTAAGAAAAATTTCTGCAGATGAATTTCTGCATCACAAAATGAATCCATACCAAGACATCCACTGTGGCATTGCCTGTAATAACAAAAGATTTAGAGAGAGCTAAATATCCATCAAGATGAGATTGGTTAAATAAGGAGCTGTTAAAAAGAATGAAATCATTCTGTATTTGCTGATGCGGAATGATCTCTCAGCTGTAATAAAGGAAGAAACCAAGGTGCAGCAGAGTATATGGCCATTGGTGTTAAATATGAGTTTATAAATATGTGTTTATGCTTGTGACTGTGGAGACTGGTAACACAAACTGGTAGCAGTGATTGCCTCTGGGAAAGAGAACTGGGTAGTTGGGGTGGGAATGGGAAGAACACTGTTTGGCACACTAATTTAGTAGACCTTTAATTACCAATTTAAAATATCCGAACAGGGAGTTTCCATCATGGCGCAGTGGAAATGAATTCAACTAGGAAACCTGAGGTTACATGTTCGACCCCCTGGCCTCTCTCACTGGGTTAAGGATCCAGCGTTGCCCTGAGCTGTGGTGTAGGTCGCAGATACAGCTCAGATCTGGCATTGCTGTGGCTATGGTGTTGGCTGGCAGCTGTAGCTACAATTGGACCTCTAGCCTGGGAACCTCCATATGCCATGGGAGCGGCCCTAGAAATGGCAAAAAAAAAAAAAAAAAAAAAAAGTCAGAAAAAATTTTTTCTTGAGGATCACTCATACTGATCAAGAAGGTTGAGTGAGAGTTCCTGCTGTGGTGCAGTGGGTTAATGATCCAGCTTATCTCTGTGGCATTTCAGGTTCAATCCCCTGCCTCGTGCAGTGAGTTAAGGATCCGGTGTTGCTGTAGCTGTGGTGTAGGTCACAGTTGAGCTCAGACTCAGTCCCTATGCCATAGGTGTGGCTGGAAAAAAAAAAAAAAAAAAAAAAAGAAATGTTGAGTAGTTGTAACCAATTCCTTTGCAGCTCTGGGTCCCATTCTATATTGATATAAGAACATGGTAGCTGCCATAAAGACTAAAGAGGGGAGAAACTGGAAATGATTGCCCTTTGGTACTGAGTTGGCCCAACTTGGTTTTCTGCAGTTGCCCTGCCCTTGCCACCATGCCCCAGCTAACTGGTCTTACTGGGAAAGAGATCCAAAGGAGTTGATTAGGGCCAGGGTGCAGATGAGAGTTCAGGAAACAGACATTGATGGAGGTAGTGGCAGAAGCCTGAGGCTGGGAGGGCAAAGAATGGAGGTGGTATTAATTGCCACCCCTGACTCCATCAGATGCAGCTTACAGTGGTAAAATAGAGAGAAATGTTATTTTATGGGCCACAGTCTTGAGATCCTTTGCTACCCCTGAGGTGTCTAGGGATCTGTATTTCTTAATAGTGCCCAATCCCAGAGTTCCCATCGTTGCTCAGTGGTTAGCGAATCCGACTGGGAACCATGAGGTTGCAGGTTTGATTCCTGGCCTTGCTCAGTGGGTTAAGGATCCGGCGTTGCCGTGAGCTGTGGTGTAGGTCTCAGACATGGCTCGGATCTGGCATTGCTGTGGCTCTGGCGTAGGCTGGTGGCTACAGCTCCAATTAGACTCCTAGCCTGGGAATCTCCATATGCCACGGGTGCGGCCCTAAAAAGACAAAAAAAAAAAAGATGCTCATGCTGGGAATCACTATCTCTTCCATGCTCCTTGTTTTATAGATAAGATGATCCTCTTCATCCCTTGAAATATCTATTCCGTGGGGTATTTTTACAATTACTTCTGAAACCATTTATGGTATTTATTTATTCTACTCAAAAAAAAGCTTTCATAGGGTGATTGTTTCATCATGTCTTTGCCCTCCTGGAGTCCACAAAGGGGTAGCTGATATTAAGCTATACAATAGTAAGAAGGGGAAAGCTGAGAAAGCAACTGAATGGTTAGTGTGTTATAACTTTGGGAAGAGTAATTATGTGCTGATATGAATTTTAAAAGCAATATGAGTTAAAAAGGAAAAACTTGATAATGATCAGAGGCATTGTGCTACAAAATAATTTTCCTAAAAAGAAATAAAAATGGGAGTTCCTGCTGTGGCACAATGGGCTCAGCAGCATTTGGGGAGCACTGGGACACAGGTTCGGTCCTTGGCCTGGCTGGCGCAGTGGATTAAGGATCTGGTGATGCTGCAGTTGTGGCTTCGTTCAGGACTTCAGCTTGGATCTGATTCCTGGCCCAGGAGCTCCATATGCCTTGGGGTGGCCAAAACAAACAAACAAAAAACAAAGACAAAAACAAAAGAAATAAAAATAGTTTAATTATCATCATTAATACATACTTATGCTAAGTTAATAGACATGGGCCTTCATTTGGAATCGGTAGTTTAAATCAGGAACCACACTCACCAGTTATATAGGGGGAAAATACTACATTAGCCTCTTTCTTTTCACCTTTAGACATGAAGTTAGGATTAAGTATGTAATTCAGTAAATGAATCAAGTAAATAGTATGCATTCGTTTTCTCTGGAAGTTTTGGTATTTTAGTAGCTACATTCTTTTCCAAACAAGTTTATTTAGAAATTAGGAGGAATTAGCAGCCTTGTAGGGACATGCCATGAGAAACTTATGGTGTCAAAGTGGGGTGATTTGAAGAGCAAAGAATGATAGGGGTGGATGGGGAGAGGTCAGAGAAGCTCTGTATCACAGAACAGGAGGCCCTGGAAGGCTCTGTGGGAAAGACAGTATCTAGAAGATTCTTTCTGTAACTTTCCAGGGCTGTTGAAATTTCAGGATGCATTTGATCCTTAACTAGCGTATCTGGTGTGTCTAGTTCCTAATGGAATTGTGAGAGCAGGTTTAATCTAACATGAATGAACATTTACATTTCTTTAAGAGATTCAGCAGCATATGTTAAATACATATTGTGCTCAATTGCATCTTCTTGCCACACATTCAGTTTCTTTCTTTCTTTTTTTTTTTTCAAAACATCCCTCTTTGAAAATAGCTTGCTACCCCATTGTTCTTTTCATCACAATACACACTTCGGAGGACCAGTGTACTTTTGATAGGAGGAGCCTGGAGTAGCTGTGAGGACAATAAAAGTGGTTAATGGGACAAGAGCAGTTGGTGGTGATGGTGGTGGTGGTGGTGGGTGTATTAGTTTCCTAGGGCTACCATAGCAAAGTACTGTTTTTTTTTTTTTCTTGGTCTTTTTGCTATTTCGAGGGCCGCCTTCTCGGCATATGGAGGTTCCCAGGCTAGGGGTCGAATCAGAGCTATAGCTGCCAGCCTACGCCAGAGCCACAGCAACGCAGGATCTGAGCCGCGTCTGTGACCTACACCACAGCTCACGGCAACACCAGATCCTTAACCCACTGAGCAAGGGCAGGGATCGAACCCACAACCTCATCATTCCTAGTCGGATTCGTTAACCACTGCGCCACGACGGGAACTCTGCAAAGTACTGTTAACTGGGTGGCTTAGAACAATAGAATTATATTCTCTCAGTGCTGGAGGCTAGAAGTCCAGAATCAAGATGGACCCTTCTTTTCCTTTTCCATGTTCTGGCAGCCCCAGGAATTCCTTGGCTTGTGGTTATACTTCAGGATTTTAAGTATAATCAGTCTCTGCCTCCTCCTCCTCCTCCTTTTTTTTTTTTTTTTTTTTTTTTTTTCCGCTTTTTAGGGCTGTACCTGTGGCATATGGAGGTTCCCAGGCTAGGAGCTGAAGCTGAATCAAAGCTGCAGCTGCCGGCTTACACCACAGCCACAGCAACACCAGATCTGAGCCACGTCTGTGACCTTCATACACCACTGCTCATGGCAACACCAGATCCTTAACCCACTGAGTGAGGCCAGGGATTGAACGCTTATCCTCATGGATCCAATTGGGTTTTTTATCGCTGAGCCATGACGGGAACTCTTAACCTAAAAGATTTAGGTATGACGACATCTGATAATTAAGCAGACTTTGTAATAGTAGAGATTATTTTTTAGTGGTAAGAAATTAAGGCTAAATATACTCCTTAAGAACCTGACATCATCTATTAAATAGTTATTTTCACCAAGATTAGAACGTTATTGTGGTTGTCCTATGTGATACCCATGCTAAGTAATGTTAGTGTAATTTCTGTTACATATTTATGAAAATTCTAAGCTTTTTTTTTTTTGTCTTTTGTCTTTTTAGAGCCGAACCCACAACATATGGAGGTTTCCAGGCTAGGGATCAAATCGGAACTACAGCTGCTGACCTACACCACAGCCACAGCAACGCCGGATCTGAGCCGCATCTGCAACCTACACTACAGCTCACAGCAATGCCAGATCCTTAACCCACTGAGCAAGGCCAGGGATTGAACCTACAACCTCATAGCTACCAGTCGGGTTTGTTAACCACTGAGCCATGACAGGAACTCCTAAGCTATTTTTTTGAACTTAAAAATAATCCATGCAGAATTAGAAAAACCTATATGGAGATGTAAATTTCCCAGGATAATCAAGAAGATTCCACATTAGACTGGTAATACTATTAAGTAGGTAACTTAAAATATTGTAATATTGAATGCAACATTGACATTATGGAATATGCATTAGTACATTGTATATGTGTACTTTTAGCTAGAATTTTGGTGTCGTTAATACAGATATATTTGTTTATATTGCAGAAAAAATGTATTACTTGTGAATAACAAGTTTCTATAAAAAGTTTTAAATGAGTTTAAAAATGGTCGTGTAAAATTAGATTTTTATGGTGAATGACTGTTTAGGTAATGTTTAGGATTACAAGCCCAGACTAGGGCCAAATCTGCCTGGGTTCAAATCCTGGCTTTGCTTTGTGCAGCTGCATGACCTTGAATAAATCATTTAACCCTTCTCTGCCCTAGGTAACTCATTCATAACAAGAGAAATATAAAAATAATACTGAATAGTTCAGTCTGTGGCCTGGGAACTTCTGCTTGCCATGGGCATGGCCAAAACAAAAAACAAAACCTAACACAAAGCATTGTTGAGAGGATACGGAAGTTAATGCCTATATATTTCCTAGAAAGAGCACACAGTAAATGCTATGTTAGTGTTATTATTTTAGCATGTTAACTAAAATTAGATATATTAATATTCATTAATTGGAGAACTTATTATGTAAAATGTAAATAACAGTGTCTCTTATGCCTTCTTAACAAATCAAAAGCTAATTTGAGAGAGATTAGATTGTCAGCAGTATTTGCAAGGCTCTTTTTTAATGTTAATAATTTGTTAAAAGTATCTTATAGCTTGCTCATTTCGTTACTTATAGCAATGACTATGTTCAAGAGACTTTGTTAGGTCTTAAGGGAGAAAAAAAGATGATTAAACTGTTGATCCTGCTTTCAAGAACCTGCCTATCCAACAGGGAAGAGAAGACATAATTTAGTATAACATAAAGTGTAATGAGGTATGTGTCATGCCAAGTATGATTTTGTGCTGTATCTCTGGAGGCTGGGAAGCATCTGAGGAGGTTTTGTCGGTGAGAGGGGCATGGATAAAAATTTAGGAACTGATGACATTTTTGAGGGGTAGGAAGAATAGGAGAAATCTGAGGTTGAGAAAGAACAGTTAGGTAGGAGTTCCCATTGTGGCTCAGTGGTTAATGAATCCGACTAGGAACCACGAGGTTGCGGGTTTGATCCCTGGCCTTGCTCAGTGGGTTAAGGATTCGGCGTCGCTGTGAGCTATGATGTAGGTTGCAGACGCAGCTCGGATCCTGCGTTGCTGTGACTGTGGTGTAGGCCGGTGGCTACAGCTCCAATTGGACCCCTAGCCTGGGAACCTCCATATGCCAAGAGAGCAGCCCTAGCAAAGACAAAAAGACCAAAAAAAAAAAAAAAAAAAAAAAAAAAAAAGAGCAGTTAGGTAAATAGGCAAAAGGCTGAGAGTCTTGTTCCCAAGCAGGAGAAGAAAGAATTTCTAGGAAGAGAAATGGGCTATCACCAATACCATAGAAAATTTAAGTAGAGTTGAGTGAAGAAAGACCTTGAGAAGCATGCCCTCCTTATCTTTCTTGGGGCCAGAGAGACTTTGTTGGGTCATTGGCTTTTCTTAACAAAGTAGCATGTAACAGAATTCCTGGAACATGACACATAACTGAAAAAGCATCAAGTCAGTTAATATGTAGTCTGCTTATATTGATATGATTCAAACATTGACATTTCTAGGAGGTTTTTTGTTTTTCTTTTTTGGAAGCACCTGGGGCATATTGAAGTTCCTGGGGCAGGGATCGAACCTGAGCCACAGCTGCCACCTGTGCCACAGGTGCAGCAACACGGGATCCTTAACCCACTGTGCTGGGTTGGGGTGGAACTGGCTTACCTTATTACACTTAGTGTTATACTAAATTATGTCTTCTCTTCCCTGTTGGATAGTCAGGTTCTAGAAAGCAGGATCAACAGCTTGACAAAAGACAAGCCAGATCATTAACCCATGGTGCTACAGCGGGAAATTCTCTAAGAGGTTTTTTTTTAATTCCTTAAAGAGTACTTTTAAGACTACCTACCATTTGTTTACCTTTTTTTTTTTTGTTGGCCATACATTGTCCTAAACATTTGAGATGATCATCCTCTCATTTAAAGCATTGCAGCTGCTCTTGCAGTAGATATTGTTACTTGCATTTTACAGCTGTGGAGGCCATAGTCCAGAGAGAAGGTGACCAGCACACAGTCCTTCCATCCATTATAAGCCACCAAGCTGGAATCAAACCCAGGGCCCCAAAGCCTGGACTCTTCACCAAATTTAGATAGTAATTGTTAAGTAACCCCAAGGCATTTTAGAAGGAGAGTTGTTCAGACCAGCATTTACTGATGACCAGCCACACTGCCCTCCTTGCTGTTCTTGAAATAAACCTGGTTTATTCCCACTTCTGGTCCTTGGCACTTGTTCTTTTCTTTCTTTAGAATGCTCTTCCCCCCTCCCCCCCAGCTTTGCCTGCTGGGCTCCTCCTAACATTTCATAAGTCAGCTCCAAAGTCAGAGGGGCCTTCCCCAGCACTCCACTTATATATATCCCTGACCCAGTGCCTTCCACTCTGAGAACAGCTCCCTCTTCAGGTGTTTATTTGTCCTTGTTTGTCTTCTAATATTCAATGTCTAGCTTAGGTTCTGCTTTATTCCCAAGACCTAATTTATAGTGGGTGCTCATTAATATTTGTGGAATGAATGAATGCATAATATCTTAAAGCTACAGGATTTTAAATAATTGGTGTTTTTTGCTTGTTTTTGGAAATGTTAGAAGTACCAGTTCATGTCAGCGATTATTTCTTTCCTATTTAATGTACATGACTTTTTCAATAACTTTGAATGAAAACTGGGTGATATTTTAAAAGGAAGTCCTAAAAATTTATTATTATTGAAAGTAATACAAGTTCATTGTAGAACAATTTGCAAACACAGCAAAGTATTTAAATTTTTTTTTTAATTTAGAAACTAAATTTTAATATTTGGATATATGCTTTTATTTATTTTTTATTTATTTTTTATTTTGTCTTTTTGCTTTTTCTAGGGCCACTCCTTTGGCATATGGAGATTCCCAGTCTAGGGGTCCAATCGGAGCTGTAGCTGCTGGCCTACGCCAGGGCCACAGCAACGAGGGATCCGAGCCGTGTCTGCGACCAACACCACAGCTCACGGCAACGCCAGATCCTTAACCCACTGAGCAAGGCCAGGGATCGAACTCGCAACCTCATGGTTCCTAGACGGATTCATTAATCACTGAGCCACGATGGGAACTCCTGGATATATGCTTTTAATTCTTTATAAATTGCTTTCTTTTACTCAGCAGTGTATCATGAATATTTCTTCTCTTTCATTATTCTCCTAAACTGCATTTTTAAAATAGAATTTCTTTTTTAGAGCACTTTAAGGTTCACAACAAAATTGAGCAGAAAGCACAGAGATTTCTCATGTACCCCTCTTCCCCTAAACAAGCCTAGCCACCACTATAAAAAAAGCAAAAACCCACACCTGAGTGGTACATTTGTTGCAATCGACAAACCTGCATTGACACATCATCGTCACCCAGAGTCCATGATTTACATTGTGGTTTGCCTTCGTGTTGTACCTTCCGTGGGTTGTCACAAATATGGGATGATATGAATCCACCATTATAGTGTCAGAGCAGTTTCACTGCCCTAAAAATCATCTGTTCTTTTCCTGTTCATTCCTCCCTCTCCCCAACCCATGGCTTACCACTCATCTTTTTCTTATCTCCATAGCTAAATTTAATTTTTAATAGATGGAGAGCATTCCAGTTTATACCCATGCCATGTTTTACTCAATTCTAATTGGGCATTTAGGTCGTTTTTTGGCATTATAAATAACCTGATGCATGACCTTGTGTAGAAACCTTTGTGTACAACTCATTATTAATCTAGAATGGCTAGATTAAGGATTAATATGCAGTTTACTCTGTGTCAGTCATTGTTTTAAGTACTCTATTTGAATTAACTCATTTAATACAGTAATGATATTGATTAGTACTATTATTAGCTCCATTTTATCGATGAGAAAACTGAGGCACAAAAGGTTAAGTAACTTGCCCAAGTGACTTCTTTAACTGTCATATGGGGATATGATTGGGACTTAGCTCTTTTTTTTTTTTTTTTTGGTCTTTTTGCCTTTTTCTAGGGCCGCTACCGCGGCATATGGAGGTTCCCAGGCTAGGGGTCGAATCAAAGCTGTAGCTGCCAGCCTACACCAGAGTCACAGCAACACGGGATCTGAGCCATGTCTGTGACCTACACCACAGCTCACGGCAACACCGGATCCTTAACCCACTGAGCAAGGGCAGGGATCGAACCTGCAACCTCATGGTTCCTCGTCAGATTCGTTAACCACTGCGCCACGACAGGAACTCCTGGGACTTAACTCTTGAGTCATTGTGTCTAGTGTTCTGTGCTCCTCTGGCTCACAGTAAAAGCTAACCAGTTGTCACCAGTGGTATTAGGGAATCATCACTGTTACAGAAGTAGTAGCATCAAAGACATGATAACTGTGATGACCATAGAGAATTTATTAGCTCTTGGTTTTTCAGTTAATGGATAAATATTCAAACAGGAAGTTTCTTTCAAGTTCAACTTTGACTCACTTGGCATATAGTACGCCGTTGGTGTTTAGTGACTGTTACTTAATGATAGTTTATGAGTTATTTTCATTTTTGGAGAAGAGTTTGGATGTAACATATGCATATTGAACACTTTGGATTCTTAACTCTGGCTTTGCTATCTATCTTCTGTGTACAAATACTATCCAGCACATAGTAAAATATGACCTAAATTATTGATCCTGATTGGTGATTAGAGAAACATAAACATAACACCCAGTTTTCTAAACTCAAGTGAGAGCTTCCATGTGTCAGTATGTAGAGGCAGCATTTCAATTTTTGGTTTTACTGTGGAAATTCTGCTTTAAAAACATACAGATAAATAGTCTTTTCTCTCCTCAAACCCCAACCATCATCCTTTCCACACACTTAATATTTATGTGAACTTGCTCCTGAGGATGTCTGCGTATTTGCTGCTAAGTTTTTCCTGGTTCCAATTTTACTGCCTAGTTTTTGGGCTCCATCCTGTCGTTCCCTGGCTCCTAATGGTATTGAGTCTTCAACCTTTAGCTGCCTTGGAGGGACTGCTCAGATGTCATGGGGAGCCTCAGTGGGACTGATCACTATTAAGGGTGGATTTTATTTTCACTTGTTCAGTTCCCCCAAACCAATGCTATTAAAGGGCTTTTCATGGAACTGTTCTGTCTATTCATCTTTTTAACTCCCACATCACACGGCCATGTACATGTTGGATGTTCTGTGTAAATTGTTGAATATATAATTTTTGTTAATTGATTCATATAAAATTACAGTGTACATTATTTGCTATTTTAAATGCTAATTGTTAGTTTGTTTAGTTTGTATTTAGACTCTAATCTTCTGGAGCACTGAAGAAAAAACTTGCAGAGTTTTTCCTTTAAACTTTGAAAGGAAACATATATTTGGATAAAGCACTGCTGTACTTCTATTCTTAAATGTCCATTATAGGGTAGCTAGGTGACAATTATTTGTTTCTCTATGGAAGAAATATTTGAAAAAATACCTTGAGAAGAATGCCTAATTATTCTTTATGAGCAGGCCACATACGCAAAATAATAAGGTTTAGGGATTACATTTTTCAAAGCCAGGAATAAAGTAAACAAATACTAAAATGCATTTCTTAAACTTGGAGATATTGGAGCTTTGTCGCTGTGTCTTTTTGGTTTAAAACGGTTTGTTTGACATTTCTCTGCAAAGCAATAACTTATGAGTTAAATGCAAGGAAGTTTCTGTTGCTTCAGACACTTTAACAGCTACCTACAAATCATGAGGTAACTTCCTTCATTTCTCCTCTGCTGGCATAGGTATGATGACTGTACTTCAAACAGGAAATTAGTAATCTCTTTTTGAGGCTGGTGGTAGAATGTCGTCTCTTAACAAATTAGCTCTCATGTCTGCTCCCAGGTTTTAGTTTAAATATGCGACTTGGATGATAATACTCTATCTAGAATTGGCTCGTTTCAGAATATATTACTGTGTGTTGTGGGGAGAGGGGGTTACTTGATAATTTTATGTTATTTTCCATAATTCCTTGGAATTTTCTTTCTAAAATAGGTGAATTTCCTTTAGGAATTCCAGAAAGCCTTTAGAGAAATATTCCTAAAGTTGTTTGCTTTAGAAATGTATGTTATTATTTTGTTGAGAATTAAGATTAGAATCATCTTTCTGATGTTAAGATATTTAAAAGTCATAGTGACTCCTCTATCTAAATAAAATATTGGTAAGAAGTTCTGGGAGTTGGCCATTGGTGGGCAGCTAATTTTCATAAAATCAGAATGATAACTTGAAAAAGAATGGCCATCCTTCCAAATAATGGTTCTTTTGGAGTTCCTCGAAGAATGTTTTGCGACAAAAAGATGCCAGAAGTATCTGTCACTGTATTTTCTTAGTGCCTCAATACTTAACTAGCATATTAACCTTTCTAATCACAGAATCACAGAAAAAAATTTATAAATCATCTGGTCTACTTCCCCCATTTTGCAGGTGAAAAAACAGATTCTGAGAGGTTAAGTGCCATTGCTTGCCTGGCTGCTAAACTATCCTGACCTGGTACATGGTACGCCTTGGGGTTGTTTGCAAATATGTATACAGATGTAGAAAAACTGTGGGTGGGACCATTGGCATTCTCATTCATCTTGAGAAACTTGTCTGCAGGTAGAGTTCATGGCTGCTTTTTGTATGTGCTCGTTATAGTTATAGTGCCTTTTCAGATATGACCTCAGCTTTAAAATCAAGTCACCTGGTGGGCATATATAGATCCGGTCTTAGTTTGGGCTGCTCTAATAAGACTCCGAAGAATGATGCTTTGTAAACAAAAGAAATTTATTCCTCACAGCTCTGGAGACTAGAAGTTCAAAATCGGGGTAGAACATGGTTCAGTGCTAGGGAGCGTCCTCTTCCAGGCTGCAGCCTTCTCCTTTCCTCATATGGCAGTAAGAGGGAGAGAGAACTCTCTGGGGTTCCCTTAATAAGGGCACTAATCTCATTCAGGAGAGCTCCGCCCTCATGACTTAATTTCTTCTAAATAGCATAACATCGAGATGTAAGATTTCAACATAGGAATTTGAGGGGGACATGAACATTCAATTCAGTCCATTGCATTGCTCCTTAATAAAAATGTGTTGATGGATTTCCAGTTGTGGTGCAGTGGTTAACGAATCCAACTAGGAACCATGAGGTTGTGAGTTCGATCCCTGGCCTTGCTCAGTGGGTTAAGGATCCGGCATTGCTGTGAGCTGTGGTGTAGGTCGCAGACGCAGCTCAGATCCCACGTTGCTGTGGCTGTGGTGTAGGCCAGCAGCAACAGCTCCGATTAGACCCCTAGCCTGGGAACTTCCATATGCCACGGGAGCGGCCCTAGAAAAAGCAAAGAAAAAGACAAAAAAAATAAAATAAAAAAGTGTTGACTAAATGAATGAACCATTTAGAAAAAGGAGTTTTGAGGGAATGGCAGACTCCAGATAGAATTTGAATCACAGGTTTTAATCAGCTATTGCAATGTAACACTGCAGTGAGTTTACTGTTTTGAAACTTTATTCATTTTTCCCTCCAACCTTTGTGCTATTATATGTTTACATGTTATAATCCCCATGCTACATTGTTATTATTTTAATAGTTATTATTTAAAGAAATTTAAATAATAGTGTAAAAAAATCTTATATACCTAGCCATGTGTTTACCATTTGTGATTCCCTTCATGCCTCTCTGTAGATTCATACTATTATCTGGAATAATTTGCCTTCGGCCCAAAGGAGTTTCTTTAACATTTCTTGTGTCTGATGGTAATGAATTCTTTTAGCTTTTGTGTGTCTGGAAATATCTTTACTTTGCCTTCAGTTTTCAAAGTTATTTTCACTGGATATAAAAACTTGAGTAGACAGTATTACTTTATTTCAGTATTTAAAGATGTTGCTTCTAACTTGCATTATTTCCAGTGGAAAATCTGCTGTCATCTACATTTTGGTACATTTTTTTTTTCCTTTCTGACTGTTTTAAAGATTTTCTTTATCATTGGTTTTGAGCAGTTTGATTATGATGTGCCCCGATGTGGTTTTCTTCATGGATCTTGTGCTTGGGATTTCATTGAGCTTCTTGGATCTTTGGGGTTTTAGTTTTCAAAAAAGTTTGAAAGTTTTCTTCTATTATTTCTTCAAAAGTTTTTTCTGTTCCTTTTTCACTTTCCCGTTCTTTGAGTGACTCTTTACCTGTGCATTAGACTGCTTGAAGTTGTCTTACAGTTTACTGATTCTTGGTTCAATTAAAAACTTTCCATTTTCTCTCTGTTTCACTTTGGATAGTTACTACTGCTATGTCCTTCATATATAGTAATCTTTTCTTTGGCTGTCTAAAATGTTAATCCTGAATAGGGTATTTTTCATCTCAGATTTTTGTAGTTTTCATCTCCAGAAATGGTATTTGGTGCTTTGAAATGTCTTCCCTCTCTCTATTTAATTTTTTTTTGTATTTTTATTTGTTTGTTTCTTTTGAGGAGGGGGCACACCTGTGGCATGTGAAGGTTCCTGAGCTAGGGATCGAATCAGAGGTGTAGTTGCCAGCCTATGCCACAGCCACAGTGACACCAGATCCAAGCTGCCTCTGTGACCTACACCACAGCTCACAGCAAGGCCAGATCCTTAACCCACTGAGCAAGGCCAGGGATCATACCTGCCTCCTCATGGATACGAGTCAGGTTCGTTAACCACTGAGCCGTGACGGGAACTTCTATTTAATTTTTTTGAATGTACGATTATTATAACTGTTTTAATATCCTTGTCTGCTAATTCTCATATTTGGATTAGCTGAGTTGAGGGGATTGACTTATTTATCTCCTTATTATGAATCATACTTTTTTACTTCTTTGTATAACCTGGTAGTTTTTTATTGGATGCCAAATATTGTGAATTTTACCTTGTTGGGTAATGGATATATTTGAATTCCTATAAATATTCTTGAACTTTGTCCTGTAATGCAGTTAATTTACTTGGAAATAGATTGTTATAGATACGGCTTTAAGATTTTTTACATGGGACTTAGTGCTAATTTTCCCCAGGACTGGGCAAGACTCTTCTGTTTGCTCTACCCAGTGTCCCCAGAATCAGAGGTTTTCTAGTCTGGGAAGTATGAGCAGATGCTGTTTTGGATTCTGTGTGACTGCAGGCACTGCACTGTAACCTCTGATCCTTTCTGGTGGTTCTTTCTCCAGCCACCTTAGTTTTCTTGCATCTGTGAGCCGGAATCAGCTGAGTTCTCAAGTGGGACTCTGTGCATGTCCAGAATTCTCTCTCTGTGAAGCTCTCTCCTTTCCTTCAATCTGTAGCTGCCTTGGTCTTCTCAGACTGTCAGCTCCTTAAGTCTGCTGATACCTGCCTGGCTTCCCCTCCCTGTCCCAAAGCTGGAAACTCTCAAGGCACAGGCTGGCACACACTGGGAACTCACTTCACTTTCCTGTCTTTTGGAGATCACTGTTTCTATTGCCTGATAATGTGTTGAAAACTGTTTCTTCACGTGTTTGTCTACTTTTTCTGTTGTTTCAGATAGAAAGGTAGATTCTGTCCTTGTTATTTCATCTTGGCTAGAAGTAGAAGTTTTCTGGGGTTTCTGTTGAAAGTGAGGAGGCAAACAAAAGAGTTAAAATAGAGGACTTGAGGAGCTGTGGTAAAAGTTTATATAGTCAATATGGTGAAAAGGAAAGTCTCGCTGAAGTGCTAAGAATTTCTTTAGCAATGTTCAATAGCTACTGAATGAGTTGGCTGGTGATTTTATTGATTTATTATAATTGCCCTTTTTTTAGCTACCATTTGTTTGTTTAGTGATTATTCTGTGCCAAAATCTTGACATACATTATTTCTCATCCTCACCATAAACCCAAAAGATATTGTTACTGGTAATCCTTCTCTACTCATCCCCTAACCTCAGCCCCAGCTCTTCTCAGTATCACAGATGGGAAAATAGGAATGTCAAGTGACTGCCAGAGTCCTGCAGCTTATAAATTGTATAATCCTGTGGCAAACCCACTTCCTCTTAGCTTCAGAACCAATTGGTCTATACCCCTTATTTCTTGCCAAGATTGAGATTTTTGTTGAGTGAATGGGGGAGTTGAGAGTGCTAGAAAAAGAGAGGTCGAAGGGACAGCTCCAGATTAACTAGAACAGAAGAGGAGGGGGTCAAAGATGAAGGCTGCTGCTTGGGGAGAAAAATAGTTGTAGAGGCCTTAAGGTCTCCATGGTGTTGACATTGGTGCCAATGGCATTAAAGAAATAAGGGAGCAATAGTTAGCTCTGAAAGATAATAGTGAAAGTGATGTGGGAGAAGGGATTCCCTAGAATTTTACCTGATCTTCTGGTTAATTCTGGATCTGTAATAACAGTTCCAGGTAGATTGTAGATCTGAGAAAGGTAAAGCAAGAATATTCTAGAAAAAAAAGCAAAAAAAAATTTTAAACAAGCTATAAAGAATGCCCATCCTGGAGTTCCCGTCGTGGCGCAGTGGGTAACGAATCCGACTAGGAACCATGAGGTTGTGGGTTCGATCCCTGCCCTTGCTTAGTGGGTTAACGATCCAGTGTTGCCTGAGCTGTGGTGTAGGTTGCAGACGCGGCTTGGATTCTGTGTTGCTGTGGCTGTGGCGTAGGCCAGTGGCTACAGCTCCGATTCTACCCCTAGCCTGGGAACCTCCATATGCCGCAGGAGCGGCCCAAAGAAATAGCAAAAAGACAAAAAAAAAAAAAAAAAAAAAAAAGAATGCTCATCCTAAAGAAGACACAGATAAATTAGACTGTATTAAATTTCTTTTCATCAAAACACTGGCAGAGAGCCAAAAAAAAAAACAAGCAATAGAGTAGATGGTATTTCAAGTATATATATTGGGTCAGTCACTTGGACAAATGAGAAGTTACATGTGGTCATTTATTGAAACACTCAAATGTTTTATTCTTTCTATCAGAAATTCATTAACAAATACCGTGGCTTTGTATATTTCCAGAATTATCTGTCTAATCCTCTTAAGGGCATTATACCATTAAGCAGCACAGCTAAGTGTTTGATCAGTTTTAATTAGAACCATCATTTGTCACACTTTAGACACTTTAGAAGCATTTGGTTCTTGGCTATAGAAGTATCAAAAACCAGGCAAAGAAGTATTAATTATGCCATCTTTTAAGGTTACATTTCAGACTATTAAAACTAGTCACAATTGACTCAGTATATAATCTCCAACTATTCAAGCCTATTCAAATGCTGGTTGATCAGATTATGCATCTGATTTTTCCATAATATAATATATGAAGGTCATATGATTATGATTTGTCTTATTGGCTATTTTAGGAAAGTCAGCATCTAGTGTTTATCTTGTATGAAAAATTAAAGTATTTTGTATGTAGAATTAAATAGTTAGAATGAGACAAAAAAGGATCCTTCTTGGGTTCCTGCATAGGTAATAAAAAGCTATTGCACATTATGTCAACACAAAAGACTGCAAGAAGTCACAGATTGTGTAGGATTTTGTGGTCAGGGATTACTAAGTAAGATGCAGCAGTGAGACTGAGTCCACAACTGCATGTGAAAAATCACTGTTGCTGCTTGACAATTTCACAGTAGACCAATGGGACACAAAATCAGAACACATAACCATGAGGCTAAAGTAGTGTAACAAATATATATGTAAATATAAAACTTATCTATATATAACATATATATGTATATAAAACTTAGTGACATTGTTATTTATCCTCTGGTTTTCAAGGTGAGAAGAGAGAAAATTTGATTTATATTGTTTCACTTACTTAGAGAAGGATTTAGTTAAGTTATCAAAGGCTTTGTATCCTCTTCACCAACTCTCCTTTATAGGACTTGGTTGTTTTTTCCGGAGGCGGGGCCGCACCCACAGCATATGGAAGTTCTCAGGCTAGGGATCAAATCTGAGCCGCAACAGTGACCAATCCCACAGCCGCAGCAATGCCTGATCCTTAACTCACTGAGTTGGGCCAGGGATCAAACCCATGCCTCCATAGTGCCCTGAGCTTCTACAATTGGATCCTTAACCCACTGTGCCATAGTGGGAACTTTGGGAGTTAGGTTTTTTAAGTGAGAAAGTGGTCTAACTAGTGGGTCTCTGCTTATAAAGGTGGTCCTGAGTGAGTGTCTGTGTGTGCAGGTGTAGTAGTTTCCTATGGCTGCTATAACAAATTACTAAAAGCTTGGTGGCTTAAAAGAGCACAAATTTATTCTCTCATTAATTCTGTAGACCAGAAGTCCAAAATCAGCCTCAGGGGAGAATCCATTTCTTGCCTCTTGTGGCTTCCAGACTGCAGACAAGAATCTTGGTGTTCTTTGGTTTATGGCCACATCTCTCCAAATCTCTTGTTTCAACTCTACATTGCCCTTTCCTCTGTGTCTGTCTTTTCTGTTTGTTTCAAAACTGCCTCTGCCTCTCTCTTATAAGGATACATGTAATTGCATTTAGAGCCTACCCAAATAATCCAGCATAAGCACCTCCTCTCAATATCTTTAACTTAATCATTTTTTTTTCCATATGATGCAGTAGTTTCTCTTTGGCCATATAAGATAACATTCACAATTTCTAGGGATTAAGAAGTGAACATGTCTTTGGGGGGCCATTTTTTAGCCTTCCACAGTTGGTTTTTCCAGCTGTGAGTACACCTGCCATCAGGAGATGCCTACAGAAGTACTTTAGCAAACATCTGGATGCCATGCATATGCAGGGGAGGTCACCTGTAAGAAGCCCAGGTATGTTAGGCTAGAGTTACAGGGTGTGTGAGGAGAGGGAGAGGTGGAGGTGGAGTGAGTGTTTTGAAAGAATCTTGGGGGAAGATATCAAGTATTTAGAGACTCTTCTAAAGCCAAGTAGTAAATTGTTTGAGAAAATCTAAAAGGTAATGACTTTCAGCTAATATTGAGAATATTTTTTTCCTTCTCAGCTATTTGATTATTAACAAATATTAACCGGAGTTCCCGTCGTGGCGCAGTGGTTAACGAATCCGACTAGGAACCATGAGGTTGCGGGTTCGATCCCTGCCCTTGCTCAGTGGGTTAACGATCCGGCGTTGCCGTGAGCTGTGGTGTAGGTTGCAGACACGGCTCGGATCCCGCGTTGCTGTGGCTCTGGCGTAGGCCGGTGGCTACAGCTCCGATTCAACCCCTAGCCTGGGAACCTCCATATGCCGCAGGAGCGGCCCAAGAAATAGCAACAATAACAACAACAAAAAGACAAAAGACAAAAAAAAAAAACAAATATTAACCAAAGTGTGGAGAACTTGTGTACCAAAGTGATGGTTAGCAGGGTTTTATTAGAAATGAAATATTTTTGTCCAATAGAATATTTTCACTGTTATTGATCATGGTTTGGTCATGAACCTTTTTGTTACTGCCGCACTTTCTAAAAAAAATGTGCAGCTTTCATTCTGTTACTTCTATGTTACTTAATTTTACATTTTATTGTACTGTATTTCTTTCTATTCATTTATTTACATTCAAACAATTGATAATAACTCTAGGAGATCAATATCAATAACTATTATCCTTGCCTTTCAGATTCATCTGTAAAGAGACTGAAGTACTGAAAAGTTAGGTGACTTCCTTGTGTCACACCGTTAGTACAAGTATTCCTAGGATTTGAACTCAGAGTTTATACTTTAAATTGTATATCAGGGTTTGGCAAACTTTTTATATAAAGGGCCAGATGGTAGTTATTTTAGGCTCTGCAGGTCATAAAGTCTCTGTTGCAGCTACTCAGCTCTGCTGTTGTAGTAATAAAGCAGCCAGAGATAATACATAAATGAATATATGTGACTGTGTTCCAGTAAAACTTGATTCACAAATCTAGGCAGTGGCTCAGGTTTGGCCTGTGTGCCATAGTTTTCAAACTTTATAGTTATAACCTTTGCACTGTGCCATAGAAAAATGTGTTTTTTTTGTTTATTGTTTTAACGTTGTATTTTCAATAACTTCTGGTCAACCTTCATCTGCTTCTTTAATGTCAACCTCTTATAAAATACAACTATAGCATGTTCATGAAAATAATCTTGATGTAATACTAAAACTACACTCTAGATCTCTCTCTCTCTCTGTCTCTCCTTCCTCCCGCCTTTTTTTTCCTCTTCCAAAAGATTTAATAGAATACCAAGAACTTTTATCTCCAGTGTGAAGACAATCAAATCTGGTGCTAAAAGAATACAAATTTCTTAATTGTATAGTGAAGGACTATATTCTTAGTAAATTAATCTGCTTATTTTTCACCTCTGACAGGGCTGTGTTAAAATCTCCCAATATAATTCTGGATTTGTTAATTTCTCCTTCTAGTTCTATCAGTGTTTACTTTGTTAATTTTAAAGTTATATTATTAGGCGCATACTGTTTATGATTGTGCTGTCTTTCTGATGGACTGACTGCTTTATCAGTATGAAATACTTTTAAAAAATCTGTTAATGATTTTGCCTTAATGTCTGTATTGTATGATATTACTCTAGCTAAGCCATCTTCCTTTAACCAGGCTTTTAATTTCACCCTTTCTGTATTTAAATTGTGTCTCTTATAAACAATGTTAAGTTAGTTTGTAAGTCTTTATTAATTTGAATATGTAATCCTATTTACATTTCAGGTGATTACTGATGTATTTGGGATTAAATCAATTTCTATGTCCTTTTTCTTTCTTTCTTTTTTTTTGCCAAATCTGCAGTCTGGCCCAGAAGTTCCCCAGCCAGGGATTGAACCTGTGCCACAGCAGTAGCCAGAACACAGCAGTGCCTATGTTGGATCCTTAAACCAGGGATCCCTGAGCCACCAGGGAATTCATCCTTTTTCTTTTCAAGACCTTAAATGCTGTAAATATTTTTACACTATTCTCATTCTTCATTAATGGTTTGACTGGGCATAAAATTCTCGGTTGGAAATAATGTTCCTTCAGAATATTTAAAGCATTTTCTCCTAGCGTCCACTGTTTCTGTTAAGGCCAAAGCTATTCCAAAACCTCATCCTTTGAATATAATCCAAGTTTGCTTTCTGTTTGGTAGTTAATATTATTTTTCTTTTTAAATCCAATTTTTTTCTGGGTATTTGGTGGGCCAGTTCAGTCTGGAAAGTTCAAGGTCTTAATATCTGAAACATCTTCTTTAGTTTTGATGATGATTTTCTCTTCCTCTTTTCTGGAATTCTTTTTTTTTTTTTTTTTTTTTTTTCTAAAAGGGCTACACCCATGGCATATGGAGGTTCCCAGGCTAGGGGCTGAAGCGGAGCTACACCTGCCAGCCTATGCCACAGCCACAGCAATGTGGGATCTGAGCCGAGTCTGCAACCTACACCACAGCTCACGGCAACACTGGATTCTTAACCTGTTGAGAGAGGCCCTGGATTGAACTCGTGTGCTCATGGAAACTAGTCGGATTCATTACTGCTGAACCACAATGGGAACTCCTAGAAATTCTTTTTATTTGAGTATTAGAATTCCAGGATTCACTCATTCTCTAATTTTCTTATCTTTTCTCATATTTCTTCATGTTTAATCTTCTTGCCCTACTTTCTGGGAAATTTCTTAGCCTTATTTTTCTTTCTCTTGATTTTTTTATGTTTGAATTTCCTTTTTTCTTTTTTTAAGCATTTCTTTCTTGTTTTATGGATATAGTGCCTTCCCTTACTCCTTTAAGGATATTGATGTTTTTGTTTCAACCTCTGGGTCCTCCATGTTGCTTCCCTTATGTTTTGTTTGTTTGTTTGTTTTTGTCTTTTTGTCTTTTTTGTTGAGGGTTGCACCTGCAGCACATGGAGGTTCCTAGACTAGGGGTCTAATCGGAGCTGAAGCTGCCAGCCTACACCAGAGCCACAGCAACGCCAGATCCCAGCCACGTCTGCGACCTACACCACCAGCTCACAGCAACGCCGGATCCTTAACCCACTCATTGAGGCCAGGGATCGAACCTGCAACCTCATGGTTCCTAGTCGGATTCATTTCTGCTGCGCCACGACAGGAACTCCTGCTTCCCTTATGTGTACTTGTTTTGGTCTGTCTTTCAGGTTAGAGCTTTTTCTGAGAAAAGCTTTCCCTACCTGGTGATCCTTGATTGTTTCCTTCTTTTTAAGAATGATTCATCAGAGAACTGACTGGGAAGCTCCTAGCACTCAAGGGGGCCTCTAAGCTGAGGGCTTCGCACACCAAGTCAGTTCCATGGGGAAGCCCACCCTCACTGCTATAGTAATATCTTTAGGTTTTTTCTGTTGGTCAGGAAAGATTTCAGAGAGAACAATCTCCCAAGCTTCTGCCTGAAGGCTACAGGCCTGGCTGCTATTTTTCTTACCTGCTAAATAACTTGAAAAACTTTTTGAGACAATGCCTTTACCATTTTTAGTCTATATTATTGCTACTTATTCTGAAAAAAATAAGACTATGTTAAAAATAAAAGCTGTAAGTACATTAAAAAATTTTTAAAGTCAACGAAGGCTTCCAAATGGATCTTCTTCTGCAATTAGAACAGACTAGTACTTTACCAGTACATAATTCAAAACTATTCTTTGGCCATCTTTTGAATATTGTGCCTTGATGGCTTTTCAAGTTTGAATATCAATTTTAGAAGTTGAATGTAAGCACGATATGCCTTTACTGGACACGTAAATAACCACTCTATCCTGGGATGGAACAGAGGCTAGGACAAGGACTTGGGTGAAGATGGTCATCTGGAGCCAGGTTCAAGTCCAAATGGGGTGTGACTATATGGATAGATCAAAATATGAAATCAGGAAGGTCCTAGAAAATCCTGGGAGTGTCAGGCAGAGAACCGGCCTGCGTACAAGTAGGGGAGTAGCTGTGTGGCTTTGGATATGGTTTCAGAGACTTTGGATAAAAGTATGTCCTGAGGGTCCAAAGCCTTGAGTCTTCGATTAATATCTGACTTTACCTAGGACTCACCTCTCAAATTATTCCTGGCCCTAAAACCAACTTTCCTCCCAGGACTCCTGCTAGAACATCATAGTTGCTTCCAGCATTTGCTGCTGACTTCTGACCATGGCCTCATATCATTTTGGTGGGGAATCCCTAGCCCTTCTCTATCCCTACAGCCCTGCCAGGGCTTGGGTCTTTGCTCTTCCCCACTCTGAAGCTCCCCACCCCCCATCCCGCCACATTCTCACCTTTGGGTTTGGATCTGTCACATGGCTGCTGCTGTCCTGCCTCCCAGCCTCTGCCCACATCCCTGGCTTGGAGTCAGATGAGTCCCCTTCCTGCTGCTTGGAGGAGTGGCATCTTGGTCCATTCTGGGACTGCTGCCGGGGAAGATGCATCCTTGGAATACTAAGTTGTGCCCCGTGTATTCACAAAAGCATTGATATAGATGGTGGTTAGGAGTTCCAGTTATGGTTTAGCACGTGGCCTGGACTCCACCATTTATAACACAACTTTTAAGGAAAAAAATGTGTTTCAGGTTCAGGTAGTAGACTTGGCACAGGTCCCACCAATAAGTTGGGGGCTGTCTTGTAACAGCATGCGAAGGAGGAAAAATGTCATCATCAAATATTCATGAAGTTCCCACTTGTGCATCACGCTGTTGTGACTGCTGGATCTGTGGGCCTCCGCTGGGCCTGTTTTTATAAGCTATAATAAGGCCGCCTTACAATTTGGCCTCTGAACTTCAACACACTGTAGAGCTTTCCCTGACGTATCTTGTATTGTACTAATGGGGAGGATTAAGGCAAGAAGTGTTCCTAGTCCGAGAAAGTGCAATTTTAATTTAAATACGTCCTTTCCTTTCTTTTAGTCACTGAGCCTGCACTAATTTGTGTGATTCTTTGGAGGGCTGGGGCACTCTTCTTAGAGCTTTTTTAAATTAGTACTTCCTATTGGTTCAGTGTTTTCTTTCAAGTGAGGCACTCTTAGAATAATGTGGCACATAGCGATTTTCAAAAGATTAAAGCAGTGTGTTCTTACGTGAGCCTTGCAACTAATTGCCTCAACTAATTATACATAAAGGGCCCAGTCATTAGTGTTAATAAGAAGTGACTTCGGAAAGTACAGTTTGACCCAAAGACTGAGTAACTATTGCAAACAGTAATCAGTGAGGTGGTAGCCATTGTAGAAAACACCTTTGCTGGAAATTATTCATGTCTGTTCAAATTGGGTTTTCCCTAAGTTGTTACCTTTACATTTGGTTACTATTTCCCTTTCAGTGAAACGTGTGTACCCTTTTGAACATGGAAGCTGAACAAAATAGCTCCTGGAAAAGTTTTTTGTATAATGAATGTGTACTCTGTGAATGTTGATCTTCATTGTTCCTCTTCAGGCTCTACTTCCACACACTTAAAATGCCTCTGCTCCCAGAGCTCTGATCTAGGTCTTCTTCCCATATTCCTTCCTTGTCTGATTTCATCAAGTTCTGACTCGGTGCTAGGTGTCTTCTGGATTCCAGATGCATAGTTCCATGTGGACATCTTACAGGAATTGCAAATTTGTGCACGCCCAGAACAGAACTGGGATCTTTTCTCCTGAATCTGCCCTCTCCCCAGGCTTCTCAACTTGGGAAGTGAGCCTGCACAACTCCCTGTCCTATTGTTTTGTTTGTTTGTTTTTTCCCCTCCTGTTGTTTTTCTTCCAACCATCTCTCTTCACTGCCATCCCATGCCCGCATTGTCTTTTTCCTGGACTGTAGCAAAAGCCTTTTGACTCTTCTCACCAAATCCAGTTTGCCTCCTGTCAAATTATACCCAGCTGTTAGAAAAGTATTAAAGCCCAAATCTGATCATGTTACTATTTGCTTTAAAGTGTGAAATGATTACCCATTGCTGAAGATCAACATCTTTCAATAGTGGGGCCATTTGATCTCATATGTCCTTTGTCCGTAATTCACAACAGCTCAGACTCACTGGTCATCTTTCAGCTGCTCGAGTTCACCTAGATCTTTCCCTGCACAGAGACTTTGTACAGATGGTTCTCTGGCCTGAGATACACTTTCTCTTAGGCTCTGCCTGGATCCTGCCTACTTACTCCTCTAGTCTAAGTTGCAGTGTCACTCCTCAGGGACGTTTCCAGAAGTCCTCCCTAGTTGGTTAGATTCCCCTACTATACATGCCAACAGCATCCTGTATTTCCTAGCACTCATCATAATTATAATTAAATGAGCATTTGTATAATTACTGTTTTGATGCCTGATTCTCCTACTAGCCTGTAAACTCCCTGAGAGCAGGGGCCATGCCTCTCTGGCTCACCACTCACTTCCCAGTGCCTTTTGTTACAAATATTTGTCAAATGAATGTATAATGAATACTGTTGGACAGAAGCCGTGGCATATGTTATGTGTATTTGTACTTATGTTTGAATATGGGGTAACTGATGTTCTAGGACTTGAACACTTCCCACTCCATAATGAAGCAATACTGTGAAAGCCTTATTTAGATCTCGTTAACTGTTCAGCTGTTGCATCCTCTTTCTTCCTTTATTCTAGAAGTAGACTGTATCTGTCAGGGTTCTACCAGAGCAACAGAACCAGTAGGAGAGGAAAGATTTACTGCAGGAATCAGCCTTCCCAGGTGACTGAAGGGCCCAGCGAGGCAAGTACGGTGTCTTAAGGCGGGAGGTCAGGAAAGGCAGGCTGGAACTCATGGGCATAGGGAGAAGGAGGCTGCTGTTCACAGGCAGAGCTTCTTCAAGGACGCCCAGCTCCACTTGTCAGGCCTTTCAATTGATTGAAGCACGCCCACTCAGCTAATTTAGGGTGATCTCCCACAGTTAAAATCAGCTGATTATGGACCTCAATTACATCAACAAAATACCTTTCTATCAATAGATTGGACTGAGTAATTGGAAACCATAGCTTATAGCCAACTCGACACATAAAGTTGCCTATCAAAGAAACCTTTGATGCAAAGCACCAGTTTAAAAGAATAATTAATCTTTAAAACAAACAAACAAACCCAAACTTTGCACTTCTGGAATTTAGATTGGTAGTTAAAAATTTATTCAGTAGGTTTCTTATTAGCTATGGAAATAATGCCGACTTTTAAAGAGATTTTACCTATTATGCTGCAGTATGCCAAATAACCTCATTATTCTCCTATTCCAAAACAAATGTGTGGCTATTTCAAATGTGAATCAGTAATAAAATTCTAGACAAATTGGCTCTTTTGTGTGTAGTGCTTCTAATAAGTGGACAACTGTGGCTTCTCAGGTGCCTTTTTATTTATTAACACAGCCAACATTTACTGAACACGGAGCTGGGCAGTGGAGATAAACGAGGCACAGTACCACCCTGTGTTTTGAGGTCTACCATGGATTTAAGTAGACAAATAGGGAATCACACAATTGCAGGTCTGGAGTTCAGTGGGGTTTCAGAGTGGAATGAGGAGGAGATGTGGTTTGGTGCCAGAGTGTGAAGTACCCTGAGCACCAGGCTTGCGGATCCAGTTTTATTCAGCAGGGAGAGAACAGTCCTCTCCTTTGGGGAGGGCTATGTTCATATTATGTAGGAAGAGGAATCATGTGGAGGGTGAAATGCAGGAAGGAGAGGTGTTAAGGGCAGGAGTCTGAACTAGAAGCTGGATTCTAGCACTAGCAGAGTTTATCAGTTGAGCGAGGGGAAGAGAAGATTTGAAGATGACTTTGAGGTTTATTGCTTGAAAGATGGGGACTTTGACAAGGTAAGTAATGAAGGTGGATGGTACCAGAGGAGGAATGGATATTTAGTTCTGAGGCAGGTGTTACTGAACATCTATACTAGGTCTGGTCTGTTAAACCCATTATCTCATGCCATTTGAGATGCCACTGTGACCTCTAGCCTGTATGAGATAACCCAAAGAGTGACCAAGGGAGATGTTTGAGGAATATGCTTTATGTCAAATGTTCTTTTTGTAAGTCTTCCATTTTTTCATAAAGGATAATGTAGGTATACCATTTTGAAAGTGACCTGACAGTTGATTCTCATAGGAGGTCTGTTTATTTTATTGTATCTTTTGTCTTTTTTTTTTTTTTTTTTTCAGGTCCACACCTGTGGCATATGTAGGTTCCCAGGCTATAAGTCGAATCAGAGCTATAGCTGCTGGCCTATGCCACAGCCACAGCAACGCGGGATCCGAGCCATGTCTGCAGCCTACACACAGTTCATGGTAATGCTGGATCCTTAACCCACTGAGTGAGGCCAGGGATCAAACCTGCATCCTTATGGATACTAATGAGATTTGTTTCCCCTGAGCCACGACAGGAACTCCTAGGAGGTTTATAATTTAAGATGAATACTAGCTAGTAGATATTGGAACAGAAAAAAAAAGGCTAATTTTCACTAGTGATTTCTGTGTTGTCTTACAACTCCCAAAGCAAATGGATAAAGCAGAGTTTTTTGGCCTTGGACATAGCTTAAAATTGTGGTCACTAAGCCTTCTTCCCAAAAAGGCAAGTGCAAGGGACTCTCACCAGTCAAATCTGGAAAAATTGGCGCATCAAAATAAATAATGTAGTAATGTAAAACATGAACTGAAATAAGATTTAATGGATCTATATTGATCAATAAGTGAGTGAGAGTAGAGAGGGAAAGCTCTTACTTGTAGGAGAATGCCAACCAGTAAATATAGGAGGGTAAAAAATAGGAAAATCAACATTTGGTAAACATTTCAGAGAGGATACTAATGAAATATAGGCTATTATTGACCAGATACTGTAAAGGAATATGTGGTCTTATTTCTAGTATCTTAACCCTCTTAATAGAAAAATTCTGGTTTCATAACAGAAATACCTTTCCCCCCTGTTTTTCTTCTTTTCCTTTTTTGTTCCTCAACTATCTCTGTACCCACCTGATATCTCCTCCTATTCCATCCTTCTCTGTCTCTCTCTCTCTCTCTCTCTCTTTTTTTTTTTGTCTTTTGTCTTTTCAGGGCCACACCCAAGGTATATAGAGGTTCCCAGGCTAGGAGTCGAATCAGAGCTGTAGCTGCCAGCCTATGCCACAGCCACAGCATCTCGGGATCCAAGCCGCATCTGTGACCTACACCACAGCTCACGACAACACCATATCCCAGAACCACTGAGAGAGGCCAGGAATCGAACTCGAGTCCTCATGGATACTAGTCGGATTCGTTAATCACTGAGCTACGATGGGAACTCCCCAGACTTCTCTTTCAGCTTCTTCCTCTTGAACTGGTGTTTCTTTCCTCTCTTTGTATTTGTTCCCCCCCACCCTTTTTTTTTTTTCTGGTCTTTTTAGGGCCGCACCTGCAGCATATGGAGGGTCCCAGGCTAGGGGGCAAATCAGAGCTGAATCTGCTGGCCTACACCACAGCCACAGCAGTGCTGGATCCAAGCCACATCTGCGACCTACACCACAGCTCACAGCAGTGCTGGATCCCTAACCCACTGAGTGAGGCCAGGGATCAAACCTGCATCCTCATGCATGCTAGTTAGATTCATTTCTGCTGAACCACGATGGGAACTCCCCCCTTCCTTTTTAATCAGACCTTAATTTTTTCCTCTTGTACATAATTCTTTGCTTGTGTCTTCTTATTTCCCAGCCCAACCCTGTTGACCTGCTTCTTTTTTTGTTGTAGCTTCAAGGAGTATAGATATAGTGCTATGTTTCCAATTTGCCTTTATTCGAGAAGGCCAGAGTGAATTAGACTCTTGGTAACAAATGAAGTTTTAATAATTGTTACCGTTTATAGAATGCTTACTATGAGCTGAGAATGTGTTGATTGTATTATTGATATTCACATTGAATTCTCACAATATTTTGGAGCAGATGTTTTTATCTCCATATTACAGAATAGGAATTTGAAGCACAGAAGTTGAACAGTTGACCCCAAATCAAAAATGGTAGGTTGGGATTCCCATTGTGGCGCAGCAGAAACGAATCTGACTAGGAACCGTGAGGTTGCAGGTTTGATCCCTGGCCTTGCTCAGTGGGTTAAGGGTCCGGCATTACTGTGAGCTGTGGTGTAGGTTGCAGATGCGGCTTGGATCCTGCATTACTGTGGCTGTGGTATAGGCCAGTGGCTACAGCTCTGATTCAACCCCTAGCCTGGGAACCTCTGTATGCCATGGGTGTAGCCTTAAAAAAAAAAGAAAGAAAGAAAGAAAGAAAAAAGTATGTTGGCAAAGCCAAGTTTCAAAATCCAAGGTGAATTTCTAAACTTGTGGTGCTTCAGTCCTACTGTAAAGCCTGTGGACATTAGTTCCATAACAATTGGGTTCTACTGAAGTGCCTTTGGGTCTAACGGTGACTTGTAGATGAGTATCACTAAGGAGCCACAGACAGTGAGTCTTTATTGATTATTACACTAGTAGTGGGGGGGAGGGAAAGCTGAATTTATGTCAGTATCTGAATGGCTGGTTCTTAGTGAGTTACTATTTATAATCAGCACAAGTTGCTGCTGAAAGCCATCCCATCGGACCCTTTTCCGGCAAGATTCTCCTTTTGGAGTGAAACAGGAACTAATTATGCACTGTTAAATCCAAGATCCATTTCATAGTCACAGGTTCCAGTGGTAAACCTCACATGTCAGGAGCAATTAGTGACCTTGTGACATGTCATCTTCAATATGCTGAACTGTGGACAGTAAATCCTAGCAGGATGGGTGGATTTAAATAACCACCCCCACCATCACCCTAGTGCCATCCGAGCAGTTCTATTTCAAGGCAACGCATTCAGGACATCCTCTGAACTGGTAAAATGAAGACTTCAGAAATGTGAGAATATAGTTAATTATGAAAGTTTTCAGATTTTGAGTGCCTAGGGGAGGGACCAGCAATACTGGGCAGAGAATGAAGTCAAGCTATATGGTCTACGAGCTGATCATGGGGATGCTGCCTCCATGCAGCTCCAATAGAGCGACTGCTGTGTGCTGATGAAATCTGGGTATACATGTAACCAAAAGCTGAGATATGACAGCAGGCTCAGCCAGGACCTGTGCAACTGAGTTCTGTTGTGCTAATTGACTATCTTGAGTTAATGGGAAATATTTAAGTTGAAAAATGAGCACACTTCTAATTGGGATTTGATGTCTGTGTTTATAAAATATCTCATATACTTACTCTATTTTATAGAGAAAGATGAAGAAATTAAAACATTTTTTGGAGGAAAAACATGATGTTGCAGATGCATCATCAGCTGAGTTGTATGCACAGCCTTACTGTCACTTGTGGTTTTGCTTCTGGTGCTGACCGTAAGATTATCTCCTAAAGTGGGATTTTCCTGTTGATTTTGGATTTTTGCATGTTGCTGAGACACTCCATGGGAAAATGCAGTTACAGGATGCTGCTAGCGTGTGGCTGAGCAGTGAAAGCATCTGAAAAAAAATTGCTCTTGTGGGATAACTAGACTGTGTCCATTAAGCCAGGTTCTGCCCTAGAACACTGGCTCCGTTATGGGCTTAGCTCAGAGGTAATTGACTCCTCAGCCCACTGAGGCAGCTCAAGGACTCCCTATGGTAAAGAACCTCTTTGTTTCCCCTCCATTCTGGGGCTTGGCTATTTCAACTAGATTATTCACATCGACTGTAAATTCTAACCACTGCAAAACAAGCCTCTGGAAGTCCTGATTGTGCACAGCTGAGAGATTGCCACCTAGCAAATGCCTAAAAAAAAAAAAAGTATACACACACACACACATATACACCTGTATAGAAATAAAAATAAAGAATTTGAGGGGTATTGGTTAAGTGTGGGTGGGCATGGGTTGTTGTCAGCTGTTTTAGTGGGGTAGAAGCATCACTAGGAAATAAATATCTAATAAGCACACGGTACTACTTGAAAGGAATGCACTGTGCAGTGAATACCTAGCTTGTTAATAAATGAGTCTGTCATTATTGAGCGGAACTGAGGGAAAGCACCCTGCAAAAATAAATAAAACTATGAATGTGCTTTTTTTGAAATGTAAATTCTAAGATTATTTGGTTCTAAACCTGTTTGTTGGTTGTATGCGTAAGCGTGTGTGTATGTGATAAAATTTTCACTCTCCTTTCCCAAGTAATACACTTCTAAATAGCCCCACAATGACATTAGCTGATCTTCAGTTTAAAGATAAAAGTTAACACTGTCCGTCAGTCAAGTACAGAATATTCTTGCAGAGACATGGGTTGAGTTTGCAAAGGTATAATTTTGATGAGTAAGTGATACTCACAGGATAATTGATTCAGTCAATTAGCCATGTTTTGGGGGGCAACAGGGAGCTGGTTTCACAATTGATGATACATGAAGTCACAAAAGTTGAGATAGTTTTACTTGGCAGAACAGGTGAAAATGAATGGTTTTGCTTTCCTGAGCCAGATCTGTACAGTCAGGTGACCCCTCACAGGCACAGCATCTAAATTGTCCCCACTGGAGTGAACCACCATGAGGTCCCGTATTTGAAAAATCCTCTTTTAGATCCCACTCTCAGGCCCTCTGTTCTCTGTTGCAGTGTTGGCTTTCTTCTCTTTTTCCATGGTGTGCTTTGGGATTGGAGGGGAAGGAGGGGAGGCATCTGTCTAGGAAATCACCCTTACGGAGCCTGTAACCAGTGATGGTTGGTAGCATATTCCCATCCAATCCCAGGAAGTTCTGATTCTGCAGTTATGTCAGGGAGCAACCCGAGGCTGCAGCTTTCCCAGGTACAATCTTGGCTTCCAGGAATCGATGCATTTCCAGGAATTGATGTCATTTAAATTTCCTGTCCATCCATCTACCTAAAATCCATAAATGTTTAAGGACCTTCTATATTCTGATTTGTAGAGACTCAGATATTGCAAAGAGACTTAATAATCCCGGCCTTAAAAAAGCTTACTGAAAAAACAAAACAGTCTTGGTGTTCCCATCATGACTCATTGGAAATGAATCTGACTAGTCAGTTCGATCCCTGGCCCCCCTCAGTGGGTTAAGGATCCGGCATTGCCATGAACTGTGATGTGGGTTGCAGAGGCAGCTTGGATCCTGTGTTGCTGTGGTTGTGGTGTAGGCTGGCAGCTGCAGCTCCAATTTGACCCCTAGCCTGGGAACCTCCATAGGCTGCGGGTTCAGCCCTAAAAAGACAAAAGACCAAAAAAAAAAAAAATCTTGGTATGCATGAAAGGTAATTACAATTTCTTGTAACATTTTGAAACTAAATGTTATGGCAGAAAAAAATAAAGATAGAACCTCTTCCAAGAAATAAAAATCACTCCCATAATCCCACAAATCCAGATTTGGTGTTAAATACCCAGATTTTCTTCCCTAGAATTTATATTCCTACAAATCATTTATTTATCTCTTTACAAAAATGGATACATACTACTTTATAAACCTGTCCCTTTCCTCATCCCTTGCTCCAAACAAAGAATGTATTTGAACCACTGTTCCGTATTGATGACTCTATTGACATCATCACTTAGAATAGCTGTGAAGATTTGCTGGACATAGGCTGTGTCCAGATTTTTTGCTCTAAGAAACAGTACTGAGATGAGCGTCTTTTTATACATGATGAGCACTTGATTGATTATATACTTAAGATAAACTCATAAGTACGGAATTTGTTAGATGAAAGCAGAACCTATGTTGAAGGCTTGGGAGTCTTGTTACTAGCTTACTTTTCCAAGTTATTCTGATTCTTTTTGTGTGTGTGTGTGTCTTTTGCCTTTTGTCTTTGGTCTTTTTAGGGCCGTACCCACGGCATATAGAGGTTCCCAGGCTAGGGGTTGAATTGCAGCTGTAGCCGCCGGGGTACACCACAGCCACAGCAACTTGGGATCCAAGCCACGTCTGCAACACTGCAGTTCACAGCAATGCCGGATCCTTAACCCACTGAGCAAGGCCAGGGATCTGACCTGAGTCCTCAAGGATACTAGTTGGGTTCATTAACCACTGAGCCATACAGGAGCTCCTATTCTGACTCTATCAACCGGTCATGTGAGAAGTGGTTTTTCATTGTTTTCAATTGCATCTTTGTTTTTCAGGCCGAGCATTTCTCTGTATTGTGTTGGCCATTTGAATATTATGGTCATTTGGCTAGTCTGCTTTTTCATTTTCTATAGAGGTATTCCTGTTTTGGCATATTGTTTTGTGAAAGCACTTCATGCATTAGGGACATGGATTTCTTCTCTGCCTTGTAGGTATTTTCCTCACTAGATGGGGATTTTGATTGAGATTTAGTCAAACGGAACATTAATTTGGTGGGTATGAGCATGTTTTTCAGTATTGAGTCTTGCTGTTTGAGAATAATGTTTTAAACACTTCTGATCTAAGGAAACTGTAAAAAGTGAAAGGGTACAGAGTGACTTTTTCCAGGCCCTTCCGTTTATTGCCTTGCCTCAGGGTAGAACTGTTCGTAAATCATTTGAGAAAACCAAGCAGCTAAAGGGTTTTCACCAGCCAAGTGATTGGATTCCATCTGGTTAGTTTTTGAAGTCTTCTTTTAAATGATTTAAGCATACTCACCTATTGTTCCTTCTCAAAGCTAGTAGCTTTGGCTCTTTGAAATAGTCTGTTCGAATGGTTCTTTATGGCTTTGGGAGTCTGACAACTTTATGATTATGCAAATGTTATTGAGATCATCTTGATAGATGTTCCCTGAGCCTGTGTCTCACTGCACAGAGACTGCGTCTTTAACTGTCACAGGGTTGGCTAGTGTGACCTTCACATCAGGCTGCATAAAACACGCTTGCCAGGCATCCTAGGACAATTTGGAGCGGTTGCCTGGGCAACCTCACTTGCTGCTAATCGTTTGCCCCACGTCCCAGTGGGAATGTCACATCTGAAGGGAGGAACTCTGTCCTTAGAGTCGCAGCAGAAGTGCATTTGTTTGTTTTAGGACACACTACTAATGTTGGGGAGAGGTGAGGTTATGCCATGATTTGGCAGTGAACTCAGGGGAGGGAGAGACTGAAGGAAAGAAAAAGGGAATCAAGAGAACAGGGATAGAAGAAAGGCTGGCAAGAGGAGAAGATTGCATTGAAGTCAGTAGTAGAAATCCAAATAATAAATAGGAGTGAATGGTCCATTCCCAAGAAAACGCTATAGCCCAGAGTGAGCCGAAGCTCATGGAGAATGACAACTAAAAAGTTATGCTTAGGAAAAAAATCCAGGGTGAATAAATAAGTATCTGGGGGAACAAAGAGAATAGCAGAGACTTCCGAGAAGTATATGATGAAATTTTTTTTTTTGCACTGAAACAGTCTTGTCTATATGATATATTTAATCAACTCTTGCTTTAAGGAATTAAATATTATATTCTTTCCAGTACCCTCCATTATAACTTGAAGAAATCATGAATGATTTTTCTGGAATCAGAATGATGCCACTTAGAATCAGGGGACACGCTTTTACTTGTTGCATCCATGACTCAGAACCATTATAGATTTGAAACTAGTATAGTTAGAGTCAAGTTTTATAAATAAAATGAAACATATCTATAGTACACCAGGATGGTTATTATGAGAGGTGGCAGTGTTTTAGCTGCTCGAAAAAGCAGAATGCAGACTTGGGTAGCCCTGGGAAGAAAGCCTGACTGGGGATGCCAGTGAAGCGACCATCCTCTACCTTCAGAACCCTCAGTCAGGTGCTCAATTTGTTCTTTAAAAAAAGAAGTTCATGACTCACTCCTGAAATACCCAGAACTGCTCTTCAGAGCCCCCTTTTTGTAGCTCTTAAGCCAGGTACAGAGGAGATGCAAGTTTTACTGTAGTTGAAACTGGCAGATCAAGCACTTGATAAAATGCGCTGCCCAAGGCAGTCCCTCAGTCAGTGTTGGACAGAGACAGTATTGTTCTGATTTTAGGTCCTTGGAAAATGTAAGCTTTGCTCAGATATTTTCTGGAGATGGAATTTTGAGGTTCCAGATGACCATGGTTTGGGTCAAAGTCCTGGCAGGTAAGGGATGGCATATTTTAAAGGTTTATTTATTTACTGAAGTAGTTAATGAGGGAATGCTTGAAAGATTTGAGGACAGGGTCCAGAGAACCCCCAGGTACCTTGGAGCTAGCAACAGTGGAAACCATCACCATTTCTAGGTCAGAAGGGATAAGAGAAGAAGTGGTGTTCCTGGGACCCAGTGAGAGCTCTGGTCATGGAGCTCTAAGTGTAGAAATAGCTGCAGCCAGGACAGAGGCTGGCAGGGAGATGGGGATGAGTGTATATACCTTTACCCCCTCTGGTCTCCTCTCTTCTCTGGTCTCCTGTTGGTGTCTTCTGTTAGCCAAATCCATCCTTAAGCTAGAGGTAAGGGATCTACAAGCTACAGTCTATAGAGGTCAGCTTCCGGGAGTACAGGGAAGGGCAAGAGAAGTTGGATAATGGTTCAGGGAGGATGCAGGGGCAAGTGGAGAATAACTATCAGGATGTGCAAATCTCCTCTATTCTCTAAGGATCTCCTTACCCTTTGGGAGCATAAGCATTTGGCAGAGAAGTTATTTATAAAAGAATGCCATTTATAGGAGCTGGGCAGTAGAACAGGAACACCAATCAGTCTTGTGATTTTCCCAGTTGATTACTCCCTTGTTTGTGCTATATTGAGTCTAGTGCATATGCTACAACTGCTGTTATTTCTTTAGGTGTGTCTCTCTGCCTCCAGACTTCCGGTCCTTTGGAGTATGAACTTCCTTTTATTTGTCTTGGTCTCTCCAGCATCTAGCCAGGTGCATGGCATGTAGTTGGAAATTTTGTCTTGAGGAATGATGGAATGACTGTTTCTAACCTCTTTCAGGATAAATTTGACTCCTATAGTGTTTCTCATAGTTAAACAGTTACTCCTCTTTCTCCAGTGCTGGGCCTCTTGCATGATTATTTTTCAGTAAAAAGTAGGGAGGATTCATGAATCTAAGTTCTCTACCAGCTGAAGCTCTGGCATTGTTAGTGACCACAGTAGAGATACTTCTGCTCTCATTGTGAGTCATAAAGTAACAATTTCAATGAGCATCTCCTGTGTGGCCAACGTGTTTACTGATTCTTATACTAAGTATGAGACCAGTGCCTGTGGAATACGTTTGAGGCTTGGGCATGATGGTTCCAATCATATGCATCAGGTATAAAGAGAAGAGGGGTCAGCGATATTCTGTTATATAGTAAAGTTAAGTCTGGGTCTGTCATGAACATATGTATAGTGTTAGCAGAAAGACGACGGACTCGCCCTACCACGTTTCAGGAACCTGTTATGAAGTTATAGAAAGTCAGTGTGGTACTAGCACTGGGGCAGATAATTGACCAGTGGAATAAATAAAAAGCCCAGAAACATGCTGGATTAGTCTGATAGGGCCGCCATAACAGAACACCACAGACTGGGTGACTTAAACGTTAGAAATTTATTTTCTCACTGTTCTGGAGGCTGAAAGTGCAAGAACGAGGTGATGTTAGAGTTGGGTTCTGGTGAGGACTGTCTGCTTGGCTTGCAAATAGATGTCTGCCTTCATGCTATGTCCTCACATGGCCTTTTCTCTGTGCATGTTCCCCCATGGTGTCTTTTATTCTTCTTAAAAGGACAATAGTCCTGTCGGATTAGGGCCATACCCTTATGAACTTATTTAACTTTATCCCCTCAAAGGCCCCATATCTAATTACAGTCACATCGAGGGTTATGGCTTCAACATATGAATTTTGGGAGAACACAGTTCAGACCGTAACACCTGCCTGTACACAGGTTTAGAACTTTGGCATGTCAGATCAGTAGGAAATGGAAGAGCTATTCAGTAAACAGAGCTGAGAAGAAATGGTTATCCTTAGGAGAAAATATGAAAACATATCCTTACTTCATACCCTATACAGAACAAACAAACAAACAAAAGTCCAGAAGGATCGAAGTCTTAAATGTCGGGGAAAAAAAACAAACAAACCCACAAAACTTCAAACTTTAAGGCGTTAGACTTAGTCACAGGAAAGGATTTACTAAGGTTTGGTTTTGTTTTTTCAGATTTTTAGTCTTCAAAGGAGGAGATTTCTTCAAACACACACATACAAAAAAATATTAAAGATAAAGGAAAGATTGACAAATTGGACTACATTAAGATTGTTTTCATCTAAACAAGCATTACTGAAGTTATATGATGCCTGTTATTTGTTTCAATGTAATTTGTGGGAATGGAGGGGAAAGAGGGGTATAGATGAAACAAGACTGGCCATGAATTGATCATTTTTGAGATTGGGTGATGGGTACATGGGGTGCATTAGACTAGGCACACAAAAGATGAAAGGACTAGTAGAGTATACAAAGAAGTCCTACCAATCAAGAAGAAAAGCATGAATAATCTACCACCAAAAAAAATGGACAAAGTATACGAATGGGTATTTTATAGAGATAAGGAGGCACATATGGGCAAGAAATATATAAAAAATGTTCAACATCTTTTGTGATTTGGAGGGAAATACAGTTTAGGGCCACAATGAGGTACTCTTTTATACCCATTCAATTGGAAAAATTGAAAGGTTTGTTAATATCAACTGCTAGGGAACATGGAGATCCAGAAAATCCCATACCCTGCTTGTAAATTGGTGCAACCACTTTAGAGAATAGTTCTGGCATTATCTCATAAAATTGACCACATTTCTGACATTTTACGTGCATGTACTTATATATATATATATATATATATATACACACACACACACACACACACATATATATATACACTTTTCTTTTATATATATGAAATTCTTGCACATATGTACAGAAATATTTATGGTAGCACTGTACACAACATGAGAAATATGGGAAAACTCCAATGTCTGTGGGCAAGAGAGAGGATGAAAAACTGTACTATAGACACCCAATGGGAAATACGCCACAATCAGAATAAAGTATAATGAAAGAATTGCAATATAGATGTTTTAACAATATAAAATGAACACATTATAAAAATATTACATATAGTACCCTTTTATATAAATTTAAAAGCACTAAAATCATAGCCATAGTTTTTAGGAATACATGTAGATGAGATGATAACATGTAGAAAGGAAAACAACAGACTATTGAATGCATGATTTAGGATGCTTGTTACCTCAAGTAGTGGGGACCAGGAAGATGAGACTGGAAGGGCTATTTGGGTAGATGAGTTATTGTCAGAGTCTAATTTTTGAGTCACATGATGGGTTCATGGTTGCATGTTACAATATTAGATATGAAGAATGAGTGAATGAGGGCAGCATGTGTGGCCGAGAGATGTGAGTGGGATGTCCCACATCAAAGATCGTGATTAATCCAGTTCTGTGCAATTGAGGTTGAATGAAACAAGAAAAAAAGGATTAGGATGGGTGAAAAGGGACTAGTACCAGAGTACATTTGCCATCAGAAATTTGGAAATTGTATATTTTGTATAGGAGGATAACAGGGTTCAGGCTAAGTAGCAAGTACAGAGAGACAGCAAACAAAATTAATTGCTTATAGAAGATAAAAGGTCTCTCTCCCACTTTCTCTCTCTTATTCATGTAATAATTTAGATCATAGATATTCAAAAAAATATAATGAGCCACTTTAGTAACAATATTAAATTTCACAATAGCTATGTTAAAAAAGAAAAAAGAAATACAAGAAATCAGTTTTAATAATAATTTTATTTTTAATAATATATTTTACTTAGTATAGTCAAAATAGTATTCTAACATATAATCAGTATAAAAATTATAAAGGAAATACTTTATATTTTCATTGTAGTAAGTCTTCAAAATCTTATATACATTTTATACTTCTAGCACATAACTCAGACACTACATTTTTATCAGAAATTCTTTTTTGTGGTTGTTGTTGCTTTTTAGGTATAAGGAACTACAGCTGCTGACCTACACCACAGCCACAACAAAGAAGGATCCGAGCTGCGTCTGTGACCTACACCACAGCTCATGGCAAAGCCAGATCCTTAACCCACTGAGTGAGGCCAGGGATCGAATCTGCAACCTCATGATTCCTAGTCGGATTTGTTTCCACTGTGCCACGACGGGAACTCTGTATCAGAAATTCTTGATCTCTATTTAGAGTTCATAAAATATTTGGTTGAAAAGAGTAGTTTCACATACCCAAGATGTTTTAAACATACTTAAAAGTTTTCCATTAACTTAATCAAGTACTGGTATTTAAGATAATAAAAGTTAAATAATATTAAAGACTCAGTTTTACTAGCTACCTTTCAAATGCTCAGTAAACTACATGTGGCTAGTGACCTCCTTAATGAAAGAGGAGTTTAGTTCATTAGTTAGCAAGAAGTGCTCCCCCAGCTTCCCCCACCAGATAGGCAGCCTTAATATCGTTTTAGGACTTGTTAGAAATGTAAATTGTGAATCAGAAATTGGAGGTGGGCCCAACATTCTGGGTTTAATAAATCATGCAGGTGATTCTGATCTACACTAAAGTTTGAAAATCACTGGTATAGAGGCCATTCAGAGACCAGTGCTCCATTACTTTGTTACTCTCCAATCACTTAATGGTATTGGCTTCATCAGAGGTGGTACATATATGCAATGGAATACCACTCAGCCACAAAAAAGAATGGAATAGTACCATTTGCAGCAACATGAATGCAGCTAGAGATTATTATACTAAGTGAATTAAGCCAGAAAGAGAATCACTTACAAGTGGAATCTAAAATATGGCACAGATGAACCTATCTGCAAAACAGAAACAGACTCACAGACATAGAGAACAGAACTGTGGTTTCCAAGGAGGAGGGGAGCTAGTGAAATGAACTGGGAGTTTGGGGTTAGTAGATGCAAACTATTACATTTAGAATGGGTAAGCAATGAGATCCTGCTATGTAGCACAGGGAACTATATCCAATCTCTTGGGATAGACCATGATGGAAGATAACATAAAAAGTATATATATGGAGTTCCCGTCGTGGCGCAGTGGTTAACGAATCCAACTAGGAACCATGAGGTTGCGGGTTCGGTCCCTGCCCTTGCTCAGTGGGTTAACGATCTGGCGTTGCCGTGAGCTGTGGTGTAGGTTGCAGACGCGGCTCGGATCCCGCGTTGCTGTGGCTCTGGCGTAGGCCGGTGGCTACAGCTCCAATTCAACCCCTAGCCTGGGAACCTCCATATGCCACGGGAGCGGCCCAAGAAATAGCAACAACAACAACAACAAAACAACAACAAAAAAGACAAAAGACAAAAAAAAAAAGTATATATAACATATATATAGGAATATATATTATATATATATATATATATATATATATAACTTTGCTGTAGAGCAGAAATTAGTACACCATTATAAATCAACTCTATTTTAATTAAAAAATATGTGCATCCAAAAAAAGAAAAAAAAGAAAAAGGATTTCCTGTTGTGGCTCAGCCGTAACGAACCCGACTAGTATCCATGAGGACTTCAGTTTGATTCCTGGCCCCGCTCAGGAGGTTAAGAATCCGGGATTGCCTCGAGCTGAGGTGTAGGTTGCAGATGCAGCTCAGGTTAGGCATTGCTGTGGCTGTGGTGTAGGCTGGCTGCTATAGCTCCAATTTGACCCCTAGCCTGGGAACTTTCATATGCTGCAGTAAGGCCCTAAAAAGACAAAAAGAAATAAGAAAGCAAGCAAGCAAAAAAAAAGAATGTATATATATGTATGACTGTGTCACTTTGCTGTACAGCAGAAATTGGCACAACATTGTAAATCAACTAAACTTTAATAAAAAAATAAAGACATTCCGTATCCCCCCTCATGCTCCCCCACAATAGTATTGGCTTCCTCTACAGAGCAGAAGCTAGCTGGTTAGGACAACTTTTGCATCCTACCTGTAGGAAGGTTGGGAGCTGGTGAGAGGGAAATAGAGTGGGCAGGCAGTTTCCTTTATTATTGTTATTTAGTATTTTAGGACCTGTTTTGCCATTGAACTTTTTTTCCTAATTGAAGTATAACTTACATTGTTGTGTTAGTTTCAGGTATATAGCAAAGTGATTCAGTTATACATGCATATATATATTTTTCAGATTCTTTTCCCTTATAGGTTGTTATAAAATACTGAGTACAGCTCCCTGTGTGCTGTATAGAAGGTCCTTGTGGTAATCTATTTTATTATATACTAACGTGTATATGTAAATCCTAAACTCCTAAATTATCTCTCCCCCCTTTCTCTTTTGGAAACCCCAAGTTTGGTTTCTATGTCTCTGGGTCCATTTCACAGTTTCCTTTTTAAAAGGCCGAATTGCACAAGTCCTTCTGCTCAGATTCCACTGAGTAGAGAGAGCTGAGTGGTCAGCTGCTCGGGAGCCCAGGAATTGTGGAGTGGCTGGATGATCATGTGACAAGGTAAAATTTGTGGAGGTGGGTGGTGGAGGAAATTCTGTTCCTGAAAGGAGGAAGGGGCAAATGAATACCGAAGGCAGTTTGCAGTCTCACCACGACAGATGGGTACAGTTTTGTTCATTTTGCAACCTAGGGCTAAACCTTGGTTTTATTATTTCATTGGCATATTGAGTTCCTTGGAAAAGTCAAATAGATGAAATATGGATTCATACAATATCTAAGGAAGTATTAAAGGTGTTATGGAATATGTCTGAACTCGAAGGGTGCCGGGGAGAATTTGAGTCACAAAGTTCAGACCCTGACCATCCTCCTTTGAAGTGGAAAAGGCTTTGTATGGTGCATTTGTGGAAGGTAAAACTTACCCTTTGGTATGATTGTTCAAAGAACAAGTATATCACAATGGAATACTACTCAGCTATAAAAAAGGACAAAATAATGCCATTTGCAGCAACATGGATGGAACTAGAGACTCTCATACTGAGTGAAGTAAGTCAGAAAGAGAAAGACAATACCATATGATATCACTTATGTCTGGAATCTAATATATGGCACAAATGAACCTTTCCATAGAAAAGAAACTCATGGACTTGGAGAACAGACTTGTGGTTGCTGGGGGGCGGGGAGAGAGTGGGATGGATTAGGGGTCTGGGGTTAATAAATGCAAACTATTGAATTTGGATTGGATAAGCAACGAGATCCTGCTGTGTAGCACAGGAACTGTATCTAGTCACTTATGATGGAGCATGATGGAGGATAATGTGAGAAAAAGAATGTGTGTGTGTGCATGTGTGTGTGTGTGTGTGTGTGTGACTAGGTTACTTTGCTGCACAGTAGAAAATTGACAGAATACTGTAGACCAACTAAAAGGGAAAAAATAAAAATCTTCAAAATTCTAAAAAATAAAAAAATAAAGCCAATCATTCTAAACAACAACAAAACAAGAAAGAACTGGTATATAATTATCCCAATTCCATTTTACAGAGATAATAACCATTAATACTTTGGTGTGTCTATTACCTAGACGCTAAATGTTTTTTAATGGGTTTATTCTCTTTTGCTGTTTTCATAGTCTGCCTTTCCCTTCTAACTTAGAGCACAAATACGTTTCATATCAATAATATAGATCTGAATGGTTAAAGACTACATAGCATCCTGTAAGTTAATCTGTCCCTGTTGTGGGATATTTCCATTGCTTCTACTTTCTGTTTTATAATTAGCACCACAGCGAATATCTATGTACATTTCCACCCATAATAATTCATGAATGGCCCTTTCCCCACATCCCCACCAACTATAACATCATTTTAAATCTCGGCAAATCTAACAAGATATTAATAAATTTAAACAAATAAGATTAATTTTTGTTCAAATTTACATATCTTTGACATCCATTTTATTTTATTTTATTTTTGGCTGTGCCACGCAGCATGTGGAAGTTGCTGGGCCAGGAATCGAACCTGTGCCACAGCAGCAACAAGAGCCACAGCAGTGACAATGCCGGATCCTTAACTGCTAGGCCACCAGGGGACTCCAGCATCCATTTTGGGGTTTTTCAAACTGTGCTTCTCTTGCCTACGAACTGGACACAGGCGTTGTAGGGTTCAGAGACATAAACCGGGTAAAACAATTATTACCTTTTTTCACTTCATAGGCAAAATAGATTATAGCTTTCCTTTATTTGAAGTTTTTCCTGTACGTTCTCCTTGAATGTTTGCCATGTTTTGCTCTATGCCTATTCCAGAGTCTACTCTAAGATAACTTGATGTCACATAAGGATATGTTAACCTTAGATTTACTGTATCAATAATTTATGGTGCTTTCTCACAGGTACCTTCACTTCAAAGAGATAAATTCAGAAACCTGTATAATTTAAGAAGCATAGGGCATTATGGCTTAAAGGCAGGGGGAAGTTTTGGATTCAGAGTGCTTGGATTTAAATCCTAGCTTTGGTTCTCCCAGCTCTATGATCTTGGAAAGGTGATTGAACTTGTCAGAGCCTCAGTTTCCACGTATGTAAAATGGCATATAGTACCTGTGTTATGAGGTAGTTGTGATGGTTCAATATGGTTAGAGGTCCCCATGCCAGAACTCACTAAATAATTATTAGCTACTCGTATTATTTGCTTATAGAAGATGAAACCAAGCTGCCTAGCTTGTTACTCTCAGGGTTTAAATAACCTAATTATATTTGCTTTTCATTTCTATGGTCTTGAAATCACATGGGGCATCATTCTTTATTTCCAGAACACTGAGTTTCCACTCAGCCCAGTACTTCCTTCTGGATTAACAGCTCCAAATTGGTCTTCCATAAATAGCCCTAGTAACACCCTTCCTTAGAACCTTTCCATTCAAGGTAGTGGCGGTAGGACCTGCTACTGGGCCCCAGGTACTCTTGTTTAACTGCAAGGACAAACAGTTCACAGTGACTCGGCACACCTAATTTTTTTTTTAACTATAATAATTTGTGATTGCAGCCGACACTGGATAACAAACCATTACATAAAAAAGATTTCCTAATGGCTTGACTAGAAACTATCCACAGTGTACTGCCTGAAATGTATTCATTTTTGTAATGTTGGGAACGAACTGTCAATTATTATTTTTCATATTTTACAATTCTTCAAGCACTTTCAAAACAGCTGATTCAAGAAACATGTTTAATATTCTGAGTGTAGAAATAGTAAAAGTTGCTTCTTCAGTCTTTGAATAAGTTTGGAACCAGGCCCTCTCCTTTAAAAAAAAAGAAAATATTCAAAAGGAATCTACAAATTGGCTTCAGAAATGAAAGGTACAGTAAAAGTGAAATTAGAAACCAGATGACAACCACTTCTGTTGATGAATTTCTAATTCCTGTGACATGGCCTTGCTCTCCTGAAATTGTAGCCATTTCTGTTTGTTTTGCTTGGCCTTATTTTATCACGGCTACTTCTCTGAGTTGGTCAAGGCTTCTCAAGGCAGCTGTGAGTAGGACTCCTTCATTTCTGGCCTTTCTGGTTTTTTTTGTTTTGTTTTGTTTTGTTTTTTTCTTTTTTTTTTCCAGGGCTGCACCCGCAGCATATGGAGGTTCCCAGGCTAGGGGTCCAATCGGAGCTACAGCTGTCAGCCTGCACCAAGCCACAGCAACGCAGGATCTGAGCCACATCTGCGACCTACACCATAGCTCACGGCAACACCAGATCCTCAACCCACTAAGCAAGGCTAGGGATCGAACCTGCAACCTCCTGGTTCCTAGTCAGTTTCGTTTCCCCTGCACCACCACGGGAACTCTCTGGCCTTTCTGTTTTTAATGTAATCCATTCACAGTGTCTGGAGTTACTGTGGACATTGTTATTTACTCTGGTTGGTTATTATAATGTTTAGTATCAGGTGAAAAACCTTAGTAGAAGCCAGGGCCCTTCAATCTTTGACATTTTCAGAGCAGACCTAGGGATCCCCATCCTCTGGGAATGTAGGGTGGTGATGCCATGGTGGGGGCAGTGACAAGGGTTTCAGTTGGATGTTCAGTAGTTGTACCATGAGTTCTAGCCTCACGAGAGATCTGGCCGTGCACAAGCTTTAACCCCCCTCTTTACTCATCTTTCATAACAATAGCTACCTTGTGGGTTGTTGTGTGTATTAAGAAAGATGACCCATGTATGATGAGACTATTAGCACAGTATCTGGCACATAGTAACCCCATTGTGAGTATTAGCAATTAATTAGTATTATGATTCAGAATCATAGAAACACTGAATTCTCTGTTAGAGACAATGAAATGCTCTTGCTGACCCACTATTTTATATATTGAGACAGTAATAATTCTCTAGCCTCAGTCTTCTACTTTTCTCTGTAACTTTTTTTAGCTTTGAATAATACTAATCATAAAGTCTTAAAAACGAATATTCAGAGTTCCCATTGTGGCTCAGTGGGATAAGAACATGACATATGTCTGTAAGGATGCAGGTTCCATCTCTGGCCTTGCTTGGTGGGTTAAGGATCTGGCATTGCCACAAGCTGCAGCATAGGTTTCAGATGCAGCTTGGATCTGGTGTTGCTGTGGCTGTGTTGTAGGCCACAGCTGCAGCTCTAATTTGACCCCTGGCCTGGGAACTTCCATATACCATAGGTGTGGCCCCCCAAAAAACCCCAAAAAAACTAATATTCACTCAGCAATACAGAGGAGAAAATTGAAATATTTTCCTAACAGTTCTTAATGTTAATTACAATATAATTTCCTCAGTTTCTGTGGTGCATGTCATAACACTACTTTGGAAAGTGAAATGATAATAATAATGACAAGTGCAATAATAACTTTTATGCTTACATCTGAATTAGTACAGAGAGAGTACCTGTGCAGTTCAGGTTAATGTTGAAGACTTCACAAGTTGTAAATTGTCAAGCTTTGCTGAACTATAGCGCTTTTTAAAAAAAATTCAGTCTGCAATATAAACTCATCAGCTTGTTATCAATGTGATCGATAGACAAGTAGGCATTTTTAAAAAAACTTTTTATTTTGAGATAATTATAGATTTACAGGAAGTTGCCAAAAAATGTACAGGGAAATCCCATGTTCTCCCCAAAGGGAACATCTTACATATCTTTAATAAAGCAAAACCAGGAAATAGACAGATGTACAAGCCACAGAATTTAATTCAGATATGCAAATATTTTTTGAAATCTGTTCTCTTTCTGCCTTTTTATCCTCTTCATGGGATCTTTCGTAGAGCAAGCACTTTTAATTTTGAAAAGATCCAATTTATCAGCTTTTCCTTTTCATAATGTAGCATGTTTTGCTAAAGCTGGTGCACACAGTACCGGCTTTGGAATCATCTGAAGTGCTTGTTACAAAACCCATTTGCTTGGGCTCTGCCCCAAATATTCTGAATCAGGGATGGGGGTCTGGTAGTCTGTTTGATTTAAGAAACTTCTTAAAACCTAATAACCACTGATTCAGAGAGTTTGGCTTTGGGTTTTTTCCTTCTTGCTCTACCTTGTCTATGGTTCATTCCATTCATTTCTACCCCTTTATTATTAAATATGTGTAGATAACTGCTACACAATCTCTGTGATGAGCTCCAGAATAGCTGCTTTTCTGGATACTCTCTGCTCCTGTATATAGAAAGTCTTTAATAAATAAGTTATTGGTTAGATGTTACTTTTCTGAACCCCAGTGAATAAGGTGTAGTAAAATGAAAACCATCCTAATTATTATTTATGGATTATCTGTGAAAAAGCCTAGACATTGGTTCTAATCCTTGAAATTGCTTAATTGTATAAGATGAGGGGGTTAGTTATATAAATGTATATGCAAATATATATATACCCACGCATACATATTATATAGTCTTGGGGTTATTTGTATCTTTTTGGGTGTAATGTTTGTACGTCTTCTCTTCATTGGAGCTGATAATTTGATTCAGTCTGTATTTGGAGAAAAATTTACAGTGCTTGATGAATGTCAGTATTCCTATGGCTTAACAACCTAATATTTAGGTTTTTGGTTGCTCTTTTTAAAAATTTAAAGTATTTTTTATTAGCATAAAGAACTATTCCTTGTGTCTCTTTAATAGCCCTCTGAAAAAAATGAATTTCCTATCTGGATATTTTATTTGATTTTGGAATGTAATGAGAATATTTATTAAAATGTCAATTTTATTTTATTTTAACCTATTTTTGTCTTTTGTCTTTCTAGGACCACACCTGCGGCATATGGAGGTTCCCAGGAGAGGGGTCAAATTGGAGCTGCAGCCACTGGCTTACACCATAGCCGCGGCAATGTGGGATCCAAGCCACATCTGCAACCTACACCACAGCTCACGGCAACGCCAGATCCTTAACCAACTGATCCCCAGGCCAGGGATTGAACCCGCGTCCTCATGGATACTAGTCGGGTTCATCAACCACTGAGCCATGTCAGAAACTCCTAAAATGCCAATTTTAGAGTGTCTTAATTTGTGTGTGTGTGTGTGTGTGTGTGTGTGTGTGTGTGTGTGTCTTTTTGCCTTTTCTAGGGCTGCTCCTGTGGCACATGGAGGTTCCCAGGCGAGGGGTCCAATCGGAGCTACAGCTACCAGCCTACGCCAGAGCCACAGTAACACAGGATCCAAGCCGCGTCTGTGACCTACACCGCAGCTCACGGGCAACGCCAGATCCTTAACCCACTGAGCGAGGCCAGGGACCGAACCTGCAACCTCATGGTTCTTAGATTTGTTAGCCACTGCGCCACAACGGGAACTCCGAGTGTCTTAATTTTATATCATTTGTTTGATCTAGTTAGTCTACTTATTTATTTTTACGAATTAAATTTTCATTTTGTGTTTTCTCCCAAGTCATTTGCTCTGTTCCATTCATGTTTCTAGCTGCTGCGGTCCCTTAAAAATTAAATTTTCCCTTTAAGATGACAGGACATGCTGGAACAGGCTTTGTGCTAAAAGATAGCAGCTAAAGTGATGAAATAAAACTGTGTTTCTTATATCTTGGAAGAAAAGGATAAATATAGGGAATAGTGCTTAATGGTGTTTGTGTCTTCAGAAAGTGTAATCAGAGTTTAGAAGGCACGAAAGGAAAGCTAATTTTGTCTTGGTTGTAAAGTTGGATTCAGTCATTACCACAGTAGACAGTAGCAATAGACGTGGGTCATGGTGTCCATCCTATAATAAGGGGTATTATGTGCTGCTCTATCATGATAGCATCTTTCTACCTGTCCAATTCTCAGGAGAGTTTGATGTCAGAGATGCTTGAGTTCCATGTGGGCCAGCAAGCCATGGTGACACAATCTGCACTAACTTCAGATGGCCAAGTTACTCCTGTGTGCTGTGGGATATGCAAAGTGATTTGGTGACAGTGTGATTGGTGTACCTAAACAGAGACATATTGATTAGTTAGGTCGTCTCTAAAGACTGAGGCTAATAGGAATATACCTAGGATGGTACAATCTAGGTAGATTCCTCCCTCCCCACACTGGGTATCAGAATTAGTCTACAGCCATGGCTTTGTCTTGAACCTTATCATAATGTGTCCTCCAACATTTGAGATCCCAAAGAGTTACCGTCTTTGACCTTAACTTCCTATCACTCTTTCTCCCCTCATTCTTCCTCTTCCCCAACCTGGTATTTGTCCCCACCCCGTGGCACCCAGCCTCCTCTCTGTCTTCTCAGTTCATCTGCTTTCGGCATCATTACCATATCTTGGACATCAAGTAAGCTGACTCAGCAGGACTGCCTGGCCTTCTTACTTCTTGTCCTTCTCTGATGCATCTGGCCAGTCCTGTCCTTGAGGAAGCTCTGTCATCCTCTTAATTTTGGCTCCTAGGAGGAAGAAGTTTTTTATTGTAGGTATTCAGGGAACTGAGTTGATTTTTTTTTTTCCTTCTGTTGTGCCCTCATGGATATTTGGTAAACCTTTCATGTCCTTCTAATCGACTCTATTTCCAGATGGGCTATTCTAAGTGTTTTGCTCTCTCAAGACCCTGTATCTATCCCCATATCCCTGCAGACTTCTTGCTGCTTAGTTTTCTAAGGAAATCAAGGCCATCAGCTATGAGTTCCCCCAATTGTCTACTTTTTGATCTCCATTTCTCTGAGTATTTGGTCTTGCTTCCATTCCGCCTGTTTCAAACAATTTGAAAAGCCTGCCCTGAATTAATCTTCCCATTCTTGTGGGACCCTGATTTGTCATGATATCCTTCCTTTCTTAACTTAAATTTGGTAACTTCCCACCATATGAAAATGATCAGCTCTGTCTGGTTCCTTAGAATTTCTGAACTACTGATATACTGATATTTGGGCCACTATTGACACGTTGTTGTAGGGGGCTGTGCTGTGTCCTGCAAGTGTTTAGCAGCAACCCTTTACTCACCATGGCTGGTAGTACTCTGGAGTTGTGACAAACATAAATGATTCCAGATCATTGCCAAATGTCTCTCCAGGGGCAAAATTCCCCCCAGTAGTGAACCGTTACCTTAGAAAGTCATCTTGCAACCAAACCATTCCACCCATTACCATCCTCCTTTTCTTTTCATTTCTATTATCTTCACATTTGTCTTGTGACCTGCTTACACTCCTTCTCTCCATTTTCTCACCATTCAATCAGGTGACACCAATCAAGCTTCTGACACCATCCATAACCAAAAATACTCTCAGAAGGCCAAAGTGACCTTCTGGCAGCCAAACCCAACTGAGTTTTCTCAGTTCCTTAATTTTCTGCAACTTTTGACACTGTAGCCTCATTCTTATGGCATCCTTATGTTTTCTTTTAGGTCTGCTCTGCCTTGCGGCAATAGTGGAAGTTCCCAGGCCAGGGATCAGATCTGAGGCACCATTGCAACCTACACTGCAGCTGCTGCAATGCCTGATCCTTAACCCATTGTGCGAGGCTGGGGATCGAACCTGTGTGCCAGTGTTCCACAGAGGCCACCAGTCCCATTGCTCCACAATGGGAACTTCTAGATCTCCTTTCTCTTAAACTTTCTAAATATGGGGACTCTCCTGTGTGTGCGCCTCAGCTGTGTTCTTTTCCACAGTCCTCATTTGTTCTTATGTCTCTTCTCCTCATTGCTGTGTAGATGACTTCTAAATATAGACTCCATCTCAGCTGAACTCTAGACTTACATGTCTTTTGCCTTTTGGCTATTTCCACTTGATCTTCTACATGACACATGAAACTCAGTATGTCTTACCATATTTAAAAACAAACTCCTCACCTTCCCTTCTCTCACTGATTCCTGTTAACAGGATCAGAGTCCTTTATTTCAATGATTCCCAAATGTTTTTGGTTGCTCACCATTCAAAAAGTTTTGTGAATGTTATATCCAAAATATGGTATTTATTAATAAATATTATATGTATCTAAAAGTTTTGTTATAAAACATAGGAAATAGAAATTTTATAAAGATTAGGGAAGATGATATATTTAAAATTTTAGCAGTAACTTTTCTGTTCTCTCCAAAATATTATTAATAATTTAAATATGCTTCACGTTTTAAAACCCAGATTTAATAACTTGTATACAGAAATCTAAATAAGTTGATTTTTGATTTTAATGTTTTAGTTGAAAAAGGTACCCTGCAAACATGTGGATTCAAATAGAAGAAGTGTATTTTTAGCTATACTTATGAAATCATAATTCTTAAGTAGAATGGTGGTTGTCAGAGGCTGGGGAGGAGGGAATGGGAGTTATTATTTAAAGGGTACAGAGTTTCAGTTTTGCAACATGAAAAGAGTCTGGAGGTGGATGGTGGTGATGGTTGCACAACAATGTAAATGTACTGAATGCCACTGTACTGTACACTTAAAAAATAGTTTAGGGAGTTCCCGTCGTGGCGCAGTGGTTAACGAATCCGACTAGGAACCATGAGGTTGCGGGTTCGGTCCCTGCCCTTGCTCAGTGGGTTAACGATCCGGCGTTGCCGTGAGCTGTGGTGTAGGTTGCAGACGCGGCTCGGATCCTGCGTTGCTATGCCTCTGGCGTAGGCCGGTGGCTACAGCTCCGATTCAACCCCTAGCCTGGGAACCTCCATATGCCGAGGGAGCGGCCCAAGAAATAGCAACAACAACAACAAAAGACAAAAGACAAAAAAAAAAAAAAAAAAAAAAAAGTTTAGATGGTAAATTTTATGTTATGTGTATTTCTCCACAATTAAAAACAATAATTTAGAAAGTATTGAACTGAGAACTAGTCACATAATAATTACTTAATAAAAGTTAATGTTAATAATTGCTATTGTTATTTCTATACAACTATCCTTGCTGATTGTTTTCATAGGCCCATTCATACTTCTCAGACATGTCCTAATTTGGGTTCAGTAATTGATCACCTTACCCTTTGGTTCAGTAACTGACCATATATTTCCTTTTACATAGCAAGCAACAATTATTGAATAAATGATGGATTTGTTCCATCATGGAATATTTAAGGCAGTTAAGCATATGTAGTACAGATAGACTTTTTTACTATGGAAATTATGTTGCTTCATATTGTGTATTGGTCATTTACAATGTTTTGTCTTGTGACTTTAAAAAAGATGTCTTATAAAGTTGTGCCAAATTAACATAATTGCCTTGGACAAGAGTTGGCTTTAAGATGTTTTTAAAATATATCTTGTGAAAGAGTCATTAAGAAACCATGTTTTTAAGTAGGTTAGATATGGAAAATGTGCACCGAGAAAAAGAAAAAGGCATGCTTTGGTCTCAAGCTTTCACAGCTAAAACTCTGCCTTTTACTTGCCTTCTTAACCAATCTCATTTGACTCTTCCGATCTCATTTGAGCTGTTGTCTTGCTCAGCAGCCAGTTCCAGTAAATGTAATCCAGTAAAATGTAATCACAATTCCCACATCTCTCTTGGCTTCACCGTCTGCTCCTCCTCTTTCCTCCTTTCCCTGTGAATCAGCAGATGTGGATGACGTCATCTTCTCATTTGCCAGTCTGGTCGGTGTTAAATGTCGCCCTGCCAGAAGTCAAGTGTGGCAAGCCTGCTTTGGCAGTTTTTGCTCTTATTTAAATCAGTAGAAGTTTTGAATTAACAGAGAATTTTGAACCATGGAAATCTGGTTTAAAAAAAAACAAAAGCAACCCGGGAATCAGCTATGTGTTAGAAGTCCCTATAACCTGAAACCATGAATCAGTGGTTGATGCACTGATTTCATATCATCTTGTGGTGCTTTTCAAAATGCTACTAGTTGGCCAGAATGAGAGAAGGGTAGTAATACCTTGTTTTTATCAAAGAAATGTTAGATGAACTCAATTAACCATCAAAGCACTGTCTTAAACATTAAAAACTATCATCTCAAGGTTTTTTTTTCCATAATATATCTATGAAACAATATATATGCTATATATACACATAAAACCTTTAAAATATTTTTTGGATATAAAATTTATTTATAAAAATATTTAAATTATATTTATATATTTTATCAATGATTTAAGTATATAATTTATAAGCTTATAAAATTAATAACCTGTATAAGAATTTATAAAATCTATAATCCTCCATGTGGCTGGTATATTACAGACTCCTCTGCTTTCTCAGGATGTAAATTGCTCCACTTGAAAATGAGCACTGTTCACCGTTCTTAGAGAGGACCTTCGTTCCCATCTCACTGTCCTGCTCCTTGGCAGGAAATGACCTGTATGCAGAGGTGAGTGAGAGGGTGGGAATGACTCCTTCCAAGAAGGCTGGGTAACCTTTACCTGGTCAAGCTACTAATCTAGATTGTAAGAATGAAATGGGGTATACATACCATTTCTGTTTCATTTAATCCTACAGCTAAGTGCTCAACATTTCCATCTGGAGATCTCACAGGTACCTTTAGCTTCTTAACATTGATCAAAAGCAAGCTATTGCTCCCCTACTTACCAACTAAGCCTGTGCCTCCTCTCTTTGCACACCTCCCCATTCAGTGAGTTGCCCCAGCCAGAAACCTGGGATCTCCTTCTCTCTCCCTCACTGCTCTCCCGCATCCATGTTGAACAGTCCTATTCATTCATCTCCAAAATGTGTCCCAAACTCACCCTCTTCTCCCATTTCCACTGCCATAGCTTTCCCATTTCTTGTCCTCCTCTATCCCATTCTCTTACAACTAAACATCCAATTCCATCTGTACTCTGTTTAAAGTTTTTCACCACTTCCCATTGCACTTAAGAAACAAAAACAAACAAAACAAAACCCAGATCCTTTATTTTACTCCAAATTATTTGGCTGCTTCTGACAAGTATCACTTCATTTCATGCTTTCCTCTCTTGGCACACTCTGCTCAAATTCCACTGCTAGCTTTCAGTCCTTGATAATGCCCAGATCTTTCTTGCCTCAGAGCCTTTGCACATGTTCCTTCTGGCTGGAGTGTCCTCTCCTTCTCTGGTCTTCAGCTGTGCTTCAACACTACTTCTCTGAGAAGCCTTCTCTTCTTCTCAAGTTAAATTCGGTCCCTCTTATTTTTTTTTTCTCATAGTACCAATATCTCTTCCTTCTAGCATTTAGTATTTGTAATTGGGTGCTTAGCTCTTTAATTTTTTAATCTATCTCTCCCATCAGTCCATAAGTCCATGAGAACAAGGGCAGGTCCACTTGGTATAACACCATATCCCCAATTCCTAGCACTGCCTGGCACCTAATAGAGGCATAATATATTGTATAAGTGGATGAATGAAGGTCTTTTATAAAAAGGGAATAATAACTATCACATTCCTAATATTTCACCCTTATTATTAAAGGTAGTAGATGGCTCTCTTGAATTGAAGGTATTCAGTAGCTGCTGCTACTATTCTATCTCCTTTTAGGGTTTTACGTGATTCAGAATATCCTGGTGTTTCTATTCAGAGGGAGACTAGTGCTTATGCTTTTTTCATGGCTCCTGACACTTGGTTAACAATTTAATTTTAAATCACTACTGAGACTTGCCTTGAATGGAAAAAAGGAATTTTATCTAGGTTGTTTAAAATGTATGAGCCTTACTGTACTGTGTAGAATAGCAAAAATAATTTGCTGCTTTGGTCATGAAAAAAAAATGTATTTTCTCCACATGTGTTATTTTTCCCCTTACAAAGTGCTAAGTAACAGATCCAGTATTATCTCTGTAATAAGAAGATTTGGATTGAATGGTAGGTAAGGCTCTAGCAGCCACATCACAACGTACTTTTCCAGACTATGCTCCATTTCAGGGGTAACAGGGATGCAAACATGAAATGACATGATTGATTTGACTGCAGCACCTCCTTCCTTGGTGATTTGGCAGAACTCGAGCATGTCTTCCACTGCCAGTGGGTTTCTACCACGTGAGAGCTCTGTGGGGAATACCTGTCTCCCTTGCTCAGCCGGGATGTGGTGGCAGATTTTTCTCTACATGTCTTCTCTAGATCCAGTGGCTGAGTATGCTTGGAATATTATTGCTTACTGTTTTCTTCTTAATTTAGAAACAATCATTGGCCGTAACATACGGAAACCTTTTCGTAATGTCACTTAGGCTCATTTGAAAGTGCTGTTACAGGTGTACGCGGTGAACTCTGTGGTTTGCTAGGAGTGCAAAAACTCAGGCTGGGCCTGAATTTAAGTATGCTGGTGTCCCTGTGTTGTGGTGTGAGACATAGAAAACAGCTCAGGCACACACTTTCATGAAGAGGAGGTTGGTGCTTAGTCCACATCAGTGTGTGATAAACACCTGTTTATAAAATGCTCTATTAGACCCAGTGTGGAACGCACACAGCTTGAACACATCCTCTAGCAAGAAACAAGTACACATGGAATAATTAGATCCAATGATTTATGCATAGGGCTCTTCTGCCTTCAAGGTGCAACCATATACCCTGTGATGGGGGCCCTCATGGCAACCCTCTGAGGTAGGTGGGAGTGTGTGTGACTGGTGGTGTTCCACCTAATTTACTGAGACAAAACTGAACTTCGGATGAATTATGATGTGTTCGGGGGTATACAGGTAGCAAGTGGCAGAACTGGCGCACAGAGCCATGTCTTAGACTCTAAGTCACGAGCCTAAAATTCCATAGTACATGCAGTAGGAATCCGAAGATGGGGAGGATGTTCACGTGTTGTGGGGTGCTGGCTGTGAAACCCCGCCAGCCCCTGCACTCCATACCCTGAGAGCTGACCTTGTAGCCTCGATCCAGACCCTGGCCCCTTCCTCTCTCACTCCATCAGTTTTATCCTCTTTTTGGCATTTCTGCAGTTTTGCCCTTACCACTGGTTCTCCCCTCTCTGCTCCCGGTTTTCCCCTTGATCCAGCTTCCCTTTTATGTCATCACCCTCTTTCTCTATCTTCATGTCACTGTGAGAGCATTTCCTGAATCTCCTGTATGAATGGCATTCACCCCTCAACCTAAAACTGCTCATCAGTAATGGCCTCTGAGCTCCCATCTCTCAGGTCTTCCTCTCCTTGGTGTCCGTGCAGTCTGCCTCTGTGGACCAGCAGCCACCTCCTGATAGGCTGGATTCTAGATTCTCCTTTGGCTACATTCTTGCAGCTGCTCTGTCTTCCCATTGCTCTGCCTCCATGCTACTCCTTGAGTATTGACACCCCAGAGTCTCCGGGTCCTCTGAGGCCTGAGAACGGAGTTATCCATGGCATCTCTTCATGTGCAGTGGCTTCCCCTACCACCAAAAAATGACCACCCCAAGATCTCCAGTTCTCACGCTCTCCCAAGGGTTTGGTCTTTCCATGTCATATCCTGCCGTGTCCAAAAGAGAGCAGAAATTCTTTCCATCTATTATGGACTCATTCCGCAGCTCCCCAAAATAGAAGCTTTGGTGTTGTCTACATATGGGGTCATCAGGAAACCTTGATGCTTTTATCTTCGAATTATTTATTACAGCCTCCTAATTAGCCTCCCTTTCAGCCCTTTCCCCCTCTCCCCCGGAAGTCTTCCATTCCACTTCTAGAGTTACTGGCTTCTCAATTTAGTTTGATTATATCGCTCTCTTGATTAAAGGTCCCTGACTCCCATTTGTCTTCCCTACAGCACAAGAGCCAATTCCATTCACAGGGAAAAGCAACTGGGCCCAGCACACAGTAGACACTCAAATATTTGTTGAGTGAATAAATCTGGTTCCAATCTTGCCTGTCAACTTTACCTCCCTGTGACCTGTGCCGGTGCTGTTGTGTACCCAGCTTCTTGCCACTTCCCAGACATTTCCAGTTCTCAACTGTTTCTTGCTTTGGTTATTTTTATACTTCTATGTCCCTTATTAAATTTCAACTCAAATCTGTTTTCTCTTGGGCACCTTATAAGCTATTTTTCAGTTCTGAAGAAAGCGTACTTTTGTCATCTTTTCCTTTGTTGAATGCAGTCAGTTTTCACTGCATTTCTTCCTTTTTTATACATGTCCATGTCTGTTGTTAATTTTTGTAGTTCTGGTTCTAGATTTTTTTTTAATTCTCCAAAAGCTCATGGGAGGATATTTAATTCAGTTTGGAATGTGGCGTTACAGCTTTCTTCTGCTTCACAGTTTGTGGTGGGGAAAATTTTCAGCAGCGGCTTGGTTTTATGCTGATGTGTTTCTATTGCTAGGCGTTTCCTGGGTGTGTTTCCTGGTTCAGGATCTCTCACTTCTGTCAGAGGTACAGTTTCTTTAAGGGATGATGGTGGTGGTGGTGGGTGGGAAGGGTCTGGCATGTTTTGGCATCCTTAATTTCTTCTTCTTCCTTCACTGCTGTGGCACTATGCCTTCCTTTCTTTCTCTCTCTTCCAAAAGCAACACTTCTCTGCAGCCTGTGGTCTCTCTAACCTTCAAGCCCTTGTAGCTTGTGCTGAGAACTGCCAGGTCTCAGGCCTGTGTGTAGTATGTGGGCACTTAGTGCAGGACTTTCTTTTTCTTTTGGGGGATGATTTTGCTTGGCCTTCCTCTCTGTACCCCATCCCCCTTTTTACAGAGCCTTCTCACTCTTCACCAGTGGGTTGTGGCAGCAGCAGAAGCTGTATTGGAAATTGGTGCATGTTGCTCCACTCACAGGTGATTTGGAGTCTGTGGTGTTCTCTGTCCCTGATAAAGCTGAATGGCTTGGTCTTGTGATACTGTTTGCCCTCTTGTTAATTTTGTGCTGTCTGGGGAGGGATGTGAGACTAGGGTCCGTGCCTCCTCCACTGTCCTCCAAAGTACTGCAGGGAAAGTTACGCTCTCCCCACTTTGAGACGAGATAACCAAGACCAAGAAAAGCTAAATGACTTGGCCAAGATTGGGCCAATACTAAGTATCAGGATAAAAGGAGACCTTGCTCTTTTGCTTTGGTCAGAGGAAGTTTCATCCCCTGTTGTGAAGCTTCTCTGTGGCTTCGCAGAGGGGCATTGTGACTTTTCTTGATAAATTTTAGGAGCACTACGGGGAAGTGCAGGTCCTTTGCAAATGTTTAATGTTTCTTTAAAAGAAATTTCAGGTTTGCTTGTGGGTGAGATGGTCTATAAGTATGTACACATTGAGAGTCTCTGTGGCTTTCTTTTTTTACAACAAAATGAAGTTTTTTTCTATGGTTTTTCTCTCGGTGTATATTGTTGACGATCAAGCCCTTGTAGCTGGTGCTGGTTTGTAACCCTGAGGTTAGTTGTTTTAGGGTTCGGAAAGGACAGCCACTGGTGGAGAACATGGTTCTGTTTCATGAAGAAAGGATCAGAAAATACTGCTCTTTTTGCCCACAACAGTGTCTGGCTCCTTTTATTGCAAAGAGGAGGATGGAGACGTTTGTGTCAAGTCTTTAGTCTCAAGTGTTTCCACTGAGCTTTGTTTTGGGGATTTGAGGACTTAAGAGTGTCACGTCTTTTCCAGGAAGAGATGAAAATTCTCTGGCTTGTTTCATTTTCTATCTGTACCCATAACATCTACTCATGCTGATATTTGAAACATTAAAAAAGTACAGAGAAAGGAAAAAATCACCTAATAGCTTACTATCCGGAGTTAACTGTTGCTAATTTTCTGGCATTGTTTGCCAGAAACAATAGTGATTTTTTTTTTTCTCCTGTGTATTTTTTTAAACAAAATACTATATTATATGTGCTAGTTTGTAGCCTACTTTTTTGACGTACCAATAAAATGTGAACATTTTCCAATAAATCGTCTATGATGCAATGTTTAGTAGCTATACATGTATTCCCTTAAATAGATGGCCATACTTAATCAGTCTGCTATTGTTGATTTAGGTTCCTTTAGGTCATTTTTGCTATTATAGTATTGTAGTGAATGTTCTTGCAAATGTATCTTTGTATACACTTCTGATGTGTAAAGAGTCACTGACTCTCCTGTTAAGATTGATCGGACTTTCCATTGTGGCTTATCAGTAACGAGAGCCTGACTAGTATCCATGAGGATGCGGGTTCGATTCCTGCGCTCACTCAGTGGTTTAAGGATCCAGCATTGCCATGAGCTGTGGTGTAGATTGCAGACGTGGCTTGGATCCACTGTTGAAATTGCTGTGGTATAGGCCTGCAGCTGTAGCTCTGATTTGACCCCTAGCCTGGGAACTTCTATATGCCAAAGGTGCAGCCCTAAAAAGCAAAAAATAAAATAAAGATTGTCATTTTTCCATTTGGAGAAATAGAATAAGATATACAGGACCTTTTAATATCTTTTTCCTTTTTTTTTTTTTTTTTTTTTGCCTTGCCCACAGCACAAGAAAGTTCCAGGGCCAGGGATTAAACCTGAGCCACATCAGGGACAATGCTGTGTCCTTAACCACTAGGCCACCAGGGAAGTCTTTTATGTCTTTCCTTTTGTTCAGCATTTCAATCTTTGCTTTGCTTTGTGTGTGAGTTTAAGGAATTCTCTATAGGCTCATTCCTTGATACTCAGTTTTTCTTTCTCTGATCTCACTTCTTCATCAAATTGTTCTATGTTCTACAACTCCAGGTGCCATCTCTATGCTGTTGACATCCAGACTCTGACCTTTTAGCCAGTTAACAAGTAAATCTCCAATTGCTACTGTAAAATCTCTAACTAGAGTTTGATTCCTAATATCTCAGCATCATACTCAAACCCTGAACATACATGATCCTTCCCTCTCTCCCCCAGCAGGAAAGAGCTCCGAGCTGTAGAGTGAGAGTTATCTAACTGCCTCCTGGACATTTTACTAAGGTCACTGATAAGACATTTCAAACTTTAAGTGTAAAATAATAACCACAGCTGCTAATATTTTATTGCGATTATTTTGGTGCCAGGAATCATGCTAAATGTTTTACTTTTCAACAGTCATATAGGTGGGTACCATAACTCCTGTTTTACCGATGATGAAAACAGGCACACAAGTTTACATAGAAGCTAGTAAATCTTACTGTGCTCTTTACAGATACGCTGTGTGGTTTACAAAATGGGCCTTTTTTTTTTTTTTTTGTCTTTTAAGGCTGCGCCTACGGCATATGGAGTTTCCCAGGCTAGGGGTCCAATCAGAACGGTAGTCACCGGCCTACACCAGAGCCACAGCAATTCCAGATCCAAGCCATGTCTGCAGCCTACACCATATCTCATGGCAACCTTAACCCACTGAGCGAGGCCAGGGATCAAACCTGCATCCTCATGGCTGCCAGTCTGGTTCACTAACTGCTGAGCTACAATGGGAACTCCTACAAAATGAAATTCTTGATGCTTCATCCTACAGTGACTTCCAAAGTGTTTCTTATCTTGGTTAAATGGCATGCTGCCTACCCAGGAGTTCATGCCATAAAACTGGGAGACATCCTTGATACCTCATTCTCCTCCAATTGTCCGTATTCCCCTTTGATCCTACCTTCCAGATATATCTTGAGTAGTGCAGCTGTCTCGCACACCTACTGTAGCCCCCCAAAGCAGACCAACATCATCTTCTGCCTCACCATCTCCCAGGCTGTGCTTCTGCTCTTTCCTCTCAGGACCAGTCCTCCCAGACACAAAGGTCTTTTACAAATGCGGGTCTAATCCTTCATTTCCCTGTTCACAGCCCCCATTGTACTTAGCATGAAAGACAGTTGCTGCTCTGATTGAGAAGGCCCTGCTTCTCTTCCCAGCATCACCTTCACCTCCTTTGAGCTGGCCACACCTTCTCTTCCTCCCAGCTACTCTACCCACTCTCCCTTCTCAGCTCCTGTTTTCACCTGAATAATCCTGCTCCTCCATCTGATTTCATTTTTTTTTTTTCTTGGTTTTTGTTGTTGTTGTTGTTTTGCTTTTTAGGGCCGTACCTGCATCATAAGGAGGTTCCCAGGTTAGGGGTCAAATCAGAGCTGTAGCTGCCAGCCTACACCACAGCCACAGCAACACAGGATCCAAGCTGCATCTGCGACCTACACCACAGTTCATGGCAATGCCAGATCCTTAACCCACTGAGTGAGGCCAGGGATCGAACCTGCATCCTCATGGATGCTAATCTGATTCATTAACAACTGAGCCACAACAGGAACTCCTGGTTTCATTTTTAAATGTTACTTATACAGGGCAGAAGCCTTCTCAGATGACTGGATATAAATGAGGATTCCCCCTTATGTTGTCAGATTCGTGTCTTCACCCTCACAATACCAAACATAGTTTATAGACTCATAGTCTTAGACTTAGACTCATGTATAATGTAATCTTAGACTCTGAGGGATTATTTATCTGATATCTTTCTCCCCTGCCCCCAACCTGTCAGTACCCTGAAAAGGCTGGGGCTGTGTCTGTTTTATTCACCCTTGAACCTCAACCCTAAGAACAATCCCTGGCAGACAGGAGACATTCATCAAACATTTGAATGAAAAAGAAAGTATAAGCATATGGAGCTCTGGCTGCACCTGGATGTGAGGTGAGCTGGGATGTCCTCTTTCTTCATCCAGGGGTGTGGCTATGTATTTAATTCTCCCTTTGTCCAGGAGGAGCCGGAGGACTTAAGGCCTGAGACCCACCTTTAGGCAAAGAAGGGAGTGGTGGGCTCAGGGAGTGAACGATGATACGTCATGCAGAAGCAAAAATCAAAGGAGGGTAGAAAGAGCCACAGCTCTGCTTCTGTCCCAATGGGAGAGCCCCTTGTGATCCCAAGAGGGATTGAAAGATTGAATTAGACACAGTTCCTAAAGTTTTTATTTGGTAAGCCATCTACTCAGTCAATATTGTAAAGTCAAACTTAGCAACGGTTACTATGGTTTTTTTTTTTTTTCTTCTTCTTCTTCCTGCTCCTCTCAGCTAGAGGAATTTAATGTTTAATTTTCTGTAGCATAAAATTTCATTAACTGTGAGTGTGCCATGTCTGCTTACAAGGGCTTTCCATGGTGCAGAAAGGAGATTACAAGGGGCCCTTCATGGTCGATTACTGCGGAGGAGGCAGTATTTGGCGAGAGCCTCTCAGAAACTATAATATGTCATTCTGGCAACCCAGTCTGCCCTCCAAGGCACCTGTGTGGGATCTTTTAAGGCTCACAGTAGTTTTGGTTCTGAAGGCAGCTGTTCTTTCTGATCACGCGGTCTTCCTGCCTAAAGCAGCGAAGCCACAGAAGAACTATGTTGATTTAAATTCTAAATTTCTGTAACAGTGACAGTACCCTCACAGGCACTGGCACCAAATGGAGATGATTTCTGTGTTCCTGTTCTACTGCATTTTCCTCATCAGACTGCAAGTAATGGTGGCAGCAACCAACCTATATATGTGCTTGTCATTGTGTAATTTCACCTTTTGAAATGCTGGACTCTGAACAGAAAGAATGTGCATTCTCAAATTTCCATGCCTGTGTGTTTATCCTTTGGATTCTTAAGAATATCGAGACCCAAGAGCAGTGTTCTATTGAAACTATACTTGACCACATGAGCTGCTACACCAGAAATGTGCCCTGGGCACTTTAGAGGGGCTGAGTGGTAGATTGCATTGAAAATAATTCCTGCATTGCAAAGTTACCATCCACTTAAAAAAAAACAAAACAAAAAAAAAAAAAAACTTGGCCACAAGGTGCAGAGCCTCGAATATTGTCACTTCATTTCTCCTTTTTAAAAATAGGGTTAAGGGACATTCCCATGTGACTTAGTAGGTTAAGGATCTGGTGTGGCTGCAGCTGGGGCTCTGGCTGCAACTGTGGCACGAGTTCGATCCTGGCCTGGGGATTTCCCCATGTCCCAGCTGTGGCCAAAAAATAAATAAGTCAATAAATAGTGTTACTGTGGGAATTCTCTGGTGGCTTAGTAGTTAGAGATCCAGTGTTGTCACTGACTGCTGTGGCGTGGGTTTGGTCCCTGGTCTGGGAATTTCCACATTCTGTGGGTGTGGTCCCCCCAAAATAGGGTTAACGTTGGTTATTTACAGCAGGGATTGGCAAAATTTACAGCGGGGCCAGATAGTCAATATTAGAGGGTTCATGAGCCATATAGTCTGTTGCCAACTGCTCGACTCTGCCATTGTGTTTTGGAAGCAGCCATAGGCACCGCACAAGTAAATGGCCATGGCTGTAGGCCAATAAAAATTTTATTACAAAACAAGCAGAGGACAAGATTTGACCCACAGGCCATAATTTGCTGCCATAATTAGTGTAATTGCTCAAACCAAAACAGTTAAAGCAGGGGAGATGATTTGGGTGAAACAAAAAATAGGAGACTTTTGCTCTCATATATCAGTGCCTAAACTCAGATCTGAGAGAGGAGCTCAAGTTCTTTGTTAAACAAACAGCTATGACTGAGTTAGACGCTGTCTGTATAGCAGATAACAGCATTGGTTACTTGAGGCTATTTGAATAAAACTACATTTGTTTTTTATTTCTTTATTTCTTTTTATTTTTTTAGGGCCACACCTGCAGCATGTGGAAGTTCCCAGGCTAGAGGTTGAATCAGAGCTTCAGCTGCTGGCCTACACCACAGCTACAGCAACACAGGATCCAAGCCATGTCTGTGGCCTACACCACAGCTCGTGGCAATGCCGGATCCTTAACCCACTGAGCGAGGCCAGGGATGGAACCCACATCCTCATGGATACTAATCAGGTTCATAACCCACTGAGCTACAACGGGAACTCCCTGAATAGAACTAAATTTAGATATGCAGAGAGACGTAAATCCTACCTCATCCTTAAAATTAATGCTAATACTCTAGACTGTCTTAGGTCAGCATGAATTACATGTCTGCTATCGTTCCTTCCTGACTTGGTGAGATCATGGCACAGTTCTGTCTTCGAAAGATTCTGGATCTTTACTAAAATAATATGGGCTTTTTGTAAGCAGCATTGGGATTACTATGTGTGATCATGGCCACTGGTGTGATCTGTATGAGGGAGCCCTAGTTTCTCTGTAACCCTGAGTATTTCTGATATAGTGGACTATGACCAGAATCTGTAGAAGATGGCAAATATTAGACCACATTCAAACCACTGTGTAAGAGTAGAAGCTGTCACCACTGATGAGTTGCAAGGAAAAATATTTCAGGAATTGCTTTTGAAGGAGAAGTAGAAATGGGTGACAGATTGAGTTGGTCAGTCATTTTCTTTTGTGAGGAAGCCTCTAGGAGACATGAGAATTTCAGACCTTGGTGGTTATATTTGAAATGGGTAGAGGTTTGTTAATAATTCAGTGGTTTACTAGCATTTCAGATCTGGTCCAACCCTTTCCATTTCACAGTTAGGAAAATTGAGGCTGTCTCAGTAATATCACCGTACTCACTTTCTTATTTTGCTGTATTGCCTACATCCTATATCATATATATATTGTATTTTATATATATATATGTATATATATAATTCTAAAGGGATAAATTCAGAGCTAGCAAATCATAAGTGGATATAAGTTAGTGCTTTGTTCTTTATATGCATGTTGATTTTATCCATCATTGTAGTAGAGGTGGGGCTGCTAGTTGCCATATTTAACAAATGAAAATATGGGACACCAAGTTAAATTTGAACCTCAGATGAACAAAGGATCATTTTTTAGTATAAAACTGTAGTATTAAATGAAATATTTGAGACATATACTAAAAGAGTCCTTGTTTAATTGACATTCAGATTTAACTAGATGTCCTGTATTTTATTTGGCAACTCTACCTGAGGGCAAACAAGATACAAATTGTGAAAGACTAGCCATGATGGCTACGAGAATTGGCTACATTGCAAATCCTTGCACCCACCTGGGGAGCTTATTAAAAATTGTAATTTCCAGGTTTATACCAGACAACCTGAATCAGTGGGACTGGGGTAGGGTTCAGTTATTCGTGTTTCTAAACAGTGTCCCAGGTGACTGTGCAGAGCTTTGGAGCCTGCGGTTATGTAATGTTCAGTTGCTGGTGTTCCCTGGGACAGACCTTCTCAGGCAGGTCGCCTTCTGGTCTTGACACCGTTACTCTCCACTGACTGAGACTTACTTACCAAATTAGCCCCTCACCTTCTTTTTCTTCACATCACAGCGTGACGTCAGGGCCTGGGTCTAGAGGAAAACTGGGAACAGATTTTATCAAGTGAACTGATTTGGGGGAGGGGGATAACGAAGGAATGGTTCCATCTAAAATCTTATAGAGCTTCCTTTCAGACTCCCCATGTTCACTAAATTCCTCTATTCTCTCCCTTGTCAGTGTTTCTTTCTGAATGACAGAACTTTAGAATTAAAAATGACCATCGAAGGAGTCATCTGGTCCAAAATCCTTGGAATGAATCCATTCAAGCCTTGGTATTCATGTTGTCCTGTGGTTTGACCTTGACGTCTGTGATTTCTCTGCCATTTGAGGTGGCAGTCAGAAGCTGAGATCAACAGTTGAGAAGCTCAGCTCCTAGACTTGGTGGACCACCTGGGAAGTTAGGTGGTTTCATGGACATTGGGAAGCTTTCCTCTTTGGCAGAAAAGCCGCATAGATCTGTGATGTTTTAGGGGGGGAAAAAAAAAAGCAAAGAGCTGGCATTTAGAGAAAGCAGCATAGCCTCTTAGAGAAAAGATCCCTTCCATGGATAGGAGATGTTAAACTGTAAGGGGAAATATAAACTTAGACCCTAACTTTAATTAAACTGTGAAGGTTTCGCTCACAGGGTGATACCCAGAGTGGGGAGGGGGTTAGCTTCAAGCCTTGATTTTTCTTGAGTTGATGAGCCTTCTCACCTAGGTTTTGTGTAATGTGCTCAATTATAACAAAGGAATAAGAAATGGACAGTGTCAATCATGTTTTTGTTCAGTAATTCATAAACAGCAGCTCAGATTTTTTTTTTTTTCAGGCCATCCTGAAACCCAGCAGTTGGCAGGGTCAGCCAGTACATTTTAGGGACGTCATATGGAAAAAAATAGACATGATGTCTAAGGCCACCTAGGAGTGCACTTGAGGAGGTCATTTCATGTAGAAGAAAGGCCACAGTGGAGAGCTGAGCTGAAAGGAACACATTCCCTTAAACCAGAACTTAGAAGACAGTGGTGCACTGCAAGTGGGAGCTTGGTACATGCATCTATTCCTTGAAGATAAGATTAATGCAAAGGAGTAATCCAAGTGACTTTCTTTTAAGTATATTTTTGAATAAGAATGTGTGTATTTAAACCATCACTCATGACATGTTTATTTACTTTGAAACTTGGTCCTACAGCAGCATACCAGGCCAGCCTGTAGTCTTTTTAGGGTATATCCTGACTCTTGGAAATTAGGCTGGGATATTGGAGTAGAATTACACCTGGAAAACTCTCTCTCCTCCTACCCCCTCACCCCGCCCTTCTTTCCAGATTGTGTTGTGTAATAGTTCTAACTGCCTAAGATGAGCCCAATGGACAATTTTTTTTAAATAAATAAATAAAGCCCAGATGTCCCCTGGGCACCATTGAGTTGAATGTATATATGCCTTAACATTGGAGAGCCATGATGTTTAAAGTTGAGCTTTCTGATTTCTAAGTGTAATCAGCTTGCATTAAGAATTTAAAATTTTGGAGTTCCTATTGTGGCTCAGTGGGTTACGAACCTGACATAGTGTCCATGAGGAGGTGGGTTTGATTTCTGGCCTCACTCAGTGGGTTAAGGATCTGGCATTGCCACAAGCTGGGTGTAGGTCACAAATGTGGCTCAGATCCAGCATTGCTGTGGATGTGGCGCAGACCAGCAGCTGTGGCTCCAGTTCAGCCCCTAGGCTGGGAACTTCCATATGCCACAGGTATGGCCCTAAAAAGAAAAAAAAAAGAATTTAATATTTTGTAGATGCAAACCATTACATTTAGAATGGATAAGCAGTGAGGTCCTATTGTATAGCATAGGGAACTATATCCAGTCTCTTCAGATAGATCATGAGGAAAGATAATATAAGAAAGGGAGTGTATTTATATGTATTACTGGGTCACTTTGCTGTATAGCAGAAATTGGCACAACATTATAGATCATCTATAGTTTAATTTTTAAAAAGAATGTTTCTTGGAGTTCCCATTGCGCACTGGAAACGAATCTGACTGGGAACCATGAGGTTATGGATTCGATCCCTGGCCTTGCTCAGTGGGTTAAGGATCCGGCCTTGCTGTGAACTGAGGTGTAGGTTGCAGACGCGGCTCAGATCTGGCATTACTGCAGCTATGGCATAGGCTGGAGGCAACAGCTCCGATTAGACCCCCTAGCCTGGGAACCTCCATATGCCCCAGGAGCAGCCCTAGAAAAGGCAAAAAAAAAAGCCAAAAATTAAAAAAAAAAGAATGTTTCTTATCACTAATGTGATTTTATATGAACTAATTGTTTTGGTTGGTCAAGCTTCAGTGGATTTTAGAAGGGTTGATTCTCAGTTTTGAACATGTGAATTCTCTACATCATTTAAAACTCTAAACCATCTTCCTTCTGGCATATCCTCTCAGCCGTCAAGTTTTATGTGTGCCCAAGACACTCAAACTTTCTAAGAGCCTAAATTTTTACATTATTATGTAAAATAAATGATATACTATATTTTATAACCAAAGATAAATAGCAAGTAGTGTTATCCATACTTTTGACTTATCAACTCTTGTTATTTTTTTTTTTCCGGCAGAATTTTTTTTTTTTAATGGCTGCACCCTCAGCATGTAGAAGTTCCTAGGCTAGAGACTGAATCTGAGCCACAGCTGGGACTTATACCTCAGCTGCAGCAATGCCAGATCCTTTAACGGACTGTGCTGGGCTGATGATCAAACCTGTGCCTCCACAGCGACCCAAGCCACTGCAGTCTGAGTCTTAACCCACTGAGCCAGGGCAGGAACTTCATCAGGCAGAAATTATTGAAAAACGAGTAGATACATCTCATGTGTTTGTTGAAGGAATAAATTAATGATCCATTGAAACATTCCAGGATGGAATGTGGTCTAGTAGTAATTGCAAATCTTCATTATTATTAATTTTCTATATTTAATTTTATGTCACAGTTTAGTAGTTACTTTTCTATCCATTGTCTCACTTGATACTTAGCAATAACCCAGGGTTGTTTGAGTGAGGTGTGCAGCTCCAGCTTGCAGATGAATAAAATGAGTTCAGAAAGGTTGAGATTTTCCCAGAGACCCAGTAGCTACTACATAGTGGAGAAGGTATTAAATTTTCTAGTGTTTTAAAAAGACCGTTAACATGGAAAGTTCCTAACATGTAAACAGAATAGTGTCGTAAATCCCCATGTACCCATCACCCAACCTCAGCACTTATCAATATTCTGCCACCTTACATCATCCATACCTTCAACAACACTTACCCCCCCCCCCCATGTCATTATAATAATGATGGTTTTTATAGTTTTTAAAAGTTTACGTACACTGGAAAGCACTATTCCTATCTATATAGTTTTGACAAATGGATATACCTGTGTAACTTATACCCCTTTCATAATTCCATCTCCTAGAAAGTTCCTTCAGGCCCTCTCTTAGTCAACTCCCCACACATCTTAGGTAACCACTGTTTCGATTTTTTTCCACCTGATATTAGTTTGCTGGTTCTTGAACTCTTCATAGGGATCTCTCAGCCTGGCTTCTTTTGTTCAGCATCAAAGCTGTGAAGCTCTAGTCTCTTGACCCAGAGTTCAGTGCTGTGTGATGAGATGGGAGCTGTATCTTCATCTCATGGTTACAGAAAGATGATTCCCTGAATGATACCCTGAGAAAATCCAGGCTCTGGCTTCATCTCATCCCTGTTTGAACTCATGTAGAGGCATGGATAGTTTTCTTTACGTACGGAGGATCCATCATTCTCTTCAGGGACAGAGCTGATTTCTCTTCTCAAGGTTGGTGATAGAGGATGTGCTGTGCCATGAATAATTTGCTAACATAGTCATTTGCTTATAAGGCATGCATCCTCACCTGTCAGGCCCTCGACTAATTTCTCCTAATGTATCTGCCTATATATTATTCTTGGAGCCCTCTTGATCAAATTCCATTTGAGGTTGTGCTGCTTTTTTAAGGTCAAGTACTGATGATTGTAAGATGCAGAAAGTCATTTACCTGTCTCATCATTTTTAATTGGATTACTTAATGATTCAGTTTTGCTAATTAGGTAGAAGAGAAATGGTCAAAATAGTGGTTAAATTACTGTACTCAGAGCTTGCATTTCATTTCATTTAAAAGAAATCAGTAAGGACTCAATAGTAGAATTAAATCCAAATGTGTTTTTCTTCTGTAGGGAATTTTCTTTGAATTCTTTAACTCAATTATCTGGAAGAAAAAAGGGCAGAGTGACTCCTACTTTTAGTTTTTAGGGAATACAGACGTGTAAGACTTTATATAGGGGAGGCTTGTAAGTAGAGTTGTGAACCTAAGAACTAATTTACAGGTGCCTCTGGCTTCTTTGACAGGTGGCAGTTTTTTCCCCAAAGAAAGTTTATGTACTGATGTTCCTGAAGGACTTGTAGTTTCTTTAATTTATTGGAAAGAAGAGAGTCTGAAGGGTAAAAATAACTTTGACTACATTCTTTGCTGTTTGTGTTACGTTTGAGTCAATACTGGATGACTTGTTTCCCCGTCCTAAACTTCTGAAGGATGTGAGTGGCTTCTGGTAATCCCAGCAGCCATTGATGATATTGCTGAGATCCCATTCATTCATTCGGAGCTGCAGAATGGTAATCTTCTAAATCTAGTATTTTTCTCGATTATTAGCTTCTATAAAGCAGAACTGTTCTGTATCAAGGCCTCAACTACTCTGAAATATGGCTTGTTATAGAAAAGCATGACAAATGCTCATTCTTTTCCTTTATTTGCCAGGTTCAAAATGAGTTGGTCAGAGTTCTCATTGTGCTCAGTGGTTAACAAACCCAACTAGTATCCATGAAGACGTGGGTTTGATCCTTGACCTCGCTCAGTGGGTTAAAGATCTGGCATTGCCGTGAGCTGTGGTGTAGGTCACAGACACAGCTCGGATCCCACATAGCTGTAGCTGTGGTGTAGGCTGATGGCTCCAGCTCCGATTGGACCCCTAGCCTGGGAACCTCCATATGCTGCGGGTGTGACCCTAAAAAAAAAAAAATTAAAAATAAATGAAATGAGTTGGTCAGCTGGCCTCCTCTGTGACCAGTAATTTTTTTAAAGATCATAATGAACTTTTGAATTTAAACACATTTGATATGTTTCAGTCTATTTGCAGTAATTATCTTACTCAATCAGATTGTCTAATTTTAGGCCAGAGGAGCCTCTTCTGGTGGTTTCTCAGCTGTAGGTATGGTTATGTATGTATATATCCATGCATGTGGGTATCAATCATCCATCTGTCTATTTATAACATAGTCCTTCTAGTCTTTGATAGCAAGATAGTCTTAGCTCATTGTACTTTTTGTTCCAGACCCAAAATCAGCCATTCCTCCAAGGCAATCTAGTTCCTTTTAGTGGAAAGTATATTTCAAGATACAATATAAACATTAGTGGTGGTGATTGCTACTTGGCTTGTCATTATTAATAGAACTTTTCATAGGATAAAGTTGGATTTTACCTGTATGTAAATGGCTTCATGAATTCATACTGATACTTAGAATTCAGATTATGAAGCAGTGATGATCAGGTGGAAAAGAATGGGCTGAATAAGCAAGGACTATAAGATAATGTAAATGGAGCTAAGGAAATAATTGGTGAAATTTTTAAAAAACAGAACTGCAAAGGAATCTTAAAATAGACATGGTCTGTTTTTCTACCTACTCCTTTGTCCTTTCATAAAAGTAAGTTTGAATCTGAGTAGAGAAGAGGTTCAGGAAGGTGAAGCTTAAATGTTAGTCTCTGGCTTCCACAGTACAGAAATGGCTGGAGGCCTCCATGAGAAGTGATTTGTGTGAAGTGAAGAGATCAGAAGACAGATTACAGCAGTTCAAATGGAGAATTTGGTATTGAGTAAATTTCAACTTTAGTTGACCCTCCTGTAGCTGTTTTCTCTCTTTGAACTTTTTCTTGGAAAAGGGCTTTTATCTCTAGCGGTGAGAAATTTTGTATGTGAAAATAGAGCAAAGTTAACTGCCAGCAAGCCCTGTGCATGCATAATGGTTCTGGTTTCCTGTTTTAGTCGAGAGAGCTCTAGGTCATCATTTTTGTTGGATTTCTTCTATTGATCTTAACTTTAATGTGTGGTGGTGGTGGTTATTTAATGAGAGGCAATATGTAAGACATTTTGACTAGTTTTTTTTATTATACATGGTAGAGGCAAGAAGCCTGGACTTCAGTGTCCCCAGTTTAGTCTAGAAGGCATGCAGGTACACAGTCTATATCTAAGGCAAAACATTGCATGTATGCATGTTAGCATAATTAGCGATGCAAATTTGAATTATTATAATTACTCTGTGGGGAGATTCAGAATTAAATGCAGAGGTAAAGTGTTGTTTTTTGCTTTGCTAGAAAAACTGCCCATACATGTTTAAAGTGCCAGTCTCAAAAGTATATCTGTTTTCAAATTGAATATCTACAATAAATGAAATAAATATGTTAAATATCTTCAGTTGTTTAAGCATTAACTTTCATTTTATTATTACTATTTTATTATTTTATTTTATTATTATTACTATTCAAAACTCTATTTTATTATTGCTATTTTACTATTTTATTATTACTTTTCAGAATCTGTCACCAAGGGAGCATTTCATGAATCAAGATACATAAATGAGAAGTTCCCATCATGGCTCAGTGGTAATGAATCCTGCTAGTATCCATGAGGACCAAAAAGAAAAAAAAAAAGTACATAAATGAAGTGTCATTGTGTTTCTTTAAACTTGATATTCTTTTTTTAGGCCACACCTGCAGCATATAGAAGTTTCCAGGCTAGAGGTTGAATTGGAGCTGCAGCTGCCATCCGCAGCCACAGCCACAGCCACAGCCACAGCAAAGCAGGATCAGAGCCTCATCTGCGACCTACACCACAGCTCACGGCAACGCTGGATTCTTAATCCACTAAGCACAGCCAGGGATCAAACCCGCATCCTCATGAGCACTAGTCAGTTCATCACCGCTGAGCCACAACAGGAATGCCTTGATATTCTATTTTTAAATAAGAAATGTTAATATTTTGAAGTAGACATCAGTGAAATGCAGTGTCATAAGGCCAGGTTCCCTTTTGATATTTTAACAAAAATAGCTTAATAGCCTCCCTCTATAGGGCTATAGGTTCCAATGGATTAAAGATGGAAGAGACTTCCCTTCATTAAAATTAAACATTTCTACTCTGTGAAGGACAATGCCAAGAGGACAAGCTACAGACCAGGAGAAAATATTTGTAAAAGATACTTGTGATAAAATATTGTTACCCAGAATATACAAAGAATTCTTTAAAACTCATGAACAAGAAAACAAACAGCTTGATTAACAAATGGGCCAAAGACCTTAACAGACACTTTACCAAAAAGGATATACAGATGGCAAATAAGCATAAGAAAAGATGCTCCACATCATACGTCTTCAGGGGAATCCAAATTAGAACAATAATGAGATACCTCTACACATCTGTTAGAAGGGCCAAAATCCAAAATACTGATGACATCAAATGCTGGTGAGGATGTGAAACAACAGGAATTCTAATTCATTGCTGGTGGGACTGCAAAATGGTATCAACCACTTTGGAAGACAGATTGGCAGTTTCTCCAGAACTAAATGTATTCTTACCATACAATCCATCAATCACACTCCTTAATATTTACCCAAAGAACATGAAAACATATGGTCACACACAAGCCTACACAGGGAAATTTATGGCAGCTTTGTTCATAATTGCCAACAGATGGAAATGACCAAGATGTCCCTCCATAGGTGAATGGATGAATAAACTGCAGTCCCTCCAGACAATGGAATATCACTCAGTACTAAAAAGAAGTGAGCTCTCAAGTCAGGAAAAGACATGAAGGAAACTTAAATGCCTATATTAGATGAAAGAAGCCAATTTGAAAAGGCTATATACTGTGTGATTCCAAGTAGATGACATTCTGGAAAAAGCAAAATTATGAAGACAGTAAAAAGATCAATAGTTGCCAAGGTTTGGGGGGCGAAGAGGGATGAACAGGCAGACACAGAGCATTTTTAGGGCAGTGAAAAAGCTCTGTAAGATACTATAGTGGTGGATACATGCTATCATACATTTGCCCAAACCCACAAAATGGACAACAAGAGTGAACCATAATTTTAAACTATGAACTTTGGCTGATGATGATGTGTCACGGTAGCACCTCACTTGTAACAAATGTACCAGCCTGGTGGGGGATGTTGCTAATGGGAGGGCACCGCCTGTCTGCAAGGGGAAATAGGAAATCCCTGTATTTTCCCCTCAATTTTGTTGGGAACCTGAAACTGCTCTAGAAAATAAAGTCGTGCTTTTTGGAACTAATTTTTTCCATAATTATGGAACTAATTCCATAAAGTTCTTGGAAAAAGTGGTACAAAGAAATTAGGGTTCTTGAGTTTCTGCATCTCTCACTGTATCTTGAGATTAATAAACTGGGAAAATATGGAAATAGAGGTGGAGAATCAAATACAACTGAAATTCAGGATTGCAGAAAGTATGTCCACATTCCGTATAACGCTCAGTACACCCAGTCCCTGGTGCTTTATTATCCCTTGTTTTATCAGAAGTTCCAAACTCAGTATTTTGTAGATATAGTTCCAAATTTATAATGGAAGTGGATTAAAATTATATTTATTCATCTTTTAACCTTTTTTTTTTTTCCAGCTGAACCTTATTTGCTCTGAAGTGAGAACTGATTCTATTCTGGGTGTCTCCAAAAACAAAGTGTTCATGTGATCCTGGACAAAATACACATAGAATAGTCTGTCAGAGCTAGAAGGAGCTTTGCCATTATCTGGTGGCCTCACATCCTTGGTTTATAAATAAAGAGACCAAGCCCCACTGATGTGTTTTTGGCTATATTGGGATGCTTGGTGGTTGCATCTTTCTCTCTCTGACCGACTGTCTCCCACACCTTGGTTAGAAAGCTTAAGGGCTTGCAGAGATACTGAGGTATATACGTGTGTATATTAATTATTTCAGAAGAGACATAGGAGTTCTTGTTGTGGCTCAGCAGTAATGGACCCGACTAGGATCCATGAGGATGAACGTTTGATCCCTGGCCTGCCTCAGTGGGTTAGGGATCCAGTGTGGCCATGAGCTGTGGTGTAGGTCACAGACTCAGTTCGGATCCCGAGTTGCTGTGGCTGTGGTGTAGACCAGTGGTTGTAGCTCTGATTCGACCCCTAGCCTGGAAACTTCCATATGCTGTGGGTATGGCCCTAAAAAGACAAAAAAAAAAAAAAAAAAAAAAAAAAAAAGAGAGAGAGAGAGAGACACACACACACACACAGAAAATTGTCAGTGTCTTTAAAAATGATGATAAATTTACACTTAGCTTCAGGATATCAGGAAGCCTCTGACGTTGCAGGCTTCTGGCAAGTGCTTTTACTTCTTCAGCTGGCCAGAGTCACACTAAGCCTCATATTTAGAGTACAAAAATGGGACTGTGGCATGGTAACATGATGCTCAGGGAGCTGTCCAGTGCGAGGCCTCCTTTCTTTATGACCCCAGTTGAGCTGTGTGTGAAACTCGATTCTAACATTCTTCTCACTCATGAATGCCAGTGGCTTTTGTTGTTAGAGCTCAGTTTGAGTCCTGGAAGTTAACCAGGAACAAGTAATATCCATAAACATGGAAAAAAAAGTCAATTAAATCCTTGAAATTACTTGATTGGGAGCATCATTCTCTCATTTAAATGTCCAAACTCATCATCTCACCAACTCTGTGGATTTATAAGACATTATTATGTGAATTATAAACAATTCACAGATGCTAATTAATGAATGCTGATCACATTCCTACTTGCATGACCTGTGAATTCTGTAAGGGGATTGGAAACAGTTTTGGCTCAAAGTGGTAAGGGCCCATTTTACAGGTAAACTTTTTCCATCAGTACAATGGAATATAGGACTGATTTTAAGTTACTAAGTTTGTATATAAGTTTGAATATAAGTTACTGCATGACTTTGAACTGTATGGAGAATGAGGACCCCTTAAAAACACAGAATTCCATGGTTTCAACATGGTAATAATTGGGTTTTAAGGTATTCAGTCTGGAGGCAATGCTTGTTTTGTAGGTGCATATGTGAGCCCCCCGCCCCCCGAAATAAATGCATAATCTCTAAGGGGGTCCCTGGGCCTTAGGTTGGGAATCACTGGTATAGATCTCCAGGGAGTGTGAAAACAAGGAAAAGTGTTATCGGTGAGAAACAGTGGTTTTTGTTTTGTCTTGTTGGATGTGGGTGTGGGTGTGTGGGTGTGTTTATATTTTACTTTTTTAAAGCTTTGTACTGATTATTTGTTTCCTTTAAAAAATGTGTGGGAGTTCCCTGGTAGCCTAGTGGTTAAGGACTTGGCATTGTCATTGCTATGGCTTGGGTTAGTACTGTGGCTTGGGTTTGATCCCTGGCCTAGGAACTTCCATATGCCAAGGGTATGGCCCAAAAAAAAAAAAAAAAAGTGTATTATATATGTAAAAATGACTAAATACAGCCCCCAAAGTTTGCACAAGATACTTTAATTTAGTACACTCCATTTTCAAGAGTTCCAGGATTGAATAAATAATTATCCCACATCTGTATTAGAGGTCTTTTGACTCTTTTCTGGTAGCTTTGACTGAGAAAATTTAGGCCAGCTCCTGTAAGCACGGCCACATTTTAGTGGTGAATGTGAGCCAGCTTTTCCCTACCACTGGCCTAAAGCTGACTAGATTGAAGCATGTATGCAGTAGGTTGATGGTGTCCTCCCAGAATCCATGTGTTGAAATCCTGACCCTCAAGGTAATAGTATCAGAAGGTGGGGTCTTTGGGAGGTGATTAGGTCATGAAGGTGGAGTGTCCTTATGAAAGGAACCCCAGAGAGCTCCTCAGACTTCCACCTTGTGAGGACACGGAAATAAACCCATGAACCAGGATGGGGATTTTCACTAGTCACTGAATCTGCTTGCACATTGATCTTGGCCTTTGCAGCCTCCAGAGCCGTGAAATCATTTGTCGTCCGAGCGCCCTAGTCGAGGCTGTTTGGTTACAGCACCCTGAAGACTAGAACCGTGTTCTACATTCTTAAATTTTTCTTTCGATGTCTTTGTCTCTTGCTCTTCATCCCTCCTTTACTCTTTTCCTCCCCTCCCTCCTCTTTCTTTCCTTCCCCACTTTGTCCTACAGATATCTGAGCACTGCGTAGCCTTGGGAAGCTTACAGATTTAGTGGTTAAAACCTGTGCTTCAAAAGAAATGACAGAAATCGCTAATTGCAAAGTGAGATAAGTGCTGAAGCCAAAAATGCGGGCGCACTGAGCTGGTAACAGAGATGCCGCCCCGCCTGTGGGATCAGAGAATGCTTCCCTGGGGAGCTGACAGTTGGGCTGATTTGGGATTAACTAGATGATAAGCGAGGGAAAGATGTGCTTTCAGGCAGAGAAAACAGAATGTGCTTTAAAGAATTAAGTGGAAGAGCAACAGGCGTGCTGTGAGATGGAGCAAGGACAAATCACACCAAGGTTTGTAGGGCCTGGCTGCTCAGAATTCTGTTTCTATCCTAAGAGAAGGTCTTGGGTGAAATGCTTTTGTGCACCCAGGTGTTCAAGGACCACACTGAGCCCCCTGAACCATTGTGTGTATGGTCTCTGATTTTCTCCAGAAAGTGCTAATAATCCCACAAGCCCTTGAGTCTACTAGGGTTGCCTAACAGAAAGCCACAGACTGGAGAGCTTAACATAAATTTATTTTCTCACAGTTCTTGAGGCTACAAGGTCAAGATCAAGGTGCCATCGGCACTGCTTTCTTGTGAGGACTCTTTTCCTGGCTTGGAGACAGCTACCTTCTCACTGTATCCCCACATGGCCTCTGTGTGTGCCTGGGGTGGGAGCAGGGGAGATGGAGCTCAAGCATCTCTTTTTCTTATAAGGACATCAGTCCTGTCAGGTTAGAGCCCACCCTGTGACCTCATTTAACTTTAATTACCTCCCTAATGGCCTGTCTCCAAATACAGTCACATTGAGGGTTAGAACTTCAATGTATGAATTTAGTGGGCGTTGGGGGAGGGACCCAATTCAGCACATAACACTGACCCATCACAGCACCTCCAGATTTACAGTGGGCCAGGTGTCTTGGAAGCAGACAGACCATAAAGCCCCATGGCATTTGGGCTTCTCCCTTTGAATAGCACTGAAAGGACCACACAGAAACCAACTCTGGCAGGTCAGCATGCTCCATCCTGGAAGCCCCAGGGCTGGGGGTTGTGAGCTACGCTCTCTGTCACTAAGGTGGGCAGAGCTCTTGTGATGGGACAGATGGTGCTCAGTCGCTGGGATGCGGCAGGTCGGCCAGAAAGTCAACATGAAGCCTTAACACACACGGAGAGAGGCTGAGACTTCCAGGTGCGACCCTTAGTCTCGTGACTCCAGGTGATACCAGTTAGTTGTAAGACTCATGTGAGCCCGGCTATATTTAACAAGACCACAGAGAAGATGACTCTGACACTAAAGTAATCCACTGTTCTTGCTCCTTTTGTGAGAACAGGGGTAACTATTGTTAACTGTTGTGGGGGCTTGTGCTTTTTCTTGGCTCTTTTAAATGAGTGATCCTTAGAGAAGTCACCTTAAAAAAAGATACTAGGGGGATGAATAAGCATGTCATTCTCAAGGGTGTTTTCTGGGCGTGTGGGTATGTTTGGCATTGGCAGGGCTGCAAGCCCTCTAGGAAGGGGAAGTGGAGAGGCATGGCTATTTTTGTTTTTGCCAGTATGTTTTGAGCTCTCAGCAAGGTTTGTCCATTTCTCTCCAGTGACATGAGTTTATTGGTTTTATCTGTACTTTCCCCACTTAACCTCTTACATATTCTAAGATTTTATAATAGTATGAAATTATATAGGATGAATTTCAATCTCTTATAGGATGAAAGGGTTAATGAAAGAAAACTTAGCATAACATAAGCCCAACCTACACTCTAGTGGTAGAAATAGTATCTGTAAGTATACACTGGGTACTATCTTAAGTATTTTACAGATTTTCAGGCTTCATAAATGGCGAAGTGAAAAACCTAGAGAAAAACCTAGAGAAGAGAACACTGGCCAGGAAACCTGAGGCCAAGCGAGGTACTCTGATGAGATAGGCTAATAAGAAATTATCAAACACTTGCTCTGTATAAGATGCCGTGCTAGGCATTTAAGGGCATAGAAAGACTTAAAAACAACCAAGGAATTTGCAGAATTTACATTTTTGTATGTGTGTATGTGTCTTTTTAGGGCCACACCCACAGCATATGGAGGGTCCCAGGCTAGGGGTCGAATCAGAGCTGTAGCCGCCGGCCTATGCCACAGCCACCACAGCCACAACCATAGCCATTTGGGATCCGAGCTGCATCTGCAACATACAGCACAGCTCATGGCAATGTCAGATCCTTAACCCACTGAGGGAGGCCAGGGATCAAACCCACGTTCTCATGGATGCTATTTGGGTTTGTTAACTGCTGAGCAGGGATGGGAACTCTGGAGTTTTAGATTTTAAGTTAGCTGTAAATCTAAGCAAAATATAAAATATCAAGTAATTGAAGAAAAGTACAGATGAGATGTCAGAAGGTGGTATCTGAATTATTGCCAGATGAATAGTACTACCAGTGAAGTGATTTTCTGCACTTACATCCAAACTCCATAGCACTGAGAACCATGCTTGAGTACCTGCCATAGTGGTAGGCATGCAATGGAATGAATGAATGAATGAATGAGTGATGGTGGTTTTTCCTTGTTTGTTAAGCGGTGTAACTCAGGTATAGCCATTAATTTTTTAAGTCTATGTATGCACAACACTACCTCCAGATGAAGATATAAAACATTTCTAGCACAAAGTTCCTTCATGTCTCTTCCCTCTCTGTATCATCTAACAGTAACCACCATACTGACTGCTGTCATTGCACTTTAATTCAACCTGTCCTTAAACTTCATATAAATGGAATTATACAGTGGTTCTCTTTGGGTCAAGATTCACCCATGTTGTTGCCTCCTATTGCTTGCATATGTAGTTGATTTTTTTTTTTTTTTCATTTCTGTGTATTGTTCCTAATGGACGTTTGGGGCCATTATGAAGAAAGTTTCTATGAACATTCTCAAATTTGCCTTTTAATAGACATAAGCACTCACTTCTCTTGAACATATATCCAGAAGTGGAATTGCTGTGTTGTAGAGTATTTTTACCTTTAACAGACATTTTTCTGAAGTGGTCATATCAATTTCCATTCCCACCAGCATTGTAAAAGAATTTAAATACAGATTCTGAATTATTTTATAGATTTCAGTTAAGTTTCTTCAAAATGTATGAAGACTCTGGTCAACATAACTAAAGAGGGGGATGAGTTTTTCTCAATGTTGGTATTGCCCATATTTCAAGACTCTGAATGCTCTCGGCCAGGCCCAATGTAGGCATTCAGTCAGTATTTGAGTAGATCCTGAGATAGATCTATAGTTCAGGGAAGGAGGCAAATATGAGAGCAGAGCACAGTGGCAACCAATTACTGAATTCTGACCTTTGCAGTTATCAAGCCTCCCAGCTTTGTCCCTTGTCAGTTTCATGATGCTATTCATTCCAGAATCCTAATTGAGAGTCTGCTCTGTGCCAAGAATTCTTGTCCTGCTGTTGCTGTTGAATAAAATTAAGGATGTGGGGCAAGGCTCGTAATAAGACAGTGGTTGGTACATGGATGGGTTCATAACCAAAGCTTCCCTCCCCTCCTCCCTTGGGACGGGCTGTGGTCTGCACACGAGAGGAGCTTCCAAGAGGGCCCTGCAGCAGGGTTGGGGTTGTGCTCAGGTCAGATCGACACCCAGTAGGAGAGGAATCAGGCTGTGAATGCTTACCAATAAATTCTTCAATTCGGCTCTCTTATCAAGGAAGATCTCTCATTTTCTTTTTGTGGAGAAGGGGGTGAAAAAGAGAAACCACAAAGCATGGCCATGAATAATTGAGTCTGGATATATATGCAGTGTGACTGTTGGACAAAGCTGCTTTCATAATAGTAAAAGCTGACAACAGGCATCTTCTGTGTACTTGTTCAGTTCTCATTACAACCCTATGAATTGGGTACTCTTGGTAACTCCATTTTACGGATAAGGAACCAAAGAACAGAGAAATAATATAACTCCTCCCCCAAGGTCACATGCTCAGGAGGAGTAGAGAGGAATTTGAACCTTGATGGTTCCAGCGTCTGGTCTTGTAGCCACTTACTGCCTGACAGTTACCTATTGGTTGTGGAGCTTTGAATTTTTAAAGGTAGAGTCTTATTTCTACAAACCTCATAAAAGTTGGTTATTTGACATGAATATTTTAATGATGTTTGCATGTAATTTCTCCCTGGGATGGCAAATTTGGAGTTTGAAGAAAGTGCAGTTAGTCCTCCATATATGCAGGTTCTACATTGGCAAATGCATCTGTGGATTTCAACACAGATTGAAAATACTCAGGGAAAAAATATTCAGAAAAATTTGAAAGCAAAACTTGGATTTGTGGCGTGCTAGCAACTACAGGCATACCTTGGAGGTATTGATGATTTGGTTCCAGACCACTGCAATAAAGTGAATATCACAATAAAATGAGTCACACAAGTTTTTTGGCTTCCTAGTGTGTTTAAGGATTATCCTTAAACTACACTGTAGTCTGTTAAGTGTGCGGTAACATTGTGTCTTAAACAATGTGCTACCTTAATTTAAAAATACTTTACTGCTAAAAAATAACCATCACTTGAGACCTCAGTGAGTCATCTTTTTTGCAATAGTAACATCAAAGATTACATATCATCATAACGTAATAATAACAGAAATGTTTGAAGTATTGCAAGAATTACCAAAATGTGACATAGAGACATGAGGTGAGCAAATGCTGTTGGAAAAATGGCACCCATAGACTTGGTTGCCGCAAACTTTCAGTTGGGAAAAACTGCAGTATCGAAGTGTATTAAAAAGAAGAGCAATTGTATTTACATAGCATTTACATCATACTTACATAGCATTTACATCGTATTAGCTATTATAAGTAATCTAGAGATGATTTAAAGTATAGGGGAAGATGTGCATAGGCTATAGGCAAATACTGCATCATTTTATGTGAGGGACTTGAGCATCCTGGGGTTTTGGTATTAGTGGGGAGGAATCCTAGAACCAATCCTCCACAGATACGGGAAGTGACTATATGACCTATAGAGATATTAGAATAATCCATAAATCTCAATTTTTTTTTTTTGGTCTTTTATAGGGCCACACCCGCGGCAGATGGAGGTTCCCAGGCTAGGGGTCTAATTGGAGCTGTAGCTGCCAGCCTATGTATGCCACAGCCACAGCCATGCAGGATCCACCCGCGTCTGGGACCTACACCACAGCTCATGGCAACGCTGGATCCTTAACCCACTAAGTGAGAACAAGGATCAAACCCACAACCTCATAGTTCCTAGTCAGATTCATTAACAACTGAGTCACGTGGGGAACTCCAAATCTCAATTTTTAAAAAGGAAAAAATTTGAGTCTAATGTTAGTTGGTCTTTATCAGAGGTATGTCAGTTGGCAGCCAAACATACTACTCAGTGATGTCTGTGTATTTATACATAAATTATGTGTGTATGTCACAAGAACTAAAGAATAATTCTGAAGTGTGAAAATTTATGAGTTAATAAACCTTTATATAGCTGCCAGTTGAGCACCTGTCATGGGGTATGTGCCAATATCACGTTGCAGGTATCTGATAGATCCTGAATATATATCATCTGTAATTTTCAAAGCAACTTGAATTAGGTTTTATTAGATTTTTCCCCATTTTTCAGGTGGGGAAATTGAGGATCTGATAGGCTTAAGTAACCTGCTCAGTTTCATAGCAAACATTATCACTGGGATTTGAACTAAGCCGGTTTAACTCCAAAGCCTCTGCTCTTTTCATGATAGCACAGGCTTCCACTTGTGCCCTAAGGAAGTACTCAATTTCAAGGAAAATTGCTGTTATGTGATATTACAGTCTACTTGCTTTTTAGGGCCTCACATATAGCATATGGAAGTTCCCAGGCTAGGGGTCAAATTGAAGCTGCAGCTGCTGGCCTACACCACAGCCACAGCAATGCAGGATCCAAGCTGTGTCTGTGACCTACACCACAGATCAAGGCAACACCAGATGCTTAACCACTGAGTGAGGCCAGGGATCGAACCCACGTCGTCACGGATGCTAGTCAGGCTTGTTACCTCTGAACCACGATGGGAACTCTCTCTTCATACATTTTTTTTAATCCATCCATGACATAAAATTAAATTCCCAGAACAATTTTAAATTGTAATGGATGTCATTGTTCACTGTCTCAATATTTTAAAATTTATTCTCCTTTTATTGCTAGTATCATTTATCTCAATACAGGAAACTTTATTCATAAGAATTGTTAATAGGGCTGATTTAGTTGTCAGATTTTTTTTGTGGTCTAATGAGCAAACGAGTAAGTCACCGTGGAAACCCAATAGAAATCTGGATGAATTGATGCAGCCAGAGGCCTAAGAAGTGGGGCAGATTGAAATAATTCCATCAGGGTAGCATAGGAGGTAAAAGAGACTAATTTTTTTTTTTTTTGTCTTTTTTTTTGCCATTTCTAGGGCCGCTCCCGCGGCATATGGAGGTTCCCAGGCTAGGGGTCTAATAGGAGCTGTAGCCGCTGGCCTACGCCACAGCCACAGCCACATGGGATCCGAGCTGTGTCTGCAACCTACACCACAGCTCACGGCAACGCTGGATCCTTCACCCACTGAGCAAGGCCAGGGATCGAACCCGCAACCTCATGGTTCCTAGTTGGATTCGTTAACCACTGAGCCACGATGGCAACTCCTAAAAGAGACTAACTTGAAGAGAAATTAGGCCACGGTCATTTAGCTAAGCCATGTATGGAAAAAAATACAGATTTTATATATAAACCGTATACTCTGAGTCTATTTTATCATTTCAAAATATAATTTATGATGGTGCCACTGACAATGTTTACCTAATTTGCTAACACATTAACATTATTTTGATCTTGGTTCGTGCGTGGTAGGCATGTTTGTACTTTAAAGGAATGTACAGGTTTTTTTTTCTTTTTTAGTGACGCATCTGTACCTGCAGCATATGGAGGTTCTGCATATGGCTAGGGATCAAATCAGAGCCGCAGCTGCCAGCCTACGCCACAGCCATAGCAACACCAGATACAAGCCACATCTGTGACCTACACCACAGCTCATGGCAGTGCCAGATCCTTAACCCACTGAGCAAGGCTGCATCCTCATGGATACTAGTCTGGTTGGTAACTTGCTGAGCCACAACAGAAACTCCCTATAGTTATTTTAAAAGTAAGTTAAAACAGAATCTCCTACTACATGCCCAAAGGATTCAATTGCCCTTCCAGTAATCCAAGAGATACCCGCAACATGATATTGGAGACTGAATGTTCCAAGTGTCATTGATAGGAAAACCATCTCAAGTAGAACACTCAACAGAAAGTTTGCCACTAATATGACTCTGAGTCCAGACATCCCTGTAAAAATGTTTTTTTCTCCTGGGTTTAGGACTTAAGTCATCTCTTCTTTCAGAATTGGGGTTTTAGGAAAATTACATTTAGGAATGCGTATTTAAACATTTATGTAACAGTTTGTGAACCGAGTAGGCAGAGAAATGTCATCTGTGAATATAGAACTGTAGAGAGTGGGCAGCTGTGCAGTGGTCTGGTGAGAACATACCGATGAGCACTGCCCTGGAGAATCACCCCAGAGTGAAGTCAGCCTCTCCTTTGTGATCCAATAAGTGTTTCAGTTAATACCATCCAACTGGCCTACTAGGACCAGTGAACTGCCCAAACAATATCAGGCTGTCTGGGTTTAGGGGTTCTTTTGTTATTCTTTCCTTGGCACTGGTGGGTTCTGTTACATATCACATTCTCTGATTTTTACAGTTTGGTCCCTGAATATTTAGAGTGTAAGGCACGTTAGAGATGAAGATTGAAATTATCACTATAAGAGTTCCCTTGTGGCTCAGCAGATTAAGGATCAATGCCAGCATGGTGACTGCAGTGGCTCTGGTTTACAGCTGTGGCATGGGTTCAATCAGTCCCTGGTCCAGGAACTTCAGCATGCCTCGGGCACAGCCAAGAAATAAAAATAAAAAATAAAATTATCACTGTGTACACAGATCTCTAGAACTCTTTATCCAAAGCCCAGAGATGAGTAGTGTTTTGAGTCTATAGTAGGGGAAATACAGCTCCAGCTGTCTTAGGCTTTCTCTGACTTTGGAAGTGTATTATCAGTTACATGAGTGGGAGGGAAGCTTTTAATGCACCACTGTTAGTAGTTGTTGGGAAATCACCAGTTGATAAATGTAAATGATGGTTTCTCTGCCCTAGGAGTAGTGTTAAAATTCTCATCTCTCAACTCCCTTCACAAGAAAACAAATCTTATTGCATATCTGTTTAGTTTGTTTGTGTGTTTGTTTGTTTTGGGGGGGAGGGATTTTTTTAGGGCATATGGGAGTACCCAGGCTAGGGCTCGAATCAGAGCTGTAGCCGCTGGCTTACACCACAGGCACAGCAATGCAGGATCTGAGCATGTCTACAACCTACACTACAGCTCACAGCAATGCTGGATCCTTAACCCACTGAGCAAGGCCAGGGATCGAACCCGTGGATACTAGTCAGGCTCATTTCCACTGAGCCATAATGGAAACTCTGCATATCTTTTTAACTGAAGCCTTTCTCCAGCAAAGCTTGTCCACTTGGTTTCAATCATTGGTCACAATGAGTTTCAGCACACTTTAGTATACTTCCTGTATTCTTTAGGAAAAAGGATGAGTCCTGCCATGTGTGGTGTAGTTGGGCTTACAGAGATGGAGCATGTGTAGATGTTGCCCTCAGAGAGCATTCATTCTGGGGAAGAAAAGACACATGTGTCAAAGACTCTGATCAGGTTGGACTGAGGAAAGTCCAAGAGGTGCTGAGCACGGATTACTGAAGCTGAGCCATAGGAAGTGGCTTCAGCTCATCCACACAGGGTTTAAAGGAAGGTGGTCTTTAGACTTTGGGGATGTAAGAGGAAGACTGTTTTCATCAGAAGAAACACGGAATGGGCAGAGTGGGTCTGTTTGGGGGGAATTGCAGGGGTTTCTGTTTGGTAGAAGATTTCAGGTAGTCTATCATGGAAGATAGAGTTGAAAGGTTGTTTGGAGTTAGATCATGGAGGGCTTGTAATACCAGGGTAGGAATTGGGGCTTTAGTCTCTCTTTCCTTAGTTTCAAATATTAACTCAAGTGTTTTAGCTTAGGTCTGATTATTAAGTATGATTATTCATAAAGAGTAAAGTGACCCTTTTGGCAGTTTGTTGTGGAACAAAAAATACTGTTACACAACTGCAATATGTGTGGTCTGGGTCAAATGGCTTTTTTTTTTTTCTTTTGGGCTGAAAATTTTCCACAGAGGCAGTGCCAAATATATCTCATAATCCTGTCACTCTGATGAAAGTCAGCTCTATCACTACATTGTGCATTTATTTTGATTCCTCCCCAGGTTCAGTGATGTTAGGATCTACATTTCACAGCTTTTTTTAAATTTAATTTAATTTTTTTTTGACCAAGTGGGTGGTGCTAAAATACCCTAATACCCTATTTCTCTGGCAAACAATCTGCTTTGTTTAAAAGCTGAGTCATTAAGCTCCTTTATCTTTCTTCTCAATTTCCTACTTAGCATTTTCCCTGCATATTGGGCACTTACTTTGTAAGCAATGAGGAGGCTCATTGATTTAGTGCCCAGGAAAGAGCAACTCTGGTTTTTTGGGTTTTGTTTTGTTTTTTCTGTTCAAAGGACTTATTTTAGTCTACCTGTGGTGTGCCTTAGAAATATGCTAAGCTGAGGTTTTTAGCTATTGGAGGCAAAGGGAGAAATATCTGAATTTTATCAGATAGGCTTGGAACACTTTTCAATTGATAAAAACATTAGTGAAAGGGCCATTATTGTTAGCATTCTTTGGCTAATTAACTCAGTTGACTAAAGCTTGAGGTTTATTGGCAAGGTCAATTAGTTTTCTCTCTCATTAGCTCTTGGAACCTCTAGTGCTGGCCACTGAATTCAATAAATAATTATAATAACAGCAAGCACATACGTAATTTTAAACACTGACGTACAAACTCATTTAATCTTCAAAATAGTCCTGAAGGGTAGGTACTGTTACTCCTTCCATCTTTACAGATCATGAAATTGAGGCATTGAGAAGCTATGTAACTTGTCCAGGGGCCCATTACTGGTAATTGGCTGAGCCAGGATTTGAACTTAGGCACTTAGATTTAAGGGTCTTTACTCTTGATCTCATTAAAATCCAAAGACACCAGTAAGGAGGTCCCTAGACTTGAGGAAACACAATATGTGTCTAAATATTGAAGGCTATTTATTCTGTGTCATATGAAGCTTTGAATTTAAGAAATTTCAGACCAGTGTTATGATAGACATCAGAAATCTATTTAATGTCTCTTTTGTTGCCCATGCATAGTTGCGGACAAGGCTTCACAGAGGTGACATCTGAGACTTGAGCCAGGACTTAAAGGATGCTCAAGTGCTCCACAGGCAGAGAAGAGCATTGAAGATAGAGGGAACAGATGCAAAGGCTCAGAGAGGTGAAATGGCATTTGACATGCATATTTGAAGGACAATATGATGTTCCCTATACCTAAAGGAGGACACGAGGAGAGAAAACTAAGATGCACTTGACGATTGCAGATTGTACCCTGCTGAGCAGTTTAAAAATTGTCCTCTTAGTCACCTTTTTAAAATCAAGGGCTCACAAATTTTGGTATCTAATTTCAGAGGGTTCCCAGGTGCTCTAAAGCTCAACTGTAGGTCTGTAGACCCCTCTCCCTCAAGCAGCAGAGAATAATTGAGAATAGAGAACACTACGATCCAATGTGTGTTTTAAGAAAGATGACTCTGATGACCCTGAGAGATGGCCTGGAGGAGAGAATGATTGGAAACAGAGAAATCAGGAGGCAGATATAAATAATCTAGGCCAGTGATCGCTGAGATGGCAAAAAGAGAGCAATGACTATGAAAGATATATCGGAGATAGGCGCGAGAGGACCCAGAGTGACTTAAATGGGAAAGTTGCACATAAAATAATTGAAACGAGGTGTCTTTTCTAATTTAGTTTAAGGATAGATGGTGATGTCATTAACTAAGACAGAGGACGAAGAAAGGAGAGGAGCAAAGGTGGAGAGATGATGGCCTGATTTTTAGAACCACAGAGCTTTGGGTGCCCATGAACTCTTCCAGTGGTTGAAAATGCAATCTGGAAAAGAACTCAGCCTTGGAGAGAGAGAGAGAGAGAGAGAGAGAGATTTGGCTGTCTCTGCAAATGGGAGGTTTAAGCCCTCTGGGTGAGTCAGGGCCACCAGGGAGCCTAGAAGGAGAAGACAAGGGCAGAGGAGGCATATCCGGTAAAGCTGGATGGGAAGGCGAGACTCAGGGGAGCAGCAGCGTTATAGTGTTTGAGCGCTCTGTTCTGAACACTCTGCATACATTAACTGGCTTAATCCTCAAGACCTCTGGAAGAGCTGCATTTTACACATGAGGAACCTGAGGCACAGAGAGGTCAGTCATTTGCGCCAAGTCACAGAGCTGGTAAAAATCACTTTCAATGGTAAATTAGTGGTAACCTCATGATAGTATTATGATAGTCTTTGTTATAACTCTTTTATAGATTTTGTTATAACTCTTTTTGTTATAAATTTTATAGATTTAAATATAGATTGGTAAGCTTTAATGACAGTAGTTCCTTATTCACTGAACGACCCCCCCATCAAGTAAGTATAGTATGCTTATCAGAATTCATGAAGAAAATATGATCTGAGACTTTCATACATTTCCAAATTCCCTGGCTTTTTCTCGCATGAGTATTCTGTCAAGATTCATGCATTTCTTCAACATATTTTCATTTAATAGGTTACATTTTCCCTGAAGTTTTCTCCCAACTAATAAGCATTTTTGGCATTAATTGGAGCACTTCCTGAAATGGTTGCATGAGTCATATTTTCGTATTTCCTCTTGGAATATCTGTTGGATTCTCTTAACAGTGATCTAAGACATCCCCAAACTCTATATTCTTGTTTTAATTTACCCCAGACTTTTCTTGTCTCCTTGAATCCATCCATTTCTTAGAACCTCTTCATTTTGTTTTCCCTTTTATTACTACACCAGCAGAGATTTTCCTTGAAGCCCATTTTCTCAGTTATTTTGTTATTACTTCATCAGAGTTATACACACCAAGGAGGAAAGAACAATGAAACCACACCAGGTTGCCACAGTTGGGCTGTCTCTTAGGCTGGGGTCAGCAAACTACAGTCCATGGGCCAAATGGAAGCCACCACATTTTTGTAAAGTTTTATTGGGGCACAGACAGACTCATTCATTTACACATTGTCTGTGGCTGCTTTCCTGCTAAAAGGGCAGAGTTGAGTAGTTGCATTAAGTGGAATACAGCATGACCCACATAACCTAAAATGTTTACTGATTTGACCCCTCACAAAGAAAGTGCTGACTCTTGCTTTATAGCCTACAGCTTTGGGAATATTAGGATATTGCCAAAGCACATTTATAATGCTTTAGTTAAGGAGGGTTTTTTTAAAAAGCAAAATTTTAAATAAAATCTTACTCAACTGAATAATAGAACTGTTGAGTGGTTTCTGCAATATTTGTTCTTTGGATCTAAACAGAAATTGTCAAGGGAGGAGTTCCTGTCATGGCTTGGTGGTTAACGAACTCAAGTAGTATCCATGAGGACAAGGGTTCAATCCCTGGCCTCCCTCAGTGGGTTAAGGATCCGGCATTGCCGTGAGCTGTGGTGTAGGTCACAGATGCAGTTCGGATCCTGCGTGGCTGTGGCTGTGGTGTAGGCCAGCAGCTACAGCTCTGATTCAACCCCTAGCCTGGGAACTTCCATATGCTGCGGGTTCAGCCCTAAAAAGACAAAAAAGAAAAGAAAAAAAAAAGAAGAAAGAAAAAGAAAAGAAAAGAGAAATAAATTGTCAAGGGAAAAATAAAATTGAAGATTCCTTTAATAATCTATAATCAGAATTCTTACCTGTATAATCAGTCATCTGAATTTTTGTCAGTATTAATAAAACTGCCTGTTGTAATTTGGAAAAAATTTTTTTTTCCTTTGACTACTTGATAAATGCCAGGTATTCCCTTCTGCTCAACTTTTGGGATTTGCAGAAATACTACACTTTTCCTACCTTTAGGGATATATGTCTCAATTTGAACCAAGTTAAATACAAACCAAAAAAAAAAAAAAGTCTGGAAATATTGGCCTAGATCATAGAAATATAGCAGAATGAGAAACATAAGTTTTGGGTTGAGTACATTATTTTAGTTTATTGGCATGTTGACCATCTCTTATATTAATTACTTCAATCACATTTCTTACAAAAGTGGATACACTTTCTTTTTTCTTTTTTTATTAGGATATAGTTGATGTACAAAGTTTATGTTTTAGGTGTATAATATAGTGATTTACAATTTTTAAAGGTTATATTCCATTTTTGGTTATTATACAATATTGGCTATATTTTCACATATGCTTTATTTTCTATTGTTTTGGTGAGACGGGAAATATGTGAAGCCAAATGGGATCACATTCTGCCTGTCAGATAGGAGTTTAGGGTACAAAATTTATGTAAGCTCTTCACTTGTCCGCACTGAATGCCCACTCACCTAGGTAGCTCTGTGCTCCATTTTTGGCTGCTGTGTCTTCTGAGATCCTCTCCTGCATCTGGGTTCTCTTTCCTCCAATTTGTTCTCCTGAATCTGCCTCCCTGAAGCATAGTCACATGACTCCCCTGCTCTGAACTTCACTCCTTTTCTCCACAGCCCACACAATGAAATCTGGTCTTTCACCAGAGCTAAAGACCTTCCACACTGTTTCTAGCCTCCTACTCTCTGCCTTTTCTTCCTTCCCCCATTGTCTTTTTTTTTTTTTTTTTTGGCTACACCCATGGCATGTGGAAGTTCCCTGGACCAGGGATAGAACCCATGCCACATCAGCAGCCTGAGCTGCTGCAGGGACATCAGAGCCTTAACCTGCTGCACCACAAGGGAACTCTCCTACTAACCTAACCTCTGAATATTGTAACTGCAATCTATGCTTTCCCATCATACACTTTTCCTCACTGTTTGAAATGCAATATACATAGCACTAATGAGATTAGATATATTTCCAAATTAAAAGCTGCTCTTCAGGGAGTTCCCATTGTGGTTTAGCAGGTTATGAACCTGACTGGTATCAGTTAGGATGTGGGTTCAATCCCTGGCCTCCCTAAGTGGGTTAAGGATGCGGTGTTGCCATTAGCTGCAGTGTAGGTTGCAGACACGGCTCAGATCTGGTCTTTCTATGTCTGTGGTGCAGCTCCCATTCAACCCCTAGCCTGGGAACTTCTAAATACCTAGGCTATGGCCCTAAAAAAAAAAAATTAATTAATTAAAAAGTCTGCTCTTAACCACAGTTGCTGGGTAAAAGTGCCTGGTGTTTGTGCTTTTCGCCTTAGGAAATTACGTCAGCACAACCCATTTCTATAAACTCTATTGGGTTGTAGCCCTAAAACTGTATTCTCCAGCGATTTAGACATAGTATAGAAATTCTTAGTGTACTTGGGATTATCACAAGTAGAAAAGAAAAAATCAATTTTTTCTCTAAACTTTGCTGCCAGTGAGAAATGTAAAATAAATATCTCTTCACTAACTAAGGTATTTAGTGGAGACAGTAGACAAGGTAAGTAAGATAATGAAGAATGGTTTTGTATTGTGTCTTGGGCTACAGTCTTTACTGTCTTTACAACTTTAAAAATCTTGTCTTTAATATTTTACAGAGTGATGGAGCTTGTTTCATCTTGCTCCCATTTTGCATTCCCTGCATTGACTTAGTGCTACACAGCACAGTTAAGTCCTTGGTAGGATACATCATGTGCTTGGAGGGGCTTGAATAGGACATAAGTGGAATGTGGGGGGGGTGCTGGACAAGAACACAGTGTTTAGTGGGCAAAATCCAGGCTGTGGGAGGATTAGTCACATGACTCACAGGAAAAATTCTGCTGCAAAGATAACGGATCATTTGCTTCCTGAATGAGCCATTCAAAAGGAACCTTTGCCAAATCACTATAAACTCCCCTGATGAGATTTTGCAGAGACTCCTACTCAGGGCTGACTGGTATATAAAGGAACTGGCTGTGGTGCAACCTTTCCAACCTTTACAACTTTTAATTTTTTAATGGCTCAGGAGGTAGGGTGTTAGAAGTCTTTCTGGTCTGCAAAGGGTACTGTTAACTTAGAGCATGATTCTTTTGGTGTGTTTTGATAAAAACCAGGTATAATGTTTTCTTGTAAAACATCAGTTTTGGTTATAGTTTGAGTTTATTTTTTAACGAGAACTTGAAGAATTAATCTTCAGTGCTTATTGTCACAAGGAGTAATCAGAATTGAACTTTGGACTTCTGCCCCATACGCAGTTTATGTACAAGGTAAAACAAGATCCCTTACAGTTTATAATTTAAAATAAAGTTTAGTTGCCACTTGGTTAATTTTCTGGTTTTTGGTTTTGGTTTTGTTTTATTTTGCTTTTTTAGGACTACACCTGCAGCATATGGAGGTTTCCAGGCTAGGGTCAAATCAGAGCTAGCCGCTGGCCTACACCACAGCTCATGGCAACACCAGATCCCCAACCCACTGAGCAAGGCCAGGGATCGAACCTGCCTCTCATGGGTTCTAGTCGGGTTCGTTAACCACTGAGCCACAATGGGAACTCCCGTCGCTTGGAAATTTTGAATTTGAATGTGATGATATAAATCTTTCTGTCCTAATCAAGTTTTTGAAGCTGAATTAAAATGAGTCTTCCTAATATTTCTGGCTTTAGTAACTACCAGGGATGGTTGATTATATCTGAACCATGTACTGGTAGACTGGTAATTTTTTTTTTTATTTTTATTTTTTTTACTTTTTAGGGCTGCACTGCAGTATATCGAGGTTCCAAGGTTAGGGGTCAAATCGGAGCTCTAGCTACCAGCCACAGCCACAGCCACGGCAGTGGCAATGCCAGATCCTTAACCCACTGAATGAGGCCAGGGATCAAACCCACAACCTCATGGTTACTAGTTGGATTCATTTCTGCTGAGCCACTACAGGAACTCCACAAAAGTAATTTTGATGGTTCCTAACCCGAGTTCTTCTATGTCATCATCATGGTCATCAATCAAATTTTATTGATGAATTATCAGATGCACAGAATTGTCTTAGCACACGGTAGAGTTTTAAAAAGCTTTTTTGTAGAGCTAGAGGGGCATTTCAAACAAATGCTTTTTTCCCCCCCAGAAAATGGTACATAAAGAGCAATCACAGCATAAGATACTGGGTAGACACTATCTTTTGTACTTTTATTAAAGCGTAGTATTTTAGTAAATGTGTGTGTATGTGCATTTTCTCTTTTTTCTTCTTTATAAGTAAAAAGAGAAGAAATTAAAACAGAATGAAAGAATAGGCTTGAAAAATCATCAAACCTGGAGAGTAATTTTTTTTTTTTTTTTAAACAATTGAGTCTGTACCCACGGCATATGGAGATTCCCAGGCTAGGGGTTGAATCAGAGCTACAGCTGCCGGCCTACGCCACAGCCACAGCAATGCCAGATTCTTAACCCACTGAGTGAGGCTAGGGATTGAACCTGCGTCCTCATGGATGCCAGTTAGGTTCATTAACCGCTGAGCCACAACAGGAAGTCCAGAAGAGTAATTTTTAAAGCTATCTTGTGAATAAATGAGCCTACTAGAGAGAGGTCTATGTGTTGAAGGAAAAAAAAAAATTGCTGTCACATTTTAGGATTAGAGATTTCTTCTTCTTCTTCTTCTTTTTTTTTTTTTAACTTAAATGGAACATGTTTTATCTTCTCATAAAATATTGTTTCTTTGCCTTCTGAGAAATTAGGTCAAGTTGAACACTATACTTTGCTGGTATAGTTAGGTATTTCTACTAAAGGATTGTTCCAGAAGTTTGGCAACGATTAAGGCAAATTAGAGACTATTAATAGGTCTTCATCAGGGTATTGGGATTGTGCATTTGTTCTACATTTATACACAGGTTGATGGAACCATTTCATAGTGACTTTTAAAAAGCTGTTTGAGGTTTACCTTTAACTGGAGGTTTAAAGGTGTTTATGGAAAATATGCTTAGTCTCCTTTTAGAAAACACTTGCTTTATAAATTGAGAGTTTTCTTACTGTCAGCTCTGGGTAAGGTGTAAATTATGCTTGTTATGATTGCTGAGGAGCTCAGTGCTTAGTCTTTGAGATTATGTAAGATTGAGCAAAGGAGGTTAAAAAGCTGAGATGCCCCAAATCTTATGAACTTTCTTCTCAAAAGATAAATTGAAAGGAATTTTCTGTTGGCCACAGAGGCTGATGAAAGGTCTGTGGTGATGTACTGTATGACTTTAATCTCTTTTTCAGCTTCTCCCCCTTCCTGCACAAAAGGAAGAAGAGATAATCAAGGAGCCACTCTCTCATAATTTACATGATAACCCCAGCAAGCTTAATTGACAGACCAGGTTCCCAGGAAAAAAGCTGCAGACACCTGAGGATAAACTACTTCGAACAGCTTTTATCTTAAAGCTGACCTGGAAGACTTTGACTCCCAGTTACAAGGTAAGTTAGAAGAATGCAAGCTTAAATCACAGGCAGGGTTAGATTAGGCAGTGCTTAGTGATGGCAAAAGATTAGTGAGATATTACCAAATCACAGGAATGTGTTTCTATATTTTATGTGTATCAGATCTAAAAATAAGACATGGTAATTCTGGTTATGTGTAACCATCTTAATAAAAAGTGGTGCAGCCATTTTTTTTAAGAATGGGAAATTAAAAAAAAAAAAAAAAAAAAGCCAAAATATCTAACCTTTTCCTGTCTGCATTCTGGCCATTATGTGAAAATAAGATGTTCCCCTTCCTTTCTTGAATAATGAACCTGCATCCTAAGCCTGCAGATGGGTGGAAGGTTATCCTTGCTTTCATTAGATATGCATGGGACACACATTCTTAAAATGCATCCAGTTTCTCTAATCTTTCATTGTAAACAGGTAGAAGATTGATTATATTCTTTTTGCGTGTGAAGCTGAAGTAACTAATACGATACCACTGATGTTTGCTGTGGGTTCCTTGTCATCTTTGATATTTGCAGTTACCATTTTCAGAGCCCCTTCGCAAACACTCTTTGACATCTTAGGCTCGGTGAGTTTGGTCTTCCCAGTTTAGACATATCCCTCCCAGTTTTACAAAGCTTTCTACTTTCTTGAGACCCCCAGAGTGGGAGGGCTTACCTTTACAGCCCTTGGGGATCTTTTGAAATGTATGTCCTCTATTCAAACCCTTATTTTCTCTGGGGCATAGGGACAGCCATGGTGGTGGTGGTGAGAGTTCAGACATCTGGGAATTTGGAAAATGCTTGCGGGTGTTCTGATGTCACGTCTGTCCTTTCCTTGCGTGGACTGCTCCCTCTTGGTAGTATAGAAATCAAGGCCCATTCATTTAGTGTAATCACTGTTATGTCAGAAGCTTTCTGCTTATTACTGTATTATTTAAAGTTACATTTTAAAGCATAGCTTGCAGACTGGTGACCTATAGGCCAAATTTTACACTGTAATTTTTTTAACCTGTAAAAAAAATTTTTTTTAAACTGAGTTAATTGCCAACATTGGACATTCTGGAAACTTCACATTAAGAAAAAAAAAAGAAAAACAGACACTTGGAGTCCCTGGTGGCTCAGCAGGTTAAGGATATGGCATTGTCACTGCTGTGGCTCTGGTTATTACGGTGGTGTGAGTGGGTTCAATCTTCTGCATGCCACAGATGCGGCCAACCCCCCTCTCCCAAAAAACCCACATAACCACTTCTTTTAGAAGATTAATAATTTAGTCTTATTACTATTTCAAGGACTAAAGTTTGCTAGTCTTTACCCAACCAGCCTCACAGATTTATGTTAGCTGCCTGGCATCTATAGGCTTTTGAGGTCAAGATTACTTCTTTAAGCTTAAATTTCTTCTCTCCTTACATGCAGTCACTCTCCCTTAGTCTTTATTCTCTGTTGGCATTTTATTTTATTTTATTCTTAAGTCTTTTTTTTTTTTTTTTTTGGTCTTTTTGCTATTTCTTGGGCCGCTCCCGCGGCATATGGAGGTTCCCAGGCTAGGGGTCCAATCGGAGCCATAGCCACTGGCCTACGCCAGAGCCACAGCAACACAGGATCTGAGCCGCGTCTGCAACCTACACCACAGCTCATGGCAACGCCGGATCGTCAACCCACTGAGCAAGGGCAGGGACCGAACCCGCAACCTCATGGTTCCTAGTCGGATTCGTTAACTACTGCGCCACGACGGGAACTCCTTATTCTTAAGTCTTTTTGCTATTTCTTTGGGCCGCTGCCGCTGCATGTGAAGGTTCCCAGGCTAGGGGTCTTATCGGAGCTGTAGCTGCCAGCCTGTGCCAGAGCCACAGCAACGTGGAACCCGAGCTGCGTCTGCAACCTACATCACAGCTCACGGCAACCCCAGATCGTTAACCCACTGAGCAAGGGCAGGGACCGAACCCGCAACCTCATGGTTCCTAGTCAGATTCGTTAACCACTGCGCCACGATGGGAACTCCCATTTTATTATTTTATATAAAATGTGTGCACTGTGAGAATGATGGCTTTCTGAGGTTAAGCTAACACGTGCCAGGCTTGCCTATGAAGAAGGAAAACTTTTCCAAAACCAGACAGTCCATTGTTCTTAGTCTGGAAATCTGATTTGCCCAGTGATAAGGTCTGAGTCATTTTTTTCCAGCCCTTGAGATTGTCATCTCAGAGTCTAATATGTCACAGCCTAAGGGTTCCGTTGTCTGATCTGACCATTTTGATCCCAGGGAGATAAAAGTGATTCTTGGAGTTGGCTTCTTTTTTGAATGATACTTGTGGTTGTTTAGATTGCATCTTCTGCCCTTAATCATTCTGGACATCGGAGTGATTCAGGGAGCTGTATGCTCTGTCATCTACATGTACGGAACTTTTGACACTGAGAAATCTCGCTGTCAGAATCAGACCAGCATAGAGGCTTGTAGTTAATCACAAAACTTCTCTTTCCCCATCTTGGATCACTATATATTTTGGGGGACCAGACTACTTGGTCCTCTTCATTTGATGTTAAATCCAACTTCCATGTAGTAATAAAGAGTCCTAACCATGAAACATTTCAAATCATAGGTTCCTTATGGGCATGGCACTTCTCTGCTTGCATTAGCTAAACTCGAATATTAATTATTCGATCACAGTTTAGGATGGGAGGGAGCTGACTTGATCCCAAAACAGTGATTCTTAGCCTAACCACCCAATTTTCAAATGGATAGTGCCTGTTCCTTAAGCAGATTTGAGGCCTCAGGATATTAATTTTTAGTGTTGAAGCAAAGAAGAAGGCAGGCTGCCTGGATTGGATGTTTACTTCTAGTAGTTTGCTGTCCTCTGGTTACATTACTCCTGCTCTATTTCATGGACTCTCTTAGGTCAGTATGGCCAAGGGGCTCTTGATACTTGACAGTTGTAAAGATGAAATGTACATGAGTCCCTTTGACTATCAAGTTTAAGTTCACGGAAACAAAGTAACTGGAAATTTGTTTCCATACATTTGCTGAGTTGTGACTTGATTATATGAGGCAGAAATTAAACTCTTCTTAAAAGGAAAAAGCAGGTGATCAGCATCTTTTTTCCTTAAGGGAGTGTGTTTCTTTTCACTCCTCTTTTGTGATAGGAATTAGTACACTTGCATATGTACTCAGCAGTGCTTTCAGAAAGCTCCTTTATCTCGTTTTCTTGGCATTCCTGTTATCAGCTCCACATTCCAGTTCCTTTAGTTTCCTGAGGAAAGGCCAACCAGGACCCCCCAAAATGGAACCAAAGTGTTTGAGAACCATGATTGACATATAAAACAGGTTGAAATGTGTTGAAAAAAAGTAAACATGGTAAACCAACGAACCCATCAGCAAATATAACATAGGCAAAAAGTAGAAGAGAAAGGGTTTTTAACCTTGACATGGCAAGAAAGCTGATACTTGCTCTCTTTTAGCAGTTATGAGGATCATGAAACTTCTCCCCCCGGTAGTAAAAACAGAGAGAATATCCAATGAGAAGTGGCTGTGCTGATACCATTTTATTTGACCTCTTTCTTCAAAAGGTGATCAAAGATATTTCTTTGTTTTTGTAGGGGAAGAGTTTCTTTCTTTTTCTTTCTTTCTTCCTTATTTAGGGTCATTGTAAATTCATAGGTTTTAGAAATATTTGTTATGTTTTGATTAGTTGCAGTGACTTGTTTTTTTCTGGATGCTCAAAAGAAAACTTTGTTCCTTGGGAACCCCTTCAGGTTGGTTCCTATATACACATACAGAAAAGAGAACTTAAGTGAATCACACTGGATTTTTACATGAACATTCTATATAATCAGCACCTAGATCAAGGTACAGAACAATCCAGAAGTACCCACATCCCAATAGTTTCTTTGACCCCGCTTTTTGATACAACAGGGTGCTTTAAGCTCATCTTGTTCATTTCACTGTTCAGTCTAAGAATCAGTTATTAATTACAAGGAACTCTGGTTCCTTTTGGTAGAAAGTGAAATTTAGAAGCCATAGTCAGGTATTAAGTGTGCTCATTCTTAGTGGTTATTAGTGTTTCCAGGCTTTTTTTTGAGGGATCAGAGTGAGAAATACATATACATTTAAAAATAAAAAGTTATAGGAAGCAGAGCAAGATGGCGGAGGAGCAAGAGGTTGCACTCACCTTCTCCCACAAACACATCAAAAAGACACAACTACATGTAAAACGACTCACACAGAGCATCAACTGAATGTTGGCAGAAGAAATGAAACCTCCAAAAAGGGCAAGAAACTCTTGACATAACTGGGTAGAACAAAAGAAGAAAAGAGAGGGAGAGAAAAGGAATTAGGACAGGACTAGCATTCCCAAGAGGGATCTGTGAAGGAGAAAATGAATCCACATCCTGGGAAGCCACCTAACTGACAGAAAGATCAGCCCGGTCTAAGTGACCTCAAAGTTGCGAGAAAAGTGCAGCAGCTGGACTGAGAACAGCAAAGCAGAGTGAGCACAGATCATCTGAACCACCACCCCAGACACCACAGCCTGAGATGCTTGGGGAGGGGCTGGGCGCTGAGACTTAGGCTCCGGAGGTCAGTCCCACGGAGAGGCCCGGGGTTGGCGGTGTGGGGACAGCCTGAGGGACTAAGGTGCAGTGTACCATGGGCTGGGGAGGGGAACGCCATGTCAGAGGGAACCCAGGAGAAGGTCTGGACCTGCAGGAGAGGCAAGGCACCATTGTTGGGCTAGAAGAGGAGGGGCAGACCACCATACGAAACTCCCTGAGCTGGAGCGTGCGCATGCCTGTGGGCTCCAGAGGGCAGATGGCTCTGGCGCAGACTAGGGGCTGCAAGAAGCCTCTTGCTCACTCAGGGGAGACTGGGCGCTTCTTGTGCAGGCTACTGGTGGCCAGGCACCTCTTATGTGGGCTAAGGGCATCAGGAGGCTAAGTGCAACATGGTGCCTCTTGAACCCCATCTACAGGTGGCAGGGACAGACCATGGTGGTCATCTCAGAGGCCAGAGGGAGGCGTGGCTTGACACCACTGGGGTCCTGTGAGTGGGCTCCCCCTGCGACCCCAGTCACCTCAGGGGTTGGCAAAAAAAATAAAAGGGAGCATTGCAACCAAGCAGCATACACTGTTGCTCTCACTCCCCTGGGAACACACCTGCCCTGCAGCTGCCACTGCCATACGCTCTGGGCAGCACCCAGACACTTGGTCACTGTCCCTTCCCAAGACCCTACAACTAGGAGCAGCTGGTGCAGCACCTCCTGAGTGGGCTAAGTGGGACATGGTGCTTCTTGCATGGTCTGCAGGTGGCGGGGGCGAACTGCCACAATCATCTCTGACTCCAGAGGTGTGCATGGCCCACCGCCACTAGACGTCCATGAACAGACACCACTTGCAACCCCATTCACCTCAAGGGCACCGCAGAGGAGAGCATTGTGACCAAACACCACCTGTTGGTACTCTTGCATCCCTGGGAACACACCCGCCCTGCTGCTGCCACTGCCAAATGCTCTGGGAAGTACCCACATGCCTGATCTCTGTCACTTCCCAGGATCCTGCAACTAGGAGCAGCCTGTACAGCACCTCCTATGTGGGCTAAGTGAGATGAATTGCTTCATGCAAGGTCTACAGGTGGCAGGGGCAAACCAACACAGTTGTCACTGACTCCGGAGATGGTCATGACCTGCTACCACTAGGGGTCCCTGAACAGGCACCACCTACAGTTCCAGTCACCTCAGAGGAGGGCATTTCAATTGAACACTAGCTGTTGTTGCTCTCACTCCCCTGGAAACACACGCACCCTGCTGCTGCTACTGCCAAATACTCTGGTCACCTTGCAGATCTGCCTAGAGCTCATTACCACTTCCCAGGACCTTGCAACTAGGAGTAGCCTGTGCCACATTCCTGCAGGTCCTTGCTACTGTTGAGAGCCCAACCACCAGGCATTGACTGCTGGCCCTACCGATTGCCTCCTTCTCCCTGAAAACACACTGAGCATCCTGGGGATAACAACTTGCTCACACCAAAGAAGGAGACAGCAAATATTCAAACTCCCACACCAAAAATAAATAGTAACCCCTCAAAAATACAAAGGGGTATTCTTGCATAGAAGTGGCCTTACAAGACTACAGTTTGACTTCCCCAAACTCACAGAAAAAGAAAAGCACAATTAAGATGAAGAAGCTTGGAAACTATTCCCAGTTAAAGGAACATGAGAACTCACCTAAAGCAGTCAACAATGAAACAGACCTCTGCAGTCTGACAGACTTGGAGTTCAAAAGGAAGAAAATACTAAAGGAATTAAGGCTGAATATCAAGGAATTAAGAGAGGATGTGAACAGTAATGCAGATTCCCTCAGAAAGGAACTAGAAAATATAAGGAGGAGCCAAGAAAAACTAGAAAATTCATTTGCAGAGATACAAACTGAGCCAAAGGCAGTAAAGAGCAGAATGAGTAATGCAGAGGAACGAATTAGTGATGTGGAAGATAGAATAATGGAAATCACCCAATCAGGACAGCAGTCAGAAAACCAAATGAAAAAACATGAAAGCAATATAAGAGACCTATGGGATAATATAAAGCTGGCCAATCTACATATAATAGGATTCCAGAAAGAGAAGAAAAAGAAAAGGGGATTGAAGATATATTTGAAGAAATTATGGCTGAAAACTTTCCAGATCTAAAGGATATCAAGATACAGGAAGCACAGGGATTCCAGAAAGAGAAGAAAAAGAAAAGGGGATTGAAGATATATTTGAAGAAATTATGGCTGAAAACTTTCCAGATCTAAAGGATATCAAGATACAGGAAGCACAGAAGACCCCAAACAAGTTGAGCCCAAACAGGCCCACACCAAGACATATTATAATAAAAATGGCAGAAGTTAAAGAGAGGATTCTAAAGGCAGCAAGAGAAAAGCAAAGAGTTAATTATAAGGGAACCCCCATAAGGCTATCAGCTGATTTCTCTACAGAAACACCACAGGCCAGGAGGGAGTGGCAAGATATATTTAAAGCGCTGAAAGGAAAAAATTTGCAGCCTAGAATATCTATCCAGCAAGAATATCATTTAAAATAGAAGGGGAAATAAAGAATTTCTCCAACAAACAAAAGCTAAAAGAGTACAGCAATACGAAAACCCATTCTAAAGGAAATGTGGAAAGGGCTTCTCTAAATTAAAAAAAAAAGAGGAAGAACTAGGATGGAGGAAACCACTATTGGAAAGCAATCACTTAAATAAGCCAATATACAGATCTAAACATGAAGATGTTAAAAAAGAGAGAGAGAGAGATATCAAGATCATACAGTGTGGGGAAGGAAAGAAAGAAAATAAAGATTCTTTTTTTATATTAATGATGTGTTTGAGCCTATATGACGGCTAAAGCAAGCAGATATAGGAAGGGTTTAACATACTTAAAAAATAGGGCAATCACAAAGCAAAATCGAACATTACATTCACAAAAACTGAGAAGTACTTGAGCTTAAAATGAAACCATCCAACTAAAAAAAGAAAAGAGAAACCTAGAATCAACTGGAAAACAAGGTTTAAAATGGCAATAAATACATATCTATCAATAATAACCTTAAATGTCAATGGACTGAATGCTCCAATCAAAACACACAGAGTGGCAGATTGGATAAAAAAGCAAAAACCTTCAATCTGCTACCTATAAGAAACTCACCTTAGGGCACAGGACACATATAGGTTGAAAATGAGGGCATGGGAAAAGATATTTCATGCCAATGGACAAGACAGGAAAGCAGGAGTTGCAATACAAAACAGACAAACTAGACCTTAAAATGAAGACCAAAAGGAAAGACAAAGAAGACATTATTTAATGGTAAAAGGATCCATTCAAGAAGAGGATATTGCAATTGTCAACATATATGCCCCTCATATAGGAGTGCCCAGATACCTCCAACAAATACTAACAGACATAAAAGGAGAAATTGATGGGAATGCAATCATAATAGGAGACTTCAACACCCCACTCACTTCAATGGACAGATCCTCTAGACAGAAAATCAATAAACCAACAGAGATCCTTAAGGACACAGTAGAAAAGTTAGACTTAATTGACATTTTCAGGACACTACATCCAAAAAAATCATAGTACGCATTCTTCTCAAGTGCACATGGAACATTCTCAGGAATTGATCACATACCAGGGCACAAAGCTAACCCCAACAAATTCAGGAGTAGAGAAATTATTTCAAGTATCTTCTCTGACCACAATGGCATGAAATGAGAAAGCAACCACAGAAAAATAAATGAGAAAAAACCTACTACATGGAGACTAAACAACATGCTACCAAAAAAAACCAATGGGTCAGTGAGGAAATCAAGAAGGAAATTAAAAAATACCTCAAGACAAACGATAATGAAGACACAACCTCTCAAAATCTATGGGGTGCCACAAAAGCAGTGCTCAGAGGGAAATTCATAGCAATACAGGTCTTCCTCAAGAAAGAAGAAAAATCTCAAATCAACAACTTAACCCACCACCTAAATGAATTAGAAAAAGAAGAACAAGAAAAACCTAAAGTCAGCAGAAGGAAGGAAATCATAAAGATCAGAGAGGAAATCAATAAAATAGAGATTTAAAAAACAATAGAAAAAATTAATAAAACCAAGAGCTGGTTCTTTGAAAAGGTAAACAAAATTGGCAAACCTCTGGCTAGACTCACCAAGAAGAGGAGAGAAAAACCCCAAATAAAGAAAATAAGAAATGAAAAAGGAGAAATCACAACAATACTGCAGAAATACAAAAAACCGTAAGAGAACATATGAACAATGATATGCCAACAAATTTGACAATCTGGAAGAAATGGACAGTTTTCTAGAATCTTACAGCCTGCCAAAACTGAATCAAGAAGAAATAGATCAACTGAACAGACCAGTCACTAGAAATGAAATTGAATATGTCATAAAAACACTCCCTACAAATAAAAGCCCAGGACCAGATGGCTTCACAGGTGAAGTCTACCAAACATACAAAGAAGTTATACCCAACCTCCTTAAACTTTTTCAAAAGGTTGAAGAAGAAGGAACACTCCCAAAGATATTCTATGATGCCAACATCACCCTAATTCCAAAACCAAACAAAGATACACCAAAAAGGAAAACTTTAGGCCAATATCTTTGATAAATATAGGTGCAAAAATTCTCAACAAAATTTTAGCCAACTGAATCCAATAACATATAAAAAGGTCCTACACCATGACCAAGTGGGATTCATCCCAGGTGCACAAGGATGGTTCAACATATGCAAATCAATCAATGTCATACACCACATTAACAACAGAAAAGTCAGAGTTCCCATCGTGGCGCAGTGGTTGGCGAATCCAACTAAGAACCATGAGGTTGAGGGTTCGATCCCTGGCCTTGCTCAGTGGGTTAAAGATCTGGCGTTGCTGTGAGCCATAGGTCGCAGACGTGGCTCGGATCCCACGTTGCTGTGGCTCTGACATAGGCCGGTGGCTACAGCTCCAATTAGACTCCTAGCCTGGGAACCTCCATATGCTGCAAGAGTGGCCCAAGAAATGGCAAAAAGACAAAAAAAAAAAAAAAAAAAAAAAACCCAGAAAAGTCTAAAACCACATGATCATCTCAACAGATGCAGAAAAAGCATTTGACAAAGTCCAACATCCATTTATGATAAAAACTCACCAAAGTGGGTATAGAGGGAACATTCCTTAACATAATCAAAGCCATTTATGACAAATCCACAGCAGTATAATACTCAATGGAGAAAAGCTGAAAGCTTTCCTGCTAAAATCTGGAACAAGACAGGGATGCCCACTTTCAGCACTGTTATCCAACATAGTATTGGAAGTCCTAGCCACAGCAATCATACAAACAAAAGAAATAAAAGGCATCCAAATAGGAAGAGAAGAGGTAAAACTGTCACTGTATGCAGATGACATGATACTATATATAGAAAACCCTAAGGACTCAACCCCAAAACTACTTGAACTGATCAACAAATTCAGCAAAGTACCAGGATATAAGATTAACATTCAGATATCAGTTGTATTTCTGATACTAACAATGAAATATTAGAAAAGGAATACAAAAATACAATTCCTTTTAAAACTGCACCCCCAAAAATAAAATACCTGGGAATAAACCTGACCAAGGAGGTGAAAGACTTATATGCTGAGAACTATAAAACATTAATCAAGGAAATCAAAGAAGATGTAAAGAAATGGATAGATATTCCATGCTCCTGGGTTGGAAAAATTAATATTGTAAAAATGGCCATACTATCCAAAGCAATCTATAGATTCAATGCAATCCCTATCGCATTACCCATGACATTTTCCACAGAACTAGAACAAACCATCCAAAAATTTATATGGAACCACAAAAGACCCAGAATTGCCAAAGCAATTCTGAGGAACAAGAACCAAGCAGGAGGCATCACTCTCCCAGACTTAAGGCAATATTACAAAGCCACAGTCATCAAGACAGTGTGGTACTAGTACCAAAACATACAGAAGACCAGCGGAACAGAATAGAGAATCCAGAAATAAACCCTGACACCTATGGTCAACTAATCTTTGACAAAGGAGGCAAGAACATAAAATGGGAAAAGGACAGTATTTTCAGCAAGAATTGCTGGGAAACCTGGACAGCTGCACGCAAGTCAATGAAACTAGAACACACCCTCACACCATGCACAAAAATAAACTCAAAATGGCTTAAAGACTTAAATATAAGACAAGACATCATCAAACTCCTGGAAGAGAACGTAGGCAAAACATTCTCTGACATCAACCTTTTGAATATTTTCTCAGGTCAGTCTCCCAAAGCAACAGAAATAAAAACAAAAATAAACTAGTGGGACCTAATCAAACTGACAAGCTTTTGCACAGCAAAGGAAACAAAAAAGAAAACCAAAAGACAACTTATAGAATGGGAGAAAATAGTTTCAAACGATGCAACTGACAAGGGCTTAATCTCTAGAATATACAAGCAACTTATACACCTCAACAGCAAAAAAGCTAACAACCCCGTTGGTAAATGGGCAAAAGACCTGAGTAGACATTTCTCCAAGGAAGACATACAGATGGGCAACCAGCGCATGAAAAAATGCTCAACATTCCTGATGATTAGAGAAATGCAAATCAAAACTACCGTGAGATGCCACCTCACACCAGTTGGAGTGGCCATCATTAATAAGTCCACAAATAACAAGTGCTGGAGGGGGTGTGGAAAAAAGGGAACCCTCCTGCAGTGTTGGTGGGAATGAAGGCTGGCACAACCACTATGGAGAACAGTATGGAGGTACCTTAGAAATCTATACATAGAACTACCATATAACCCAGCAATCCCACTCTTGGGCATATAGCCGGACAAAACTTTCCTTGAAAAAGACACATGGCCCACATGTTCATTGCAGCACTATTCGCAATAGCCAAGACATGGAAACAACCCAAATGTGCATTGACAGATGATTGGATTAGGAAGAAGTGGTATATATACACAATGGAATACTACTCAGCCGTAAAAAAGAACGAAATAATGCCATTCGCAGCAACATGAATGGAACTAGAGACTCTCATACTGAGTGAAGTAAGTCAGAAAGAGAAAGACAAATACTATATAATATAACTTATATCTGGAATCTAATATACGGCACAAATGAACCTTTCCACAGAAAAGAAACTCATGGACTTGGTGAATAGAGTTATGGTTGCCGAGGGGGAGGGCGAGGGAGTGGGATGGACTGGGAATTTGGGGTTAATAGATGTATGCTGTTGCCTTTGTAATGGATTAGGAATGAGATCCTGCTGTGTAGCCCTGGAAACTATGTCTAGTCGCTTATGATGGAGCATGATAATGTGAGAAAAAAGAATGTATACATGTGTGTGTAACTGGGTCACCATGGTATACAGTAGAAAATTGTCAGAACACTGTAAACCAGCTATAGTGGAAAAAAATCATTATATTTAAAATAAGTTATGACTTCACACTGATTTTTCCAAGTTAACTTTATGGAGTTTTAATATTATTTGATTTTATATTTGTATTTCTTTTCTGTTACACTGAAAATCTTGGTTCAGAGTAACATTACAAACTTACTCACTTTTTCTTGTAAGTACATTAAATAGTTTCAAATGAATAATCTCAGAATTACTACTACTGATTGTTCTGTTTTTATGTAGAGGAAAAAAGAATAGAGTTTTATTTATGTTTTATTATTATCATTATTTTTTGTCTTTCAAAATTTTTGTCTGTGGTTAAAAATGAATTTTTCCCTCAACTCCATTTTTAGTATTAAAGTTGATATGTTTCTTGGCCTTGAGATTTAGTCTATCACATCTTCAGATCACTAAATAATTTGAGTTATTTGGATGTCATTACATCATAAGCAAGAGATGTTCCAGAAGTGACAGCAGGATTACTGAGAGTGGGGCAGTGCTCTTTGGCTGGTGGATCAGTTTATGCTGCATTGAATGCATTTATCGACGGCATTTATTAGTGTCTACCCTTCTTCACAGGGCAGGTGCAGAAACAGGAGGAAGATAAGTGCTCTTAATGGAATAGCCTGAAAGTGCCCTAGAGCTTTCGTCCTTCCTGCTTCTTTTTATCTGATAAATGGATGTTTTATGGATGCTTATCTTGGAATGGTTTTCTTTTCCCTTGGTTGGTCAGGGGATCGAGTGCTTTGATTTTTGGACTTACTTTGTAATAGTTGACCTTGGGAGAAATGTAAGTGTATAGAGAAAACATAGGAATGGGTAGTTTCTCCCTTCCTTCCTCTTTCCCTCCCTTGCTTCTTCCTTTCCTCTCTTCCTTCCTTTCTTCCTTCCAGCCATCTGCCTATCCTTCCTTTCCTTTTCCTACAACCAGGTAATTCCCCAACCTTGATGCTGAGGGATAGGCAGTGGCAGGGAAGAAGGACAGCTGCCTCACTCTGCCTTTAATCGTTTAAGCTTTTCACCTGTCTTCTCAAAATGTCTCATTTCCAAGCCACCATAAGGTTGGGATCCAGTATTTTTTAGTTTTTTTTTTTTTCAAATATATTTTTACATATAGAAAGATGATTAATAACTGTAATTAGTTTAACTTTAAGGATGATTTAAATGTTTCTCTCTTTTTCTTTTTTTGTCTTTTGTCCTTTTAGGGCCGTACCTGTGGCAAATGGAGGTTCCCAGGCTAGGGGTCTAATTGGAGCTGTAGATGCCGGCCTACGCCAGAGCCACAGCAATGCCAGATCCGAGCCACATCTGTGACCTACACTACAGCTCATGGCAATGCCAGATCCTTAACCCACTGAGCAAGGCCAAGGATCAAACCCGAAACCTCATGGTTCCTAGTCGGATTCGTTTCTGCTGCGCCACGACCGGAACTCCCTTAAATGTTTCTTTATTGGTTTTTCACATCAAATGAATAATGCCAGAAGTACTGTGTGCAGTGAATCAACGATACAGGTGTACTTTGAAAGGATTGGCCTTCAGAGTGTAAGGATATATTGGGAGTAGCAATTCTAAGTTTTGCCTTAGAAGTGATTACAAAGATGATAGACTAACATAGAAGCTCCCCAGAACTTCAGCTGTGTGTGTGACTGGTGGTAAAGGGTTGAAATTTCAGCAACAATGGCAGTTTAAATAGATGTATCTTTTATCATGTGCCTTTTATCACCCCTGCCATGTCTAAAGTGTTTACTCATTCATTCATTCATTCATTCATCCAGCAAAGGCTATTGAATATTCCTACTCATCGTGCACCAAGCACTATTCTGGGTACAGAGATTATAACAAGTAGTGCAGGGAACAAAATGGGTGAAGTCTCCGAGGATAGACAATAAGCCAACAAACAATGTAACCACCGAGGGAGATAAGTACTGTGAAGGAAATAAAAAGAACATTGTGCAAAAAAGTGACAGGGCATGCGCCTATTTTGAGGTGGCACAACCCGAGAACTGAAGGATGATTTGCTAACTAGATTTTCCTGTTAAGAAAACTAAATTTGAAAGTACTATATAGTTTACTTAAATAATAACTATAAATTTGGCATTTGACATTTTCAAATGTCTAAATTTTTGTTCAATTGGTACTAAAAATTGTTAAACTTTAAGGTTAAAATCTCTTGTTTTGTCAGCTTCTCAAAACTGGAGGAAGTCCCAAAGGTATTTGGGAACTCTGTATGATGTATTTGTAACTTTTCTAAAAATCTGAAATTATTCTAGAATAAAGCACTTAAAAGAAAAAACTGGTAAAGAAATACCAAAATTTATACTAAATCAAGTTCAATGTAGCATGGAAGCCAGACTATATAGGAGGCTGTTGAAAATTTATTCCTTGAATGATCTTATATAGACTTTTATCACTCATTTTTGGACTAAACAAATTTTGCCCCCTTTCAAGCTTTTCTTCTTCTTCTCTCTCTTTTTTTAATTTTTTTAAAAATTTTTTTGCCATCCCATGGCATATGGAGTTCCTGGACTAGGGATCAGATCTGAGCCGCAGTTGCAAGCTATGCCACAGCTGCAGCAACACCAGATCCTTTAACCCACTGTATCGGGCTAGGGGTTAAACCTGTGCCCTGGTGCTGCAGAGATGCTGTAGATCCTGCTGTTCCAGAGCAGGAACCACCCTTTTCATGCTTCTTTTCACCTTCTTAAATTTTATAAACTTAAAAATAGAGTTAGTCTGCATTTTTCCTCTTGTTAAAAAAAATTATTCAAAAAACATATTCATTTTCTTAAAAGATACTTGGACTACTTAGGATGTCATTCTTTAGGTGGAAATTAGCAAACCTTTTTCACATGGTGCTTTCACATGGCACCATAGATAAAAGCTTTCTCTGATCAAATCAATCTTCCCTGCCCTTTATTTTATTAGTATTTTTCAATTCATGTATTTCTAAACATAAAGTACCTTCTTTCCCATGTTAGCAGAGATAGAAAAACCTGAAGCTGGCAGGAAGCCAGTAAATTCCGAGTGTCCTTTGTAAGTGCTTTGCCAGCTGTAGTGCAGATCAACAGACCTGCCCTGGGAAGCTCTTTGATAATCTATATTCTTTGAAAGTACTCTTCAATATCTGGTCCCACAAACACTTCTAATCTTTCATAGTCTAGTTTAGGAGTCAGTAAATTATAGCCCACAAAGCAAACTGGCTTGCATCTTGCTTTGTAAATAAAGTTTTATTGGAACATAACTATGCTTATTCATGTGTGTATTGTCCATGGCTCCTTTTCCACTACAATAGCCCCCCCTTTATCCACGGGGGATACGTTCCAAGACTCTCAGTGGATACTTGAACCTGCAGATAGTACTGAACCAAATATGTACTATGTTTTTTTCCTGTATTTACATACTTATGATAAAATTTAACTTAAGAATTAAGCACAGTAAGAGATGAACAATAACTAATAATAAAATAGAACAGTTATAATAATATACTGTAATAGAAGTTATGTGAATGTTGTTTTTTCCAAAATATCTTATTGTACAAGTTTAATGCCTTTTCCCTCTTAACAAAGCACTTACTATGCACTGCGGCCTTAATTTTTGCAGTTTGAGGTATGATCACACATTGCTTTCCTTCTTTACAATTTCACAGATAAAAGATTCATTCTTACTATAGCTCTTAGCAACCTTAGGACACGGTATTTGTTCTTTATTGAGTCAAGAACTTTCACTTTTTCACTTAAAGGAAGGACTTTATACAGCTTGTTTTTGGCAGGTCTGAATTGCCAGCATCAGGGCTCTTGAGCTTTGGGGCCACTATAGAGTAAAGGAAGGGTGACTTGAACACAAGCACTGCAATACCTTGATGGTCAGTCTGGTAACCGACAACTCCTGAGTGACTAAGAAGTGGAATATGCTGGACAAAGGCATGATTCACGACCCAGGCAGGACAGAACAGCATGGTGGGAGATTTCATCTCGCTCCTCAGAAGGGCATGCAATTTAAAACTTATGAATTGTTTATTTCTGCAATTTTCCATTTAATATTTTCAAGGCATGGTTGACTGTGAATAACTGAAACCTCAGAACTCGAAACTGTGGATAAGGGGGAACTACTGTACACTGGTAGTGTTGAGTAGCTGCAACGAGATTGCACGGCCCGCAAAACCTAGAAAAGTTTTTGCTGAACTCCTTACATAAAAAGTTTGCTGACCTGTCTAGTCAAAGGCAGTGACTGGGGTATCTCTGTTTCTGAATCTGGGATCTAAGAAATTTGCAACCCCAAGGTTTAGTGGGTAATAAAGTCCTGTTGATCCATAATAGAGCTTTTTGTTTTATTTTCTTCTTTATTCATAAATGGAGGCACTATCTTTGCAGTAAAAGTTTTCCATGAATTTTCTGAAGTTTTTAGAAATAATTTAGTAATATTAAGGCCATTTCTATAAATGCTGAATGATAGTGCTTTAGTTATCACTTGAAATTTTTTTTTTTCTTCATATGGAGGTTCCCAGGCTAGGGATCTAATCAGAACTACAGCTGCTGGCCTAAACCACAGCCACAGCAACACCAGATCTGAGCCATGTCTGCAACCTACACCACAGCTCACAGCAATGCTGGATCCTTAACCCATTGAGCGAGGCCAGGGATTGAATCCACCACCTCAGGGTTCTTAGATTTGTTTCCACTGTGCCACAACGGGAACTCCAAACTTGAAATTAAAAAAAAATTTTTCAGGAAAAATCTTTAAAATCCCTTTATTGGAATTCCCGTCATGGCGCAGTGGTTAACGAATCCAACTAGGAACCATGAGGTTGTGGGTTCGATCCCTGCCCTTGCTTAGTGGGTTGACGATCCAGCGTTGCCGTGAGCTGTGGTGTAGGTTGCAAACGTGGCTTGGATCCTGCGTTGCTATGGCTCTGGTGTAGTCTGGCAGCTACAACTCCAATTAGACCCCTAGCCTGGGAACCTCCATATGCCGTGGGAGTGGCCCAAGAAATGGCAAAAAGACAAAAAAAAAAAAAAAAAAAAAAAAACCCTTTATTTTTGAGCCATTAGGTCTATTATTTGGGAATGAATCTGTGTCTAATACTGTATAATTATTCTCTGTGAAGAGCAGAGCCCCACTGGCAATCCTCCACACCTGCTGCAGAGTTTCAGACTTGTTAAAACACAGAGATCTGGACTTCAGAGTGTCTGATACACTGGTATGAATGAGCTCAAAAATTTGCATTTGGAAACTCCACTCCTGGGTGTATATCTGGAACAAACAAAGATGCAAATTCAAAAAGATACCTGCACTCCAGTGTTCAGAACAACACAGTTTTTATAAACCATTTTTATAAACATAATAAAGCATATAAAACATAACATAAACATGTTTATATTATATTTATTTTTATAATTATATATATTATATTTACATTTCTTATCTATATAATAAAACAAAATATAAACAAATGTTTTTACAAACACAGTCAGGATATGGAAGCAACTCAAGTGCCCATCAGCAGATGATTTGATTAAGATGTGATGGAGACACACATACACAGACACAGGAATATTGCTCAGCCATAAAAATGAATGAAATATTGCCATTTGCAGCAACATGGAGGTACCTAAAGAATATTATGCTTACTGAAAGGAGTCAGACAGAAAGACAAATACTATATGATATCTCTTTTATGTGGAATCTAACAAATAATACAAATGAATATATATACAAAACAGAAACAGAGTCGTAGATATGGAAAACAAACTTGTGGTCATCAAAGAAAGAGGAAAGAGGGAGAGAGACAAATTAGAGGCATGGGATTAACAGATGCAAGCTACTATATATAAAACAGATAAGCAACAAGGGTTTACTGCATAGCGCAGGGAATTATGTCCATTATCTTGTAATAACCTATAATGGAATATAATCTGCAAAATTACTGAATCACTATGCTGTACACCTGAAACTAACACAATATTGTAAATCAGCTGTCCTTAAAAAGAAAAGGAATTTGTATTTGGAATAAGTTCCCAAGTGACATGTTCCTGGCACCACCTTTCAAAGCCTCTGTAGTAGATAGCACTGACATTTCCCAGGCTTAGAAAGTAGCTTTTTTCACTATAATTCGCTATCAAGTGACATTTTAGATCTTTCTTTGAGTTCCTTACACTTCCACTCATCTTCTTTTTGACTGGGTCCACTAATAATTTATATCATTTTCACACTTTTATCTGTTTTCCAGTCCCCCAGTTCTGTTGCTACTGTCCCCTGTCCTCACCACTCTTGTGAGGTTTTCCTTTAAAATAAAAAAGTCCCTTTACTGTTGTTTTCAGTGGCATCTTGGAGTGAAATAGGTCCTGTGTTCAGCCTGCCCATTTTACTCCAAGATGTGTATTTTAAAGCAGTTTTTTCTTTCTTGCTTTCCACAAAAGTCTCATGTGGTAAGTTGGGCACAGAAGTATCTATCCTGTACAGAGGAAGGAAAGACCCTGAGATAGAAAATCACATGATCTGATGAAAAGGGAAGGCTCGGAGTTCCTGTTGTGGGTCAGTGGGTTAAGAACCTGACATGGTGTCCATGAGGATGCAGGTTTGATCCCTGGCCTCGTTCTGGTGAAGGATTCAGTGTTGCCACAAGGTGAGGCAGAGGTCGCAGACGCAGCTTGGATCTGGTGTTGCTGTGGCTGTGGCATAGGCTGGCAGCTGTAGCTCCAATTCAAAGCCTAGCCCGGGAACTTCGTATGCCACAGGTGCGGCTGTAAAAATTAAATTAAATTAAAAAATAAAACGGGAAAGCTCCCAGTCAGCCCTTTTGTTGTCCATTTTTTTGTTAATTATAAGGTAGCATGAGTTTGACACTAGCTGCACCTCAAACCACCAGAACCCCTATTCCTTCCTTTTATATCAGCATCTCAAGTATTTATGACATTAAAATAATCATAACAAGTGTGTTATTAGATTGTTCTCTTATATTTATGTGTAGGCTTATTTTTTAATAAGGACATGCCGCAAAATCCATTTAAAGATGCAGACTGGTACATTAGTTTCTACTTTGTGGATTTTTGTTAAATTATGCATTTCCTCCCAAATACTCTTTATCCTTTGATGGCAAATTGGCAAACCTTTTTCTTAGAGGCTTTCAATAAAAGAGTGTCATAGATCAAATCCGTCTCCAACTTGGAAGTCTTAAGACTGAAATATCCTGAACCTGCTCACGGAGGAAGGCGGGATTCGCAGCATGTCCTCAAGGTCGTTTCCTCTCACAGAGTCATTTGGAGGAGGGGTCAGAAGAGCATGCATAATCATAGGAAGCATTTTGCACAAACTATTGCATTTACTTCTCACAATTCCATGAAGTAGATGTTATTATCGCTGTTTTCTAGTTAAAGACACTGAGGGACAGAGAAATCAAGTGGGGTTTCGTAGCTAAGAAATGGCAGAGTTGAGATTGGCTTCTCATCCAGGCAGTCTGTGAGACTTTGTAATGTAAAAACAAAAGGAAAAAACACCACACCATGTATTCCATGGCACACTGGTGAATGTTTAAAAATCAGCTCTCTAAAAAAAAAAAATACACTGATTTGCCTGGCATACAGATTCCCACTGTGGCGGATTATGGTTCCCAAGGGGATGTCTCTAAAGGCTGAGCTGGGAAGAGGTATAGCCCTTGGCTCCTGAGCCGGTATAAGCAGGCTCCAGTCACCCCTAGATGTGTGCAAAGATTGCTACACCCCAATTGAATGAGTTCACAAAGCAGAAGAACCTGGGCCTGGCAGTAGATCCTCAGTTATTGCCAGCTGTTCCCCCGCCCCCCGACCATAACAGTGAATGAGCAGTAATTGAAACCAACATTCATGCTGAATGCCCAACGCAAGTAGAATTTAATTATAGGCACCCTGATTTGTGGGTAAAGGTCTGCATAAACATTGCTATTCTGGAGGGATGACAGTTTTTAAAAATTCTGCCGAAGCTTTCTGACCATGAAATATCTGATTAGGTAGATAATGGCTAGTAAATTAGGTAGGTGGCAGGTGCAGTAACTCTGTGCAGCCAGCCTAACCCATCAGCAGTGTTTTGAAAGAATTATACTGCTGCCTCTATTCCTGTTCCTAATGTGCAACTCGGCAGCAGGGAGAGCAGAACCTAATAATGCCCCGGGCCTCTAGAGTACCATTAGCAGCCTGGTGGGTCTTTTTTTAGGACAAGCAGGAAGCTTTCTCTTGGGAATATTGAACTTTGTACCGTCTTTCTCTCTAGCTGATTACAGAACAGATAGGGAACTCCAGCCTGCAGATCACTTGGATTATTTTGGATTATCTTTGGGTAAATATAATACCATCGAATAACTGACATGAGGGTGGTTATCTACAGGCAGACAGTGCATAATCAACTGTACTTAATGGATGGAATGGAGGACTTAAGTCTTAACTATAAAATGATAAGCCTAGTAAACAATCTGAGTGGTTTTTGTGGCCCATGACATGACTGTCATGTTGAAAGCGACGTGGTCCCCACCCTCAAACATTATATAGGATCACTGCAAATGAACACAGTGCGGTGTATGTTCACTACGTAGACATAAGTATAGAGGTAGTGCAAACTGAAGTGACAGTTTTCTCTAATAGGTTAGGAAAGCTTTTATAAAGAAGATGAGTCCTGGACACAAAATAATATAAAACAAATGCCTGCATGTTACAAAAGTCATTATCATTGATGATAAGGCACATTATGTATTGTTATAAAATACACACAAAATTTTCCATTTTAACCATTTGTACGTGTGCATTTCAGCACATTAAACACATTCACATTGTTCTGTAACCATGACCACTGCTATGGTCTGGATGTTATGTGTCCTCCCCAAAATTCAAGCTGAAATCCTAACCCCTCAGGTGATGGTGTTGTATGGGGTGGGGGTGGGGTGGAGGCTTTGAGAGGTGATTAACTCATGGATGGTATTAGTGCCCTTATAAAAGAGACTCCAGAGAGATCCCTTGCCTCCTTCTGCCATCTGAGGACACAGTGAGAAGACACCCATCTGTGAACTGGGAAGTGGGTCCTTACCAAATACTGCATCTTCCAGTGCCACAATCCTGGACTTCCCAGCTTCCAGAACTGTGAGAAGTAAATGCTTTTGGTTATAAGCCACCCAGCCTATGGTATTTAGTTATAGCCCCCCAAAGGGACTTAGGCAGCCATTTCTATCTTGAGAGCTTTTTCATCGTCCAAATGGAATCTCCGTACATGTTAAACACTAACTCCGATTCCCCATCCTCAACCGCCCTCCTACTTTCTGTCTCTATAAATTTGACTAAAATACTTCTTACAGTATCACACCAAGTAGAATCATACAATATTTGTCCTTTCGTGTCTGGTTTATTTCACTTAGCAAAGTGTCTTCATCCATGCTATAGTATGTATCAGAATTTCCATCCTTTTGAAGGCTGAATAATATATATATATTTTTTTTGTCTTTTTTGTCTTTTGTCTTTTGTTGTTGTTGTTGTTGCTATTTCTTGGGCCGCTCCCGCAGCATATGGAGGTTCCCAGGCTAGGGGTTGAATCGGAGCTGTAGCCACCAGCCTACGCCAGAGCCACGGCAACGCGGGATCCGAGCCGCGTCTGCAACCTACACCACAGCTCACGGCAACGCCAGAGCGTTAACCCACTGAGCAAGGGCAGGGACCGAACCCGCAACCTCATGGTTCCTAGTCGGATTCGTTAACCACTGCGCCACGACGGGAACTCCTGAATAATATTTCATTCTATAGGCACACTTTGATTGCACTTGGCTTTATTGTGCTTCACAGATACTGTGTTTTTTACAAATGGAAGATTTGTGGCAACCATGTGTTGAGCAAGTCTGTTGGCACCATTTGCCTAATATTTGCTTACTTCCTATTTCTGTGGTACATTTTGATAATTCTCCCATACTTTTTCATTATTATTAGATTTGATATGGTGGGCTGTGGTCAGTGGTCTTTGATGTTACTATTGTAATTGGGTTTTGTTTTGTATTTTTAAATTAAGATATGTCCTTTTTAGATAGAATGCTACTGTATACTTAATAGACTACAGCATAAGGTAAACATAACTTTTACATGCACTAAGAAATCAAAAATTCATGTGACTTGCTGTATTGCACTGTTTGCTTTATTGCAGAGGTCTAGAACTGAACCTGCAATATCTCTGAAATATGTCTGTATGAATATCCCACACTTTGTTTATCCATTTATTGGTGGACATTTCAATTGCTTCTACCCTCTGGATATTATGAATAATGGTGCTACGAACATGGGTATACTTATATCCACTCAAATCGCTGCTTTCAGTTCTTTTGGGTATATACCCAGAATTGGAATTGCTGAATCATATGGTAATTCTATTTTTAATTTTCTGAGGAATAAGCATGCCGTTTTCAGTAGGAGTTACTCTATTTTATATTCCCAATAGCAATGCACCAGAGTTAATTCAGGAACATTTTTAACCTAAGCCATTTTATCTACCTCAGCCAAGTCTTCAGCATACCTCAACTCAGTACAGAAATTATTGTTTTGACAGGAAATTCCTCTAGAGAACAGAACATGTGCTGTTATTCAAGCCACTTGGTGCCTCAGTAAGAGTTTATACACCCTCAACATGGGTTTATGAGTCATTTTTCAGGGTCACAAAGCAGAGGCAAAAATCTCTGATGTTTTCTGTCCTTGCCAAAAAGTCCTCACTCTGCTGACAAACAGTACCTGTTAGCAGTCATGAGAACCATATTTTCTAATATTATTTTTTCAGTTAAATTATGACATTACCAAGCTTCCTTTCAAAACTGGTTAGCAAGAGCCAGAAACCAAATGATGTAGGAAAAAGTGGCTGACAGTTCTGAGAAAATTAGCCTTGGTAAAAGTATCAAGTGATGGTATCCAAATGACCTTGTCAGGAATGTCCATGACATGTGCTCCTATCAAAATAAAATATCCTGTTTTCTCACCATATTAAATATGTTGTACAGTTTTTGTGCCCTTGAGTATTTTTTGTTGTTGTTGTTGTTGTTGTTGTTGTTGCTATTTCTTGGGCCGCTCCCGCGGCATATGGAGGTTCCCAGGCTAGGGGTTGAATCGGAGCTGTAGCCACCAGCCTACGCCAGAGCCACAGCAACGCGGGATCCGAGCCGCGTCTGCAACCTACACCACAGCTTAGGGCAACGCCGGATCGTTAACCCACTGAGCAAGGGCAGGGACCGAACCCGCAACCTCATGGTTCCTAGTCGAACTCGTTAACCACTGCGCCACAACGGGAACTCCGAGTATTTTTTTTTTTTTTTTTAATTTTTTTTTTGTCTTTTGTTGTTGTTGTTGTTGCTATTTCTTGGGCCGCTCCCGCAGCATATGGAGGTTCCCAGGCTAGGGGTTGAATCGGAGCTGTAGCCACCAGCCTACACCAGAGCCACAGCAACGCCGGATCGTTAACCCACTGAGCAAGGGCAGGGACCGAACCCGCAACCTCATGGTTCCTAGTCGGATTCGTTAACCACTGCGCCACAACGGGAACTCCGAGTATTTTTTTTTTAAACGTGTGCTGGTAACATCCTTTTAGAAATATAAACTCCTAAGGATGTACTTTTTTTAGCTGTTTGATAATCTGCTAAAAGTTATTGAATATCTCCCTTGGAAAATAAAAAGAGTATATCTAATACTTTTTGTATTATTTCTGGGATTTAAAGAATGTACTAAACCCACTCAAGAACCTGGGCTAAGAACCTCTATAACTGTGTACCCTGTGCCATCAGTAATGTCTCATACTCTAAAACACTTGATTTGTTGCTTAGGTTATTCATTTTGGTTTATTAGTAAATTAAGGGTAAATAGCAATGAAAGAATTTGTTGCATGGGCTTTGATGTAAAATAGATTTGAACACCAGTGTGAGGACTCTCTTTAATAAACTTCCTAAGCCCTACTTACCTCATCTGTTCACTGTGAATAACAAGAGAATTCCTGAGAAAGCATGGGAAGTGCTTTGCATCAAGGCCTGGCATATGATAAGAGCCTGCTGTTTTATTGGTAGTTTCTCAGACTACTCAGTGGTAGAGAAAGCTAAGGAGAGGTGGGTGATCTTCTCTTTTTAGGATTCTGACCCTAAATAATATTTCTGATATGCTGGGCTTTGTGTGTGTGTGTGTTTTCTAGGGCCGCTCCTGTGGCACATGGAGGTTCCCAGGCTAGGGGTCTAATTGGAGCTGTAGCCACCAGCTTGCGCCAGAGCCACAGCAACGCAGGATCCAAGCCACGTCTGTGACCTACACCACAGCTCATGGCAATGTCAGATCCTTAACCCACTAAGCAAGGCCAGGAATCGAACCCACAACCTCATGGTTCCTAGTCGGATTCGGTAACCACTGCACCATGACGGGAACTCCTGGGTTTTTTTTGTTTTTGTTTTTGTTTTTCACCTGTTGATACTTTTTTGAAAGACTGTTTGCTTTTTCAATTATTTTTTAAATTTTTTATTAAATTATAGTTGATTTACAGTGTTGTGCCAATTTCTACTGTACAGAAAAGTGACCCAGTCATACATAGATATACATTCCTTTTCTTATCTTCCATCAAGAGATTGGATATAGTTCTCTGTGCTATACAGTAGGACCTCATTGCTTATTTTTTATCTTTTATTAATTATAAAATTAGCAGATGTCCAAACAAAAGGAGAAATAGTGTACGAGGGAGCTTGGTTGTTCAGGATAAGGAAGTATTCCCTAATCTCTTTATGATTAGCAATTGGGATGTTCTGAGAGCAATTCAATGCATAATGCCCCAAACCCAGCAAAACCTAAAATAGGAGGAAAGAGCTTTCCATGCTCCTGGAATATAAATTTCATACCAAGTACAAAATTAAAACTAGATTGGAAAGAATATGTAATTATTAAATCTAGGGACATATGTCCCAATTAGAGAATACATCAGCTCAAATTATAGTTCTCAAATAAAGACATTATTGCATTATAATTTAGCAGAGATTAATGTGATATTAGAAAATGGCCAGTTTAAGCTGACCTTCAAAGAAAGTATCATATGAGTAGTTCCAAATGACTTAGTGGAACAGTAATTCTTAAATCACTGAAAAAAATTTAGACTAGTTCAAAAAGCTAGAGGCAATGTGATCTAAAGAAGTGAAAACCTTTGGTGTATAAGACTTCTGCTTGCTGTACCAGAAATATATATATGTCTAAGGTATAATGAGGAACTGTTTCTCTCACTGCAGTCAAATCAGGCCTTGGGTACAGCTTTATGTAATTTGCCCAGTAAGAAGTGACTTCCTCACATATCATTCGAATTGTAGAAATTCATAATTGCATTGCCTATTTATTTATTTATTTTTACTTTTTAAATTTTTTTTAATTTTTTCCATTATAGCTGGTTTACAGTGTTCTGTCAGTTTTATACTGTACCGCAAGGTGACCCAGTTACTATACATGTATACATTCTTTTTTCTCACATTATCATGCTCCATCGTAAGTGACTAGATATAGCTCCCAGTGCTAAACAGCAGGATCTCAGCCTTTTATTGTAATTGTAAAGTTCCCAAGACTTGGATGTTACTTGATGGTTTAGAAAACCCATATCTTTCTCTCCTTTAAAAAAAAAAAAGTGTATGAGGAGTTCCCTGGTGGCCTAGCAGGTTAAGGACTCAGCATTGTCACTCCTGAGGCTCAAGTGTGATCCCTGGCCTAGGAACTTCCACATGCCTCAGGCACAGCAAAAACAAACAGGCAAACAAACAATAAAAAATGTGTGTGAGAATGTGCATGGTGTTTTGAATTTCTCTTGTGTTAGTCCGGTGTCTTTGTGTTCATTTATGTGTGTGAGAGAATGTGTGTGTCTACCTTTCTTTTTCCCTTCACAACCCTCCTCTTCGATTCTCTAAATGACATAAAATAGAACATTTTAGCATGCTTTATTTGTATTTATCCATAAAGTTTATATGCCTTTAAAAGCATATTTAAAAGTTGAAGCATAAGCTTTATCTTAAAAGAAATATTTTTCAAAATGGAAAAAGCGGAGTTCCCATCGTGGCTCAGTGGTTAACGAATCCGACTAGGAACCATGAGGTTGCGGGTTCGATCCCTGGCCTTGTTCATTGGGTTAAGGATTCAGATTTGCCATGAGCTCTGATGTAGGTCACAGTCGCGGCTGGGATCCCAGGTTGCTGTGGCTCTGGTGTAGGCCGGCGGCAACAGCTCCGACTGGACTCCTAGCCTGGGAACCTCCATATGCCGCGGGAGCGGCCCAAGAAAAGGCAAAAAGACCACACCAAAAAAAAAAAAAAAAAAAAACCAAAATGGAAAAAGCTTATCATGTCTCCTTCATTAATTAATACATACCCAGCATATTTTTTAAAAAAGAAAAGTATTTAGAATTTGGAAAAAAAAAATTATCTCAGATTCCACCACTTAAATTGTTGGTCTTTGTGCCATAATTTATTTTTACCAATTTTAGAGATCTTGAATTGTTTTTATTTTATCATTTTAATTGATATGCACATCTTTATATACACGGTTATTTCCTTAGGACACATTCTTAGAAGTAGAATTGCCTAATCAAATTCAACTCTTCCAGAAAGATTAAGCCAATCTGAACTACCATCAGCAATGTATTGTTCATTATGTTTCTTCCTTTGTAAATTGCTATTGTGTGTTCTTGATCCATTTTTTCCAATTGTTTTGATTTATCTCATTGATTTACAATAACTCTTTATGTATTAAAAATATTAACCCTTTTTCATAGTTATATTTTTTCTAGTTTTCTTCATGAATACTGATCTTGTTGCCATGGTTAGTACATTATTCCTCATCCTAAGACGATTAAATATTTACCTAAAATATTCTACTGCTTTTATGGTTTTTATTTTATATTTAAAATTTAAGCCATTTGGAATATACCTAATGTATGAGATAAGGGTTTCAACTTTTTTACTTTCATTTTTCTAAGTTGTTAAATAATCCTTTTGTTAAGTAACTTAACTTACATAAACATATATTGAAGGTTTTAAAAATAATTTTTAGTTAAAATTTATAAAATATATTTGAATTTAAAACTAGTTGTTGTTGTTGTTGTTGTTGTTGTTTTGGTCTTTTTTACAGCTTTATCTACAGCATATGGAAGTTCCTGGGCTGGGGTGGAATCAGAGCTGCAGCTGCTACCCATGCTACAGCTACGGCAACACTGGATCCTTAACCCACGTTCTCACAGAGACAATGTTGGGTCCTTAACCCACTGAGCCACAACAGGAACTCCTAAAAACTGCTTTTTATTTTTAAGAGCAGTTAGGTTCACAGCAATATTGAGCAGGAGTACAGAACTCCCCCATTCCCCTTGTCCCCACCCCCACACATAGCTTCGCCCACTATCAACCTCCCACACCAGAGTAGTACAACCCATCAACTTAGATTGACAGGTTATTATCACCCAAAGTCTATAGTTTACGTTAAGGCTCTTGGTGTTGTACAATTCTAAATGAGTTTTGACAAACGTATGACATGAATCCACCATTATAGCATCATACAGAATAGTTTCACTGCCCTAAAAATCCTCTATGCTCCATCTAGTGCAGCCACAGGTCTATTTTCTATCTCTGTAGTTTTGACTTTTCCAAATTGTCATATAGCTGCAGTAACACATTATGTAACCTCTTCAGATTTTTTTTTTTACTTAATTTTTTAGGGGTTCCCACTGTGGCACAGTGGGTTAATGATCCAACTCATCTCTGTGGAGGTTCCTGTTCCATCTCAGGCCCAGGCATTGCAGCAGCTGTGGCATAGGTTCCAGCTCTGGCTTAGATTACATCCCTGGGCTGGGAACTTCCATATGCCATGGGGGTGGCTGAAAAAGAAAAAAATTTTCATATGTATATATTTTGTATCCAACTACTTTACTGAAGCCTTTTTTTTTACCCTGGCTGATTTTCAGTTGATTCTCAGTTGATGTGCCTTTCAGGTAGACAATTTTATTATTCATTAGTTTAGCACTCTCAGAACACAGTGTTAATAGGGGGATAACTAGTGTCATTAGTTTGTTACTGACATTAATGGAAGTGGTAATAATCTTTCACCTCTAAGCTTGATGTTGAATTTGTTTTGTGTGTGTGTGTGTGCATGCCTGCATGTGTTTATGTTTGTATGTACAGAATAACACAAACATGTAAGCAAATATTCCAATATTTGTTAGGAGTTCATAAATATTTCGAATGGATAGTAAATGGATAGTATACTTTTTAAGTCAGGATGATTGTAGAATACTCTGATTTTGACTTATTAGTTTTAGTTATTTTTTATAAACTGGAATGATTACCTCATAATTTAGTGTCTTCTGTTCCTTGGTTATATACTTTTTATAGCCTTATTACTATATTTATGGTTCCTGTTTTCTTATATATTTAAAAATGAAAGTATAAGTAAGTAGTTAAGTTGATAAATCCAAGAGTAATTATACTTTCCCTATATTTATCTTTATTAATTTTATAAGTTATAAATGTTAATGCATTTCTTTTTATTCTTTCATGTTTAGTACTGAAAATTATTAAGACTACGAATTTTACTTTTATCATAGCTTTAGCTATTTCTACATTTCTAAATGTGTAATATTTTCATATATTATTTTGGATTTTTTTTTATTTTTTATTTATTTATTTTTTTGGCTTTTTGCTATTTCTTGGGCCGCTCCCGCGGCATATGGAGGTTCCCAGGCTAGGGGTCAAATCGGAGCTGTAGCCACCAGCCTACGCCAGAGCCACAGCAACGCGGGATCCGAGCCGCGTCTGCAACCTACACCACAGCTTAGGGCAACGCCGGATCGTTAACCCACTGAGCAAGGGCAGGGACCGAACCCGCAACCTCATGGTTCCTAGTCAGATTCGTTAACCACTGCGCCACGACAGGAACTCCTGGATTTTTTTTTAAATGGTCACATTGTTATTTCCAAGGAGATGTTTGTTGGCAATCATTAGCATAGGTAGTTGCTTTTTTTTTTTTTTTTTTTGGCCAAACTCATGGCATATGGAAGTTCCTGGGCCAGGGGTCGAATCCAAGTTACAGCTGCAACTTCCCACATTTGCAGCAATGCTGGATCCTTAACCTACTGCCAGAGATCGAACTTTTGCCACTAAAGTGACCCAAGCCATTGCAGTCAGATTCTTAACCCACTGTGCCAACAGTAGGAACTCCTTGAGTGTTCTTTGATTGTCTTTATTTTTGGTCTTTCACCCTGGAGTTAATCAGAGAATCCACACTATCACTCAGAAGGAGAGAGAGAGGAGGGAGGGACAGGGTTAAGTTCTTTTGGTTTCTACTTTGGTCTATTTTCAAATATTCTACAACATTAGCTTTATTTTTCTTCAACCCAAGACATACTTAGGAAAGCACATTTTTCAAAATTTTTTTTAAATTAACCCCTTCTTGTTTTTACTTTTTCATTAATATTTAATTTATTGAATTGCTTCAGAGAATGTGATCTAAATTCAGCAGTTTCATTGTGATCTATATTATTCTGACTTGCTTTTTACTAATTTTACCCAGTAATTTTTTTTTAATTTGCTAAATGAAGATATTTATTTTTATTGCTAAAGATTTCATTTTCCAGAAGTTCCCGTTGTGGCTTAGTGGTAATGAGCCCAATTAGTATCCATGAGGTTGCAGGTTTGATCCCTGGCCTCGCTCAGTAGGTTAAGGGATCCAGTGTTGCTGTGAGCTGAGGTGTAGGTTGAAGACACAGCTTGAATCCCGAGTGCTGTTGCTGTGGCCATAGGCTGACAGCTGTAGCTCTGATCTGACCCCTAGTCTGGGAACTTCCATGTGCCTCGGGTGTTGCCCTAAAAAGCAAAAAAGAAAATTCATTTTCTGAATTGAAGTCTTCCTCATGTTCAGGAATATTTTAAAATGTTATTTATTTTCTTTTTTGGTTATTGTTTTCAGGGTCATTAGTATCTGTAGTTCCAGGTTAACTTTTCCCTGCCCTGTTTTCTGTTTGCAAGATGATTTCCTCAACTTTATTTTTCTAATCTATTTATTGACTAGATTTTTTTTCCTGCATAGTCTCCTGTCCTTCATTAATATTTTAATTATTGCATTTAAATTATTATGTCATTGTATGTTTTCTTGATTTCTTACCTTTACCAGACCCCATTGCATCTGAGCCCATCTTATCTCCTATTCAGATACTCCTTTTGTCTAAAATAATGTTCTGAAAGTGTAAAACATTTATGCTCTAAAGCCACCTCCTCTTTTTTTTTGCCAGGATTAACATTCCAGATCAACCCTCTATCTATTGCACATAATAATTTTCTGTCCTATTGGAATAATTTTTCATAATGTTTTATACACATGCTTTAAAAAACTTTCCTTTGTGTAAGATCAGTTCTTTGTCAGAAGATTATTTGTGCAGTTATTCTTGGATCTCTTCACAGTCACATGGTTAGCATTCAAATCCTCTTAAAATCACTTTTTTAAAAAAAATTTTATTGGAGTATAGTTGATTTACAATGTTGTATTAGTTTCAGGTGTACAGCAAGGTACATCAGTCGTACATATAAATATACCTATTCTTTTTTCCCATATAGGTTATTACAACTATTGAGCAGATTTTCCTGTGCTATACAGTAGGTTCTTGTTAATCATCTATTTTATACAGTAGTGTGTGTATGTCGTTCCTACCCTCCCAATGCTTCCCTCTCCACAATGGTTTTACCTATGGTATCCATAAGATTGGTTTTGAAATCTGTGAGTTTGTTTCTGTTTTTTAAATAAATTCTTTTGTATCATTCTTTATTAGATTCCATATATAAGTGATATTATATGCTATTTATCGTTCTCTGTTTCCTTATTTCACTTAGTATGATAATCTCTAGGTCTATCCATGTTACTGCTAATGGCATTATTTCATTCTTTTTTGTGGCCGAGTAATGTTCCATTGTATATATGTACAACATCTTTTTATCCATTCCTCTGTCAATGGACATTTAGGTTATTTCTATGTCTTGGCTGTTGTAATACTCCTTCAATGAACATTGGGTTGCATGTGTCTTTTTGAATTAGTGTTTTCTCTGGATATATGCCTAGGAGTGGTATTGCTGGATCATATGGTAGTTCTATATTTAGTTTTTTTAAGGAACCTCCATAATGTCCTCTACAGTGTTTGTGCCAATTTATAATCCCACCAGCAGTGTAGAAGGGCTACTTTTACTCTGTAGTCTCTCCAGCATTTATTGTTTATAGACTTTTTGATGGTGGTCATTCTGACTGGTGTGAGATGATATCTCATTGTAGTTTGGACTTGTATTTCTCTAATAATTTGTGATGTCGAGCATCTTTTCATGTGTTTTTTTTTTTTTTTTTTTTTTGCCATCTATCTGTCTTCTTTGGAGAAATGTCTGTTTAGATCTTCTCATTTTTTGATTGGGTTTTTTGATTTTTTATATATAAAGCTCCATGCAATGTTTGTATATTTTGGAGATTAATTCCTTAAAATTCACCATAAAGGGCTGGATGATATAGAATATAGGTTAAGACAAACCTATTATTCATATACTTAGTGTGAAGGGCCTTAAGAATGTGGGAAGGGATTAGAGTCTTGGATGGCCACAATCATAGAACATTTTCCTCCTTAGTTTTGTAAAAAAAAAAAAAAAAATTTTCAACTTGGGGAGAGGAGGCTATATATTTGGGGGTGCACTGAAACATGTCCATGATGTTCTTCAGAAGGCAAGATTAAGGCAAGTGGCAAAGGGCAAGGTACCTGTGGACTTGCTGGGTCTCCATGGCCTCTGAAAGCTGTTACTCTGTAGCCAGCCTTTCCCTGTGTCTCTTGCCACCTGCCTTAATTTGGAGGAAACTGGTGGAATGTCCCAGACTTTCTTCCTGTAACCCGTCTTCACTGTCTTGAGAAGGGGAGTCATATGTTAGTTTTATACATCCTGGTTTGGTCCTGAATAAAGTGATTGCTTAGATTTTATGGCACATGGTAGCCACTATTCCCTAGAGTAAGTAGAGTAAATAGTAATGGTCTTTTTTTTTTTTTTAATCCTTTTAGTCCCTATTATTTAGTCATTTTCTAGGGAAATCATTATCAGATATGACACTGCCATTTTTCCTGGAAGTCTCTGGCTTATCTGCTTGACATCATTCCTTGCTTTGCTTTTTCTCACCTATGGGTTAATAACCTTAGAAATAAAAAAAGATTTCCTACCCTTTCTCTTTAAGGAAAAAAAAAAAAGCTTTAATATATAATGACATTGTAGTGACTATAATATATAATGACAACAGGCATTTGTTGCTCTGGTGATGATCTTGATAGAAAACTAATTTATTCCACCCAGTGGTACAATGATATTTACGTTGATAAGGTCAGTTGATAAGGACGTCCTGTCCCAGGTGGCTGGTGTCCAGGATTATCTAATATGCCTCCTGCTAATCCTCTGTAAATAGTCACCGATACTGGAAAAGACAAGCTAGCAATAACCTAAACACTAACTTAGAGCAGAATCTCATGCCAAAACTGTAAAGGACTAGACTCCAATCCTATGATACCTCAAATTGAAAAAAGTCTAGCCAGGTCCTGATTATGACAAACCTCAGCTGCACTTGAGGAAAAGGAGCCTGCTTGAGAAGGGGCAGAAAAGACTTTGCTTCTTAGTCTGTCTTTACACTTAGATGCCTTAGTTGGCTCCAAACGGAGCAAGCGGTATTGGCTACTCTCTATTGCTCTAGAATCTTAAGTGTAATTCCTCCAAAACTCCAGATTAAGTCACCAAGTCAAGAAGAGGACTGGGAAGAGGAATTTTTTTTTTTTTTTTCAGAGAGAGGGGAGGCTTATATTATATTGCAAGAGAAGACTTGAAAGATACTACTTTACTCTTGACTCTGTCACTTAGAGACTCTGGGTTCCAGCATGATTTAGAGAAACTTAAAGGAGAAGAGAAATAGAACTTTAAAGGAAGAATTGTGCTTTCATATTAATGACAAATACAAAGGTCCGTTAAAACCATATAAAAATCAGTATTAAAGGAAAGACAGATTATAAAGGAAAAGCCATCAAACATTAAAGGAAACAAGAACCAAAAAATATAGAGTGTAAACTGATATGGCAGGGTAAGGCTAATTATTAGTTAAACAGTAATGGAAGTGGGGAAAACTTCACTAAAATTAGATTTTTTAAAAAAACGACTCAACATGATCGTTTCTAGAGGAACAAATAATACAGAAAGATATAGAAAGTTGAAATGAAAAAACTTGGACAAATTTCATTCATTAATTACAGACAGACAGGGAGCGGATGATATCAGATAAGGCATAAACAATAAAATGAACAAAGAGGGTCATTTTATAATAATCAAAAGTGAATATGTAATTATCATGAACTCTTCTGTGATAAATCTCATGGTTTCAAAATAGATTGAATCTAACCTAAATGTCCCACAAGAAAAGTCGACTGTATTGTGGTATATCTATGTGGTAGCCTTATATGTAGTGACTAAGAGAACACATGGAAGGTGTGGCTTTTTTTGTTCACAGTGAAGGCTGTTACCCAGTATGTTGTTGATTGAAGAGAGCATATTGCAGATGGAAAGTATGGACATTATTCTTCTTCTTTGGTTAAAGTATAACCAAAATGTTAACTAGAATTATTTTGAAGTGATGAAACTAGAGTCAATTTAAGTATTTTCATCTGTATTTTTCATCTTTTCCTACATGTATTATTGTGCCCAAGTAACCACAGCCTCTCCCTCTGGGAGGATGCTACTTTCATGCATCATAGACTTCCGTTTGACCATGTGACTTCCTTTGGCCAATAAAACATGAGTGTAAGTGGCACATGCCTCTTACCAGCAAAAGCTCTGAGAATTGTCTCACGGTTCTGTCATGGCTCTTTTCCTCCTTCATGTGGGGTTGCTCCTTTGGCCAGGAATGAAGGGATATAGGGTAGGGCTCTAAAGGACATGTGAATGAATAGGAAATAAACCTCTCTTGTAAGCCCTTGGAATTTTAGAGTGGTGTGTTACCAGATGATAACTTAGCCCAGACTAGGCAGTCCCTAGTTTCAGATGTTTTTCTGACTACACACAATGTATGATGCATAAAAACAGCAAGTTCTAAAAATCTTTCTCTGCCGTCTTTTGCTTTAGTTAGGTCCTTGGGTCATGAAGCTGAATTTTATGTCACTCGGTGTAAACGCTAATGTTACAGCACTTAGAAACAACTGCAGTGATCCTACTGATGTGAAGGAGGAATGACACAGGAAAATTAGGTGTTAGGCTCTCATATTGCTGTTATTTACAGCCATTATACTTTTCTCATTGAGTATAGGGATTATGTTGGTGTTGACTTTAAAGTCTGTGGTCTAAAATAGGTTTAGAATTTTGTTTAGGCGATTTCTGAAAATATGCTTTGACAGAGATGAAATACGTATATTTTTAATATCACAGCAATTCTTACCCTCTAGGAATAAAGAATAAATAGATGCCACCTACTAGCAGACTTTAGTCTTAACTTGTGCAGTGCATTTTGAAATAGAGACACAGATCAGACACTTGATTGAGAATCAGGCTGGAATGATGGAGTTCCCGTCATGGCACAGCGGAAACGAATCTGACTAGCATCCATGAGGACGCAGGTTCGATCCCTGGCCTCGCTCAGTGGGTTAAGGATCTGGCATTGCTGTGAGCTGTGGTGTACGTCACAGATGCAGCTCAGATCTGGTGTTGCTGTGGCTGTGGTGTAGGCCAGCAGCTAGAGTTCTGATTCGACCCCTAGCCTGGGAACTTCCATATGCCATGGGTGCGGCCCTAAAAAAAGATGAGAAAAAAAAGAGAAAGAGAATCAGGTTGGAATGATCTTTAAAGGCCATCTCATTCAACTTTATAATAGATACCTAAAACTCCTATTATTAAAAAAAGATTTGAAAAAAATAGTAGAAACAACAGCAGTAACCTCAAAAACAGTTCTTGGAATAAATTAAATTCTCTTACCCACCTTTTCTTCATTCTTGATTTTATTCAAAATATTCATAATTATAACTCAACCAAAATGCTGCCCTTTCTTCAAAGACAAGTTACCCTGAAACTGTCATTTTAAATTAAAACAAAAACCAAGGTGTTAGCACTGGTGTTAATGAGGAAAGTGCAGATGGATGCAGTTAGGAAAAAAAAAAGCACATCAGAGGAAATGTTGGTCCTTGATGTAGCTTAGATTAAATTTACTTCCAAATGGATAAGAGTATAATGAGTTTGGTTGTCTCAGCATCATCCCCTGGGGCCCTTGAGCACATCAGAGAACCACCATACTTTTAGCTCAAGTATCAGCATCCATTTGTAAAACATCTTGGACCAGAAAGCAAAGTAGTTCACATCAAGAATTTGAAAAGTGTTCTCACTTTCTGTTTGCTGGCACCGGAGCTTGGCTTGAGAAATATTACTTACACTTACTAGACTGCTTTCATAAAACAAAAGGATTAGCTGATCATCTAGCAAGTGTTGGTGTATTCCTGCCTTTGGCCAGTACTAAGCAAAATCCGATCTCAAGCCAACAAGAGACCTCCATGGCTCTCTACATTTCTATTAGCCCAAACACGAGTATGTTTCAGGAGAAAGTCTTGGGGGATAAATGGCTTTCTTTTTCCTGTGGTGACAATGACATTGAAATATATATGTATACCTATATCTGTATCTATATCTATCTATATATATATTTTTTGCCATGCCCATAGCATGCAGAAGTTCCCAGGCCAGAGATTAAACTCACGCCATAGCAGTGGCAATGCCAGATCCTTTAACTGCTAGGCCACCAGGGTACTCACCATGATATGGAAATCTTACCAAAGGATCACAAGTTCTATTCACTAGAAAGTCCAGTTTTCCTAATTTATCATCATTTGCCTTTTCATTATTGAGATTGCTCTTTCGCATGTTCTCTATAACCGGTTGACCATTAATGACCATTAAAATCCTGATTACATTCAAGGTCACATAATCTGTTACCCTTATGTTGCAGATTTAAAAATATAACTGTAGGCCTGTATAAAATTTAATTTACTTGCACTTGCAGAGTTTACATGATATATATGTATATGTGTATATATATGTATATATATGTATATGTATATATGTATATGTATATATATATCACTCAATACATTAGTATCATCAACATAATCTGTTAAACATTTGTAGCCAGCCTAAATTTCTCAGAGCTCCAGAGCTGCCTTCCCAAGTGTTTGTCTCCATTTGTATGCCTCTGTTGTACATCAGAGTTAACACATCTGAAACCACACTCATGACCTGCAGTCAATCCTGCATTTCCTCTAGCCAGCCCTTGCTGAGGATACCAGGAACCTGTGAATCATACTCAGCCCTGCCTTCTCCTCCTCTGTATCCAGTCACAACCAACAGACTAGGTGCTGAGTTTCCTACCACCTTCATCATCTCTTGTTTCTTGGGCCTCCCTCATCCTCTTTACTTCCCCAATTGGGCTTTCCTCGTGGCTGCCACAGTAATCTTTAGCCACACAATTCTGAAGTTCTCATTCTGGCTCAGCAAGTTAAGAACCTGACTTGGTGTCTACAAGGATTTGGGTTTGATCCTTGGCCTCACCCCAGTGGGTTAAGGATACCACATTGTCACAAGCTGCAGATAGGTCCCAGATGCAGCTTGGGTCTGGTGTCGCTATGGCTCTGGCATAGGCTGGCAGCTGCAGCTCCGATTCAACCCCTGACCCAGCAACTTCCATACGCTGCAGGTGCGGCCATAAAAAAATAAATTCAATAATTTAAAAAATAAACATACAAATCTGGTTGCACCTCACCTCTTTATGGCCTCTTATGTGTATGATAAAAATCAGAATGCTGAACAGGAACTACAAGGCCCTGCAGGGATTGACCTCTGCCTTTCTTTGACCCTCATGTCATAGTCTCTGCATCACATTGACCAGAGTGTATTCCTTGGTCATGCCCAGCTGGACACCCAAACACCTGGTTAACTCCTTCTTCTCCTTCAGATCTCAGTTCAAACCCACATGCACAGGAAGACTCTGACCTCCAGACCCAGTGCATCTGCCATGTGTACTCCTAATACCCTAAGCATCTTTATCCTTTTTTGGACTTTTTTTCATCTCTCCCTCTGGACTGCCAAGTTCAGGTCTGACTTTTCTTTGGCCTCAAGATTGATTTCTCTTCACCAGCAGCAGCTTTCTTTTCTAATTTGTAGTCAAATACTTACTCAAGGGTTCTGTGCTTCCTTCAAGGTATAATTATTATCAAGATCGGGCCTTCCATTTTCTTAGAAGACAAAATTCACTTTAGTTGTCAGTCTTTGGGGTCACAAATCATTGCATAAGCCTTTCATCTTACACAGACATGCTTATCTTTAAAAAAAAATTGGGGGGAGGGAGTTCCCATCGTGGCTCAGTGGGTCACTAATCCAACTCCGATCCATGAGCATGCAGGTTCTATCCCTGGCCTTGCTCAGTGGATTAAGGATCTAGCATTGCCGTGAGCTGTGGTGTAGGTCACAGACACAGCTCAGAACTGGTGTTGCTGTGGCTGTGGTGGAGGCTGGCAGCTGTAGCTCCGATTTGACCCCTAGCCTGGGAACCTCTGTATGACACCAATGTGGTCCTAAAAAGCAAAAAAAAAAAAAAAAAATTGGGGAGGGATTCCCTGGTGGCTCAGTGGGTTAAGGAGCCAGTGTTTTCCCTGCTATGGCTCAGGTTGCTGCTAGGGCTCTCGTTCGATCCCTTCCCCAGGAACTTCCACAGTCACAGGTGTGGCAAAAAAAAAATTTTTTTTCTAGCAATCTGTATTGCCAGTTGAACATTGCTTTTCTTGAGGACAAGTTTTTAGCCCTAGTACTTACAATGCAGACTTCCTTATATGAATCCAAATGAAAAATGAAGTGGTTGTTGGCTGTGGATAAGTGAAGCAGCTCCAAGCACTACAGTCCTGTCCTGGGACATGCCTGTCAGTCTGTAGATGCTTGTGACCCTGTTGGCTGTTGTGAGTTATATATAAGTAGTGCAAATAACTGTGGTTCTGTGTATTCCTTGATCCTTCCCAAATGCTGGATCATATGAGGCACAAAATGCATTAAGTCTTTTGCCTTTTGTCACTGACTACTCTGTGTTGAATTTAACCATCACATTCATGACATGGCTGAACTAATCTGATGATGGATGCGGATGGCGCTCTTGTTATAATCCACTGAGCAGGGGAAATTACATTTTAAGGGAAGAGACTGATGTAGCTTGGCATGAGAGTCCAGAATGTGGCATTGTAATCTGCTTTGAAACAACGAGACTATAGGGGTGGAATGTCACTTTAGCATATGGTTTCTTCCTGTTTTCCATGTTGACAGACTTTTGTTACACACTAACACTTTTATCCTCTACCTTAAAACCTAGAAGAAGAAGTAATATTTTGTAATGTAAAAGAGTTCTTCCTCTCATATTTTACTACTGTTTCCTAAATAAAATGATTTTTAATTCATTTAATTTTTTTTTCTTTTTAGGGCCACACCCACAACATTTGGAGGTTCCCAGGCTATGAGTTGAATAAGAGCTACAGTTTCCGGCTTATGCCACAGCCACAGCAATGCCAGATCCGAGCCTCGTCTGCAACCTGCACTGTAGCTCACAACAACGCCGGATCCTTAACCCACTGAATGAGGCCAGGGATCAAACCCGAGTCCTCATGGATACTAGTCGGGTTCATTACTGCTGAGCCACAATGGGAGCTCTTCATTTTTTTTAAATAATGATTTTTATTTGATCCATTATAGCTGATTTAAAGCTCTTCATTGTTAAATTATTTACATGAGGTTTTTTTGGTTTGCTCATTTCGCTTTTAGGTGTTTTGAACACCCTCAATATTTGCCTCCTCTTTTCTAGTCAAAGCTGATTCATGAAATGGACTGAAGCTGCACAATCACCTGCTTCTTTGTCTGTGAATTTGGAGCACAATTGGGATGGTCTTAAGTGCGTACAACTAGACTGGAACTGCAGCTATGAGTTCAGACGAGAAGGGCATATCCCCGGCTCATAAAACATCCACTCCAACCCATAGAAGTGCCTCCTCTTCAACATCCTCCCAAAGGGACAGTAGGCAGGTAAGAGAAGGGTTTAAAGTGCATTTTGTTATTTTATGCAAATGCAGTACCATTAGAATATGAGGGGATTGCTAATTAATTCTGAAATTTTGTTGTGAAGATGTTTATTCCACAGGAAAGCTCACCGTTTTCTGTAGGTCTACCTGATGATGTCATGAGGATCCTGTTCTTGCTTTCTCAGGGTACCCGCCACAGGAAGGGTGGCTTAGTGCAGCCGTGCAGTGTTCTCCTTCTGTCCATCTGCACCTGGAGGCAGGAGGCAGCTTCTGGAATGTGAATGGTCTGCTCTCCCTTCTCCATTTGTGGGTGGAAAGGGGTCTGAACAGTCTTTTTCCTACAAGTCTCTTCCGGGTCTGCCAAGGACTAACTTCTGTTTGGAGTTTCATGGATCTGGTAACAGTCAGATTCAGGAATGAAGTTACAAATAAAATTGTAGAATCAGGGAATTAAGGAAATTAGAGTCAAATCGAGAAGGTTAATTATTGTTGCTTCATTATCACATTGAGCCAATTCTGTAAGTTATTTTTGTTTACAGAGTTAGTTCATTACTGCTTCAGTGACTGTTCTACAGGCAGCATGTGTGTGAGGATTAGGCATGTGAATTTTCTTCATTGTCAAAACAGGTGGTTGTTTTGCCTAGCACTTGTTCGAATATTATCATTTCCATCCTAATAGCTTCTTATGATAGAATTTCTTGTTATATAACTGGAAATTCATAATAAGCAGATGTCGTTAACTTTTTTCCTTTTTTTTTTTTTTTAAGAGCCATACCTGAAACTTATGGAGGTTTCCAGGGCTAGGGGTCGAATCGGGGATATAGCCGCTGGCCTACACCACAGCCACAGAAACTTGGGATCCCAACTGAGTCTGCGACCTACACCACAGCTCATGGCAATGCCGGATCCTTAACCCACTGAGTGAGGCCAGGGATCGAACCCTCAGCCTCATGGATCCTAGTCAGATTCGTTAACCACTGAGCCACACACAAAGGGAACTCCAGATGTTATTAACTTTTTATAAAAACTTTCCTTTGGGGGGACATTCAATTAGTGAACATTTTTGCAGGGTTTGTTTTGTTTTTATTTTTTTTTTATTACTCAAATGAATTTATCACATCTGTAGTTGTATAATGATCATAACAATCTGAGTGCTTGGGCTGTGGGATGGAAATCCTGCAGGGTTTTTTTCCCCCGTATTCTATATGTTCAGAGTATATTGCCTAGTTTCTAGGAATACGAACATCAGTTATTTGAGAGTCCATAGTACAGACTTGGGTCTTTACACAACCAGTTCCACATGTGAATTCATTCTTCTGGATGGTGGGAATGTACTTCTGGGGGGTGCACCTTAGGGAACACTCTGTCTACAAACCCTTCAAAACTCTTTTTCCTGTTTTTAGCAAGAGAGTTTATCAGGGTTTCCTTGTATGTATAGCTTTCGCAGAATCTAAAGCAGTTATTAATCTTGGGGAATTTTTGACATTGATGTTTTTGTTATAGAATTCAAAGAGGACATCTGCATTCACTGGGAGCAGTTATACCTTTAAGTATAACTGATTACACACAGTTATAATATTTATTGCATTATGTTTGCAAAGAAAAAGAGTACCATGAATGAAAACACATTTACATTAAATTACTACTGCATGCTGAAATGCTTTCTAAGTTTGCAACATCGCCCTACCCTTCACCTGCCTCTCTGTCCTTTCTGGTTATGGCTTCTCCATTTTCCCCTTGCCCTGGGTATTTAAATTGAGAGACATTTTAAGGAGCATGGCCTTTCTGGCTGCTGAGGGAAGGAAGGGATCAACCCCATTCACCCTGCAGAATTATGGCAGATGGAAAGACTGCTGATGGCTGCAGAAACATCTGCCAGACATTGTTGAGCCGCCTGTTGCACCTGAGCTGCAGAGTGAGCATGCAAAACAGCAGGGAAGTACTGAGACCCCTGGTCCACCAGAGGAAGTTTGAAGGTGGAATGTGTGACTCCTGGCTAGCTTGTGGGTGGAAAGTTTTATGATGGGAATAAAGGAGGATGTCTGTAAATGATAATGAATTCTAGCAAAGTAAGAGACAATGTTCGAATGGTTATTATTCTTTAAGGAGAGGGTTTGTTTTCATTCCTGTTTATCTCAGCAAGTAGAAACTCTCCAAAATACTTTGTCCTCCTGTTTTGTTCCTTCCTGCCTCCTGTTTTGCGACTGTTCATTTCCCTCAAGGGAGAGAAGAATAAAGAACAGTTAGAATTCTTCCCCTCACCCTCCACACTTTATCTCATCACTTCCTAAAATCTAGTATTAACTAAGGAAATGAGAAATTTTGCGTGATGCCGTGATATGATGGAGTGTTTGTTACGTGCATCTATTTTTGCGTGATGGCTGTTTCCTAGTCAAGGGACATAGAGAAAGTAATAAATTAGTCTTCCCTGAATGTTACCATTCTCCTGACTTGACTGGCATCTCTGTAGCTGGTGCCAAATTGCAAAGTCCATCCCTGTTTCTTTCCTGCACTGATCATATAGGTAAAGGATCTAGCACATAGCACATCCCATTCAGCAGTACCTTGCTGCACATTATTTGCCTGTCCTTCCCAAGTTCTAGCTCTAGATCACCAGTTACTTGATTGGGCATTTCTACTCAGTTGTACCATTGTCACCTTACATCGGTATGTATAAACCGATTTGCTCTAGGGATAGTCATCCGCTCATGGACCCAGGGTCAAAAGTCATTCCTTTCTCCTTTGTCTCTCCCACATTCAATAGCCTAACAAGTCCTATTGATTATTTCTTTCTTCATAATATCATAATTTCTTTTTAGCCCCACTGTTTGCTCCCATGCCCGGACTCTCATCACCTCAACTTGGGATCCTGCAGAGTGCCCTTGCCTCCCTGGCTCCTTATGGCCTCATGAGGTCAAATTTCCTGCATCTGGCAGATTCATGCTCAAAACCCTTCAAAGACTCTCAGTTACCTCCATGGTTAAGGCCAGATGTCCTTACTTCATATCCAGAGACCACCATGATTAGATCCAGCCTTGGTGTCCCATTTTCCTCCCAACGTGTACAGTCTTGTCTGCTCATGGTTCCTAAAACCAACTACAGTCTCCATCTCTGCCCTTGTCTGCATGGAATTCCCACCACCTCCTCTCAACCTGATACCTCCCTGTGCTTCAAGGACCAGCTCATGTGACACTTTCACTGGCCTTTCAAACCCACATTGACCTGTCCCTTCTCTGAACTTTATAGAACTTTTTGGACAATATTTGGCACTTGTATATTGTTTACCTGTTTATGTACTGATCTCCTCAACTATATTGTGAGCTCTTTTAAACAGACTACACACTCTAACTCTTTAGAGACAAGCCTTGCACCTCGAAAATTTTAATGTATCCTAGAGGATGTTTTAAAGACTTGCAGCAATATTAATCTTTCCTTTCATTCCAGATTTTCCATTCCAGATCTGTCCACCCCCTTCTTCCTTCCTCATAGATAAAACAAAGGACAGCTGCCAAGAACGTAGTGGTAATTGGCTGCCCTTATTGTCACATGTAGCTCAACAGGTGAAGGAGGGAGAGGAGTTGGGAAATAAAGTGATTCAGTGTGCCTGTGATTTCACTAAGTGATTTCTTTTTTTTCCAACAAGAGGGTGAAGGACTCACTTAGTATTGAACATGTTGGAAGACTTTAGTAATTGCTCCATTTACATTTCATTTAAGATTGATATTAGATATTAGGCCATCTAACAAAATTGGCTCTGTGTGTGTGTGTGTGTGTGTGTGTGTGTGTGTGCGCACGCACACTATGACTCTTAAGCTGCAAGAATTGTGCTCCCTAAAATTTTCAGAGGGGAAATAAAAGGGTTGATTAGACATCTAGGACTTTTGCATAAACCAGCATTCCCTAAAGGATGTGCCGATGACTGCTTGTCCCTTGAGATGTTACATGAAAAGTGGGTTCTGCAGTCAAGTAAATTAGAGAAATGCTAAATACAATCTCTTTTTACAGTTAATAAATTAAGGACATGTTGAATCCTATAATCAGAACCTGACTCAATGGAGCCTCCCCATTTTATTTCTGGCTACACTCACAGCATGTGGAAGTTGCCAGGCCAGGGACCAAACTCACGCCAACAGTGATGACATAGATCCTTAACCCACTGCACCACAAAGCAACTCCTAATAGAGCACTTCCTAAATTTGATAGATTGTGGGACTTTTTTCATTTCTCTAAGGTTTGGTTGTTGAAAATCCAGATTGTTCTTTTCTATTTAGAAATGGGAAAATTTAGGAACATCGGGCCCAGATTCCAAATGCCAACACTAGACAGGGCTCAGGGGTGGCCTCCTCTTTAGATGGGGCATTTGCTCATCAGCCACAGTGTCTACCTCTCCTTATTGTATTTCAATGCTTTTGAATGTTTTGCTGCCTGCCCCCGAAAGCATTTGAATTGATGAACCCCTAATCTGGGACATCAGTAAGTCAACCACAGGAATATTTAAGTGACCGAGGGTGATCTCTACTTGGATGTTAAGAAGGCATCTTAAACGTAACGTATCCAAAACTGAACTTTTTTTTTTTTTTTTTTTTTTTTGCTTTTCAGGGCTGCACCCACAGCATATGGACGTCTCCAGGCTGGGGGTCAAAACAGAGCCACAGCTGCTGGCCTGCACCACAGCCACAGCAATACGGGATCTGAGCTGCATCTGCAACCTATGCCACAGCTCATGGCAATGCTAGATCCCCAACCCACTGAGCAAGGCCAGGGACTGAACCTGCATCCTCATGGATGCTAGTCAGGTTTGTTAACCACTGAGCTACAAAGGGAACTCCCAAAACTGAACTCTTAATTTCCCTCTCAAATCTACTCCTTCCCAGTCCTCCTTATCTCAGTAAACAGCAACTCTGTCCCTACATTTGGTGAGGCCAAAATCCTTACCAGGAACCACCCTGGACTCCTCTCACTTCCCACTTCCAGACCCTCAGAGAATCCTGTGGTTCTGCTTTCAGGATGTATCTGGAATCTGGCCGCTGCTTACCTGCTCCTCCCCTTTCATCCTGGTCTGAGGCACCATCATTTCTCACCCAACCATAGTCCTGGAACTGTTCTCCTTGCTTCTTCCCTTGACCAACTACAGGAATTTTTTAACAAAGTAGCCAGCGTGATCCCTTTAAAATCTAAGTCAGATCAAGCCTCTCTCCTGCTCCAAAGCCTCCAGTGGTTTCCCATCTCTCTCCAAATAATGTTTGGATTGCTGACCATTGTCTACAAGGTCATTCATGATCTGGATCCAGCTATACCCCTCTGGTTCCATCTCCTACCACGTTCCATTTTACTTAGTTCTCCCCAGCATTTTCCTTAGATGTGCCGCGCGTGCTTCCACCTTACAGCCTTTGCGTTTTTGGCTTCCTCAGACCAGCTGGCTTTTCCTCCAAGTATCCCCAGGTACAGTCACACACTCGACTCATTCTCCAAATGTCCCCATTTGGGGTTGCCTTCTCTTGCCCTCCCCTGTGCATCCTTATCACCCACTGTTCACTTACCTGCTTTTATTTGCCTCCAGAGTGTTAACCACCACCTGACATGTTATATATTTATCTGCTTATGTTGTAGCCCCTTCCTCTCTTCCTTATCACTGCAATGTAAGCTCCCCGGAAACGTTATTTTAGTTAATGATGTATCCCTAGCCCCACCTACAGTCCCTCGCATATGATATGGCTCAGAATATAGTTGAATTAATAAGGGAATGAGGAGCTGGCACGGAGAGGAAGATTGCGAACCATTTCCAGAGGCCTTGATCACTGTGAAGGATTAATCAGGCAGTTGGGAGATGCCAGCACGGAGACTCAGAAGTTCTGAGTTCTCCTAGGAGAATGGAAGAGGGATGGACCAGAGGTGGCAGAAGGTACCAGGAGTTCTGAGTCTCCTAGGAGAATGGAAGAGGGATAGACCAGAGGTGACAGAAGGTACCAGGAGAGCACAGACCATTCTGCTTACTGCCCATTCTCTCTGTATGGGCGAATGAGTGGCTTGAGGCTTATGAATAAAAGGCTCATGAACAAAAGCAAAGCACCGGGAGCGTTCTGCACTGATGTGGAAAACATCGAGGGAGTGGAGATAACTCCATCGTAAAATAAGAGTAGTTTCCTGATCTCTCAAGGTACTTATCTTACATTAACAGTTTGTAATCGGCTAAGTTTAGACCAGCTGAGTGGAGTTTGTTTGTTTTTATTTGTGTTTAATTTCAGGCTGCACCTGTGACATATGGCAGTTCCTGGGCCATGGATTGAACCTCCACTTCTTCGGCAACCCAAGTTGCTGCAGTCAGATTCTTAACCCACTGTGCCGAAGCAGGGACTCCTGTTTATTTTGATAATTACCCTTATGATTACATATTTAGAGAATTTTATGCAGTACACAAGACTGAGACCACACTGTAAGACAGTTTCAGTAGTTTGGGATCAGGCCAAGGATCTTCATTTTTAAATGTGAAGCCCCTGTTTGGAGCCAGTGATTATTTTTATTTGTGTCATTATCCAGTCATTTCAGAAAATCAGATACTATTGCTCTAAGAATTTAGGATTTGGAATGCCTAATTACCAGGTGATTGTATCTATCGTTAGAGTGAATTATTATAGCTCTGTCAGGTTAGACATTGTAAATGCTCAAATGAGTCAATCTTGTTTAATGAAAAATCAAAGAAAAAAATACCAGCTATTCCTTATAATGATTTAAAGTTTGCAGGAGTTCCCTTTGTGGCTCAGTGCGTTAAGCATCCAGCTAGCATCCATGAGGATGTAGGTTCAATCCCTGGCATTGCTCAGTGGGTTAAGGATCTGGTGTTGCTACAGTGTACGTCGCAGATGCAGCTTGGATCCCATGTTGCTACATCTGTGGTGTAGGCCAGCAGCTGCAGTTCTGATTTGATCCCTAGCCTGGGAACTTCCACCTGCCACAGGAGCAGCCTTAAAAAGAAAAAAAAAAATTTTTTTTTATTTTTAAAAAGTAAGGTTTTCAGAAGCCCAGAGATCATAAAGAACTTTTAAAGGGAAAAATGATATTATTAATAAGTCATAAGAGGCTGGTAGTTAATCTTCTTGCCAGTTTTTAATAAAATATATATTCAATATCAACAACTAGTAGAAAATTTCAATCACAAGGGTATATGAAAACGTTTCCTGTACACTATCAACAACAATTAGCAAAGCCAACCATGGCCCATTCAGTTACTGTCCTCTGGTTACCTACGAAGACTGTCCCTAGCAGTGATTCAGTGGGGCCTCTATAACCATGGGCTGGCTTACCACCATATAACCCCCCCAGTTCTGATATCAGCAACATCTGCTGTCTTTGCAGCTTTCACTATTAGTGAAGAAGGTGTCTAGACAACCAGAAAGTAAAACTGTTCCTCAGTACTGACCATACTTTGTGTACAGGGTTTTCATAACAAGTTTTCTTCTTGGACAAACAGACCAATAAAAATATCCCGCCGCATATACACAAACAGACTTGGAGTATGTCTCTTCCAAGTAAACCTCTGAAGTATCTTCTTCAACTAGCTTCGTTAAATGGAATAACCAAATTACTTCTCTGAAATATAGTATCTCTATTTTCTGAATATGATATCTATTTCCATCTTTTGGTGGTGAAACGTAAAGCATTCCCTGAACAAAAATAGTCTCATTTCTGGAGAGAAAATTTAAGCATTCTAGGTTTAATACCTAACCTCCAATTTAAATCATCTTCAGTCTTAGCACTGAGGAAAAATATAACTTGAAATCTGCCAGGATCTAAAGAGAAGAATTGTAGAATTCGGTGGATCCAGGGCTTTGCAGATGACCCTGGAACTCTTGGTTCAGAGAGAAATTCTACCCTACCATGGAAATCTGCAGTGTCCTCCCTAGAGTGATGCTGGTAAAGAAAGCCCTTGGTGCTGGGTGCTAAGTGTGTTTAAATTCCTGATTTGATTCCAACTTAGCCTTTTGGGGACTCCACTCATCCCAAGGAACCGAACTAACTAACTGTTAGGACTTAGGACCCATGTCGATGGGAAAATATCTGCTTGCAGAAACTCACGCTATGGCCAACCTTTGTGATTTAGATGCATTTTGTAAACCGGATGTTCTGAAAAGTCTAAATATTAGGCAAAGTACATGAATAATAGAGCCACACCAGCAACAGCTGATATTTCATGAGTTCTCACTGTGGGAGGGTGAACTGTTATCACCTTTTTCAGAGAACTAAACTCTGGCAGAAAGTGGTAAAGAATCTTGTCCACAGCCAGTCAGCAGGTAAGACAGGGTTTGCTCCCTGGAAGCCTGATCTTAGAGCCCCTATTCCTGACCACTCCACTCTGCTCCGTTATGTGTCTTAAGGTGGTATGTCCAGGGGAAGGACGTTCTATACTTGTCCAAGTGAACTTTGTAAGGCAGCATTTGTCAGTTTTTTTTTCCTTCACATGACAGCACCTGCTGCATATGGAAGTTCCCATGGTTGGGGTCAAACTGGAGCTGCAGCTGAGGCCTGCACTACAGCCACGGCAAAGCTGGATCCAAGCCACATCTGTGACCTCTGCTGCAGCTTGTGGCAACATCAGATCCTTAACCCACTGAGCGAGGCCAGGGATCAAACCCACATCCTCAGGGCCACTATGTCGGGTTCTTAACCCAATGAGCCATCAGAGGAACTCCCATCAATTATTTTGGAGTTGTTATTCCCTCCTTATTTTTCCTCTCAGCAGTAATAGTGATTTTTTACATCCTCATTGAAACAATAGCCCAGAAGCTACATAGACAAAAAGGTTAATAATTATCATGAATTATTGGCATCGAAAGTGAATCTGTTGTTCTTTGTGCTTTCCTGAATTTTAAATTGTCTATACTTTCACTACACATATTGCTTTTAGAATGAGAAGTTCTGAGCATTTATTTATTTACTGAAAACTGCAGTTAGCCTTTTCCGTGAAACCAAATGAGCAGCCCCACAGATTTCTTGCTGTCCCCACCATTTGGAGATCACTGTCCCTGCTGCTTGCTGTTTACAGTGTGTGTTCAGGCCGTGTCAAATGTGCTGAAATTGAGACCACTCGAAGGAAATTTGCCACCTGGCACTCAGATGCTCATTACCCACAAGTGATTTAGAACTCAGCATCATCCGAGAATAATCTGTTCACTGCCTGCCCTGGTACGTGTGCCAGCGCACTTTGGTTCTCTCTGACTGCCTTAGTTTCTCACTGAAGAAGTCATCTCCTATTACCTTGAGCTGACTGGTTTGGGATAGCATGTTTATAGCAAGTCCATTTCTCAGAGCCAAGAAGAACACTGTCTGTTGGGTTCTTAGGCGTAACATCAAACAGAGATCCACAGTCTAATCAATTAGGAACCCCAGAGGGTCTCATTCATGGGTCATTGACGAGACCTGGGAATCTGTTGATTATAAGAACTTCCCCAGGAGACTCTTAATTCACCCAGGTTTGGATATCATCGCTCTTACCAAATACATTTTCCAGTGTTTCATTAGAACTATAAAAACAGCATCACGAGACTTCCTGGTGCACTAGTGGTTAAAGATCCGGCATTGTCACTGCTATGGCTCTGGTCACTGCTGTGGCTCGGGTTCAGTCCCTGGCCCCGGAAATTTTGCACAGCCAAAGAAACAAAAATTATCCCAAAGGACCGTAAATCTACAGAACTGCTTTATTTGATTTTCAACTTAGATAAACAGAAAATTTTACTATCCTTCTGCCTAGCATCCACGAAAACTCTCCTAGGCTGTAATTAAAATACTGTCACAAAAGTAAAAGAAAGCCCCATGCATGTTGTATACTTTAAAGTGCTGGTCTTCTTGACCTCAAATCCTAATTAAGAGCAGATTCTGTAATAATGGTAATAGCCAGTTTGGGTGAGGTCACATATACTACTGCTAGTCATGCTAATTAATTTTGCTTCTCTGGAGGGAAATTTTGCAATATAGAAAGTCTTTTTTTTTTCTTTTCTAGGGCTGCACCTGTGACATATGCAAGTCCCAGGCTAGGGGTTTAATTGGAGCTGTAGCCATCGGCCTACACCAGAGCCACAGCAACACAGGATCCGAGTCGCATCTGCAACCTACACCACAGCTCACAGCAACGCCGGATCCTTAACCCACTGAGCAAGGCCAGGGATCAAACCTGCAACCTCATGGTTCCTAGTCGGCTTCGTTAACCACTGCGCCACGACGGGAACTCCTATATAAAGTCTTTTTAAAAATCATACTATAGCACCTGGTAACTCAGCTTCTAAGAAATGTATTCTAAGGGAACAACCAAAGATACATGTAAAGATTTTTTGTGCAAAGATATTTATCAAAGTATGTTTACAGCATTAAAAAATTAGAAATAACAATGTTCAACAAGGAGTTAATAATTTATCTCATAGCTAGACAGTGGAATATTGCATAGCTGTTTAAAAATGTTTAAAGCTATGGGGAAATTATACATTGTTAATGGATAAAAACCTAGCTATTAAATTGAAAATATAGTGTAATTCCAAGTTTGTTCTTAAGAATTGAGTATATATATACATTTTTAAAAATTGAAGGCAGGAGTTGCAGATGTAGCACAGTGCATTAAGGATCCAGCATTGTTTCTCTGGGGTAGCACAGGTTTGATCCCCAGTCTGGTGGAGTGGGTTAAGGATTTGACATTGCCCTAGCTGTAGTGTAAGTAGCAGCTGTGGCTCAGATTCAATCCCTGGCTTAGGAACTTCCCTATGCTGCAAGTGTGGCTGATAAAGGGGAAAAAAAAAAAAGCTGTAAGTAAATGTACCAAGATATTGAAAGAGTATATTGCTGGTTTTGGTGGTTTTAATTCTTTTTTATCTTTTCTTTCTCCTCCCCTCAGATTTCTGCAGTGGATGTGTATTGCTTCTGTAGTCAAAAGTGTATATATATTTTTGGAGTTCCTCTTGTGGCTCAGTGGGTTAAGAATCTCATATGGTGTCTGCAAGGATGCAGGTTCGGTCCCTGGCCTTGCTTGGTGGGTTATGGATCCGGTGTTGATCCAGCATTGCTGCAGGCTCTAGTATAAGTCGCATAATGGTTTTTAAAACCATATTTTTTCTTCTCCAGTCGAGCCTGTGGCACATGGAAATTCCCAGGCCAGGGACTGAATCCGAGCTTCAGCCAGGACCTATGCCACAGCTTCGGCAACACCAGGTCCTTAACCCACTGCACAGGGCCAGAGATTTACCATACACAGCCTCAAAAATACCACCAGATCTTTAACCCGCTTTGCCACAGCAGGAACTCCCTTAAAACCATTTTTGAGGTGCTAAGGCAAAACCTGGGCTACCCTTTGCCCTCTTAACTCTCTATATTTAACTCATAGTAATTTAAGGATGTTTTCCAGAGAGTGGGAACTTAGACACGATGTATATTATAACGAATTCTTTATTCATTCTTTTATTCAGCAAATAACTATGAGTACGTGTAGGTAATCAGATTTATCTGCTCCGAGTTTACAGGGGTAATCAAAACAAACCAACTCTGCCTCAAATATACATACACAAATGTTAAAAAATATATATATATATGTATATATCTGACTTTTTTTTGCTTATGTTGTTAGCAAAATCATGTGAGTGATTATCATACTGAAAACCTTTTTCTGGGTCATTGTATTAGCCTTGTAGAAAATTATGAGTTAGCTTGACATTAATGTTCTTTCCAGTCAGACTCTTCTCCTGCCTTTTCTATTAACTCTCCATCTTCCAGAGCCTTTGCTTTTGAAGTGACTTAGTATTTGTCCCTTTTATTTGCCATTCATTTATAATTGCTATAATGAAGTATGCTCATAGTTGCTGGAGTTTTCAGTAGTTTTGTTGCATGTTTGTGAGTGCTGAGAATACAGGTAAGAAGCAAGTCCACAGGTAAGTTCTGGTTCTAGCGTTACTGAAAGGCAACCATGGGAATTAAAAAACTGTTTATTCATATGCCTTTTTCCACTTCATAGTCAAGATCGTTGAACTACTCTTGGCTATAAGTGGACCACTTGACAGATCCTGATTGTATATCTTACAATGCAGGGTTTCCAACAACAGACTAGTTCAATGTGGGGCCACAGCTGTTTGTTCTTAATGACTTTCGTGTTTCTGTGCAGGAAGAGTCAAGAATGTGATGGCTGCTGATTCTCCCTTCAGGGTTTCCCAGGTGTGCTGTGTGGAATTTTCCCAGCCATGATTTCTAAAATTTTCTATTTTCATTCCTTTTAGTGGTGTTTATATGGAGATTTATTATTAATGCAATTCTGCCATCTTGCAGTGAGAGTGAAGTAATTGTTAACTATAGAGAAAGTAGTAGAATTACTGCTTCCTCAGTCATGGCCTTCTGGTTTTGATGATTTTAATATTTATGCTCTTCCAAAAATAATAAAAATGATTCCTTGAAGGACATTTTTAAGAAGGCAGCAGGCACGTCTGTGTGCCTCTTCTGCCATAGGCATTCAGAAGGATGCAGAATGTCCATTGCTATCTGCTTATGTTGCTTTGCCACTGGCAAGTATCTAGAGCATCTGTCTCCACTCACTTTCTCAGCTTTCTCAGTAAGTTCCGATGCTCTGCTCATGAGGTGGTACTGACTACAATTACTAGGTTTCCCGGGTAACATGTGCATCTACTTTGCCATGGCAAGTAGAGACTCCTGGCTTCCAAAAGGGAACCCAGGAGTCATACACCTGCAGGGTGTTTGGGCACATCTTTCTGTGGCAGAAAGAATGCACAGGATTCCTAATCATTTGTTCTTATAGCATTTATAACTGAGCTGTTAGCTACCATTTATTGAGCACCTTCTGTATGCCAGCTGCTAGGCAGCACTGTCCATACACTCGGTGTCACCTCTTTGACCTGCAGTGTCTTCTAAAGTACACATGAACATCCCCAATTTACAGATGGAAAACGGAGGCTGAGAGAGGTTCATGATTTACCGAAGGCATATGGTAAACAGCAGCAATGACGTTTGGTGTGCTTGTCTGTGTCACTGCAAAACTCCTGTTCTCTCTGCATCACACTGCGTTCCTGCAGTAGACACTAGCTGGCCTTCTCTTGGTGCTTGAAACTCAGTAACAAACCTTAAGGTTGTACCATGTTTAAGAGGGCTGTAATCATTTTTTGTTTTGCTCATTTCTGCCCATCTCTTTCCATGGAAGGTTGTGATAGAGAATGACTTTTGATGTGTTTATTCAGTTAGTCTTGAGGGAAAACACTACTTGAAATTGCTGTAAATTTTTGTCATTTAACATCAGCTTTAACTTCAGTAGAGGGCAGTATTTAAAAACTTGGAGTCCAGAGAAGAATCTTGATGTTCATTCTAACTCCAGTGATTACTGACTCTGTCATTAATTTAACCTCACTGTGCCTCTCTCTGTCAGCCATAAAATAAATTTAACAGTCATTATTTAAAGGCTTTTTATGAAGATGGAATGCAATAATCCATGTAAAGCATTGAGACAGGGATATAAAAGCACTAACTATTAACGGTCACCACTGTCATCATCATCAACACTACAAAGGTTCCTATATCACTGAAATAGTGTTGGCTATATCAAAATTAGATGAAACTAGATGACAGATAAGCCTAGCAGCCAAAAGCTTGAATAAGAAAGTATTTAAAAGTTTATTTATCCTTTTGGATATTTTTCTTTGAAAATATTTTGTATAATCCATGAATATAAAAATAGCTTAGATAAGATAATCAGATGATGAAAAGTTTCAGTGAAGTTAACATTCAGGGAGCAATGGTCCAATTCTCTTTATTAGCATCCTACATTTGTATGAAAAGTGAGTCTATACAGAAATTTGTAGCCACAGCCTAAAATATTGCCAGTAGGTCTTTTGTGTCTCTAAAATGAAATTAAAATAAATGACAGGCCCTCCAAACCAAGAGACCCATTCAGCAGATCTGTGGACTCTCATTTTAAGAGTCAAGTTTCTCTCTGCGGGAGTTGCAACTAAATCGTTCCGCTATTATTAAATGTCTCATTGTCTGTCTGTTTACCCACCTCTTTGATACCGTATAACCAGACTGTAGTCATGTTGGCAGATTTCTGCTTGCTGCCCAGGAGGTATTGAGATCAGTGAATTCTAACCAGAGAACAAACTTTTACCAAACTAAAGAGCTGCAGTGAAATGTGTGCTAGATTCCTGGTTTTAAGCTAAACATGTATCAGTTCTCTCTGAGCAGGAGGAACAAAGGACAGGTGAGTACTTTTGCCTTCTTTGTGTGTTTTAAGTTCCTTAAAAAACTGACCTGGAATGAACCCAGGTTCATCAGTTGTCACAAATATACCACGCAGGTGGTGGGTATTGATAATGGCAGAGCGCTATGCATGTGTGGGGGCAAGGGTTTGTGGGGAATCTCTGTACCTTCCTTTCAGTTTAAAACAAAAATTATTGGAGTATAGTTGACTTACAATGTTGTATTAGTTTCAGTTGTTAGCAAAGTGAATCAGTTATCCATTCTTTTTTCCCATGTAGATTCTTAAAAACTATTGAGTAGATTTCCCTGTGCCATACGGAAGGTTTTTGACAATCACATACTTTCCACAGTGGTGTGTACCTGCTATTTCCATCCCCCAATTCCTCCCTCCCTGCCCCCTCTCAGTTTTGTAGTGGAGTTAAAACTGCTCTAGGTGGGGAGGGATAAATCCGGAATTTGGGATTAACATATACATACTACTGCATATAAAATAGATAATCAACAAGGACTTTCTGTATAGCCCAGGAAACTTTCCTCAATATTCTGTCATAAGCTACGTGGGAAAAGAATCTGAAAAAGAATGAATATAGGTATATGTATAACTGAATCACTTTGCTATACACCTGAAACTAGCACAACATCATAAATCAGCTATATGCCAATGTAAAATAAAAATTAAATTTTAAAAAGTTAAAAAAAAAAACTACTCTAGAGTAAAAAAAAAAAAAAAGAGAGAGACTTGAACAAAAAACACTGACCTGGAAATTAAGTCGTAGTTTTAGTATTTGAAAGGAAACTTGATTTTAAAAGAATAATTAACAGGTTTATGTAACCCCCTATTTAACCTGCTTATATAATATGTGAAACACCTTGAAGGTATGTGGCATGTGTTTCCAAGTCACTGTGAAAGCGTATGAAAATAAGCAGCTTGTTAAGAAAAGTCCAAAGAGGCATAGCCCAAGTTATGATCTTAAAGGAAACGTTATGAAAAGGTTTAATTTTTGTTACTGAAGATGTTGTCAGATTACATTTTTTGTGTTCTGCATGGACCAGTCATAGCTTTAAATCTAATAAACAAGAACTCTATGATTAATTCACCAGATGTTTCCATTTTTTAAGTGAAGTCCTTATTTTAAAATATTTTCAAAAGGTCTGCCCTGTTGGAGCTGTGATTTTTATAATTCCAAGATGAAGCTAGATGGCGGTTTTATCCCTGATTGCTGAGGGACTGTTCTCTACAAATTAGTCAGAGAGCCCTGAAAAAATCCAGAAGTTTTTGAGTGGCTATGGTATGCAAGGTCTTGTGCTCGGGTATAGGGGGTGGATACCAAGGTGAAGATGAGCTGGTCCCTACTTTCAAGGAGACCCCAAGTGAACTAGAGTCCAAGACTGAGTATAACAATTTTGAAAATTGTTGTCTTCATATCTGCCAGTGTTAAAAACATAGCATTCAAGCACTTACGTATTTCATTAAAAGTAATGAGTGATTGTATGATTACATAACTTGAGGTATATGCATTTTGAGTTCCATTTGTGGCTCAGTGGGTTAAGAACCTGACTAGTATCCATGAGGATGCAGGTTCAATCCCTGGTCTCGCTCAGTGGGTTAAGTATCCCACCTTGCCACAAGCTGTGGTGTATGTCGCAGACGCGGCTTGGATCTGGCATTGCTGTGGCTGTGGCGTAGCCTAGCAGCTGAAGCCGATTTGACTGACCCCTAGCCTGAGAACTTCCACATGCCTCAGGTGTGGCCATAAGAAAATAAATAAAACTAAAAACTAAAAACAAACCAAAAAAAACCTTGCTCTAAGTTTCCCATCTAGCATACCCTTTACATACATTTAATTTTAGGTCTTATACTTATGGAGTTAAGGCTTACAATTTTATTATTAAAATAGATGGCACTTAATATTGTATTTAATATGTTCCAAATACTGTTTTAAAGTTACATACATATGCACATTAGCTCACAAAACATGACCTTTAAAAAATATGCACTTTTTTTTCCTCTGGGAACTTGGGAACTTCCGTACGGTACAGGTGCAACCCTAAAAAGCAATAAATAAATAAATAATGAAAACCATGAGTTTGAAGCCAATTCTTAAGGTGGTGGATTAATTTTTTATTGAATATATGACAGGTTCTAAGAATACACAAATATATAATATACTGCACAAGTTTGTATAAGAGATTTCGGCTTCTTCATTATCATTATGAAAGTTAAATAGCTTATTTTATGAAGCTAGTTACATTTATAATAATAGGTATCAGCTGGTATTTGAAGTTGTAGGCTTTACTTTTTCAGTAAAACATATACATATACTTATGGTAGTAAAAATATTCATTTACTTACTGTTTCTTAGTAAACATTCTTATGATTCTCTGTGCCTTGGCAAATCAACACAATTTGGGGCTTGGATTGTTCACTCAGCTCAAATGTGTAACTATATTGTGCTGTGTTTGAATACTTTCTTACTTTTCTTCCCTAGTGTAAACTTTTGTAAAATCAGATGGAGAAAAAACTAATACTGTATTCTTTGTGAAACTACTGCAGTAGGTATTTTACAGATTCTGTTTTGTTTTGTTTGGTTGCTGACTCTTCTGACCCACAAAGTCCTAGTGACATTTTGAGTATTCTCAGGTGCTCTAAAGACAAAACTCATTTTATCACACTTTAAATATCCTAACTTGATTTCTGTGTCTGTGGCTTGATTAGGAGATTAGGTGATTTAATTTCTTTCACTTGGCTAAGTTCCTCAGCTAATCCTTTATTTCTTGCCTACATAGTTGCTAAGGTCAGGCTTCTTTCCAAGTTTTGCATTTCTTACCATGTTTATTTGTTGAGGAGAAGCGGGGAGCGAAAGCAATGCATGTGCGTTTTGTTGCTCAGCAACCTGCAAGTATGAAGATAGAAGAGGGTCCTTAAAGAGAGACTGGGGCCAAAGATAGTTTCCTGGAAAAATTAAAGTAAGTAAAAGCCATTGCCACGTGGAACACAGTGCATGAGTTTATAAAAATTTAGCCTCATTTGGCTTTTAAAGATGAGAGCTCTTTTTAGGAAATAATCATCACAGGAGCAGTTTCCTTATCTGTGTGGTTCTCTGTCACCCTGTAACCTGTGCCTGGCAGAGTGTAGGTGCCCAGTAATGATTTGTTGATTAATTGAACCAAAGGATGAATGAATGAATGAATGACACATTTCACAGACATTTCTGGTCTTCTGCTTTATTACATTTGCTTTACTGATCTTTGGGGTTGACATCCTATTAAGAATGAGGGAAGAACTGGTACTAAAATAAGTAGTTTCTAAATGACTAATTCTTGATTTTTTTTTAAATGATATATTAGAAACTCTTTTCTTCCAATACAAAATTATCTCGAATTGTGAAGTTATCTATTTGTTGTGAGCAGGGTGAGAGTATTTTCTATCTCTGTATTACGGTGACACCTAGCTATCTTTTTTTTTTTTTTTGTCATTTCTTGGGCTGCTCCTGCGGCTAGGGGTCGAATCGGAGCTGTAGCCGCCAGCCTACACCAGGGCCACAGCAACGCAGGATCCGAGCCGCGTCTGCAACCTACACCACAGCTCACGGCAACGCCGGATCGTTAACCCACTGAGCAAGGGCAGGGACCGAACCCTCAACCTCACGGTTCCTAGTCGGATTCGTTAACCACTGCGCCACGACGGGAACTCCCACCTATCTATCTTTATTGCTCATAGTTCTTTTTTAGAAAAATCAACTCATGCATTTAAAAATACTTCTATGGCTTTTTTATATTAATAGAACTTATAGTTAGGGAATTTTTGCTCAGATGTATTTGATGACTATTTGAAACAGGTTTATTTCCCCCCTATAGGTTTCTGTAGTATGTCAGGATAGTTTGGGTTATTAATGAGTAGATTTATATACTTTAGCTTAAGGTGCATTAAGTGGTTGTAAAGAAATTCCAAAATGCGTTAACTTTTCAAAAATGCTTTTCCTCAAAAGAAGTGTTATGAGAAAGGAAACAACGTATATATAAGTCGGAATTCTGTTTTAATAATAGGCACAAAATTTTTAATAGTCGTTCTTTTAGAACAGCAGTTCTCAAACTTTGCGGCCTCAGGAACCATTTTCTGAAAAACTCCACTATACGTTAGTGAGAGAAAGAGTGAAAAAGACAGTTAACATCTTGGCATACTATAAAAGCAGTTTTCACCTTGCCCTGGGGACCTTCAGGGTTCAGGGACCACCTTTTGAGAACCACTGCTGCAGAAGCTGGCGGGGGGTGAGTAGCAATGGGGTGGGAACTTTAACTTATTTTTTTTATATAGTTCTGTGTTGTATTTGAATTTTTATAATTAGCATATATTACTCTTGTCGTTTTAAACCACACACACACACACAAAGAAATTGAAAAGATTGGGGGTAGGGAGCGATGATTATGTCCCAGAAGAAGGTAATACAATTTTTGCTTCAACAATTCTGATTTTAGTACCCAATTTTATGATCTCAGAATAAATCTAAATTTCACATTTAACTGATGTGTTTTAAGTAGGATTCTATCCAGAGTATCAACATGAACAAGTAAATAGTGCAAGTCCCAGGTCTTTTATTGCCATTTTGTCTGGTAAAGATCTGAACTCCCATGGCCTGTTTTTCTCTCCATAGTAAGCCTTTGCCTCTGATTCTCCCACAAAAGGCAATGGCACAGATATGGCTGCTCAGCCCCAATTATCATTTTCCCTGCTAATTCAACTGAATCTGGGAATAGAAAGAACAGAGTCTCATTTAATGCTAAAATTGTCCATGGATACTGTGGCTGTCAGATTAGGAATTCTTGCTAATCCCTGCCCAATTTTACATTTTGCCACAAAATATCTATTCTTATTTTTTCTGTTTCCTCACAAATTGGAGAAATAGGAGCAATTCATAAGCCTTTTACTTCTGTTATTCTCTAATAAATGATTTTAAAGCATTCAGATAGGGTTTTTAAAATTTACTATCAGACTTTTTGTTTTCAAGGTAGTAGAAATAACCAAAAGCTTGGAAATATAAAGAAGTGAAAATAATTTGGCTCTGGTCAAAGTGTAATTTTCTTTATGAAGAAGCAAACACTAATCAGATAGTTTTCCAATGAGATGTTTAAAACAGAGACCTTAATAAGTTAAATAAAATCCAACCTGTCTATTGAAACAATAAAATAAGTGGAGTAAAAATGTTCCAATACATTTTCAGCCTATATCTAAATGTTAACTCCATTGATGAGAGTTCCCTTCCTAGCTAAGTGGTTAACAAACTGGAATAGGATCCATGAGGATACGGATTCAATCCCTGGCCTCACTCAGTAGGTTAAGGATCCGGCGTTGCCATGAGCTGTGGTATAGGTCGAAGATGCAGCTCAGATCCCAAGTTGCTGTGGCTGTGGCGGAGGCCAGCAGCTGCAGCTCCTATTGGATCCCTAGCCTGGGAACCTCCTTATATTACTTGTATTTTTCCCCAAATATACAAGTAATATCTTTTTATTACACTGAAGAACTAGAAAAAATAAAAAAATTAAATCACCTATAATCCCACCACCTCTATATAGCTACTATTAACATTCTGAAATATATTTTGATTATATGTTTAACATCATCAGATTCTACACACTTCATGTAGCCTGATTTTTTTAGTTAACAGAACATCATGGGTATTTTTTTCCATATCAACAGCCAGAAACCTATGTTGTTGTTTTGTTTTGTTTTGTTTCCATGTTGTCATTTTGAATCACTGCATGGTATTTCCTTATAAGTCTGTATTATTCTCATATATTAGATTTTTTTTTTTTTGTCTTTTTTTTAGGGCCACACCCATGGCATTTGGAAATTTTTAGGCTAGGGGTCCAATCGGAGCTGTAGCTGCCGGCCTAAGCCAGAGCCATAGATAGCAACGAGGGATCCAAGCCACCTACACTACAGCTCACAGCAATGCCAGATCCTTAACCCACTGAGCGAGACCAGGGATCAAACCCTAGTCCTCATGGATGCTAGTCAGGTTGGTTAACCACTGAGCTACGACTGGAACTAAAAATCTCCTATTCTTTTTTTTTTTTTTTTTTTTTTTTGTCTTTTTGCCATTTCTTGGGCCGCTCCCGCGGCATATGGAGGTTCCTAGACTAGGGGTTGAATTGGAGCTGTAGCTGCCAGCCTACACCAGAGCCACAGCAACGCAGGATCCGAGCCTTGTCTGCAACCTACACCACAGCTCATGGCAATGCCAGATCATTAACACACTGAGCAAGGGCAGGGATCGAACCCGCAACCTCATGGTTCCTAGTCGGATTCGTTAACCACTGTGCCACGACAGGAACTCCAGATATTTTTTACTATAATAAAATAATACTTTAGTAAACATACTATTCCTATATCTTTGCATACCAATCTCTTTATTACCTTAGAGCAAAAACTTATCTATGAGATTGCTGGGTTAATGAGGCATGTACTTTTTTTTCAAAAGACTTTTTAATAAAAGTGTAAAATTCCTCTATAGAAAGACTGTAGGCAGTTTATATTCCCTTTTCCCAACCCCAATCCATTCTTGAATGTAATGGGTTTTTTAAAAAATCATTATTATTTTGGTTTTTATTTCTTTGAATACCCCTGTGGTTGAGGTTGAACATCTTTTCAAATGCTCTGCATGAGTTACCTTTGCCTATTTTCCTGCCAAAGTATCATCTCGCTGATCAATAAATGCGCCTTTATAGTCTTTGTAAAAGACATCTACTGCTTGATATATTTAATTTGATGAGTTTTCTTCTTTGTACATTTAAGAATTGTCAGTTATTATAATTACAATAAGTATAATACAATATGATGTAATTATCTTATAAGGGTTATAAGACCCTCTAGAGACTATTGTGTTAAGGTTTGGGGCTTTTTTGATACAGACCTTTCTCTTTGTCTCCTGCCTTTGGAGAGAGGAGCAAATATTTCTACATAAAGCCAATTGTCTAAGTAGCAGGTATACCACCATTCTCATAAAGTTATAAAAATGTTAAGACATATTTGTGGTTTGTTTTTTTTTTTTTTTAATTCATATGCTCTCTGACCCGTTCTCTAAGACTAACACCAGCACTGCAGCAGAAGTTTGGCAGCAAATCCATAGGGGAGAAAACAAAATCCTGTGCTGACATTTTTCTTACCGTTGCTGCTGCCTTTGGTCTCCTCAGGAACTTATTGTATTTAATACAGCTCACTGTTCTTCCTGTGATCCGTGTGATCTCACCCCCATGTCCATCCCCATGAAAAATGAGTTGTCTAACCCTAGGCTGTATTTCTGTTTATTTTCAGAGCATCCACATACTGGAGAGGACTTCTTCCTCTAGCACCGAACCCTCTATAAGTCGGCAACTGCTGGAACCAGAGCCGGTCCCTCTGTCCAAGGTCAGTGGCTGAAGGCGGTGCTCTCTCAGGTGGCAGGATGCCTGCCTGGGGCTAGTTGAATTAGAACTCTTACACCTGACTCCCCTAAGGTAGCTGTGACGCCCACTGTAGAGCTGCTCTTCAACTTCTTTGTGTGTTTTTTTTTTTTTTAATCTTATTTAGGGCCACACCCATGGCATATGGAAATTCCCAGCCCAGGGATCAAATCAGAGCTGCAGCCACCAGCCTACACCACAGCTCACGGCAACGCCAGATCCTTAACACACTGATTGGGGCCAGGGATCCTCATGGATACTAGTCGGGTTCTTAACCCACTGAGCCATGATGGGAACTCCTATTCTTTCTGCCCCCAGGATGTAGGGTTTCTTTGACCTACATCCTGCATAATGAGGGAAAAGATGAAAGTGTATTTGCTGGGATTTGTAGGGTTACATAAAAATGTCCAGAATTCTCTTTGTGTTAAGGGAAAAGGGCAAGAGAAACTATTGTCATTCCATGTTGGAGAGGTGAGCTAATATTTCTATATCAGGCTAATAGAAGAAAAAAAAAATCACTGGGTCCAGCAATAACAACAACAACAGATATAGTTATTGCCCACACACTGTGTACCAGGGGCTATACTCAGTGCTTAAATGTGTGATCCCATTTAATATAATCTTTATGAGCGGCTCCATGCAGTGTAAGTATGTACTACATTCTACAGATATGGAAGCTGAGAATAACTTGCCCAGGGTCAAAAACTGCAGAGCAAGGATTCAGACTTAGATTTGTTTAAAGCTCTGTCCCACCTGCAGGGCATAACAGACCCTAATCAGAGGGGCTGTTGTGCATTCAGCGTTCTGGCCCCTTCTTACATCTGGGCTTCCCAGCAATGAGTTCTGAGAGAAACACTGCAGCTTATGCTGAAGACCTTCTCTGCTCCATGGAAGCAGTGTTCCCTCCCCACAGCCTTCTCTTCCTTGGACTAGGGGAACATTTAAATTCACTAATGTCTAAAATGCAAAAAACAGAAGTTCCCATTGTGGCTCCATGGTAATGAACTGAACCAGTATCCAGGAGGACACAGGTTCGATCCCTGGCCCTTCTTGGTGGGTTAAGGATCTAGTGTTGCCATGAGCTGTATTGTAGGTGGCAGATGCAGCTCAGATCTGGCATTGTAGGCCGGTGGCTATAGCTCTGATTAGACCACTAGCCTGGGAACTTCCATATGCTGCAGGTGCAGCCCTTAAAAAAAAAAAAGAAGAAGAAAATTCCAGGAGGTATGCCATCTTGTTCATTGCCATCCCTTGCTTGATTCCTTGAGATTTTCCAGTGGAATGGTTTCCCTATTGAGAAGCTCAGAAAATAGAATTCATGGGGATTTCGAATCCAAAACAGCACTTTATTTTCCAGAAAGGTTAACTTGCAGGTTGTATAACTGATCCATCCACGTTGCTTTTCCTAAGCAGAATCCTTTATGAAACAAACATTCTACTCCACTAGCATTGCAGAACGTAGACACTTGTACCTCTTTCTACTTGGAAGGCAGGACAATCTCTAAAGTTGATCCTATCAGACAGGAGTAGACTGCTAAACTAAAAAAGGGGGGAAGTTATTACACTATAAAAATCACTTAGAAATGAAAAATGATCTTATTTCTATTCGAAGGGCAAACAAAGTATGTCTACTTGGTAAATACAACTAGTATTCTCTTTTAAACCTCAGTTCTCTCATATATGCAGCTAAAGGACAGAGAGATCAACAAAGGGGTGACAGACAAGGCAGTGAACATTGATTGAGCACCCACTTTGAACCAAGCAACGGGATTAGTACTTATATTCTCTCACTCACTCAGCCCCCAGTTTGATGCAGTGAGTTCTGATATTATCCTCATTTGATTGGGAAGGAAGCCGAGTCTTGGAGTATAAGTGAGTTGTCCAGAGTCAGGTAGCTGGGGAGCATGTGTAGAGAGCACTGGGAAACAGAGACCATTGTAGTGGAGGCACAGAGAGAGGAAAGCTTGGAGAATGATACACAGAAATGGAAAGGAGAGCTGCTGCCATTAAAACAAGGACAGAGCAACATGCACGCAAGACTTGCTCTGGCCCCTTCTGGCCCCCCAGCTGCATCTCCAGCCTCTTTGGCACATCACTTCCTACTCCAGCGACATCCACCTGCAGGCAGGTCCCTCCACTGACCGGGCTCTCTCTCTCCTCTGCTGTTGGGCATCTGCTTCTTCCACCAGGCCTGCATGGAAGGCTCTCCTACTCCCCTCCCCTTCCTTCATTTGGCTAAAACTCCAGCTTCTTTTAAGTTACGCTCATAGGAACCCTTTTGTAAATGCCTCTCGTGCACTTGTTGTCTCCCTATCCAGACCATCCTCAGCCCCAGGCTGTCTTGTGTAGCCTGTCTCTGTGCTTATCACAGTAATTTCTTTATTTCACATTTTTCCTTTATGTCAGGTTGCCTTGGACAACCTGAGGCTGGGCTTGAATGTCTGTGATTTGTTGAGGGAGAACCCTCAGGAGGAAAGGGGTGAGCGCAGAGGTTAGGACAGGTACTGGTGCTAAGCAAGAGGCTTTCACCTGGAATCCACCCTCAGCCTGATTTCATAGTGAGCTCTGGAGCATGAATTATATCACAGAGTTGGTCTCACCCTGAGGCAAGGAGGACTTCAGTTACTTGTGTCTTTCAGTCTTTGAGAGCCATGGGGGGCGGAAATGCTACAGCTTAGCTTCCCAGTGCAAAGACTCCACCTTGGCCAAACAGCAATGCCTGGTGGGAGGAAGGAGCTGTTAGCCTTAGCAGTTCAGAGTGCTCACAGCAGCTGGGACATGGGTCCACTAGCCTGATACAGGAATCTGATAGGGCACCAACAACATCCCCTCTTCCACGCATTTGCCTGCTTGGATCTTGCTGTGAACCTAATACTCTCGTTATGTTTTTGCATTAATAGATAACACATCTTCTGAGACCCCATGAAACCAGAGAGCCCCATCTAGTCCAGACACCATAGCAACAATATTATTTGAAGTACACACAGTCCTTTCTCAGGATCTGTTCAAATTTGTTGGTGCTTTCACTTCCTAAAGCAGTTCACTTAACCCCACACTCCCACACCCCCCCCACACTCAGAGAATATACCCTTGAGAAAGGAAATGTCTTTTTTTTTTGCAAATGAACAGACTAAGGGCTGTTAACAAGTTATCAAGTTAACTTTCTCTTTTTAGGTATTGTTATTAGCCCAAAGGTATTTTCAAAACTTCTCTAATAGCAAAAGTGTTTGTATATCTGATTCAGGTACTGATTGATTACATTAGGGCTTTTGGCTCTGTTTCTATTCTAACTACACCTTTGAAAGTTGGTAACTTTTAAGCAGAAAATGAATAGCAATAGAAATTATGAACAATATGACTCAACTTTCGGAAAGGAATTTTAGCTTTCTCAAGAAAGACCTGGTCTACTAAGCAGAAAGATGGATTGTACCAGGTACTGAAATGGTATGTTTCATTTCTGACACACCTTATCTGTAACATGATCATCAGTATTTATAATTGAAATAGAGTTGTTTTCTCTGGCTTTATCCTTTGCTTTTTTTTGTTTGTTAGACAGTTTATTTAACTGTAAGAACTATATTGGGATTTGCCCAAGTTCTTTTGCTGGGTTTGATAATGCTGTGTCAGAGCATGTAGAGTTATTTGTTCAGGGTGCTGCATTTATGTTTAAAATATACATTTTAAACTTTTTCCTTTTTCTGTCTTATCTATCCACCCCCCCCCTTGCCTCCTCTGTAGCTAAACTTTCAAACAAGAAAAAAAAATGTCTGTGATGGAAATCAGTAGCCATAGTTCCACAGGGACAAGCTATTATTACATTCTGAGTTCAATTAGAAAAAAATTCAAAAAGCATTTGTACTTATTATTAAATGTTTCCATTTTTACCAGTAATCCAGAGTATTCATCTCACACACACACACCCCCACACACCCACACACTGAAAAAAAAAATGAACTCTAGCCTTCAGATGAGGTAAGATCTAGCGAAAAATAAAAAATGCTATTCTTGGAGTTCTCGTAGTGGCTCCACGGTAGCAAACCCAACTAGTATCCATGAGGATGCAGGTTTGATCCCTGACCTTGCTCAGTGGGTTGAGGGTCAGGTGTTGCTGTGGCTCTGGTATAGACAGTCAGCTACAACTCTGATTTGACCCCTAGCCTGGGAACTTCCATATGTTGTGGGTGTGGCCCTAAAAAGACAAAAAAAAAAAGAAAGAAATGCTATTCTTCTAGAGATGGTATCCATGGATGGGGCTACTAAAAATAGAAATGTCATTCAATACAGCTGATAGTCTAAGAACAGAGAGAGCGCTAATGAATATATGTACAATATTAGAGAGTTATTCTTTTAATTTTTTGATTATACCAAGACTTTATAAAGGAAATCAGTAGAAATGCATCACTTATGGAATAAAAATTCATCATTTTCATCTATTCTGTTGGTAAGAGTAAAAAGCCAAAGATACTGGACTTTTTATGAGAACCTATTTTCTTCCATTATTCTGACATTATTATTATTATTATTATTATTATTATTATTATTATTATTATTATTGTCTTTTTGCCATTTCTAGGGCCGCTCCCACGGCATATGGAGGTTCCTAGGCTAGGGATCTAATTGGAGCTGTAGCTGCCGGCCTACGCCAGAGCCACAGCCATGTGGGATCTGAGCCATGTCTGCGACCTACACCACAGCTGACGGCAATGCCGGATCCTTAACCCACTGAGCAAGGCCAGGGATCGAACCCGCAACCTCATGGTTCCTAGTCGGATTTGTTAACCACTGCGCCACAACGGGAGCTCCTATTCTAACATTATTGATAAACAATGCTCACCTGTGGAATTTCAGCTGAACATGAAAAAATTAAAATGCTTTGCTTTGTGGCAGTCCCATCATGGCACAATGGAAACAAATCTAACTGGTATCCATGAGGACACAGGTTTGAACCCTGGCCTTGCTTAGTAGGTTAAGGATCTGGCATTGCCATGATTTGTGGTGTAGGTCGCAGATGCGGCTCAGATCTGGCATTGCTATGGCTGTGGCACAGGCCAGCGGCTACAGTCCTGACTCAACCCCTAGCCTGGGAACCTCCATATGCCAGAGGTGCAGCCCTAAAAAGACCAAAAAAAAAAAAAAATGCTCTGCTTTGTATTCCTGATGATAATGGCTTTTATTGTCCAAAAAACATGACATAAAGCCTGAAATTGTCTCATCAGAAATACATTTTTTAATCACTGTATCTAATTAAGAGTTCTGACCAGATCAACCACAGTTTCTGACAGTATTCAAGTAGCAAATTACTTTGGGGATTGTTTTCTTATGTTAGGAGAACTTTACAGATATTTTAAAGGGTTCTTAATGTTGCCAAATGAACACTAGTAAATGCATTTCCATGAGGGAAGTGGCTCATTCACTAGGTACCCCTCAGAGATGACCAAAAAGATGGAGATATGGCACTGGTCTCAGATTCATTTTCAGGGGTGGTGGTGGTGGTTGGACTGGCCTTGGGTAGAGTAGAAGCATGATTCTGGCTTTAGAGGGCTCTTCAGAAGCTGGGAGTGTCTCCTAGGCTGCATGATGTTCGCATGAAGCGATGTTCCGCCACATCTCCGGGAAACAATTTTCTATGACAGTCCCACTCCATCAACAGATACTTGGACTTAAACATAGATTCGACTTGGCTATAGCGCCAGCAGCTTCTGAGATGAAAGGAGAAGACAGGGAGAAGAGGCATGGATGGTAAACACACAGCCTCTCCCCTCCTGTCCTCATGGCCGATGTCAGTAACTGAACATGGCCCCTTTGCCCCAGGTCCTGTCAGAGCCACACTGTCCTGTAGCAGGTTCTGGGCAGCCACCACCAGACATGTGGGCCAGCAAGTTCACCTGCCCTGAGATAGAACCCATCACCATTCCCGTGAAAACCTTTGTGCCGTGGCCTAAGCATGATTTTCGGCAGAACCTATCTTCTCAGCAGGCAGCTCATACAGCATTTTGGGATGCGTTCTGCAAAGGGGCCCAACCTGATCTGGAAGCGCATCCAGCTTTCTAGAGTGGAGGTTATGCTGAGAGAATCTGTTCCCCTGCGCCGTGGACAGGACTGTAGCAGTTGTGCATGGCATGTGACCGTGTTGCTCCTGCCTTTACTTCTGCGTAATTGTGCCCTGTGGCTGAGATCTAGACTATGAGTGTTTGCCAGGTCATTGGTTACTTTAGAGCTGTAGGGGCCCTCAGAAATCACCTGGGCCAGTGATTTTAAAACTCAGGATATTGATGAGGAGCAGATACCTAACATAGAAGGAGGCCCAGCTGGCAAAGTGGAGACAGGCAGCTGTCCCTCAGGGCAGGACCAACATTGCCAGATCTTCGGCTTTCACAAAACCATAGAAATTTGGATTTTTAAAATCTGAAATCTTATAATTTTTTCTTTCTGGCTGCACCCATGGCATACAAAAGATCCTGGGCCAGGGATCAAACCCAAACCACAGCAGTAACCGGAGCCATGGCAGTGACAACACTGGATCCCTAACCTGCTAGACCACCAGGGAGCTCCCTGAAATCTCTGATTTTTAAATGTTGACAATTTATTTTTAGAACTTTTTTTTTAACAGTGTAGATGAACAAACATATCCTATGAAAGAGGAAACCATGATTTAGCCTGTTTTTAACAGAGGAGAATCATAGTGAGGACTCCAGAATCCTAGATGTCTGGCCATGCAGTCTGGTGCACTTGCCACAGGCTCCCAAGAGTGTGTGTGTCTCAGGATGTATGTCTTTGAAGGCATGGACTTCTTGGTGTGTGTTTGGCATGGCAAATGGGGCTTTTTACACACGCTCAAATGCATGCAGCCTCATGTAGAGGAAACAGATGCCCACCCACTGTTCTGCTCTTCAGCTTAACAGGTTACAAGCCGCATAGGCTGTTGCAGCCTTTTCATTACTACACAGAAAGCCAGACCCACACACTAATGCAATGTGTTTCATCAAAACCATCTCATTTAAAAACTTTAATGTGTCACTGTAAACCAGCTATGATGGAAGATATAAAAATCAGTTTAAAAAATCATTTCCAAATAAATAAATAAATAGTAAAAACTTCATTGTGCCTCTGTGCCCAAAGATGAACTGTCTGGAAAAATGCCTTTGTGTGTGTGTGTGTGTGTGTGTGTGTGTGTGTGTCTTTTTAGGACTACACCAGCAGCATATGGAAGTCCCCAGTCTAGAGGTTGAATCAGCCACAGCTGCTGCCTATGCCATATCTGAACCTCATCTAAAACCTACACCACAGCTCACAGCAGCACCAGATCCTTAACCCACTGAGCAAGGCCGGGATCAAATCCATGTCCTTATGGATACTAGTTGGGTTCACTACCCCGAGCCATGATAGGAGCTCCTGAAAAAAAAATGCATTTTAAACCTTCTGAATACAGGCAATCAAAATCCCATTCTAGCCCAGACTCCAGCTCCATCCATCTCATCTCTGATGGACCATATACCCCCAGGTAGACCAGGAAACTCATCTTCTCTTCAGTTCTAAGTGCATAGCTGTGTCTAACGTCCAGAATATTGTTCATATTTGTGGTGGATATGAATCCGCTTTAAGCGTATCATCAAACACTGAGAAATGTGTGGTTTGTTTTTCTTCTTTTCTCACAGGAAACTGACAGCTGGGAAATTATAGAAGGGCTGAAAATAGGCCAAACCAATGTCCAGAGACCAGACAAACATGAAGGTTTTATGCTGAAGAAGAGAAAATGGCCTTTAAAAGGCTGGCACAAGGTAACAGTTTTGTCATGTTCATCTTCAGATTGTCTTTATAAATAAAGAGGCTCTTAGTTGGTGTCATTAGGTGGGAAACCAAGAATGGTTATACTTAGGAAGCTAATTTTCAAGGCCTTATTTTAACCATACAGGCAGCAACCTATCATACCTATTGAAGTCTGAGATTTGTAATATCTGAATGCAGGGAAAGAATATTCTACAAGGTGTTTAAGATCAGTGGACATGTTGTTGTCCACTCTGCTTTTTTCTCTTAAGTTAGTATAAATAATGTTCTTATTAAATATGCTTCTAAGTATGTTTTTAAATGCATGCATGTATTCCATTGGATGGATTTATACTATATATCCCCACTTTTTTTTCTTTTTTGGCTGCAGCCATGGCATATGGAAGTTCCTGGGCCAGGGATCGAATCTGAGCTACAACTGTGACCCACATCACAGTTGCTGCAACGCCAGACCCTTAACCCACTGCGCTGGGCTGGGGATCAAACCCGTGCTGCTGCCGAGACAATGCCAGATCCCTAACCTGCTATGCCACAACAGGAACTCCCTATCCCAACATTATTGAACCAATTCCCTATTGCTGGATATGCAGAATATGTCTAATTTTTTACTGGATGATGTTGTAGTGAATATTCTCATACACTACACGAATTTCCATTTAAGTTCTTGGGATAAATGCCTAGAATTATTGTCACCAGTGCAAACTAAAGATAGAAAATCACTGATCTTGGAAGTTTGTTTATTGCCCTTTAACATTTGTGGTTTATTTCTCTCTACTCCATATCCTTTTTCCATCTTCAGTTTTAATTATGGAGAAAATATTTTGCACTATATTGTTGCAGTTACAGACTTAGCAGGACTTCTGTGATGCTAAAGAGAAGAAAGTCATCTTCCATTTTCAACAGAAAGCCCTTTAATAGACCACCTGCATCTTCTCCGAAGTCCCTGGAAGGACACTTGATTACTTGCCACACTTGCTGATAGATTTCATCTCAGGGCATGTGGATTTCTGAGCGCAAATGGCTGGGTAGTCGCTGCCCACTGGCCCAAGCAGGGAGGTTATGGATTATAACATCCTTGAGGAAATACATTTTTTGCAGTTTAAGGGAAGGACTTAAAAATTAACAGATGGGAGACAGTGCCCCCATCCCCTCTCTCTGAGGATGGAATAAAAACATGTCAAGAGTCTTCTTCCCTCTCACTTGTCAGAAACCTTGGCAATCTCCCTTGAACCCAGAATATTATACCAGTGCCAGGAGTCTCTCGGCATCCTTGTTCTTTCTTGGATTTTGGCCACTTGCCATACTCTTTCCCAGAATCACCTCTGCCTTTCATTCTGACCTTACCACTTTGCAATTCCTCCAAGTGGCCTTGCTCATCTCTCTCTCCATGACTATCCTATAGGTTATCTCCACTAAAATTCTTGGATAGGTAGAAGTGGAAAAATAGAAAAAAAAAATCAAAGAAATACATTTCATCTGAATTGGTAACTTTTGTTTTGGGTCCAAGTTTTAGTAAAATTGGCTGTGGTTCAGTAGCAACTCTTTCTGGACCATGCCTGAGAACATTTGGCTACATAAATTGTAGGGGAGTCCCCCTTGCATTGCCTTTTCTCCTGGTCTCTAATTACGTCAGATATGTGTTCAAGCATCAGCCCATTTGATTATCCAAATCAAAGACAAAGGAGTGTTTTTCAGCTATAGAGATGCTTTCTTCCTCCGTGGCCCCCACCAGAATCTGTAACAAATGGGTTCCTATCGCCTTCTCTGAGTTCTGTGCAGGTATCCCCAGGCCTTCCTGCCCGCCACCTCAGCAGCTAAGAGTTCCTGAGTCACCCAAAAATTTCGCCACAAAGTAATTTTCCAGCCATAGAAAGACTCTCCATATCTGCAGAGACTAGAGGAGGGCACTGGACCCATTGTTTGATGGGGTCCTGGGAGCTGTGTGTTCTCCTGTCAATTGTCCATGGACAGGAAATCAACAGCAGAGAGTTTCTGAGGCTTGTGGAACAAAAATGGCTAGACTCATTTGGACTGGACCAGGAATGCCTTGGAGGAGACAAAAATTGCCCCAAATATAGATATCTTTTACCCCCTTAGTATAGTTCAGAACTAATTTTTAATCTCTTTTACTAATAGTGAAATACAAGCATTTTGCTAAGTGGAGATGCAAGCATATTGATAAGGCTTTTTTTAACTTTCCAGATAATTCATTATTCATAGCTCCAGTCCACTGGCTTCTGTAACAGGCATGGGCATTTTCAGGAATTACCCATGGTAGTCAAGGAAGTGCAGGAGTTTATCTCCAAGGTGAAAAATTCCCTGTAGACAAGTTCTCACAGAAGCACTGTGACCTAACTCAGTTTACTCTCATTTCTCACTTTCAAAAAAACCCTAATGTAGTTCATTCAGAAAGTCTTAGTTGCAGGCCCTGGATTCCCCCCCCCCGTTGCCACCAATATTAGGAAAAACTGGTGATGGATAACCAACAGGGATCTACTGTATAGCACAGGGAACTCTACTCAATATTCTATAATAACCCACATGGGAAAAGAACCTGAAAAAGAATGAATATATATGTATAATGGAATCACTTTGCTGTACACCTGAAACTAACACAACATTGTAAAGCAACTATACACCAATAAAGTAAATTTTAAAAAAGAAAAATTGGTGAAAAGATTCTGTCCCCATTGGATTATGTGGAAAAGAACTCTATAAATTGTATGGAACTCGAACTCAAATTACCTTACCATTTAATGTAATGGACTGTGGCCAGGTGTGCTGAATGCAAATACATGAAAATGATTAAACGTACTGATTACTAAATGCCATTCAGTGTTAGACCCACACTTGTGAATGCATGATGTAATTCAAAATACTGACAGTAACCGGGGGTTATTTGGTTCTTGCAGCGTTTTTTTGTCCTGGATAATGGAATGTTAAAGTATTCAAAGGCACCACTTGATGTAAGTAGCACACAGGACACGTTTCAAAGATTGCTTTAGAATTCAGCTCCAAGTGAGTCACCAGCACAGTGTAAGCCTTGTACCATAGTTACCAGCTCTGTGCTTTTCTGTACCTGTAAGATTTAACAAGCTACCAAACTTCCACGTTGCAGGGAAGGTATGCTTTATGCCTATGCTCAAGCTAGCATAAAATCTCAAACAGTTGCATGATAATTTAACTATGTGATGTACATTGTTTAAAACAGAAGCTTAAACCTGAAAGTGACATGCTAATAAAAATCACCCTTTCTGTCTTGGAGAAAAAACCTAAATAGACTTTTTTTTCCTGCATCTCTCAGTAAACTGTGCTTTACATGCTTTTTTTGAAATTTAAAGCAACACTTGTTCTCATCGATGTCCTTTTAAATCCTGTCTTACAAATTTCATTTCTATTCATTCTTTTATCTTGGGAATCCCAACTCTAAAATTATTCCAGATTAGTATTCTTTAATATAAAAGGTCATTGTTTGCATGCAAAACTAGAAAATGCTCTCCTTCTTATCATTGTGGTGTAGGAGAAATAACGGAGAGCTCAGACTTTAGTTCTGTCCACAGCTCTTTCACTGAGTCAACTGTGTGTCCTTGATCAGATGAGGCAGCCAGAAAGAAGAGCTGGCCGCCCTGTACTCTTGGTCCCAGCTGTCCACTTCTGCCCCAGCAGCTGTCAGCTAGCTGATTACTTGGGGATGTTCTGGGTCACAGGTCAGAGACTGACCATAGTTATTTTAGGAACCAGTAAAGATATCTTTGGGGGGATATAAACTGTGCGATCTAGAATTATGAAGAATTAACATTACAGACATGCCAAAAACAAGAATAAGGGATGAATAGTCTTCCTTATTAAAACTGGTGTGAAGTTACTGCAACTTCAGCTATCCTCGGAGAAAGCACCTTAACTTCAGAACCTTAGTCATTTTTGTCAAGGAGGGGTGATATTCCATTTCCTAGAGATAAGTTAAAGATTACATCAAGCTCACTTTAGTACCAAAACACATCAAATTACATATCCTTCCAGCCTATTTACTAGTTTTTTGATTTCAGATTCAAAAAGGGAAGGTTCATGGAAGCATCGATGTCGGACTCTCTGTCATGTCAATTAAAAAGAAAGCACGGAGAATAGACCTTGACACAGAAGAACACATCTATCATTTGAAGGTAAAGTCACTTTTCAAGAGTTGGCTCTGCCAGTATTAGGGGAGATCAGTGGTAAACAGGAGATTGGTTTCACCATTACCTACTCCTCTTGTTCCCTGTTTTAGGTGAAATCCCAGGACTGGTTTGATGCCTGGGTCTCCAAACTGCGCCATCATCGACTGTATCGGCAGAATGAAATTGTGAGATCACCAAGAGATGCTAGTTTTCACATATTTCCTTCAACCTCCACAGCTGAATCCTCACCAGCTGCTAATGTTTCTGTGGTGGATGGAAAGGTATGACTTTGTTATTTAAAAACCAGTCCAGAAATGGCCTGGAAATTTATGCAGACGTGTTTACTGAATCTCATTAGACAAGCTAGAAAGAGAAGATTTGCTTTGTAATCTAGTGCTCAGAAGACAATGGTGACATTTAGTGTCAAAGTTAATTACAAGTGTTTAATCAACCAGGACCTACATGTAGCACAGGGAACTCTATTCAATACTCTCTAATAACTTATGTCATTACAGTCTGAAAAAGAATGGGTATATGTATATGTACAACTGAATCGCTTTGCTATACACCTGAAAGAAACTAACGCAACATCCTAAATCAGCTGTACTCCAATATAAAATTTTTAAAAAATCTTAATAGTCAATAGCATGTGTAGAGTAGATAGAAATGTGGATCATCAATAGACTTGAGTTACTTTTCCTTTCTATGAATGGACTGTGTGCTAATTTTATATGGCTTTATAGGAATATTAGAAAGTAGAGTGAACATTTGATTAATCAGCACCTAGAAACTGCTGTCTTCCTGGGTAGTAATAGGAAGCCCACAAGGTTTTGAAAATGAGCTGTGACATATACATGACCATGGAAGAGACCAGAGAATTTCCCCATAAGGTTAATGCAAGTGGGCTAGAGAATGTGACAGTAATATAAATCATGGCCTATTTGAATAGCTAGCACTATGTTAAGCATTGGACATAGATTCATCTCTAATCTTTATAATATACCGAAAGCTCACAGGCAGTAAATAATTTTTCCAGAAGTTATGTAGATATTAAGCAAGACATTGAGCCAAGGTCTGAGTCCTCATCTCTGTTTCCAAAATCAGTATCTTTTCCATTGTACCAGGTACCAGATTAAAGGAGGCTAAAGCTGTTCTTTGGGCTGTATTAAGAGTTCTTTTTCTATGTTGCTGGAAAGCTAGAGGTGTTGCCTGTTAAAAGTCAAGGTTAAGACAATAGGCAAGGAGACAGCTGTTTCTGCCTTTGATTAGGTTTTCTGAACCGTAGCCACATTGTACTACCCAGGGGTCTTCCAGCTTCCCACTTGGCATCTGATATTGAGACAAGGATATCTGTGAGTAACTGTCCGCCACAAAGAATTGGGTTCAAGGGCGTTTCAATGAAGAGTCTGCTTTTCCCTATTTTCCTACATAGAGATATATAGAATAACACATGTGCAAGTTTCCTTTGCAAAGCATTGTAAAACCTCATGGAGGTTTATGCGAGACTGGTCAAATCAGATGAGATGAAATGTAGCTATCTTCAGTTTTTGCTATTTCCACAGAAATTATTTTGGTCATGTTGGTTAAATCCCATTAATTGTATTTCACAAGACTCTCAAACTTTATTTATTCTGAAATATCTCTCTCCCAGGAACAGGGTGTTGAGTTAACACTAATAACCAACCACTTCTGGAATGGAAGGAAATGAACCAGGAGGCTGGGTAATTAGGAAGGAGGGCGCTTCCTGAATGACCTGGCACAGGATGTGAAGATGGTTCCCATGTTTTTCTGGGCTTCCTGTGCTCTCACCACACAATAGAATAAATCCCAGCATTAGTCAAAATTAAACAAAAAAATGTATCCCAGATGGACATTTTAAAAATACCAATGTTTAGTCCTTTGGCTCTTTCGGCTTCTACCTATGTCTTTAGCACAGAGTGTTAATAAAAGATGTATTCTTTTCATCCCTTGTGTTCTTTATTAAATAACTCTGGTGATATCTGAGAATAGAGAGCTGAAACCAAATCCCCCCACTGTGTGCCTTGGATTAAGACAGCTCTGCAACTCTGTTGTTCATAGATCTGTTGCTCTAGTTACAAGTAACATACCTCTAAGACCCAACTCGGTGAAACATTTCTATTACATTATCAAAATGCAATAAAGAGTAAAAAGAGCTTTTCATCAGTTTGCTTGCATTCTAAGCATCAAATTATTCCTGAACATAAATTGGTGTGTGGCCCTGTGCAGGTAATAAATTAAGTCTAGGTTTGCTAAGTAAGTGCATCCTTCACTTCGTAGTGATTTAGAAGAGACACAATCAGTTGTAATTGAATATTAAAGTCAAATATGGAGTTTTAAAGTTGTTTTAGCTTGAAGGGAAATAAGTTGCTGCTTTTTTCATGGAATGTTTACTTTAGTATCTACAGACTTCATACAACTTTAATTTATTTCACTTAAAATCCCTTTCATGGGGAGTTCCCTAGTGACCTAGTAGTTAAGGATCCAGCATTGTCACTGCTGTGGCTTGGGTCACTGCTATAGAGTGGGCTCAGTACTTGGCCCAGGAACTCCCATATGCTGTGGGCACAGCCAAGGAAAAAAAAAAGAAAAGAAATCCCTTTAATGGAAAGTTAGTCATCTATAGGTAGCAATAATTTGCTAAGACTGCTGTTTTATATGTTACAGGTTTCTTTATTTTTATTTTTTTAATGGCTGCACCTGCAGCATATGGAATTTCCTGGTCCAGGGATTGAATCTGAACCACAAAAGTGACTTGCACCACAGCTGCAGCAATGCCAGATCCTTAATCCTCTGCACCAGGCAGGGGTTGAACCCACACCACTGCAGCAACCTGAGCCACTGCAGTCAGTTTCTTAAAGCACTGCATCACAGCAGGAATTGTGTATGTTAAGTTTTCAGCATGCATTTAAAGCAAGGCAGAGTTGCTTGGCCGATGGATAACGTATTTAAGAAACACAAGTGGCTGATGAGACCATGAGTTGATTATAATGGTACCGAGAGCTTTCAGAAAGGAAAGGCCTTCACTCATGAGTTGAGTACACTGTATCAGCTACAGATTACTGAGTAATTCAAGACTGCTGAAAATTTGAGTTGGAGCTGTATTTGCTGCATATGGAAGTTCCTGGGCTAGGGGTTGAATCAGAGCTGTAGCTGCCGGCCTACCCCACAACCACAGCAACACCAGGTCTGAGCTGCATCTGCGACCTACACTGCAACTCACGGCAATGCCAGATCCTTTAACCCACAGAGCGAGGCCAGGGATGGAACCCGTAACCTCATGGATGCTAGTTGTGTTAGTTTCTGCTGAGCCACAACAGGAACTCCCTAAGTATAAGAGATGCTTGAATACTGTCCTCTTCGTTATATGGTGGAGATGGCAGCTAAACAGATATTGCTTAGCCAATGAATTTTGGCTTCATTGAGTTCATGCCTCGTTTAGCCAAGAGGCTTCTTCCATGTTTTGAAGATGCCCTTTTTCCCCTTTATTTATGTATTTTCTTTTTATAGCCACACCTTTGGCATATGGAAGTTCCTGGGCTAGGGGTCAAATCTGTGCTGCAGCTGTGAGCTACGCCACAGCTTGCAGCAATGCTGGATCCTTAAGCCACTGAGCAAGGCCACAGATCAAACCCGTATCCTCACAGACACGATGCTAGGTCTTTAACCCACTGAGCCACAACAGAACTCCTTTTCCCTCTCTTTTAATGTTGCTTTAAGGGTACTTGTATTCTTTTTAGTCACTTCAATGTCCTGTTTCTTCCTAACCCTCCGCTCTTTTTGTTCACTGTAGGTGCAGCCCAACAGCTTTCCCTGGCAGTCCCCTCTACCATGCAGCAACAGCCTCCCTGCAACCTGCACAACTGGGCAGAGCAAAGTGGCGGCCTGGCTGCAGGACTCGGAAGAAATGGACAGGTGTGCAGAAGGTTAGTGCTTGCCCAGCGTGGGCTCCCAACTGAGCCAAAGAAATGGCAGAAAAGGGGCAAACTGAGGGTGCTGCACCTTTCACACACACACCCAGTCCACTTGATTGCCTCCAGCTTTCTTTCCTCTTGTTTTTATACCCCAGATTGCCTCCTTCCCATGACCCAGATCTTACCTGTCTTTCTCCTGCACCCTCACAACTCCTGAATCTGATTTTGCCCTTGCCCTGACTCCCACCCTCTCCAGCCCTCTCACCTCATCTCATTACCAGTGTCCTTCTGGCCTCATTAGCCTCCCACCCCAGGCCCTGGGGGTGATCACCCAGCTGAGTGCTGCCTCCACAGCACCCTCCACCCTCACTCATTTTTTTTTTTTTTTTGGTCTTTTGTTTTGTTTTTGTTTTGTTTGTCTTTTTGCCTTTTCTAGGGTTGCTCCTTCGGCATATGGAGGTTCCCAGGCTAGGGGTCTAATCGGAGCTGTAGCCACCGGCCTACGCCAGAGCCCCAGCAACTCGGGATCTGAGCCGCATCTGCAACCTATACCACAGCTCATGGCAACACCGGATATTTAACTCACTGAGCAAGGCCAGGGATCGAGCCCACAACCTCATGGTTCCTAGTCGGATTCATTAACCATTGTGCCACAATGGGAACTCCCACCCTTGCTCTTGACAGTCTGCCCAGTCACCTTCTCTGCTGCCCCAACTTGACCACAGAACAAGTATGTTTCCCAACTACCAGCAACAAATAGCAAAATTATAGTTCATCTTGTATCCACAGTTACCTGGTAGTGGGGTTCCACTCTTGATTCCACTGTTAAATATTCTGAACTAGTACACACTTCCCTCACTGTATCATCTCTGTGCCTCTTTTTTTTGGAATGCTCATATGCCTTTGACTAATATTCATTGACTGTTTACACATCTTCCATTTCCTTTATCATTCTCTTTTGATACGCTTACATAAAACACATCCCATGAATATCAAAATTTATAGCGATAGAGACATCATCTCTGAGCCTCTTAATCTTCAGAAACTTTCTCCTTCTTTTTAATGAGCCCAAGCATGTTGGTCCAAACTGGATCCACAGGCCATTGCCATGCTGTGACATAGTTTTCATTTGACCTTCAAAAATGAAAAACAAACCAGGAATAAGATGACAAGTACTTAATAAGGCTAAATTGATTTGATTTTTAAATTGAGATGAAGTTGGGCCTAAGTTTTTTGGTATTAATTTTTTTTTTCTTCCATGAAGGTATGGGGAAAGGAGTTGTTAGATTATTTTATGTTCTCACTTAGAAAAATTGAAATTTGGTGGTCTGTGTTCATGTCCCAACCCCCAGAATTTTTTTTCTGCTCTGCACATGTGTGAACTCAAAGTCTGCAGCATTTTAATTAGCCCTCTCTGCATCCCAGACTCAATCTTTATGTGAAAATGTGATTTTAAGGGGGATGTTATCTTCATAAAGTTTGTCCAGCTGACCTTCCATTAAAAGGGTTTTACCTGAATATATTCAAAAACACACATACATTACTTTGCCTTATGAATTTCAGGTTGGAGAGGAAGCTGGCACTCACCTTCCTAGAGTGCAGCAGGCTCACCTGCACGGCAGATCTAGACAGTCAGCCACTGCTCGAAATTCTGCTGCCTTGCACACACTTGTGGCATTTAATCCGGCCACTGACATTGCTGAAAAGATTGAGACTATCTACCAGGACAAAATCCATTCCTCAGACCAAAATAAATAGACATTGACCTAGATGCCAGGAAGCTGCTGGCCAGTGGGAGATACATGTGCTTCTGAATACTCTGTGGCCCATCCCTGTGCCTTCTCACCAGTCTCGGGGGGTGATCCTCCTTCTCCCTCTCCTGCCTGCTCTGCCTCTGCTCCTCTCCTGCCTGCTCTGCCTCTGCTCCGCCCTGCCTTCTCCTCTCCTTCAGAATTTAGTACAGTAATCATCTCCTCTCTTGGGAACAGCCTCAGTCTTTCCCATTTCACTTGTTCCTGCCCATAGACTCTGGTTTCTCTCCCATAGTTTGACTTTGCCCTTTTTGCTCCACGGAAAAAGCATTCTTGGCAGCAGGAGGCCATCTGATTTCTGCTGTGTGCTCCAGCCTCATCCTCTGACCCACGCTGCAGGACCTTCTCTAATGGGCTTCCTCTCTTAGGCCCTGTGAAGTTTTCCTTTCACTCTGACTGCCCCTCCTCTGCTTCATTGTGATTTTCCCCTGGCCAACCTTGGTTGTGGGAATGATCAAGATTCAGTCTTTGGCTTTTAGCTTTAATGATAGTAACTATAGTTTGTTGAAGGCTCATTATGGTTCCTGCACTGGGCTCAGTACTTTACATATGTAGTTTTTTACAATTTTCTCAATAATACTAAGCAGGAATTATGAACCATATTTTTATAAATCAGGAAACCACAGTTCAGAGAGGTCAAGTAATGTGTCTGCGTTACACAGCAAGTACTGGCAAAGCTGGAAGGCTCACCCAGACCAACTTGATCCAATGACCATGCTCTGTGCTTTGGAGATGACAGGCATGCTTATGGTTTCAACTGCAGTCTCTCTTTTGGTGATGGTTATGGTGATAGTGGTGGTGATGGTGATGATGATGATGGTGGTGGTGGCATTGGTTTTGGTGGTGGGTCATAGCTATTGGGCACTTCCTGTGTAACAGGCGCCATACTGGATGTTTTATACGCGTCCACTCATTTAATCCTCTCGACTCTACTTTATAGGTGGGAAAACTGAGGTACAGAGAAGTTAACTCACTTTGTTTGAGTTCACCCAGGTAGTAATGTTGCAGCTGGGATTCAAACTTAAGTGATCTGACTCTAGAGCATAGCTTCTTAATCACCGCACCACATTTCTCTCAAAAAGGCAGAAAACCCTCTCTAACTCTCAGATCTCTGTATCCAGCCTGTGCTACATTCCCACCCCCTCCCTGGCTGTCACCCCTTTCTGTCTACACACTCCGTCATGCCCTCTTCTCCACCTGTCTGCAACCACCTTCTCTCTCCTCCTTGAAAATGGTCCCAGTTCCTGGACTTCCCTGTTTTTGTCAGTGCTGCTGTCGTAACTGCTCTGGAACTCATTCTGACTCACCCACCCTGTTCATCCAGCTGAGACCAATTTCTTTTATTTCTTTGAAAACTTCCCCCATCTCACCTCCCCCTCACCCACCCTTCCTCTGGAATTCCATATCTGAGGTCCTGACTCAGGCCCAGCCTCTGACTGGAACCTTCACCCTTAGTCTCTTGCTCTGTGGCTCCATTGCGCTCAGAGGCTCCTGGGAAATTACTGTTCTTGGACATGTTTGCAGCCAGTGCCAGCACTTAGCAGACATTATTCCATTGCCCTCAGCTCTGAGACTATAAGTATTGCTACTGTCCCCACTTTGCAGAGGAGGAAAGCGAAATGCATGCAAGTTAAGGAATCTGCTGAAGATTACACAGCTTCCCTGGTGGAAAAGATGGAACTCTAGCCAAACCACATTTGTCTAACCCCAATGCCAATTCTTTGTTCACTACATATAATATTCCCTTAAGACTGCAATTTCTTAAAATATTTTTTTTCAAAAATCCCTTTAAGTGGTTCTCCATGGGCTCTTGGCTCTTAGTCCAAACTACTTAGCTCAGCTTTTAACATTCAGCTTTTTGCTTTCTGGCCCTGCCTATCCTTTCAACCTTGCCTTCCATAGGCCCAACTAAACGTATTTGCTATTTCCTGAACATACTTGCATATTCCCACCTCTGTGCTTTTTTGCAACAAGCTCTTCTTCTCGGCCTGCCGTACCCTCTCTGCCTGTCTCTACCTTCCTATTTTGCTGATTCCTTTTCATCCATCCTCCAGACGACAAAAGTTTCTACTGTCTCTTTTAAGTCTGTTCTGATGACCTCAAACCACAGTAACTTTCCCTTTCCTAAACTAGCACAGCACTTTTTTTTGGGGGGGGGGGTTAATCCTGATAACTTCATAGAGTCCCCAGTATTGAGGTTGGTTACATTTCAGAGGTTCATCATGTAACATCTTCCTGAACCCATGACATATCACATTTATAGTTCCAGTCCTTAAAGAGACTATCTATTCATTGGTTAGGACTTCTGTCAATCCAGATCTTCTCAAGTATGTAAGGGAATTTCCTGACTCTTGGAAAGCACTTTTTCTCCATAGAAACAGAATGTTTTAAATTAGTATCCCATATGCCATCTTTATGTATCAGTATATGCCATCACTAAAGATGGATACGTAATAGTTCAACATACAGATTATTTATTAAATACTTTTTTAAAAATCAGAATGTAGAGGTTCCCATCATGGCTCAGTGGAAACGAATCCGACCAGGAACCATGATGTTGCGGGTTCAATCTCTGGCCTTGCTCCGTGGGTTAAGGATCTGGCGTTGCCGTGAGCTGTGATGTAGGTCAGAGACGCAGTTCAGATCCTACGTTGCTGTGGCTGTGGCGCAGGCTGGGAGCTATAGCTCCAATTAGACCCTTAGCCTGGGAACCTTCATATGCCATGGGTGCAGCCATAGAAAGACAAAATATAAATAAATAAATAAATAAAACCAGAATGTAAATTCCATGAATCTTACTTGATTGCTGTATTTCCTGTGCTTAGAACTGTTCTGGGTACATAGTATCTTCCCAATCATGGTACCTAAATGAGATAGTAAAGGGATAACTTTGGATATACCTTAATTTATTTAACCATTCCATAGTTGAATGACATGTTTCTTTTTAGAACAAGGTAGGGATGGTGAGAAAATAGGTAAACTGCTAGATATTTAAGTTTTTAATTTTTTTTTTACTACTGTAAACTAGCCTTGCAGTCCTTTCTTGGGATTATTTTCCCTTTCTCCCAGATTCTCAGGTTCCTAGTTTCTACAACACAGCTGTGGCAAAAAAAAAATTCATTAAAATTCTAGAGGTTTCTTTTTTTAAGGTGTTTTTATTGTCATAGGCAAATCTTTATCATCCTTACATACATTCAGATACTTAGGCAAGCAGTGAAATTCTGCCAGGAATTTCATTTCTGTCCACTTAAAATGTGAGAGAAATATTAAGGAATGGTGTGTGTCATTCCAAGTTAAGGCCCTAGAAGAATGATTAAACATGGATTAATACTCCATAAAGACCATTTCTGGTTTTCATAGGATTTTCTCATCAGAAAACTAAGAGGGTAACCACTTGACAAGGGAGAAAATGCAGCTGAGCGGTGTAAGTTAAGTAAATCAGTGTCTCCCAACTCTATGTTTTGGGTCCTTTTGCCTTGAATCGAGTTCATTCACCAAATTCATTTTTCTGTTCTGTTAGAAAGGGTTTTGAGCCCCACTTCTGGATTTCTATGCTCCCTCCATATACTGTTTGTGTAGGATATTCACAGCTGTGAAGACATTTGAAGGTAATATTTACTGGGTAGAAGCCTTCATGGATAGATAATGTTAGATAATATCCCTACCAGCATGGTGCTTGTGATATAGTTTGTTCTTTTAAAGGCAAGTTAAAATGTAGGTCTCTTCAAGCCATCTCCCTTCTCCTCTTCCCTCTAACTCCTTCCTTCTTGTGCTACTTTTCTCTCTCATGCCTTTCCTGTGATCTTCTGTATTTCCTACCCTTCTGAGCCACTCATGTTATTTTCTTTGTGGGGGAAATGGGAGGAGTACAGTGGTGCTGCCTCCCCCGTTATTGGGTGGGGGCGGCACAAGCCCTGGAAGGGTGCTGGCATCCTCAGTACTCTCTTCGGCCACTGGGTGGCTTCGTCTGTTGAGGAATTTCAAGGCCACTGATGGCCAAGGGCCAAGAGTTCCTGGGAGACGAACAGCAGCACTTCAACTGCCCACCCAAGCTCCACCTTAGGGCAGATGCTGCTGAGAGATGGGACCTGGCCCTGATGTTTTGTTGCCACCCTGCTCTTGTAGAGTGTGTAGAGATTCTGAGTCCTATATAAAGACCTTCATAGCAGTTACCCTTCTTTTACTTTATATCCATCAAAAAAAAATCAAAAATCCCCATGCTTTTTGACCCAGTTAATCCTTAGCCATATCTTACAGGGATATTGTGCTGCCTGTACCATGTCCATAATAATTCAGATCTTTTGAGATTTAATGAAAAGCAGAGATGATGTAATTGAAATTTTTACCAAGTGGCTACAAAACAGGAACAACTGTTTTATTTTTTTATCTTTTTTAGGGCCGCACCCACAGCACATGTTCCCAGGCTAGGGGTCGAATCAGAGCTACAGCTGCCATCCTATATCACAGCCACAGCAACTGGATCCAAGTCATGTCTGTGACCTACACCATAGCTCATGGCAATGCCAGATCCTTAACCCACTGATTGAGGCCAGGGATCAAACCCGTGTCTTCGTGGATACTAGTCAGGTTCGTTAACCACTGAGCCACTTCGGAACTCCAAGGAACAACTGCTTTATAATATAACAGATTCATAAACATGCCCCGTTATAGTCTCTTTATCAACAGTACACATGAAAAAGTCACCACATAACTGGGAGCCACATCCCAAATGTTTAATAAGGAGTGAGTAATACTAAGACTCACTATTCTTGACTACTTAACATCAAAAGTTCAGGTTTTTTAGTGATTATTTTAATTATGAAGATCTTTTAAAAATTCTTTCTTGTTCAAATACATATCCCAATTTTTTTTTTTTTTTTTTTGGTCTTTTCGCCATTTCTAGGGCCACTCCCGTGGCATATGGAGGTTCCCAGGCTAGGGGTTGAATTGGAACTGTAGCCGCCAGCCTACGCCAGAGCCACAGCAATGCAGGATCCGAGCTGCGTCTGCGACCTACACCACAGCTCACAGCAACACAGGATTCTTAACCCACTGAGCAAGGCCAGGGATCGAACCGTGACTTCATGGTTCCTAGTTGGATTTGTTAGCACTGAGCCACGATGGGAACTCCTTTATCCCAATTTTTTTTAATTTAAAGGTATTTCTTCATTCTGAACATCAATTCAAGCAGAATGAGGTTCATGCCTGCATAATGCTGTTGCTGCTGGCCAGAGAATGCACTTTGAGAATCTTTAATTGTGTTTAGTATAATGTCTCTAAAAGATTTTAAAGAAATTATTCATGGAAGCATTGTTAAGTGAGTTCAACTGTAGATTGTTGTCTCTTTGAGGATGTGGGGTTCGATCCCTGACCTCCCTCAGTAAGTTAAGGATCTGGTGTTGCCTCAAGCTACAGCATAGTTCACAGATGTAGCTCTGATCTGGTATTGGTGTGGCTGTGGCATAGGCTAGGAGCTGCAGCTCTGATTCGGTCTTTAGCCTGGGAACTTCCATATGCCACAAGTGTGACCATTAAAAAAGAGAGAGGGCAGATAGACAGGTTCCTAACCACAAAACCATGCAACTGCTAAAGTTCCCATGTGTGTGCTGTGTGTAGGCTTCTGACAGGACAAAGACCACCTCAGCAGGAAAATAGGCACACCCAATTTCACTGCGACTTTAATGGCGCTCTACACTAATAACTATTCATTTGTAAGAAAGGTTTTGAAATCATCCAATACATAACCAATGGTTTTATGGTTCTAAACCAGAGATGGGTCTGTTCTCTTTCATTTGCCAATATCATCATTCTGTAAACACAGCTCTGCCTGATTGCGTTTGCTCTAATTTGGATGGAGGGTCTTTTAGTACCATCACCACCACTCCCTGCCCAGTTCTAACGTATTTTTATTTCTGATTTGTATTAGACCTTGCACACTGCCAGTCAAACCTTGTGGAACTTAGCAAACTCCTGCAAAATTTGGAAATACTTCAGAGAACTCAGTCAGCACCTAACTTTACTGACATGCAGGTAAACACATTACTGCTGCTGGTCAAAGGGCCTTAAGATTTTCACTCAGAGTTTTTACTAGATTGTTCTATGAATGTGTAAGGTAACATTTCAAATGAAATAACTACAATACATGTTAGCTTATATTCTGGAGTGATTCTTGTTATTTTTAAATCTTGATGTCCTTATGTTAATTAAGATGTCTTTTTCTGAAATGTTTTATGTTTAAATACAAACTAGCTAGGAGAAATATATATCTGAATCATTCTTCCATGTTTGTTTTGCATTAGAAGTGATAGTTAGGAAGATTTAACTCAAGTACTCTCAGAATTATTACCATCTTTTCCTGTAGGAAAAAAACACTAAAGAGCCCTAATCGTGTTTTTATTTTAAATAGCAGAAAAATATGTTTTATGATTAAGTTTTTGTCTTTGTTTTTAATGCCCGCTAATCTCCTGGCTTTAGGTGTCTAACAGTGCTTCTTTACTAACGTGCTATACTTTCTTTGTCTGTCTGTGTTAACTTATTAATACTTTGTTGCTTTTAACTATTTGTGTAATGTAGGCTAACTGTGTAGATATTTCAAAGAAAGACAAGCGGGTCACAAGACGATGGAGAACAAAAAGTGTCAGCAAAGACACAAAAATACAACTGCAGGTACAGACTCTACTTTTTCTTCATTCATATTTATATATTTTAAAAAAATATTAGTCTTTATGTATCAATTCATAGAAGTTAAAAAGTTTAAAGCAGCTTTTAACTACTTGAAAGCTTGTGCTTTTCAGACTGACTTGTATTATCTAAAACAGTGAGAAATCTATTCTTATTCTGGCATAAGTCAAAAGAGTTTGAAAGAAAGGTTAAAATTATGTAATATGGCTGCAGAGTGACATTTTCATGCCCAATTACGGTCTTTGAACCATTAAAACATATTTTAACAAAAGGTCACCTTAAAAATCTAGACCTAAAATCAAATGGGTTGTAATGAACATTCATTTACATATACACTTGATCTTAAAAAGAGCCTTTTATGTGTTAGCTTTTCTGAACTTGTATCTATCAATAAATGAGATCAGGGTTGCAACAGGTTAGAAATTAGCAAACTTGGGTTCTACTCTAATCACTGTGATTTCCTGTTAGTATAATCTCATGCATTTCTGTTAAATTTTCTAAGATTCCATTAACTCCTGGGTAAAATGATAGAGTTGACTTAATGATCTCTGAATTCCCTTTCAACTTTAAAATTCTATGATTCTACAAAAATACATATTATTGGCTATCAACAGTCACTTAAAATCTGAACTAAAGGCTTAATGGCTCATGATAGATATACTTGAAATTCATTTTAAATAAGTTATTTAACTGAAATGAATAGTTTTAAAATTTTAAAGTGAGATCTTCATATGTTATTGCATTCAATGATACTGAATATGATAAATTCCTAAAACCTCTTAGGTCAAAATTCATGTTACTTTCAGATCTTTAAACCAGGGTTTCTATTACTCCAGTCTTCACTGTGTATTAAAAAGACTCTTGTCCTGGAGTTCCCGTTGTGGCTCAGTGATTAACGAATCTGACTAGGAACCATGAGGTTGCGGTTCGATCCCTGGCCTTGCTCAGTGGGTTAAGGATCCGGCATTGCTGTGAGCTGTGGTGTAGGTTGCAGACACGGCTCGGATCCTGTGTTGCTATGGCTCTGGCGTAGGCCAGCAGCTGTAGCTCCGATTAGATCCCTAGTCTGGGAACCTCCATATGCCACGGGAGCGGCCCTAGAAAAGGCAAAAAAAAAAAAGACTCTTGTCCTGCACAATCAAAATTAGACTTAGAATTTTCCTTTTCTTTTTATTACACATTAATCACTCTATAGTCTAATGCAGGTGTAAACTGCTTGTTAGAATCTTCTATATAAGAACAACAGTTCTTTCTTAATTCTGATTTTTCTGATCAATCTTTGTGTTTTAATTCCGAATGTGTAAATAACAAACTCTTTGTTGCTTTGCTTGCTAATTTGATGTATTTGAAAATAAATTTTCACAAGCACTAAAGATCCTTTTTTTTTTTTAACTTAGAATGCCCACATTCTACAAACAATTTTTTGTGGTCTTTTGTTTTGTATGTTTTCATATGTTTTCCCTTCTGTTCAGAAAATTAATACTGTAGAGACACATGTGCCAAATGACTTCACAAGAAAATTACCTAAAATTACTTTTGGCAATTTCTTCTGTTTTTTTGAGCATGTGATTGTCTAGTTTTGTGTTATTTTAAAGCATGGTATTGATGGTTATCATAGCTAGGAGAAAAGTATCTGAATTGTAAATAAAATAATTGAAAAGGGCCAGCATCATAAGAACATAGACATTTGTGGACAAATATCATTTCAGTCTCATTTTTCTAAGATATATCATTGAACAGATTCCCATTCACAGTTATGGTCTGAAATAGGTCGGTTCTTAAGGAATCTAAGTGGGATGCTGCTGGCTGCCCTGCTGTGGTTACAAAGCCCACCATGGCCCCTGTATCACTCAGTTTTTCCTGAAAGAATCAGAATGCAACTCCTAGTCACAGGCTGTACTGTTCAGTGTGCAGAGAATTTACAAAGTTTTTTTGAGTCATCAGAAGGAGTTCAAAAAGTGGAAAAATATTCTTCATTCACATTCCTGTCACATTTTGGGTGGTTTATTCTTAAATTTTCATTTTGTATTATTTTCCCTTGTTTCTGTTTTGCCAAGAAGTAACAAAATGGCCCTTGTGATTCCAGTTTAATTATTTGTGGGGGTGGGGGATTGAAATTATCTCATCCCCACACTCAGAGAAGACATTCACCTTCTGAAATTAGGTGATTTAGTTCCAACTCAAGAGGAAACAAATAGACTGACAGGTGGTGGTAAGCTATTATCCCTAATCATTCCCAGAGAAACTGCACTTCCACTTGAACTGGTAAAACAAAGGATCGTAGGGCGAATGCTGCAGAATTTAGTACCATCCCTAGACCTTTCCTGCTCAACCAAACCAACAGACCTTCTAGGACCAGTTAGGATGCTCATTCTCCCTCACTGAGAAATTACTTGGAAGTTTCCTCAATATGCATGTTTGGCTGCAGAACCATAAAATCAGCCAGGGGCAACTATGACTAATATGAACATCATTATTCATCAATATTTTACCTACAGAAAGGCAGAGCATTTATTTCTACTGCAGTGGATTAAACATACCCACCACCTTCTCCCACCCTAAAACACAGGTGTTTCCCCTCCTGTATTAAATGTTTCTTGATCATTAGAATCCCATGTCATGGTGCCAAGTATGTGTTTTAAGCCCATAATCATCGCACTGCTTGAACAACTTTCTGTGATGGTCATTGCTGCAGCCAACTTGAGAGTCTTTTTGAGGTGAATGACTCATTTTTCATCCCCTTTATTGTTTGGAACTTTTAGTCCACCAGTCATTTGTGAAGGAACCTAGGCTGGTGGTGGTGGTTATTGTTACTGCTGTTGTTGTTATGGATGTTATTTTATTGAACTTCGTATTCAGCATTCTGTAATAGTTATAATTTTGAGATAATTATGAAATAGATTATTGTTAAAATTGGCCTTGGGAAAGTAAAAATGAAGAACATGTTATACTGGATGTTTGACTGCTTATTCTTATGTAAGTTAGATTATGCTGTTGATTTGAATGTGAAGCTTAAATTGTTTGGACCTACTTATGGCCATAGAGTTTGGCCATATTTCTTCTAGAAGCCACTGGAAAGTCAGCTCAGGAATCCATTGTGTAATTCATTGGAGGCAGTGGTTGTCCCAGAAGACTCTGTGGAATTACTTTTTAGAAAAAAAATATTTCTGTGTCCCAGAATTCAAATTTCTGGTTCTAGTAAAAATCTCAGTATCATCATGCAGTAACAGATTGACTGTGGGTTTTTTGTTTGTTTGTTTGTTTTATTCGTTTTTGTCTTTTTGCCTCTTCTAGGGCCACTCCTGCAGCATATGGAGGTTCCCAGGCTAGGGGTCTAATCGGAGCTGTAGCCACCTACACCACAGCCACAGCAACGCAAGATCCGAGCTGTGTCTGCAACCTACACCACAGCTCATGGAAACACCAGATCCTTAACCCACCGAACAAGGCCAGGGATTGAACATGCAACCTCATGATTCCTAGTCAGATTTGTTAACCACTGAGCCACGATGGGAACTCCATGATTGACTGTGTTTTAAATGAAATAGAGGAAAGCAAAAAGAGAATGATTTTATAAGGTTGCTGTAGAAGACATTGTTGGTAGATTTCTATGTTGCTAATAGCATGAGTTAAATACTAGATCCCTAGATACTGAAGAGAATGAAGAATAGCAGGAAGTATGGGCTAGCAAATAAATGATCTGATGTCATTCATGTGTAGCTATCTCAAAGATGCTCAAATTACGCTGAATGATGAAAGTACATTCTCTCTATCTTTTTTAAACTATGGTAGCCATGAAGGGATTTTGTATAGAAAATGTTTTGTGTAAAACAGATTATGTATGTGTGTTTGTGTATAGTAAACATATATATATGTATATATATATATGTACATGGAAGGTTTATAAAGATGGAAGAGAGATATAATGTAATTTAAAACTTCAGATAATTGAAGATAAAAAATTTTAAGTATTTTTTTTCTGCCATTCCAAAAAGACTAATGCAGCCATGCTATTTTTTTTCTCAGTCTGAACTGTTAGGTGACTAAGAACATTTCAGTTAATTGGAACTGAAATTATCCTTCACAACCTTGAAGAGTCAGGGTCTGTCAAATGAAGGCAAAGCTGAGTTAATTAAAAGGAAGTGTTATTTTCCCTTAATACTCTCCCCCAAAGAGAGAGAGAGAGAGAAAGAAAGAAAGAGAGAGAGAGAGAGAAAGCAAGCAGGCAGGCAGGCAGACAGGCAGGCAAGCTCTAGAATTCCTCTTCTGGTTTGTGCACAGGTACACATCACTGAATGAAACCTGTGCTTTCAGATTTTCATAGTTGATTATTGTAGGTTTTGTCCCAACACACTGAGGACAATTGAGATTTTTTTCCCCCTATACTCTGAGGACTGCCTTCTTCCTTGGAAAGTTCTTCAACCTGAAAATCCCAACACCATTCTTTTTGTCTTTTGTCTTTTTAGAGCCACACCCACGGCATATGGAGGTTCCCAGGCTAGGGGTCTAATCGGAGCTGGAGCCACCAGCCTATGCCAGAGCCACAGCAACATGGGATCCGAGCCGCGTCTGCAACCTACACCACAGCTCATGGCAATGCCGGATCCTTAACCCACTGTCCAAGACCAGGGATCCTCATGGTTCCTAGTTAGATTCGTTAACCACTGAGCCACAATGGGAACTCCCCAACACCATTCTTTGAATCCCTGAAACCTTTATAGTAGGAGAAAAAAATGGGGAATTGAAGATTCATAGTATCCTTCCCCATAATTTTTCCTTCCAGCAAGAAACAAAATAGTTCTGCCTGGCCAATCAGAGGCTCTCATTACAACCTGTTTGTTTTAGCCTTGGCGCATTGTTTATTTAATCACTTTTTTCCTGGACTTATTTGTTTTCTTTGCTTCCATTTATTGAATGCCTTTTGGCTTCATATAACATGGCATCACATGAATAAAACAGTATGTACATTTATTTGACTTTGAAATCGTAAGCTCTTCATCAGTTCATAACTTTCCATCTCCTTTTGGGGTAAGGGTTAGAGTCAGCAAGTGAATTTAAGTGTTGGGGTGTTCTGCCATGAGAATGCTAAACTTTTCTCACAGCATGAATGCCCCTTCAAGCTCTTTTCAGTGCTAATAAGATTTAGCAAAAGTCAACTTTAGTTAAAAATTCTCCCTCTCCCTTGTCTGATTACTTGTCATCCTCCCATATCCTGTCCTCTCCCTCCCCATCCCGTGTTTTCTCTTCCCTCCTCTTCTTTCATTCACTGTCAGGAAGGGCCATCTGCGAAGGGCCAGTTCAGCACAACTCGGCGCCGGCAGAGGCTCGCAGCAGCAGTGGCTACAACAGTGAGTGCATTTCAATCTCAAGTGGACGTTGACTAAAAATGAGAAACTGTGCACTAGTGTCATCTCCCCTGTCTAATGGTGCCACTCGTGTGCGGTGGCATCCACTGTAGCCCTCTCCTGTGTCGGCATAGCTTTCGCATATTCTCTGGCTGTCTTTGCATGGCAGGCGTCGCACACAGGTGATCGGGTTGGCAATGGAAAACTGTCATGTAATCCAGATCTCTCCTTCTGCTCTAGTGTAAGAAACAATTTAAATTCAAGGTTGCAAAACAGAGTACGGCTCTCTGTGGTATGGGATTTCCTTAAATGATATTGGGGTTTTGTTTGGTTGGTTGGTTTTTGCCGTACTGATCTTGGAACCTTTGCTAATTGATTTCTCTTTTTCTAAGAAAAGTCATGTTACTACAGATAAAAATTGTGCTTTTTTTTGTAGCAATGTGACTATTTGAAAAGGAAGTGAGAATAAAGAAATGAGAGGGTAAGAAAAGGTGAATTTTGATGTCATCTCTCAATGGCTACCCAAATCTACACTTAACTAAAGAAAATTGCTTTCTGCAAAGAATAATGAGCTGAAAATCAGAAAATATAGTGTGGAAAGGAGAAAACCACAAAGTTAAAGGGCATTTAATTCACATCTAGACGTTGGTTTTTTGTTTTTTGGTTTTTTTTTAAAGAGAAAATAGCATGAATTTTAAGTGGTTAGAGGAAATATTGAGATGGATAAGGCAAATAACCAAAACTTAAAATTAAATTGAAGGTGCTTAAAATAGTGAACTGTCCACACAGAATATGAAATAGAATATGCAAATATGGAGTTCCCGTCATGGCGCAGTGGTTAACGAATCCGACTAGGAACCCTGAGGTTGCGGGTTTGGTCCCTGCCCTTGCTCAGTGGGTTAACGATCCAGCGTTGCCGTGAGCTGTGGTATAGGTTGCAGACGCAGCTCAGATCCTGCGTTGCTGTAGCTCTGGCGTAGGCCGGTGGCTGCAGCTCCGATTCAACCCCTAGCCTGGGAACCTCCATATGCCGTGGGAGCGGCCCAAGAAATAGCTAAAAAGACAAAAAAAAAAAAAAAAAAAAAAAAAAGAATATTCAAATACAAGAATTTTCTGGATAAAAATAAATCATAATATTTGCTTAATCATGACATCATATCAGCTTTTTAAATACGGAGTACTGAGTTTATAGCAAACACGGACATTAGCTCTTTGGCTATTAGATGATGTGTCTTGAATTACAATAGTCTCACTTTTACTGCTGGTGGAGTATACTTTAAGACCTAAGTTGCCGAAAAATATGAAAAGATTTTGGTTGCATTGTGGGAGAATGGATACTGGTGTGAGGCTTGTTGGTTTGCTGCTTTGTAATTAGTGACTGACTATTGACTTATATTTGGGTACTTAGCTGGATTGTTTGAGAGACAGAAATGATTTTGATTATGAAGTGAACCAGTGACTTGGAATTTATTAGGGAACTGACTCCTAAAACTCACAGTTTTATGAACATTTGAACAAATTTTTGAAATTGATTTTGCATTTAATGTCTATCTTATGCATGTATTCAAATACAGATGAATAAAGTATTTAGGTATTGACATGGTAACAGATTCTGACAATAGTTACATGTAAAATCAATTTTTAAATTCTTAAAAGTAACATTTCATTTACAAAATTCAGAAATCTAAATGATTATTAGAGAGAGAACAGGATCTCAGTATGGAAAGGAAATGTCAGTCATTTTATGAAAATACTAATGTTTCCTTAAATAATGTACTTTAAGGGTGCCATGCAGGGAAGTGATTGTGTTTCTATGGTGTTCATTTTCAAATTGCAGATACATATAGTGAATATATTAAAAGTGGAATTAGAACCTATTTGAATAGAATAGATTTATATACATTTTTAGTTGGGAGTACAAGAGAAAAAGCTTTTGAAACATGAAAGTGTTGATTCTTATCTCCCCCCAGGGTAGCTATGACCACAGAGATTAAGAATAACTTAGAGCCTCTAATGAGCAAAGCTGGCAACATTTAGTCATATATTCAGGAATAACTAGAGGGAAGGATTACTCTAAACCCTCTAGGATTTTTATTTATTTTTTTTTAATTTTTTTTTTTTTTTTAGGGCCACACCTGTGGCATGTGGTGGTTCCCAGGTTAGGGTTTGAATCAGAGATGCAGCCGCCAGCTACACCACAGCCACAGCAACGCAGGATCCAAGCCATGTCTGTAACCTACACCACAGCTCATGGCAATGCCAGATCCTTAACCCACCGAGTGAGGCTAGGGATTGAACCCGTGTCCTCATGGATAGTAGTCGAGTTCATTAACTACTGAGCCACAATGGGAACTCCAAAACCCTCTAGGATTTATAGTTTTATCTTCATATCAGAGCAAGATAACATCTAGCAGGACCTTCCGCTGGTTCCCTTGGCCCCCCACCCACATCTCAGGGACCTGTCATTGGTGACTCAGTCCTTCTATTTATCTTAATGCAATGGTTCCCCTTAATTCCCAACAGTAAAGTTAGCTCACACATTTTGAGCCTATCCTGTCCTGCTTGGTGCCTTTTACCTGGGGTTCTTCCACAGGACTCTAGTCACTTGTTCTCCTTGACCACTCAGCTATGTAGGGCAACTGAGATTGCTGCCAGAGAGAAGTCTGCCCAAGAGGTTTCAGAGATTTAGTCTTGTTGATTCTTAGCACCAGCATCCTCAGTGGTCCCCTTCAGCATCAGCCAGACCCTAGAGAATAGGGCACTGGAAAAGAAAAACACTGGTCCCTCCCCATGGAAGAACACTGAGGGTCCCAGGCAGTCAGTACTCTACTAAGGATCCCTGTACACAGGATGCAGAGTAACAACAGCAGGAGACTTTTCACATCAGCTCTGTGAGTTATACACATTCGGTATCTTCCTTCGACCTGCTATTGTATATTCTCTTTCTCATTCATGTTTTTTGCTACATGTATGAGTAAAAAACAGTAGTCCACTGTCAATCTAGTTCTCTTTTGACTTCTTTATAGACAGGTGATAAAAGCGTCTCCTAGCGGCCCCCTTCCAAACTGCAGTTGTTGGTGCCAGAATATTCCAGGATCAGGCTCCCTGTCACAGGATTTCAAGGAAGCCTGGGATTTCTTTCCGGAGGAGGATGTGAAGCTGCATTTCCAATGTTGAGGGTCCTCAGATACAAACGCTGAGAGCTGTAGACGGCTCCCATTCCAGTCATCACTGACAGAGAAGCTAGTTACCACTTAAATGTTTGAATCCCATAATACTCAAACTGATGAATAAGGAAGTGAGTAAATAAGTCCTCAGGCTGAAGAGATACTCAATTAGAGTTAGATTAATACATCTCGGTTTGTATTCTCAATTTCACTTCATGAATTTTTCAAGTGACCCATTCCATATACTTCATTTAAAGATATCAATATAAATAGTTTCAGTCAGAAGTATGTAAAAATTATTTTCAATTTCCAGGGAACAGTCTGATTGTTGTCTGAATAGAGCATTCCAAGTCCCTTTCCCTGTGGGTTATATACAAAATCACTTTTACTGTTTTAATTGCCAATTTAAACTTCCATTATGTTTGAAATATAAATTTGTAACATGTTTTTCTTCACAGTCTCTGATTCCAGCTGTCAATAGAGAGGCCATTATCTCAGGGACAAGCCTGGGTCCTGACTGGAGTCTCTGGGCCTCCACTGCACCCTGGCTACCCAGCACCCCCTGTCCCCCAGCCTCCTCACCACTCAGGGAAGAGACACCCACAACATGCCAGTCCTTGGAGTGCTGAAGTCACCTAAGTGCAGATAAAACTCTTTGCCCTGATTCTCAACACATTCATTCCCCGTCGCCAAATACCCACATTCCTTCTTAAATGCTCTTCTAGTTCCTTGTCTTCGGAAACCATATTCTTAGATCTGAAAACTCCTTGGTCTATTCATTTCCTCGGGTCACAGTCTCTGACCATGACCTTCTAGGAACCAACCTTTCCATGCATTCTCTGTCCCTCTTCCATGGCCTTGGACTAATTTCTCTTTCTCTATTTAGCACCACTACAGTCAAGGTCAGAAAGATTCTTTATCTATCTTCAAATATTCTCTCAGATAAATCTCATTCCTTTATGGATATCCTAAAAATAATGCAGCCATTATCATCACAAAGTTACCTTGGACAAGATTCCAGCAAACTGTTGAACTCCATTTTCTCAATTGGCCCATCTGCCACTTCTGTGCCTTTTCTCTGAAAGAGCCAGAAATTGAGATCCTCATGGGATAAACAAGCTGTTGACATCTCCCGGCGCACTATAGATAGCTAGGGTCCCCATGGAGGATGAGGTAGAGTTACTTTGATAACTTCAGATACCAAATGCTTCGGATGGCATATAGTAACATGCTTAGCTTAGCTGAATTAGGGAGACTGCTTCATGCTCACTTTCTTTCCCAGTAAGCCCTAGATATATTTTGAGATAAATAGCTCACTGCCAGAGCCAAGCTACACCCTAAGGACCCTCTCTAATTTCAGCTGCGTCCTCCCCAACCCACAAACTGCAGCTCAGGTTAGATTTTGGGGTCTCTCCATCTCCTCCATCCTGTGTATTCTCAGTGCACACGCCTCTCCCCCCTGCCTTCTTTTTCTGTCATGAGGTTTAAAGCTAAATCAAAAAAATGAAAAAAGGAAGTGGTTCTGACATATGTATACATCAGACAAGATACTGGTTCTTTCCTCCTAGGCATATTTTCTGTTAGATAGGGGCTGTGAGTTGTGTTTTAATTTATACAGAATTTCAGCTTGTGGAAGAGTCAGAGTCTGAGTCTTGAAGATAATTGAATGCATATCTGTGCAGTCAGAATTAGGGGAGGTTACTGGTGATCTGATTTATAAGAGGAATTGGTGTTCTCATTTTCCAGTAATGTTTGGCTGACATCATTTGTAGTAGTCAGGTAGAAGCTTCTAGAAGGAAAGAGAAAGGTATGTTACCTCCACCCATCAGAAGCCTATCCCAGATCCAGCCTGGGCAAGGAAGTACCTCTAGCCATTTGGGAAAATCTATAGTAATATGACTTTTTTTATTTAATGCTTTTCAATATTGGCCCGTTCATGTCTATAACAGAGTTGTGTGTAACATACAATGGTAAACTACAATAATTTATATAATATCAATGTCAAGTTTAATTGTGAGTGCATTAAGTTATTATTATATTTAGTAGTACACTTTTATGTTTTATCTAATGGCAGGGGAGCAGGTGCCTTTTTCTGCATATGCACCTCTGGAGTTGTTACCTGTTCAGTAAGTTCCTGCTCCAGGCGCAGAAAGAAGTAGGCATGAAAAGTCCTCTGACATGAGTCCCTGACTTCCATGAGAGAAGGTCAGCTTCATCACAGTTGAGGCTGCTTTCTGCCCGTACTGTGCCAGTAGGTTCAGAGTTGACACCTATCTGCGATTGTGCCTCTTCTTCCTGTCATTGCTGCAGTCATCTCTCCCTGTGACAGTGAAAAGCCAGTGAGTCAGTGGCAGTACCGAATCAGCTACGGGAAATGCGACTCCTTCCTACTCCCAACCACCTGCAAAATAAATGAGTGCTGTCTCCACATGTGTCACCAGAGAGGAATCTATTGTTTGGGAGAATGGAAGAGCTCTTTACTGTGTAAGAGAATGTGGAACAGCGTGCTGTTGCTCGTTAATAATTTGTGGCCTCCCCTTTCAGGTTCCTTTCAGTGCTACCATGTCCCCGGTTCGCTTGCATTCTTCCAACCCCAACCTTTGTGCAGATATTGAATTTCAGACTCCCCCTAGCCACCTTACAGACCCTCTGGAAAGTTCAACGGATTACACAAAGCTTCAAGAAGAATTTTGTCTAATTGCACAGAAAGGTAACAACAAACATAACGTGCCCTTCAGACACACTCTCTTCTTTGATAAGAAGTTGCCATTTACTCTCTTACCCATGTCTGGGTGGTCATGGTAAAAAGGTCAAATGGTTTATATACTTACTGAAGTTCTATAGACAAAACACAGTGGGATATGATGCCTGCATCATGGGAGAACACACATCATAAGGTTACAGGGGTTGTTTTTGGGGGGTTTTTGTGTGTATGTGGGTGGCATGTGGAACTTCCCAGGCCAGGGATTGGATCCATGCCACAGCTGTAACCAGAGCCGGTAACAACAGCAGATCCTTAACATAAGGTTGTAGTTTGGGCAGAGAAAGTATCCTTGTGGCTTAGTGGGTTAAGGATCCAGAGTTGTCACTGCTATGGCTCTGGTTATAGCTATGGTATGAGTTTGATCCCTGGCCTAGGAACCTCCACATGCTATAGGCTCAGCCAAAAAAAAAAAAAAATTCTTGAAAATGTGTATTAAATGGAACATCTCAAGTACCACCCCCCATAATACTCAAGAAGAGAAGAGCTTTACACTGAGGGAACTCGGAATGCTGAAGTCAATAAAAATGTATACTGACAAACCATCAGCAAAGACATACTCTCAGAAACTTTAATTCCACAATCCTGAAACAATTAAACTAAATCATCTTCCACCTCTTTTTTTTCTATAGATTTCTCAATTGAGATTCTGTAAGACCATCTCTTTCACCTGCTATTTTACTCCTTGTACATTTTTATTACATTTCCTAGCTGAATGCTAATTATGTCATTACACTAGAACAATGTTATTTTGTTTATATAATTATAGATATATGCCCCGGAAAGCCAGTAAGTTTTACTAATAATGCAGGTAGAATGAGACAAATGTATGAATTAAATATAGCTGCTAAAAATAGCTGCTAAAGGAAGATGGATAAATGTGAAGGTAGCCCCAGGAAAGCTTTGTGTATTTGCTTGCAATCCTGAGGCTTTCAGGAAATCCAAGTTTCAACAGCATTTTAAAGCCTCTGTTGAAACAACATATTTTCTTTTCAACTGCAGTGGGAAAAAAAGGAGCTTTTCTATGACTATTACATCAACTCTTTAGGAAGAATTATGGATTTTGAAATGAGCTAGAGTCCACTTTTAGAGCTGCTGGTGGGGTTAATGTATTTCAGCCACCGAGTTATTGCCTTAAAATTGATGGCAATTAGAATGTAGCACATAAATCAACAGATTCTGAGGCCCTTGGAATCCCACCATTTTCCCCCTTTAATTCAGGCTAAATTTTTTGTGCTCAGTTTTTTCACTTCCTTTAAAAATATCCTTTCTCTTATAAGGATATCTTTACTTTAGAAGACTACATTTTATAGACACTGTTATTGTGAAGATAAAAGTTGGAAATTCAAACGTGTGTTTCAAAATTAAAGACCGCCTTGGATTTTACCAGTGTATGTTGTTAGGTATGCAGAAGTGAGGGTGGAGGTTGTTTTTATTGTTGCCTTTATTTTGTTTTATTTTATTTCCAGCTTTGTTGAGATGTAAATGATATGTAACATTGTGTAAATGTAAGGTACACATGTTGATTGATGTCCTCATATGCTGCAAAATAATTACCACCATAGAGATAACAAACACATCCATCATGTCACATAATTACCCTGTCTTTTTCGTGGTGAGAACATTTAAGATCTACTCTCTTGGCAATTGTCAAGTATGTAATACAATACCATTAACTCTAACCACCATACTGTACAATTGGATCCCCAGAACTTACTCATCATATAACTGGAAGTCTATACTCTGAAAGCACTTCTGATATCATGATATTCTGGGCTTAGAAGTAATGCAAGTGCTGTTCTTAAGACCAAATCATTTCCTACCCCTAAGAGAACTAGTTAGAACTTCTAAAACAGCTGTCTGATTTCTATTGGCAGAACTCATAAAAGTGCTCTTTTTGGGGATCCACGCTTCGCAGAAATAATTTTTGAATAGTTCTAAATGATTTGCATGAGGCTTCATTGTACACAGAACGGCTCAAATATTGTCATCAACCATGGCAGGGTAAAACTTACTCCTTTTTCCTTCTAGGAATTGTATGTAGGTTAGTTTCTAAATATTGAAATTAACTATTAAAAAAATAATAATAAAATAAAAAATAAAATTGATATTGTATATGCTGCTTCTCGTCTTTGTTGCCTTGTCTGGTATGAAATGCTAAAACTTTTCTCTTGATTAATAACCATTACCATATTTGGTTTGTTTGTTTTGTTTTGTTTTTTCTTTTTAGGGCCACACCTGTGGCATATGGAAGTTTCCAGGCCAGGGATCAAATCAGAGCTACAGCTGGCAGCCTGGGCCACAACCACGGCAACAGCAGATCTGGGCCACATCTGTGACCTACGCTGCAGCTTGTGGCCACGCCAGATCCTTAACCCACTGAGCGAGGCCAGGAATCAAACTCCTATCCCCAGGGATACTATGTTGGTTTCTTAACCCACCGAGCCATCACGGGAACTCCACCATATTTGTTTTGTGTGTAGTTTTTATTATGGATTCCATCGTAAGGCCGACTTTTAATTAACTGTAACATAACCTTTCCAGAAAATATCTTTGCATGAGTTAAAGTGCTGAGACGTTTATAATTTTGTATAGTCTTTGCAGATCCATTTGATCTTTATTTCTTACTTTTCTCCCCACCCAGTGCATTCTCTTTTGAAGTCTGCATTTAATAGCATAGCTATAGAGAAGGAAAAGCTTAAGCAGATGGTTTCTGAGCAGGATCACAATAAAGGCCATAGCACGCAGATGGCACGGCTCCGACAGTCACTGTCTCAGGTAAATGAAGTGTTTGTTTCACTCCCGAGACACAGTCCTAACCCTATAAGCCAAAGATGGAGGCAGAGGCCATCCATCATGGGGATGGCATCTGAAATTCTCCTAAGATATTGCAGTGTCATTATTCAATTTTATTACTTTTCTTCCCCAGAATATGAAGGTAAGAAAATCAACCAAACTTGCTTGCAAACATAATTGCTGTTTTGGCTGACTGAATACTTTTAATGCCTCTCTGTGGTCATTGTAAGGCGGTCCCTGGTTTTAAAAAAAAAAAAAAATGCATTTATTCATGATTTACATAAGCATCTAAACTGCATTCCAGAATATATTCAGTCCAACATCAAGGATACAAAATCTATCAGATCTTCCACACTTACTATTTTTTCCCCCATATGTTTTAATCTGTTGAAAATTACTGCTTGCTATTACCTGTTTTGTCCTTTTTTGATTTACACCATTAGGATATTCTTCCTGTCCAAGTTATGCTCCCTGAAGCTGGACTCATATTTCAGTATATATTTTACACTATAATATATAGTGTTAAATATATATTATATTGATCTTATTAATGCTAATCAAATCCCTATGTTTTTCAAGGCTGAAATTTATGATAAAAATCCTTTAAAACTGCATTTAGGATTTCTTACACGAGCACTGCCTCTGAAATATTTTCTTCATTTCATCTATAAATGTACCTCTAAAAAGTCCTTTGAGAATTCAATGTTGTTATTGATTTTGTGTGAGAACTCGGTGTTTATATAAAATATTGTTCACTTCCTGGTGCCTTGGATCAGAGCGAAGGAGCGAGCAAATCCTGGGTAAGTGGTTTTCCATGTGGATCAGTTCCTGCTTGAATAGTTTCCCCGTCCCTGAAATTTAGACTTAAACTGTCTCACCCTGTTTTATGTACCTGAACTGTCAGCTTATTTTCAATGTTAAGTTCATGTTACTGACTGCTGTTCTCTGGACCACACTTTCTGCTGTTTGCCATCAAACACTGTCAGTTGAGGTGCATATGCTGCTTCCAGTGCAAAGCTAGGGGGACTGGAGAACCTGAGCCTTCAAAGCAGCACCTGTGTGCCAGTCTGCGGAGGGTATCCTTCACAAGCACGCTGTGATGGTTTGCCCTGGGCTGTTCTGTCATGTATCTGTTGAATACTTAGTCCATGTTAATAGATCTTCCGAATCATAATCCTGAAAGGATCATGAATCAGAAATAATGGTTAGTAATCATGCACAGGTCATGCTGTAAACATGTTGAATACACTCTTGTCCCCCATACGGTACAGTGTTTTCTGCAGATGTATTTAATGACTGGAGGCTTCATGGTATGAGATGAGCTTGTCTTAAGACAAATAAGAAAATGTGCTCGTTTCTGGCTGGCTTGCTTGTATTTGCTTGTTGACATGACAGAGAATGGTAAACAGGTGTAGGTTTGGGAGATGAGGGGAGATTAGAAATGATGAGGAAGAGAAATTTTCATTTGTTCATTCATGTATTCATTGTGTTTCACTCAACTCCTATATGTTAGGTGTAGCGCAAGCTATAGGACCCCAAGATAAAAGTAGCCCTGGCCACGTTCCCAGGAAGCTCATGCTCTGACTAGTGAAATGAGAGGTATTTACTCAGGAAATAGTTAAATGGACCACAATGTAGTCCATTCTGAGCAGCACATGGGTAGTGCGGATTTCCAGGGCTCTGGTGTTCAGAGAAATGAGAGCTCCCTGCACGTGAGCAGAGCAAGAAATTAGGCTTCGTGAAAAAATCGGTCCTTGATCCACCAGCAGCAGATATTACTAACCTGCTAAAAGTGAAACCACATCACCTGTGCATGCTTTAGGTTAACTATTTCCTTCTCTTGTCTAAACGTATTTATTTGCATCTAGACTTAGAACCTCAATCAATTTTTGTTGTTTTTTGACTGTTATATTTTGTTTGTTTAACCAAAAACATGTGAACATAATTTGGAGCCATAAAGATAGTTATCCTTATCCAGTAGAGAGTTCATTGCTTCCAGTTCTGTGTTATCAGAGCAGTTTAGCTATGTTCATATGCTTGTGTCTATACATACCTTCCCATTGGCAGGTTGTATCCTCCTGAGCTCTAGGGCTCAGGAGAGAGGCCTTAGCTAGAGAGAAAGATGTGGGTACCCCAGAATATTGGTGATTTTATAGATGTTGATAAGTTGTGTTTTCAATCAGAATAAAAGAGGTCAGTGGTGCTGCCATAGAGAATGTTAGTATTTAAAAGTCAAACTTTAAAATAAAATAAAAAAAATAGAGAGAGAGAGGATCCTTTGATGGAAACCCAGAGGAAACAACTGACAAATTTGTGATGATGATTGAGATTAAGGTCTGATAATCTCAAGAAGGAAAAGGTTAACAGGATCTGACTTAGCAGCAAATGATATATGAGCTAAAAGTCAGCCTTGGAATATGGCAGTCATCTCAGTATGTTTATATCATGAAGGGAAGGAAGTAGCAGATAAGGGGACATTGAAGATGGGAAACAATTAAGTAATGGAACCATTATGTTTGACTAACTATAATTTTCATTGTGCCTCTTTAAATATCACACTTAGGATTTAACAAGATATGCAATAGCTTGAGTACACTGAGACAGCTGTTCTGAGTATCTTTTTATATAAAATATAACTTCACATTGAAGTAGGATTTTTTTTTTTTTTTTTTTTTTTTTTGGCTGTGCCCATGGCATGTGGAAATCCCTGGGCCAGGGATTGAACCTATGCTAGAGCAGTGACCCTAGCCGCTGAAGTGACAACACCAGATCCTTAACCCACTGCGCCACAGGTTTAACTCCAGCTATTTCTTTAATGAACAGTTACCAAGCCAAGTCTCCCCCAAGAAAGAGAAGGAGGGAGAACTATGGTTAAATAACTTCTTAGATTAGTCTAACATTTTTATTTATTTTTATTTATTTATTTATTTTGCTTTTCAGGGCTGCACCCATGGCATATATATGGAAGTTCCCAGGCAAGGGGTAGAATCAGAGCTGCAGCTGTGGTCCTACACTGCAGCCACAGCAACACAGGATCAGAGCAGCATCTGCAATCTATACCATAGCTCACGGCAATGCCAGATCCTTAATCCACTGAGCAAGGGCAGGGATTGAACCCTCAACCTCATGATTCCTAATTAGATTTGTTTCCCCTGTGCCATGACAGGAACTCCTAGTCTAACATTTTTTAATTTGATGTTAAGTCCTATTTGATATATGTCTAATGATTAAAATGCTGCTTTTCAATAATGCTTTTAAATATATCGACTTGGCAGATTCCACTATCCCTTTAGTAGGCACATAGCAAAATAACATATATAAAATTAGCATTCTTCACTACATGCTCAGGATAAATTGTTACCTGCCTTGGGCATATAATAATTTGCAAGGCTGAACAGAATAACAAATTTCTCTTCTAAAGTAATGTTTCATCCCTGATCTCTGTGTATACAAAGACATACATAATTTTGTTATTTTACTCCATAAAACTTTAAAAGTAAACTTTTACACCCAAAAGGCAGCATAGATGTTGGATTCCCACCTGAGGACAAGGTATTTTATGTGGCATCTATCCCTTTATAAATGACTTTATTTCATATCAGCTGTAATTTCATGTAGTATCCTGAACACCAAAATCACATAGTATACATATATATATATATAGAGAGAGAGAGAGAGAGAGGGGCACTAAGGTAAACTCAGCCCCCTAGATTACTATAATAAAAGATTCACCTTGAGTCTGTCTTCAATACATTACACTTTGTCACTGTTACTAGAGTTTTTTGTTTTTGGGGGTTTTTAGGGGGTTTGTTTTTTGTTTTTATCATTTTAGGGCCACACTCACGGCATATGGAGGTTCCCCGGCTAGGGGTCGAATTGGATAAGTGTTGAATTGGATCTGTAGCCACTGGCCTACACCACAGCCCCAGTAACATGGAATCTGAGCCACATTTTCAACCTTCACCACAGTTCACAGCAACGCCAGATCCTTAACCTACTGAGCAAGGCCAGGGATGGAACCTGCGGCCTCATGAATGCTAGTCAGATTTATTTCCACTGAGCCATGACAGGAACTCCACTGTTACTAGTTTGATTTCTGGCTCCAGAGTTTGTGTACAGCTTGTACTGTATGCATGAGGTGTTGGGTCCATACAAATGTCAGCAGCAGAATATGACCCTTGTACTCCATTGGAATTACTGTATGTCATTAAATCAATATGGCAGCAAGTGTTAGATGTGCCCTCATTCTGCACACTCCTAAGAAAGAAAAATATTGTCAGTTAAATGACCAGTGCTTCAGAGGTGTTAATATTGAGGGATGGTGCCCCTTGAAATGTTGTATATATGGGAATGTAAGCAAAACATTGGCTTAAGGCACACAGCAGCATAATTAAAATCCCAGTCATAGTTCTTACCATCCTGTCTACATTTTATACATCCAAAATAAATGTTCTGGGGAGTTCCTGTCATTGCTTAGCGGAAACAAATCTGACTAATATCCAGAGGATGCAGGTTCGATCTCTGGCCTTGCTCAGTGGGTTAAGGATCCAGTGTTGCCATGAGCTGTGGTGTAGGTCTCAGATGTGGCTCAGATCTGGCATTGCTGTGGCTGTGGAGTAGGCCAGCGGCTACAGCTCTGATTCAACCCCTACCTGAGAACCCCCATATGCTGCGGGTGTGGCCCTAAAAATACCAAATAGATAGATAGATGGATGGATGGATGGATAGATAGATAGATAGATAGATAGATAGATAGATAAATGAATAAATAAATATTCTGTGTTGGGATAAAAGTTTTAAGTATATTTTGTTCCTAAATTTCACAGTTCCCTGAGACTTGGCCAAATTTTTGTGTTTGAAGATATTCTCCATAGAATCCTTTATGTCTTTTTTTAGCTATCCAGGATCTCCACATTGATGTCATTTTGGATAATTTGGCAATATTTATTAAAAGCCTTAAAAACATTTCATTCTTTGACCCTTTGGTCCATGGCTGATATATGTCGTCTAAGGGACTAATGCTGAATGTAGAAAACCAGCACATACATCATCATTTATGGCAACATTTTTTATTCTAGTAAAATTCAATAACAGCATAAGTGCCCAAGAGTAGAAAATAACCACTTAGTTTGCGATTTTTAAAATCACATTTCTGAAGAGTTTGCAACATCGTATATATCTATATGCAAAGAATAAGTGAAAAACAGGATGTAAAGTATGTTCCCGTTAAATAATGTGAAAAATCCATAGGGAAAAAAACCTTGAAAGAAATATACCAAGCCACCAAAAATTGGTTGGTTAAGTATTAAGGTATGAATTTTTAAAAATATTTTTCTACTTTTTTCATTTTCCAAATGCACTATAATAGAATTTGTTTATTTAAAAATTTTTTTTAAAAAAAGAGGTCCTTTTTAAGAGCTATCCAGGATTTGGTTCTTGATAGCTCTAGCTTTCACCATTTTCGTACACATCTTCTCACCCCTTTTGAACCAGTTTTGCTTTTATCTAAAGAGTTTAAGTCTTCCGATAGTTCCATCTTGCCATATATTTCATATCCTTCTCCAGCCACCAGGCTTCTGTGTTTCCTTCCCAGAACCCGCAGTTCCATTCAGTAATATGTATATGTTATGCCAGAGTCCCACCCAGTCTAAGGTAAATTCTTAGCCAAGGAGGTGAGGATTGGGGCGCAATTAGTGCTGGCTAGAACTTCAAAATGGTAACTTCTTTTATAGCTTGGTCGGGACTGATGTGTGGCTGCGTGACACTTGCATGTGTGTGAGGGACATGAGGTTTGGGGACATGAGGATAGTTTGCAGAGAGTTTGTAGTGGGCTCTGAGCTCACTCATGGAAGCAAATAGTGAGACTTACTAAAGAATCTAGGCAGGGCTCCTGAGCCCCAGGGTGCTTCCTGCCTGTTAAGCCTTGGCCCCCTAGGCCACTAATAGAGCAATGTTATTACTTACAAGTTTCCATGGCTTTTCTTGCTGGTTCAAGTGCCTGGCGATGTGCCTCCTTTTCCCTGCTTCACTCTACAGGCTCCTTGGGTGCATTCCGCACATTGTTTCTGCCATGCGCTGGGCTCTCCTATGTTAATTACCACTAATAGTGTCATTCCACTGAAAATACCCATATTCCTCAGTGTTCCCAAAGCCGTTTCCATGATATCATTACAGAGAAAATAGTTGAGCCTCAGGGAGGGAAATAACAGATGTGGTCCAGAGCGCTCCCTGGGGGCACTACCCCACACAAGCTCATGGTGCTCACTTGTAGCCAACTTCCAAAACAGCCTGTGTGATCAAGGCAAAAGGAGGAGCCGCCCTGGCAAGGTGCACAGAAACGAGCCATTGCATGCTCCTTGTCTGCTTCCACTTTTTACCCTGGGGGTTGTCAGAGTTGGAATAGTATTTATTTCCATGCTTTTCCGTGCTATGTAACAATGTTTCTACCACTGCATATATACATATATATTATTAATACAATAGTCCTTTAATTGTCAACTCATTTCCTATTATCCGCTAGAGGCCACCTTGTGCACCTTCATACACACCTGTAGGCAGGATCACATTTAGTGAATATTGGATGAGATGAGAGCTTAAATGAGAATTAGCTGTCTTTAATATCCAAAGCAAACAATTCTATAGGTTTCTTTATAAATGGAAAACTGATTTTAAAACTCCCACCCTGAGGAAAAAACACTACTTACCCTTGCCCTTGAGTCTTTGTGGGGTTGTTTTGTTAACTCTGTTCCAGTGGCATCAGAAGGTGCAGTCACTTTGGAGGAACCCTCAATTGAGGTTTGTGTGAAACTCTGAGGTTGATGACTGTCATCCTGCAATTAAAACCATCAAACAACCTACAACAAGGCCTCCTTCTTCCTAGACAACAGAATATACCTGGTTTCAGTAATGAAGATGACTTTCAGTATTTTGTGGACAGAGAAATGATGAAAGAACAAATAAGCATATGTAAAGTAGCCACAAAGGATAGAAGGGATATATATATTTTAAGCATTTGAGATTTTGCTCCAAGAAAAATGATTCTGAGCACTTTTGCAGAATACAAAGGTATTAGGAAGCACATGGTATATTTACTAAAAAAGTAATCACCTTTTTTTTCTCACTAACATGTCCCGGTTTTCTCAGAGAACTGGACACACATTTGCTTCTCCCTGCAAACATAATGACTGTAGGGTCTGTGTCCATCTTTAGTCCATTGATACTTGACAGCCCACAAGACCAAGGGTGTTCTGTTTGACACATGTTTTAAAAACTGGTTCTAAAGGCTTTAACCAAAAGCCAGGAGCTGCAAGAAAACAGTTTTCTTTTTAAAACACAAAAGCTGGTTGAAGGGACGGGGGCCAGGCTGTTCTGAGCTCCATGCTCAAGGACTATGCCACTGCTCAATGCAAATGTGAGGTTTAGCCACTTTGTAATTTATCCCCAGTGCTTTAATAGGTACAGAGTTACAGTTATAATGTTACATTTGTATATGCATCGGTTTCCTGTAGTCACTGGCTCCTTATGAAGAAAAGCTGAATCCTCACTCCCTGGGGCAGGTGCCCTCTTCAGTACGTCTGGACGCATATCATTCACTCTGAAATATCCACTTCTGTCTTCTCATTGCTGGTTTTAATGGGAAGGAAAGGAGCTGTCCAGCTTTTTGCTGGGCTTTGTCCTCCCAAAGGTCTTTTACTTGAGACTTGATGTAATCCCATTAGCTACATGTGTCTTACGTATATGGAACAGGTTTCTATGCACTAATGTGATGCATGTACCTCCATCCATTTTGGGAGCCCATGCTTATGTAAAGCTGTGCTCTTTTCACCATACACGCTACACTGGGGTGTAGCAGATGATGTTTTATTGATGCCGACTTAGGGCATGGCAAAAGTCGTGGGAAGCAGATAGTTTGGAGTTAGTTTGCCTTCTGTGATATGTTCTTTATATGCTTGTCAATGTCTGCACTGTCCAGTGAAGGCACCTTTGGTCTACACTTGAATTAGTTTTAATGTACTGTCAAAATACAACTATTTTCTTTTACCAGACTAAAATATAACTCTATAAAATATAAAGCCAGTTCATTGTTCATTCCATTTCCAAATAATTTTAAAGATAATTATCTGGCTTTGAAACAACTCCCATACTTTAGCAACTAGAACCAAAAATAAAAAGAAAAAATAAAAAGAATCAATAGTTTTTATCCTAGGGTATAAAATGTGATATATATGTGGTGGTAGACTGGGCTTGGATGTAATGGGCCTGACTCTAAAAGAGAGAAAATGCCATGAATCATTTTTATGAAATCTGTGAACTCTTTCAACCCACTAACCTACCAAGCAGTAGTCTTATATTGCAAACGATGAATACCTTAATTATGAGCCATTTATTTCCTTCTGACTAGTAGGATCTGGCCTATGGTGGCTTCAGAAGTTACAGCTAAGAGCATCATAGACTATGTTGTCTCATGTGCACTTGTTCTGTTTTATGCTTGTTTAATAATTTGAAATTACATGTGTGGTTTTTGTTATTTTAAGGCACTCAACCAGAATGCTGAACTAAGGAGTCGGTTGAACAGAATACACTCAGAATCTATTATTTGTGATCAGGTTGTCAGTGTAAATATTATTCCTAGCCCTGATGAGGTAAGACTCATTGTTAATAGATGTAAAGTACTTATTTTAAAGCATCTAAACCTCCTGTATACATTTATTTGTATACAGTTCTTTCACTTCTAATAAAATTCCCTGCATAAATATTTGTGTTGCTGACAGTTCAGTGTTCTTTGGAGTGAAGGATGTACCTGAGTTGACATCATTTATCCTGGGTGATTAATTGTCATTTTTATTTGTTCCTGTGTTCCTCTGATGCCACTGAATATCTAGTTTATATATATTCTAGCTTGTGAATTTTGTCTCAGTCTTCCTTTGAAATGGTCACTATCATCAGTAGCTTATAACATGTTGAAACAAATACTTTTAGTTGAGAAGGTGCTAAACAAAAGTTTCCTTATGGTTTGTTTGAAAAGTCCTAGTTAAAAGAGAAGCCACCTGACCTTGCTAAGACAGTACTAATAGTGCTGCTGCAGCTACTGCTTACGATGATGCTAATAATTTCTAGCTAACACATGGCAAGTGAATGCTTACTACATGCCTGGCATTATGCTAACCCACTTTACATGTGTTATCTCATCTGACACTCCCAACAGCTCTCTGAGGTAGGTACTGTTATTCCATTTTTCAGAAAATTTTTGAAGCAATGGTAAGGGATAGGAGAACATTCAGTATATGAGCTGAACTTGAGTGTGTAGTTCTGTTTATAATTCTTTATAAAATTATTATTTTTAGCCACAAGAATTTATACTTTTCAACAATAATTCATGTAGCAAGGTGAGAGTTTAATCCTAAGGCCATAGTTGCACCCAAAACATACATTTTTTTCTAGAAATCTACAGGTGTAAGGGTCCTACCATCTAATGCTTAGGAAACGGCATCCCCAGACAGCATCTCTTTGATGTAAGTTGCCCACCCTGTGTCCATCCACCTCCATGGGTCCCATGATCTCTGATGACATTTAAGCCCATTCAACTGCCCAGAATCCAGAATTATTTCTAAAACATTCAAAAAACAGCCAACAGTCTCAGTTTGAATCTTCTTTTCAACCTGAAATGTGTACTAAAATATATATTTTATAGTTCTTTGACATATTTTTCTGACTGAAACTTAAATGGCTTCCTTGAAAACAATAATTATCATTTACTGCATTAAAGTAGTTTGAAATAAGGTTTAATACTCCAATCCTAGGTTTTATTGGCTAAGCTTCATGATCAAATCGCAAAATGACTGTTATATATTCTGTCTCAAAAATTAGTCTGGAAGAATATTTCTTTAGCACATCTCCAGTGGTTTCTACAAATACTCTTGAGGTGTAGTATACGAGTTAGAATATAACTGGTAATGACAAGCCTAAGCTTATGATAATGAACTTGTTTCCACAGTTAATTCAGGGTTTGATGGGGGCTTAACCTGTTACATTCTGCTTAATATCAATTGAGCAGAGACTTAAAATCCACTCACTTTCCAGCTGCACCTTTTGGATTCTTTAGGCACATGGAAGGAAACTTATGTAGTAGTCATTACTCAGTTGCCAATGAAAATTACTTATGGTCACCACTCTTTTAACATATGGTGGGAGTTCTTCTAGAAATCTGGCTGGTACAAATATTGAACAAATAGTTATTCTCACCGGGGAAAACAATTATACCATGTGCTTTTCTCTTCTGTAGGCTGGTGAGCAAATCCATGTCAGCCTCCCCCTGTCGCAGCAAGTAGCCAATGAGAGCCGCCTCTCCATGTCAGAGTCCGTCTCTGAGTTCTTCGATGCCCAGGAGGTGCTCCTCTCTGCAAGTTCCTCAGAGAATGAAGTAAGGTTCCTTGATGTGTCAGCCCCAACTGCTGCTGACCATGAGTTTGGGTTAAAGAAAGCAAGACGGTGGAACTTTGTTTTTAAACCTCATAGTAAGATGTCCAAATAGTAGCAACGCCAAAAATCAAGGTTTATTCTAACTTTCCGGGTACAGTTCATATTTTAGCGTAAACAAATAGTTGATAACAGAATTCTTTATAGAAGGAGACTGATAAAATATGGGAAGAATAAGAGAATAAGAAAATTACCATTCAGTTTTGTGCATACACACACACACACATCTTTGTCAGGGACATGAATTTGAGCTTAGAAAGATAACATCTAGCATATATCCAGTTGGGTAATTATGGGTTTGGGAGGTTACCACTCACTATTCTAAGAGCCTTATTGGATTACTTGTCATGCTCGTGAATCTTGGCAAGGTCTTAGAAACAAGCAATCTCTTCCTTGGTCAGGTTACAGAAGTTCTTTTACTGAAGCTATTCAAGTACACTTCGAATTTTTTTTTCTTTTTTCTTTTTTTTTTTTGGCATGGGAGAAGCAGCCAAAATCCTTCCCACACACTTGTATAAGAATTTTGTCATTTGAGATTGCAAATCTGTGCTGCATTTTTACAAAAAGGAGATGAATGTTGCTAATGTTATTTCCATATGCATGGAAAAAGGATTGAAAGGAAACATCCTGACAATTAGTAGTAGTTGTTTTTGGATGTTTGGAATTTTAAATAATTTTAGAAACAAAATAAGTGGAAAACAGAAAGAAATCGTGAACACATATCACTTTATATATCACTTTATAATGTAGAAAAGGTAAAATAAAATTCTTGATCTGAATTTATTACCACACCGAGTTAGGCCTCTGCCTCTCAGATTCCAAGTTATACATTAACACATTCAGAGAGAGGCCCATTCACAAGCTGGAGAACTGGTTTAATTATTCATAGTGATAACTGTTGTTATCAGATGGACAAAACAATCATGCTTGCTGATTGTGTCTCTTCCCCTGTGGGCAAGTCTGCCTGGGAAGCCTAATTCAAGCCAGGAGGTTGTTTGGTGAGCAAGGAAAGAATGAGACTGGAGAAGTGGGTTGAGTGAGTTTAAGGCTGGCAGGACCAGGATGTAATAGCTCCAAACTTTCATCTCCATCATAGGGATACCCTGCTACATGGGTGGGGAATTTTGTCTGTGAGCCAGTCTCCACACCGCCAGGGACCACCATGCTGGAGACATGCTCCCAGCATTTTCTTTTCTGACTCTCCCTTTTCTGGGCTCTCGTTGCCAACCAGGTCTTTGTCCTTATTCATTCAGACAAACTTGACTGTACATTCTCTGGGCTTTGACCTGTCGTCTGATGACTTTATAGTGTACCTCCCTGAGAGCAACCTAATGTCCCTATTTCTAAGTTTCTGGGAGGCACACCTGACTGAGCAACCAGTTGCCACTTGCAGCCACTGGCAGCCGAGAGATGAAGAGGCTGTGAAACAGGTTATTGTGTGAGTCCAGGCAAGAGGAAGGAGCAAGGTGGTGGAGGGCAGAGGGGCGTGGGGATGATACATTCACTTTATCAGACCTCTCAGGGGAGTGATCTGGCAGCCTTTTGGATGTGTCAGTTAAGGAGAAAGCAGGTCTGAAGAGAGAGCAGGAATCATCAGCTCAGGATCCATCCAACCACCTGCCTCTGAGACATGGCCACCAGGGTGCTCCAAAGGACCTCTGATTCAACCTGTCCAGATGAATTAACCAACAACCCCCTTACACACACACACACACACACACACACACACGGAAAAAATACAAGCTTACCCATATGTCTCATATTGCTTATCTAAGTGCTTTTCTATCCAAGTGTTCATATCAGATATCTGTTTCTTCAGCATTCCCTCCACTCCTCTCCCTTCCTACCACCCAGCCGCCCACCTTGATTTACTCAGGGAATTCACTCATTTCTGTCACCCAAATGCTCTCAGATACCTACATTTTCCCGTAGCTTCACTGCTGCCACTCCAATTCAATCCACCATCAGCTCCCCAGCTAAAATACCCTATCAATCTCCAAAGTAGTGTTCCCGCCTCCCTTCTTGCCCCCTTGAATCTATTTGGGAAGCCTGATTAATCTTTCCAAAATGCAAATGGAGGTAAGTGAACTTGCCCCTCGTCCCCCACTGTCCTTAGGGTAGCAATCTAAACTCCGTACCTATCATACAGAAACCCATCATCTGATCTCCGCTCTAAGCTGCAGCATCTTATAACCTCTGTTCTTCTGGAACCTTCCAGAAGCCAACGGAGTGCTTCCTGGAGTTGTCACCTTGTTAAAGACAACACCTGTCCTTTGCTGAAGCCAGGAGAGTGACACTCTCCTACAATCCAAACTGGAAAGTGCTAAACTATACACTCATTCCTTGTGACTGTATCTTAACAGGTTTTCATAAAATGACTCTTCTTACTTGTCTCCTCCCTTTATCACGACACTCTTTCTTAAGTATTTGAAGAGGCTGGACCAAGAGTTAAACCCAACTAACCGACACCTCAATGTTCCCAAGGTTGCTCTTCCCCTTCGACTAGATCTTTGGTACTGAAGCAACTTCATCTGCACAAGTGTCTAAGTCCCCTTGTGATGAAATGAGTTCCCTTGTAATGAGAGGCTCTTCCTGTCTCCTTAGAACAGACTCAGCAAGCCCAGCTGGTTGGTTTACTGTAGGTGTGAGAATCCTAGTAGCAGCTGCAAGGTGGGCCTTTGCACTTACCGTCCATCCTGGTTGGTGCACGTGTTCAAATCGCTCACTCACTTTAGTCTGTTCAAAAGTCCCCTTCCGAGAAACCTACCCCGGCTGCCCTCTCGACCTCGGACAGCTACCGTTTCCTCCTCATCCCCGACCTTTCATATGCCTCTTCCTGAGTTCATGCTTATCACTCTCTAACAACATAGATGTTTCATATGTTTGTTGTGTGTCTCCCACACCAGAGTTAGGGCTGCAATTCTACCACTCGGTCCCCAGCACTAGAACAGTCCTACTGAGGAACTCAATAAATATTTGCCAACTGAATGAAGGAAGAAGGGAATGCTAAGAGCACCTTAACATGTGATTAATCAGAGAGCCATCTGAGCCTTTTCTGCCTTATATTAACATTTTTCCATGACTGAGAGAAAAATCCTGTTTCTGTGCTGTCTCCCAATATGCTTCCCTTAGTGAATGTGCAGCCTCTTCTAAAAAATGCTCTTCTTGGTTCTAGAATGATCTTCCTTGCCTCTATTTTAAAATTTGTTTCTGCAATACTGCATGCCTGGTACATTTAGAAAAAACACTCCCCGAACTCTTTGGAATCCTTAACATCTTAAAGAGAAATATTTGGCTCTAGGACTTCTTGACCATGGAGAAGAAAACAAATATATATTAATTGTTTTATTATACTACTGCAGAGCTTTAACTTTGTGTATAGGATGGACCATGGCCAGACTGACCAGCCTTAGCTTCTACTCATGCATATGATAATATAGACCTCACTCAGGGCCCACTTGCATTGTAGAATTCTTTTATATTTCACATAGACCTTTCTATATGGATATGGACATTGGACCTTTTCTCTCATACATTCATTTGGGAGAGATTTGAAATTGAAGACGAATAGATTGTTTATAGCTTCTAAACACTCATGTAATAAACACGCATGTGGGACTTCCACTGCGGCTCCGCAGAAACAAACCCAACTGGTGTCCATGAGGATGCAGGTTCAGTCCCTGGCCTCGCTCAGTGAGTTAAGGATGTGGCATTGCCTTGAGCTTCTGTGTAGGTCACAGATGTGGCTCAGATCCCAAGTTGCTGTGGTTGTGGTGCAGGGCTGCAGCTACAGCTCTGATTCAATCCCTAGCCTGGGAACTTCCATATGGTGCGAGTGTGGCCCTAAGAAGTCAAAAAACAAAACAAAATAAAAAACACACATGCACCACAAATCAGGTTCAGGCAGGCATTTGTCTCCTCTAACATAATTGGGTGTTATTAGCTTTTTTCAGAGAAATCACATGGAAGAGTTTGATTTACTTTATTTCTATCGGGCTTTACTTTATTTCATTCATGGGCTTGATGGTTTAACCTTCCACTTTGTTGGCATCAGTGGGAACTGGAAGCCTGCTGCAATGGGAAAATACAAATCAGAAAAAGACGTTGTTTTTGGGACTTCCCGTCATGGCGCAGTGGTTAACGAATCTGACTAGGAACCATGAGGTTGCTGGTTCGATCCCTGCCCTTGCTCAGTGGGTTAACGATCCGGCGTTGCCGTGAGCTGTGGTGGTCGCAGACGCGGCTCAGTTGCCGAGTTGCTGTGGCCCTGGCATAAACTGGTGGTTACAGCTCCGATTCGACCCCTAGCCTGGGAACCTCCCATATGCCTCGGGAGTGGCCCAAGAAATGGCAAAAAGACAAAAAAAAAAAGTAAAGACGTTGTTTTCAGCTTGCCATCTTTATCAACTTGCTCAGGGTGCAAAAGCAAAACTGCCATTATGCATTTATGCATATAATCATTCTCTCCATAACACTCTCTCTCTAAATACATGGACTCTTCTCAACTCTAATTTGTAAAACATCAGCAGTAAATCCAGAAACCTTAAAGGCAAAAGCTGATTATTTCTATTACATACAAATTTAAGACTTTTCATGGCCCCCAAAATGGTACAAACAAAATTTAAAAACTAAATTCAAACTAGAAAAAAAAATGGAGTTTTTATGAGGAGTTTAAAAATGTGTGAGGAGTTCCTGTTGTGGCGCAGTGGTTAACGAATCCGACTAGGAACCATGAGGTTGTGGGTTCGATCCCTGCCCTTGCTCAGTGGGTTAACGATCCGGCGTTGCCGTGAGCTGTGGTGTAGGTTGCAGACGCAGCTCAGATCCCGAGTTGCTGTGGCTCTGGTGTAGGCCGGTGGCTACAGCTCCAATTCAACCCCTAGCCTGGGAACCTCCATATGCCGCGGGAGCGGCCCAAGAAATAGCAACAACACCAAAAAAGACAAAAGACAAAAAAAAAAAAAAAAAGTGTGAAAGACAACAATTTCACTAAAGATGAAATTCAGACTTTAAAAGGGGTTCTTTTATGTGTGTTAGGTAGATGGATATTAATATTGATTGATAATATACAGTATTTAAATGTGTACGAGAGATGGATGCCCTCATATACTACTGGTGAAAACCAATGAATACAGTGCAATCTTCCAGGAGAGCACTTTGGCAATATACAGCTAAAGCCTAAAAGTGACCCAGGTGACCCAGCAATTTCACTTCTGGGAATAAATCTTAATGAAATTTCCAGACAGATTCACAGAAACATATTCACAAGACTGTTCATCCAAGTATTGTCTATAATAGTAAAAAATTGGAAACCATGTGAATGCTGGTTAAATTCCTTGTGTTGTAACTGTCTCACGAAATATGTTGTCATTCCAAGTAAAGATGAGGAGCTATGTTTATGAGAATGGAAGTATATTCAGAACACTATAAAGTAGTAAATAAACCAATTCCCCTTTTGTTCACAGTATCTAAAGATAGAGATATCAATAGGCATTTTGAAGTACATCCACTCCACTTAAGGTTCAACTGATCAATTTTTTTTTTTTTTTTGGTCTTTTTAGGGCTACACCCATGGCATATGGAGGTTCCCAGGCTAGGTGTCAAATCAGAGCTGCAGCTGCTGGCCTACACCACAGCCACAGCAGTGCCGGATTCTTAACCCACTGAGTGAGGCCAGGGATCGAACCTGCATCCTCATGGATACTAGTCGGGCTCATTACCTCTGAGTCATAATGGGAACTATAGTAATTTCTAATTTTTTACAATAAGAATATTTTGTTTTTATGTTTAGAAAAAATATAGCACATTTCCATTTTGAAGGAAGTAAATAAGTATCGATGGCTTTCTTGCCAATAGTAGAAATACTGATTTTTGTATTCTTTTGAGTGGCTTTACAGTACTTCTATTTTTTTTTTCTTACCTGCTCTGTCTCTAAATCCCCTTAGTACATGTGTTGCCCCTTAATTGTATTCTTATGTGAATTTTGGTTTCATTTTATTATTATTATTATTATTTTGGCCTCACCTGCAGCATGCAGAAATTCCCAGGCCAAGGATCAAACCCTCCCCACAGCAGCGACCCAAGCCACAGCAGTGACAGTGGTGGATCCTTAACCCAGTGAGCCACCAGGGAACTCTTGGTTTCATGATTTTCTCATGTAGAAAATGTCTTAATTCTTTTTTTTTTTTTTTTTTTTTTTTTTTTGTCTTTTTGTCTTTTGTTGTTGTTGTTGTTGCTATTTCTTGGGCCGCTCCCGCGGCATATGGAGGTTCCCAGGCTAGGGGTCCAATCGGAGCTGTAGCCACCGGCCTACGCCAGAGGCACAGCAACTCGGGATCCGAGCGGCGTCTGCAACCTTCACCACAGCTCACGGCAACGCCGGATCGTTAACCCACTGAGCAAGGGCAGGGACCGAACCTGCAACCTCATGGTTCCTAGTCGGATTCGTTAACCACTGCGCCACGACGGGAACTCCTGTCTTAATTCTTGATTTCTCCCTGTCTCTAAATCTTTCTCCCCTACCCCAGATAACCTGCCAAATTGTGACATGGCTGTCAAATGCAGCTTTACTGCTTGATCCTGACTCTGGCCATCTTAGTGTAATGAGTAGTCCCTCCCTGGATCTATGCAGTTCCTGTTATCTGGACTCCCTGGGGAAAGCTGCCAAGTATCTTCCTGAGAGTCAAGCATGGCTCTACCATTTCCTTGCACTTAACTCATAGGATTACATGTGAACCCTTTATATTGACATGAAGAGCCCTTCACAGTCAGACCTCCTCTTTTCACCTTACCTTTTGTTACAGCCACTTGACTTCTCAGTGTTCCTAGAATAAATGCGTCTCTCATGGCCCTTGCCTTGACATACTGTCCTTTCTTCTTGTCCTTCTCCCCCTTCTATTACCTGGGCAGCTCCTATACACACCTCAAATATTATTTCTTCTGGGCAGCCTCTCCTAACTCCTCTAGAGGGATTCAGAGGACCTCCTTTTTTGCGCATTCTTCCTGTGTTGAATTGAAACATTTCCACTTATGTACTGGCTTCACCCAGCCTCTCAGCCCCACTAAGACAGAAAGCTACTTAAGGGCTGCTTTCTACAGTCCTATCTTCTGCTCACACAAGAACCTCGGGTGTTCATTGCACACATGCACATACATTTCCCACTGTGACTTCTGCTTCTTTCTCATGTGGGCAATGTCCTGCTGTTTTTCATTGTTTGATTTTTCTGAACTTTCAAGACAGTGAGAGTTCTGATCCTTTCTACGTTCTTCCCTTTAGGCTTCAGATGATGAGTCTTACATCAGTGATGTGAGTGATAATATATCTGAAGACAACACCAGTGTTGCAGACAACATTTCTCGGCAAAGTATGCATCCTTTGAGCTTCGGGGTTGTTCTGTCTACCTGCCAAGTTACAACTCTGATAAGTCAATGAACAATCATTTTGACCCCCTCACTAATGGTTCCTTTTGCAGCTGATTGTTCAGTAAATTTTGTATTTGTATAATCTGTGGGGATAGGTGGTTGAAAAATTTGTTGGGTGGATGGTTAAAAGAAAAAATTCTGAGTCTTTCACATTAAATATATTTAATTGTTTGAAATTTGACTTGTCTTTTCTTGAATAATACTTGAGTATATTTAACACCTTATTTTTAAAAAATTTATGCACTGATGTTTTGTGCATTTATCAGCAACCTTGTATTGAAATAATTCTTTTCATTCTCGAGAGAGTATAATGAAGGCTTAAGAAATGTAGCACCATCAGAAATTACTTGAAAAGATTCTTTCCCTCCCAGGTTTTGGGAAATCAGAAAAGCAAATATCTTTCACTGTGAGTCTCATCTTTCTCCCTCTCCCAGTCTTGAACGGGGAGCTGACGGGAGGAGCCTTCCGAAATGGACGTCGAACATGCCTGCCAGCTCCCTGTCCTGACACCAGTAACATTAACCTGTGGAATATCTTGAGGAACAACATTGGTAAAGACCTGTCCAAAGTCTCCATGCCTGTGGAGCTGAATGAGCCACTCAATACTCTGCAGCATCTCTGCGAGGAGATCGAATACAGTGAGCTTCTGGACAAGGCTTCGGAAACCGACAATCCTTATGAGCGCATGGTAATAAATAACAGAGCAGCGCCCTTTGGGGACTTGCTAGCCCTAGACCTGGGAGAGGGCAGAACTCGCTGGGATGGCACATTTGGTGGTTGCCTAATACTCTCACTGCATGGGTAAGAGAGGAATCCACTTGCATAAATCAGGCAGGGGCAGAAAGTTCCAGATACTGCTACTGAAAGCTATCACTGTGTGACCTGTTCTTGGTCCTGAGTGGCTCTGAAGTTCGAATGTAAAGGTATCACTCCTTACAGGTTTAAGACATGCCTAGTCTTGCCTTAGCAGCTTTTCCTGAATTCCAAGGGAGCCCACTGGTTCCAGAACTTAGGTCTAGGAAGGTAACCTGCTGTTTGTTCTTTACCCTGGCCTTCATTCCGTGTGACTGTGGAAAGCTTGACCTGTCCTCTGAAAAGCACCCACAGCCACAACCCTCAAGTACCTGATACTAAGATTGTGCAAGTGGCATAACCTATACACTGGTCTTCGGAACCTTTGAACTCTGATACTCGGGAAACTGGGTGGACAGGTGAATGAGGAATATTTGGCCTCAACTGTAGGGAGTTTAACCTCCTTTTCACTTATCTTTTTTTTTCCTATGAGTGTATGAAGAGTCTATACAAATAATAGAAAACACAAATGCCATCAGATCAGCACCCACTGATAGGGGTGTATAAATCTAGAGGAATAAGGGACAAACAGACCTGGAAGTAGTCTCTCCTATATTATTTTCCTTTCTTAAATGTTTTAACAGGTTCTTATTGCTGCATTTGCAGTTTCAGGATATTGCTCCACCTATTTCAGAGCAGGAAGTAAGCCATTCAACCCTGTCCTTGGGGAGACTTATGAATGCATTAGAGAGGACAAAGGATTCCGATTTTTCTCAGAACAGGTAAGTCCCACTGGACTCTGAGGTTCCTATGTAGAATTGTTGGATTCTGTTTGATAATGAAAATAGCTTCTTGATAAACATCTGATTGAAGCGGGTTATAATGCTAGTTAACAGAAAATTCACCTAGCCTATCTACTAATTGCCCCCTCTAAATATGTTTAAGCATGACGTTAGAAAAGGTAAAGGTTAAGTAGTTTAATTATACATTTTGAAAATAATTCACTAATAGAGATGGATGAGTCGAGTAGTTTTTATTTACGGGTAGCCAATATATGTTGTCAAAAATGATCATTTATGGAAGTTTTAAACTGATGTCATTGCCTCTTTTGTTTTTGACTACCAGGTTAGCCATCATCCACCCATTTCTGCCTGTCACTGTGAATCCAAGAATTTTGTGTTTTGGCAAGGTTTGTATTTCAATTATGACTTCAACATCCAGTCAATGAGACTATAAAAAAGTTTCCAGTTTCCAAAGTACTTGGTTTAGATTTCTACATTTAGAACTTAGAGAGTATTGGTAATTGTTATGGTGTTCAGTTTGAGAAATTAGATTTCCTGATTTAAACATGAAGCCAGGTTATCTAGGAGATGGGATTGTTTATTTAGGAACAAAGCCCTTTGGGATAGCAGAGCTCTATGCTAACTGTGCCAGCTTGGGGCTATCTCTTTACCTCATTGTGACTCATTGTCTGCATCTATAACATGGAGGTGGAATCTGATGGCTACTTGCTTCTTGAGAGTATGCAAAGAGATTGTAATACTGAAAGAAGGCTTAGATATGTATACATTGCAGTGGTTTCTAGTCTTTAACTCATTGAGGCTTGGAAGTTCATGTTGAAGTCTGCTAAATCAATATCCATTGTTCAATTAGAATGTTACAAACTCACCTAGATTAATATATTTCAGAACTGCTCCAGAAATAAATATATATTATAAATATATATATTAATAAATATATATATATTCTAAAAATATATATGTATATTCTAAATGTATATATATATATTCTTCTCACATGCACTTCCTCAGCCTAAAAACACACAAAATGATAGCACTGTGACCATACTTTATTTCAGAAGAAGAGAGTATATTATTTCTTGTTCATTACAGAAGAGTTGGAAATTTTGTGGAGACAACACTAAGCTCCCTTAGCTCATCTAAATGAGACTAGGCAGTTATAAGAAGGCACTACACCTGAGATTCCACAAGTAGCTACCATGTAAGATGAAGTGCCAGGCCCTGGGTAGCATCGTAACAATCAGCACAGGAACGTGTTCATTAAGTTAATCACACTTTCTCATAAATCTTACCTATGTGTATTTAGAGGCTTTATTTTTTTACTGTTCTTCCACATCATGTAACTCTTCAGATAAATGTGTATATAATCAATAGTATTGCCACACCATTATTTTTACTATATATATTTTAATATATATTTTTTAATATATACCCAAATACACACACACACACACACACACACACACACACACATATAAAGTATTTCCACAATTTAGTTAAAACATAATATTTGTGGAGATGTTAAAGCATAGTAGATCTTTATATGTGTGCACGTGAATATGCATACATACATACACATATTATTCCAAGCCTTTCCCAGTTTTATTTGTTGAAAACACATGTGGATCATGTATTATAGGGAAACAAAGATAGATTTTTTTTTGTTTGTTTCACAGTTAATCTTTTCACCTTGAGCCATCAGGCACCTGTCATGCTAAACAACAATATGGAATCAATTATAGTTACAGAAGTTCTTTGTAAAGTAGGATATAAAAATTCATTTTTCTAGAGTAAATTATTAGATGTGGAGTGTATATTTCTTGCCCTCTGCCTTGTGTCGTTTAGATATCAGATGGAAAAACAAGTTCTGGGGGAAGTCGATGGAAATCCTGCCTGTGGGAACCCTGAATGTCATGCTTCCAAAGTCAGTTGCTCTCATCTTCCTTTTGGTCTCTTCTCTGCTTTTCTAAATCATAAATGGGTATTTGAAACTCTGGAAGGTGCCAAGGGGCAGTTATCCTCTATGACCAATGCTTCTGTTAACTTCACCAAAGTTTTGAAACTGGATCCCCACAAAAGCAGTTGAGAAATTTAGCATATGTGTCAAAGCTTCCTTTTTAGCTCTTTGCATCCTCCTTTCCTTAGTCAGCACCTACCTGTTCCAGTCACCATGTAAGTTTGCATTTTATATAAAAGGTTCTTTTTCTAGCCATTTCTTTTCTATGTAATTTATAATTGCACTTTCGAGTTCTTAGATCCAGGTACTGATTTGAATGTCTAAGTTATTTTATTAAGGAAGTGATGGAATATTTTTATGGTTATTTTCTAGAGGATATAGCCTATACATCTTAAAATAATTGACATTTTCATTGAGGTCAAAGGCTTGATTGTTTTGCTTTCTTTCGTCATTTGGTTGATTTTGTTCTGTTTTGTTTTTGTCTATTTGAATGACAGAATTTGCTGGTAGATTGAATACAGAGGACAGTGAAGAAAGGGAGGAATTCCCAGGAATAACTTTGTAATTTCTTTGAGATTAAGGAAAGCTTTTTATTTTTTTTAATCTATTTATTTATGATTTTGACCATACCCATGGCCTACAGGAATTCCTGGGCCAGGGATCAAACCCAGCCACAGCAGGAAACAACACCAGATCCTCAACCTACTAGGCCACCAGGGAACTCCAAAATCAACTTTAAATATTTACAAACTCATGAGGAAGAGTTTTCCCAGGTATACATAGCGCCTACATCATACCAATTCATAAATGTTTTAGAAACACAGAAGCATTTTATTTTGAAATAGCATTTAATTTGAGCATACATGTAGTATGCAGTTTTAAAGGCTATTTTGAAACGATGTCATCTCATTCCTTAGCAGAAACGTTATAACCTTATACCCCAGAATTTACATTCAATTCAATTATGCTCATCAGTCTTTTCCCAAGGAATTAGTCACATACTTGTTCTTAACTCACTGCATGAAACAGTGAGGTACTGTCCTCAGAGTAATCTTTCTTAAATGCAAACCTTTGGGAGCTCCCAGGTGGCCCAGTGGTTAAGGATCCAGCTTTGTCACTGCTGTGGCTCAGGTTTGATTCCCTGGCCCGGGAACTTCTGCATGCCTCTAATGTGGCCACAGGAAACAAAAACAAAAGCAAAAAAAAAAAAACCAAAAAACGCCCTGCTGTGCCTCTTATCTCCCTGGAGCCCTTCCACAATGGCACATTCCCTGCAGGATAGATGCAGGTGCGTCATTGAGAGCCTTCCCTGCTCTGCCCCATCCTGCATTTCCAGCCTTGCCTCCACCACCCCCACTCAACCTGTAGCATGCCACATGCAGGTCCCCAGATGCATCATGCTTTTCTGGCCTCTGTGGCTTTGTCTCTGCTTTTCCCAGCCTGTAGTACCTTCCCATCCATCCTTCAAGCTTATAACAAACCTGGCCTCCTCTAGAAATTCTTCCTTGACACTCGCCCCACATTCTGGTAAGATCTAAGGGTATTCCTTCTGCACTGTCATAAGTGTCCATCTACCCCTGCCTTACTTTGGGCTCCAGGAGAGCAGGAAAAAGGCCTATTCAACTTTGTGGCTTTAGCACCTGGCCTTTAGAAAGCACGGAAATGTTCCTTAAATGAACAAATCATGTCATAAATGTCCCTGACCACATAGAAACTTCCAAAAAATAAGAGGAAGATGAGGGAAAAGGAAGCTTTGGCCAAAAATATTCTCATTGGTAGAAACAGTAATGTGTCTTTGTAACCTTCATTGTTTTAATCATTGCTGTATTCTTCAATAGGTATGGCGATTGCTATGTGTGGAATAAGGTCACCACGTGCATACACAACATTCTTAGTGGGAGGAGATGGATAGAGCATTACGGAGAAGTAACCATTAGAAATACCAAAAGCAGTGTTTGCATTTGCAAACTCACATTTGTCAAGGTAAATAATCTCTTACAACAGCAAAGGAAAGATACATAAAATGCTTCCTAGGGAAGAAATAAAACAGTTACCTTAAACAACAGCAAGTGAGTTGGTCCTGGATCATTGATCCTTATGGACATTTTAGATAAAAAAGCAGAAGCAATGGGTGGAATTGCTCCAGGCATGCAGATGTCTGACCATGTGCAGGTCAAAAACGGCACCATCTTGAAACAGAAAAAAAAAATTCTTTTTAAGTAGCCAGTCCGTTAAGTATAACTACAAAAAGTACTTCTTGCCAATGACAAGGCTCCTGGTTTATATTCTATTTATATTCCTGCTTGATTCTGACATATTCAAGTGATCTTATTTTAGGGAACTAAATATATCACAGCTATTATTTTCTGAGGATGCGTGTAGATGATAGCTTCCAGTCCCTATAAGCTTATCCACCTCTGCCACTATTATAGATAATCTTAAATTTAAGTTCAACAAAAAGCAGTACCTTGATTAATCTTTTTTTTTTCCTTTTTTTTCTTTGAGACTCATTAAGTGGCTCAGAACTAAAGAGCCAGGATCACTGTTTGCTCTGACTGAGTGATGGCAATAAATGTGTGCATTTAGTTTTATAGAAACTTTGATTTAGGCCTGTCCCTAATATGTGCAGAGCTGGAAACAAGAATACAAATGGAAGTCCCCATACCATATGTGTAAATATTTAAAGTATATAAATCAAGCCCACCTGCTATCAAATAAAATATGTTCTATCCTTTTACCCTGACGCATAAGAACTTCTTTTTTTTTCTTTTTGTGCTTTTTAGCCCCACCCCCACCTCGCCCCCACAGCATATGGAGGTTTCCAGGCTAGGGGTCTAATAAGAGCTGTAGCCGCCCGCCACAGCCACAGCAATGCAGGTTCCAAGCTGCATCTGCGACTTACACCACAGTTCATGGCAATGCCAGATCCTTAACCCACTGAGCAAGGCCAGGGATCGAACCCGTATCCCCATGGACAGTAGTTGGATTTGTTACTACTGAGCCACAACGGGAACTCAGACAAAAGGACTTTTTATAACACGTGCAAGGCCAGGTTGGACACTTGGGAACACCAAGCTGGAAACCTGCAACAGTGCAAAACAGCCAGTCTGGGCCACAGTCTTCCCCACTCTCTTCCCATCCCTGCCTCTGTCCTGCACTGCAAGGGCCCACAGATAGCCACCCTTGGCTACCCTTCAGGCCTGATGATTCACACCCTCGAGGGTAGTGTGCCCTTGGGTGGATGAATCCAAGGAAAGGCCTGTGCAGGCTGTGGAATAAGCTTAGAGCCATTTGTACAAGAAATTCTGGGCTCCTGCATACTTGGGGCATGATCTGAACAGGGCCCATGAGATCCAGGAAGGTAAAATTCCCACAGACCTCTCAGCCCTGGAGAGGAACATGGCTGGAAGAAAGCTGGAAGGAGGTCTTCCCGATTAAACATAGCCATTGACAGATACTGTGAAAATTAGTTTACAAACTAGTTCTGCAGCGTTGCCAGTTGAAAATCATTAAGAATCATGAGCCAAGGGAAAATTCAAGACAGGAGGATGGGAGGAAGAAATTACTAACTTATGAATTAATGTTCATGGAAGGCAGAAACTGAGCCTTTTCTGTGCTGTGATGCCCTAGCATGGAGTGGGCTCATCCCTTTCTTAAAAGATAAGCCAGCTAATACTTATAAAGCTACCCTTCTATACAAAACACTTTGAGATAGATTTCTGGAAGTGGTTTGAATGAGAAACTTGAAGGTAAAAAAAAAATTCCATATGGAAAGTATAGCGTTTGGTGTTATGAAAGAGATGGGTAGTTTTTTCTTTGTTTGTTTCCTTTTTAGGGCCACACTTGCGGCATATGAAAGTTCCCAGGCTAAGGGTCGATTCAGAGCTGGAGCTGCCAGCACAGCCACAGCAATGCAGGATCTGAGCCTCATCTGTGACCTACACCACAGTTCATGGCAACGCCAGATCCTAACCCACTGAGTGAGGCCAGGGATGGAACCTGCATCCTCATGGATACTAGTTGGATTCATCTCTGCTGAGCCATGATGAGAACACCGAGAATGGGTGTTTTAATTGGAGTTTGGCTTTTCCAGGTGAATTATTGGAACTCTAATGTGAACGAAGTCCAGGGGGTTGTGATGGACCAGGAAGGAAAGGTGGTACACCGGCTGTTTGGGAAGTGGCACGAAGGGCTCTACTGTGGCGTGGCCCCTTCCGCCAAGTGCATCTGGAGACCAGGTGAGACCAGCAGGAGTGTCCTGCCTCAGCAGGCACTGGCAGAGGTAGGGAAGGCCAGATCATCTCATGGAGTCTTTAATAGTGAGATTACAAACATGGATGCATAAGACAATTGTAGTTATATTTCTACCTAATCTGTAAGTTAAATAAGTCCTAATATTGATAATGAAGAGTTATAGAATCGAGACCAAATCTGACATGTGGTCAGAGACTGGGCTTCATGTAGAGTCTCTAAATATAATGCCTGCATTTCAAGAAAGCTAGGTATTCTTATTTAAGTGTTCAAATATTTGAAATATATGCTTTTAAGTCCCTACTCATGTTATTGATCCTCTGTTTTACTAAAACAAAGGAAAGCCTGCAAACATCCACAATCCACAAATTCAGTCATATAACCAGAATAAGGGGTCTTCTTACTTGAGCAGCGAAGAGCTGCAATGTGTTGACATTTAATAAAAGTCTTCAAGAGGGAGTTCCCATCGTGGCGCAGTGGTTAACGAATCTGACTAGGAACCATGAGGTTGTGGCTTCAATCCCTGCCCTTGCTCAGTGGGTTAATGATCCGGCGTTGCCGTGAGCTGTGGTGTAGGTTGCATACTCTGCTCGGATCCCACGTTGCTGTGGCTGTGGTGTAGGCTGGCAGCTACAGCTCCGATTCGACCCCTAGCCTGGGAACCTCTATATGCCGAGGGAGCAGCCCAAGAAATGGCAAAAAGACAAAAAGACAAAAAAAAAAAAAAAAATCGTCAAGAGAATTCTGGTAATACACCAGCATATAATTGAATATCAAGTACAAATGGAAGAAGTTGCCATATAACATTTATTTTCATTGGAATTTTGTCAGTTAACCCACTTTATTTAAAATTAGTTATTGGTTTCCTAAGGGACCTCAATGAGTATTTAAATTTCCTGCTAGTAGGTGGTTAGTTCATTCATTCAGCAGTTATTTATTCAGTACTGACTAAGCATAAGTCTTTCTTTTAGGACTTGGAGCACATTAATGAGCAGATCCTACAAAGATTCTGCCTTCAAATTTAGTATAAAAGTACAAGTAAACATTAATTTAGATCTGTATCTCTTTCTGTCTTTTTTTTTCTTTTTCTTTTTTCTTTTTTTTTAGTCTTTTTTGGGCCACACCTGTGGCACATGGAAGTTCCCAGGCTAGGGGTTGAATTGGAGCTACAGCTGCCAGCCTGCACCACAGCCGCAGCAACACCAGATCTAAACCATGTCTGCAACCTACACTGCAGTTCATGGCAACACCAGATCTTTAACCCACTGAACAAGGCCAGGGATTGAACCACATGTCATGGATACTAGGCAGGTTCATTACCAGTGAGCCACAGTGGGAACTCCCTGGATCTTTTTCTTTTTTAAATGGAAGTAAATTGTAGGTGTTTCTGGTGAAATCTTAATGCTCATAGTTAATCATCTAAGCATTTAGTTACTTAATTGTATATTTGAGAGAAAAATGTGGTGTAGACTACTACTTTTACAAAATTTTATCTTATTTGGCCACTCCCGCAGCATGTGAAAGTTCTGGGGTCAGAGATCAACCTCAGGACACAGCTGCAACCCGAACCACAGCAATGACAATGCCAGTTCTTAACCCGCTGCATCACCAAGAGAATGCCAAGTTTTACTTTAAAAGCTAGATTGTAGGAGTTCCTGCTGTGGCGCAGCAGGATTGGTGGCATCTTGGGATCGCTGGGATGCAGGTTTGATCCCCGGCCCAGCACAGTGGGTTAAGGATCCAGTGTTTCCACAGCTACAGCTTGGGTCAGGACTGTGGCTTGAATGTGATCCCAGGCCCAGGAACTCCAGATGCCAGGGGGTGGCCAAAAAAGAAATAAAAAAATTAAAAATTAAAAAAAAATAAGAGCTAGATTTTATTAAATGTATGAATTTGTGAGTTCTGATAATTGACATTGTTTCCTATCTAGCAAAATATAACCAATTTAATTCATCTAAAATATCCACAATCTAATGTTTATGACTATAAATTTAATATCAGTGGTATGAATCAACCCAGATTAATCAGCTTCTGCATGTTCTATAAGCCTCTGGCTTCTCACAGTGGTTCGGTGGCTTCATTCCAGGTTCCATGCCAACCAACTATGAGCTCTACTATGGCTTCACAAGGTTCGCTATTGAGCTCAATGAGTTAGATCCTGTACTAAAAGATCTCCTTCCACCGACAGACGCCCGATTCCGGCCAGATCAGAGGTGAGCAGGGGAGTGGTATTTAAATTGAACACTCGATGACAACATGGCACTACAGGAATCATCAAGATTTTCACCACCTTCATTTATGCATTCATTGAATCATTCATTCATTCCCTTACTCACTAATAGTTGAGTCTTCTACCCTAGGTAAAGATATTCAGAGGATGATCTCAACAGAGTTTACTCAATAACAGTTCCCCGCAGAAGATAACATATTTTTTAACAAAAACTGCCCCCCTGCAACTTAGCAAAGATCTGCAAATTTTTGAACTCCGCTACATAAACAATCCACTCCTTACCCTTCCATACTTTTTTTTTTTTTTTTTTTGTCTTTTTAGGGCCACACCCATGGCATATGGAAGTTCCCAGGCTAGGGGCTGAATTGGAGCTACAGCTGCCAGCCCACACTACAGCCACAGCAACACAGGATGCGAGCCGTGTCTGCAACCTGCACCACAACTCACGGCAATGGTTGCTAGTCGGGTTCAGTACCTGAGCCACGACAGGAACTCCTCCTTACCCTTCTATACTTCTATTACTCTGTATCATGGAGTAACTCTTTTTTGAAATATTTTATTGAACTAATATTAGTGTTTTAACATTATCTATTTAGTAACATTATATAATTTCCTTGTATGACATTATGTTCAACTTCTGTATGCCCTACAGTATGCCCACCACTAAAAATTTAGTTTCTATCCCTCACCATGCAGTTGATCCCCTTTCTCCATTTCACTGAAGAATAAGAGGTTTAAGTTACAGGGGCACCTAGAAATGCTTTGAGTCAAAGTCTGGAGTTTTCCCAACATGGTTTTGATCCTGTAGTGTATGAGGTATACTCAAAATACAGTACCTTTAATGCCTCTGGTTCTTAGTTTTTTTATTGTTCTTACCTCGTTCTGTACTCATGTTGACCATTCCTACAGAATTAATGTGACTTCTTAGAAAAATCCCATATGTCATATAAATCCCACCTAAGATGGTTTCCACTGTCTTTGTGGCTTTGTCTTCTGCCAAAATGTTCCCAGTACTGAATGTTCTACTATTCAGTTCTCTTTTACCCTCTCCTCTTTCTCTAGAACATGCAGTCTCACCATTTGACATTCAAACTTAGCAATAAACTTCCTGCACAGTGTATATATCATACTGCATCCCTGTGCTTTGCTCTCATTTTGAAATTTAAATATTTGCAAATCACTGTTGGACCTGCTTTTTCTTCCTCAATTCAACATCAGTATTCTCTTTCTGAATTTCATTTACGATTCGTTTCCTTTCCGTGGCCTTTTGTAATTTTCCTCAACTGTTACCTTTCCTTTTTTCATCAGTTTTTCTCGCTCCAGTAAGATGAAGACTGCTTCCCTCTCAATCTGTTCTAAACGTAGCTGGGAAACAGCCAGTTACCATCCTCCATTCTGTGCCCTTGAACAAGTGCTTTACGATAATAGGGCAAAGGAGCACTGCCTCATAATGTTCTAACCCCAGACTCTCCAGTCGTCTCGAAAATCTCAACTTGTAGAACCCCAGACAGCACAGAAAAGTCTTCAGGGCCAACCAGTTACTTTTAACTTCCTCCACTTCAGTACTGAACGCAGGATCCAGTTCCCATACACAGGATGTGTGTTAGTTGATGGCAGAGAACGGGGCCTGGGGCAGGGATGAGTGACACTCTCAGAGCATTGCTGTTGACTGTGTTGTGTTCGCAGCAACCGGAAATTAAGTTTATGCAAATAAGACTTTTTTTTCCTTAGAAAAGAGGATAATATATTAAAAGATAAACTACTTTCTGCTTAGATTTTTAGAAGAAGGAAATTTAGAAGCTGCAGCAGCAGAGAAGCAAAGAGTAGAGGAACTCCAGAGATCTCGGAGACGGTACATGGAAGAAAACAACCTTGAACATATACCAAAATTTTTTAAGTGAGTCCGTTTCTTCCCATAACAAGTGCATGTTTTACACATGGTTGCCACAAGCAATGAAAAACTCCAGGTAAAAAGAAAGCGAGGGATTAGTTTCATGTCCAGGGGACTTTGAGGTAGAAAATTAAACTGATTTTGGTAACTGTTTTGGCAGTGGAAATGAGGAATCAGATTTTGGTCTTGTGAAAAGTTTGTAACCATGAAAGCAAAATTTCCTCAACAGTGGTTTTCTTCTCATGGGCAGCAAATACAGCAATAGTCTTTTTTTTTTTTGGTCTTTTTGTCTTTTTGTCTTTTGTCCATTTTTTTAGGGCCACACCCACGGCATATGGAGGTTCCCAGGCTAGGGATCTAATCAGAGCTGTAGCCGCGGGCCTATGCCACAGCTACAGCAATGCCAGATCCGAGCCAAGTCTGCCACCTACGCCACAGCTCACGGTAATGCCAGATCCTCAACCCACTGAGCGAGGCCAGGGATTGAACCCACAGCCTCATGGTTCCTAGTCATATTCGTTTCCATTGCACCACGACAGGAACTCTATATAAAGCAATAGTCTTGCCCAACAGGTTCTTTGCCCATCAGCTACACCCTTTAGAGTGGTAGAAACTTGTTCCCACCCCCCTCCCTCAGAGATAAAAGGAGACCCCACTGCCCACAAGGTCACCTTGACTTCATCAGTAATTAATTTTATTTCTATCATATGGAGCTTGTATCCATTCAGATTTGATTCTTCTGTAGTGTGATTGTGGGTGATTATTTCAGGATTATTTGCAGGATTATAGATAAATACATACAAACTAAGTTATCATTTCCAAATCCATCTGTTACCCTCCAGAGCCAGGATACATCAGCTCAGAATAATCTTGCATCCTTTCTAGTTGCCATCCCCTGGCTACCCTGGAACAGAAAGGCGGCCTTGCCCTTCATTTTTTTTTTTTTTTTATTTTTCAGGCTGTGCCCAGGTTTGATCCCTGGAAGCTCCCATGCCAAGGATCAAACCTACACTACAGCAGTAATCCAAGGTACAGGAGTGGCAACACCAGGTCCTTAACCCACTGAGCCACCAGGGAATTCCCAGCCTTATCCTTTAGATGCTGAAAGTGCCTTTTTTGGGCCCAGGGCCTGCAGAGGCATGTAAAGCTCCTGAGTTTGCATACTTTCCCCACAAGTCAAGCAGAGAAAATTCATGAGTCTGAGGCCTTAGCCCCTCTTCCCATGACCCTACCCACGTCCATTTCAAAGGGTTCATGACAAAAATGAGTTTATTTCTGGTCAAAAGAATCAAATCATCAATCAGCAGATAAGATGCTAACTGGCTTACAAGTACTGCTTATACATACACGTCTTATCTACAGGAGAGAGTTCAATTATCCAGTCACCTGAATGGAATTTATGTTTAATGTTGATGTTTATGTTTTCACAGAAAAGTGATTGATGCCAATCAAAGAGAAGCCTGGATTTCTAACGACACCTACTGGGAGCTGCGAAAAGACCCTGGGTTTAGCAAAGTGGACAGCCCCGTTCTTTGGTAAACTGGGAATGTAGAGCTAGCCAACATATCACGCTCTGAATGAATAAATAACTATGCACAATTATGTTTCTTAGAGCTCCACGTGGTTTCTGGGTCAAATGAAAACCAACCATTTGCTTTTCTATTCATCTTTATAATGGACTTTCAGAAGTGCATTAGACAAGGTCCCTAACCACTTTCGGATCCTTTCTGTTTTGCTGCAACCATATTCCTTAAAAAAAACACCCACACCCTTCTCGAAAAGCAGAATAAAAGGAGCAGAATATAAAAATCAAAAGTCTGAAGAGTCCGTAAAGAAAAACCAACTGTAACTGGTGCTTAAAGCTGATCCAGAGAGTTTAAAGCAACATGACATATGAACCATGCATTTGGTCCTTTTTTCTGGAAGCGCCATCCGCTCATTGCAGGAGCTCCTAGGCCATGGCAGTTGGTCAGCTCAGACTTCGAGTGTGTCTCTTTGATGTGGTGTACTTGTACTGGCCTTGTCAAAAAAGACGTGATGCTTCTCAGAACCTGTTCCATCTGTACGCCATTGTTCATGCCTTAAGAAATGCAAAGATGTACAATAAATCATTTTTTAAATGTGTGCTCCTAGGTTTATGTGAAGGACAGATTTTTTGAATCATGGCATGATTCGCTTTCTGGGATCAGAAGAATTATGAGACTAATTTAAATGGACTAAAAGAAGTAAAGAACATAATGTTTTACTTTGATATATTGGTTACTGTATCATATGTCTGAAGGGCAAGAAGGAAAATGTGTGCTAAGTAGATCTCTGTATTCACGTTGCTCGTCAATTTCATGTCCTGCCTACAGTTAATAAACCATCCTTCTTCCACCTAACCTCCCAGTGTGCCCTATTATTTGGCAATGTCTGTATTTGATTTGAACACTCAGCATCAGTGTCGAAGCCATGAAAGGAAGCTAACAGCATATGGAATTTCTCTGTGGGCTTAAGAGTCCTATAAACCTAACTCTTTTTGAGTGAAGCACCATGGAACCCACATCTATCCTGTGCCCAATCCATTGGCACATGTTGGAATGCCACTGGGAACTGAAGCAAGAAGGCTAGAAGCTTATTTGCATTGCTTAAATGAGTTCTATGCAAACTTTTATTTCATATTTTCATCAAGTGTTTCTGTATGATACATGACCACTTAAGCATTTACCTTGCTATTGGAAGAGATATAAAACTTAAGCTAAGGAATTTATCCATCCCAACAACAAAAAGGGGTAGGGGAGGGCCAGAAATGTGTTTTCCATACTTTTAGGATTTGTTTTTTCCTCTACTGATATATAGAGGCTTTTGTAGGGACTTGCGTCAGTATTCCTGAGTTTCTGCATGTAAATGACTATTTAAATGCCTACATATATTTTTAAAAATTCTTTTTTAATTTTTTTTTGTTTGTTTTTTTCCGCTGTACAGCATGGGGACCAAGTTACATATACATGTATGTATTTTTTTCCCTCCCATTGTTCTGTTGCGATGTAAGTATCTAGACATAGTTCTCAATGCTGCACAGCAGGATCTCATTGCAAATCCATTCCAAGAGCAATAGTTTGCATCCGTTAACCCCAAGCTCCTGATCCCTCCCACACCCTCCCTCTCCCCCCGGGCAGCCACAGGTCTTTTCTCCAAGTCTATGATTTTCTTTTCTGTGGAAAGGTTCATTTGTGCTGTATGTTAGATTCCAGTTATAAGTGCTATGATATGGTATGTATTTTTAAACTCTTTAGAGATTTTCCTAGAGAATTATAAAACCACATATATTTTATTCTGTTAGGTTTTTATTCTTAGATTCTTACCATCAGATTTTAAGGGTTAGTTTAAGCTCTGATAGCAAGGTGACTGACATTTTACATCTTGTTAGGAGACACTGATTTTAGTGTTGTTTCTCCTCCTCAAAGCATTCCTAATAATGGCTATTCCAAGACTGCTGAGAGCATGAGAGAAAACTCAGAAGTCTCCACTAGGTGGAGCAAGTTTTAGTCATCCTGAAACATTCCTCCTTTATCTGAGTCCATACATTATGTGTACAGTATGCACTGGTTTGGAATGAAATTTCATTGTCAAGCAAACTCCCTAATCCATCGCCAGCTCTGAGCACCTAAGCAACACCCTCCCTATAGGTCTCAATACCTTTAATTCCCATTTTCAGTCTGTAGGTGGCTTCCCCTATGGTAGTAAAATTTCCCTTATTATCAATTCTTTTTCTACTCATTCATCTTGAAGTCCTTTTATCTGCATCCTGAGATACATGCCCTTAATTAGAATTTAATAAGAATTTTGTTGCCTTTCTCAGAGAAATCTGTCTCCCATGATTGGTAAAGCTTTAAATACTGTTTACAGTGATTTGGGTCTGTATTTACTGGCACTTCCCTGAAGAGTCTCCAAATTTTAGCCTAAAGATAAGGAAAGAATTCTGCAAAGTAAAGGTACTCTAAGTAGAGAATTTGGAAGGTAAGGTAGCAGGTGACCCACAGGTAGATCAGGCAGGCAGCTGGAAAAGGACCCAGGACCCATGAGGGCAGCTGCTACTGCACTTAGCAGTAGATGGAAATTGAGAAAGAATAACTAGTAGAATGGACCTTTCTTACTTCCCAGCTAACCTGAAACTCTGATTAGGATTTCAAGATGAGAATGAGAAGAGTGTCAGATTGATTTAAATCACTACAATATTTATGCTATCCCAGGTTTAGAATCTCTTTTGAGATTCAGATATCCTGAGGAGACTTCCCTTTCAAGTGATCAATTAAGTTTTAGATTATGCTTCTTCTATAATACCTGATTCAAAAATCTCCCCATCAAATGTTCATACTAATATAATGGCCTCACAGCCCGTTTTTTTCTCACGTTTAATTTATTTGATGGTTATAGAATTGTGAGCTTTCTTCTGTTGGGAATTTTCATCTGCATAATTTGGGGGCCTTAGAGACTAAACAGCAAAAGGATAGAATAAATATTAGATCATTCTTGTTAAAACCTGACTGGTTTCTTAGAATTTTATATAAACCTTTTTATTTCAAGGGCCCTTTTTTTTTCCCCCTAACTCAAGCTAAAATAGAGGAGGACTTAATATATCTTTATACCTCTCCTGTGATTTATTCTAAGCTGCTTCTTCCTTTAGAGCTGGTCATTAAGGAAAGCAGTAATAAGTGATGATGATCCTATGGATGTGGCTAGACAGAACAGATCAATGGCACACACCAGCACGCCTAGAAGTCGACCAGAAAGTAATTACTTTGCTTCCGTCTGCTGCTACCCAGGGTACAAATTTACTCTCAGATTTTGCTGTTATTTTATTGGGTTTTTTAATTAAGTCATTTTTCATGGGGTTAGCCTCGGGCCTATGCCACAGCCACAGTACCTACACCACAGCTCACAACAACGCCGGACCCTTAACCCACTGAGCAAGACCACGGATTGAACCCACAACCTCCTGGTTATTAGTCGGATTCGTTTCCTCTGGGCCAGAACAGAAACTCCTTTCATGGGTTACTTTCTTTTTTTTTTTTGTCTTTTTGCCTTTTTCTTGAGCCACTCCCACGGCATATGGAGATTCCCAGGCTAGGGATCTAATCGGAGCTGCAGCCACCGGCCTACACCAGAGCCACAGCAACACAGGATCCGAGCCGCATCTGCAACCTACACCACAGCTCATGGCAACGCCAGATCCTTAACTCACTGAGCAAGGCCAGGAATCGAACCCGCAACCTCATGATTCCTAGTTGGATTCGTTAACCACTGCGCCACGACGGGAACTCCACTCATGGGTTACTTATAATTCCAAGCAGTTGTGAAAAGAAACCTCATTTGAGATACCTTTTAATATTACACATCAATTCTATGAGACATAAAAACTAGCAAGTGTATTTTAGTAAGAGAAACCGAGGAGTTTTTTAATACAAGCGCTGCCAGGTTGTTGATTTTCCAAAACTTTTGCTCCTCTTCCTTATTCTGGCCCTAGGACCTTCCGTAATTCCACCAATCCATCATTACATTAGATCCTGCCCCCAAGGAACCCCAGGGGGTGAGAGGGTAGAGTTAAAGAGGACACTGATCCAACTGTTTTGCTTCCTTCTGATTATTGCTGTGGCTGGAGAAGAGTTTACAGTCATTATTAAATGGACATTTTGTTAGTTAACCTTGTGGATTTTAATTATCCATCTTGTCTAATCTTGTTCTCTGTCATCCAGATAATGAAGTGTTTGTGGGAACAGAGGTCCTCACACCCCAGGAGCTCTGACTCGAGTTGGTGTGTTATGAATAAATGTTTGCACTTGACTGAGTTGTTATATTATGAATGTGGCACAGTAAATAAAGTTCGTGTACAAAATATTTATTTCTATGGGAGCCGCTATGTTCAGGATATATAAAATGTATCTAATTAAACAATGATGAATCTATTTTGTGCTCTAGAAACATTCTTTTGGGGGAAAGATGGGAAAAATGTCCTTGGACCTAAGATTATAGTGTTTGGTTTGTTTTTTTTTTCCCCCAAAAAAAGCCTCCCAGTCATTTAGAAGCAGTGCTTATCAAATTGAGATTAGATCATCTAAGTTGTAATTGAATTTCTTTGTAAATTTGATACATTTAAATGATACATTGCATGAATCACTCTGTTAAACCTGACTTTAAATTTAATACTTAACTGTAAGAACACTTTTTTTTTTTTTTTAGGGCCACACCCATGGCATATGGAGGTTCCCAGGCTAGGAGTTGAATTGGAGCTGTCGCTGCCGGCCTACACCACAGCCACAGCAACACAGGATCCGAGCCATGTCTGCAGCCTACACCACAGCTCATGGCAACACCGGATCCTTAACCCCCTGAGCAAGGCCAGAGATTGAACTTGCATCCTCATGGATGCTAGTCAGATTCGTTAGCCACTGAGCCATGATGAGAACTCCTAAGAACATACATTTATCGACTGAATTGTAAAAATCTTTGTTGCAGACTTACTATTGGAGAAAATGGCAAATCGTTTAAGAAAGGATTATCTTTGGAGTTCCCATCTTGGTACAATGGAAATGAATCTGACTAGGAACCATGAGGTTGCAGGTTCCATCCTTGGCCTTGCTCAGTGGGTTAAGGATCCAGCGTTGCCGTGAGCTGTGGTGTAGTTTTCAGACACAGCTTGGACCTGGCATAGGCCAGCAGCAACAGCTCCCATTAGACCCCTAGCCTGGGAACCTCCATATGCTGTGGGCACGGCCCTGAAAAAAAAAACAAAAAGGGCAAAAAAAAAAACCCTTTACATATCTGAGTTGTACCATGTGATACATTTTGACATATGTGTACACTGCACATCAGCACCATAATTGCAATAGTTGACAAATACATTGTCACCAGTTGTTTCCTCTGCCCCCTCATAAATCCTCTCTCCTCCCTTTCCCCCTCCTCCATTGATCTGTTTTCAGAATATGCATATTTTCTTGTCTTAATTGCATGTGGAATTGTTCTAGAAAGCTGTGTGCATTTGGTAGAAGTATGCCTCCAAACCCCTCTCATGCCACTACCCCAGTATCTGCCATCAAATAGTAATATATTGCAAGAGAAAGATCTCGTAAAATGCTAGGTCTGGTAGCCCAGTAAAAATTTTTGATTTTGAAATACTTAGAAAACAATGAACTATTTTTTACATCGAATTAGCCATGTAAGTTAATTAACTCATTGCCATCTTTTAGGAGTCCGAAATAATGGTGACACTGAACTCACTAGCAGTTTTGAGGAAGCCCTGGGAAACAGTTCAATCTCCTTTATAATGAAAGAACCCCTGATGAAGCCGTGGGAATCCAGAGTGACAGCTTTTGAAATGATGTCATGTTGATGATGACAATGAAGGTGGTGGCCTTTGCTTAGGAGGTTGCTTTTCTATCTCTTAAAATGCTGTCGTCTGGAAATAAAGTTGCTAAACAATTATAAAGTTGCTAAATTATTTGGAAAAGAAATTCTGTGTTCCTGTCATGGCTTAGCAGAAACAAATCTGACTGGCATTCGTGGAGACGCAGGTTCAGTCCCTGGCTTCGCTCAGTGGGTTAAGGATCCAGTGTTGGCCTGGGCTGTGGTGTAGGTTGCAGACCTGGCTTGGATCCCGCATTGCTGTGGCTGTGGCGCAGGCCAGCAGCTACAGCTCCGATTTGACTCCTAGCCTGGGAACTTCCATATGCTACAGGTGCAGCCCTAAAAAAAAGAAAAAAAGGAAAAAAAAAAAAAAAAGAAATGGAAATAAAGTGCCTGGAATCCAATGAACTTCCCGCCATTGGCAACTGCACAAGTTGAAAACGTAATCCTTATATCCTGTCCCCCAAAGCCTGTGGTTCAAAAGTCAGAACATTCTAAAGACTGTCAAATACAGCATGATTGGCATTAAATGCTAATGAAGAGAAAAGACAAGAATGAAAAGAAGAGAAACCGAATCTGGAAAAGAAAAGTAGGTTCTCTAAGTCATGCTCCTTGGGGGCCAAGTTATCATCTTGGGATGTTCATTTACCTGTAGATTCCTGAGCTTCGCTCCAAAGATCCTGAGTCCAGAGATCTAGGGTATGGATCACAATTCTGCATTTTAACAGTGCCCTCAGCCCCCAGGGAATTTTGAGCCAGATAAGGAGCCTCCATGAGTGTACACTGACCTAACCACCCACTCCTTGTCCCTGTTTGTTTGTTTGTTTGTTTCTCATAGTGACGTTTAGAAGTTACCAAGATAATTTAAGTATTGGAAACTGACTTGAGCTCAGTAACTTTGACTCACTCAAAGTTACTGGCTTCTCGTCACCTTTGTGACTTCTGTCCCATTTCAAGGGCTGTCATATGAAGGTGAAGAGCAGGGAGGGCAGAACTCTGAAACCTTCAAGATGAGACTGTGTTGATCATGGCCAAGAGAGCAGAATTGGGGTTCCCAGGGGGGACAGGGGAGGGAGTGGGATGAATGGGCATCTGCGGGATTTTTTTGGATGCAAACTCTTATATCTGGAATGGATGGGCAATGGGGCCCTACTGTACAGCACAGGGAAATATGTGTGATTTGGTCACTTTGCCTTACAGCCGAACTTGAAGAAACATTGTAAATCAATTATACTTTAATAATAATAATAATAGTAAAAGATGAGACTGTGTTAAATCAGAGATGGTAACGCTGTGTTCTGGAGGCAACTAGCCAGCCCAAGCCACCAGAAATTTATTCTTCAAAGCCATGGATCAACCTTGCCCATCTTCCACTCCCATTTACACCTTGTTTTTGTCTCCAAGGCAGCTTTTGAATTGGCTAATGGGGTCCTGACAGGTGGAAGCCACAGGGAAATTCTGTGGCAAAACTCATTCTTGATTCCTGACATTTTCATAATGAGGTCTAGTTGCAAATTCTTTTTCTAGATTGGCTTCTCCTGTGAAAATAATGTATGCTTAAAATTTTTGTTGGAAAAAAACCTCACTGGGGAATTATTCTGCTTATAATTAAAGGTATCAAGGCAGTAGTCAGGGATGGTTGGTTTGCATATGGTCATCTTGAGATAGAAAAAATTTAATTTTGTATTAGGGATAGAATTACAAGCAACTTTCTACAGAAAAATAACATGAAGTTAAATTTTCTAGTGAAAGAGTAATTATCCACTAGAAAAATATTGTCTAATCTATGCAGCCTCAAAATAAGATTTGCACCTCTTCAATGAAAATGATATACCAGAATGCTACATTTGTAAGAGCACAGGAAACTCAGTAGCAAACTATATAAAGAGGCTTTTGTGTGTGTGTGTGTGTGTGTGTGTGTGTGTGTGTGAATAGCATGTTCTAATGATGACCCTTCCATGAAAATAGAAAATATTTCTTACCTCCAGCAAGAGACTTCAAATAGGAAATAAAGAAAATTGAGTGCTTATTCATTTCCAGCTCTTTTTTCCTATAGTAACAAGAGAAAAACTGTTTGCAAATCAAACACTTAGAACACAGGACTTTTCCCTGAATTTTGAAGGTATTCATATTAAAAGACTCAGAAAGCTGGTTTCAGTTTTCTATTTGTTTCTAGATTATAGGAATAAAGCTGTAGTTCTGAAAGACGGCAGGAAACTCAAGATCATACAGATCACTGTTTTCCACAGCTGGTCTTTTGGGAAAGCCCTTAGGGATTAGCTTTCACTCATTCAAGTTCTCCCTTCAGAAAGAGGTTCACAGGGAATATTTTCTGTCTGCCATGGATGAAAGCACTTCCAATAAAATAATGACAGTGTCTCCTGTTTTTAGTCTTTGTATGCATTGTAAGTAGAGGATTTATCCATCTTGTACTTGCAGTCTCTAATTCCTTATAAAGAAGTGGAGGAAGAGCTAATATCAGAGGCAGTGCCAAAGAAAGCAGTATATCAAAAGTTTGGATCACTATAATCCCCAAATCAGTTTCTTCTAAAGCAAATATTAACAGTCGACCTATTTTAATCCTGCTGGACTATGTTAAACACATAGGCCCTGGTGCCTTCCAACAACCTGGTCCACTGTGATGCCTTTACAGCGTGGTGCCCAGCCTCAACCAGACACAGTCCAGTCCCAGGGATGTGAGGACTTTGTCCCATCCTCACCTGGAAATGCTCTAGGTTTGTTCTGAGAAGCTCATTGTGAGTGGCAGAAGGGCACAAAGATAGCCTTCTCCCTATGTCCTTTTCTGAGAAGTGGATACACCAGAACTTCATAGCTTAGATGGATGGAGAGACAGAGGGATGCAGGGAGAGGAAGAGAGAGAAAAAATCGAGAAAATGATGAGAGCTCAAGATGTCTAAGAAATGCTCTGCCTCTTGCAGTATGTAATAAAGCAACTGGAAAGTAATTGAAAATAAGCAGTAAAGGGACACAGTAGATGAAATTTTTATTTGAATAAGTTTGTGATTGTATCATCATGGTTACCATAAATTGGTCCTCTAGTCCAATTATGAAATCATCCCAGAGAATTTTTTTTTTTGAGGTTAAGACATGTTTGTATCTGTTTTTATTTTTTTAGTTTTTTTAATTACTCAAATGAATTTATCACATCTATAGTTGTATAGTGATCATAACAATCCAATTTCGCAGGATTTCCATCCCATAACACAAGCACATCCCCCCACCCCTCAAACTGTCTCCTCCAGAGACCATAAGTTTTTCAATGTCTGTGAGTCAGCATCTGTTCTGCAAAGTTCAATCTGTCCTTTTTTCAGATTCCACATGTCAGTGAAAGCATTTGATGTTGGTGTCTCATTGTATGGCTGACTTCGCTTAGCATGATAATTTCTAGGTCCATCCATGTTGCTAAAAATGCCAGTATTTCATTCCTTTCAATGGCTGAGTAATATTCCATTGTGTACATGTACCACATCTTCTTGATCCATTTCTCTGTCGATGGACATTTAGATTGTTTCCGTCTTGGCTATTGCAAATAGTGCTGCAATGGACATTGGAGTACATGTGTCTTTGCGAGTTGTGGTTTTCTCTGGATAGATGCCCAGGAGTGGGATTGCTGGATCAAACGGTAGTTCTATGTTTAGTTTTCTGAGGCATCTCCATACTCTTTTCCACAGTGGTTGCACCAATTTACAATCCCACCAGAGAATTAATCTCTTATGAGTGCATGTAGCTCCAGTTACCTTACACTGTTGCTGGCTTGTAGGTAGTGATTTCTTGGTTTAGCTTTAGCTTCCCAAGTACAAAGTTTGGATGGCACACTGGGATAAATACAAATGAGTCTATTATTTAACTCATCTGTTCAGAGGGAAAGCCATCCGATGGTGAGGGTTGAATACTGACGGCCATCGACTGGCCTGACTTGGAACTTCAGGGGCATTGGTGGCAGCTGCTCAGCCCAGCAGCTGTGCATTGTCAACAGCTGCTTGTCTGAGGCGGCTGCTTCTTTTCTGTACAGACTCAGCTAGCAGGGCTGTTCTTTCCTTTAAACAATGGGTTTGATGGGCTTCCTAAATTTGAGGGGGAAAAAAGCGAAAATCCCCAAAATAAATCTCTACTAGGAAGTTCACAAGTCCTTAACAAGGTCATCCACGTGACTCGCACTCTAGGAGAAAACCAGTGATCACACTCAGCCTTTCCTAATTACTCTTGAAATCGTCCATGTTAAGTCTATCAAAAGTATGCTTCCCAAATGCTAACTACTCTGTATTTTGAACTACCATTCAAACTCATTATTCCATGGATCATTATCCATGGAATTTTAGGAAGACAAATATGAGAATGAGAATTTTTTTCAAAGAAAATTAAACCACTTTATATCCAACCCTTCTTTCCAAAGTCTCTTCCTGCTGAATTCTTCATTCCTCACTGCGTCGCTCAGAATTTTCTAGACGCTATCCCAATATTTTTGGTTGTTATTGTTATCTTCCTTAAAATTGTATTTTAAGTCGTCTCTTAATAAATTTTCCTCTGTTCTTTTTTTTCCCATGTAAAGTACATTTATATTTATGTAATTACTATGCTCTCTTCAAAATGTATGTCATTCTATGAGGTCTCTGTAGGTTAATTCTCCAAAGAATTCCAATGGCATTTGTCCTTGACATACAGAATAAGGGAAAATGACAGAGGAAGCTTCTTCATTGACTTTGCCACAATTCTGGGCAAATGATGTTCAAACTTAGGCTGACAAATGTCTCCTTGAGCAACAGAATACAAAGAAACTCTAAAGGACTAAAAATAACTGCAGACGTATGCCTTTGGGGCAAATTATGAGCAATAAGATACAAAAAGGCCAAAAACCAACTGTCATTTTGGAGGCGCTGAGAACAAAGGCAGGAGACTCTGCGTGATCACTGTACACAGCACCAAGGGGTGAGCAGACCACCTAAACCACCACCCCTGCCTGACCTACCCATCCTCCCACCCTCACCCCATTAAGGGACCAGCTGGCCCTCCTTAGGGAGCAAGCAAGGGCCACCTGTTCCTCGTTTTCACTCCCTCCCGCTTCAGCCCAAGTCCCAGTAAAGCTTTGCCTGAAGTCCTCACCTGGCCTCATCAATTTCTATTGATTAAAGAGTCCAAGGACCTTCGTTGGCAACAAGACTGGTTCTCAGTGATCCTTTAAAATATCAGCACTTAGTCACCCATGAAGTTCTGCTCCAGCCTTTAGATTTTGTCCATTTACTTCCAAGAGGCACCTGGACATGCAGGCACCTAACTAGGAGGTATGGCCTTCCCATCATGGCTTCTTCAGCGGTAATGTTCAGATCAGCCTGAGAGGTCAGGCATTTTCTAAATTCCTCAGAACTGTGCTAAACATAGTTACTGATATTTAATGAAACATTCTAAACTGTTAAATTTTGGTCAGTGAAAAAGATGTTTTTCCACAGTCTAGCTAAATTGATCAAAGTGCCTAAAGCTAGTATTAGTTTAGAAGCTATGTATGTGATCAGGCTGAGACAGAATGCTAACTCAGGAAGTCAGTGTAGGAACTGTGGGCTTCACTCCAATACATCCTTTGATATGGGTATTGATTAACATTTGTGGCTTGAGGGCTCCAGGGAGTAACACCCCCACAGGACTTGTTTTATTATAGGAAATGCCCATTCCCCACAGGCTTTGTTTACAAAAGGAAATTCAAATCTCTAGCCCACTCAACTGAGAGAAAAGGAATGAGAGAAATGGTAACAGTTTAAGGAAAGACAAGGACAAAAACCCCATTAAAATTTATGGGACATTTCCAACCCTAAAACCCCTATTGGAAAAGGACTGATATAGGTAATTGAACAAGGCCAATGGAAGAAAACCACATCTTTCTGGACTCCGAATTGGTGACCCTCCCCACCTTTAAGAGATAAAAATCCCTACAGGACAATAGAAAAGAGGGCTCTTCTCCCCCCCTCCCAGCAGCCCTGGGAGCTCTTTGCTTTCCTTTAATAAAGACTTTGCTTGCTTGCTGCCTGTGTGTTGACAGAGTTCATTCTTCAACTGCCTTGAACAAGAACCCGGATTCTGGTATCAAGGCCACCCAAGACGGCCATGCTCTCATTCTCTCCACATCCCCGGCTTGACCAGTGCCTGCTTCACCTACACCTGCTCATCTGACCCACTTCCTACACACTTGACCCGCCCCAGCTAGTAATCTTTAGATCAGAATATCTCCACCTGGATAGCTTTTCAAAGTGGCCATGGGGGCGGGCTCCTCTGCCAGTTTCCCTGGTAACTCATGAGCCTATAAAAAGTAACATTCCGCCCAATTCCTGCTGGGAGCTAAGATGGCTGCAATCTTCTGCCCATTATCGCCACACATGGTGGGGTGTTCCCCCAGGACCTTCAGACAGGTAAGAGCTCCTATCCACTAAACCATCGCTGTCTCTGCCACTGACTCCAGGCTCTTTCTTCCACTTGAGGCTGAACAAGTACAGGGCTTGCAGGGCTGCAAGGTGCAGTCCAACAGAAGTTATAACCCTTAGGTTATTAATTTATGTCGGGGACATGGCTGGGATCATCAGTGTCGAAAAAGGAGACACACAAACACGGGGAGATCTCGACAAGGCTCTTCTGCAGAAGGGCACAGGTACTCCTAAAAAGCGCCCACACCAAACAAAGGACCCTCCCCTATTTATCCCTAACACAGGTGATGTACCTGCCCACTTCCCATAGGTCAGTTCAGGGCGCACATTCTTCCCGATCGGCTAATTTGAAACAAATTGTTACTGGGAGAAGAGGGAAGTGGCGGGGGCGGGGGGGGGGGGTGTCGCAGGAAGGTGAACGGGAGTAAAACGGAGTAACCAAGATTTCCTTTGATAGAAAAGACATTGTTACTTTCCACATTTAGATGCTTTAATTTGTTAGCATCTGGGACAAATCTTGACAACAAATCCGTGAGGGCATGTTATCCACACTTCAGATTTGAACAGATTTGAACAAGGGAAAGCTTGTCTATCCCCAAAGTGCTCACATTATACTCCCTTCTCAATTGATTTGGAGAATCATAATGAAGAATGTTCATTTTTCTGGTCATTGGGGGAAATGTGCAAAATTGCTAACTCATGCCATTAATACTTTTAGAGATATCCTAGATTTCTTCTATAAATTACAATTACACCCAAAACCTAGGCCTCTGCCTGTATTAGTTTCCTCTTGGTGAACAAATTAACACAAATTTAGTGGCTTAATACAACAGGTATTAATCCCCTACCATTCTGGAGGCCAGAGTCCAAAATGACTCTTACAAGGATAAAATCGATATGCTGGGGGGTCAGGTATTCCCTTGTTGCTTAGCGTGTTAAGGATCCAGCATTGCCACCATTATGGTTCTGGTTACAGGGCTCGATCCTTAGTCCAGGAACTTCTTCATGCCACCAGCGCTGCCAAAAAAAAAAAAAAAAATGTTTACAGGGTGGTTGCTTTTGGAACCTCCAGGGGAAAATCTATTCTTTGTCTCTTCCAGCTTCTGGTGGCTGCCTGCATTCTTTGGCTTGTGTGGCCATCTCTCTAATCTCTGCTTCTGTAGTCACATTGTCTTCTCTTCTGTAGTCAAATCTCCCTCCTTTTTTTTTTTTTTTTTTTTTAAATAAGAGAGCTGTGATTATATTTAAGGCTCACTCCAGATAATCCAGGATAATCTTCCCAGCTCAAGACCGTTAAAGTAGTTTTATCTGCAAAATCCCTTTTGCCGTTTAAAGTAACATTCATAGATTCCAAGGATTACGACAGGAACATCTTTGACAGGCATTACGCCGCCTATTCCAGTGGTAGTCACAAAGCAGCAGGAGGTGAGTTGCACCGTGCAGATGCAGAGGAATTTTTACAGCTATCGTTAGATAACATGGGTGTGAACAGTTAGCCAGTTGCTAAATATTCATCATCTAGAATGATTCTCTTAAAATTTGTCATCTTTACCTGAAACAGTGCTTGGCATGTTGTAGGTATGAAGGAAATATTTATTGAATGAATATATGAATACAGCTCCACTTAGAGCTTGCAGACAGAAGAAAAAGTATCTGAAGAAAACAATTTTGAATGTTTTTTGTTACATTAATATTATACATAAAAATATGTTTTGAAACACTTTTAAATAAAGGTTTCCATGAAAATGATTAATTCAGTTAAATGGGAAAATATAACAAATAATCATTGCAGCAGGGGTGGGGTAGGCGTGGTGGGGAGTCAGTAGCATTCTTTCCTAGGCCGACTCACCCAGTAAGGCAAATACCTCTAAAGATGGGGAAAGCAGGGACATAGACAACCACATTTTAGGGAGTTGCCGTCATGGCTCAGCAGAAACCAACCTGACTAGCATCCACAAGGATACTGGTTTGATCCCTGGCCTCGCTCAGTGGATTAAGGAACCGGCATTGCCATGAGCTGTGGTATAGGTCGCAGAGGTGGCTCGGATTCTGCATTGCTGTGGCATACGTAGGCTGGCAACTACAGCTCCAGTTTGACACTTAGCCTGCGAACCTCCTTATGACCCAGTGTGACCCTAAAAGGACCAAAAAGAAAAAAAGAAATCCACATTCTAAATAAATGGCCTGTCTCTAGCTTCTTTTAAGTTTTCTATCGCACTGTACTGCATCTGGCCACTCTTCCAAAAATCTTCTTGGGTGACTAAAGGTATTATTTAAATGTAGACTCATGTTAATGCAATGACCTGGAGGACCTGAGCAATTTCAGCTGGCCCAAAATATGATCTGACTTCAGAGCAACAAAATACCAGCTAAACCCTGGTTGAAAGCAGTGTGAAAACCAGAATCCTTAACTTGAAAGGAGAAGAATATTTGCGATGGAGTCCAGGTGTTGGTGGATCATAAAGCTCTCCTCTCTAAACAAACTCACCTGGAATTCTCACTGGTACGTGAACTTGTTACCTAAATGAGCCTGCTAAGATAAAAAGAAGTAACTTCTGATCAAGTTCATCCTTGGGGAGCAGGAGGGAAATATCACACACACACAAAAACAAAAAAACTCACACAAGGAGTTGCTATCGAGGTGCAGTCGAAACGAATCCAACTAGGAACCATGAGGTTGCTGGTTTGATCCTTGGCTTCGCTCAGTGGGTTAAGGATCCCACATTGACGTGAGCTGTGGTGTAGGTCGCAGACGTGGCTCGGATGCCAAGCGAGTTGCTGTGACTCTGGTATGTAGGCCAGCGACTACAGCTCCGATTAGACCCCTAGCCTGGAAACTTCTATATGCCACAGGTACGGCAAAAAAAAAAAAAAAAAAAAGACAAAAAAATAAACCCACGAAAGAGACTGTGTGAATCTTAAATAAAGCTCATATTTGAAAATGAGGATAAAAACGTGGTATGGAAACTTCCTGGGAGCAAGTGTATGCCTGTGTACTACTCAGTGGGTGGCATTCCTGAACCAAGAGAATCTACAGGGAATGTTTTTTGTGCTGAGGCCAGAGCTGGGAATGGCTAGTGTCCAGCAAGTGGCATCTGCTGTCTACTACCAGGAGTAGAAATCTAAACACCTCTGCCAATACAGGTGGGTTTAATTTTGATGATCTATTAGTGAAAAAAAAAATTGTTTAAACTGATGGTTAAAGAGAGTAGGTTTGTTTTGTGTTTGTTTTCCCGTTACATGTTTTCCCTTGGCAAAAATCCAAACAAGGCAAGGACTTAGAAGAGCATTTTTCAATGACAACAGAATGTAAGTCTCTATCTCTTGTTCACACTGCATTTACCACCCTGTATATTACCTCTTAGAGCCATTGTGCTAATGCATTTCTCTTTATTCCACATGGTTTGTCTTTTCCTTGATGAGGACTCAAAATAGGAAATAGGAAATTTTCTTTGCAAATTGGGTAAAAAGCCAGGTTCTGCTGTGACCATTTATCAATGTTTAGAAAAATTAGAACTTGATCAGCGTTTAGAGAAACTAGAAAGTAACCATTCAGTTCTGGGAAGAAAATATTACTATTGGATGCACAATTATTCACAAAATTCAAGGGCTGATAAAAAAGAATTTGTATGCTGTTAACCAAGGCTGAAAATTAAGTACTGAGTTTCTGTTGCTCAGAAAAGTTAGTGAAAAATATATATAACTTGCATAAAATATTTATCCACATTTACTATCCACCATAAAGTCAATGAGCACACTGTGGAAATGAATGAAGACCACACAAATGAGAACACAGGCTATTTATTCAGACCTTGCTAAGCAAGGGAACCACCATCTCTGGCCCTAAGAGACTCGAAGGCAGGTAAGGGAGTAAGAACGTCCTCTATTAAAATTTTTTTTTACGGATTTGCTTGGATTGGAAACTGTTAATGGGGAAAGATGGAAGTGAGCTAAACGAGAAGCAGTATATTTTACATGTTTAGCTTGGGAAGTGTGTGTTGCTTTCTTTGGTTGGTCCTGAGTTTGAAACTGAGACAAAAATAGGGAAATTTGCCATTACTAAGCTAACCATTACTAAGTCCTGACAGTTCTAAGCCAATTGCTGCAAAGATTGTGGATAAGAGTTCTATTGTCATATGTGGCCTGTCTATTCAATCTCTCAATACGAAAACCATAATATTAATAACAAAAGATTCAGATGTGCTGAAGAGGCAACAGCAGGAACTTTAAGAATGTCATGCCACAGAGTTCTCTTTGTGGATCAGTGGTTAACAAACCCAGCTAGGACCCATGAGGAGGCGGATTTGAGCCCTGGCCTCGCTCAGTGGGTTAAGGATCCGGTGTTTCCATGGCTTGGATCCCCCGTTGCTGTGGCTGTGGCATAGGCTGGCAAATGTAGCTCTGATTTGATCCCTAGCCTCGGGACTTCCATATGCCATGGGTGCGGACCTAGAAAGAAGAAAAAGTCATGCCTGAAGATTATTTAACACACAGCAGCAGAAGCAGAAGGTGGATTTTCACATCACTTTATGAAGCATAACTTTCATTCAGGTCAAATGTCTCTGCGTCTAAATTACTTTTACTCATATTGAGTCTAAATTTCGTATGTGCAAAGTAACACAAAGCAACAGCTGTTAGTGTGTTGGCTCCGTTAGCAAAAGAATCTTGCAGATAATTAAAATAATACCAATAGGAGTTCCCGTCCTGGCTCAGTGGAAACGAATCCAACTAGGAACCATGAGGTTTCAGGTTTGATACCTGGCCTTGCTCAGTAGGTTAAGGACCCGGTGTTGCCATGAGCTGCGGTATAGGTTGCAGAGGCAGCTTGGATCTGGCATGGCTGTGGTGTAGCCTGGCAGTTACAGCTTGGATTAGACCCTTAGCCTGGGAACCTCCATATGCCGTGGGTGCAGCCCTAAAAAGACAAAAGACAAAAAAATAATGCTAATAAAATTGAAGTATGGTTGACTTACAATGTTGTAAGTGTACAGTAAAGTGATTCAGTTATATATGTACTTTTTCAGATTCAGTGATATCAAATATTTGTCTTTTTGACTTAGTGTGAAAATGTCTAGGTCCATCCATGTTGCTACAAATAGTGCGATTTCATTCTTTTTTATGATTAATATTCCATTATATGCCGCATTTTTGTATTTACCTGTTGATGGACCTTCAGATTGCTTCCATATATTGGCTATTGTAAAAATGGAAAAATAATGCCAATTTTATACAAGTGTCACAAGATGCTTCAAATATTACATCAGTTGAAATAATCCCCAAAGTAATTTTTTTCATCCAATTCATGTAATTGAAGTAAAGCTTTTAGGAGTTAATTGTGTCAAAAGTGAAAGATCTGACCCCATTTTGTGAATGAAACTATAAATTCATTTTAAAAATTCAACTTTACTATGAAAATATTGCTAGGTACAGTTTTGCGATAAAAGCACTACTTTTTTTTTGCCCCTCCCGTGGCACGTGGAAGTTCCTAGGCTAGGGATCAAACCCACACCATGGCAGTGACCCGAGATACTGCAGTGACAATACTGGATCCTTAACCCACTGTGCCACAAGGAACTATAAACAATGTTCTAAATAAATTAAGAAATCTCCAGAGTAAAAATATGCAAGGAATTGCCTATGGTACAAAACTAATTCATCATCGTGTTCAAATAAGCTAAGAAATCTTACTAATAAAAGAGTTGTCAAATTTAAAAAATGCTTATATATGCCCGTTAAATTGAATTACAAAATTTTTGTAATAAAAATAATGTTGAGAAGTGCCCTGGCGTCTCAGGGGGTTAAGGATCCAGCATTGTCACTGCTGTGGCTTGAGTTGCTGCTGTGGTGCAGGATCAGTCCCTGTTCTGCATGCTGCGGGCAAAGCCAAAAAAAAAAAAAAAAAAAATCTTGTTTTCAGACAGCTATATCTATCAGTTACATTTTAAAATATTTGGGTAATGCTTTGAAATACTACTTTGAAAATCATTCTAAATATCTCACAATGGCATCAAACATTTTTGTGACAAGCTCTCTAAATTTTGGTTACACTTTGCTCAAAATCAGTTGGAAACCATTAATCTAAATATTCAGGATTTCCTGTCATGGCTCAGTGGTTAACGAATCCGACTAGGAACCATGAGGTTGAGGGTTCAATCCCTGGCCTTGCTCAGTGGGTTGAGGATCCAGCGTTGCTGTGAGCTGTGGTGTAGGTTGCAGACTCGGCTCGGATCACATGGTGCTGTGGCTCTGGTGTAGGTGGATGGCTACAGCTCCAATTGGACCCCTAGCCTGGGCATTTCCATATGCCGCGGGAGCGGCCTAAGAAATGGCAAAAAGACAATAAATAAATATATAAATAAATAAATAATCAATGAATGGAGTGCCAAAAATTTTAGCATTTGAAGATTTTAGTGAATTGCAATGATTCAAAACAAAATTTCCAAACATGAAGACATTGAATTTCATCCTTTCAAGCACTAAGAAGGAATCTATCAACTTGGATGTTGAGAGCTCAAACAATGTAGATGTGATCTTTAAATTCTCTGAGCTTTGAAATATCTAGACTGGTAAGAAGGGCCTTTTGGTGGACCTCCTATTTACAACTGCATTAAATTACATTCTTGAATGGAATGAGAAGGAACAACCAATGGTTTTGTAGCATCTAAATTTGGCAAAATATTCAAAAGAATTACAAACAGACCATTTACTGGACACACACTGTCTTGTAAACCCTTTTTGTTGCTTAAGGTACTCGGGTTGATGACAAAGGGATGGTACCTGAGAAAATATTGGGGCTGAAGTTTTACATATTTCACTGCAACAAAAAGAGTCAGATTTTAGGCTATCCTCTGTGTAGAATTTGCCCCAAATTTACCAATTACCTCAGTACTTGTATTTCTCAATTAAAAATATTACAGCAATTGAAGATGTCAATAATCATAAATGTATTTACTGCAAATTGCAACTTCGAATACTGCTGTAGGCAGTTTTAAGAAAAAAAGATAGACTATGTTAAAAAATAAACACTTCAGAAAATGTCTCTCCGTGTGTCAAAATTTCTTCTTGAATAGGAAACCAGTTGGATTAGATTAGGATTTACCCTAAAGGCCTCATTTTAATTTAATCACCTCTTAAAAGAGTTAGTCTTCAAATGCAGTCACATACTGGTATACTGGGCATTAGGACTCTATGAATTTGAAGGGGACACAATTCAGCCCCTATCAATCCCCCAAATAATTGAAATCAGGATCTCAAAAGTATTTTGTTTATAGCAGCATTATTCATAATACCCAAAATGTGGAGGCAACCCAAGCATCCATCAACAGATGAGTAGATAAACACAATGGAGTATATACATATGATGGAACACTGTTCTGCCTTGAAATAAATTCTAGTACATGCTACAACAGGGATGAACCTTGGGGACTTATCCTCAGTAGACTAAAACAGCCACCAAAAGACAAATACTGTATGATTCTACTTGCATAAGTCATCTGTACCGTTTATAGAAACAAAGTAGAAGGATGGTTCCCAGGGGCTGGAATGGGGAGGGGTGGTGGTGGGGAAATGGGAAGTTAGCTTTTAAAGTACAGAATTTCAGTTTTGAGAGATGAAATAGTTCTGGAGATTGGTTACACAGCAATGTGAGTGTACTTAACACTGCTGAACTGTACACCTAAAAATGGTTAAGATGGTAAATTTTATGTTATGTATGTTTTAAACTTAAAAATTACATAGATGTGTATATATATATTACTGTTCATTTCCTCATTCTGATAATGTACTATATTTATGTAAGATATAACCCTTTAGGGACACTGACTGAAAGATATAGGAGACTTCTCTGTACTGTCTGCAATTTCCTGTGAATCTATAGCTACTTCAAAGCAACTTAGAAAAAGGTAAGGAAGTTAGTGCCAATTCAGTCTCTAGGACCAGAATAACAGAACTTCCTGGAAACAGAGATTAAAGTTTTTAGCCATAGCCTGTCCATCGAGGAGAACTTCGATCTAAAAGAAGCTTACACACTGGGATCCAGCAGGACCAAGTAACCCATGTAATAACTATTACAAGTTTTCTAATTAGAGTTTTCTCTGAATAGATGCCAAGAGAGGGATTGATGGATCATATGGTAGTTCTATTTTTAGTTTCTTTAAGCACCTTCATACTGTTTTCCATAGTGGTTTTACCAATTTACATTCCCACCAACAGTGTAGGAAGTTTCCCATTTCTCCCTATCCTCTCCAGCATTTATTGTTTGTATACTTTTTGATGATGACCATTCTGACTGGTGTAAGAGATTTGCATTTCTCTAATAATTAGCAATGTTGAGCATCTTTTCATGTGCTTTTTGGCTATCTGTATGTCTTCCTCAGATAAATGTCTATTTAGATCTTCTGCCCATTTTTCGACTGGGTTGTTTTGTTTTTGACATAGAGCTGCATGAGCTATTTGTATATTTTGGAGAGTAAACTTAGTTGTTGGTCAATTTTTTGCAAATATGGTCTCCCTTTCTATAGGCTGTTGTTCATTTTCTTTATGGTTTCCTTTGCTGTGCAAAAGCTTTTAAGTTTAATTAGGTCCCATTTGTTTATTTTTGGTTTTACTTTTTACTACTCTAGGGGTGGATCCAAAAAGATTGCTTTGATTTATGACAGAGTGTCTTGCCTATGTTTTTCTCTAAGAGTTTTATAGGGTCTGGTCCTACATTTAAGTCTTCATTTCATTTTGAGTTTAATTTTGTCTATGGTGTTAGAAAGTGTTCTAACTTCATTCCTTTACATGTTTTCCCAGCACCATTTATTGAAGAGCCTGTCTTTTCTCCATTGTATATTCTTGCCTCCTTTGTCATAGATTAGTTGGCCAAAAGTGTGTGGGTTTAATCTCTAAGCTTTCTATCCTGTTCCATTGATCTCTGTCTCTGTTTTTGTGCCAGTACCACACTGTTTTGATGACTATAGCTTTGTAGTATAGTCTGAAGTCAGGGAGCTTGACTCTTCTAATTCCATTTTTCTTTCTTGGGATTGCTTGGTTATTCAGGGTCCTCTGTGTTTCTGTACAAATTAAAAATTTTTTTGTTCTTATTCTGTGAAAAATTCCATTGATAATCTGATAGTCCAGTTCAATTATTTTAATGGTTAATAATCTATTCAGATATCTGGGGGTTTACATGTTTTGAATATTTGTAAACTTCATCTAGGTGTTGAAAGTTACAGCTTGGATTCCTGTCGTGGCTCAGGGGTTAACGAATTCGACTAGGAACCATGAGGTTGCAGGTTCGATCCCTGGCCTCACTCAGTGGGTTAAGATCTGGCGTTTTGGTGAGTTGTGGTGTAGGTCACAGACTCGGCTCGGATCCTGCGTTGCTGTGGCGTAGACTGGCGACTACAGCTCTGATTAGACCCGTAGCCTGGGAATCTCCATATGCCACAGGAGAAGCCCTGGAAAAGGCAAAAAGACAAAAAAAAAAAAAAAAAAAGTTACTCCTGGAGTTCCTGTTGTGGCTCAGTGGGTTACAAACCTGACTAGTGTGAGGATGCAGATTCAATCCCTGGCCTCCACCGGGTTAATGATCCAGTGTTTCCATGAGCTGTAGTGTAGGTCACAGACACGGCTCAGATCCCTCATTGGTGTGGCGTAGGCCAGCAGCTGCAGCTCTGATTTGACCCCTAGCCTGGGAAGTTCCATATGCCGCAGGTGAAGCCCTAGAAAAAAAAAGTTTTTGCTATACAATTATTATTTCTTAAAATTTGCTGTGTCTGTAACCCTTTTTATTACACGTCTTATTGCATCTTCCCTTTCTAGGCTGGCTTATTAGTTTTTCTCTTAACAAATTCTGCTAGAGGACCATGTATCAGGATCATCTGTGGCTTTATTAATAGTCTGCAATATTTTTGCTTTTTATTGATTTTTTTTGCCTTATTCTGTTTGTTACCCTTGTGTAATCTCTTATTTCTAAGATTATTTTTCTTGGATTTTCAAGCAAATATACTTACTTAGTTATGCATTTCTCTTTAGGTACTGCTTGTCCTGTTGCAAAAATTTTAACATGCCATGCTTTCATGTGAGCACTAATATTTTAGATTTTTCTTATAATTTTTTCTTTAACCCAAGTATTATATTTTTTATCTCTTTGCTTTTGTTGATTTATTACTTTTTCCATCCATTCATTTAAAAACACTACTTTCCCCCTTTCCTGTCTTCCATTGGACAAGTGGAAACCTATTTTGCTGGAATGAGGTTGTGCATTCTATTTCTTTCTCTTTTTTCTTTTTTCTTTTTTTGTCTTTTTAGGGCCACATGCTCAGCATATGGGAGTTCCCAGCCTAGGGGTCAAATCCAAGCTATAGCCTCTGGCCTACACCACAGCCACAGCAATGCCAGATCCAAGCCATATCTGTGACCTACACCGTAGCTCAGGGCAACACTGGATCCTTAACCAAGGCCAGAGATCAAACCTGCATCCTCATGGGTACTAGTCAGATTCAATTCCACTGAGTTGAGAAGGCAACTCCTTACATCCTATTTCTAATCTTCTGGGATGTTCTCTAATTATTAAGTCTCATTCTTTTCCCCATCAACTTCTAAACTCTATATATCTCCTCCCCAGATCCTCTCCTCTCCCATCCCACACCCTTTGAATAGCCAGTATCTTAGTTCCCAAGGGGCTCATTGCTCCTAGCTCCCATCTCCAGGAAGTGGCCATGCCCACTCCAATCTCTTGGGCTAGTCCTCTTGTTCTCAACACCAAAGCCCTCCCACCCACCCACCTCCCAGTCTGGCGACTCTGCAGCTTAAGGCAGTACAGTCTGGGGCTGAAGATTGTGGTGGGCTGCATGCAGACTCTCTGGCCCCTTCCATCAGTGCAGGTGCTGCTCCAGGGTGGGGTGAGGGTGACGGGATAGGTTGGGGGGATGAAGTGGCACAAGGTTCTCTCAAGGATACCTGCCTTGCACATCCTACCCTACCCCTCCCTTCATAAAGGAGCTCTCAGGTGTCCTGACTCTATGCCTGATGTGCCCTGTCTGCCGCAGAGCAGAGCCAACATGTTGGGGTACCATAACCCTGCTCCTTGAATGAGTTGTGGTCTCTGACATCTTCTGGGGGAAAAAAAAAAAAAAAAAAAAAAACCTTAAGAGCACATAAGGCAGGATTGAACAGTGGTGGCTGAAGAAAGAGTGGGAGCTTGAATTTCAGTTTTCTTGGGAATTTTCCAGAAAGGGTAGAATCACTGTGAAGTAGGTATAGTAAGTATTGATCTTGTCCTGGTAGGAGCAATTGGTTATGAAGTGGGACAATATAGTTTTTCCTTTAGATTTTACAATACTGTACAGAGGGACCAGTACCAATCTGTCAACGTGAAAGTACCTTTTTGTTTAAGATATTAGTTGCCTCATCTTGAACTAACCATTACACTGATAAATATGGGTATATAAAAAAAAGTTTATTTCTCACATGTGTGAAAAGGATAGCTCCTTTTGTCTATCTTGGGCTCCCTTCAAGAGTAAAGTCAAAAGATTATTTAACTTGAAAAATGAAATACCTCATTTCAAATGAAATAAAATTCAGCCCTTGATCAGAACCCCCTTGAAGCAGTTTATAGTAACTGAATTATCTTTTATTACCCCAGTAAGTTGATTTAGGGTAATATGATCTAGCTAAAAAGTATTCGCATTTATTGGTACTAAAATTAAATGCAAAGGGAAAATATGATTTCCTCAAACCAGGTAGAGGGATAAACCTAAGGGGGTCTTTAACATCTATCAAGTCCATTGGATTTTCAGTCTCAGTTTGGTCATTCTTTTTTGTTTGTTGGTTGGTTTTTTGTTGTTGTTAAAGTTTAATTGAAGTATGGTTAATTTACAATGGTGTGGTAATTTCTGCTGTACAGTAGAGTGATTCAGTTATACACATACATATATCCATTCTTTTTCAAATTCTTTTTCCCAGCAGGTTATCACAGAATACTGGACAGAGCTCCCTGTGTTATACAGCAGGTCCCCATTTACCATCCATTCCATATATAATAGTATGCATATGACAATTCCAAATCCCCAATCCATCCTTCCCTGCGACCTTTCCCCTTTGATCATAAGTTGTTTTTGAAGTCTGTATTTCTGTTTTATAAATAAGTTCATTTGTATCATTTTCTTAGATTTCACATAGAAGTCATATTGCATGATATTTGTCTCTCTTTTCACTTACTACGATAATCTCTAATTCTATCCATGTTGCTACAATGGCATTTTTCATTGTTTTTTATGACTGAATAATATTCCATTGTATATATGTACCACATCTTCTTTATCCATTCCTCTCTTCTCGGACATTTAGGTCTCTTCCATGTCTTGGCTATTGCAAATAGTGCTGCAGTAAACATTGGGATGCATGTATCTTTTCAAATTATGGTTTTCTTTGGATAGATGCCCAGGAATTAAATTGCTGGATCATACGGTGGTTCTATATTTAGTTATTTGAGGCACCAACATACTGTTTTCCATAGTGGTTGCACCAAAGTACATTCCCACCAACAGTGTTGGAGGGTTCCCTTTTCTCCACACCCTCTGTAGCATTTATTGTTTGTAGACTTTTTTTTTTTTTTTTTTTTTTTTTTTGCTGCACCCACAGCATGTGGAAGTCCTCAGACCAGGGGTCAAACCTATGCCACAGCTGTAACCAAAGCCAAAGTGGTGACAATGACAGGTCCTTAATCCACTGAGACATGGGGGAACTCCTATTTGTAGACTTTTTGATGATGGCCATTCTGACAGGTGTGGGGTGATACCTCATAGTATCATCTTTTTCTTCTAAGCATTGGGCTACATACACCACAGCTCAGCTCACGGCAACGCCATGATCCTTAACCCACTGAATGATGCCAGGGATTGAACCCACATCCTCATGGGTACTAGTCAGATTCATTTCCATAGCAGTTAAGATCTGGCATTGTCACTGCTGTGGCTTCAGTCACTGCTATGGCATGAGTTCAATCCTTGGCCTAGGAACTTCTTCATGCCACAAACATGGCACCCCCCCCAAAAAAAGTTTATAGGACCTGGATCACACACAGACACCCCAAGCCAAAAAATAAATAAACCTCAATAAGTCCTGGGGGGAGGGGCAGAGAAAGCAGGTGGTGGGGAGAGAGGGAGAGCTTTATTTAAGGAATTGGCAAATGGAATTATAGAGACTTGCTGAATGCAAAATCTGATAGGGTAGGCCGGTAGCCTTGGAGACTCAAAGTGTTGCCTTTTGAGTCTAAAGGCAGTCTGCCTGGCAGAATTCCTTCTTTCCTGGGGAGGTCAGTCCTTATTCTATTAAGGGCTTTTACTGATTGGATGAGGCCTATGCATATCTTAGCAGATAATCTGCTTTACTCAAAGTCCACTGATTTAATGTTAATCTCATCCAAAAAATACCTTCACAGAAGTATCCAGAATAATGTTTGACCAAATAGCTGGGTACCATGGCCCAGCCAAGCTGACACATAAAAATTGATCAGCAACACCCCCTTGAACTTTTATCTCATCTGTTTCTTTCATTGGGAATTCCAGCTAACAAGTTATCATGACTGTTATCATTTCTTTACCTTATTCTTTCAACTCACTCCGTAAGGAGGGATCCAGTAAGATGCCCAGTTCAAAGAGCACTTGTGGCACTAGGGTGTTTCTCTGTAGGAGAATAAAACTGCTGGGCAAGATACAAAACTTGTTAAACTATAATTTGGGGGGTTGTCTGTTCTACTAGACAGAATTTGCACTTATACCCAGGAAAAAAAAAAGTGCAAATTAACATGCACCATCACTAAATCTTTGATGTGCGCAGTCTAGAATGTGCCCTTGGGCTCACCACAAATATTTCCCCCCTCTCATGGTTACAGTCTGTGTTGTTGGCCAGTGTCTGAAAACGGCTATCTTGTGTCTTTTGTCTGGTTTCATAGTCCTTTACAGAGGGAGAGTTAGCACAGAATCTGTTACTCTTTTATGCTGGAAGCAGAAGTCAATTACTCCCCCCCTCCAAAGAAGTCAATTACTCTTATATTAGGGATGAGGGAACTGAGAAATGGAAATCATGCAGCACTTTAGGTACTGGAGCTAGAATTCAAACCCAGGCAGGCTGATTTCAGAACCGCTCACTTAATTACTATACCATGAGGTTTTCATAAAAATGGCTTTATATATTACATGTAAAATGTTTTGTCTGGCATCAGGAAACCTAGTAAGTCCTTAATAAAGTCTAGCTATATCATTGTTTAAAACTCTAAAGCTCAGTATGAATTTGTTCCTAGGCCGTTGCTTAGAAGCAGAAGATAGTCAATAGGACAGAAGCACCACCATGTGAGTTGGTATTCTTGATTAGCACTAGTCTTTGTTACTGTCCTACCATTAGTAAGTGAAAAGAGGGCATCTGCTTAAGTCTTGTTTATTTGCATGAATCAAATATTAAATCTTTACTTCACTTTCTTTTGCCATTAAAATCTATCTTTATTCATTAGAAGTATAAAGCGAAAGAAAAAGAAATCTAAGATCAGGCATAGATGATACTCCTATCAATTTCTGAATTTCAAATAAATAAATACTGTGCAGTAACACACCCATCTGGCCATGAAAGAGATTGCAGTGGAATGAAGGTACAAACTCATGAACAGGAATGCAAATATTTGCAATTGCACCTAGCACTTAATCTACCATCTCATTGTTAATTTTTAATCTGCCCCCTATATGTACTCTTTGATCTTTCATCTCATAAAAAAAATATAATGGAGAGCTCTTTAAGCCCATGCCTTTCTTTGATTTTAGTCCATACACTTAGTTTGTCTTATGCCTCTTTTTTTTTCCTGAGATATGTATAAGTTTTCCCCCCAAACTTCAGTGATATCTACTAACACAAATGCAACAGACACCTTGCAGTTATCCTCTCACTCTGATTAGCATAGAAGGAGAAGTAGCTTGTTCTGGACTTCCTCCCATGGTATCCACTCTTGCCCTAGACCAAACAAGCATATTTGCCACATATGTTATCCATGGACTTGACCTCTCTAACGTTCAAATCAACTGAGTAGCGGCTACCAGGTCTTCACTGCACATGGTTCTTTGTAGATGCAAAAATCAAGAAGTGGCAAATTAAATAGAATAAATGCAAGACTTAGTTTATTGTTATTTTCCCATAAGCCCAAGCTTGCATTTTCTGATATTGGCTTTATCTGTGGCAGAAAACCATCATGAACTATCAATAATTCTGAATATGTTGTCAAGCTAGTAAAGTGTTCAGAGTGGACCACATTATGAATAATTTCCACAAGCTTACGAATTTTCAGGTAAAGGTGTGCTTTAATGCATAAAAATAAATTCATTTTTTCTACTCTATTAAGAGCTGCTGCTTAATTCCAATATTCAAATCTTTCCTGGTTGGAGCCTATACTTTTTAGAACTCATTACAATATGGGCTTTTTCATGATTTTTAACTGTCCTTTGGCCCTTGAAGTGCAGTGTTATTCTAGATGTAGCCTTACTCAAGGTAGGCTTTGTCCTCAAATTAGGCTCATTTCTATTTTATTTCCTACCTGTCCTTTTGGATGTCAAGAAGAATCTTTTCAAAACACAAATATGCCCTGCCACTGAAGCAATACACACACCACCCACACAGACCTGCAAAAAAATCTGTTTAATAAAAGGAGAAAGATACATGATCTAAAGAAAAATAAAAGTATCTTAAAGTTGAAATTTTTTAAAAAGTTTTATTGACATATAGTTGACTTACAATGTTGTGATGATTTTTGCTGTGCATCACGTGATTCAGTTATACACATACACATATCCATTCTTTTTCAGATTCTTTTCCCATATAGGTTATCATAGAATATTGGAGTAGGGTTCCCTGTGTTATACAGCAGGTCCCCATTAACCATCCATTCCATACAATTGTATGCTTATGCTAATCCCCAAACCCTCAGTCCATCCCACCCCTCACTTTGCCCCTTTGGAAACCCTAAGTTTGTTTTTGAATCTGTGAATAATTTCTATTTTGTAAAGAAGTTCATTTGTATCATTCTTTTTAAGATTCCACATATAAGTGGATTTTTGTCTTTTTCTGTCTGACTTCACTTAGTAGGATAATCTCTAGGTCCATCCATGTTGCTGCAAATGGCATTATTTCCTTCTTTTTATGGCTGAGTAATATTCCAGTGTGGGGGTGTGTGTATCTTTATCCATATCTCGTTGATGGACATTTAGGTTGCTTCCATGTCTTGGCTATTGAAAAGAGTGCGGTAATCAACACTGGGCGTGAATGTATGTTTTCAAATTAGAGTTTGCTTTGGATAGATGACCAGGAATATGACTGCCAAATCATCTGGTAGTTCCATTTTTAGTTTTTTGAAGAACCTCCATACTGTTTTCCATAGTGATTGTACCAATTTACATTGCCACCAACGGCATAGGAAGCTTCCATTTTCACCACAACCTCTCCAGCATTTATTATTTGTAGACTTTGATGATGGCCATTCTGAGTGGTGTGAGGTGATACCTCATTGTAGACTTGATTTGCATTTCTCCAATAATTAGAAGTGTTGAGCATCTTTTCATGTGCTTTTGGCCATCTGTATGTCTTCCTCAGATAAATGTCTGTTTAGATCTTCTGCCCATTTTTTGATTGGGTTGTTTGTTTTGTTTTGATATAGAGCTTCATGAGTAGTTTGTATATTTTGGAGAATAAACTTTTGTTGATCTCTTTCTTGCAAATATGGTCTCCCATTCTATGGGTTGTTATTCATTTTGTTTATGGTTTCCTTTGCTGTGCAAAAGCTTTTAAGTTTAACTAGGTCCATTTGTTTATTTTTGGTTTTATTTTCATTCTCTAGGAGGTGGTTCCAAAAAGATAATGCTGGAGTTCCCACTGTGGCTCAGTGGTAATGAACCTAATCACTATCCATGAAGATGCAGGTTTGATCCCTGGCCTTGCTCAGTGGGTTAAGGGTCCAGTGTTGCCATGAGCTGTGGTGTAGATCACTGACATGGCTCAGATCCAGTATTGCTGTGGTGTAGACTCACAGCCCATATTTGACCCCTAGCCTGGGAATTTCCATATGCCGCACATGTGGCCCATAAAGAAAAAAAAAATGCTGTGGGTTATGTCAGAGTGTTCTGCCTATGTTTTCCTCTAAGAGTTTTATGGTATCTGGTCTTACATTTAGGTGTCTAATTCATTTTGAGTATATTTTTGTGTATGGTGTTAGAGAGTGTACTAATCTCATCCTTTTACATGTAGCTGTCCAGTTTTCCCAGCACCACTTATTGAAAAGCCTATATATTGTATATTCTTGCCACCTTTGTCATAGATTAATTGGCCATAGGTATGTGGATTTATCTCTCAGCTTTCTATCCTGTTCCATTGATCTCCATTTCTGTTTTTGTGTCAGTACCATACTGTTTTGATGACTGTAGCTTTGTAGTATAGCCTGAAGTTAGGGAGCCTGATTCCTCCAGCTCTCTTTTTCTTTCTCAGGATTGCTTTGGTGATTTGGGGTCTTTTTTTGTTTCTGTACAAATTAAATTTTTTAAATTCTAATTCAGTGAAAAATGACATTAATGATTTGATAGGGATTGCCCTGAATCTGTAGATTGCTTTGGGTAGTATAGTCATTTTGGAAATATTGATTCTTCCAGTCCAAGACCATGGTATATCTTTCCATCCATTTGTGTCATCTTTAATTTCTTTCGACAGCGTCTTACAGTTTTCAGAGTACAGGTCTTTATCACTGAGTTTAGATGCAACAATCCTCAACAAAATACTAGCAAAACAAATCCAGCAATACATTAAAAGGATCATACACCATGATCAAGTGGGATTTATCCCAGGGATGCAAGGATTTTTCAATATCCACAAATCAGTCATTGTGATAAACCACATTAACAAATTGAAAAATAAAAACCATATGGTCATTTCATTAGATGCTGAAAAAGCTTTTGACAAAATCAAATACCCATTTATGATTTAAAGAAACCTCCAGAAGTGAGCACAGAAGGAACCTACCTTAATATAATAAAGGCCATATATGACAAACCCACAGCTAACATCATTCTCAACAGTGAAAAGCTGAAAGCATTTCCACTAAGATCAGGAATAAGACTAAGGATGTCCACTCTCACCACTTTTATTCAACATAGTTTTGGAAGTTCTAGCCAAGGCAATCAGAGAAATAAAGAAATAAAATACCAATTGGAAAAGAAGTAAAATTGTCACTGTTTGCAGAGGACATGATACTGTACATAGAAAATCTAAAGATGCTACCAGAAAACTACTAGGGCTCATCAATGAATTTGATAAAGCTGCAGGATACAAAATTAATATGCAGAATCTCTCACATTTCTGTATACTAACAACAAGAATTAGAAAGATAAATTAAGGAAATGGTTCCATTCACCATCACCTCAAAAAGAATAAAAAACCTGGGAATAAACCTACCTAAGGAGGTAAAGTTGTAATTTTATGTCATGTATAAATAACATGATTTATCTGACTTTTCTAATATCTTTTGTCCCTAAACTATAACTCCATATCTCAGATTGGGAGCAGACTCTGAGGAAGAGACAGTGGCAGGAAGATATTTAGGGAATGCTGTGGGGATCACCATCTGTGGAAGGAGTAAGAAGAAATTGGGGTTGGATTTGTGATATGGTCTCAAAGGAACCCCTAGGAAACTCTGAAACTGATGGGTTCTTTGAAATTGTCACAAATTAGAGCAAGAAGGTGAGGTCTTTATTGACTGGTCATTAGATGGAGGCTGCCCAAAAAGGGAGTGTGACTCTTTTCAATGGAGGCCATTCTGAAGAGGGCTTATAGTCAGAGCTGGTTTGACATATGTGCAACTCAGGTAGTCATAGAGGGCTCTACACTCAAAAAAGACCCCACACTTAGTTTAACACTGTGCTGCCCCTGTCTTAAAATTCTTATTAATAATTTTTGGCCAAGGAGCCCCTCCTTTTCATGTTGCACCAGTCTCTACAAATGATGTTACTGGTCCTGCTGACAGCTGAGGGCTGCCCCCCCTGCATCTGGGGTGATAAGTCCTTCAGTCCTAAAGTGGGATTGGAGTGATAGACTACAGTCCACCCCTTGCACTACTTGAATCCACTTTGATTAAGTCCTGGGAGCATTCCCCAGGATTCCAGCCTGATTCTCTAGAGGAAATTTGGAAGAAAGTTAGTGGAATAAACTACAGTCCCAAACACTGAAATTTGATCTTGGGGCTACAAGTGATAATGTCATCTTTCTCCTGGAACCGTTGCAGGTCAATATGTCACCAAGTGGCTGATTAGTTTTCTAAAGGAATGAGGACTCAGCATTGGTCTTTGTTGCTGGCAGGCTGAATATTCAGCAGTGAATGTAACTAGATCAGATTTAGTAGGTGGGTGTCCATCATACTGGGCCATCAGTAGCCTCCAATCCTGCCATGGTGGCTACTGTAATCCCAAGTGCTGGGTGTCATTTTGTCCCCTTGGCGGTTCAGGGCCTCTTCCATCATGGATCCTTTATGGTATGGATCAACATGCAGTACAGAGGTCTTTACACTTTGTGCCTGTCCACATACCTCTATCTCAGACCTCCTTGTCCCTAATCTTCCAGTCTATTTCTTTTTCACCAGTTGCCACTGCCCAAGTGTATTCTAATCTTGGGCCACATTCCACACAATTGGATGGCAAGACGTACTGCCTGAAACTCTGCTCTTTGGGAGGATTTCCTCTCATCACTCTTCCAAGGCCACTCCTTGGGCTGTAGAACAGCCGTCATGTTTTTTATTCTGCGCCATGTGCTGCCCTTATCCTTCCATGAATCAGGTTCAGGCATTGTTCTCTTCCACCAACTGGCTACAGAGGATCATTGGCAACAGGCATGGCCTTTTGGAGGGGCACTGGTTGTACAGTGCTGGACGGCATGGGAATCCAGGCTGCCTGCTTATGTAGCATGCTGCCCCCTGTCCATATCTGTGTTTGGTCCCTGATGTTTCTTCCATCTTTCAATGGATTGCTACACAACTCATCCCAACCTTAAGACTTGATGGGACGGATAGAACCCAATTCATCCATGGTTTTGACTATCTGGCTACCAAGCATCCCTCCATCAGGTGCTACCAGCAGCACAGCAGGAGCTGTTTGTTGAAAGGCGCTACTTTTCTGCTATAGATGGTAGGGTCTTGATCCAGAGTCCTTCGTGTCTACATTGTGGTGTTCCCACTGGAACATGTCATAAACTCCACATAGCATATTTGCCCACTACTGATGCATATAATAAAACAGGCCTAGTTTTGTGTTCAGCCTATTGGTGTCACTCTGCGAACATGGATAATAGTATAACCAATTCGACTAGTTAAGAGCCTTTGCAAAATGCTGTTAAAGAACACCTGTGGGTGCAGATAACTCCCTAGAACATCTGGACGGTCTGATGGAGGTGACATTTGAACTGTCTCTCTAAGAAGGCATGCCTCCTCCAGAGCCAGAAGCAGGGAAAGCATAGGCAAAAGGAAGAGCATGACTTCTGGGTACCTTATACTTAGATCTCACCATTTTATCAATACACTTGAACTGTTCAGAACCCAATCATACCGTCCTTTGCCCGTCTGACCTCATACCTCCTCTTCTTATTCTAGTGCCTTATGAAGCCTCCCCCTGATTTATCACGTCACAGTGGGCATTTTATTGTGCAGAAGAGTCTGATGTCATCTCTAGGGTGAGTTCATTGTGCCCTCTGTATTCCAGAGCTTCATAAACACCCAAGGTTAATCCAATTTTAATGACCCATAAACTTCAGTTTATGCCTAAAATTTGTTTCGTCTTTTTGTGTTCCTTAACCTCACCCCAAAAAGTACCTATAATCCCATGATTTAATTGACATAGTTGCACATTATAAACTATAGAAGTTAAATGCCCTTTCAAGCTTTAAATAAGTTGCACACGCTGATTTCCCTTTATTATGTAGGTTTATTATTTTCAAAGGATTGCACTCAGGTATAATTTTTCCCAGACAGAAAAAACGCTTGTTACATACTTCCTGTTGGATCAACATATGAGATCGTCCAAACCTACCTTTATCATCGAGAGCTCTCTTTCTCTCTTAATGCTACTTTTGTAGATCAGGGAAAACCTATCAGCCGGTGCTAACAGGTGGCAACTTGAGCTGTTACAGGATATGTGGAAACATGAAAGGCAAAATTAAAATTTGTTCATGAGACTTATTTCCTTACCTTTTAAGCACTCATTACTTTGTTGGAAACATTCTCGTAACCGAAATTGAGTGCACTGGAAAATTTTTTTCTGTAATTCTAAGGCTTTTTCAACGAATTCATCTATAAATGGTTATGTCAAAGAAAAAGCACTGCATATGCTTAGAGAAAATCTGAAAGCAATTCAACACACACACACACATATATATTTATAAATTTTTGCTTAGGCTATAGGTTTGATTACCTTTGACTTTCAGAATTAAACTAGAGCTATGTAAATAACACACTATCCACATTAAATGTTATTCACAAGAATGGCTAAAAAGAAGAGGGCCACAGTCAAGTCAATAGCACTTTAATAAAATGAACACAGCCCATTGTAACAACACCTCTTTATTACATGAATCCGAATACACAGCAGACCAATAGTGTTCCCTGAAATTTAACAATCACATTCAATAAATGCCTGATAGTGCATTCCTCAACACTAATTCCAAGGAGCTCCCTTCGAAGTCCCTTTATAAAGCCTTGCACGAAGAGGTTAAGCACCAGTAGGAAAGACTGTTGCTAGCAGTTTTGTTTTACCATCATCAACAATGACAAACATGCAGTTTTTTCCTTCTACGTACATGGCATTGTAAAATGGGTGCTACACTCTGCCTATGGTACAAAGTTTATAAATACAATATACCAATACAAAGTTGAAGCCATTAAAAACAGCTTAATATCAACTACTGGGAGAGAATGAAATCTGGAGTGCTGATGGAATCTAGGAAGAGCTTTAGAAACAACACACAAACTCAAACATTATAGTAAACATTTTACTTGGGATAGGGTGAAAAGGGGAATTTCTTATGAGCTACTGAAGGGTTTTCTAAGTTGTTCCAAGTTTACTTTCTTTCCGCTATTATCTTTAAATACTGCAAAGCGTTGTGAGCTGCGTCACTCTGTGCATTGCCACAGGAAATCCCAGAGCCGTGACAGACTGTGATGGGACTGGTGGACAGTTCAGCGAGACATTGGTACTGTCCGTTGGCACTCAGTTCTTCTGCAATGACACATTCAAACATGATGATTAGCACCACGTGCTTATAAAGCAGATCCTTTGTAAAAGCAAACAGTTAAAAAAAAAAAAAAAGCAGCAATACAGTTTTGATGTAAGTCTTTCTTCCTAAGCATCCATGGTATACTACTCTACTTACTCATCATCTTTGTCATCCTTGTACAATTGCCCAGGTACAGCCATTTCAAACACAGCTGTCCTTAATCACCTGGGGAACTTTAAAGAAACACAGGTGCTTTCGCCTCACTCCAGCCTGCTCCATCAAATACTCAGAGTTGGGGATTAGATGGGCCAGATTCCTACATTTCCAAAAAGCTCCCAAGGTGGCTAGTTGAACAGTGACTGCAAATTACTGAACCATAGCAACTTCTTAAAAAGGGAAAAAAACATTTGCTAGAGGACTGGATAGACTGTATTTTCCGTCATGAAGTCCAGTTATTTTTAGTAGATAATCTGAACAGAAAAACCATGGTTCAGGGCAAGACCTCCCTTGTGACTGTGACATCATGTTCTTTGGTTTTAATTCTGTGCAGAGTTTAATTCCATACTGTTATAGGGGTTAGGATGTTTTAAAAATAATACCTGAACTTCAAAAACAAAGTTTTCTCATCAACTGATGAATCACTCTTACTAAGGATAGTTTAATGAGACAGGGAAAGATGCAGAAACAGGTGAGTTACAATTTCTTTAAAGTGGTTATGATTAAATGTTATTTCAGCTAAAGTTAGTATAGTATAAATTGTCCAGATAGAATGGGATTATATAGTGTATGAAGAGGCTTTCTAGTTCTAGTATCTAGGTTCTTTTCATTGAGATAAAAGTCACATAATATCAAATTCAGCATTTTATTTTTTTTTATTTTTATTTATTTATTTATTTATTTTTTGTCTTTTGTCTTTTTGTCTTTTGTTGTTGTTGCTATTTCTTGGGCCGCTCCCACGGCATATGGAGGTTCCCAGGCTAGGGGTTGAATCGGAGCTGTAGCCACCGGCCTACGCCAGAGCCACAGCAACGCGAGATCCGAGCCGCATCTGCAACCTACATCACAGCTCACGGCAACGCCGGATCGTTAACCCACTGAGCAAGGGCAGGGACCGAACCGCAACCCCATGGTTCCTAGTCGGATTCGTTAACCACTGCGCCACAACGGGAACTCCAAATTCAGCATTTTAAAGTGAACTTATTCAATGGCATTTAATACATTCACAAGGTTGTCCAAACACCACCTCTATCTAGTTACAAAACATTTTCAACAGTTCTTTTTTTAAAAAAATTTTATTTATTTGTGTCTTTTCTGGGGCCGCACCCACAGCATATGGAGGTTCCCAGGCTAGGAGTCTAATTGGAGCTGTAGCTATCGGCCTACGCCAGAGCCACAGCAACTCCAGATCTGAGCCGCATCTGCAACCTACACCGCAGCTCATTGCAACACCGGATCCTTAACCCACTGAGCAAGGCCAGGGATCAAACCTGCAACCTCATGGTTCCTAGTCGGATTCGTTAACCACTGAGGCACGATGGGAACTCCCTGTTTCAACATTTCATCACCCCAAGGGAAAACACCATACCTACTAAGCAGCTGCTCCCCCAGCCCTTGGCGATTACCAGTCTATGGATTAACCTATTCTGGATAGTTCATGTAAATGGAATCGTATGTGACTTTTGTGTCTGGCTTCTTTCACTTAGTATGTTTCTGAGGTTCATTCATGTTGTAGCATATATCAGAACTTCAGTCTTTTTTGTGGCTGAATAATATTTCATGTATTTACCATAATCCATTCATCTGTTGATGGACATTTGGGCTGTTTTCACCACTTGGCTATCATGAATAATACTGCTTTAAACATACGTGTACAGGTATTTGTTGGAATATCAGTTTTCAATTCTTTGGGATATATACTATTTACTTAGCAGTAGAGTTGCTAGATCATATGGTAACTCATTTGAGGAGCTACAAAACTCATATCTTCCACAGTGTTGGAACCAGTTTACACTCCCACCAGCAATGAATGAGGGCTACAATTTCTTGACATCTTCAGCAACATTGGTTATTTTCTATTTTATTTATCATAGCCATTTTAGTGGGTGTGAATTGGTATTTCACTGTTTGGATTTGCATTGTCCTGATGCTTAATAATAGCGAGCATCTCTTCATGTGCTTGTTTGGCCATTTGTATATCTTCTTTGGAAAACACTGAGGTTCTTTTGAAAGTAATTGCAAAGAAATCAGTCAAATTAACTGAACATGATTTTTAGACTTCTGTTCTATATTTATAAGAACTAGTTTTTTAAAAAAGAACTATTTAGAAGCATTTCAAAGGTATCATTAATTCATAATCTCAAAAATCATCTTCTGTTTCCATTTTTCCTAGCTTTAAAACCTTCCATAGTCATATTCATGACATGGCTTATTCTTCTCTGTATCTCAAACACCCAACAAAGGATAGCTACTTAACAATTATTTTTTGAATGAATGTTCTCTCATGCAGCTACTTCTGATCATCTTTCTGCATCAACCCCCAGGTTCTGCATCATTTTCAGTATATTAAGACTTTGCACCTGACTCATTATTCAAACCCAAAGCAGCAGAGAAAAGCAGAAGTTCTTTCAGCTCTAAACACCCTATTTTCCCAGTGCTAGCTAGTAGTTCTGGTAAGTTCCCACAGGTCATTGAGGCTGGAATAAGGAATATCAAATTCTTCACAAACTAGACTGATATTAAATCATAACAACCCACACACACACATCAGCCAGTTATAAACTGCATTAAAAGAAAATTCAGGGAGTTCCCGTCATGGCTCAGCAGAAACAAATGACTAGCATCCATGAGGACACAGGTTCAATCCCTGGCCTTGTTTAGTGGGTTAAGGATCTGGCGTTGCCTTGAGCTGTGGTGTAGGGCACAGACGCAGCTTGGATCCTGCGTTGCTGTGGCTGTGGCGTAGGCCAGCAGCTGTAGCTCTGATTTGATCCCTAGCCTGGGAACCTCCATATGCTGCAGGTGTGACATTAAAAAGACAAAAAAGAAATTCACTAACTTGCATTCCAGTCTGTCCACATTTGTCTATAAGAATGATTATGGGCTAGAGAAAATATAGAAGTTGATAGCTGAGATGAAAGAGCTATAAATTGACTTTTCCCCTTTATCTTCCAGAACTGGCACAGAGACAAAGTGGAGAGAAGAGGTCTGTGCCGCCCCCAAACCTCGTGCTTGTTCCAGAAATGTGAGTGCCTTTTTTGTCAAGGTGCCCATCAGGGCTAATTTAATAGACACTATATGTGCAAGGATTCTTTTAATTTGGCTCTGTCACTGAAAAGTCTATGTTATCTAAGGCAAGTGTCTCAACCTTCCCATGCCCTGCTTTCTTCACTTATATATAAGGATGACAGCATCTACTTCACAGGATTAGAGTAAGGATTCTGTGAGTTGAAATGTGTAATGTCCTTAGAACAGTCTAGCATGTAGTAATTCTACAAATTATAGCTAATGTTTTTATTATAACTGTATAGAGTCCCCTCTATTTTTAATATTTATAAGAATGGGAGGTATCAATGATATCTATTACTGCTCTGGTAATCATATATAGTCAGAATCCCTGAACAATGAAAAAAATCATAATAAAGATTTTGTTTCTAAAAAATTTTTGAAGAAGAAACATGTTTTGCGATAAGCCAAAGTAAAAAAAATCATACCTATATCCAAATATGTTATATTAAAACCTTGCTCCTTGGCGATTTCACTGAGCAGCTGGATGTAATCTGTGTTAGGAATACTGAGGAGGCTTCTTTTCAGTAAGTTGATCTTCTCACCAGGGGAATTCCTCAGCGAATGCCAAGTACAACCTAAAGAATGTCCTACCACATTTGTCTGAAAAGCAGAGATGAAGATTAAGGACTCTTAACTTAGACTGGGTTCCAACACTATTATAAGTATTAATTAAGTGCTCACATTTAATACTTTATAAAGAATGTTTAAATGGATAACATTTGATTAACTTTTCAATTTAAACAGCACAAACAAGTACACATTTAACAAATATCATGATGTTAAAACAGAAGGATGTGTGGAGTTCCCGTCCTGGTGCAGCGGAAACAAATCTGACTAGGAACCATGAGGTTGCGGGTTGAATCCCTGGCCTTGCTCAGTGGGTTAAGGATCCGGTGTTGCCATGAGCTGTGGTGTAGGATCGCAGACAAGCCTCAGATCCTTCGTTGCTATGGCTGTGGTGTAGGCTGGCAGACCCCTAGCCTGGGAACCTCCATATGCTGCAGGTATGGCCCTAAAAAGCAAAAACAAACAAAAAAACCGAACAGATGTGCAATTACATACTGGAAGTATTTAGAAATAAAAGTATAAAGGTCTCAGTCAAATTTTCCTTTTTCCTTTTTTTTTTTTTTTTTTTTTTTGTCTTTTTGCCTTTTTCTAGGACCGCTCCTGTGGCATATGGAAGTTCCTAGGCTAGGGGTCCAATCGGAGCTGTAGCTGCTGGCCTACGCCATAGCCACAGCAACACAGGATCCGAGCTGCATCTGCGATCTACACCACAGCTCATGGCAATGCCCGATGCTTAATCCACTGAGCAAGGCCAGGGACAGAACCCTCAACCTCATGGTTCCTAGTCAGATTCGTTAACCCCTGAGCCATGAGGGAAACTCCTCAGTCAAATTTTCTGATGGTGATGTTAAAATATGTAACATACTTAAGAGCACCATAAACAAATTTAGAAACATAGCTGACCCTTGAACAAGTGGGGGCTAGGGCAGCTGACACTCCTCACAGTTGAGAGTCTACATATAGTTAATAGTCAGCCCTCTGTATACCAACTGTGGAGGGTACAGTACTACAGTATTTACTACTGAAAGAAAAATCTGCATAGAAGTGGATCCAAGCAGTTCAACCTGTGTTGTTCAAGGGTCAACTGTAACCGAATGTGCGTAGAGTGATTTATAAATTAAAATAGAAAAGATTTTTTGTATTGTTATGGTTTCTTGTATTAAATACCCATCTCTATAACAGACAACTACAAACCAGAAAACAAAGAAACAGCAGAAAAGGTTAAATGTGCAAGTCTGTGAACATGTCATTCAAAACAATGGCATGATGTCAAAAAATTATCAGACTTATCCCAGAACCCAACCAAGTTTATTTTTTTGTTTTCTTTATCCTTTTCCTCTTTTATTTTTCCCCTCTAAACTTTTTCACTTCTGTTATGAGAATGCTTTACATTTTCCCTGTTAGTTTATGGTTCTTAAATTACTTTCACATATTAGGCCATTAGAAAAACCACAAAATGGAGTTCCTATCGTGGCACAGCGGAAACAAATCCAACTGGGAACCATGAGGTTGTAGGTTTGATCCCTGGCCTTGCTCAGTGGGTTAAGGACCCAGCTTTGCTGTGAGCTGTGGTGTAGGTCACAGACAAGGCTCAGATCCTGCATTGCTGTGACTGTGGCATAGGCCGGCAGCTGTAGCGATGATTGGATTCCCTAGCCTGGGAACCTCCACATGCCACGGTGCGGCCTTAAAAAAAAAAAAAAAAAAAAAAACACACACACAAACCAACGAAACACAAAAAACTACTCTCTGAAGTAAGTAGGGCAACCCATCCTTAGGTCTTATTTATCAATGAGCTTAAAAGAAGTTAAGGGATTTTCAAAAGATCATAAAGATGGCCATGATAAAGAACTGAGTAGGTGTCCCCACTGTGGCACAATGGGATCGGCAGTATCTCTGAAGCCCTGGGACACAGGTTCCATCCTTGGCCCAGCACAGTGGGTTAAGGATCTGGCATTGCCACAGCAGAAGGAAAAAAACAAAAGAACTGAGTAATAATTTACAGAATTTACTAAATAGAATTTTACACTGGAACTTTAAAACATACTGTTTTGTTTTCTTTTAAATCATTGTTCATTCATAAAGTAAAAGTATGCCTGTAATAAGAACAAATACACAATGAAGAATAGTCTATTTTCCTTACCATCCCTCCCCAGACTTCTGCTCCACTCCCCAGAGGTAAGTGCCATTAAACATTTCTTCAGTATGCTTCTATAAATGTTCTACGCATATTTAAGCACACACACATAATCTTCTTTTTAAACAAAAATGATAGCTTACTCTTCTATATCCAATGTTATTCATTTTTCTTATATCATTGCCCATATATGCACTACATTTACCTCAACAGTCTCCAACTATGGGTTTTAGGTTGTTTCTGGCTTCTTGCTTTTTACTAACAATGTTACAATGAAACTCTTTTGCACTTGGATGACTTTCTTTGCAGAATAATTTCTAGAAATAGAACTGGTGAACCAAAGAACATGGATGCTTTTAATTTTGATAAATACTTCCAATTATTTTTGAACCAATTTATACTTCCATCAACTGTCTTGGAGGGTGTTTGTTTTCTCACACCCTTGACAATACCAGGTATTGTCAAACTTTGTGGGTTGTGTCAATCTAAGGTGAGAATAGTACCTTGTTTAACTTGCAAGAATAAAGTTGAACATCCCCCACCCCCACCCCCCGAGCTATTTGTTTGGCTTCTGGGTTGTCTTTTTTATTGATGTGTAAGCTTTGTATATGGTATTGAAGAGTCCCTTCATAGCCATGTGTTGAAAACAGTTTGTTCTCACTTTGTTTTTATTGGCTTTATATATAGACATTTTGCTGTGCAAAAGGTTTTATGTAGTTAAATTTACGAATCTTTACCACTTCTAGGTTTTAAGTTATGCTTAAAAGGCTTTTCCAGGAGTTTCTATAGTGGCGCAGTGGAAACAAATCTGACTAGGAACCATGTGGTTACGGGTTCGATCCCTGGCCTGACTCAGTGGGTTGAGGATCTGGCATTGCCGTGAGCTGTGGTGTAGGTCGCAGATGAGGCTCGAGGGAAGCTCTTCCATGTTTTCTCATATAATTTCAGTTCTGATGTTTACATCTTTGGTCAGCTTGAAATTTATTTTAAAAGAATAAGGTGCAACATGCAACCTAAATATATGTCACATACACGTGTGTGTGGGTACATTTTCACCCCAAAATGTGGCTGTAAGTTGTTTCTATACCATTTATTGAATAATCCAGCATGTTATCCACTGATTTAAAATCTCACCACTGCCATATACTATTTTCCTATATGGATTAGCATCTATATCCTCTGTCTTTTCTGGTACAAATATTTATTTTAACCTACCAGAGTTTTATAGTATGTTTGATTCTCTGATGGGGTATAACCTCACCTCCTGTACTCTTCAGTTTTTTTTGACTATTCTTAAGTTTATTTTTCCAGATAAACTCAGGCTGTATTAAGGTCCAAACTTAATTCTGGTAGATTCTGACTGAGACTATATTACATTTTTATCTACTTACAGTATTGAGTCCTTCTATCAAAAATAGGTAGCTTTACACTTAAAACCAGTTTCTGCTAAATTCCTCCATAGAGTTTTAAAGTTTTTCTCACTTGAGTCCTGCACATTTCTTTTTAAGTTTATTCCATGACATATTATCCTCTTTTCTACTATTGACAATGGGCTCTTCTGCATTCTACTTCTTAGTATTTGTAAATAGGAAAACTATTGATTTTTTTTCTAGTGTACTTTTGCAGGACATATTTTCTATCTTGCTATAAAATGATCAATGTCACCAAGCTTCATATATTTTACTAATCAAAGTAATACATACAACAAAAAAAGTCAAACAGCACAGAATTATAAAAGCAAAAATCCCCATCCCTACCTTCAATCCCCTTTCTGGAAGCAATAACTTTCTATTTTTAATTATTCTGGTGGTTACCTTTGTAACAGAAATAATATGAGAAAGTTATTGATTTTATATATTAATCTTATGACCAGTTACCTTGATGAACTCTTATTATTTCTAGTAGTCTTTCTCTAGGGTTTTACAGGGATACAGTCCTATTATTTGCAGTTAATGATTGTTTTCATCTCCTCTTATTTTCAACCTCTTACTGCTTTCTCTTCCCTGATTACGTTGGTTGGTGCTTCTAGAACAAGGTTTTTAAAAAGCAGTATCAGTGTGCATCCTTTTCTTATTTCTGAGATTAATGGGAATGGATATAACATGTAAACATGTAACTATAATTTTGATTTTTTTCCTGAGATGTATATTTTAAATTACAATACAAATATTTTAAAAGTGTTTATCAGCAATGATTGTCAATTTTTCTTTGCCAACTTTTGAGAGGATTATGATTTTCTCCTTTGACCCATTAAAATGATTAATTATAGTAACAGCTTTACCAGTATTGAAATACCCTTGCATTTCTGAAATAAACCCTATTTGTCTACAGTATATTACTCTTTTAAAGTTCTACTGACTATTAAGGTGTTTCACGATATGGGAGATTAATCCATAATTATTTCCACTAACTCTGATTATGTTAGTTCTGAAAAGTAAAATTTAAAAGCTTCCCATATGTTATATACATATTGCCTGGAAGAATTTAAACAGCATTGAAGATTATCTCTTCAAGATTTAACAGAATTCATCTGCAAACCTGTGTTTTGTGATTTTGGTGTTATCTCTGATCCAATTATAAAAGAAATGAATGCAATATTTTATATTTTTCTATGAAAAAACTAAAACCAAAATTATATTACTTACTCATAATCTTTTTTTCCTACAGAATGAGTCCCTATTTTACCATAAGTTTAGGACCCTGCTTCACTTATTTCCTACCTAACATACTACTCTTGATAATGTACCACAAGATATATGTATCTACGAATATCAGAATCTCAAGTAATATACCATGAGTATCCAGATCTCTTAAGCTCTGTAGCTGCCTACTCAATATCTTCACTTAGCTCCTCCACAAACACTTCAAATTCAATATATCCTACATTTAGCTCATTCTCTGCTCCCCCTCAAATCCTGCTCATCTTCTGGGTGTTGCCCATATTACTGAATGGAATCACCATCTACTCCAATAAAAAAAAAAGTTTATTTCCCCCTTTTTCCTTACTCCCGACATCCAATCAATTACCATGCCTCATTCACTTCAGTATTCTAAGTAATTTTTAAATGGACCACTTCACCTGAACTACCTTAGTCTAGGCCAGCATCATTTCTCATCTGCTTTTCTATGACAACACTGTAGCAGGTCTCTTTGACTCTAATAGTCATTCATTCACCATAATGCAGCCAGTGGTTTCCCCTGCAATGTATAAATTAGATCTTGTCCTTCCCAGATTAACTTTATCCTGAGGGTAGTACATAGTCATTAAATAAAGTTCCATCTCCTTAATATATTTCTGCAAGAGTCAAACCCTCTTTACGCCTCATTGAGATCCCCTCCTTCCAACACTATGCTCCAGCCATCCCAAACTACTTTGGGCTCCTAGACCACAAAAATGTGTCACTTCTGGAGCTTTGTGCCTGATCTGTCTTTCATTCATTCATTCATTCATTCATTCTTTTTAGGGCTACACCCATGGCCTAAGGAAATTCCCAGGCTAGGTATCAAATCAGAGCTGTAGCTGCCGGCCTACCCCACAGCCACAGCAATGCCAGATCCAAGCCACGCCTGCGACCTACCCCGTAGCTCATGCAACGCCTCATCTTTAACCCACAGAGCAGGGTCAGGGATCGAGTCTATGTTCTCTTAGATATTAGCTGGGTTCATTACTGCTGAGCCATGATGGGAACTCCTTTTTTAAAAAAATATTTAATTTTATTGGAGCATAGTTGATTTAAATGTTGTATTCATTTCAGGTGCCCAGCAAAGTGCATCAGTCATTCATACAAATACTTTCATTCTCTTTTCCCATATAGGTTATTACTGTACATGGTCTTCTCTAAAATTCTTTTTCCTGTTCTCATTCTATAGTCTCAGCTTAGATATTATTTCCTCCAAGAAGTCTTCCTGAAACCCCATCTTAGTTGGAACCTTTTCCTATGTTCCCAAGAAGCCTATGTGAGGATGAGTCTGTAGGGATATTTCTCTTTGAGTACTATAAACTCCTTAGGGCCAGAGATATCTTACTCATTATATGCCGGTATCTAGCATAAAGCTTGGTACATAATGAGTTCCTTAAATGTATGCTGAGTGGATAAAAGAGTGGATAAACCAAGGCATGGGAATGAATTGTCAGTATGAAGGCAAAAGTGTCACTGCTGGCCTTCCATCTTTGGATACCATCATATTATTCTGAATTTGTGCCTCTCATGCCCTCTTACCTGGTCACCCCTGTGACCCTGACTCATATAAAGCAAACAGCTAAAGTTGGGGTAGTATATAATTCAGCAATTAAGAGATTTTTAAAAACTGCAACTGTGAAGTGATCTATACAAAAAGAATCTAAACAAGCTCCTATAGCAAGAGACGCTTAATCACATTAACACCATAGATCTCTGATCAGTACTCACCAAAGAAATGTGGTTCTCTGGAGAAATGTTACTGAACTTAGCAAGAAATTTCTCAGCGGCATTTCTCTTGGCTTGTTTCTTTGATGCCCCCTTTCCTAAATAAAGAAAATAGATTTGGAAAGGAAGTTAGTGTCCATAGAGAATGACCAAATGTTTAAAGTACTGTGTTTGATCAGAGAACAATCTCCTGGTTTTTGTACACCATTCTTTGACCTGACATCTTTGCTTGGTGTGCATTAGGCAACTATTAGTTTTTGCATTTTGAAGGAATTTCTTTAATATTTAGTAGTTATGCTTTGTTTTTCTTTTCTTTTTTCCTTTTAGGGCTGTACCCACTGCATGGAAGTTCCCAGGCTAGGGGTTGAATCAGAGGTACAGCTGTTGGCCTATGCCACAGCCACAGCAACGAGGGATCCAAGCTGCATCTGAGACCTCTACCACAGCTCATGGCAGCGCCTGATCCCTGACCCACTGAGCAAGAGCAGGGATCGAACCCACATCCTCATAGATACTAGTTGGATTCGTTTCCACTGCACCACAACAGGAACTCCCATACTTTGTTTTTCCTTAATAGTTACATTTCCCTGTGTCTAGCTTTAATGAACTATATGTAGTTTAATTCTTACTAAATATTCAAATTTACCAAGGGACATTTGAATTACAAATCCTATTATAATATAAATATTATAATATAAATCTTACTATTTCTTGCTTGTGATCTCCTGTACAATGACAACTACATGAATGAGGAGGCCATAGGAGATGATGGAGTTGAAAGACACCACAAATATCATCCACCTCCATGCTTTACTTTGCACATTTAAAAACTGAGGCCCAGGCAGGGAGATAAGCAATTTGCCTAATCTTGCAAATCAAAGACTGCCCCAAGAATGGAAGCTGAGGAGTTCCCGTCATGGCTCAGTGGTAATAAATCTGACTAGGAATCATGAGGTTGCGGGTTCAATTCCTGGCCTTGCTCAGTGGGTTGAAGATCCGGCGTTGCAGTGAGCTGTGGTGTAGGTCGCAGACGTGGCTCAGATCCCAAGTGGCTGTGGCTGTAGCTCCAATTCGACCCCTAGCTTGGGAACCTCCATATGTCGCGGGAGTGGCCCAAGAAATGGTCAAAAAAAAAAAAAGAATGGAAGCTGAGGTTCCTACTTCTGGCCCAGTGTTTTCTGCCCTGGCCCACACTGAACCTTGAGGGCAAATGCTTGCCTATTACTTGAAACTAATATCCACCCAAGGTAACATCCATTTCAAGCCACTTTAAAAAGGATAAAAACAGGCTGGAGAAGTTAAAATAGGAATCCTCACTATTAAGGAATCCTCGCTTTATTAAGTGACTTTTTTTCTCATAGTTTATGGCCTATAGAGCACAGAGGTTGCTGTAATTCAAAAGGTTAATTACTATTTTATTTTTATTTCATCGCAATTTTTTGCCATCAGCCTCTTATGAATCATCTTGTTTTCGGAATTCCCATTGTGGCTCAGCAAGTTAAGAACCTGACTAGATCCCTGGCCTTGCTCAGTGGGTTAGGGATCTGGCATTGCCGTGAGCTGTGGTGTAGGATGCAGCTTCAGATCTGGTGTGGCTGTGGCAGAGGCCAGCAGCTGTAGCTTCCATTCAACCCCTAGCCTGGGAACTGCTATATGCTGCAGGTGCGGCCCTAAAAAGAAAAAAAATATCTACTCCTAGTCTTCCTATCTTCTAGAATAGCTATTGAAACTCCAAGATATTTACTACTGCTTTTTTCTCCAAAATGACTTTTAAGTCACTATCATATCAACAAAGATTGTTTAAATAGTTGATTATTTGTCTTTCCATTACCAACCCATGATTTTAAAAAATAACAAAATAAGAAGGACAAGTATTCTTCTTCTTCTTTTTTTTTTTAGGGCTGCACCTGTGGCATATGGAAGTTCCTAGGGGTCAAATTGGAGCTGCAGCTGCTGGTCTACACCATAGCCACAGCAATGCCAGATCCAAGTTGCGTCTGTAACCTACATCACAGCTCACAGTAACGCCAGATCCTTAACCCACTGAGTGAAGCCAAGGATTGAACTGGCATCCTCATGGATAATAGTCGAGTTCTTAACCTGCTGAGCCACAATGAGAACTCTACGACAAGTATTCTTAAGCCAAATATTTACACTTAGACTCAACTAGAGAAAGTTAGAGACAGTAGACTAGGAGTGTGTCAATTTTTTTTTCTCCAGAGGAATATCTGAAAAATCACAGCATAAATTTCTATGATCATTTGTCATCTCAAAATATTTCAAATGTCTTCAATTGTATGAGGGTAAGAATAAATAAGTACCAGTTTCCATGAATGATTCTAGCCTGCAAATTGTGGTATATTCTCTCTTGTGCGCAGGTCCTCCCTCCTGGGAAAGGGTATATTCTGGAAGTCTCCAGCCATGATGAATAGCCAATTCCTAGAAAATTGAGATGAGGCTTTAGTAGTCATTTTTACTATGCAATGGCTCAATCACATACATATTCTTTCATGATTTTGCTCTCATTTCTATTTACATGTTTGCAAAGAATAATGATATTCGGCAACAAAAAAATGAAAGAAGACCCTCTATTTCCCAGAGATATTCCACATTTTCTATCTGATAGGCCCATAATCCTAAAACTGAAGCAGTTTCCTGCTGTGAAGGATGTTCTCCCATTAGGCTGTAGTGAGCTGACATCAAAGAATTCGAAAGAAAAGTTACTTTCACCCACTTTGGGAACATCCAAGAGAACATCTATAGGACTCGTGGCCATCAGTTCCGAAAGCCTCGCCCCTTCTAGCTAGAACCTTCCATACACACGGCTGCCTAACTGACTGCATTCGATCAAGAGCAGATGAGCAGACAGCAAACACACACACCCGAACAATGTGAGGAGCAAAGGGGAAGAGAACTACAGAAAAACTCTTAGAGCAGGAAAGAGACCACAAGACTGGTTGGATAACAGGGAGGGGACTTGTCCAACAGAGCACATGGATAATCCGTAAGAAGGATCTTCTGCACACACAAATTCAAAGCTGAATATATTGTTTTGGTAGAATTAGCAAAAAAGCAGATAACTTCCTTTTTCTTGAGTTAGGTAACTCAACTTGGGTTCTTTACAAAGTCTTCTGTCTCAACAGAAGTAGAGAGATTTGTCACAAGAGTGGCAAGAAATATTCTAAAAATATAAAACACTCTACCCATGTGCACTGAGGTCCTGTTGATCTCAAATGAGAATTCCACAAACCAAAGGCAGATACTGTATATGGGAGAAAATCCAAAATGTAAATATTTAAATAGGAAAATAATTTCAAGTTAATGCTTTAATATCTAATGACCATAACTTGGAACACAAAATATTATACCATCTAATCTTAAAAATATGAGTTCCTTTTTGACCCCTGTGATAATATCAACATTTTTTTCAGTAGACAGAAAGTTAAGTATGGAAAAGCTGTGCCACTTACCTGTAATGAACCAATAGGATTAAGCTGGTTCTTTGGTTGCTTGGAAGGGTCAGGCATTAAGGGGTCAGGAACTGCAAAGCTAAACATTTTTATAAAGTATTATAAAACAAAGGAATTTCCCCAGTTATTAAATAAAGGACAAGCATTTTCCATTCAGCTCTCCACACCTTTCCTCTTGTATTTCCTTTGACATGGAATGCCCTTCTTGCCTTCCTCTTTTATGAGAATCTAATCTATCCATCTTCCAAGGTACACTTCAACACTATTTCTTTTCAGAAGCCTGTTCTTTCACCCCAGTGGAACGTGATTTCTCCCTTCTTTGAACCATTTTGACATTTGGTTTGACCTTTCCTCAACCAAATTATTTTTATCTTATGTTATATAGTCTTAACAACACATGTAATTTGTCTATCCCTCACCACGCCTCTCCCTTGGCCAGACTGTGAAATCCTTGATAGTAGGGTCTAAGTATTACTTATCTTTATAAGCCTTGCAGTGCTTTACATATAACAGATGCTCAATGAAAAATATATTTAAGAAAGCATATTCTTGTTCCAACCACACAAAAACAGAAAACTAACAAATAGCCAGGAAATTCAGCCTGGTGATATAAACCATACAGATCATAAATCTAGTTTTTGTTACAGCCCTAAAAAGGGCTGTATCCAAGGCATGTGGAGATTCCCAGGCTGGGGGTCTAATCGGAACTGTAGCTGCCGGCCTACGCCAGAGCCACAGCAACAGCAACGCCAGATCTGAGCCGTGTCTGCGACCTACACCACAGCTCACGGCAACACCGGATCCTTAACTCACCGAGCAAGGCCAGGGATCGAACCCACAACCTGATGGTTCTTAGTTGGATTCGTTTCCTCTGCGCCACGATGGAAACTCCCAAATCTAGCTTTTTAACCCAGATAATTATGGAAGACTTGGTTTAATCTATCATCTGCTCCATGCTAGGACAATCCTCCTAAGATTTATAAGTATCCTGCATAAAATAGATGGCTGGCATGAATCTGATTTCAGTATGTGGAGACTGATTAGGGAAAAGAGAACAACCTCTTCTAAGTAGTGTGAAATTACTAGTTACTCGGGTGATGGACGTCTAACGGGAATAAGCTGTATTCCAGGTGATTACCACCTAGGCAGCTGAAGAGTCATTTCTTCCATGACCAATGGGTTGAGTTACTGTCATTTCCTCAAAGTTCTTTTCCATCTGCCAGAATTTCAAGCTTTACATAGGCTGATGTGATTCACTTACAATACTGTATACTTAAGATACCCAAATAATTGTCATGGAGAAGTGAGAATGTCTCTGTATCAAATCCGGCCCTTTAAGCCTGATTTAGAGTTTAGTAATCCCCATCTTATCTGTTAAGAAGCACTAATTCATAGCAAAGTTGGTGAACCTTTTTGGCTAACAAAGTGAAGTGGCCATGTGCAGAAAGGACACTCTGTGTGCTCATTTCTTTTCTTTTTGTCTCTTCTAGGGCTGCATCCCCAGCATATGGAGGTTCCCAGGCTAGGGGTCGAATTGGAGCTGTAGCTGTCGGCCTACTCCACAGCCACATCAATGCAGGATCTGAGCTGCGTCTGCAACCTACACCACAGCTCATGGCAACGTCGGACCCTTAACCCACTGACCGAGGCCAGGGATGGAACCTGCAACCTCATGGTTCCTAGTCAGATTCGTTAACTACTGTGCCACGACGGGAACTCCTGTGTGCTCATTTCTATGAATATATGGAACACACTGGATTGCACAGAAATAGCATGGCCAGTCAGGGGAAAATCCAAAACCTGCCATGTCATTTGGCATGTCCAGAAAGGTAGCATAAATCATTTATAATATATGTCCCTGGAGTATCAAGCATCATTTTGTGAGATCCAGGGCTTTCTCTGTTTGGTTCTAAACTACCTGAAGGGGTAGTCCTAGTGGTTAGGACTCAGCCTTTTCACTGCTGTGGCCCAGGTTCAATCCCTGGTCTGGGAATTGAGATCCCACATCAAGCCGCTGCAAAAACGGCCTACTACAGTTTATAATCACTTAGAAAAAAAGGAAGAACACCGCATGAGAACTTAAATCCATCCCTAAACCAAAAGTTTTGCCATGGTTGGGAAACAAAAAACCCATCCTAAATTCCCATGGGCCTCTGCTGTCAGCTAGGAGCAGATAGAGCAGACTGTACTCTAGGTATATTTGAGTGCATGTAAAGAGAAGAATTTGAAGGCAAAGTGTGCTCCTGGATGTGACCGTTTGAAACCAAGAGATACAACTTTGTGATACTGGAGATACTCCAAGACCAATACTCCTTCCAAAAGCACCTAATGTGACAACACATTTATTCTGGAAAGATATGTCAAGAATAAACATCCCATTTAACACCCTCTTGTATCTGGTGTATTCTCTAGTAGAAGGAAATCTTTATCTCCTTCCACATTAGAGTTCCTTAAAGAGTACTTTTAGCTGATCTTTTTTCCCAGCTCACACCTTTTCTAGCTCTACCTTCAATGCAGAAATAGTCTTTAATACAGTAAGATATTTGCCAGAAACACCTTGGTTTTCTACTGTCGCACCTCATCTGGGAAAAAAAAAAAAACTTAAAAAGCCTAGTTCCTAAGAGCCTTCATTTAATCGTTAGTTGCTGGTTTCATTTCTTAAGCAGAAAGTTGTCTTCAGTGGATGACAAGTCTTCACAAGGAAATGGAATTTTAAACTTGATATTAACAAGTTTACTTGGTTGCTTTTGTGAGCATGTTCAAACTTTTAGTCTTACCTCAGTCATGATATTTTTGAGCTGCAGAATACAAAGAAATTTAGCTCACCAAATACTTGCATTGGCTTTCAAAATGTTTATGGCAGCCTCTGCAGCTCTATGCTTCGCCAGCTTCTTACTTGTACCTTCACCTGAATTAAGGTTAAAAAACAAACAAAAACAAAACCTCTTTATACGCTGTGAAAATGTGAGGTTTGCACAGATCTTTGCATAATACAAAACGAAGTCACCACATTTTATATATATACTAGGTAATAAAAACATACACTACATTCAGTTATACACTGAAATAATATATTTACCATATGAAATTAATACATTAGGGAGTTCCCGTCATGGCACAGTGGTTAATGAATCCGACTAGGAACCATGAGGTTGCCAGTTCAGTCCCTGGCCTTGCTCAGTGGGTTAAGGACCCAGCATTGCTGTGAGCTGTGGTGTAGGTTGCAGACATGGCTTGGATCCTGTGTGGCTGTGGCTGTGGCATAGGCCAGTGGCTACAGCTCCAACTTGACCCCTAGCCTGGGACCCTCCATATGCCGAGGGAGTGGCCCGAGAAAAGACAAAAAAAAAAAAAAAGACAAAAAAAACATTAAAAAATCCCTGTGATTTAAAAGTTCTACATATTTAATACTACGTATACCTGACAAAAACCTTTATTATGTCTGCATTATATGTGCTTATTACATAAAATGATAATAAAATAGATCATGTCATACCTTCTGAAGAAATGCAATTTAATATATTCTGCCCTTATTTCTAGAGAGGAAATTCTTCTGTAGTAAGAAGTTTCCTTTAAAGGAGCCACTTACAGCAAAACTGTTTGACAGCAAAACGTGCACAATTTTACTCTAACAGCCCCTCCTATACAGGTCCCGCTGCTAGGCTAAGCATCACGGCTACTTGTTGGATACAGTGTGGGAAGGTTTCAATAGGGAATAAAGTGAGAGATTATGTGATGGGTTCTCCATACAGTCTGTATCCCTTATGTGGGTTACTAAGGGGACAGAAGGCAACAGCCCTGACTACTCACTGAGACTGATGTCTAATTTCAGTTAATAAGCCCACAGTCCCTTGTAAACTCCATTTTCCTTCTGAGTTCAAACTAAGTGTTGAGAATCCTTCTAAAGTGGTATCAGAATGTTGATGTCCATTCGTCTGGTGTGAAGAAAAGAAAAGGGACATGGAATACATGTCAAGCGTGGCCCTCAAGTGTCAGAAAACATACAAACCATACACATTTATCCACTAACACAGGTATTAGGGATATACAGCTGACCCCTAAACAATATGGGACTTAGGGGCATCAACTCTCTGCACTGTTGAAAATCCACCTATAACTTAAGCCAGCCCTCTCTTTCTGTGGTTCCTCTATTTCCAGCTTCCTTCATAACTTCAACCAACCATGGACTGTGGGTACTGCATTTACTACTAAAAAAGATCTGTGTATATGTGGACCCACATCACTCAAAACCATGCTATTCAAGGGTCAACTGTAGTAGAGAAGTAAATGGAGTCTCTGAGCTAAAGAGTATATAGCCTAGTGCCTGAGATTTTTGTCCATAAAAAGAGACCTGAAATATGGAGGGTTACGGCAGCCCCAAGTGCAGGTTGTAGGGTAGGCTACAAAAGGCACAGCTCCCTCCCATACTCTTGGTAAGGATTCAGGAAGGTTTCATGAAGGAGGAGATAACTAAACAAGGACTGGAAAGATTAGTAAAAGTTAGGTGAAGAAAGCTGGGGGATTAGGGAGGGCCGGTGGGCAGAAAAAGGAACCTGCAAAAGTTAAGAGGCAGCATGGCGTGTGGTACTCTCAAGCCCCACATCGCTGGGGACAGTTAAGAGCTTGAGGGAAGGAATTTTGAGATAAAAGGCTAGAGAGTTGAAGGGTAGGAGAGGTCAAAGAGTGATCTCCTAAATTTGTACCTCTCAAACTTCAGAATCTGCCTGGGAATTTCGTTAGAAGGCATGTTCTGATCTAGTAGGTCTAGGCTGGGGTCTGATATTCTGCACTCCCTTCAAATACTCAGATGAAATCAATGCTGCTGTTGTTATTCACACTTTGAGAAGTAAGATTGTCAGTCACATTAAGAAATCTGTAATCATCCAGAGGGTGATGTGAAAAACAGAATGGATTTTAAGAAGAGGAAGTATATGAAAAGATATGAATGCCAGAAAGAACACTATGGTTTTTATGTGGAAAATGGACACAAGACTAGAAGCTAAACGAGCAGCTTTGAGACTGTAACTATAATCCAAGTGGCTTGGACAGTAGCAATGTGAAGATGAGAGAAGCAGGCAGATTCAAGATATATTTAGGGGGTGTTCCCGTTGTGGCTCAGTGGTTAATGAATCCATGGGGTTGCGGGTTTGATCCCTGTCCTTGTTCAGTGGGTTAAGGATCTGGCGTTGCCGTGAGCTGTGGTGTAGGCTGCAGATGCAGCACAGATCTGGCGTTGCTGTGACTCTGGTGTAGGCTGGCAACTACAGATCTGATTCAACCCCTATCCTGGGAACCTGCATATGCCATGGGCATGGCCCTAAAAAGCCAAAAAAAAAAAAGAGAGATATTTAGGAAGTAGGGTTTGGTGGCAGACTGGGAAACAAGAGGAGGGAAGGGAAAGGATCAAGAAGATGTAACTCAAATTTCTACTGCGAGCAAATGGGTGATGAAAGGTGCTTCTATTGTGCTGGGGAGTGCAGGGGAAATGGGTTTGAAAGAGAAGATGGATTCATTTTGAGTCAGTGAGAGACTGAGGTGTCTTTGGGTCATCCAAGTGAAAATGTCTAGCAAGCACAGGCTGCTACACTGTTCTGTACCTGGGCCTGAGCTGAAGACAGATTTCAGAATTATCAGCCTTTAGGTAGTATTTGAAGCCATAGACAGATAAGCTTACACAGGAAGACAGGGCAGTGTGAGAAGAGTAGGAGGGCTGAGCAGTTGCCACAGGTTGTTAACCTCTGATCTAAAACTCACGGGGGGGGGGGGGGGAAGAGCTACTTTTTCTTGAAGTTTCATCCAACATTTACAAATAGACCAGCTAAAGCAGTAATGCAATGCTTATTCTATGATTCCTGTGAGGAATCTTCTAGCTAAAATCTAGCTACAATCCACCTGCCCCACACAGACAAAAAAGATCCCAAATTTTTTTTTTTAACGTGGCTTCAATTGAAAATAACGGGGACACAAACAAATGATGCCTTCAGATTACCAGATGGTGGAACTTCAGCCTTCCTGTTGAATATTTTCCTTGGCATTCTTCCAAATTAAATTTAGTAATCAATATTTTTTGTGTTTGCAATTAAATACATAAGAAATAAAATGTCTACAGGTGCAAATGGGCTACTTCAGTTATTATTTGCTCTAGCTCAATGACCATAGGTGAATCTGAATCTTGAAACTTCACTACTATGTGACCTTGGGCATGTTTCTTATAATCTCTCTGAACAGATTTCCTCAACTGTAAAAAAAAAAAAGGGAGATAACATCTTATTTAAAAAACTTGTACAGTGTCAAGAACTAGAAACTGCCACACAACATTGTAGTTGCTTGTTGCTTGCTTAGATAGAGTCCAGCATGGTACAATGGGTCCAAAGTGCCAAATGAGTCCAAACAGAGGGGAGCAGCTCAGAAAATTCTGAGGTCATGCCCTCTGCCATCTGCTATAACCTAAGAAACTTGACACTATCTACTAATTCAGCTATGCCTGCTCCAAGAATCTTTCCCGCTTCTACCTAATTCTTGGAAGAACCCTAGGAGGGTTCCAGGGTATGTTTCTGAGCTTCTCTTAGTATCTAGGGAAGAGAAAATTAGGGAATCAGAGGAGTTGAAACGTCCCAATGATCCGGGAAAGGTCCCAGTTTCAAGAGCCTGCTCCTCAATGATGTCTCTAGGACACTTTTCGGGAACAGAGAAGCAATACCAGCTCTTGACAGCCAACCTACAGGGTCATCAGGGTTAACTGTGCATACAGACCTGTGCAGGTTATGTCACCAACGGTTACTCTGAAGGTGAAAGTGGGCACGTGTATTTGCACATCGGATCTTTCACATTCATAAACCGGGATGTTCTTGGTCTTCATGCCGTATTCATGTAATACCTGAATTGGTGTTTTCCCCGGCTTAGCTGTAATCATCTTCCCCAAACTGCAAAAACCAGAAAAAGCTGTGCTTTGCACGTCAAAACGGGGAGGGAAATAGAAGCATTGAGACTAGTTTTAACAGCCCCTAATGGTGACGCCGAAGGCACCGAAGCTGCCCGTCGGTCAGGGCCAGACTGGAGAGGCTTACCAAGCCTCCGGACCCCGCCGCGGCGGGCAGAGGGCAGGGGGACGGAGGTCTTTAGGGAGATAACTTGAATGCGGGTAGAAGGGAGTAGCAAGGAAATCGGGAGGCACGCACGGGAGTTGCAATCTCCTAGGACCAAGCCGACAAAACCCACCGGGGTTGCCGCGTGCCACCTCCGCCCACCCCGCGCAGCCCGAGGTCACAGGAGGGGCGGGGCTGGGCCCTGCTGGAGACCCCGGCCAGCGCGCCAAGAGGGCGGGGCCGAGAGCTAGCCTCCGCTCCAGCAGCAGCAGCCCGGACGCGAGCGCCAGGAAGGGGCTTTACCCAGAATGCCGCTGGATAGCCGGCTCCCCCGCCCCCTCCTCTCCTGCCCACCACTCCTGGCCTTTCCCGGCTCGGTCCCTACCGCCAGGGCACTGACCTGAAGGTCCCGCTGTCCTCGCGCTCCAGCGGCGGAGCCGCAGCGCGATGCCTGCTTTGAGACATGGTGAGAAGGGACGGTTTTCCAGCGGGAGGAAGAGCAGTGCGGAGCTACGTTCTCGCTCACCGGGTCGGCCGGTCCCCGAGAGAAGCGATCCGGCGCCGACGCCGCCACCTCCTCCCCTCCTCCGACACCCCTTCTCCTCCCCTCTTGCGTCCCTCCGGGGGACGGGCGGGGGTGGAGCCTCCGTGCAAGAGCACGGTTCCCCGTTCTCCGTTCCCGGCCACGCCCCCTGCTGCCCCAGCTCTGGCGGAGCTCCTCGCCAGCCCCGCCCACCTGCTCTCCAGGCTCTCTAGTGCCCTCCCCGCCCTCCCCGCAGCCCCAGCAGTCCTCAGCTGCAGACGGTGCCCCGCCTTCTGCCCAGCGGCTTGAGGAGACCGCAGTTCTGTGTCCTTAAAAGGAGGCTGTTTCCTGCCTAGAGAGGCTAGTCCGCGGGCTTGCTAGCTTCAGAGTCTGTGAGGCCTGCAGCTCAGCCTTTTTTTTGAAGGGGTGGGTGGGAGGGGGGGAAGAAGACGATTGCGTCACTTTAAGAAAATGATTTCAAAATTTCAAATGCAAAATTGCCAGAGAGCCTGCCCCGGTCTGGGCCCGAAACGTGAGACTTGCAGCATATCGGCTCCTGAAGGCTGCGGGTGGGCTCGTCCTGTCGCTGAAGCCTGCCATTAGGTGATCGTGGAGACGTAGGGAGACCCACTTTTTTCACCCGGGATGGGCTTCATTGTCTTCGTCGACTGCTGAGTGCTAGGATAGCGGGTCCCAGCAAGACACCTTAGGTGTAAACGAAGGCTTTTCTTTGAACCCAATTCCAATTAACTGCTGCTTCTGCACACCTGTGTTGCTTGTAATGGCGTTTGCCTGGGATGCACCACCTTTGATGGGACTCAGCTACATGAGATGTCCTATCGCTGCTAGGGGTTTTGCTTGCAGAAATAACCCCTTGTACTTTCTCGTTCTGCTGGATTGCCTGGCACAATACTGATCACACGAAGAGACATTTTTGGAAACTTTTGTTAACTCTCGAACCCTGGATACTTGAAAGCAAAGAAAAAAAATCCGGATCTAATCAAAGTGATTTATATTACTTGAGGCTTGAAACAAGTCTGTTTTTTCTTCCCTCCCTCCTCCCTCTATAGATGTATATCTATTACTATCCATTGTTATGTTTTAATGAATGTCTTATTGAAGGTACCACATAGCCACTACTTCAGAATATGTTAATATCCACATAGCTATGGCAATACATAATTCCAGGACTCAGATTTGTTTCTAAAATTTATTTTTAGCCGTAAAATTCCTAAAAAACAAGCCTAGGAGTTCCCGTCGTGGCACAGTGGTTAACGAATCCGACTAGGAACCATGAGGTTGCGGGTTCGGTCCCTGCTCTTGCTCAGTGGGTTAAGGATCTGGCGTTGCCGTGAGCTGTGGTGTAGGTTGCAGATGCGGCTTGGATCTCGCGTTGCTGTGGCTCTGGCGTAGGCCGGTGGCTACAGCTCCGATTCAACCCCTAGCCTGGGAACCTCCATATGCCGCGGGAGCGGCCCAAAGAAATAGCAGAAAGACAAAACAAACAAACAAACAAACAAACAAACAAAAAAACAAGCCTAAACTTTATATACTTCTCTAAAGGTTGAGTAACCGAGATAATTATGAAACAAAAATAAATGCAGCAGGACCCTATGTGTCATCTCCAGCATAAGAAATCCCTAGCTCAGAGTTTATTCAGTTATATGTAATATGACTTAGTGTTTTATAAAGTTCTGCATACATTTGTTTCTGTATATTCTGCGAATTTATTTTTATATTAATCACTTGGTTTCATAAACGTACAAGGAAAAATGAATGAAATGTTCAAAGAATGAACTGTGTAGCATAAGGATTTGTAAGAGTACTTTTCTGTTGCCAAAATTATGTAATGGACTTGTGAAGGAATTCCCTTTGGACTAGATCCATTGTTGGTGGTGTCCAGGGCTCATGTTAGTGGCTAAATTGCATTGTTCCCCATAGGGCCATATGCTTCATTAAAACCTGGCAAATCACTATCACCTGTGACCCTCATCAAGGACATTGGTGATATTTAAAAATTACTAAGTTTTCTGTGTATATTTTAGTGTTATAGACTACTATTACAAATTAGACTTGCTTTTAGTATATCATTTTACACAGTTAATCTATAATTCATTACCTGAGCACACCAGGGGAGGCAGTGTTGTAAATTGTAGACTGGTAAGCCCCTTGGTGAAACCATGCTTTGTATTTTTAACATGAATAATTATATTTAAAATCAAGCAAAACTTAGTTTTATGCCTGATTTTCTTTGAAAATATGTATTTGTTATCTGAGGATTGCAGTTTATGACATTTTGATGCTTTATTAATATGTTTGCTGCTGCTACCAAGAGCTTTGTCAAGCAAGTTGGAGATGGAGGGAGATTAGTTCCTGTTCCAAGCCTCAGTGAGGCTGACAAATACCAACCTCTAAGTCTGGTGGTAAAAAAGAAGCGATGTTTTCTGTTTCCTAGATATAAATTTACCTCAACACCTTTTACACTGAAAGATATTCTTCTAGGAGACAGAGAAATTTCAGCTGGTAAGTTTAAATGTCTATTTTGGAGTGGCATTTTTATATAATTCATAATATAGCTCTTTCAGCTATATTATCAGTAATCTAAAATACATTGTATATGCTGCCTATGTTTGTAATATTTACATTTTCATTGATAAAGGTAACTCATTTTTAATAATAATATTAAGATCAGCAATGTCTAAAGTTTATATAGTATCAAATCTCTTATTGGTTGAATAATATCAAATGTATTTTTAAGATTATTTATTGTATAATTTAATTTCAGTTCTTTTATAACTTGATTTAATCAAATCAGCTTAGGATATGGCATAATATTTTTCTTTTTCTATAAAATGGAGGTATTATTTAGTCTTACCTCTCACATGGTTAAATGAGATGCAAGTCATTTATATTTATTTTTTTGATGAAGTTATTATGGTTGGTAAACAAATATATTATAGGCTAGATTAGAAATTGATATTTTAACAATTTTTTCTTATAAGCACTTGTTTTTCTTTCAACTAGCCAGTGAATCTTGATGCTTAAGTATTCTATAGGCTGAACAGAGAATTCAAGTTCATTTAAAGTACTCTGGGATATTTATTTCTTCTTGTTGTCAAATTAATTGAATAGCTGTTTTAAATCCTGGCTTGAATGTTGCATTTCTTGTCATTTGGGTAATCAAGTCTTAAATAATAAAGTAATGTGTTACTTTATATAATCTACGTTAGCTGAATCAAGATAGTTAAAATATTAATTTATTTTTCTTAAAGGTATTTCATCTTATCAGTTGTTGAATTATGAAGATGAATCAGATGTTTCACTCTATGGAAGGAAAGGCAACCACATTGTGAATGACGTTGGGATTAACGTTACTGGATCAGATTCCATTGCAGTAAAAGCTTCATTTGGTGTTGTAACCAAACATGAAGTGGAAGTATCAACACTACTCAAGGAAATTACTACCCGGTTGGTATAATAATCCTTGATATAATTCAATGTTTGCACTAAATATTTTAAATATATAGACTTCATTACAAAGAATGCTTAAAACACTGTTATATTTTACTAGTGTAATTTGTTTTATTTGTTTGAAATAATACAAATTAGTAATATATCCAAACTTTGGATAAGTTTAGATATCCAGAATCATTTGGTTTTATTTGTTTGAAATAATACAAATTAGTAATATATCCAAACTTTGGATAAGTTTAGATATCCAGAATCATTTGGTTTAAACAATATTTAATTGTTCTGCAAAACTGCTTTAGCTCTGCATGCATTTGCTAAACTATTAGATTAAAATAATTCAAAAATCTGCTTGCAACAAATATACTGAGAGAGTCTCCTCTAACAGACTTGTATAATAAGCATGTTTTAAGAACATAGAAAGAAGAAGCAGATTATTAAATTTCTTTCGAATGTACTTTATGATGTATATTGTCTGTCTGGATTTACTATTTTTAATTAAGGTGGATCATGAATAATATATGATAAGCAAAAACTGTACTTGATTGTATGTAAGTAGAAGTTACAGATTGTTGTGAATGTGTCTTCTTTATTTTAGAAAAATTAATTTTGACCACAGTTTGATACGTCAGTCAAGGAGCAGCAGAAAGGCAGTATTATGTGTGGTCATGGAAAGCATTCGAACCACACGACAGTGCTCTCTCTCTGTACATGCTGGAATTCGTGGGGAAGCCATGCGGGTAAACCACACTCATTAGACTTCTCATGCTAGAAAGCTGCAATGGGAATTTTTTACAGTTCTTAATTTTTAATAAACCTGTGTATTCTGTCAAATATTCAGATTAAAGAGCTGTAGTTGTACATAGGATTTTGCCCAGTAATTTTTTTTTTAGATTGTCGAAAAAAGATCCAAGAAAATATGGATTATAAATGTGTAAAATAATGCAAGCAAAACACTAATGCTTGTGAAATAATGTGCACAATGGAGTCCCTCATATTACTACTTAAATGCTGTTTTAAGAATGAAAATTGAGGCGTTCCCATTGTGGCTCAGTGGAAATGAACCCATCTAGTTTCCATGAAGATGCGGGTTTGATCCCTGGCCTTGTTCAGTGGGTTAATGATCTGGCATTGTCACGAGCTGTAGTGTAGGTCACAAACGTGGCTCGGATCCTCCGTTGCTGTGGCTATGGTGTAAGCCAGCAGAAGAATAAAAATTGGTTATTTTGAATTGTTTGATTTTATTTTTAAGTAATGTAGTTTATACTTGAATTTTTAAAAGTTGAGTTTATATTTTTATATTAAATTGATTTTTCTAGGAGTTCCTTGGTGGTCTAGCGGTTAAGAACTCAGCATTGTCATTACTGTGGCTTGGCTTTGATCCCTGGCCTGGGAACTTCCACATGCCTCAGGCCTGGCTAAATAAATAAATATATACATACATATATACATAAAATTTTCTAAAGTAATATTATCAACAGCCAAACATGCTTCATTAAGTGTTAAATCCTTTTAAAAAGTCTTGAAAGTTATTTGTGTTTTTTAGCTCAATTGTGATATTATTTGTCCTTGTCATCCACCTAATAATGACTTGATTTGTTTTATTAAAATCAATTGTTAGAAAGATAGGGTCCAATAATCTTTTCAAGTCTTTGCAAATGAAGGTTCTGTTTAGTGGTGACATTTAGGTAGCCACCAAATTGTTAACACTGGATCATTTTGGGGGCATGAACTGAATGAAACATTCATTTAATCGTTGATTGCTCTGGAAAGCTGTGGAAAGCTCTAGGGATTTTGGAACAGTGGACTGGGTAGGCTAAAAACAATTGTAGCACTTAAAAGCAGTTGGTTTGCAGTTGAAAGAAAAAGGTTTCTATGCCAGAGAGTACTACTGTTGTGGTAGCATCAATCTTTGGCTCTGATATAAAATAAATGAGAAAGTGGGGAGAAGTATTTCCTAATATAGATCATGAGTCCCCATTGGACCATTTATTTGGATGCTGCTATAAATAGTTTAATTTAGATAGGAGAATTCTTTATTCAGATGGGTGGGTTTGTGGTTGTTGTTTTGGTAGGATTGTAGGAAATGTTTTGTTTCTCCAAAAATCTATCCTTACATGTTATGCTCCTTAATAATGTTATTTCATTTATTTAATATAGTTTCATTTTATGGACGAACAGAATCCCAAGGGAAGGGACAAAGCTATTGTTTTTCCAGCACACACAACCATAGCTTTCAGTGTTTTTGAACTCTTCATTTACCTGGATGGTGCCTTTGGTGAGTGAATGATTTGCATGAAACACTGAAAGATTACATTTTTTAAGAAGGATTTGGTGAGAAACTCTGTCTCTCTGTCCCTCCATTTCTGTGTGTCTAATAATGAAAGAGTGATGCTCTCAGCACTGTCAATATTATGCTTTGGTGAAGTAACTGGGAAGGACCCTCCAATCCCTACTTAGCATTGTCCCTCCCCTGCTTCTTGGTGAAGGTTGTAGACCTCCCATTACCCCACTTATAATTATAGATAAGAGCTAGAATGCAGTCCACTGACAAGTATTTCTTTGACTTACATGGGAAAATAAAAATGACCTTCTAATAGGTCATTGTTGATGATGGCAAATTGAGTAGCTAGACAGTAACATGCCTGAAGGTGTCAGGGCACCCAAACTGGGGTACCCCAAGACAACTTTTCTTCAGTTTTTCCTTTCATAGACCTAGCTCTCCCAACCCCAGACTCTCCCTAAAAGCTTCAAGGTACAAATACTTTCCTAGAATTGTCACCTTACATAATACTGCAGTGCATCTCACTTTAAATTTCTACATTTCACAGATTTTAAGATTAGGCGACCAACCAACTCAAGTTTAGGTATAGCCCAAAGGACTATACGCCAAAGGAGCCCCTGAGCCACAATCACTTATAAACATTTTTAGACCTGTTTTGGTTTCTGCAGTTCTGTCAGAGGAGGGAATAGGGACTCCAGAAACGAAGCAAAACATGCTAATTAAATTCAACCTAGGACACTAAAGGGTATAGCTTTTTGCAGTCCTGTTAATTATTAGGAGTATAAACTGATGTGTCTGATATGACCATCAAAATTTAAAATTACACATATTGTAGCTTTATTTATACTTTAAGGAATTTATCTGAAAGATATGCTTACATATATATGAAATGATATGGGTATAACGATATTCAGTTTGTAATAGCAAAAGATTGGATATAACCATAAGATGTATTATCAGCAATTAGTTAAGTAACAGTGCATCCACGCAATAGAATACCATGAAGCCATTAAAAATTAGGTAGCATGGAGTTCCCATCATGGCACAGTGTTTAACGAATCCGACTAGAACCTTGAGGTTGTGGGTTCGATCCCTGGCCTCGCTCAGTGCGTTAAGGATCCGGTGTTGTTGTGAGCTGTGGTGTAGGTTGCAGATGCGGCTCGAATCCATCGTTGCTGTGGCTGTGGTGTAGGCTGGCAACTACAGCTCCGATTAGACCCCTAGCCTGGGAATCTCCATATGCTCGGAGTGGGGCCCTAGCAAAGACCAAAAAAAAAAAAAAATTAGGTAGCACTAAATATTCTGACATGGAACAGTCTCTGTGATATTTTAGAGGAATGTGTATATAACTATTTGAGCCTAAAGAATTATGTAACTCACTTCTTATTGCAGTGGTTCCTATCTCAGGCATACTGGACTTTTGGATGCAGATGAACAATTGAATTGAGAAAACTTCCCTTTTTCCTGTTCTGTGACAGTTACAATGTTGACTTAAGTCCTAAGAAAAAACTTCAGGTTGTGAAATCAAGATGTCTGCTCATTTTCCAAATCTCATGCTTTGAAAAGCATTTATAAATCCCAGGCTCAAACTTTACACTCTAGTATTGCTGTTAAGATATACAGCATTTCCTAGTTCATATAATCTTGGTTTTATACCCCCCCACATATATAGGTAATATAGCTGATGCCAGATTTTTCATAAATACTCATCTACTGTAAATATTAGTTCCTCTGAGTTGTTTTTAAAAATTTAGCACAATGTATTAAAATCAAGTGTTAGGGAGTTCCCGTCGTGGCGCAGTGGTTAACGAATCCGACTAGGAACCATGAGGTTGCGGGTTCGATCCCTGCCCTTGCTCAGTGGGTTAACGAACCAGCATTGCCGTGAGCTGTGGTATAGGTTGCAGACACGGCTTGGATCCCGCGTTGCTGTGGCTCTGGCATAGGCTGGCAGGTACAGCTCCGATTAGACCCCTAGCCTGGGAACCTCCATATGCCGCAGGAGCGGCCCAAGAAATGGCAAAAAAAAAAAAAAAAAAAAAAAAAAAAAAAAAAAAAATCAAGTGTTAGGAAATTTCATGGTCTCACCTACGATAACTTTTATTTTGGAATTGAACTATTAGTAAATTGTATCTAACTCTGGACCACAGTTTAATTATACTCAGTGCTTTTTTAATTTTTAATTTTTTTAATTTTTATTTTTTCTTTTTGGCCGCCCTGCAGCATATGGGGTTCCTGGCTCAGGGATCAGATCCGAGGCACAGTTGCAACCTCTGCCACAGCTGTGGCAACACCGGATCCTTAACCATCCTTAACCGACTATGTAGGGCTGGGGATGGAACCTGTGTCCTAGTGCTCCAGAGACGCTGCTAATCCCATTGCACCACAGCAGAAACTCCCTCAGTGCTTTTTAAACTTTCATAAAGTAATTTTCCAATTTTTTAAAAAAAGGGGAATATATACATATTCCTTTATGCTTATAAAATAATACGGAGTATTGCTGCAAGTATAACAACAGTAGTTACCCCTGGGGTATAAAACTGAGGCTGGGGTCAGCATAGACTAGAGACTTATTTGTCACTATATCCTCTTTCTGTACTCTTTGAATTTTGTACCATGTAAATGTTACCTTTTCCAAAAGTATGCAAAATTTAACTTAAAAAAATAAAATGAATGTCATGTACCAGAATGCAGCCACAACTAAAAGTCCCAATAAAATATGAGTTGTTCAAATTATAACATCTTCTAAAATTTTTTTTATAGACCTTTGTGTCACTTCAGTGTCAAAAGGAGGATTCGAAAGAGAAGAAACAGCAACATTTGCACTCCTCTACAGATTGCGAAATATACTATTTGAAAGAAGTAGGTCCATTGAAGATTTTTTTTTCAGATTAACACTTGAGTTTATCTCTTTAGTAATTCTATCTTTAAGGGAGAATGTAAATTTAAAAGCCAAAGTTCATGATTGATGGTTTAGATTCACATCCTGATAAGTACAGTTTGGCTGTGCATTTTTTATTTGACTTTTAACACATTTCTGTTTTTGTCCTTTTAGATAGAAGAGTGATGGACGCCATTTCTCGTTCACAGCTTTACTTAGATGATCTTTTTTCTGACTCCTATGACAAACCTCTCAGCATGAGGGATATTTCACTCCAAGAAGGGACTCATATCCGAGTTAATTTACTTAATCACAACATTCCAAAAGGACCTTGCATACTCTGTGGCATGGGGAACTTTAAAAGGGAGACGGTTTATGGGTGCTTTCAGTGCTCTGTCGATGGGCAGAAGTATGTGAGACTTCATGCAGTTCCTTGTTTTGATGTTTGGCACAAGAGAATGAAATAAAATGGAAAATGAATGTACCGTGCTATTTCAGGTGCAACTGTGCCACACACACAAAATTATTTGGGTTCACTTTGGTAAGTTGTGGCAAATTAAAGAGGGAAGGGAATGAGAAATTAACCTGTTTGGGCATCATTTTTCTCATCTATAAAGTGGAGGCAATAATAGTTTCTATCTCATAGATTTACTGAGGTTAATAAGGTTGCTTATATTGAAAAAGGTTTAGGAGTTCCTGTTGTGGCTCGGTGGTAACAAACCCAACTAGTATCCCTGAGGATGCAGGTTCCGTCCCTGGCCTCGCTCAGTGGGTTAAGGATCCAGTTGTTGCCAAGCTGTGGTGTAGGGTGCAGACGTGGCTAGGATCTGGCATAGCTGTGGCTGTGGTGTAGGCCAGCAGCTGCAGCTCCAATTCAGCCCCTCCAGCAGCTGCAGCTCCCATTCAGCCCCTAGCCGGAGAACCTCTATATGCCACAGATGCAGCCCTGAAAAGCAAAAAGAAAAAAAAAAAAGGAAAAGGTTTAAATATAAAATGCAGAATATGGACATTCTTTCATAAAATCTGCCAGGCACTTTAGAAGTATGTTTTGGGATATAGACTATCATTTTAGATAACTTTTTACATAGAGACTTTAAATGTCAATTTTATTTTTAATTGGTTTTTAATTCAACATTTGACGATAATAAGAGTGCAGAAATGTCAACTTTATGATGCTTTAACTATTGCCCTAAGTCTGGTAAAATGAGAAAAATATGTTAATAATTTAATGTAATCCTAAATGTTTAATTGCAGTATCAAATTAAAAGCACACTGAGTGCGGTGTGGGGTTTTGTGTACACACTAAAGGGTGACTGAGAGTAGTAATGGGCTGCCATTCTGCGATGTCACATATATATGTGCTCACTAGTTTTGTAGTTATAAAAAATGACTACTGTCATTTTAAAGTTAAGTCCAGCTGGGACATGTTTATTTCTTTTCTCCTTTGAAAATGTTTAAAACATCTGACATATTTAGTTGTGAGATCTTTTTCATTTGCTCTGTAAGACATCTGAAATTTTTTATGCACAAACCTAAATTATTAATTTACTATACACCATTATTAAAATAATTGCAAAGATACTATGTTGAAATTCCAGAACTTAAAGTCTATAGTACAGCACTCACTACTAGGCATATACCTATGAAGGCAAGTAACTGTGTAAATACAAAATACCTGTATACCATATGTATGTAGAATGATTTAAGTTTTACTTTTTAACTATTTGAATATGATTAGAGTTTTAGAATAAATCTTCATAGTCATTTAACATCATTTATACTTTTTTAAGACATAAGTTTAAAAGCACTTTGTATGAAAACGATGGGGCAAAAAGGTTAGAATTAGAAACAGCTTGTATAATAGGATAATTTCTATAGATAACTTTCATGGCATTTTGTTTAGGCCAGAGTATATGATTCAAATGCGAATATGAGTATACTGATCAAAAAAGGCTCTAGTGACTTTTTTATATGGATAGAGAGAATGGGGGCAGTTTCCAAACTGAAACATGATATTGTGTTATCAACTTAGTTACTTCAAGGGAGCAGGTTTTTCTGAGGGAAGTAAAGAGATGAAAGTTGATGGTTGAGTAAGTGAGGAGAAATTATAAAATTGGGTATAGGAATGAAGAAATATTGGGAGGAAAGAAAGTAAATGTTTTTATTTTATGAAGTGTCTAATTCTGTGCTATCATATATGATTATCCTCTAATCTAGTGGTTTTTGTGTTACTCTTAAATTATAGGATTTCTGGCAGTATATTTTAAAAGATTGAAAGGTGAACAATGAACAAGGGTTTGGAAAAGGAAAGTTTCAGAAAATGGAAAAAGCTTTGTTTTGAACTCACTTGTTGCGAAGAGAGCTATTTACCACCTAACCACACTTTTCTACGTATGCAATAGGCAAAATCTTACATGTTCCAATAAATATGAGTCCTTTCTTGGGCACCAATATGATCTTTTACAGCATTTCTTACTTCTTATTTTCTACAAGTTGGACCACAATGATTTGACCATGGCACAAAACTGTCATGGCACTTACTGTATATCCTAATTTGCATCCTCATTTGATATCCTCACATATCCTCATGTGCAAAATAAATTCTGCACATTTCTCAAAGATTTGATGGCATACCAGTATATAATGCTCATTCATGATTAATAAGAACATTGTGAAATGAAGTGACATAGGATAGAGATACTTAGAGAAAGGGAGACTATGAAACACCAAGCATCAATTTGAAACTATCAAGAAAAAAAGTTAGGGGAGTACCCATTGTGGCTCAATGGGATCAGTGCTGTCTCTGAAGCTCTGGGATGCAGGTTCAATATCCAGCCCAGCACAGTGGGTTAAGGATCCAATATTGCTGCAGCCGTGGCATAGGTTACAGTTGTGGCTCAGATCTGATCCTTGGCCTAGGAACTCCATAGGCTGCATGGTGGCCAGAAAAAGAAAAAAAAAGTTGGGGATGGTAAACACAAAGGCCTCTGAAAAGGAAGAGGCGTAGCACATTTATAATGATGTCTAAGGGAATGCAAGTCACTGGTACAGACTTTATGATGCCTTCCCAAACAAAGCCTTTGATCTGTTCAAATATCTTTCAATTAACCATTGAAACAAATACCAAGGACAGAAACTTGCTCCAAAAAGTACAGAAACTATGTTGAGGCTGTCTGTGGGACAGTTATACAACTAATACTTTCCCGCATGCATACTAAATGAAGATTCTTTGGTCCTATGATTTTTTTTTAATCTCACTATCCATAATGCTATGAAATGTATAAACAAATTAAATGTTAATTCCTGGGTCCCTATGATATTTTTAAAATATAGGGTACTTTAAATATTAAAAATTGGATATTTACATATTTATACGTGCTGTCAAGTTTGGGAAGAGCTTATAGATTTTGACATAAATGTTTTCCTATAACCTAAAGGGAAAAAATTGCCCACTGGGACACAGAGATTGGTTTCACAATCGTATTAACATAATAAAGCAACAGGAAACACAATCATGCCTTACTTGAAAGTTAAATTTTGCACAATAGCTTTGCATTTATTATTCCAAAATTACATGTATTGAGATCAAAATATGGTCATGGAAGAAAAATAGAAAATACAACTCAGAGAAAAGTGACCTGTTTTATTTATAAAGTACAGCAAGTAGCTAAGAAAATTTAGAAATAAAAATATGCTATAGTTCATCATGTTGATATACATTGTATTCCTTAGAAGAAATAAAGCCATCACCATCATGGTCATTCTTCTTAAAAATATCTTCTAAAACTGCATTCTGATATGATTTGTCACGTGGCTTCTCATCTTTTTCAAATTCCTTTTTCAGGTAATGATTTATCTAGAGGGGCAAAATAATATTTCTTTATTAAAAGATATCACAATACATTTTCAGCAACTTGCAGAAAATGTTTGCATAAAGAAACTCTTATCTATGACTACTTCTAATTGATACAAAAATTTAAAAAGCTATTTGAAGTTTTATTTTTTCAACCTTTGAAACAATTTTCTGAAAAGAAACAGATTATCTTCCCCCAAGGTTATAGGTGGTTAGTGGTACATACTCAGAGATTAACATCAGAATTGAATTTTGTTAAAACTAAATGCTTTCCAATGATCTACACTATCCACATTATCAAAGGGAATTCAACTCACTCTTAGGGATTTCCATTAGTGAATAAAATCCAATTTGGCATTCCTATAATCTCTAAAATTATTGTTTTCTTTTGTTTTGTTTTTGGCCACATTCACAGCATGTAGAAGTTCCCTGGCCAGGGGTTGAACCCTTGCCACAGCAGTGACAATCCTGGGTCCTTAACCCACTGAGCCACCAGGGAACTCCCAATAAGTATGTTATATAATAAACCCAGCTATAGGTTTTTAAAGTAAAATTTAATTTTCTTAATTTTTCTATGCTTCTACAGCACTCCCCCAATCTATAAACTATGACAATCTATAATAATAATGTCAAAGAACAGGTGTTCTGAAGTATTCCCTTCTCCCTATATAATATGACATTTCTCTAAGCAAAGACACATTAGTGTATTAGCTAACATGGTAGCTATTAGCCACATATAACCGTTAAGCACTTGAAATGTGGTATATCAAATTGAGAAAAACTATTGTAAGGGTAAAATACACAACAAATTTTGAGGACAATAAAAAAGTATCTCATTGATAATTTTTATATTGGTTTCACGTTGAAATGGCAACATTTTAGATATAAGTTAAGCAAAACACTAAAATTACACAATTTCTTTTTACTTTTTAAGATGTGGCTACTAAAACTAAAATTATTTATGTGACTCAATTATACTTCCATTGGAAATTACACATATATGAATGAATTACATATTATATATTAAGATATAATAACTAAAGAGAAATGGACAATGATTTGGAGATAGTGTTAAGCAAGACTGTGTATTTATTTTCACTTTTTTTGAAGTATAGTTGATTTGTAATGTTTCAGGTGTGTAGCAGATCAAGTTAGTTATACATATATCTGTCTTCTTTTTCAGGTTCTTTTCCATTATAAGTTATTAAAGATATTGAATATAGTTCCCTGTGCTATGTAGTAGGTCCTTGTCTATTTTATATTTAGTAATGTATATTTATTGATCCCATATTCCCAACATATCTCTCCCCCTTTTTCCTTTGGTAACATAAGTTTGTTTTTGAAGACTATGAGTCTATTTCTCTTTTATAAATAAGTTCATTTGTATCCTTTTTTTAAATTCCACATATAAGTGATATCATATCTTTGTCTTTCTGTCTGACTTAACTTCCTTAGTATGAAGTACTAACTAATCTCCAGGTCCATTCCATCCAGGATGCTGCAAATGACATTATTTCATTCTTTTTTCATGGCCGAATAATATTCCATTGTGTGTGCGTGTGTGTGTGCGTGTGTACATTCATCTGTGGACACACACATGAATGGTTGCTGACATGTCTTTATCCATTCATCTATTGATGAATAATTAAGTTGCTGGCATGTCTTGACTAATATAATCAAGTGCTGCTATGAACAATGGGGTACATGTATCTTTTCTAATTATTTTCATCTTTTCCAGATATATGTCCAGGAGTGGGACTGCAGGATCATATGGTAAGTTTTTTAAGAAAACTCCATACATTTATCCATAGCGGCTGTACGAGTTTATGTTCCCATCAACAGTGTAGGAGGGTTCCTTTTTCTCCACACCCTCCTAGGCTGGGTAGTTTAGAAGAAAGTGGTTTTTAAAGGATGAACTTGAATCCTGAGAGGGTTTTAGCAATACATATCCCAAACTCAATCCATCACAAGTAGAGTTTACTTTAGAATGATCAGTGGATTTTAATGAAGTTCTCAAATGGGACTTAGGTCCTATATGAGATGCATTTTTTTTCTTCCAGTCAAAACTTGGCTGATACAGATGTAAAGTTTTAAATAGCCTCGAATATGTCTTGGTTTCTATGTAAGTAAGTATATATAACCTATAATGCCACTTCTCAGTATTTTGACTTGCAATATCTCAATACTTTTCTAGTCACTCTATTGAAGAGGTACAAAAAGGAAGTAGGTAAGAACATGACCTTAATTTTGCTGGCAATAGGCTCCACACTATTTCCACTTTGTAATTTAATAAAAATACTAGGTTTCCCTTCTCTCCCATCTTGCTTATACTGAAGAAATAACTGACTAGATCTTTCTGACAATGATATTCATATTTCAAGTCCATATTCTACCATGTACTGGGTGTGTGGTTTTAGATAAATAATTTAACCTCCTTGTATCTCAGTTCTGTTATCTATAAAAGAAGGGAAATAGTATCTACATTTTAGTGAGGATCAGTCATATTTATGGGTGTCAATAAGAGATAGCTATTGTTATCATTCAAACATATGAAAATCACTCTTACTCATCTAGTGATAGTGCAGCTGAGAAACACCGGGCAAACTGTAGCCCAGCAGGTCACTGCTTTGGCCATTCTTTACTTTTACTTTCCAGAAAAGAACTGAAAAATCCCCTAAGGTCTACTGAGGCATATTAATATTGACGGATGCATCTCCTGGTATGCAAGTAATATTGAGTGGTCTGTGTAAACAAGCTGAGATCTTTGGTACTAAGTAAATTCATATGCAGCTGCTGTTCAATCTAAAGCGGATGATAAGGGGTCAACAGAAAGAGAATACTGGGAATGGTTTGCCACCCCTCTAATTGCTGCTGCTTTTAAGGAACAGGATGTGTTTCCATTCCTTTGTTCCTTTTCCATCATTGATCTACCAGAGTTTTTACTAATGTCATGGAGGAGGCATGGATGGACCTAGAGGTATTAAATTAAGTGAAATAAATCAGAAAAAGACAAATAACATATAACTTGCAATGCAGAAGTATAGTTGATTTGTAATGTTTCAGGTGTGTAGCAGATCAAGTTAGTTATACATATATCTGTCTTCTTTTTCAGGTTCTTTTCCATTATAAGTTATTAAAGATATTGAACGTAGTCCCTGGCCTTGCTCAGTGGGTCGAGGATCTGGCATTGTCTTGAGCTGTGGTGTAGGTTGCAGTCACGGCTCAGATCCCAAGTTGCTGTGGCTCTGGTGTAGGCTGGCGGCTACAGCTCCAATTGGACCCCTAGCCTGGGAACCTCCATATGCCGTGGGAGCGGCCCAAGAAATGGCAAAAAGACAAAATAAATAAATAAATAAATAAAATATGATACAAATGAACTTATTTACAAAACAGACAACAGACTCAGAGACATACAAAACAAACGTATGGTTACCAAAGAGGAAAGAGGGTGGAGGAGGGATAATTTGTAGGAATTTGGGATTAGCAGATACAAACTACTATATATGAAATAGATAAACAACAAGATCCTACTGTATAGCACAGGGAACTACATTAAATACCCTATAATAAAGCATAATGGAAAAGAATATGAAAAAGAATATGTATAACTGAATCAGTTTGCTGTATACCAAAAACTAATACAAAATTGTAAATCAGCTATATTTCAATTTAAAAAATATATGTATATGTCATGGAGGAGGAAGTGGAATTAGGGCAGGGAAACCACTGGAGGAGAGGAAAAAAAAAAAAACAGAGAAAAGGGGCTTTCTCTTATTATTTGGAATCAGTGACCTGGTTGTTGCCTTTTATTACTTACTTAGTGGTTTAGTTATACATGTCAGACTGCCTCCAAAAAAGGGGGGAGACAACTGGGTTATCCCAACTAACCAAAAAAAGTATAGTCAGTGGAACTAAGTAAGGCATCAGACTTCAACAGAACAAACATTAGCCATGAAAAACATCCATGATAGAAATTCCCTGAAAGAAACAGGGTGGACTCAAGGTTGGAGCTCAGAAGTGGAGCCAGATGGCTGGGGTTGCAGTCTTGTCCTGACACTTAGAGCTGTGGGACCTTCAGCTAGTTACCAAATCTGTCTGGGTGTCATTTTCTCCTACAAAATGGAGATGGTAACAGTAGCATCTACCTCATAAATTGTCATGAGTTTACATACTATAGGTTTATAATTCTACCTGGCATTGAGAAATTGCGGGAACAAAATAGCTATCTATTATTATGATGCCAAGAGCTTTTAAAAAAATATGTGTTCATTTTAAGTTTTATGTGTATAGCAAATTTCAACTTCTGATTATACTACAGCATGCTCACCACCAAAAGTTCAGCTTCCATCTATCACCATAGAGTTGACCCTCTTTACCCATTTAACCCTCACTTCCCCTCTCCCTCTGGCAACCACGACTCTGTTCTCTGTGTTTGTTTTTGTTTAGTTTGATTTGTTCATATGTTGAACAAATATTCCATATAAGAGTGAAATCATATGGTATTTGTCTTTTCCTGTCCAACTTATTTTACCTAGTATAATACTCTCATGGTCCATCCATGTGGTTGCGAATGGCACATTCACAGGTTTCATCTTTTTTTTTTTTTTTTTTTTTTTTTTTTTGTCTTTTTAGCTATTTCTTTGGGCCGCTCCCGCGCATATGGAGGTTCCCAGGCTAGGGGTCGAATCGGAGCCATAGCCACTGGCCTACGCCAGAGCCACAGCAACGCGGGATCCAAGCCGCGTCTGCAACCTACACCACAGCTCACGGCAACGCCAGATGGTTAACCCACTGAGCAAGGGCAGGGACCGAACCCGCAACCTCATGGTTCCTAGTCGGATTCGTTAACCACTGTGCCACGACGGGAACTCCACAGGTTTCATCTTTGTTTTATGGCTGAGTTATATTCCATTGTATATGTATGACACATGTTCTTGATTCATTCATCAAGTTGTTTCCAAATCTTGGCTGTTGTAGGTAATACTGTAATGAACATGTGGGTGCATATATCTTTTTGAAATAGTGTTTTTGTATTCTTTAGGTAAATACCCAGAACTGGAATAGCTGGATCATATGGTAATTTTTTTTTTTTTTTCTTTTTAAGCTGCCCCACGGCATATGGAAGCTTCTGGGCCAGGGATCGAATCTGAGTTGGCACTGTGACCTATGCCCCGGTTGCAGCAACACTGGATCCTTAATCCACTCTACCAGGGATCAAACCAGTGCCTCCACAGAGACAAGCTGGATCATTATCCCACTGTGCCACCATGGAAACTCCTGGAAGTTCTATCCTTAATTTTTTGAGGAAACTTCATACTGTTTTCCATAGTGGCTACATCTCAAGATCTTTATTAATCCCTCAATTCATATATATGACTAACTGGGATGCAGAAGTGGGGTAACTAAACCCCTGGCTCCTGTTTACCAACTTTCTGGGCTACACAGTTCAAATTCTTGCTGGATATTTTAACGATCTCATGTAATCCTCACAATCTTATGAGGTGGGAATTATTTGCCCTGTTACACATTCCTAGTGCTGCTTGAAAAAGATCTTCTCCTGTAGTCTAGATGCTGGAAATGCCATGTAGAGATTGGTTTGGTATTTTAATGACCCTCCTGCAAGGAGAAAGGAAAATAAGCCAGTTGACTCAGTTTCAAGTTGTATATTAAGAAAGCACATTTTCTCCGTGGAATTCAGTGTTTTTTTTTTTTTTTTTTTTTTTTTTTTTTTTGTAACCAGCTCTACAAGAACAAAGTAATCAGCCCATACTAGGTAGAAGTTAAAATAACAGTTGTAACACAGATATATTTAAATAGTAATAAAAAATTAGACTATACATATGAAATCTTTTTGAATTACCTCAGTTTTAGAGAGTTGTCTGTCATTGTCCGTGTCTATCTGTTTAAATGTTTCAATGCTTCGTGGTCCTTTGGTTACAGCATAAAGTTCAATCTCAAAAATCAATGTTGCATTAGGTGGAATCTTGCTTTCTGCTAAAGGTATAAATGTTAATGGTTTAACTTACATGAAGATAATGTTCAAATATTTATTCACACATAGCCATTATAGCATTATGATTATATTATTTCATTTTTTAAAAATCTTTTTAGGGCCGCACCCATGGCATATGGAAGTTCCCAGGCTAGGGGTTGAATCAGAGCTGTAGCTGCTAGCCTACACCACAGCTCATGGCCATGCTGGATCCTTAACCCACTGAGCCAGGCCAGGGAAACCAGTTGGGTTCATTACTGCTGAGCCATGATGGGAACTCCTTATTTCATATTTTTAAAAATTGTTTTCTAAGTATTTCTTAGGAACATTTTCCCCATATATTTTAAAACCAAGTCAGTTCCAAGGACTTAGAGGACCATTATTTCCTGATTAAATGGAAATAAAATATAAATCATGTAATATTTATTTATTTATTTATTTTTGTCTTTTCTAGGGCCGCACCCATGGCATATGGAGGTTCCCAGGCTAGGGGTCTAATTGGAGCTGTGGCTGCTGTGTCTGCAACTTACACCACAGCTCACTGGATCCTTAACCCACTGAGCAAGGCAAGGGATCAAACCCGTAACCTCATGGTTCCTACTCAGATTTGTCAACCACTGAGCCACGATGGGAACTTCAAAATCATGTAATTTTTATTAATATACCCCAACATTATACAGGAGAGAGCTAGTGCAGAGAAAAAATTAATGGGCAGAAAAAAATTTCAAAAGTCAGTATCTTTTAGAGAATGATTTTGTTTAGTTATTCGGAAGTATGAATAAAATATATGTATTAGTATACTGGTCTTTCAAATTCTTTACAGACAAAAAATAGTGTGGTAACAAACCAATAACAATTTTATGAAGAAATTTCTAATCACAATAAAAACTCTAAAGTATTAAGTTAAATAGTTCTCTTTAATAAAGTTACTCTATTAACTGATATCACACATGATTTTAGCAAGCTATGGGCTATTTCAGATGGTCACTCATAAAAATGACCTGCAGAAATGACTTACTAAGAGGAAGTAGGTGACCTGTGTCACCAGTACCTTATAGTCACTCAAATATTTGTTGAATGAATGGCCTCTAATCACTTATTTTAAAAATGACTGTTTTTTGAAGGAAATAGCAGTTTCTTTAATGAGAGAGTAGAGAATTCTTGCTGAAGTATTTATATAATCCAAAGCAAAAGTTTGAAAGTTACAGCTAAAAGTGGATCAGTCATGGCCATGTCCAGGACATAGAAAAATCTACCCATGTATTACATACATATAATGCATGACTTTACAGTAACAGAGCTAGACATTGACTCAGTGATCATTTTTACAAAACTCATTCCTCTTCTGTCTAGTTATAAGCTCTTTATAACAGAGAAAATAACTTCTGATAGTAATTAAAAACAGATTCAAAGCACAAATTCAAACTTCTTAAGAAAAAATATTATGAGTAAAAGTTTCCAAAAAATTCTTTTGTAGACATAAAATATATTGCCAATTAAGTTTTCTCCTTCCAAAACATTATAGTATAAAGAAGAGAAAGCTATGCATTTGCCTAGGATTACTTGTATTTAGAGAAGCAGATCAAAGAAGTAGGAGTTAATGTAAAGAATCTATACATACCGCATGTACTGTTAATTAAAGCATTAGTAAGTCACATGCATTTCAGGACATGCAGAGGTGCTCTGTGACATCAGGCGAGGATATTGCACAGAGGAAAAGACTTCTTCAAGTACTACCTAAAATAAAGTTATAGCTAATATCAGGTCTTAATAACAACTTATTTCAAAAAGCTTATTCCATCAAGATATTGTTTGTTAACAGTGATTTATGGTCTACATAGCAACTTTTACGATAACCAAGTCCAAGCTATTATTAAGCTATTATAGGTAGTGAAGGAAAAGTAGTAGTTAACTACATTGCAAAAAACACACTTTTGTTGGGCCTTAGTTTCCTTATGTGTAAACTGGAGGTATTGGTGGTGTTACTTGTGAGATTCATTATTTTTGTATTTCTTGAAGACACCTCAAACTGAATATGAACTAACTTCTTCAAATCAAATTGCTACCTTTTTTTTTTTTTTTTTCTTTTTAGGGCCGCACCAGCACCACCGCATATGGAAGTTCCCAGGCTAGGGGTTGAATCCGAGCTGTAGCTGACAGCCACAGCCACAACATTGCTACATTTTTGCAGCAACAATTATTTATAGCTTAGGTAGCCTGAATAACCATTCACATGCAGGCATAAATTAGTTTACAAAAAGGAGAAACTAAGTAGTCGTTTGCCACATGGTAACAGGACCCAGGATGAGCACCTATTGATGAGGGTTGTGGGTGCTCTGGTAGCAGGCAGAATGTGGAAGTATCTACAAGAGGCAAAGAGAAATTCTCAAAATGAAATTAAAGGGACTGAAAGTCAAACTCTGCCTGTATCATTTTGCCTAGCATTGGCCTCAACCTGTGACAGCTCTTTTAGGACAAAAATGCATTCAAGTTAACTTATATTCAATTTTCTCTCTTAGGTTCCTTTACAACTAAAAATAAGAAACATAAATTATGGAGTTCCCGTCGTGGCGCAGTGGTTAACTGACTAGGAACCATGAAGTTGCGGGTTCGGTCCCTGCCCTTGCTCAGTGGGTTAACGATCCGGCGTTGCCGTGAGCTGTGGTGTAGGTTGCAGACGCGGCTCGGATCCTGTGTTGCTGTACCTCTGGCGTAGGCCGGTGGCTATAGCTCCGATTCAACCCCTAGCCTGGGAACCTCCATATGCCGTGGGAGCGGCCCAAGAAATAGCAACAACAACAAAAAAAAAAAAGACAAAAAGACAAAAGACAAAAAAAAAAAAAAAAAAAAAAGAAAAACTTAACTAATTTAATCCACATTGCAATCCAGTTATAAGAACAGAAGATTAAAAAAAAAAGTATTAAAAAAAAAAAGAAACATAAATTATGATGTGGAAGCTATTTTGATGGAACAAAATGACTGGCTAAAAGGGTTTTTTTTTTTTTTTCCTGGTCTTTTTAGGGCTGCACCTGTGGCATGTGGAGGTTCCCAGGCTAGGGGTTAAATCGGAGCTATAGTTGCTGGCCTACACCACAGCCACAGCCACACCAGATCCGAGCTGCATTTGTGACCTACACCACAGCTTATGGCAATGCCGGATCTTTAACCCACTGAGCGAGGCCAGGGATCAAACCTGTGTTCTCACAGATACAAGTCAGATTTGTTTCCACTAAGCCATGATAGGAACTCCTGCTAAAAGCTTTGAAAATGAAGCTATGGTTATCCAGAACTGTCTCTTTTAGGAATTTTAAATCTGAGTGGGTTTGACTTTGTACACTAACTTCCCTCCAGTCCAGTCTGGGGCAGTGATCTGCTGCATTTGCTGGAAGAAACAGGTGAAGGGCACATTCCTCCTACTGAGTAAACCACCAGCGTCAAAGGGGGCATGCCATTTCAGTGAGATATTGTGGAATAAAGACAATATTTCATCATAGAATGTCTTTAATTACTTTAATTATGTACTAAATATTGTAAATAGGTGGATTTAGGAAGGGCTTTAAATAGAATAAAGAGGTAACAATTCTTTCTTTATAATCTTCACACAGCAACAGGAAGCAAGGACCCAAGGGAGAATGCAAGATGGAAACCAGGCCTCTGACATACTACCGATTTTCTCTCTTTTTAAAATTTTCTCTATTCTGCTCCACTTTTAATTTTAGTGATTTTTAAAAATTTAATTTTGGAAAAATTAATACATATCTTCCTCTGATTTATTTCACTTAGCCTAATACCCTCTAAGTTGATCCAGGTTGTTGCAAATGGCAAGATTTCAATCTGTTTTTATGGCTCAGTGTTATTGCTGTGTGTGTGTGTGTGTGATATCACATGTTCTTTATCCATTTACCTATTGATGGGCATTTAGTCTGCTTCCATGTCTTGACTATTGTAAATAATGCTGCGATGAGCCCTGGGGTGCATGTATCTTTTTGAATTAGTGTTTTCATTTTCTTCAGCTAAATACCCAGGAGGGGAACTGCTGGATCATGTGGTAGTTCTATTTCTATTGTGGCTGTAGCAATTTATATTTCCACCAACAGGGATGTTATGTACAGCCCAGGGAATATAGTCAATAATACTGTAATAACTCTGTATGGTGTGCAATCTATAAATATATCAAGTCACTATGTTTTATACCTAAAACTAATACAATATTTTAAGTTAACTCTACTTCAGTTAAAAAATTTAATACATGCACATGGTAAAAAAATTAAACAGTACAGTATATTATCGCATGAGAAGAAATTTCATCCTTGATCCTCAGGTTTCCTCCCCAGGAGCATTTAATGTCATCAGATTGTGTATGATACATGATGCATATGTAAAATTCCCCTTCTCACATTGAGGATAGGGGATTCTTTCTGCATTGTTCACTGCTTTATGCTCAGTGCCTAGAACAGAGGCTGGCTCTGATGCTCAATAAATATTCCTTACAGGAATATATTCTATCCCATTTTATTTTTTAACATTTTAATAAATGTGGCTCTACTTTGTTCTTACTGGCTGCATAATAATTCACTGAATAGAGATAGCATAAGTTAGTCAACTAATTTCCTATTGAAGGATATAGTATGCAGTCTTTTGCTACCCCCAAAAAGTTTGCAGTGAATATTCTTTAAGATATACCTTGGTGTGTATTCCTGGAAATGGAACTATGGGATCAGAGGATATATGCATTTAAAATTTGGGTAGAAATTGCTAGATAAGTTGAATGATTCATATTCTCAGCAATATTGCAGGTTTTTTTTTGTCTTTTTGCTATTTCTTGAGCCGCTCCTGCGGTATATGGAAATTCCCAGGCTAGGGGTCCAATCAGAGCTGTAGCCGCCGGCCTACGCCAGAGCGACAGCAACTCGGGGTCCGGGCCACGTCTGCAACCTACACCACAGCTCAGGGCAATGCCAGATCGTTAACCCACTGAGCAAGGGCAGGGACCGAACCCACAACCTCATGGTTCCTAGTTGGATTTGTTAACAACTGCGCCATGACGGGAACTCCAATAATGAAGTTTTTCCATACCTTTGTCAACTTTTCTGTCTTTGCTAATCTGATGGGTAAAAATGGTGTCTTATTTTTAATTTCTTTTAATTATGAATAAAATTAAGTATTCCCATAGATATACAGGTCATTTGTATTTTTTGGTTAGTGGGCCATTTGTTTATAAATACGCCTATTTCTAGGACAGGCTTCTACACATGTTTATACATGCTGCACACATTTTCCCCATTTATCTGCTTTCCCTAGGTTCTCGGATCTTACTCTAGGGTTTTAAAAATAGGTAAGATATTGAGACAAGCAGTTCATTTCTTCCACATTTTCAAGGCTTCTCCAGCATTTGGATAATGGTTATATTTCAGATGTTCTTTTTTACAATGTTACAATACTGTCCTTTTATTCTAAAATCATATGTTCCACTTTCCTGAGTTTTATGAATCTGACTTTGGTACTGCTTACCAAAAGTATTTACTACAGACGTTTATGTAATACTTAATAAAATAACATATACTAAAATAAAAAATGACTAAGCTAGAGCTTATAAAATATACATCATCATTATGAATATTGCCACTCTTGGGGGGGGGTAAAGAACTCTAGCTAGAGATCTGTATTGCAACAATGTCTTATTTTCTTGATGTGTAAAAAGAAAGGACCAGACTACACCCAGCAGAGCTAAAGTTTATTGGACCTTATAGTCTATAATTATTTCCTCTTTGATTTTTAATGTTTTTTAGCAATTCAAAAAATTTTAATTATGGGAAAATACAAGTAACATAAAATTTACCATTGTAACCATTTTAAGTGAATAGTTGGGTGGTGTTAAGTACATCCACACTGCAGCCAATCTTTACAAGTACTTCATCTTTATACGCATTAGATAATAATTCCCTACTCTACCCTCTCCCCAGACTCTGTCAACCACCCTTTTCTTCCTGGCTCTATGAATTTTACTGTTCTAGTTACCTCATATAAGTGGGTCGTACTGTATTTGCTTTTTGTGTTTGGCTTATTTCACTTAGCATTATGTACTCAAGATTTACCCATGTTGTAGTGTGTTTTAGTGTGCTGTGGCATGTCAGAATTTCCTTCTTTTTAAACACTGAATAATATTCCATTGAATGCCACAATTTGTTTATCTATTCATCTGTCAATGGACATGGGTTATTTTCTGTTTTTGGCTATTTTGAATAGTGCTGCTATGAACGTGATTATACAGATATAACTTTAAGACTCTGCTTTCAATTTTTTTTGACTGTGTACCCAGAAGTATATGATTTATTTTTAAATATAACTTAGAGATATACATTTTTTTTTTCTTTTTAAAACCGCACCCAGGGCATATGAAAGTTCCCAGGCTAGGAGTGGAATTGGAGCTACAGCTGCCAGCCTACGCCACAGCCACAGCAACGCAGGATCTGAGCCATATCTGCGACCTACACCACAGCTCAAGGCAATGTCAGATCCTTAACCCACTGATCAAGGCCAGGAATTCAACCCGAGCCCTCATGGTTACTAGTAGGGTTCATTACAGCTGAGCCAGGACTGGAAGTCCCGAGATATACATATTAAAACACCTTACCATAGCCTTCCTTTCCATATGCAAAGGAAGGGGGTATAATCACTTTTCGCTTCTCTCCAGGGCACATATCCATCATGGCAATGTCTAGGCCTTTTATAACTTGTCCAACACCAAGAACAAACCATTTGGGGTGGCCTTCATTTTGTGTCCGACTATAATTAAAAATAACACCTAGGTAAGTTGGTTTCAAGAAAAATAAAATCAAAATTTAAAATACAGCTGATCATTTAGTTCCAATTTAATACTGGAGTCCTCTCTAGCCATCTCTTTCGCTATATTAAGACTACTTCTGAACCCCCTGGTGGGGTGTTTGGCTCAAACGTCCCTCCTAATAGCTAGGTAGAGGTATAATTTGCCCAAAGTTAGTCATTAGGAGTCATCTCATTTTCTTTTTTATTGTTATCTTTACAACAACTACTCAACGGTTAACCTTTTAATGGGTCTCCTACCCCTATCTAGCTGCATGGCTTGTCCAAATATTTTACCATTCTGGGCTATTTTCTTCTAAATCGAAAGAACAGTCTCCAATCCTATTTTTATAGGGTAGCAGCGCACAAGGAGAAAAGACATCCTACGTCTGAGTAATAAAACATGGATTAAATCAGAGTAGTGGTGGGATGAGAGGCATGGGAAGGGCATAGGGAAAGTCACCAAGGAAAGTCGCTGTTGTAGTGGCTTCTCTATACAGGTGGAAAGTGGCTTGACAGTAAATACTGTGCTCCTGAAGCCCGGATAATGTTTCTTAAAACTACCCTACGAAATCTTCTGTAAAGAGACTCTAGCCCACAGCCAAGAGAAGTGTGAACATTCTTACAATAATTTACTTCTGTAGGTTCCAAGAGTAGTTAGTGGTGGTGGTCCAGGGTGTGTGTGTATGAATGTAACGTATTTTTGATAACTTCTTGGGCTAACATTTTTCAATTAAAAGATAATATTCTATTTATTAGGGAACGATTGTATCAAATCTGATTCCCCCGCCCCCTAGAAATAAAAGGTTCAACTCTTACCGTTAAAAAACAAGAACGAACAAACCAACCAACAAATTAGGCTTCTGGTTGGTGTAGGGAGGGTAGATTTAATGCATCAACTGGACGCGGGAGCCGTTCGGATCATCTCCTACCTGCAGTAGAATTTCGAGCCGTCTTTAGCCAAGAAGCCGTCGTAATGTGCATTTAGCAGGTCTCCCTTTCTGCTTGTCTTAGAGCAGTTTTCTGGACGATGCAAAACTTCTATTTTCACTTCCTCTGTGCTCTCCTCTGTCTTTTGTCCCTGAGCAGTAAAAATGCCCCACACGTAAAAGAAAATGATTAATCTAAATAAAAAATGCATGATCGCTGGAGTCGGCCCCAGACGGCCACCGCGTTCCCTGATGCGTGTCACTCGCGTGCAGTGGCAGCCCCGGCAGTCAGGTATTGCCACGTGGCAGGCATTGTCTACGTCACAAAGGGCAGGGGCCCGGTAGAAGCGTGGCCCCGCCCCCTTTCCCAGAGGCACGCCTAGCCGCAGAATTTTTGTGGGTTGGCTTGGGATCTTGTCCCCGTGGTACCCCACCCTCTGGTTGGCTGTCCTCAGTCGCTAAGGCAACATTGCACCCTTGCACCGCTATTTCCTCCCTAAGTCCGTGTATTTCACAGCCAGTTTCCTTAGGGGTCCATAGTAACGCTCGCGTAACCTTTTGAAACCGGCAAAAGACAAAATAAAAAAACTAGGGTGGGATGTTGTAGCTGGAGAATAGGACTTTCATTTCTAGGCGTGAAAGGATTCTCCTTATATCCCTAGAGAACTGGTGGGCATGGGGGGGGGCATTCTGCTTTTGGGGTGTTTTTGAAGCGCCTTCTCCACGTCAGAGTCGTGCTTTTAAGAGGTTCCAGGCTATACCTCACGCTGGTAAACATGAGTGCTTTTGCTCCCCGCCCAGTTAAAGGCGTTTCCCAAGAGCCGACTCCTTAATTCCATAGCTGTTGCAGGTTTGTGTTTCCTTCCCTCAACACTTGGGGTCGCCCTTGACTTGAGCGCTTACTGAGGTCTGGGAAAAGCTCTTGACAGGGTGGCTTTTCTTACAAACTCTGCGAGATGGGTAATTATCCACAATCACGCAGACGAGAACACGACGTAATTTGAGTATTGGGCATTCTGTTTCAACCTAACAGTTAATACACAGCAGGGATATGACCAAGTCCGACACAAAGCCAGCCTTACATCCCCACCTTCAACATTTTAGTATGAAAAACTTTCCTGTAGAACAAATGAACTTTACTATGCCATCACCTCGACTACTACTTGGATGCTACCATTAACATTTAAAAGTATTCGATTTATTACATATCCATCTGTCTACCAATTCACTTTATTTTCAAGTGAATACCCAAAGGCTTTTACCCAAACCAGAAGAACTTCAGCGAAGGCCTGGATTGGGTGTTATCTGGGGGAGGTTGCTTAAGAGGAGGCGTTATCCACCTTGGTGATGCTGAGAAAAGCCGCAGCACTGAGCCTGCGATATCTATAGATTTGAAAATTGTCATTTATATAAGACGATGATCATTTTCCAAACAGGATTTTAAAAATTATAAAGGCTAGGAAAGCCCCTATTTTTTGAGTAAAATAAACTCCAAAGTTTTCTTCCATGTTTTATATTTAAATGAAGTTATGGCTACCTAATATTCATTGTCGGTGTGGTAATTCCTTGGGGCCCCTCGTGGTTCCTTGCCGGGGGAATCTCAGGGGCACACCACCTGCCTAGGAAATAATTTCTCAGACCCCCCCCGAATGTGAGGAGAATATGAAGGAAACATAAATAGGAAGTCTTTTATTATTATTATAAGCAGTAGTTTGAAAAAAAACAACCTCTGGGAGGACCTAAGGGTCAGTTATAGGAAAACCTGAGAGGCCTAAGTAACGCCCGCGGGACGTGTGCGCCCGGGGCTCGTCTTCGGGTAGGCTGCGCGCGCGCAGCGGGGTTCGAGTCCGTCGGTTTGGGCCTGGGAGGTTTAGGCCCCGGAGGGCCGACGGTCCGGGAGGGAGCCCAGGGACAGCCATCCGCGGGCCTGACGGAGGGTGAGGAGGAGTCCAGGCCTCGGCCCGCCCTCCTGGCGCAGCCTCCGGCTCAGCGGCAGGGCAGCAGGCCGCGCCCGCTCCTCCAGCCCCGCCGCCGGGGAGGGGTTTCCCGGGACGAGCCGGCCCCTTTCATCCAGGAAGTGAAAACGACGTCGGGGTCAATGAAAACAAACGGAGAGCCCTGGGGGGAAAAGAAAGGCCGGCGAGGAGGAGGGAACGCTGGGGCGCGGGAGGGAGCAGCTGGACTGCGGAAGGGCGAACCGGAGGCCGGCCGCGGTCGCGACTTTGCCGCCGCCGCTGCCGGGGCTCGCCGGGGGATGTCTGAGCCCGCGCCTCGCGGCCCCCAAGCTCCACGCGGCGGCCGCCGTCCGGGCCTGTGAGGGCCGCCACGTCCCGGCGGCGAGCGCGGACTGAGGGCGGCTCGGTGCCGGCTGGAGGCGCCTGGGGAGGGGCCGCGGCGTGCCGGGAGGGGCTGCCCAGGCTCCGCGCTTCTCCCATCGCTGCGGCCGGCGCCGGGCCAGAAGGATGCGCGGCGCCGGGCTCTGAAGCATGGAGGGGGTTCTGTACAAGTGGACCAACTATCTCACAGGTATGAGGGCTCGGGTGCCCGGGGGTCGCCGGGGAGAGGGCTTGGGTGGCCTTGGGGGGAGGCTGCGGAGAAGGGTCGGAGGTCCTCCTCCCCCTGGCTGGGGGGACCCGCACAGCGAATCGGCTCTGTTTGGTTCCCCTGTTTAATCTCTCCCTCTGCCCCATTGGAAGCGCTTTTCTGGCCTCTGCAGGGGACAGTTCGAGACTGCGCACCATCCGGAGGGTGGGACGTATACTTGACCACTTTGCCGTTGTATTAATACTTCTGTTCTCTTCTGTAGCTTCCGGAACAATCGCTAGTCACTCTACGTGTGTTGTTGCAATCTCTGTCTTGACACTTAATTCAGGATTTTGTTAATAACTGAGTTGTTGGGGTATAGGACTGGAATGGACCCTTTAAGATCAAGATTTAATTAAAATCTCTCCACCCTTTCTTTTAATTTCCCTTAGCAACACGGTTTATTTTAAAAGTTCTTTTATTGAAGTTGTTCGAGCATAGTAAATAAGATTTTGGAAGCTGCCCTCCGATAATATTCTCTTAAGGGTTGATTGTCAATGAGGTATCCTTATGTTTTGGAATTCAGGTAAGTGTGTGAGAAATTGTAGAAGAAAGTGCAAGACACAGAAGGTGGATCAGGCAAGTCATTTTCATTCGTGAAGTGTGTTGAGAGGAAGAACTCCAAAGAGCTAGGTGTTTCTCTGTAGAAGTGGGATACCAGCAGGAAGAGCCTTTTTTAAAATGACACCAACAGACTGACTTGTTAAAAGAGCCTTAAATCTGAGTTGTAGTCCCATCTCTGCCATCAGCTAACAGTAAGGTCAAGTCACTTTTACTCTCAAGAGCTCAATCTGATAGGGCCAGAGTGATCAACTAGTGTTTCCTGAAAGTGTTTTCCAACTCTAAAATTATGTATCTCACCAAATTAGAGGGCGGGAGATGGATTTAAAATAAGATTAAATAGCAAACAGATTTCTTGTTCTAGTATAATGGACAAATCTTGATTTGCTACCTGCTTATTTACTCTACCAAAAGTATGGAACCCCTTAGTAATTGTATCCTACATTAAACTTGTGTCCATCAGACCTTGTGCAAAATCTGCACATAAACACTTTAAGACATAAGCAGTGAGTTACAACTGTCTTTTTTTTTTTAAATGACAGATTTATAGCAGCAAATGCTTTAACATTTATGATACATGGATGTTTCGTTTGCATTAAAATGTCAAATACTTTATTTCTATAATTGAATTGTTTTAACAGGATCATTTTAAAAATGAGGCAGATATTTTTTATTAAGCATTTCACGTGGGCAGTTATGAAATTGTTCAACTGTTTAAGACAGTAGTTACTATGCTTTGAGATGTAAATGATCATCTCCATGCAAACATTCATAAGCACCCAGTCTGAGGAGGTCACGCGAGGGCTTATGCATAGCCCTGAGGAATGGAGAGTTACTAGAGTGAGTCATAATGTATTCCTGGCCCAAAACATGGTTTTAGTGACCCTCTTTCTCATTTATCATTGCGCACTGGCTTGTTAAGCTTTTAAGCACAAGTGCTTAAGGTTTTAATCTTTGCAGAGCAATTAAGTTAACTGCTAGTATGCAATGTAGAAGCAGGATGAAATGAAATACTTTTTTGGGGAAGAATTCCATTTATAAGATTTAAATTTGGTTCAGTGGCATGCTGATTATCACTTTTAGTTATCTTAGGTCAGCAGGATGAGCAGCTATTCATACTAAGTGATCTTTTAAGGAATGTCCCGGTTTGATGACGGTGTTCTTTGAGCATCCTTTGTAGAGAATAAGAATTATAGTAATATTTGGTAGTTTTGAGATAAAAAAGAATGTGTTTTTTTTTTTGAAAAGGTATTTAAAAAGGGAATACCTAAAAATCTTTTCTATAGAGATCTTATATATGTGAATCAACTAGAGATTGTTTTATTAAGTATTTATTCAAAAAGGTTTGTAGAGATAGTTGTCTTAATTAGATTAGTATATAAATTTAGCTGTGGTCATTTTTCAAGTTGGTACAAACTCTAAGTGAATCATTTTGCTCAGTATTTATTTTAAAAGAGATATTGAATTACAATAATGCAGGCTTACTAAATCACAGTTTATCCTGTAGGCACACTGGACCTGGAGTAGAGGAGCGTATTTTCACTGTACCCTTTCTTGTAATTTGTTTGCCAGCATGAATTAGCGTTTGAAAAGATACTGTTTTCATCATTTCTATGTATGCCCAATACAGTATAGTCTCATGGGTGTACTGCATATCTATACTCTCATGGGTAATAGGCAATATCTCAGTTTTCTAGTATTTAGTTATTCATTCAATCAGTCACTTGGGAAGTATTTTTTTTTTTTTTTAATAATATCTGTTATGTGTTAGGCTTCATCCCAGGTGCTAGGAATGCAGTGATGAGCAAGATAAAGTTCATGTACCAAAAGAACTTACCTTCTAATTTGCTGGGCCTCTTGAGGCAATATAGTGTTTCATAAAAAGAATTTTCCAAGCTCTTGCATCTTGGCTTCAGCTCCCCATCCCTCTGAACTGTATTATGATATCCTCTGCTGTGAAATTTAACCTTTTTATGATGACTCAGCATTGTCATTTCAAAAGTGTTACAGGTAGAGCCTTCTGGTGATGTAAATCCTGGGACTGTATCAGGATGGAAGACTGATTCCTCCTGTCTCACTATTTTGGTACCATTTGGCCCCAGAAAACCTGAATTAAGGTATCATATAGCAGGCAGTGTCTAAAGTGACCAGACTGAATGGTGATTTAATAGTCACAGAAAAAACAAGGTCAGTCACACTGCCTCCAGCATGATCACCATGTTATTAGTCAGTGAAGTGTTGTAAATTAGTAGCATGCTTGATAAGATTTCGGGAACACTGAGTTTGGCTTGCAAGAGTGGGAGTTGAGCTTCAAGGAAAGCCATCATTCTCACCTCCAGCTTTGCAGTGGAGCCAAGTCTGTGATAGTTGTATACTCTGGTCATAGAATAAATGCTAATTAAATGAATGATTGCTGTTTCTAGCATTTCTGCCCAAGCTGTGCAATAGCAGGGCAAGGAGAGAGGAGTAGTGGGAATCCATGCTTTCACTATAGGGTATGCAGCTTTTGTGTGAGAGACTGGAATTCTTTTAGCACTCAGTGTGCAAGGGAGTTGGCTTAGGCAAAGTATTTTATAGGAGAGAGGAAGGTCACTTTGCAGAATTAGAGGGCTAGGTGGCACCTGAGAAATCTTGTTCAATCTACTTATTTTGGAGTCTGGGAATTTTTGATATTTGTCGACATGAAAAGACTTGTCCCAGTTTATTCACCTAAAGAAAGAAAGTAGAACTGGTTCTAGAATCCATGTGTTCTGTTGCTTTTTCCATTACATCATAACCCAACTCTGTTTCCCTTAGAAAAACGGGGCAGTCATGTAGCTCCCTGCATAGGGATATTATTGAAGATGGGTCTGATGGGTTGTTAGTGAGACGGTTCTGAGCTAGAATAAGGTATTATTCCCCATGTGTATGCTGATCTAGAGGTTTCTACAGAAATCTCTCCCAATAAAATGGAGATTGATGCAAGAGTATTTTGAGCAAGCACTGGCAATTAAAAATTTCATTGTCAGAATGTTTTATTAGAACCAAGAAATGACATGGATGGTAAGTGTTGACATCATAGCTTTTTATGTGATGAAAGTAATTTTTATTGATCTTTTGTTATATATGGTCTTTGTAGGTTGGCAGCCTCGTTGGTTTGTGTTAGATAATGGAATCCTGTCCTACTATGATTCACAAGATGATGTTTGCAAAGGGAGTAAAGGAAGTATAAAGATGGCAGTTTGTGAAATTAAAGGTAAGTGAATACATGGAATGAGATGAATTTGAAGTTAGGTAAGTAAAGGGTTCTTCAGCATACTGTGAAAAGAGGAGAAAAGCATTTCTAGCCAGGTAGGAATCTTTTAATACCATTTATTTCCTTAGCATTCAGGAGTTGCACTGTGATTGATATTGCAGTGTTAAGCACTGAGTTTGATATTTCTCCCTTTATAAATACACTTTGGATTGAAATTCAAAATACTAGTTTTCATGTTCCAATTTGCACGGGAAAAGTTTTTTTGTGGATGCCGTGTTAGTGTCCATGCCAAGTCTATATGTGTTCTTTTTCATTCCTGTAGGAATGGGTTGTCAAGATTGGAAGCTGAACTCTAAAGATGATGAGGCCAGCTCAGGTTTTTGATAAAGTATAATGTCAGAGTCATAAACTCTGGTTCTTTGCTTATTGGAGATAAGCTCTTCAGAATGCTTACAGATGTTTTACTTTTCTTTTTCTTCTTTTTTTTAAATGATCTTGGAAGTTTTGAGGAGTATTGGTCAGGGGTATTTGTAAGAAGCCCCTCTGTTGGAATTTGTCTGATGTTTTTCCCATGATTAGACTTGGGTTATGGGTTTTAGGGAGGAAGATCACAGAGGTAAAGTGCTATTCTCATCACTTCAGGAGTACATACCATCAACATTGACATACCACACTTTATTTTTTTTCAAAGTATAATTTCCACTTTAATATTTTTTTTTCAGAGGAAGGTTTTTCTTCAGTCTTTAAGGACTGCCTCCTTAATGGGCTTTCATGGAGGTCGTCGGGCAGCATCTGCAGGTCTAAACTGGGGTGGGGATGTTTGGTCCATCTGGGCTTCACCAGAATGATTCCTGACCATCTTGCTGTGACAGGTACAGCTCATGCAGTCATGTAGTTTCAGTGTAAGTACAGCTTGGGAAGCACATAGGCGTCAAAGACCCTTACTTTGGAAATGTCCTTGATGGCTGGGGCCTCTATTGTTTTTCCAATGACGAACTTTTTAATGGCCTTAATAGCCATTAATTCTGCTGTATTTAAAAATGAAACTAAAATCTTATTGTAGTTTCATTTTGTAGAGACATCTTTAGAAATGAGAGCATTGTTTTCTTTTAAGGTAGCTATTGGAGCTTTCACTAGTATTAGCAAGTAACAAAAAAGAATTACTTTTGGGGCTTTGGGATTTTAGTAGTTTTAACCTAGCCCCAATTTTTTTGTACCCGTCATTGATTGTTGTATGATTATATATTTCACTGTTTATACAGGAATGGCCTATATAAGTAAAATAATAAAATATCTTTTGTGGCACTTATTTGCCGTAGTACACTGAGCATCTGTTCAGTTCCTCATCTAGGGTTTTTTTGTGCAGTTTTTTCTTATCCACATCCTGTTGTCATCAAATCTTTTTTTTTTTTTTTTTTTTTTTTTTTTTGGTCTTTTTAGGGCCACACTTGTGGCATGTGGAAGTTCCCAGGCTAGGGATCAAATCGGAGGTGTAGCTGCTAGCCTACACCACAGCCACAGTAACGCCAGATCTGAGCTGTATCTGCGACCTATGCCACAGCTCATGGCAATGCCAAATCCTTAACCCACTGAGCAAGGCTAGGGATCAAGCCTGCATCCTCATGGATGCTAGTCAGATTCGTTTCTGCTGAGCCATGACGGGAACTCCAAATCCTCCTTCTTGAAGACTTTTTTTCTTTTTTTTTGAAGACTTTTTAATTTCCTGCCTCTTCTTAACGTTCATTCTGATTACACAGGAAGTCTCTGTACCAAAGACTTCAATGTTTAGGTGTTTTGATTATTTTTAGTGTATCAGTTTGTTTCCTGGGTAGAACTGTTCCCAGTTAAAGCAGAGACACCTTTTTCTCTCTTGCCTTCCACAAGCACTCCTCTGAGCAGAGTAATTACATATTCATTAATGATAGTGTAACACAAATGAATCTTGCAACAAAGATTTAGGATTGATTCATCATGATTCTTGGTTAGTTCTCTTTTGTCAGAGATCCTGGGGTAGGAGATGTAGAAGAGGAAGAGGGTGGAGGGAAAGAGATCTTCTAAATGTTTGTGCTTTCCAGGTGATTATGAGATACTCATTAGTTGAGGACAATTGTTCTGACCTTACTTATCATTTCTGCACTTTATCTATATGACAGATACTCTCCCAGGCTCTTGTGGGTGGGTGCGTGGGGTACCAAAACACAGACTGCTTTCAAGGAAATTAAAAAATGTGTGATAAGTGTGACAGTTCATATGTATTTAAGGTGGTATAGGTGGTACAGAGAAGGAATTCTTAGATTTCACTTTTCAGTTGTTAATTGGTTGTTGTTTTCTCTTCCATATGCTACCACCACTTTGACACCACTGCCAGCTGAGGTATATGTGGGAATAGTAGTTTGGAGGGCGCCACTTAATTGCCCCTTAGGAAGTGGCATTGCCTCCATCTCGAATCATAGTTTGTTGTTTTAGGTGTGAAACATCTAATACTGTGTAAGTGATTTGATTCTCCCCAAATTACTTAAGTCCATGACTGTATTTCCCCTTTGTTTATCATCATAGTCCATTCAGCAGACAACACAAGAATGGAATTAATCATTCCAGGAGAGCAGCATTTTTACATGAAGGCAGTGAATGCAGCTGAAAGACAAAGGTGGCTGGTTGCTCTGGGGAGCTCCAAAGCCTGTTTGACTGATACTAGGACTAAAAAAGAAAAAGGTAATTACAAATTTTTCCTTTGTGGTGAGAATATTTTCTTAAACATAAATGTAAGTTGTTGTGTTCACTTCTAGTAATTTATCCCAAAGAAATAATCAGGAATATAGCAGAACTGTGTGCATAGATGTTCATTATAGTGAAAAAATTTATGAACATTGCCAAGGTTTAAATTTAGGGGAATAGTACATTAGCCTGTAACCTACCACCATAGGTTGATATATTATGTAGTCACCTCAAGGAATTTTAATGATGTGAGAAAATGCCCAAAGTTAAAACATAGTTGAAACAAAACAGGATTTATTTATTTATTTTTATTTTTTTTATAATGATTTTTATTTTTTCCATTATAGCTAGTTTACAGTGTTCTGTCAATTTTCTACTGTACAGCAAGGTGACCCAGTTACACATACATGTGTACATTCTTTTTTCTCACATTATCATGCTCCATCGTAAGTGACTAGACATAGTTCCCAGTGCTATACAGCAGGATCTCATTGCTTATCCATTCTAAAGGCAATATAGTTTGCATTTATTAACCCCAAATTCCCAATCCATCCCACTTCCTCCTCCTCCCCCATGATTTTCTTTTCTGTGGAAAGGTTCATTTGTGCCGTATGTTAGATTCCAGATACAAGTGATATCATATGGTATTTGTCATTCTCTTTCTGACTTACTTCGCTTAGTATGTGAGTCTCTAGTTCCATCCATGTGCTGCAAATGCCATTATGTTCTCCTTTTTTATGGCTGAGTTGTATTCCATTGTGTATATATACCACATCTTAATCCAGTGATCTGTTGATGGACATTTAGGTTTTTTCCATGTCTTGGCTATTGTGAATAGTACTGCAGTGAACATGCGGGTACATGTGTCTTTTTCAAGGAAAGTCTTGCCTGGATATATGCCCAAGAGTGGGATTGCTGGGTCATATGGTATTTCTATATATAGTTTTCTAAGGTACCTCCATACTGTTCTCCATAGCAGCTGTACCAATTTATATTTCCACCAACAGTGCAGGAGGGTTCCCTTTTCTCCACATCCTCTCCAGTATTTGTTATTTGTGGACTTATTAATGATGGCCATTCTGACTGGTGTGAGGTGGTACCTCATAGTAGTTTTGATTTGAATTTCTCTAATCAGTGATGTTGAGCATTTTTTCATGTGCTTGTTGGCCATCTGTACATCTTCCTTGGAGAAATGTCTATTCAGGTCTTTTGCGCATTTATCAATTGGGTTGTTGGGGTTTTTTTTTTACCGTTGAGTTGTATAAATTGTTTGTATGTTTTAGAGATGAGGCCCTTGTCGGTTTCATCATTTGAAACTGTTTTTTTCCCATTCTGTAAGTTGTCTTTTTGTTTTTTTTTTATGGTTTCCTTTGCTCTGCAAAATCTTGTCAGTTTAATTAGGTCCCATTGGTTTATTTTTGCTTTTATTTCTATTGCTTTGGGAGACTGACCTGAGAAAACGTTTGTAAGGTTGATTTCAGAGAATGTTTTGCCTATGTTCTCTTCCAGGACTTTAATGGTGTCTTGTCTTATGTTTAGGTCTTGAAGCCATTTTGAGTTTATTTTTAGTGCATAGTGTGTGAGGATGTGTTCCAGTTTCATTGATTTACATGTAGCTGTCCATTTTTCCCGGCAATACTTGCTGAAAAGACTGTCTTTTTCCCTTTTTATGTTCTTCCCTCCTTTGTCAGAGATTAATTGACCATAGGTGTCTGGGTTTATTTCAGGGTTCTCTAGTCTGTTCCATTCTGGTCTGTATGTCTGTTTTGGTACCAGTACCACACTGTCTTGATTACTGTGGCTTTGTAATATTGCCTGAAGTCTGGGAGAGTTATGCCTCCTGCTTGGTTTTTGTTCCTCAGGATTGGAAAAAAAACAGGATTTAAAATTACATAGCCATTTCTTGGCCAGATCAGGAAAGATATGTAAGAACTGGTCAAATTGTTAACCTTTGGAAAGGGAATTCATGGGAATTCATTTTTCACTTTATACCCTTTGACTGTACGTTTTGATTTTGCCATTTACAAATACTGCCTGTTTAAAAGCAAAGCAAATAAATTATGGTATTATTTCAATTATATGCAAGTATGATATGAAAATAATAACAGCATTTATATTGTAGTGAGATTGCAGTTTGATATTTTTCTATATTTTTTAATTTTCAGTAATTTTCACTGAGTATTTTTATAATTAAAAACTATAGAAGTTTTATTTAAATTAATGAAAGCAACTAAATTATGAGTATTGAAAAGTGAAGGCTAAGGATTGAATTTATAACAGTTTTCCAATATATGAAAGAGGATATATATCCATATATCCAATATCATGGCTGGAGTATGGCTAAGGGTAGAATAAGAAGGAATGAATAGTCACGATAGCCAAAAGGTAGAAGCAACTCAAATGTCTACAGACAGATGAATGGATAAACATATGATGGAATGGTATATACATATGATGGAATGTCATTCAGCCTTAAAAAGGAAGGAATTTCTGATACATGCTACATTGATGAATCTTGAATACATGCTAGGTGAAATAAGCCAGTCACAAAAGGACAAATGTTGTTTGAGTCTGCTTGTATGGAGGTACCTAAAATAGACAGATTCATAGAGACAGAAAGTAGAATGGTGCTTTCTACAGCTCAGGGGAGATGGGGGTGGGGAGTTAGCATTTAACATGTACAAAGTTTCATTTGGGAAACATGAAAAAGTTCTGGAGATGGTGAGTTCCCTGGTGGTTTAGTGGTTAGGACTTGGCACTTTCACTGCTGTGGCCTGGGTTCAGTGTCTGATCTGGGAGCCAAGATCCCACATCAGGCTACTGCACATGCATGCTGGAGCCAAAAAAAAAAAAATTCTGTAGATGGGTAGTAGTAATGGTTGTACAACAATGTGGATGTACTTGATGCCATCAAACTATATACTTAAAAATGGTTAAAATAGTAAACTTCATTATAGATATTTTACTACAATTAAAAAGAAGAATTGGCTTAAGCTTGAGTAGAAATTAATTTAGATCAGGTTAAATGGGCAGATAGAGCTGTTTGGTTCCCTCTGGTTAGAGGAGCTTTGTGGCTAGTACCACAAAGCAGTGCCACTGGCTTGAGGAATATGGAAAAGCACCAGTGTCTGTTGTGTGTACTTTTTCTGCTCTGATGCTTATTTGGAAGGTATTGGTGAGTGAGTGGCTGAGATGATGGCTGGGTCATCTGTCTAGAGATATTACTGGATGTTTACTCTGTCTAGAGATATTAAAGAAAAGAAAGGAGGCTCTTAAAAGAATTCTTACAATACTATGTGAAAATGAAGCTATAAAAGAAACAGAAGAAAATAAATGAATGTTTATATACAACAGTTTTAACTACATAAAAATTAAAAATTTCTGTTTACCAAATTACAATAAGGAAAACTGAGAGAAAGCTCAGATCTTGAAAAATATTTACAGTATTTAGGACAGGTGAAATATTGCTATCTGTAATGCATGAGAACTTTAATAAATTATCAATTTATCAAGCATATATTTCTAAGAGAAAAACCAAATGTCAGAACTGGAAAAATGTGTAAAGGATAAGATAAGCCAGTTCACAAAAAAAAAGAAATATAAGAACTTATCAAATAATGAACTTATCAAAAGATGAGTAATAGAATGGAAATATCCCATATAAAGCATTCAGTGTTATTACCCTGTCTCTAGAAATTAATCTACTTAAACTTCACGTCAAATACATGACTACCAGGTTTTTTCCAGTTCTTTAAAGAGAGGTGTTTCCTCAGGGCCCTTGTATCCTATTTCCAAGGTCTCATACTTCGTAAGCTATTTATATCTGTTGCCTTACTTTTTGATGATTCCTTTTTGTTGTTTTGCCCCTAAAATATAAAAATGATCTAATTGAATGTTTATGTATGTTCCTTTTAGAAATAAGTGAAACCAGTGAATCTCTGAAAACCAAAATGTCTGAACTTCGCCTCTACTGTGACCTCCTAATGAAGCAAGTTCATACGATCCAAGAATTTGTTCACCATGATGAGAATCATTCATCTCCAAGCATAGAGGTATATCAAGGATGACCCTTTCATGTTTGGTTATGCTTTGCAGCACACTGGTGGGTGAGCTTCTCTGAGTAAGATGACAGAGGTATTTTCAAAGTGAGTTATTCTTGAGTATTCAGACCTCTTCATACTATAGACTATCTGGAAATTTGTAGGATCTTCTAGATCATGTCTGTATTACCAGAGTAAAGCAACGGGCAGCACATTTCTCTAAGGAATTGAATCAAGGCCTGTCTTTGAAGCCAATTGATAATTTGGTGGTTGGGGTGGGGAAGAAGCATTCCAGGCTTTGTTCTACCCACTGATGACTGCATGAATCCATTGAACAACTGCTATTCTCTTTCTTTTATACTAAGATCTTAGCTTAACCACTGAGAGTTGATAATTTAGCTTTATAGAATAACTTAAAAAAAAATATTTCCCTCATATCTGCTCTAGGGACAGTGTTAGGGACCCAGTCTTGTACCATCCTTCCACTATGCCATTCTCTGTGTGTTGTCTTCAAGGTGACTGCAGGTTGCACAGAGGCAGGAGCCACGGTAGAGAGAGACAATCTCAATTTGCTGTCCTTGGCTTTTATCAGAGAACGAAAATCCCAGAAACTCCCCAGCAGACTTCACATTATTTTTTCAGTCTAGGTCAATAGACTAGGAAAAATGAATATTTGACAAAGGATCATGGACTAGCCATGACTGGCTTAGAGCAGTCTATATTCATCCCCCAGGGTCAGGGTGCTCTGCTGTCCTAAGACACACACCTTGAAGTTTTTATTCTGCCAAGAAAGAAATGGGAGAATGAGCATGGAGTAGATAGATTTGAATTCTGCCTGCTACTAAGCAACTCTCATGGTATCCCGCTTTTGTGATCGCCTTTGGAATTCTGATAGTTGGAGACTTACAGTTTAGGTTAGATTTATCTAAGATAAATTTTTTTAATTTATATTTTTGATTGATTGATATGGATGTTCCCAGGCTAGGGGTCTAATCAGAACTACAGCTGCCGGCCTATACCACAGCAACACAGGATCCGAGCCGAGTCTGTGACCTACACCACAGCTCACCGAAACGCCAGATCTTAACCCACTGAGCGAGGCCAGAGATTGAACCAGAAACCTCATGGTTCATAGTTGGATTCGTTTCCACTGTGCGACGGGACCTCCTATCTAAGATAAATTTTTGAATACACTTTCTCAATATGATATTTGGTTTAAATGCAAGAGTCTAATTTCATACATTGTTAGATAATTCTTATTTGTGCAGTGCTTTAATTTTCTTTTTTTTGGTCAAAGAAATTGTTTATTTTTCTGATATACAATATTAAAACAACTAGAATTATGTCTAATAACATATTACCAGGATATATTTAAATATTAGAAATTCATGTATTTTCTAGAACATTTATATTATTGACATTTACTATACAATATAACCTAAGAAGATTTATTGCCACTCCTTTGACAGTCACCATGAAATTTAACATAGCAAATATGCCTGGTTAGTTTAATATCTCTTCGAGTTTTTTCATTGGCCCTCTGAATTATGCCAGTGTTAGCTAGAGAGCAAACTTCATTTAGAATTTAATTTTAGGGGTTCCCATTGTGGCTCAGCGGTAATGAACCCAACTAGGATCCATGAGGATGAGGATTCGATCCCTGTCCTCACTCAGTGGGTCAGGGATCCGGCATTACTATGAGCTGTTGTGTAAGTTGCAGATGCAGTTTGGATCCGGCGTTGCTGTGGAAGTGAATCTGATTAGTATCCATGAAGATGCAGGTTCTATCCATGGCCTCGCTCAGTGGGTTAAGGATCCGGCATTGCAGCAGTCTTTGGTGTACCTCAGAGATGTGGTTCAGATCCAGTGTTGCTGTGGCTGTGGCTCTGGTGTAGGCCCCAGCTGCAGCTCCAATTTGACCCCTAGCCCAGGAACTCCACATGCTACTGGTGCACCTATGTGCTTTAATTTTCTAAGGTAATGCATTTTAAACAGATTTGAGCATAACCTAGTAAGATGTCCGTTGGAAGCAATGTTTTATTTCTTGATTATATGGTGGTGCATGAATCCACATGGTTGTGTGTGAGTCTGTTCAACTCTTTGTATATAATTTTTCAGAACATGAATGAAGCCTCTTCTCTACTTAGTGCCACATGTAATACCTTCATCACAACACTTGAGGAATGTGTGAAGATAGCGAATGCCAAGTTTAAACCTGAGATGTTTCAGCTGTCCCATCCGGATCCCTTAGTTTCTCCTGTGTCACCTTCTCCTGTTCAAATGGTTGGAACTTCTTGATTTTCTTCCAGTGGTACTGCATGTGCTTTTGTTTTTTTAAGGGTAGAAACTGGCAGTGGGAGGGAAATAGTAAACAGATTGAATTTTTTTGACCGTACTCAGATTTGTATGGGAGCCTCTCAGCTGATGGGCTCGGCATGTGCTAAGGTCCTGATCCCCTCCCCTTGGAGAAGCTGTGCCATTACCCTAGAGTGCCAGGAAAATGTTACAGTGCTCTCTGGGTACTATGGCATGGAAAGGTTGGGGAGCGCTCTTCTACTTCGTAGAAACACCGCAGTGGGGTAATGATTTACTCACAGGGGGATAGGCAAATCTTTAAATGAGCTGTAAGGGATTTGAAACAGCATGTTACAGGGAAAGCAGTCTTTTTTAGTTACATTTGGGTTTGAGCCCTCTAAGTAGACAAGTTACTTAATCTCTGTATTTCATTTTCTTCATTTATAAAATGGTGTTTTCTGTATCAGAGGAGGATCTAATCTGTTTAACTTTAGGTCCTAAACATTAGGTTCTTACCTTCTGATTACTCTGAACACTGAGTACACCTTTTGCCGAGCGTGCTGAATGCATTGTCCTTTTCAAGCTAATAAACTTGCTCGAGCATGCTGTGGGGCACTTGGAGGTGAGATAAGATTTGATGAGACCTTACTTTTTTTTCCATCAGACTATTTTCTAGAGCCCTTTTCTAGAAGGAAGAATACTGCCTGGCTCCTATTTTAGCTATTGACTTGAAGATTTATTTGTTGACAGAAAGAACAGGATACAACTTATTCCAAGCTTTTCTTACCCACCACAGCAGATTTGGTCATATGAGAATTAGTAAAGATTATTACCTAAATTTGTTTAGATCACTGTTTTCTAATCAATTATTGATAGACTAACAATGTCCTCTAAAAATTCATGAAAATGAGTTTTATGGCCAGATTATTTTGGGCAGTGCTAGATTAACAAACAAATTTGGTTTCTCTGTCATAGGATTTCTTAGAACGTCTTTTATGGTAAAGTGTATTATCAGTCTCTGAGGAGAGGTGGTGTGTAGTGTTTCCAAAATTTATTTGACGTTTGAACCCCCCCCTCCTTCTTTTCTTTTAAGGCTGTGCCTGGGGCAAATGGACGTTCCCAGGCTGGACATCAAATCGGAGCTGCAGCTGCCAGCCTAGAACATAGCCATAGCAATGCGGGATTCAAGTCACATCTGTGAACTACATCACAGCTCACAGCAACGCTGGATCCTTAACCCATTGAGCGGGGCCAAGGATTGAACCCGCATCCTAATGGTTACTAGTCCGATTCGTTATCGCTGAGCCATAGCAAGAACTCCTGAACTCCTCTTTTTTTTTCTTTTTTTTCAGCCACATCTATGGCATGTGGAAGTTCCCAGGCCAGAGATGGAACCCAAACCACAGCTATAACCAGAGCCACAGCAGTGACAATGCTGGAGCCTTAACCCACTGAGCCATGGGGGAACTCCTCTTTGTTTATTTTTTAATAAAAACTCACAGGACTGTGGTGTTTGTCAGAACACAGTTTGACAATGTTGCTTTTTAGAGCAATTTTAGGTATATCATGAGCTGCTAAATAACATGTGTAGTTGAACAAAAAATCCCGATCTTTTGAAAGGATGTGTAGTAGTATGTTCCTGAGAAGGGGTACACTGTATTTTTTTAAGGCGGACTTTATAGAGTCAAATATAATGAAAGCACCTCAAACCTGCCTAATTTCTTCATTAAACTTGTTAGGGAAATGCCATCTGTGTCTAGAAAGGTCATATGTGTACTTTATGTATAAGAAACTATAATAACTGTTTTTTTTTTAAACTAAAACATTTTATCAGTAGAAACATTACAAGAAATCCAATAAGTTAATCTAGGAAATATTGTTTAGAGGCCACTTATTTTTCCTCACTGTACCATTTTACTTCATACAAAAAGCAAAAATTGTGGCTTATGGTAAATTGTTTTGGAGACACATGACATGGCAAGTAAGGTTGGATGGTCAAGGGGAAATTTTTTTCTTTTTTCTTTTTTTTTAAACAACATGAGTAAATGAATAAAGCTGATAGAGTTGAGCATTCTAAAATTAGTTCGAACTTTATGACCACTTTATGTAGTTAATTTCATTGTGTCCCTCTTTAAATTAACGTGTATTCAATTATATTTCAAATCATCATGGAAGTTCAAACAATTGTCATTTGGATCCACAGATTGAGTGCTAATTGTAGTGGGGATGCTGCTGGGTGATTTCTGTTAAAGGAGATGCTGTATCTTTATTTTAATTGTATTAGATAGCTCTGAACTGTCTAATTGTTTGGGTCATAACAATTGGACAGGTCATAATTGTTATCATTTCAACTGGGATTTCTCAGAGCAACTGAGGAAGGCATTTATGTAATACAAATGTTAGGCTTGGACTTGTAAGACCCTTGAGCCCCTGTATATAAAAGCAACCATCCTTACTTAGCCTTTAATAAAACTTTGCTTTTTTTTATAAACACTGAAATAATCTACTTGACTGCCTCTTTCTTTTTTTTTTTTTTTCCTGGTGGAGTAATTAGATCTTCTAAATTATATTTCATATTTATTGATTCATTCATATTTACTAATGCTCTGCTGAATCAGATTTTTAAAATTTATTTTAAGCACATGTTTTCAGAAACGTATTTGAGGCTTAGGGTTCATCTTGTGAGTTCTTATAAGATTTGAATTATTGTTATTTTCCATGAAAACTGCACTTTAGAATATCTGTATACTAGTTTCCTGAATAATGAATGGTAGAGAATTTTGCCCTTTAAAAAAAGACATTTATTAGAATATTTTCTTTTCTGGTTTACTAGATATTCCTTTTTATCACAAATAATGTGATTTTTTGGGGGGACTAGTTAAGTATACTGTTTTTTTATGTTTTTTATACATACAGACATTTTATATGTTATTATAAAATTTGGTTTTTAATATTGAGAAAATAATCCAGCATGTTTTTGGTATGTGCTAAGATTTCATTTAATGGTTATTAAGGAGAAAGTTGGATATTGTACTAACAATATTACTTGAGTTTGTTAAAATTTAAATTTTTTGGCCAGCCATCTTTTTATTTGAGTAAATTTATGTTAATTATCAAAATAATAATCTAGTAGGGCTGTCTAATTCTACTTGACATATGGATTATGCGTACTTTCTTTTTAAATTTCTAGATGAAGCGTTCTGTCAGCCATCCTGGTTCTTGCAGTTCAGAGAGGTAAAATAACCTTTTCTTTTGACCAAGTTCTCTCGAAATTGTATCTACTTGGGGAAATTCTTTAGGTTTTTAAAACAGTAATGCAGAATGTAAACTGTATGGGCAGATTCTGCTTCTGATTTGCTCAGCATTATTTCTCTTAGTGCTCCCCCAAGTAGGTATTCAGTAAAGAAAAAAAAATGAGTGAATAAATTAGCCAGCAAGGTAGGCACCTTGCCAGCTGTCATACCTTTTTAAGCTATAAATTATGTCAATAATCAGTAATAGAAATCTATTTCTGATGTATTACGTCTCCAAGCTTAGGGTCATTTTACGACAGATTTTTTTTTTTTTTTTTAATTTCCAAAGTTGTCTTCTTTCTTTCTTTATTTTTATAGCATCGTATTTTATAGTGTCGTATTTTATTAGGAACTAAAGATATTACTGAAAAGAGAGAAAAACCAATTAATATTTTAAAATATGAACACATTTAAAAAATTTAACTTCTAGGAGTTCCTGTTGTGGTGCAGCAGAAATGAATCCGACTAGGAACCATGAAATTGCGGGTTCCATCCCTGCCCTTGCTAAGTGGGTTAAGGATCCAGCATTGCCATGAGCTGTGGTGTAGGTTTCAGACACAGCATGGACTTGGCGTAGGCCGGCAGCAACAGCTCTGATTAGACCCCTAGCATATGGGAACCTCCATATGCTGCGGGTGCGGCCCTAAAAAGACAAAAGACAAAAAAAAAAAATTAACTTCTAGATAGATCTTGCCAATATCCCAGGCTATTTATCATGGTAGGTAATATACTTTGCTAAATAATATCCTTATTTGATGCTTTAGAAAGTGATGAAATTATACTGACAATAGCATCTATTTCTTTACATTAATATGAGGTGGGGGAAGTTACTGTGGGATTATATGAAATCATGTATGTGAAACCTTTGAAAATTGTAAAGCACTATAGAATTTAAAGAATCTTTCAATAAACATCTCTTGAATGCCTATTAAAAAAAGAATGTGGAGTTCCTGTCCTGGCTCAGCAGTTAATGAATCTGACTAGCATCCATGAGGATGCAGGTTCGATCCCTGGCTTCGCTCAATGGGTTAAAGATCTGGTGTTGCCATGAGCTGTGGTGTGGGTTGCAGACTCGGCTCAGATCATGCATTTCTGTGGCTGTGGTGTAGGCCAGCAGCTATAACTCTGATTCCACCCCTAGCCTGGGAACCTCCATATGCCGTGAGTTTGGCCCTAAAAAGCAAAAAAAAAAAAAAAAAAAAAAAAGAATCTAATGAGTACCTATAAAAAAAAGAAGTACTGAGTCCAAGTCCCTTTATTATTGCTCTGTCACTTTTTCCCCCTCTGATAATTATGTAATTGATTGAACTATTATGTGCTTAGAATAGTCCAGTGATGTATATATCTAATCCTACCAGGGAATGAATGAAGCAAGTTTCACCAACTGAATTTTCCAGAAAAATAAAAGGTCCCTTTGACAAATTTTTATTATTTGTTTGTTTATTTCTTTTTCGGCTGCCCTGAGGCATATAGAGTTCTGGGCCAGAGATCGGATCCTCGAGCCATAGTCTTTGACCCACTGTGCTGGACCAGGGATTAAACCTGCATCCCAGTACTCCTGAGATGCCACCAGTTCCCATTACGCCACAGCAATGCACACAAAATTTTATTTTTTTGATAGAAATTTTTCTGAACTGAATTTTATCCTTTCTACCCTATTAAAAAGTTACAAGAATTGTATTTTTTCATTTTTTAAAGTTTTCTTGAAGTATGGTTGATTTACAATGTTGTGATCATTTCTGCTATACAACAAAGTGATTCAGTTATACATGTACATAAGATATAATAAGAATTTTAACACTTTTTTTGGGGGGGGGGATCAAGGTCATCATTAAGAGCAGGAATGTTGGGCTGTCATCCAGTGGTAGCTGAGGTGTTAGGTGGCGGTGGTTTGCTTCTTCGTTAAATTTTTTCAATTGATTTTTCTAGTTTTCTGGTTTTCCAGACTAATTTTTTAGAAATAGTTTTTCTAGCCTCCATTTGCTGCTGTCATTGAGTTGGCTTCTAGCATGATTCTATGCTACTTGCCTATCCCCTTTGCTCTGTTTTATTTATTTATTTATTTAGTCACACCTACAACATATGGAAGTTCCCTGGGCCGGGGACTGAACCTGAGCCACAGCAGTGAACCCAAGCCACAGCAGTGACAACACTGTTAGGCCATCAGGGAACTCATGCTCTGCTGTTTTGGATGTGGATTGACACTAGATACAAGCAGTTGTGAAATCCACAATTTTTAGTTTTCGGACTCAGTACTTCTTTTTTTTTAATAGGCACTCAGTACTTCTTTTTTTTTTAATAGGCACTTTTTTTTTTTTTTTTTTTGCGTTTTCTAGGGCTGCTCCCGAGAGGCCTATGGAAGTTCCCAGGCTAGGGGTCTAATCGGAGCTGTAGCTGCTGGCCTACGCCACAGCTACAGCAATATGGGATCCTTAACCCACTGAGCAAGGCCAGGGATCAAACCCGAAACCTCATGGTTCCTAGTCGGATTCGTTAACCACTGAGCCACGATGGGAACTCCAATAACTTTTAGTTTTCAAATGCTTGTTAACCATCTGATATTCTCTAGTTGGACATTCCCTTATAAAATAAGTCACTTCTTCATTGTGCCTCTTCTTTTAATTTGGCTCACAAGTCATATTTTCCAGCCTACCAACTGGATTCTAAATGATTTGATTTGTTTGTGGCCTGACCTCTGAAGGTGTAAATGTTACGAAAATAGAACTTTGGATATAAAAATTGTTCTTCTTTTATTTAAAGAGAAGTCATTGAAAACTGCAGTTAAGTTGAGGGTATTTGCTTTTGTTGAAGTCCTTACAATTTAATGCTTTATTTAATTTGCAGGAGTAGCCACTCTATAAAAGAACCAGTGTCTACACTCCACCGATTCTCCCAGCGACGCCGAAGAACCTACTCAGATACAGACTCCTGCAATGATGTTCCTCTTGAAGACCCAGATAGTAAGTTAGAACGGCTGTCTCTCCCTTTGGCCTATTCAGCAAGATTTTTGTGGGGCTCTGAAATTGCTGAAATGAAGGGTACTGACAGTGAATGCTGTACTTCGCCCTTGGATTAATTCCTTAATTCAGAGCTAAACAAAGAGCACACAATCAACAGAAGCTCATTTATCCTCTTACAGACAATTTTATTATTAAGAAGGTCTAAGTATCTCTTAGTAAATACTGTGTCTTAGATTTTATATGTAATAGCAAAATCTTTTACTCCCACTCCATTTTAGTAATCTCTTATTAATCTACTCCCACTACATTTGTACTTAAAAAACATGTTAGAAGAAAGCATGAATTATGGGTAGGATCCTAGGATAAAATAAAGGCAAGTTCTCAGTTCAAAGGAAAAAATCAGCATCGTTACTTAAATAATATAAAATGGCTGAGGAAAATAATTTTTCTCTGGTGGTGGTAGTGAATTATATTGCAGTTTATTCCTTTACCTTTTGCTTTCTTATTATTTAAAGAGACAGAATATTGTGGTTGAATATTTTAGGAAAAGTTTTGTGATTTATGATAATTTTTCTCTTAGGGGAAAAGGCTTTGAAAGTGTGTTAGAATATCTACTTAGACAGTGGTGACCATGATTTCTGGTGAACACATGTATGGTTTTATTACAATGCCACTGATAGGCTTGTGCTCTTCAGAGTCTTTTCTATGGCCTAAGGAACAGATGGTGTCCCAAGAGTATTTTTAAGTAAGCTGTTTGGAACAAGATTTCCTTTCCCTTAAGAAAATGACATGGTGAATGGAGGTTAGATTCTTTAGATGCTGAGAAAAGCCTAGCTAATTCATAGTGTGGCTGAAACAGTGGTGTTAGGTTTATACTATTTTACTATATTGAAGGTGATTAAGATAGAGTTGTTTTACTTAACCAGAGGTTAAATAGATTTAATTAGAGGAGAACGCATAGTTCTTGAAGATGGTAGAGATTTTAAAGGGGATTGCTGGTCATTTTCAGATCTTTAGGAGTTGATGGCACTTTTTTTTTTTTTAATGCCTATTTTTCTTACAGAACTAATCTGTTTGTTGATATAGAACACTACTTGTGCTCATTATCATTTTGAATTTAAGTTGGGGCAATGAATAAAGAAATGAAATAAGGAAAAGGATTGAGTGTAAGGAGAGGATGGGAAAAAGAAACTTTCCTGCGCCAATTTAGTAAACTTGGAAGAGATAAGGAAAACAGGAAGATGGTTAGAGGTTAAGTATGGGAAAAAATGTCACCTGGGGCAGGTAACACACATTCTGACTTACCTAGCTCTTTCTGCTTTTTTTTTACATGACCCTTTTCATCCAGAGCTCATGAAAGAATTCTGCCCTGTACTTTTCTTTAGATGCCACTTCCTTTTTTAAGGTGGTCATTTGCATTTATGACAGCTAGATTAATTTTTTTTTAAGCCAGCCATTTTCCTTAGCTTTCTTCTCTTTTAGGCACCCTGGTCCTGAATTTTCGAAAACTGTTTCCATAAGATATAAGTGAAAATGGCTTATTCCATTTAGCATTCCACAATTTAGCTGTTAAGGAGTCTAACAAAATTAGTTACACACATATGCATGCACACCCATACATACAAATTAATATTTAAATGTATATCTATTCTCCAGAACTTTTTTAAAATTTGAAGTGTAGGATAGGTCAGAGTTTTATGCTGAAGATTTCCTCCTGTTTATCCTAAAGTTTAGTGTTTCAGTTAGTTGACAAAATAAAGACTGAATTAGTGCTCTTTTTCAGAAAGTACTTGTTTTACAAATTGTCAGTCAAGTTGAACGTCTTTATTCTAGTAGCTTTTCCTTGAGAAATGCAGCCCAGCTGCTTCTATTTTTTTATTAAGTAGGTTTTTAAAAATTATAAAAGTAATAAATGTTCAAGTTAAATACATACATGTGAAAATGAACAGGACTATGCCATTGTGTTTAATGTGTTCACTTGCAGCTGCAGTGCTAGTTTTGTGAGTTACATTCCACATGGCAGTGTGGGAGCGTTCAGTGTAAGGTACCTAGTCAGTTTTGCTCAGAAGGTCTTGTGATGAAAAGAGCAAGAACTGAATTAATCCTAGTTCTGTTGCCAGTTGTGTGATCTTGGGTTGTTAGGCTTATAACTTTTTTTGGGTCTTGGTTTCTTTGCCTCGAAAATGAGGATAATAAAAGCATTAAACGCAGTAGATTGGAAAAGAAAACAATAAAGACTAAATCCAATTCAGCGAATACTGGCTGCTCACTATGTGCCAACCTTGATTTTAGCAATGAACAAAACCAGAATCTTTGTTTCAGGTAGTTCCATAATTTGTCTCATGAACTGTAAAGTTTCTCCTGATGACTGCCAATACTAGAAGAGGTAGATTTCACTCTGTTAAACAAGCAAAAAATTAGCAGGAAGCTAAAGGAATTTCATGTCCCTGAATAGGAAACATTCTTTCATGATTGACTAGAGTTAATATTGATAAGATAACCTTTAACCTTTTAATCAATTTCTTAATAGGACCTGTTCACTGTTCAAGAAATACACTTAATGGAGATTTGGCATCAGCAACCATTCCTGAAGAAAGCAGACTTATGGCCAAAAAAAAATCTGAATCGGAAGATCCTCTTCCATCCTTCTCTCCCTGAGGAAATGGAAGTGTCCAACTTCCTCTAAGTATTGCTATGCAAAAGCTGCTGTAATTAAACTATGTTATAGGGAGTAGTTTTTCCCTTAGGATTTCTCTGCACTTTATAGAATATTGTAAAACAAACAAAAAACAACCCACATACCTTTGAAGTGTATTTTATCTTTATATAGTTTATTTGCAAGAGTATTTTCCTAATAACTTCACAGTATGAATGTGCATCTTTTTTTTTTTTTTTTTTTTTTAAACAAACGATGGTGTAACATTTTGACATCCATAAGGACAAATGTAGATATTTTTCTAAAAAACTGTGAGGGACTGACAGCTTAGTCAGTGTGTATTGTAGATTATAAACTTGAAATCTTATAAACCTAAGGTTTCAGTTTGACAGAAGTGTGATATATGTAACTTGTGCCATGGACCAAATGGTCACTTTACCCCAGCTGAAAATGAGTGACAGTCACAGCTTGATAGTGATTGTATTATATTCCTTTAAGCAAAAAGGAAACATTTAATATTCAGAATATTTTTATCCCAAATACTATGACATTAAGAATTTTTTAAAAACCAGACTCTGCTGTCCTTCGTATGTGAAGTTGACACTACTGATTTGTCAATACCAAATGTTGGGTTAAAGTATTTAATTTTTACTTATTTATTTTTCTGTTGCATCAAAAAATGATTGCATCCTAACTTTTATGACCTACCAAATTTAAAATGTGTAAACATTGTTATTTACATTGTTCTAGAAAAGAGGTTAATGTAGTGACCTTGCTCACTTCCAGGAGAGAAATAAATGACTTGCAATGGAAGAGGATTTTAGTGCTTTTTTTTCCCCAAAACAGACATTATTAAGCTGCTGTTGTAAGGTATTGATGTTTGCAGCTCTTTAGACTATTGAGACATTTTTTATTTATGGGTATTTATAAAAAAAAGGAATCTGTCAAGGAGACTGCTCTACATAACTTGAGAGTAGCATTATTTAATTAAAGAACAAGTAGCATTTTTTTTGGTAGTGCCTGTCCATACCTATTGTCAGTGTTTGCCTTGTAAGGTGTTTTTTTTTTTTTTTCAGTTCACTTTGGAGTGACGGTTTTGTCCAAGGTTTTGGATGAGGAGCACTTTAAAACAAACTGGTTTGGTGTTTTTAAGTTAATCATATGTTTAATAAATACGTGGTTTTTGCATTCAAACTCATCATACAATACATTGTATTTTTTACATTTATTGATAGTCTGTCTAATCTTTATCAAATGGTAATAATATTCTTCATTGCTTTGATTTTGTTTGTATATTCAGACCTTGTAGTAAATACATAAATGAGGCATATTTTTAGCTTTTTTGCTTTTGAGCTTAGAATAGTATGGCCTATTTCATTTTAAATTTCTCTTGTAAGTTTACATGGGAATTTTTTAAAAAGAGTTAATATTTGGTATTTCTTTATTAAAATAAATATGTAGTTTTAGGCTTTCTTCCTTAAGTTTAAAATGGACATAAACAATCTATATATGTTAATATACATGTAGATAAACTGTATGCTACTTAAAGTATTTGCAAGTTTAAACAGCACACATCATTAGACTACATTAAGAGGAATCTTTTTCTGCTCATATGTTCTACGTCATGTGTCTAATTTGAGAAAAAAAGTTTGATAATATAAGTTTTCATGTTGAGTGAGTAATTAGATTTTTTGCTTCTCTTATTTTTTTATTTTTTATTTTTTGTAGTAAGAACGAGTAGTGATAAGACCATGAAGGTCAAGGTGCTACTGATTGAGAATTTTTCTGGTAGTTTTCCAGTAGGTTTATAATGAAAACACTTTAATGAAGCTTTTGAACTCATAGAAAATAAATCCATTTCCTATTGCTTTATTCAAAAATATGAGTTCCTGAACAGTTTTCTGTAAATATTTTTAAAAATAAAATAGTTATTTCTGTTCATATCATTTTTTTTCTCCTTGAAACAGGTGCTTTGAACAAGTTTGCTATATGTTCCTAAGAATGGCTTTTATTGTGACTGGAGCCACTTTTTTTTTTTTTCTCTTGGGAACCAGTGGATTTGTGAAATCATTTTTTTAGGAGTTATCAGTGTATCTTGAATTACATCTAGGTTTTGATTAGTGAGTTGGTAGCATGAAGCAACCTATAAAGCTTCAGGGAACCTTACATTTTGAGGAGTCCAGTGTATTTTCAAGTGTGCCTGACTTTTCTAAATATTAACAAAAAGGTAAACCAAATAAGAACAATTTCAGAAGAATTTTAGTTTGTCACGACTTTTTTGTAATGTATAACCAACTATTGGTTGTTCTTGTTGTGCTTTATCTAAGCCATGGGGTTACTGAGAAATTTGGAGACTTGTTATATCGGTGAACTAAGCAAAACCAGTGCTTGTTTTTTGTTTTTTTTCCCAAGGGCCTGGTTTCTGTTGTGTAGGAATCCAAGGCCTCTATAATTAAAACAACTTTGATGAGAATTCTTTTGTAAAATGGACTAAATTTGAACTTTGTTTACTGCGTTATCTTCAATTAGGACAAGTCCAGAAATGGATGCAATTGCTTAAACTTAAATTCCAAGGCAAGAGATAAAGTATCTTCATTTTGGCAGTCACCATGGAAACTTCCACCCTGAATTGTAGATTTTTCACTGTGCATTATTACATTTAGGAATTATCATAAGATCTCAGGAAATGTATCCCTGTAATATGTTACTATTATATTGCTGTTTATACTGCTTCCATACACATTATAATATTGTTAATTTGGATTCTACCAATTCTTTACTTCTTTTATTGAATTAAGTGCCTCTGGGTCTGTCCTTTGGGCTTTGCTCCTGCCACTTGGTGCAGAGGGAATGTCCTAGCCTGTAAGAAAGTCTGTTTAGTCTGCAGGAGCTCCTTGCAGGAAGCCTTTCTATGAATAGCCCTGTTGGGGTAAGTAATTGTAGCTGATAGATAGGACTTCTTTCTCATGTCTTTGCAGTTCCACAGTCTTCCTTTCTTTGAATTCATACTGAATTTGAAAGTTTGAGTTCTTTTGTTTAATTAGATGTTTTTTCTTAGGAAAGTAATTCATGCACATAGTTTTAAAAAGAATCAAATAGAACTAGAAAGCTGATAATGAAAAGGAGTAGTTCCCTCTCTCCCTAGCTGAGCACCCCAAAGACAGGCACTTTCAGCTAGTGGCTTGTTCTAGTATTTACCGCCTATTTGAAAATATGTTTTATTACATTTCTTTATTTGTCAATTTTAGAAATGATTGTTTCAATTCCTTTTATGGCAGGCAGCATTTATTTTTCTTATATCCTTACTTCTCCCATCCCTCCCAGTGTAGATTAATCACACCTTTTTCTTAAATTAATAGTTATAAATGTTGTTTATTTATCACTGTCAATTATTTCCTATTATTATTATTTCCTTTCTACTAGAACCTTATTTTTATTGGAATTAGTAATTGCCTGATTTTAAAATTTGCTTAGTTTTTTATGTACCTGTCACATGACCATCCAAAGGCTTAAATGTTCAAAAACGTCAGATAATCTATCAATTCCTTTTTTTTCTTTTCCCCTGGGGACATTTTTTCCACAGTCCTTCATCTTCTGCCATCTGGACCATTGCTCTCCAGGCCTGTGCATGGCTCTGTGGTTATTCTGGCACTCACTTTGTTTTTCAGTCTCATGTTGGATCTCTTGTTTATTGAGTCCTCTTTCTTGATTTACTGCACTTTTTTTGCCAAAGCATATTCACTACCAAAAACTCCCTGGGGGAAAGTGCATGAGAAGTGAAGACTTTGAGGCTTTATGGATCTGAAAATGTCTCTACTTTTGATTGATTGGTAGTTTGGGGTCTCTGTTGAAAATAATTTCTCCTTAGAATGTTAAAGGCAGTGCTCCATTGTCTTATAGACTTCATGATTCCTGTGAAAATTCTGATGGGACCTGTTTTTACATTCTGGAATCTTTTAAAAGCTTTTCTTTACCTCTAATATTTCATGAGGATGTGTGGCTCTTCATTCATGTTGATGAGTACTTGTCTTGGTGGAATCTTTCAAGTTGTAGACTTGCTTTCTTCAATTCTGAGAAATTTTTTGTGTTATCTTTTTTTTTTTTTTTTTTTTTTTTGTCTTTCCTAGGGCTGCACCCACATGGCATGTGGAGGTTCCCAGGCTAGGGGTCTAATCGGAGCTATAGCCACCAGCCTACGCCAGAGCTGCTTCCGTGACCTACACCACAGCTCACGGCAACACTGGATCCTTAACCCACTGAGCTAGGCCAGGGATCGAACCTGCAACCTCATGTTCCTATCGGATATGTTAACCACTGAGCAATGACAGGAACTCCGTGTTATCTTTTTGATAATTTTTTCTCCTCCATTTTCTCTATCCTGTTTTTCTAGAATTCCTGTTACTTGAATGTTGGGCCTCCCCGATTGATCCTCTAATTTAAAAAATTTTTCCTCTCCAGTTGCCCTTTAAGTTGTAATTTTTCTTTTTGTTTTCCTCCAGCTCTTCTGTTGAATTTTTTAAGCTATGTATTTTAATTTCTAAGATATCTTTTTTTTTCCTCTGTTCCTTCTTCATGAGGATGATTGCGTTTTTTTCTTCATGTCTTTCTTGTTTCTTGCATTGTTATTTGTTTTGCATTCTGTCTTCTATTCTGAAGTCTTTCTCAGAAAGTTGGGAAAGGTCATTCATTCATATTAAGAACCATTACTAAAAAGCTAACTTTATAGTTCTTTATGTATGGGCTAGGTTTATCAATTATCTGCCTTCAGGCAGAGAGCTGGCCTTTATTGTTGGAGTTACTTAAATTATAGAGAAACTCTTTTCTTTGGAGCCATTCAGTTTTTCTAGGAAGGATTCCTGAGTTCTAGAAGCAGGCTGGGGAAAAAGGGCTGAGGACTCCATAATTTGTATGGTGACTTTTATTTAATCCTTCTATTTTTGGCCTTCCTATGCATTGTCCCACCCCATCCTAGCCTTCCTCTGTGTTTGGTGACCCTCCTGTGGCTGGAGGGTAGGAGTGGGTGGGTTGTCTGGCCATAGAGAATAGGGAGAGGACGTGGGGTCCAGTTGCTCATTTTACAGACTTCTAGTCCTAATTTCAACTGTATACCTCACCCTCTTTTTCTGCAGTACCTGCTACTTCCAAATCTTGAGCTTGTTAGTTGTTTGGTTGAGTGCATTTGTTGGTTTCTCCTTTCTGGGTACATAGGCTTTAACTTCCTCTCCTCTGAAAGGTTAGTTATTATACTTCCTCCTGGTTTTTATTTTTAAAAATAAAAATTTTGTTGAAATCTCATAGCTTTGTAGTCTCTTTGTCTTTGTGGATTAATACTATATATGTCCCTTTAATGTCTTTTTGGTGGGGTTTTGAAGGTAGAGAAAATAAACACATGTGGTCAGTGTACCATATTTAATCTGAAGTGTAGATTTAAATTGTAGTAATGTGTAGGAAATAAAATTTCTCTAGCATTATTCTGTAATTCATTCTTTCCACTCTCTAATGATTTTTAATTAATATGATTTTACTGTACTACCTACCTCATAGGGTTGTTGTGAGGATTAGAAGAATCAGTACATATGAAGCTATTAGAACAGTGCCTGGCACATAGTATGCGTTAATACATATTAGCTATTATTAATATTGTTTTCATTATTACCACTATCACTTTTAATTCAGTAACCTGTTTAGACTTGAGTAAAGATGTTTTCACCAAAGGAAAAATTATTGATAGATGGGGAAATCTGGAGTTTGATATCCCTGATCCTACATTTAACTAGACTTGAAATGTTTAGGTGTTAAATGCTTGACCTTACATTTAACTAGACTTGAAATGTTTAGGTGTTAAATGTTTAGGTGTTAAATGCTGACTCAGACACATTAAAACCTTAAAAATCCAATCATTGATAGTTAATCTAAAAGTTTTATAAAATATGTAATAACAATTTTGATGTACCTTTAAGCTTTATTGGTATTGTGTTTTATTTTGATCATCTTAATATGAAGTATAAAAGTCAAAACTATGAGATGATGTTTACTGTGTCTTACAGCCACAGTATTGATATTTACAGCCAGTAGATTTGATACTCTTTGAATATGTAGAGTATGGGAGAGATAGCAGACTCCAGTCACTGTACAAAGGTGTGAATGTTTGTACACTTTTTAGAAAATGTTGTGAACTTACATGAAAAAGAATGTCTGCCTTTGCTCAATTATTTTAAGTATCTTCTTTGTGTCTTGATTAAGAGCATACGATAACACTGAGTTCTAATTCTTAGAGATGAAATGTGAGCAGGCCAACACTACTCTTCTTATCATTAGTGAGTTGCATACTTTGGGGAAGGAGATTCTAATTTTAAGATTTGCATTCTCACTCATTAGAGTTCCATGGTTGTGACAAGTGGCTGTAAATATCAATACCGCTCGAGATGAGAAACTTTTATGCAAAAGGAACGGTGAGTTGCTTAGCGTGAATAAACCTCTTTGCAAATTACCAGGCTGACTTTAGTAGGACAGATGAAACAGGTAGACATGGCCAGGATCAAAAGGTACCTGCTATTAGCTTAATGCCGGCATTTCCCCATCCCTAGATGTGAATATATTGTCTTTACTTCGTCCTCTTATTGTTTGCTTTTCTCTTTCTTCTTTGGGACTTTAATGTTTACATCTTTGGAACCCTTATGCTGCCTCTTCTCCAAATGCAGCAATAGCTAATCTACCATATTTTCATAGGATGGAATTTCCCCTTTCTGTCCCATAATGCGTTCCCCTTCCCTCAAAATAGTCTTTTGTTGGTTTCTTTGATGATAAAACACTTAATATGGGCCAGTTGCTTTACCTCAGTTTAGCCTCATAACAAAGATGTTAAAGTACAAGAATACAAGAGCAACCGAGATACACAGAAACAGGATTAACTCACATGTGATTGATTAGAATGATAAAGGTTTTACTATAATCCTGAAACACTAAGCCTTTAAGTCATGTCTTCATTTAATATTTTAGATCATATACTTCTGGACTAGTGTTAGTTCTTGATTAAATAACCCAGGATTTATAAAACCCAGAATTTATGGACAGGAGGATTACTTTTTTTTTTTTGTCTTTTTGCCATTTCTTGGGCTGCACTCGCGGCACATGGAGGTTCCCAGGCTAGGGGTCTAATTGGAGCTGTAGCTGCCGGCCTACGCCAGAGCCATAGCAACTGAGGGATCCGAGCTGCGTCTGCGACCTACACCACAGCTCACTGCAACGCCGGATCCTTCACCCACTGAGCAAGGCCAGGGATCGAACCCACAACCTCATGGTTCTTAGTCGGCTTCGTTAACCACTGTGCCATGACGGGAACTCTAGGAGAATTACATTTTGATTAATTATGATATACAAGTGAATTAATGAACAGGAATATTACCAAATTAAGCAATTCCTTTGACATCGGTGAGGGCTAATGTTTCAGAATATCGAAGATGAATAAAATATATGACTCTAATGAATTTCCTCCCTAGTTTTATTCTGTCAGTGTGAGTGGAGGATGCTGCTTTCAAAAGCTGTGCTTTTGAAAGTTGTTATAAAGACTGTTTGACCCACTTATATCTCAATATAAAGTATATTATGATCAGATTTGGTAGCGTGGGGACAGTTAGGAACAAAGGAGAGAGAATAGTGTCGTGAAGACATCCATGGCCGCCAGGAGCTTTCCCACCCTCTCTTGGTATTAGTAGCCAGAGGTGGTCATTTTGGATGTGAGGTACTAATTTAGGAATGAAGAGTAAGGGGTTATGTGTCATGAAAAGTAAGGTTTCTAAGAAAGTGTTTCATTCCCACTTAAGTGCTGTTACCTCTCTCTCCCAGCACTCTGGACTTCACACTCAGAGAGCTAGGTTATTTCCCACCCATCTTTTGTTTTATTTTTTTAAAGCAATATCTGAATATGTTCTCTTTATTAAGTTATCATCTAGATAGTGTGAATAAAGTGAAAGTTCAACTTGACACTCCCATTCCCTGGGATAACCACTCTTCTGGTGTGTATCCTTCCAACAAGGTGGTTTAGTAAAGAGTGGCCCATCTATGTGATATGGCTGCTAGTAAAGGACGAGGTGACTCCACATATTTTTACAAGTATTTTTCGTGTGTGACAGCATAATTCTGACCTTGGCCATTGTGACCTGGTAGGCATTCCAGCTCTTTTATTTTCTTTTTAACCTCTATGCAAAGAACCACGTGTATTGATGGCTTTTTTAGATAGCTAGAATGAGGCCATTTTCTTTTGAAAGACAATGCTGGAATTTCAAGTACTTTTCTCTAATTGTGTGAGTGTGTGTGCATGCAGTTCTGTATGGTTTCCTAGTTGTGGACAAAGCAACTTGGAACCATTTTGTCTTGAGAGAGAGCTTTATGTTTAGTTCTACTATTATTTGATTTTACAAGTTTAGCCACAAAGGATAAAATAAGTATGCTGTAGAAGCTACCGTGACTGGGTCAGAATACAATTGTGGAGTTTTGTTTGTTTGTTTGTTTGTTTGGTAGCAATCAAAAGTACAGCCCAGATTTCTGTCTTGGAATGTGTACGTGTTTACATGAGTGAAAACTTCATTCAACAAATTTATATGGTAAATGAGCATACCATAAATACCTTTTAAGTCTTATACCAGGGTCAGACTTTGTACTTGAATTAAATAGGCAATTTCTATTCTATGCCCTTTTCCTGTGGTATTTGTGGTTGCTAGGTTGTACAAATGTTTCACATGCTTTCAGAATTGGCATACCCAGATGACTGTTGGTGCCCGTTGCCATGATGCCCCATCCTGAGTGAGGCCTTAGAATACAGGTCCCATATACAACTCCTGTTTGACTTTATTATTTTGTTTGTTTTCTTGTTTTGCAATTGTTAGCCGGTGAGAAGTGTGTGTCAGTAAATACCTCATGTTTAACATACATGACCATTGGCAAACTATCTTTTTGGTTTTTTTTCCTTTTGTGTCAACTCTGCCCAGTTAGTTGTGGCTTCTGGGGGTTTTGAGTTTGAGGCTAGGATCAGCAGAGAATGGCTGTTGATTAATGATGCTTGCTGTGGGCTTGGTGGGAGAGTGTGGGAATGATAGCAAAGCTATTATGTCATCCAGAATATAGGGCAATGATTATGGTCTCACTTTACAGAACTTTGCCAGATTACATTTTTAAGCACTCACAGTAAACGAAGTTGAACAACTCATAATCGATTCCCTGTTTTTAGTTTCCACTATCACAAGCGTATGAACTTAATTATATGTATGTGTGTGTGTGTATATATGTGTGTTCATGTGTGTATTTACATTTATGGCTGCACCCGTGGCATACGGAAGTTCCCAGGCCAGGAACTGAATCTGAGCTGCAGCTGTGGCAACGCTGGATCCTTTAATCCAGTGTGCCTGGCCGAGGATCAGACCCATGACTGTAAAGACCCAAGCCACTACAGTTGGATTCTTAACCCACTGTGCCACAGCAGGAACTCCTCGTGTGTATATATATTTTTAAATGGAAACAAAAATAACCCCTCATCTCTCTGTTTAGGCCAAGCATACATGTGTGCGTGAGTAGAGCACACCATTCACCTACTAGCAGTGCCTTTGTAGACTTGAAGATCTTTGCAACCTTGCCATGGTGCTCAGGATGAAAAACAGTGCCATACGTTTAAAAAAAATTTTTAAGTATAATTTTAGCAAGTGAAATGCAATAGCATACCGGTGCTTTGCATAGGTCACCTTTTGCATTTAAATCACTCTTAGTGTTCACTTGAGAGAAGAGTTTCATAGTTCATTTGCGGTTTGGGGTAGGTAGTGAACCTCTTAGACAGGTTGCCCTTCTTTTTGCTGTTTTTGAAAAACACAGTTCACGGCTTTTGAGGGGAAAATGTACAGATTGCAAGTTTTCTTTCTTGTTTTTGTGTGTGTCCTTAAATTTGGCTTGAGTCAGGAAGCCTAGCAAAATGTACCTAACAGTGACCTATCATTTTATGTCTTCATAACAGTTTCTTTTGGGGGGACACACGGCTTCCTTAACTATAACGTTTGCATCTGTCACTTTCAGTTTGGATACCTGCAGGTGCTTTTCTTTCTTTGGGGGGAATCATGAAGGGAGTAAGGGAATAGGTATAATTTTAGGTGATGTTTTTAAATTCATTACTAGCTTGATCTAGAAAAAATAAAAGACTCATGTGATTTTTGGTTTTTTGCCCTCTTGTCAAAATTCTGTATGTCCGCCCAACCTTTCCTTTTTTATCAGCTCTGAATGGCTGCATGTTATAAAAATCATGGTTGAATGTTATAAAAATCATGGTTGACTGTTAAGTTTGTTTCTAAGAGCTTTTCAATATTGTCTGTAATTAGCCAAAGAGAAAATCATATGAACTTTTTCAGTTTTAACTTTATTTTTTTTCCTTCTTACTCTGTCTTTTTCTCTGTTTTTTAATGGCTCAAACAAAGTTGAAGTTTTTTTTATTTAGATGAGGTATAATTGATATGTAACATATTAGTTGCTGGTGTACAACAGAATTCAATATTTGTAATTTTTTCTCCAGTTTTGATTGATGATCATAGAGCCTCCCAAAATAGCCTCCTTAGTATCTCTGTATTTGGTAGACTCTTTTGGAAAAGAAAAGAATCACTTGGGGAGGATAGGAGTTATAGGGAGCATCTAAATTTAAGATAGTTTATATATTTATTCACAATTTTTTGTTTAGTCAGTATTCATTTACTACTTACTAAGTGCTGTGTTGCTAGTATTCATCTTTGCTTTCTAATTCTCCAGCTTACTCAAAACTCACTGCTTTATTTTTAATAGTTTAGATAAATTGACTAATTATAGTTGGCTTTCCTAAATTTTCACTTTTTTCATTTAATTAGTTGAATCATACTAATGATTCACATTTGCATACTAACATAAATAAGAAAGCATTAGGAAATGACTGTTTTTAAATAGCTTTTTCTTTGTGTGTATAAATATTTTTGAAAACATAAACATGGTTTTTTTTGCCATTTAAATGTCTTTATTTTTGGTTAGTTGTCACTAATACATATAATGTTTCTTACAACAGGAATTTGTGAGTTTTTAAATGAATAATTTGTAACTTTAGAAGTTGAATAAATTGGAAGTATTGAAACTGATAGAAAGCCTAGCCTTGAAATAAATCTAGGAAACTATTATCAAAAATGGCTTTGGATTGATATAACTAAGTACTTTAATTTTGAAACATTTTCAGAATAGGACTTTTATTCCCAGGAAAAAATAAACTTCATTAAAAAGTTTATGTATGATTATTTTGTATTCTTTTTTCTCTTCCAAATTTCAAACGGTGTGCTCTATATTTTGTTATGAAAATCCTGCTTGTTTAAAATATTGTAGCAATTTTATAAATCAATAAAACCGAGCCATGTCAACAGTGTGGGGGGAAATATTTAATGCATTTGCCATGTCACTAAGAAAAATTTTAAAAATTTAAGGAAGGGTAAATTTTGTTTTTAAAAAAAGTGTGACAACTGGTTTGCTGCACACTTGAATGTAAAATCTGATTGGCTAAATTAAGTTAGTGCGGTGATGTGAGAAAAGATATTAGGGAAATAACAATTAACCTGGAAGTGAAAACAGTAAGTGGATCACCTTATTTGGTGAGATCAAGGGTTCTCTACCTTGGCTGGGCTTTAGAAACCTCCAGGAGCACTTAAGCTTCCTGATGCCTAGGTTGACCCAGACCGATTACAGCAGAATCTCTGGGAGTGAGACCCAATTCTCAGTATTTTTTAGTGCTCCCCAGTCATTCCAGTGGGTAGCCAAGGTTGAGAACCACTGACCTAGGTGAAAATGCCCACTCCTGACCGTTGTATTGAAGAAGAGGTGTAAATATAGAGCATTAAAGTTTGAGGCCACCATCTCACAGCCCTGAAAGACCAAACATTTTTCCAGGTCATTCTTAGCATGGTGTGAGGATCAGCAGCAGCAGCAGCTTCACTTGGGAGCTTGTTACTGCCGAACCAGAACTAGATTCTTCTTCTTCTTCTTCTTTTTTTTTTTTTCCGGCCACATCTATGGCATGTGGAAGTTCCTGGGCCAAGGTTTGAACTTGCACCACAGTAGTGACCTGAGCCACTGCAGTGATAATACCAGATCCTTAACCCACTGTGCCACGAGGGAACTCCCAGATTCTGTCTTTGAACAAGACCTCCAGGTGATCCCTATGTACTGTAGAGTTTGAGGAGCACTGTTGAAGGTGGGATTAGGGTAAATGTTGGTCATGGTGTACCTGGCCTTTTGCTTCTATCTCTGGTTTCTGTCCTAAGCAAGTTGAGACATTTTCACACAGGGTTGGAAAATAAAACTAGTACTGTGTGCTCATGCCAGCACATTAATAACTAGAATGATTCTCTCATCTAGAACACATGTGAAGGTAACCATCATTGCAATTACCATTGCCATCAAATTCCTCTCTGGGATGGGAAAGAGAAAGGAGTTTAGAATGGTTACCTGGCTGAAGTTCATGCTCTCCCAATCCCTTCTCACAGCTGCCTTCTATATTAAAGAAAAATAAAAGGTATAGTCCTTGTAAGGAGACTTCTTTCATGCCATTATTTTAAGAATGACTTTTTTTTTTTTTTTTGTCTTTTTTGCCATTTCTTGGGCCGCTCCCACGGCATATGGAGGTTCCCAGGCTAGGGGTCGAATTGGAGCCATAGCCGCTGGCCTACGCCAGAGCCACAGCAACGCGGGATCCAAGCCACATCTGCAACCTACACCACAGCTCATGGCAACACCGGATTGTTAACCCACTGAGCAAGGCCAGGGATCGAACCTGCAACCTCATGGTTCCTAGTTGGATTCATTAACCGCTGCGCCATGACGGGAGCTCCGAGAATGATTCTTTGAAAGAGAAAGAAATTTAAGTAAAACCTGGACTCATCCTTGTCTCAAACTGAAGTGAATAAAACCAAATCCTCCAAGTTCTGTGAAATGATGTCTACCCAGTTCTCATCTTTCAGAAACCTCCCCTGTCATGACTGTAGACCCTTATCTTAAACATTCTAGGATCTCAGCTGGTTTCCCCTGTCTCAGCAGCCACCAAGAATCTGCTGATTGTTTTGTCAGGATGCCTCCTTCATGGCAGGTTGGAAAAGTTCTTTGCTGATACTTATTTTCTTTTTCTTTTTTTTAGAGCCTCACCTGCAGCATATGGAAGTTTTTAGGCTAGGGGTTGAATCGGAGCTACATCTGCCACCTACACCACAGCTCATGGCAACGCTGGATCCTTAACCCACTAAGCAAGGCCAGGGAGAGAACCTGCATCCTAATGCATACTAGTCAGGTTTGTTAACCGCTGAGCCACGGAGGGAACTCCCTCTGTTATTTCTTTTAGGGCCCATAACATTGTTTCCGCAAAGCATTTGGCTCTGCCACTTCTGTCTGTCCCCATGACATCCTGGTTGAGATAAGCACCCTATTTCCTGGCTGTATCGCAAATGCCAATAAAATGTTCAGCATTCTGGCTTTAGTTTTCCCAGAAGAGGAATTTACTTCTACAGGGAGTGATCTGAAGGGATCTTTATTGTCTACTCTGCCCTGGAACTGTAATTACCTAGTAGGGAAAACAGTGTCCTCTTCGCTCTAAACATTCTCTCTTGCCCTCTCACCCTCCAGCAGGTTTGATTTTTGCAGTTGTGAAGGGGTGGCAGGACCACAATGATAAATGGAGACCTGGCTTCTAGATCCAGCTCTGCTACTAACCAGGTGAATTTGGACATGTTATTTGAAGTCCCTGGGTCTCAGTGTTCTCTGAGTTCTGCTTTCCTTCTGGTGGATCTCTCCAGGAGGCCTCCTCTTCTTCCCCGTGGTGGTCCTTCTACTTATCAGGACAGGACAATTCAGTCTCCCTTCTGGTCTGGGCCTGCTGAGCCTGCTGGCATCCCTTCTCTGCAGCTTCTTTGGGTTGTTCTAGGCAGGGAAGTGGGAGTAGAGGAGGGACAGCCTCTTTTATGGATGTGGCCTGGGTTCTTGGCAGTTGGGGGATGAGGTGTGCCTCAGGTAACTAAAATCTAAAAACCAGCTGCAGTGATGTCAGACAAACAGCTGTCAACAAAGACCTTCCTTCATTTATGCATTACATGATCCCCTTGGAGGCTGAGACTGGTGTCAGACCCGGCCCCCTCAACATCCCTGAGAGTTCCCCTATAACTCAGAGATTTACACCTACTCTATCTTTAGCACAGAGCCTTTGTCTTTGAGGCTCGGCTGGTTCAGGGCACTTTTAGGTAAGTATAGGCAGTCTTCTTTCTTCATGGGTTCCACATCCCTAGATTCAAGCAATGAGTTGAAAATATTTGAGAAAAAAATTTCAGAAAGTTCCAAAAGGCAAAACTTGAATTTGCTGCACCAGCAAATATTTACATAGCATTTCCATTGTATTTACAACAATTTACACAGCATTTGCGTTCTTTTAGGCATTATAAATAATCTAGAGGTGATTTAAAGTATATGGGAGGATATGCTTTGGTTATTTGCAAATACTACATCATTTTATATGAGACTTGAGTATCTGTGGTATCCAATGGGGTCCTGGAACCAATATCCCCAATGCCCAGGGACAACTGTACACACTACCACAAGACTGTACACACTACCACTACCAGACCCGGCTGAAGAAGGAAATGAATCCCAAGCACTACAGCCATGGAAGGGGTTCCGAAGTAGGGCTTATCACTGCCTCTTTTTAGGGGAGCTGTGTGTAGATACTTCCTACATGGCTTGGGCACTCATCTGCCTATTCCCTCTCTGAAACGTAGTAATAGGCAGTACTTAAATTTTTTGAACCATTGGCATCTTTAAAAATGAAAACTAGTAATCATATCCCTTAAAACAAGAAAGAAATATGCATAATCTCAGGGAGCTCACGGACCTCTAAAAATTCTAGGATAAGTGTGAATTTCAAGTTTGGAATCCTGACTTATAGGACATGCTACCTTTTGCAGTGATTTCCTGACAGACTAGAAAGCACTGGCATATCTGCTTCCTCCTCTTATCTGCCTCTTGCCTTTTCTTACAATAGAACAGAAGCAAGTGGGAATCTTCCACCGGAGCCACATTCCTGACATCTCATCCTCAGAAGAACTTTACTTGCTGGGCCTGACTCCGCTACCTCCACTGCAGTTCCACAGCAGTGGTCATGGTCACGGAGAAGCATTTGGCAGTAAGTTGCCCTCCTGTCTCCACAAGTCATCCCTGTTTCCCTGTGCCTGGAGAATCGATCAGCCTGGCTTTATCACATGTATCCCTAGGTCTCCAGACAATCTTGGGAAAGACCTTTCCACAGATGGCTATAAAGCCTGGGCAGTGTAATTACAGGGAAATTATTGGCTAGAAATGTGTTGATAGGTAGTCTCCTATGAGTACAGTCTCCCGGGAGGAAATAAGCTGTTTCATGTAGATGGTGAATACATGTCATAGCTTTCTAAGGATAGCTAAAGACTTTGTAAAACTAAAATCTGATCAAGTAACTAGTTAGATTGAATCTCTTTCATGGTTCCCCTTACTTAGAGAAAAGCCCAAACTCTAAAGGCCTTTTGTGATATTGCCCCACCTCTCACTTCCAGCACTTCAGAGGTTCTTGCACTCACTTATTAGCCATTTTTTTCCTTTTCCTCTTTCTTTCTTTCTTTCTTTCTTTCTTTCTTTCTTTCTTTCTTTCTTTCTTTCTTTCTTTCCTTCCTTCCTTCCTTCCTTCCTTCCTTCCTTCCTTCCTTTCTTTCTTTCTTTCTTTCTTTCTTTCTTTCTTTCTTTCTTTCTTTCTTTCTTTCTAAGGTTTTTAGGGCTACACATGTGGCATATGGAAGTTCCCAGGCTAGGGGTCAAATCGGAGCTGCAGCTGCTTGTCTATGCCACAGCCACAGCAACACCGGCTCCAAGCATGTCTGTGACCTACACCACAGCTCATGGCAACACCAGATCCTTTAACCCACTGAGCAAGGCCAGGGATCGAACCCGCATCTTCATGGATACTCGTCGGGTTCATTACTGCTGAACCACAATGGGAACTCCTTTTTCTGCTTTTTTGAATGTGTGCTCTCCTTGCCCCAGACCTCTGCAGGTGCAAAGCTCTTCTGCCTGGAAGTTCCTCTGCCTGGAAGCTCCTCTTTATCTCCTTAGCTCATCCCATACTTCACGTCACAGCTTTTACAGGTAACTTTCTCTAACCTGACTTCCCTAGTTCTCTGACTGGATCAGATGCCCCAGCAGTGTGCTCTCAAACACCTTGGATTTTTCTTTTCATTATAGCACTTAATTTCATTTCTTAGGTGATATGCAGTTCCCTCCTCTACCAAGATCTAGTCTGGTTCACAACCCCACTGTTTCCACCTACTGTGGCCTGTCTCAGCTTGCATTATGTGCTGTACCAGTGAGGACAGTCCCATCAGCAAATAAGTTCAGGGAGCACTGTATTGCCTCTTGGAAGACCACAACACATACCAGCTCATCAACAGTTCTGAGAAGTCCTGCATAAAGAAGTGCAATTATCCAAATCTTTAGTTTATTTGGCTGTGGGACACTTTCCACAATATCTATCAACATCTCGAGGAAGAGTTTGGGAAATATTGACCCAGAAATACCAAAGGCATAAAACTGTGAATAAGACTCGATGGGCCAATCCATCTTCAAAAGTCCTACTTATCTAGCACTCTTTTCTCCTATTACAAGGAAACTGGGTTTTCTCTGCCTGAATTTCTCCAAATTACACTTGGGGCAGAGTAAACAAATACAAATTACTTTCTCTTCCTGGAACACAATTGTAAAACATTCTTCTTCTTTTCTTTTTAGGGCCTCACCCACGGCATAGGGTGGTTCCCAGGCTAGGGGGCAAATCAGAGCTACAGCCGCTAGCCTACACCACAGCCATGCCAGATCCGAGTCACGTCTGCAACCTACACCACAGCTTACAGCAGCATATGATCCTTAACCCACTGAATGAGGCCAGGGATCGAACCTGCAACCTCATGGGTCCTAATTGGATTTGTTTCCTCTGTACCACCACAGGAACTCCCATACAATGTTATTCTGGAATCAGTCACCATGGAGACTGTGAATTTAACCTCTGGTTTTACTGGCTGTTTCTGACTTACCTACCTCCCTACTTCTGCATGGTTCATCTATATAACTGGCAACTATTGGTTAGAGATGATAAATTCATCTTTTCAGAAACTCCATCAAAGCATTTTTTAAAAAGATGTTGGAATCCTTAACCCCAGTACCTAATGTGATCTTAATTGTAGATAGTCTATACACAGGTTAATATAGTTAAATAAAGTTGGGGTGAAACTTAATCCAATGTGCTGGTGTTCTTCTAAAAAGGGGAAATTTGTACTTACATATGCATGCATGGAGAATGCTATGTGACCCTGAAGGTGGCCATCTACAAGTCAAGCAGAGGAGCCTGGAACACATTCTTTCCTAACAACCCTCAGAAGGAACAAACCCTGTTGACATATTTATTTTGAACTTCCAGTTTTTCTTTGCCCCCCACCCCAACCCCAATCCCTTCCCTAGTTGTGGTAGTCCGTTCCAGCAGCCCTAGCAAACTAATAGATCTAGTGATCACAAGTGAGGCCTGTGCTAGGTCCCCTCTAAAATGCTGCTTCTCTGGTCCTTATCTTTGATGTTTTGCATGGTGGTCTCTAATAAATAATGATTGCTGGTGTTTATTAGGTGCTGTGCTAGCACTGCTCTATGAGTTTCACATGTAGTGATTTGTTTAAACTTCACAAAACCTGTGAGGTTGATGCTATTGTTATTCTCATTTTATGGGTGAGAACATTAAAGGATGGAGAAGGTCAGTAACCTGTCCCAGGTGACACAAGTTAGCAAATAGCAGATTCTGGATTTGAGTCGGTACCCGTGGTTTTGAGTGTGGATATGTATTTCCTACATTATGCCGCTTATCAATGTAGTCAGGTGTTGGGTTTATAAAATGGGTAGGATTCAGCAAAAAAGGGGGACGATGAGAGCGAAGATTTTTCATAGGTTTTGGGGATTGGCTGGTCGAACCAGGAAGAAGGCATCTGCTTACAGCTCTCTTGCGCCCCCTGCCGACAGGGGAGAGAAAAGGTGGTGTGAACCGGAAATGGAAAGATGCTAGGAAGGCCCTCCAGGGGCTGCTGAAGGTGGGGTGGGGTTGAACTGGGATCCCCCATCCACCCTCCGCGGGAGGGCACCGTTCTAGCAGTAGAGAGCGAGGGAGGCTGGCTGGTAAACCCGGGAAGGGGTTGTGATCTTTCTAGCTGGAGTGTCTCTGATGGATTTCCCAGGATCCTCCGTGTGCAATCCTCTCCTCTGCGACCACTTGGCCACACCCCGGTACTTCCAGAGGCGTGGCCTTCCGCTAAGGCAGAAAGGAAGTCGGGCCTCGGCCTTAAACGTGAATTTCCCTTGCTGGGTAGATTGTAGCCCTTCACCCTCTCCCAGACCCAAATTGGATCTCCTGGTTTGGGAACTGCAACTACAGGGACCTGTGAAATCCCTTTTCAGCTTTCGAATTCTCAGCAGCACGGATTGTGCCTCTGCCATGGATAAGACGTGTTAGCCCGTCGGGGCTGGGAGTCATTTTCAAGAACCACACAGTAAGCCCCGCCACTCTGATTTTAAGGTAAGAACAGGTCTTGCAAGTGGTTAGATGGTATAGTGGGTGCGGTCTGTACCGCTCAGATCCAGGTTATAAGTACCTGATCCGGTTTCTTGAGTGTTGGCTGTTTGGCCACCCTAGTCTGCAGAGACTGCTCCAGCCAAAGAGTGCCCCTTACGTGGGAGGTTATTTCCCTCTCCTGGTTCCCATCCCTCATGCTCACAGCCTGTGGCCACTGGCTGGCAGATAAGGGGGTACAAAAATCAGATCCCTTGCTCCCAGGTGGAGTCAACTGGTAAAATTGGTGCTCTTGTGGGATGGTGCCAAAGCTCCTGTCGAGAGCTGTCTTACTTAGCTTTCTGCCTCTGCTCTGCTTCCTTCAATCTCTTTTTTTTCTGAGAGCAGTCTCTCAAAAAATTACTTATCCTAGAGTATCTGTCTTAGGCTTTGCTTTTAGGGAATCCGACTTAAGACAAATACTTGCTGGATAAATTAATGAAGACCCAAGATCTTTAGGGAGTAAGAATTGACAGTGCATTTGCTGAGCTTTGGCTGCTTGTACTTACATTAAGGAGGTAATTGCACGTGTGCTTAATTTGTAAATTGTAACTTACCCTTAGGAGGTAAACAAAAATCCTATAGGTTTACAATTATGATTATCTAATTGAGGCAGATAAATACAAATTTTTTGGGTGCTACGTATTTTATTATGAAGTATTGATTGCTTTAAAAAGCATGGTAGGATAGGAATTCCTGTCGTGGCTCAGTGGTTAACGAATCTGACTAGGAACCATGAGGTTGCTGGTTCAATCCCTGGCCTTGCTCAGTGGGTTAAAGGATCCGGTGTGGCCGTGAGCTGTGGTGTGGGTAGCAGACATGGCTTGGATCCAGTGTTGCTGTGGCTCTGGCATAGGCTGGCAGCTACAGCTCCGATTAGACCTCTACCCTGGGAACCTCCACATGCTTTGGATGCGGCCCTAGAAAAGACAGAAAGACCCCCCCAAAAAAGCATGGTAGGATATATACCGTTTAAAACAAAGTCTTTAGCTTTGAGGACTTATGTTTGTTCTGTCTCAGTTGGAATCTGCAGTAGTCAGTGATGGATTCAGTTGGACAATTGATTATATTCCCTGAAGTTGTCATTTTCTTGTCTACACTCCTTGAAGGACAGGGTCTAAATCATTTTGCTCATCTTTGCGCTGTTGTCTAGCACAAACTGGTGAACTGTATATGTTCAATATCTTTGGGTTTAGTTGAATCGGCCCCCATGAAAGTATTTTTCTTGGTAATAAGTTTAGAAGATTTAATGTTATTGTGGGAGTTCTTGTTAACTTTGGGGGATAAATTTATCTGTAAGAATCATATCTATGCTTTAAAAAAATGTTGAATACAGTAATTTAAATATTTGCTGTAAAGAGCTTACTAACTTGAGTTGCTTTATCTTATCTACGGTCATTTCTGTGATTCGCAAAGGCACATACGTCCCCAACCCCAGAATTTCCAGAAAACCACCAGTCACACAATTTGAGGTGCAGATAGCTTGCTTTATTTTGTTGTCACTATCTCAAGGAGGTCAAACAATTATAACTAACAATCGAACTTAAACCTGCATGAAAAGAACTACAATCAAATTGATATTCTGGGCAGTTAGTGATAGTGTTGTTTAACGACAGCTTTCTTTTGTTGTTCTTGTTGTTCTTTATTTTTTGCTGTGGCTCATTGCTTAGTTGCCCTGGTTTCTCTGGTGTAATTTAAATTTGGAGCTACCACACGAAGGCGTTGGCTGCACCCCAGGACCTCCAAGAGTTGGCACTGCTCTGGCATAGGAATACATGAATAGCTTGGTTAAACGAGGGGATGGCCAGGCGATGTTACTTTTCCAAGCTACTCAGGCACTCTCTATGGTCAGAGGCAGTGTGAAATGAGCGAACAAAGTGCTGGCCGTTGCACTTTGCTCTGGTAGTATTTGTCATAATAATTTTGAGTGTGACATCATCAGAGAAAATGTAAGACGTTAAAGTGCTGCTTACAGGAGGGTAAATGCAAACATCACCAATGCCTTACATTTCTGATTCAATAAGTATGGGTACACATGTCAGGTGATGTGCACGGCATTTCGTTTCGGTGGATAGGACATCTTCAATGGGGAATTTCTCGACCCACTGAGGCATACTTAGACATCAACATTATGTTGAGGCACAAAGATTGATTAAGTGTTGAGCAGGGTATTCGTTCCTCAAGAAACTTTCTCCTACCAACAGTTAGTTGCAATAGTTACATTGTAAAATGTCATAAAATAAATGGTACAAAACTTTATAACCGTTAATTCGGCTATATACAGTATGTACATGTCACTAGAAAATGTATAATCTTCTTAGGTCAACAATTATGAAAAGATTGAAATGCATATTTTTGAACTGTGACTCATTTAGATTGATACAAAACTACCTTTTTTTTTTTTTTTTGAAGTATTTACAGATCAGAAAGATTAGTCCATGTGAATCATTCGGGAAAGGTTAAGAATGAGTCTGAGTATGAGAGCACAGGCCCTCTTAAATGGATCGAATGTTTATATTCACAGTAGCAGAGTCAGATCCGAATTCATTCCCTAAGCTCAGGGTATAAAGTCCCCCATCTTGTTTCTGTACGTCCATGATGATCAGCGTCGTCAGGTCATCTGTGTTTTCAATATGGAATCTCCCTTGTTGTTCTTGATTTTGAATTCTCCTTCCGCCGCGAGACCATGTTATTTCCGGGGTAGGCTCACCGGTAAAAGCACAGGCGACAGTTAAAACTTTGCCCTCGTCAATGCTGATGTCAGAGGGAAGAGCTTCAATTTTAGGTGGAATTCCTTGATGGAACAACAACAACAAAGTTTTAGGATCACTGAAAAAAGTTTGCTTTCTACTGAATTGTATGTACTAAAGACTCTACCATGCTACTAGACTTATCTACCTCTACCAGTAATTTGATTGCTCACCTCTTATGCCTGCTTTAAGCATTCTACTAGTTGAACTTTCCAGTTGTGTCATACTAGATTTTCCCATAAAACTGCTGGAACTCATTTCTACAAAGGACTCTTTCATGGAGGACATGCTTTGGGCAGACATGCTCGCAAATTTCATTTCAGTCATGCTGCTAGCACTGCTGCTGCTGAAACTGCTGAAGGAGGCCTCCTGCTTGGAGGCAGACATTTGGACTGACTGAGACGAGAAGCTTCCTTGCAAGCTCGTGTCACCACTTGTCCTCAATACTACCTCTCTGGGAGGTTCTTCAACTAGAGCTGTGGAGCATAGCAGATACACAGTGAACATCAGTGCCATCTGGTTAATAGGTGACATCTGACATGGACTTACAGAAAGAGAAAACTTAACACACACACACACAAATATAATCCAAACAATGTGCTGTGGAAGCATAAGCAAATACATACAGTTGTCAAGAGCTAGCTCAGCGTTTCCCAGAAACAAATCCTTGTATGTCTGTCATGGCATTGCATGCAGGTGCTAGAATCACTGGGAGAAAAATGATTAGTCACCTAGAAAATAATTCATATATTGTGCATCCTGAAAATACATGTAAGAGGACAGCTCCCAGCTTTGCTTTGAAAGTTAACTTATCCATGTTTCTCTGTCTAGCTGTAAAGAAACACTGGCTATTAAGAATGAATTCACCCAGGAGGCCTGTGCCTCTTACACATGGAATTTAACCAGGTTTCTGAGGATTTGCCGTGCTCAGAAGACAAAAGCCAAAAATAAAAACCACATAGAGGCCTTAAGCATGTAATGAAAATGGTAAAGGTGTACTTACGAAGGACGGTTAAGGAAGCTGTAGCTGAACACTGGCCACGGAAATTTTTGGCCTTAACTGTGTACTTGCCACTGTCGCTTACAGATGCATTTCGGATTTCAAGAGAATATACATTTCTGGAGCGACTTACACTGACATTTGAAGAAACAGAAATCTAAAAAGAAGAGAAAAAAAAATGTTTCTTTGATCTCTTCAGGAGTAGATGGGATATTTACAGGTTCCTTCAATAATATATTCATAATTAAACTTACTGGCAAGTTGTTTTTAAACCATTCGATTTCAGGGGACGGCTCACCGCTGATTTCACAAGAAAAGAGGACGTTTTGTCCTTCATTAACATTTTGAGATCTGGGCTGTGAGATGAAGGCTGGAGCATCTGAAAGTTCTTTGCTCAGGGTCAGATCGTACTGACACTTGATGATTCCTTGGCTGGTTTTGCCAATGCAGGTGAGGATCCCTTCGTCTTTGTGACTGGCCTGCTTGATGGTCAGGGTGTGGTCGCTGCCTGAGACGCCGTATCTGTACTCCTCAGAGTTAGTGAGCTCTACCCCGTTCAATACCCATTTCACATCAGTGGCACCAGCAATGTTGGCTTTTAAAGTCACTTTCTGACCATCGGTTATACTCATCTGAGTTGAAAATGCTTTAATCTCGGCCTGAGTTCTGATTTCTTCCGATGCATGTGCAGTTTTAGTGATTTCCTCATGGACAACAGATTTTTCCAGGGAGGTGGCTTCTGATTTCTTGACTTTTTCAGAAATCAGAACCGTTGCAGCTTCCTCCTCGAGGGCTAGCTTTTTTTGAGATTTCACCTCTGATGCCTTGATTTCTTCAGAAATGAGGGCTTTTTGGGAAATTTCCTCTTGGACAACTGCCTTCTTCTGGGATGTCACTTCAGAGGCCTTTTGTGTAGATACTTTCTGTATCTCAGTGTCTTTTACAACTGAAAAAGAAACCTCTGTCAGGCAAACTGAATTGGAAAGAGGCCCCACCCTTTCCTCCTGTGGATGCTGCAAGTGAATAATACACAAAGAAAAAATGTTGACTTCTGCCTGCAATGTAGGTAATACCTGGCTTGAAAAGTATTCAGGCATGACTTTTGAGATCAGTGTAATGATTATTTAAACTAAACTAAATTGAAGATGATCCCTTTGACTTAAGGGGAAAAAAAAATTCTTGAAAAGAATAGTTAAAGGATTCAGGAAATGGATGGATTTAGGAGATTTTTTTGTGTATGTCTTTTTGGGGCTGTACCCTTGGCATATGGAGGTTCCCAAGCTAGGGGTTGAATTGGAGCTACCAGTCTACACCACAGCCACAGCAACATGTAATCTGAGCCACATCTGCAACCTACACCACAGCTCACTGCAACGCCAGATCCTTAACCCACAGAGTGAGGCCAGGGATCGAATCCAAGTCCTCATGGATACTACTCGGGCTCGTTAACCACTGAGCCACAGTGGGAACTCCGATTTAGGACATTTTGAATTCATTACAACTGAAGCATGTTTCAGAAGATTGAGGTGAAAGCAAGCTAGTTTTAATTGGGCAACCTGATAATGGCTCTTTCATTAACCTTCCACTGCTTTGGAAAATTAGCAAGAGTGAAGTTTTAGGGAAGAAGTGCCATTTTGTATATTCACCAGACTTTATTTTTTAACATTCTTGGGAGCAGGAATCTTATATAATCTCTATAGTATCTTATATAACACCACATAATAAGGCACTTAGTAAGTATAACAGCATATACTAACTTCACATATGTGTTTTTGTACCTTTGTACAAATGGTATTCTGTAACTTGGTGAAAGTTTTGTTTTAATATTTTGCATGTGTGTGTGTGTGTGTGTGTGGAAGAGTGTTTAGAAATCTTTCCTTAATATTATTTTCTGAAAATTGTTGGTAAAAATAAAAGGCAACCTACCTTTTACTGTTAGTTTGCAGCTAGTGGACACAGATCCAGCTGAGTTTGTTATTGTACAAGTATAAAGTCCACTGTCAGAAGTATCAGTCTTATGAATTTCTAGGAAGAATCCTCCTTTGTCTTCAGTGAGTTTATATTTACCTCCTTGTGTTATAGCCTGTAGAAAGCAAGTGATTTGAATTTTAAAAAGTGATTTAAACTTTTTTGGGGAGATGGGAAAGAGGAAAAGGTTTGTTTTTTGGAAGATAAAATTAAAGGTCATTTAAGAACTGGTTACCTTTCCATCCTTTGTCCAGAGCACAGTCGGCCAGGGTTCTCCAGAAGCTTTAACTGTAAATTTAGCAACATTGTCTGAAGAAACAGTTGTATCCTGTAGCCCAGTAACAATTACTGGTTTTGTGGAAATTGGTTCAGGAGCTTTTGGTTCAGTTTTCTTGGTTTCTGTTGGTTCAGCAGTTTTCTGAGCTATTTTCTTGGTTTCTATTGATTCAGTGGTTCTCTCAGCTGCTTTCTTGGTTTCTGATATGCTTGACACCTGCTCATGGATACTCTTAAAGGCTTGTCCCACAAATTGGAAGTTAGTTTTGGAAGTTCCACCTTCACCAGAAATCTCACAAACATATTCTCCACAATCGGATTCAGAGAGGTTATGGATTTTGAGCTCAAAGGTACCATCTGCTGAGTAATGAAACTGGAAGTGTCCATTTTCCTTCAGTTTCTTGCCATCTTTATACCAAGTGACCTCTTTTGCACATAATACACTACTTTCCACCACACAGGTCAGCTTTGCTATGTCTTTAGAAGCTTCCGCTTTCAGGGACTGGATTATTTTGGGTGGGGCAGCAACTGGCAGCTGCTGAACTCTCTCTGTTGGTGTGGGTTTTGTCTCTGTGGGTGCTACGGCTTTGGGGTGAGAAGTCACCAGTTCTGGAGATTTCACTCGTTTTGGAGACTTAACCCCTTCTGGGGATTTTACTCGAGGCTCTGGGGATTTGACTCTTGGTGGTGATGTCACGGTCTTTTCAGGAACCCTGGCCTTTTGAATGGTCAGAGTAAACTGTGCCTCTTGCTTCCCTTCGCTGTTTTCTATCACCACGCTGTAGGTGCCCTCATCAGAAGCCTGGACTGAAGAGATCTCGAAGGTCGACTTGTACTTTGTGGTGGTCACTTGGTGGCGGGCGGAAGTGGTTATGACTTGTCCTCCGCGCAGCCAGGTCACCGTTGGTACCGGCTCGCCATCGGTATCACAAGAAAACCTTGCAGGCTCACCTTCATAGACTGTTATGGACCTTGGTTTTGTGAGAAGTCTTGCTGCCAGAGTCGTCTTGATTTTTCTGTGTGTGGATTTTTCTTCCAGCGACTTTTCTTCGATGGCAGCACTTTTCATTTCTGCAGATGCATAGTGTTCGTAGGATGAGAGACTTTCCCTTGTCTCTGTCATCTGTGATTTCACTTCCCTGACTGCAGAGGAAGCTTCCATCTCAGATGTTTTCTTAAATGAGGAAACAGCATATGCCTCCGTCCTGGTCAGCTCGGGGAAGACGGATCGCGGCACATCTTCGTCTCTGCGCCGGGAGGCGTAGGTGGTGTAATCCCCACCTGTGACGTCCAAGGTTGCGTAGTCAGAAGCCTCGCCTTTGTAGTTGGTGCACACAGCACGGTAAGTTCCGCTGTCATCAATATGGCAGTCTAGAATTTCCAGGGTCAGGACCCCGCTGGTGTTGGTGTAGTGGATCTTACTGCTCTCTTGGAGTTCTACGCCATTGTGGTACCATTTAACCTCCGCGGTTGGCTTCGACTGAACGTTTAAGATGAAACGTGTGCTTTGGCCACAAGGCACCCTGTGGGAGCGCATCCTCAGTGTGATTCGAGGGGCGTGGTCTAGCGTAAAAGGCTGCTGGCTTAAGACCTCATACTTCCTTTCTGAGGTCTTCTGAGTCTTTAAAGCTGCTTTCATGGACTCGTACCTGGAGAAGATATCAAATCTCGCGGACCTCTCAAACCTTGACAGTGATCGCTCACTAGACACGGGGCTGGGGGAACGTGGGCGTGTCCTCTCGGGCGTCGGAGACCTTCTTTCTGCGTCCTCTTCATCTTCCTCAGCTGGCTGTGTCCGCGGCCGGATCAGCTCGGACACTGGCCTCATTAACTCGATGTACGTGGGGGACAGGGAGCGCCTGCGTCTCAGGAGCCGCGACACCGAGGAGGATGTCTCTCTCTGAGCGTGTTTGGCGATCTCATATTCTTCCTCGATTTCTGTTATTTCAGTTATTTCTCTCTGTCGTCTTGATTTCTTTCTGGATTTCTCTTCCTTCGACATGTGGTCCAGCTCGCTTTTGTACTCCGAGAGGCGCTGTGTGGTGGTAACCGGCCGCAGCAGCTCATGGTCCTCCCTCTCTGCCATGATCCTCTGCCGCTGTCTGGGCTGCCGGTACGAGGCCAGGGCGTGCCGCTCCCGCAGCTCCGCGTAGCTGGTGCTGGTCTCTTCCCTCGTGGGGATGTGATACGTTGAGTATCTGAAGTCTTTTCTCGCTTCCTCCACCTTGACGTGAGCTGATGGGGAGGAGTAGCGCAGACTCGAAAGCTCAAAACGTGGAGGGCTTCGGCTGGGGGGAGAGGCGGAAAATCCCAATTCCAGCTCTTCTTCAAGACGCAGCCTCTCCTCCTCCGTTCTCTTCATTGCCAGGTAGTCGTCAATGGGCAGGAGTAATTCTTCATCTGAGATGTCACCGAGAGAGCGTCTCCTGGGTCTGTAATAAAAGTAGTAATCGGGCGAAGGTGTACGCCGGCGGGCTGGTCTCACCATTTCAAGGTCATCTTGGGACAGTTTGGGGATCCGCCATCTCGGTCTGTATTGATCCGTGATGCGTGGAAGAGGCATCACATAGAACTGTTCCCATCTTGAAAGGCGGATGCGCTTGGGTCTTTTCTGTACGACTCTGTCAATCTTCCCAGGCATTTCAAATTGATCCCGTATCTTTTTGTACCATTTCATGTCAGACATAGGCACGAACTGCTTAATGTGTTGGTCTTCTTCTATGGTGGTCTGTTTGAACTTGCGTGGCTCTGGTACTTCGTAGGGCATGCGGAATTTTCTCTCCTCCTTCTTCTCTTCTGTCTCAAGTCGGTATTCCCCTTTCACGGTCTTGGTGCTTATAGCGGGTTTGTAAAGGATGGCAGCTTCCCTCAGTGCCTCCTGGGCAACGTGTGTCAGTGACACAGTCTCAGTTCCAGAAAGAATTTCAGCCATTCTGAGTGTCTTGTCAATTTGCCTCTGTACGTGTCGTTCTCGCTCCTCCTTAGTCTTGAATTCCTGTTTGACATACCTCAGGCGTTCCACTTGTAGGTGGGCCTGGCAGCTGGTGGATCCAGCTGTGTTTGTAGCTGTGACCCTGTAATAACCTGTGTCTTCAGGCAGAGTATCCCTGATGTGCAAGGCATAATAATCCAAGCCTTCATGGATGATTTCAATGTTAGGCCCAAGGGACAGAGGCTGACCATCTTTCTCCCATTTTAATGTTGGCGGGGGGATGCCAGACACTCTGATCTCGAAGCAGACACTTTGGCCTTCCTGGCATTCTGCATTTGCCAGTAGCCGTTTGAACATCGGTCTCAAGGTTGTATCTGTTGGAGGTGGGTGTGGAGTGACAGTCAGCTTAGCTTTGCAGCTGTCCTCACCGTATTTGTTCCTTGCCACCACAGTGTATTCGGCATCATCCTCCATAGTTACACTGTGGATTGTTAATTGGTAAAGACCCTTGTCTGACTCGAATGTGTACTTCCTATCATCATCACCTGGTTTGATTTTCTGACCTGATTTATACCATGTTACACGAGGCTCTGGGTGGACGGTTATAGTTACTCCAAACCGGACATTTTCACCCACATAAGCTGTCTTGTTATAGAGAGGCAGGGTGAATTCTGGTGGCCTTTCCAGGAGTCTCATGGTATCTGTTCTGCGCTTAATTTTCCTCATGGTTCTACGGCAGTAGTAGTCATAAACTTCTCTCACGCCTTTAACAAATAGCTCTGCGTAAGAACTGTCTTCACCGTAATCATTAACTACCTTGCATCTGTAGGTACCATCATCGAATTTCGTAATGTCTTTGACATACATGGTAGCCACTCCATCATCATAGGTGATTTCATATTTTTCACTGTTCTCCAGCTGTCTGACACCAAAGTACCAAGTCACTTGGGTAGACTGATCATAGTTTTCAATTTTGCATACGTATTTGACATAGCCTCCTTCTTCACTGACTGCATGCATTATCTGCCCAGAAACTGGGCCGATTTCAATGGAAGCCACTTTAACTTTAGCAACACTCACTCCCTTCTGAGATCGAATTGCACCACCACAGGAAATCCGGGCTGCAGACACAACCATGTTGAGATCTTTCTTGATCAGGGTGTGGTAGTAACGTCGGTGTTTCAATGTTCTGATAACTTTAGTACTGACACTTTCTATCTTCTGCTTCAGCCATGGGTGCCGGAGGGCCTCAGATGCTGTCATGCGAGATTTTCTTTCTTTCACTAATAGCCGGTCAACAAAGTCCATGGCTTCGAGGCTAATCTCTTTGAATGCTTCTTCATCAAAGGTATATTCAGCATTCATGATGTTCTCAATTATCTGTTGGTTAGTTTCATCCAGGAACGGATTCATGCCACTCAACAGCACATACACCAGTGTTCCGAGTGACCACATGTCCGTGGCTGTGCTGACAACATCGTGCTGGTGGACTTCAGGTGCATAGTACTCAGGGGCAGTGAACAGAAGCCTAAAGTTGTCCCCTGGCTTCAGCTGACGGGCTTGACCAAATTCTATGATTTTAATCGTGGAGCTCCTTCTTGTTTGGTAAATGATGTTTTCTGGTCTAATGTCAAAGTGCCCAATATTATGACTATGTAAGAACTCAAGTGCTTCGCACACCTGGCGAACATAACTTACAATTTCTCTCTCGTTAAGTTCAAAAGCACTTGTGTTAATGCGTTCAAATATGTCAAGTCCTGATATGAACTCAAAGATCATAACTAATTCTTCCATGCTTTCAAATGATTCATGGAGGTATAAGATGTTTCGGTGCCTAGCAATGTTTAGAATGGAAATTTCTTTCTTCACCAAAACCTGATCAGCCCCTTTCACTTTAACAAATTTGGCCATGTATGTCTTCTTCGAGGATGTTTCAACACAACGGTGGACAATTCCAAACTGACCACGCCCAAGATCTTCAGCAATCATATACTTCTCATAGAGTTCCTTGGTTGAAGAGTGAGAAGCTTTGGTCATGGAAACTTCCCTGGTCTCATCCACCTCTTCATCATAGTTCATAGCTCTAGTCTTATCTTCCTTGGTTATGGTTGGTTCTGAAGGCTCAGAAGGCTTGCTCAGGCCAAATTTATTTTCCGCTATTATACGGAACTGGTAACTGGTTTTTCCAAATAAGTTGATTACGGTATAACGTGTTTCTCGGGCCTGTCCTACACGGATCCATCTTTCTGCAGTAGTTGCACATTTTTCAACAATGTAGTTGGTGATTTTGCTGCCACCATCAGAAGCTGGCGCAGTCCATGTCAAGTTGACAGAATCTCTTGAGACGTCGCTAACTTTGACACCTCTGGGTGGGTCGGGGACATCAGCCACGTCCAGTTCAACTGTCTTCTGATCAATTCCAAATCTGTTTTTAGCACAGACCACATAGAAACCAGCATCTTTCCTCTCTACTCCGTTGGGGAAAACAAGGGACGTGAAAGATCTTGTGACAATAACTTGGTAGTGGCCGTTGTTGTCGATAAGATCTTGTCCTTTCTGCCAAGTGATCACTGGATCTGGTTTGCCACTGAAAGGGATCTTGATGCTGATCACTTCACCTCGGAGAGCGTGGACTGCCCCCATGCCTTCAAGAGTTTTAGGCAAGTGGATCTTGGCTGGAACTGTAGCAGAATAGAAGAAGGAAGAATGTAATTTAGAAATACCCAGCACTGTTTAAGAGCACTACCTCCCCCCAATTACTAACATGTAATCTAGCACCAAATTGATGTTTACTGATTTGTTTTTACCTTCCACTTCCAAGGAGGCAGTGCCAGACACAGATCCTCCTTGGTTGGTAGCTCTGACTTGGTAAACTGTGGCATCATCATCTGTGACACTTGCAATGATGAGCTGGTGGTAGCCACCCTTAAACTCTTGAATTCTGTACTTTAATCCGTCTGCAATGATTTCTTTGCCTTGTCGGTACCATTTCACAATAGGTTTTGGATGACCAGTCACTTTGCAGACCAAAGTAGCATTGCTCTGATATCTGACATTTAGATTTCTCAGTTCCTCTTTAAAGTGTGGTGCCTGAATTGGAACATCAGATTTGGGAGTGATAGGTTCTGATATTTCACTCCATTCGCTTTCCCCACCTAGGTTTTCACATTTCACACGGAACTCATATTCAAGACCTTCAATAAGGTTTTGCACCGAAAAGACGGTTTCTCGAATTTCATCTGTTGTCACAGAAATCCATTTGTTCTGTTTCTTCTCACGCTTCTCAAGGTAGTAATTTCTAATCTTTGCTCCTCCATCACTGGCAGGTGGCTTCCAGGCCACAACACAAGAATCTTTTGTGACAGCAGTAATAGTTGGTTTGCCAGGAGCACCTGGCTTTTCTGTTCGAAACAAACAAATAGCATTTGATTCATGGGATGAAACAAACAGCTTTATGAAAAGCTCATTTTTTAAAAAAAGTAAAATGTTATGAACCCACAGTTCTATTAAGAATGACTATTCCAGAAAAATGAAATTGGTTGCTTGATGGTAAGAAACTTATCAACGTACAAAGTTCCTTTTTAAAGAAGGGGGTAGGGTAAATATTTGCTCTTTTAGATAAGCAAAAATTCGGTTTAAGTGAGATAATAGGCACTTGTACTTTAGCTGAATCTTTGCCATTTCCTTGCAGAACTGATTTCTGTTAAAGTTTTATGTACAGATGGAATTTTGCCCTATGAAGATTGTAGAGGTTGTACTCACCAAATGGACTCTTAATGATCACAACCGAGGGGACTTCCAGAGGATCACTGATGCCGAAAGTGTTCTGAGCTGAAACTCGGAAGTAGTAGCCAGCGTTTTCTGTAAGGTTCACAATTCTACAGGTTGTCACCGAGATGGCTGAAGACACCAATTGCCATTCAGCCCCTTCCTTGGCCTCACATTTCTCCACCACATAATTGGTGATCCAGGAGCCACCATCATCTGCAGGTGGCTTCCAGCTGATCACCGCTGAGTTCTTCAATAGAGCTTCAATCACAATTGGTCCTGTAGGTTTGTCTGGTTTATCTGTTGGGGGAAAATACAGTTGTAGTGTTGTCGATAATATGTCTCCCAAGATTTTTTTTTCTTTAAATTAAAAAAGAAAAACCACCAAAAATGAAAATATAATACCTTGTATTTCCACGTCAAGGATGGCATCCACTGTTCCCAGCACATTGCTGAGCTGAACTTTGTACTTCCCAGCGTGAGTCTTACGTTGGACATTCTTCATGACCAGATGAGTATAGTGCTCAGTGTTTTCAATAGTAATGTTTTCTGAGTTTTGCAAAAGTTTTTGGCCATAGAACCAAGTGATGGCAGGTACTGGACGACCAATGTACATAACATGAAGTCGAAGTGTTGAACCCACAGCACCGTAATACTTCTCTTTCAGTGGGTAACCGGGATGGAACTGTGGAGTTGCTTGCAGGAGAAGTTTGCTGCTGGTTTCTACTTCTCCGACCTCATTGATAGCTACGCAGGTATAAACACCTTCATCTTCTTGTTCCTCTGTCATTACCGTCAGGGTATGTGTGCGTCCATCTGAGGACATTTTGTACTTCCGGCTTTGAATGAGCTCCTTACCAAAGCGGTACCATTTAATGTCAGGTAGAGGCCTCCCAACAATCTGGCATGAAAGTTGGGCAGCTTCGCCCAGTTTGGTGATAACATCCTTCATTTCTTTGCGTACTCCTGGGGCCTCTCCAGCTAAAGGGTGTGAAAGATAACATTAAGGCATTATTATTACTACTGGATCTCTAGTCCTCTCTCCTTGTTTATCAGGAATGAATCGATCTATTGACTGATACTTTATTAGACACCATGATTTCATCTGGGGAAAAAGGGATTCAGTGAACACATCATCATATTATTATGTAGTGTGATTTTTATGATTGGGAAGCATTAACAATGTGCAGGGTTTTGGGAAACATGAGTTCTCCGTAACTCTGTAAGTATCATTGCCCTTATGTAGGTTCACTGAAGCGGGGTACATCTGTTGACCCTTCAAGTCGTATTAGGAGTATTTAAAAACCCTTGGAAGAAACTGCTTTAGGAATGAGCTCAGTTCACTGCTGAGGTTAGCTCATTCTTCCTCTAGACTCAGTAGATGTTAGCTTGCAAACCATAAGCAGAAATCAAACAGCTACTTACATGTTAGTTTCGTCTTTACAGACATAGCAGTTCTTCGAGGTCTGCTTAGCCCTGTCTCATTCTCAGCGAAAACCCTGAATTCATACTCAGTAGCTTCCAGCAACCCTCCTATTGTGAACTGCCTGTCCTTGATGCGGTCTTTATTGCTCTTCTTCCAGGCACTGTCTCCAGATTGTCTGTATTCAACCCAGTATCCAAGGATTTCTTTGCCACCATCACACTCAGGCTTCTCCCACTGTAGAGTGACGCTGTCTTTGGATATTGAAAGAATCTCAAGTTCTCCAGGCTGGCTTGGTTTATCTGAAATATTTGAAAATAGTTGAAAAGGCAATCAGCTTTACTGCCGAAATAAAAGAAAAAGACCAAGGATGGCTTGCCTCTCTGATTCCAATCCCTTAGGAAAAGCTCTCCTTACCGAATGGATCTTTGCAAACAACAGGTTCAGAAGCAGGGCTGGTCTCGCTTAGGCCGACGTCATTCTGTGCGATGATGCGGAATTGATACTCAGCATCTGGAACGAGCCCGGTGACAGTGTACATTGTGGTGGTGATCTGAGTCTTGTTGTGTCTGACCCACTTGTCAGTGGACGTCTCCTTGCGTTCAATGTAGTAGCCCGTAACCCGGGAACCACCATCGTCTTTGGGTCGGGACCAGGACAGGCTGACAGAACTCTTGGTCACATCGAGTACTTCTGGAGGGTTGCTTGGAGGCTCTGGAGGGTCTGGGAATATAAGTGGGAAATACACAAGTGTTAGAGTGCAGTCCCAAATCCTGTAAGCTGGTGGCTTTCATTTCGAAACAAAAGGGTACTAAAGATTTTTACAGTGTTGTGGTTGGAAGGGCACTTACTCAGTGGTGTTTTTGGTATGACTGGTTCCTCAGATTTCAAGGGTTTGCTTATTCCAAACTGGTTTTCTGCTGAAACACGGAAATGGTATTCCACGTTTTCTTTGAGGCCTTTTACCACCAAAGATGTACCTCGGACTCTGGAATCAATGGTGTACCAGGCGGCTTTGGGCACCTCTCGCCTCTCGAGGATGTAGCCTAAGATATCGGCGCCTCCGTCATCGGCAGGGGCTCTCCAGCTGACTCTTACAGAGCGAGCTTGGATGTCATCATATTCAAGCGGTCCTTCTGGAGTGTTGGGACTTCCTATCACCCTGACCTTGATGTAGACAGCCTTCTTGCCACATTTGTTTTCCAGAACCAGGTCGTAAGTGCCAGAATCATCCCTGTCTGCTTCTTTGATTACGAGCTCTGTGTGCGTTTCAGAGGTTGCAATCATGGCACGCTTACTGATATCTTGGCCTTCCTTGGTCCATTTACATATTGGGAATGGTTTTCCTTTGATTGGTATGGTAAGTCTGATGACTCCACCTTGTCTTACCAAGATACCTTCCTGGTAGCGTTCATCAAGTTCATAGTCAGGATATTCTGGGAAAAAAGGTAGGGTTACATTTAGTATTTGTGGGGGCCAGAGGGCAGGTGTAGGAAGTAAGTCTTAAGGCAATTCAAGCAGAAGGTGAATGATCATAGGTCTTACCAAGCATTTCAGTGACTTTGACTGTTCCTGGTACCTCAGCGGGCTCCCCAGGTCCACCAGCGTTACAGGCGAGGACACGGAATCTGTACTCAGCGCCCTGAGGTAGGTGTGTGAGGGTATACTCTCGAATCTTGGTTGGGGTCGTGTTGCATTTGGTCCATTCATGTTGATCTACTTTTTGCATTTCAATCAAGTAGCCTGTGACTTTAGATCCTCCTTCATCTTGTGGAACACTCCAGGCCAAGGAGACTGATGTCCTTGTTGTATCAGTAACTCTTGGGTTCTGTGGCTTTCCTGGAGGAGCTGGGAATAAGACAACAATATAACTTGTTAAAGTTGCTGCATAAGTTGAAAATCAAACGCACCACCTAACAAGTTACGGAAACATGGACTGTAACGTCAGAATGTTTTTTAGTTTGTAAAAATTCACTTCATCAGCTCTTGCTTTTCCTTTGACTTATATGTGCTTTATTTCTGGTCACTACAGCTATCTTACATGTATCTTTAATGTGCCTCCAGAAACATTAACTTGCTTTAAAAATTTAACTGTGATACAGGGCATATGTGGAGAGTCCCATTTTAAGGAGGGAGAAGTAGACTAAAGAGAAGAATATAAAACGTTATTTGCCAAAAGCTGCCAAGGGCTGGTGTGGTGAGGGGGTTGATAATGATAAAGGACACCAGTGGACTTTTGGGCTGATGGAAATATCCTACATTTTGGTTGTGATAGTGGTTATACAACAGTACATTTTCCAAAACTTAATTCTATATTTCAGGAGGGTGCATGTTACTACATTAAATTATACCCCAATAAACTTGTATTAAATGTATTCACCAATTGGATCCATGGCCACGGTTGGTTTGGAAGGACGGCTTGGTTTTCCACTTCCTCTCACGTTAATGGCTGTGACACGGTGTTCATATTCTAAGCCTTCAATAAGGCCAGTGGAACGGTACCGCGTCATCGTCACTGGTACTTTATTTACACGGACCCAGCGATCTGCTCTCACTTCCTTGCGTTCCACGATATATCCAGTCACTTGGGAGCCACCATCATCTCCTGGTGGGTACCATGTAAGTGTCATGCCATCACGGGAGACATCGAATACCTGTAATGTTTCTGGAGGTCCAGGAATACCTGCAGCAAGACAGAGGTGAACACAACATGGAAACATGAATACACTTAAGACCCATACATTTGTATAAGTGCCTTGCACATACCATTTTCAAATGGCATATAAGGGTCTTATAACTGTTTTTCTTGTGTTTTCATTTTTGTACTTTTCTTGCTCTTCCTCATTTTTAACTTTATAAACATTTATTAAGTGCGTATTCTGTTTTTTCTCACTTTAACAGCCAGTACTCCCTTCCTCTTTCCTTCTATCTATTCCTCCCTGATTTCCCTCCTCCTCTCTGTCTTTCATTAACAGAAAAAAATCTAACCATGTTGAAAAACTCCCAGAAAAGAAGGGAGGTTTGGAAATATTAGACCCTGAGATTAATTTTATGACCTATTTTCACTTATATTTGGGCATATCACAAACAAACTCGTTTCTGTCAGCACTGAGAATCAGGGGTGGGGAGAACGGTGGAAGGGTCCTGGGACTTACTGATGCGGCTGCGGCATTCTATGACCTCAGACTGCAAGTAGGAGCCAATCCCAAAGCGGTTCGTTGCAGCCACACGGAACACATACTCATTTCCTTCAATGAGTCTGCTAAACTTAAATGTTGATCTAGTCACTGATTCAGACACTGGCAGCCATCCTGGACGATGGGCATCACGTTGTTCTACCACATAACCGCTCAGTGGGGCACCGCCATCCAGTTCAGGGGGTTCCCAGGAAATAGTAATTGAAGTAGCATCAATTTCATCAATCTTGATAGGCCCAGTTGGTGGACCAGGCTTGTCTGTGAAAGAAAAAGAAATCCCAGGAATTAATTTTCACTTCAAATCAAAACTGGGTGCCTGAACATCAGCAACTTGTGTGTGTCTTTGTCCCACATCCTTACCAAGAATGATAACTTTAATGGTCTCTGAAGTAGTTCCAGTTGCATTCTTCAGTTCCAGTGTATATTCTCCAGTATCTTTGATAGTGGTTTCACGGATGGTTAATTTAGCCACCTTAGTATGAGTTTCAACTGTGACACGCTCTGATTCTCTCAGTTTAGAACCAGCAAAGAACCAGGAAGCAGCTGGAGGTGGGCGACCAGCAATGGGTATCACCAGCTCTACTGGTCTGCCAGCTGGGACGTGGATGGTCTTTTGAGGCATGGTAGAAAGGTCAATCGTTGGCAACACTGTGAGAGAAAGTAGGCATTTATTCTTAAGTATCATTTCTAATGACAAAGTGTTATGAATTCTGAATATTTTCTTCATTTTGCTTCCATATTGTTATTTTGGTGATTCGGTACATACCTCTGAGGTCTTGTACAGTCACGGCTGTGACGATCTCTCTTGGTTCTGATACACCTTTCTCATTTTGTGCCCTGACTCTAAATAAGTACTGTTCACCTTCATTTAAGGAGACAACAGTGTGCTCTAGAACTGTGGGTTTTAAGGTGGTGACCTTCATCCATCTCTCGGTGCCAGCTTTGCAGGCCTCGAGGACATAGCCAGTGAGTCTGCTACCGCCATCGTAGAGTGGTTTTTCCCAGGCAAGGGTAACAGTGGATTTGGTGACATCGACCACTTCTAGCTTTGTGGGCATCAAAGGCACTTCTGAGACCAGAACTGCATCAGATGTTTCACAAGGTTCTCCAATGCCATAAATATTTTCTGGCAAAACTCTGAAATAGTACATGGTTCCTTCTATAAGTCCGGAAATTCTGTAGAGTGTCTTGCTGCATTTGGTAGTTACTGTTTTGAATGCTCTCATGGCAGCTTCACGCTTCTCAATAATGTAATTGTTCACAGGAGCCCCACCATCTACTGTGGGGATTTCCCAAGTAATTGTCACAGAATCTCTTGATACTTCCTTAACTTTGACTGAAGGACAGGGACCAGGAGTATCTAACAAAAGAAAATGAAAGATTCATACTTATTTGCCTGATAGATTGATCTATATACATATATATATAGAAAACAGATTTTTTTTTTTTGTAGGAAAATGCATTCCTCATAGTTCCTTCCTTAAAAGACGATCAATCATAGGTCAAGGTGTATCTTTTTAAAGTGTCTACTCACAGAATAGTCAATTTTAAGACAAATACTTACCGTATACTTTCACAAGGACTGTTGCTGATTTCTTGCCAGATTGATTTTCAGCTTCAATGGTGTACTTTCCAGCATCATAACGGTTGACTTTGTCCACGATAAGTAACGAGTAGCTCTCAGTGTTGTCAATGATGGCCCGGCTTGCAAGGTCAATGCCCTTCTTGCTCCATGTGATGATGGGAGGTGGTCTTCCAGATACAGATACCATTAGCCGCAATGAGGCCCCAGCCCTGACAGTCACAGTCTTCTTTAAATCATCTGCAAGCTCAAGATCTGGTATTTCTGGAAAGTCAATGTCAAAATGTAATTAATTCATGTACAGGTGTGATGAGAAAATAATTTGCCTAAAACCTTATATGTTATAAATACCTAGTCGTTCCACGGGCTCAATTTCGGCAGTTGACTCGCTGTATTCACTCATACCCTTCACGTTCACAGCAGCAACTCTGAAGGAATACTTCTGGCCCATTTTGAGGTCTGTCACAGTGAATTCATTATTCCTTATTGTGGCATTAGTGTGCACTCGGTACCACTGATCAGTGTCCTTCTCTTGCATTTCGAGGACATATCCTGTGATGTCAGTGCCACCATCATACATGGGCTTGGTCCATGCTAAACTAATGCTGTGTTTGGTGGTATCCACGACTCTCGGAGCAGAAGGTGGTCCAGGGGTATCTGTGGGATTTTAAAAGGGGGATTTCAGGTATTACACACATAGGGAAGCTTTGAGATTTGCATTTTTGGTTTTCAGGGGTCACTGAAGGCATTGTTGTTCTTGGTCCACACTCACTAAGATAGTTTTGTAACTAGGCTCTTCTGACATTACGGGATAGCACGTAGGCTCTATTATTACTGTTCTTATTATCTTAAGAGTTAAACTTCTTTAGATAGGTAGATGTTTCTTTCTGGCTATTTTGGCTAGCTATGCTCTGTTCTGCTAGCTAAGCTCATTGCTTATAGTACTCATTCTCAGGCCTTTTTCTTTAGTTTCTCAGCTTTCAATGGGGTTAATATCACTTGTCACCTCGGCATTTCTAATACGTACAGATATCTATTTCTTCTACTTCCCCGATTCAGTACTGGTGATTTTTTTTTTTTTTTAAGTTCTTGGGCTTACACTCTGTAGAAGGATTTGTCGCTTACTTTCAAGCTCAATTTTATTAGGTACTTATTAAAATGCTAGTAACTTTATGCTCTGCTAAGCCTCTTAAAAGAGACCTTGTCTTTCTTGTTAGTAGTTTTCATTACAGTGAAATTTTCTCCAATGTTAAGAAGATTTGTAAACCATATTCCTTTCATATTGGTAGTGGAATAATTTATTTTTTCACAGATTGAAAAATACTACAATTTTTGGCATGTAACTTCTTAACAGAAATAATAGTTGAAATGTTTTCTTCCTTAGGTTGTATTTATGATCCTTCAAATAAGCATATGCCTTTCTAGACCATTCATAAATTCTACAAATTCTTGGAAATGGTATGTTGGAAAACGATTTGTAATAGGGCTTTTGATGGGCATTAGGTTTCTGCATGATGCTTGGAACTCACATGATGGTTCTCTGCAGGAGATGAAGTTGGAAGCTTCACTGGGCTCACTGTTACCAGCAGCATTTACTGCGGTCACCCGGAACTGGTAAGCACAACCTTCCATCAGGTTAGTCACCTTCAGCCTGGTATCATACACCACATAGTCTTTGTTCACACGTGTCCAGCGCAAGCTCTTCTTCTCACGTTTGTCTACTAGGTAGTTGCTGATATCACTGCCACCGTCAGATTCAGGTTTTGTCCACTGAATGATGATATGCTCTTTGCTAGCCCCAACTTCTTCAGGTATGCCAGGTCGTGATGGAATAGCTGTTTATATTTTTATGAAAATAACAAGATGATCAGAACTGCACAAAATCAGTTGATAAGACCATCCTCCCCTCCCCCTGATCTCATCACATTTCAACTACCAAGTTGTTTAAAAGGTGTTACTACTCACTGAACGAGTTTCTGGCGACAATGGGCTCTGATTCAACAGGCACACCAGGGCCGTATTTGTTTACTGCCCGCACTCGGAATATGTATTCGTTGTTCTTGATGAGTCTGGTAACTACATAGGATAGGGTTGGGCATTCGCCTTCAACAATCACCCAGTTGAGTCTGCTAGTCTCACGTCTTTCCACGATGTAGTGAGTTATTTCTGCTCCTCCATCTTCCTGAGGAAGGCTCCAGGCTAAAGTGCACTTCTCCTCTGTTACTCTGCTGACGGTGAGCTTTCCACATGGGCCAGGGGAATCTGAAACAGGTGTAAGGATGGGCAATGATGATCTTTTTTTCTGCCTACACTGGAGAATGCTATGAAAATCAGAGATCATTTGACATGCTTACCGAGAACTTTGACCATGACAGACACAGCCTTGGTCCCACTGGCATTCTTCACTGTTAGAGTGTATTTTCCACTGTCACTTCTGTCACAGAACTTGATTACAGCAGTTGCTCGTTTGCCAGTGTACTGCAAAGAGACTTTTTCACAGAGATCTAGTTCCTTGTCCCCTTTGGTCCAGATAATTTTGGGTTCAGGTTTGCCACCAACTGCAGCATCGAGAACAAGATCTGAGCCTGCTCTGATGGTAACCAGATCACCCTGTAATCTAGCATCCAGTTCGGCTTTGGGTGGAGCTGTCATAGGCAAAATAGATGTGAATGAATATATGATAGTTTATTTTCACAGAAATTGTGATCATTTAAAAGGAGAAATTTGACTTTTTCTTTACCATATTCATCTCGGCAAGTGACGGGGCCTGTAGATTCTGAGCCTTTGCTAATTACGCCTGCTGCATTCTTGGCCAACACACGGAATTCGTAAGTGTCTCCTTCGCTGAGAGCAGTAACGGTGAAGAAGTTGTCAGATACGATGGTATAGTTGCACTTCAGCCAGCGACCATCTCCAACTTCACTGACTGGCTTACGCTCTATAATGTAGCCCACAACCTTGCTGCCTCCATCATACACAGGGGCAGACCAAATCAGTGACACTGTTGATCTTGTGACATCTGTCACCTCTGGTCTTCCTGGTGCATCTGGAAAGGATGCAAAAATAAGGTTAACAAACACAAGTCTGAATTGTGCTAATGACAATGATGATAAATAACAAAGGTACCCTTCAATTCTGATACCCACCAACTGGGTTTTGAGCCATCATAGGTCTTGAAGCTTCGCTGGCCTTGCTAACACCTGCAGCATTGAGTGCATATGTTCTGAACTGATATTCCAGTCCTTCTACCAAGCCGGTCACTTTGTAGTTGCAGTCTAAGCATGGCACTTTGTTTTCTTTCACCCAGAGAATGGTGTTACGTTCTTTCTTCTCAACCCAGTAGCCAATGATTTTACTGCCACCATCATGGTAGGGTTCTTCCCAGCGAATAGACATGGCATTGGCAGATACATAGTAGACCTCAGGTCTGGTAGGTGCACTGGGTGGGACTAAATAGAAACAAAGGTATCAAACATGAATATAATTTTATAAAATTCAGGGGAAGTATTTCATGATAGAGACTTGAAAATAGGATTTTTATTTTTCTTACCAAATGGGTGCTCAGCAATGATAGGTGCTGATTCTAGAGGCTTGCTGACGCCAAATCTGTTCTCTGAACTGACACGGAAAGAATATTCCATGTATTTTGTGAGATGAGTGACTTTAATCTGTGTGCGCTTGACACTGGAATTGACCAGCTGCCAAGCTGTTGTACCGGACTCACGCTTTTCAACTATGTAATTAGTAATATCGGTGCCTCCATCGTCTTTAGGTTCAGCCCATGACAGGACACATGATTCAGCCGAGATAGATGATACCTCAATGGGGCCTGTTACTGGACCTGGCCTTCCGATGACCACAACTGTGATGGTAAATGTTTTAACACCAGCTGTATTTTCCAGGGTCAAGAAGTACCTTCCAGAGTCACCTCTCATGCTGTCCTTGACAGTCAGGGTGGTTCTGTCTTTTGTCGTTGTGATGCTCACTCGATCTGTCTCCTTAAGTCTCATTTCTTCAAGCTTCCATGTTACTTTGGGGGCAGGGCGACCGCTGATTGGCACATCAATGGTAAACGTGCTTCCTGCTTTGCAAGTAATGAGCTGATTGGTAATTCCAGTCAGATCAGCAGTGGGCTCAATTTGAGGCTCCTTGATGATGACAGAAGAGAAGGCTTCCCTGGGTTCGCTGTAGCCGGCATCGTTCTTGGCCTTCACACGGAATTCATATTCAGTGTTCTCAACAAGGCGCTCCACCGTGTAAGTCAGCTGTTTGGTGTAACCAGCTTCCACCCAGAAGTCAGATCCCTTTTGTCTCATTTCGAGCAGGTAGCCAGTGATTCGGCTGCCTCCATCATGGTCAGGTTTAAGCCAAGCTAAGACTGCAGAGGATTTGCTTGTGTCAACAACATCAAGTCTCTTAGGTGGAGCAGGCTGTTCTGTGGCCACCATTGGTTCTGGCATTTCATAGGGTTCACCAACACCATACTCATTTTCTGCAGAGACACGGAAATAGTATGGAACGCCTTCTACCAGGTCATTGACCTTGAGGATCTGACGAATGCATTTTTCACTGACCACCTGCCAGCTACGGCGACTGGCTTCTCGCTTCTCTACCACGTAGTGATGGATTCGGGCACCACCATCAAGGAGAGGGGCATCCCACATCAATGTAACAGATCCCCGGGTCACATCCTTGAAGGTGATCGGGCCAGGCGGGCCCGGAGAGTCGAGCACCTTTACGGTGAATGTGATTGACTTACTGCCACTGTTGTTTTCCACAGTCAGAGTGTATTTCCCTGCATCATTTCTGTTGCAGTTTTCCACAGTGAGGGTGCTGAAGGAATCTGTAGTGTGGATATCAGCCCGTATGCTGAGGTTAGAGTCGGGTTTGCTCCACACAGCTGTGGGAGCTGGTCTACCCTGGTAGGCAATGAAGAGGCGAATACTGGCCCCAGCTCTGACAATGTGAGTCTGCTTGAAGTTGGCATCGATGTCTAACTCAGGAGCTGATAATCGGTCAACTGCTTTAATGGTGCCAGTCACTTCACAGCTGTCTCCTTTTCCAGCACCATTGACAGCACTAACCCGGAATTTGTATTCTTCACCTGCTTGCAGGTCGGTGACTGTGTATCTTGTTTTCACACATGCTTCTGCATTCACCTTGCGCCAGTCTCCTAAGTCAGCTTTGCACATTTCAATAATATACCCAATTATTTCCATGCCTCCATCAAACACTGGCTTAGACCATTCTAAGCTCACAGTTGTCTTTGATGTGTCTGTCACTTTGACCACAGTGGGAGCGCCTGGCGGGCTGACAGGCTCTCTGCATTTGATTAGTCTTGAGATACCACTTGCAGGCCCTACTCCCGCAGCATTCTCAGCCATGACGTGGAATTCATACTCATTGCCCTCTGTCAGACCGGTGACTTTGAATCTTGTCTCAGCGATCGGTCGTTTGCTGATCACTTTCACCCATCGTGTGCTTTTCTTTTCTCTCCTTTCAAGGATGTACTGTTCAATTTCACTGCCACCGTCTGATTCTGGCCTTGCCCAGGTCAGGGTAATGCTATTGCCTGTTACGTTACTAGGTTCTGGCGTGCCAGGGGCATCGGGAATAGCTGTCAAATGAAAATAATGGAAGAAAGAAACCAATTAGGCATGTGTGCTTGGGAGTTAATCTTATGACATAGTACCACTTAGTAAAAATGGACACTTACTGTACTGTATTTGAGCAACAATGGGGTCAGAATCCAGTGGCCTGCCAACCCCAAACTTGTTAACAGCAGAAACACGGAATTGGTATTCATTGCCAGTTATTAGTTTGGTGGCAGTGTAGCTGAGGGCTTCACAATTATCCTCAATTAGTGCCCAAGCAAGTCTGCTGGTTTCCCGTTTCTCAATGAGGTAGTGGGATACAGGAGCACAGCCATCATTGAGGGGCACGTCCCACCACAGGGTCATCTTCTCGCCAGTTACATTGGTGAATCTTATGGGCCCAACTGGTTTTCCCGGTGTATCTATGAGGAAAACGTCCTAGAGTTAGTTTCTTTTTCTTTGTCCATTAAAATGCAATCAAGCACGTCTTAAAGTCCTGTACATTATGAGATTAAGAAGCTATTTTAGGAATACCTTGTACTTTCACTGTAATTTCTGCTTTTGTGGAGCCAGATGCATTTTTGGCTTCCACTCTATATACACCACGATGGTCCCGAGTGGCATCTCTAACAAAGAGGCTGGTGGATCCAAGTACATCAGTTATCTCTATATGCATCTTCTTGTCAATTTCTGCTCCATCTTTGAACCAAGTTACTCGAGGTACTGGTCGTCCTTGCACCAAAGCTTTAATTCTAAGGCTCTCTCCAGACTTAATAACGACACCGTCAAAGTACTCAGGGCCAAACTCTACTGTTGGTGCAACTATAGAAGAAATAGAAATAAAATGCATTAGTTTTGTTTAATGAGACATAAAAGAGCATGTTTTGTATTAGTATCATATCATAAAGTGTGGAAAGGTAATGCTTATACCAAAGGCTATTTTGAAAGTAGGGTTGATAATTGAAAATTTAGACTATGGGGTTAAATATTTACGTATTATTAGGTTATCTCCTTTGTTATGTCTGTCATGTTATTAATCTTATATCTCCATTTGTAAAATGAGAAATGAAATGTTTATATATCATTTGCTTCCTAATACTGTTGCATATTCAAACAAATTCCTATAAGAGGCCAGCGGCTATACTCAAGCAAGGTGATAATTGTGCTGTTGGATCTATGTTATATTTTAGTAACTTCTGTAGAGATGGTCAGTTATTCCTGAGACCTTTTTTCTTTATTATATATTGCTGAAATTACAAAGCTAAAAACTCATTCCAACTTGTTTACTATTTGTATGCAAATGAAATAAATAATAGACATGGTTAAAAGAATTGATGCTAATTACATATTTTTTCTTCTTTTCATCTAAAAGGTAGAAAATCTAATTCATCCAACTAACAACCTCTGGTAATTTGTATGTTAAAATTTTACTGAAGTATAGTTGATTTACAGTGTTGTGTTAATTTCTGATGTACAGCAAAATGATTCAGTTATACATATACACGTATCCATTCTTTTTCAGATTTTTTTCCCCATATAGGTAATCACAGAATATTGAGTAGAATTTCCCTGTGATGTGCCAGCAGGTCCCCACTGAGCATCCATTCCATATACAATAATGGACATGGTAGTTCCTATGAAATGTTTCTATCCCCACTTTACAGATCAGGGGCCAAAAATATAGTTTTTAAAAAAACATGATTGTTACAAATCATTGTTACATTGGAAATCAGCTGTAAATGCTTACCATTTTCATCTCTTGTCATAATAACGCCAGAAGACTGTGAAGGCGGGCTTACAGTTCCAACAGCATTTCTTGCAATTATTCTGAACTCATATCGATCCCCAGGACTAAGTCCTGTCACCGTGTACTGACACTCAGTGACGTCAGTAAAGTTGCATCTTTCCCAGCGCTCGCTCCCTTGCCGTTTCTCAATGGTGTAGGCCACAATCTTACTGCCTCCATCACGCAACGGTGGGTTCCATTTAAGTGTGATGGTTTCTCGGGTGACGTCAATATAGTCAGGAGTGCCAGGTGGGTCTAGAGGTTGTATGAAAGTTAAAGGCATCGTTATTTATGTCATCAACTCTTAATCCTCAATGGAGGAAAAATAAAATGAATAAATCCTCCAAATTCATTTTAGCCATGAATAACAGGGTTTTTTTTTTTGTTTGTTTGTTTTTTTTTTTTTTTTTTTTTTTTTTTGGTATCAGAGTCTTTTAAAAAAGAATTTTAAATTACTTTCTTAAACCAGTTTAAAATAATCCCTTACTCGACAGCTCTCTTGCCTTACTTGACAGCACTCTAGTGACAGGAAGACATGTGAGAAGGTTATATGTGGAAGAAAGGCAGTATTTGTTACTAATGCATTCATTTGCTGAATTACATACATTTGAATCATACTCAGTCACTTACCTACTGGGGAAACAGCTAAAGTAAATTTGCTTGGGTCACTAGGTGAGCTCAGGCCAGCAGAATTTTCAGCAAATACACGGAACTGGTAATCCAGGCCTTCCATTAGCCCTGTGACTCTGTATTCTCTTCCAGATATTGGTGATGTATTAACTCTTTGCCAGAGGATGCTGTTTCTTTCTTTCTTTTCAACATGGAATCCAGTAACTTCTGAACCGCCGTCATAAACTGGAGCATCCCAAGTTAGTGATATGCCATCAGAAGTCACATTGTATGTAACTGGCTTTCCTGGGGGGCCAGGAATCCTGAACTGGTGTTTTGCCACAATACTGTTGGAGACAAGTGGCTGGCTGACTCCATATCTGTTTTCTGCTCTAACTCTAAACTGGTATTCAGCATCTTTGACTAGATTAGGAACCTTGAAAGTTGTTCGGGCAACACTTGAACACACCATCTTCCAATTAGTTTGTGAAGCTTCTCTCTTCTCAATGCTGTAACAGGTAATTTCTCCTCCTCCATCATCTTCAGGCACGTCCCATGACATGATGACACTGTCAGCCTTGATTTCATCAAAGCGAATGGGCCCTTTAGGCTTTGATGGTGGGCCAAGTGTGATGACTGTGATGGGGAATGAGTTTCGACAAACTGCGTTATCGAGAATAACAGTGTATTTTCCTCCATTCTCCTTCTTTGCATTCTTAATACTCAGAGTAAGTTTGTTTTCAGTTTTACTCAAACGGACATTTTCACTTTCTTTCAGTGGCAAACCATCTTTCAACCAGCTGATGGATGGTTTGGGTTTTCCTTTATATGGTAATTCAAGGTGCACATTATGCCCAATTCTCACGGTGACTTGTGCCCCAGGGATTTCTGACAGGTCAACTTCAGGTGGAATTATAAGTTCTTTCACTGTAATGGGCCCAATAGTGACAGCATCACTCAGTCCCTTCTCGTTTCTGGCAGACACCCTGAACTCCAAGACTGACTGTTCCTTGAGTTGGCTAACCTCAATTTCACATGTCTTACTTGTGCCAGCATGTGACCACATTTGTTCGCCTTTACCTTTCCTTTCCACAACGTAATCTGTGATGACACTACCACCATCAAAGTCGGGCTTGGTCCAGCTCAAGGTAACAGAGGTCTTTGTGGAATCTTTCACTGAGAGATCGCGTATCGGAGCTGGGACCTCGGCAGCCTTCACCGGCTCTGTTGTTTCACACGGTTCCCCAATTCCGATTTCATTTTCTGCAAGAACTCTGAAGAAGAATGGAGTTTTCTCTGACAAATCTGTTACCTTAAAGGAGGTGCTAGAACATTTGTGTGACACTGAAGACCATGTTCTCTTGGTGGCATCTTTCTTCTCAATGATGTAGTTAATTATGGGAGATCCTCCGTCAATGAGAGGAGGCTCCCAGAGCAAAGTGACTGTGCCTCGAGAGACATGTTTAACCTGTAGTTTCTGGCAGGCGGCTGGTGTGTCAAGCACCTTAACGCTCACGGTTGAAGACTTTGGTTGACCCACTCCATTTTCTATTGTGAGAACATATTTGCCCGTATCATTACGAGTGACTTGAGGAATAATGAGTAGTGAAGATGAGTCAGTGTTTTGAATGCTGTATCTGGCATCACTGCCAAGGTTCTTCTCATCTTTTCTCCATGTGACAGTAGGTGGAGGTCTGCCTTTGAAGGGAATCAGCACGTGTACATCTTCACCGGCTTTAGCTATGATGGAGGTCCTGAGAGCCACATCCAGGTCAATCTCTGGTTCCTCTGTAGACAGAAAATGGACATATACAGTGAATTTCAAAGCAGAAATAAGTAATTTCCTGGAGGTACTCTTAAATAAAGAGTCATACCATGAGGTACATACCAAGTATGTCTTTAGCTTGTGCAGGTTCAGTCATTTCTATAGGTTCTCCTTGTCCGGCACAGTTTACAGCGGATACCTGGAAGTAGTAATTGACTCCGGGTTTCAGGTTAGATACCACATATTCGGTAGTTCTGACCTCTCCTTTGGTAGAGACAACAGTCCATTCCTCTTCCTCTCCTTGTCTCATGGCAACAACATACCCAGTGACAGCACTGCCCCCATCGTAAACAGGTTTACTCCAGGCAAGAGTGATGGATGATTTCGTTGAATCTGCAATTCTTATCTTAGCAGGAGGGCCTGGAGGATCTGCAATGGCCAATCATAATACAATAATTATGTAATCCTGTGCAATTTGGCCACACACAAAAGAAGACAGAGGCAAAGATGCTGCACTTACCAATTGGATCAGCAGCCCTGTAGAAGTCAGATGGTTCAGAGAATGGACCATGTCCAGCAGCATTTACAGCACAAACTCGGTATTGGTAGTCACTATTTTCCGTGAGTCCTGTCACTTTCTGTCTGGTGTCACGGATTGTCTCCTTTAGAACTTTAAACCATCCCAGGCTCTTCTTATCTCTTTTCTCGAGGATGTAGCCACTTACTTCACTACCACCATCTGCAACTGGCCTGCTCCAGACAACAGTCATTGAATTCTTGGTAATCTTTGTCACCTCTGGCACACCTGGAGGCCCAGGTGTGACTGTTTAGAAGGAAAAGGAAAGTGAGTTCAAAGGATCAACATTACTGATAAATTCTTTTAATCTTCAAATCCTATCTAAGAATATTTGTTTCATTATTTATACTTTCCACCTTGTGAAAAGGATGATGATGAGGAGATGATGCATACGAAGGTAAAAGTCAGTCAGACCCTGAAAACATAGTCACAAACTAGCAGAATAGCATATATTTATCTGTAAATTTCCAAGCGTTTGATTTTAGTTTTCTAATGAAATCATGTCTCACCAAATGCATTCTTTGCAACCACGGGGTGAGATTCCAGTGCATCACCAATTCCATATTTGTTCACGGCGCGAACCCGGAAGATGTATTCATTTCCTTTGATAATTTTGGTAGTTGTAATGATGCACTCTTCCAGATTTTCAGACACCATGGACCACACGACGCGGCTTGTCTCACGCTTTTCCACAATGTAGTGCGTGATTTTTGCACCACCATCATCTGCTGGAGGCCCCCAGAGAAGAGTTATCTTTTCGGCAGTGACGGTCTTAAATTCAATTGGTCCACTCGGAGGTCCTGGTTTGTCTGTCGATGAAAGAACAACATGGTATGTTGTAAATCTACAGAGCCTTCTAATTTAAAATTCTCAAGTTTTAGGCAAACAAAATATGATGTTGGCCTGTATTAAGCACCTACCAAGGATCTGCACTCTGATGGTGGCTGAGGCTGAGCCCATGGCATTCCTTAGTTTCAATTCATAGCTTCCACTATTAAGGCGATTTGCATCTTTGATGAGTATAGATGCAAGGTCAGTGGTATTTTCGACACATACCAGTGCATTGGTTTGTAACTCTTTATCATCTTTATACCACTCAATTGTAGGCTCAGGTTTACCAGAAATGCCAGCTCTGAGCTTCACAGATGTACCTGCTCTGTATTTGACCACTTCTGTATATTCTAGAGGCAAATCAATTACAGGTCCACCTGCAAGAAAAACAGATGAGAAATATTTAAAAGATCACAAGGACAAGGAGATAAATTGCAACAACTTCAAAGTAAGCCCATTGGCCTTTATTAAATAATATGTAGTAGTTCCAATCCTATTTATATTTTACACTTAAATTTTACAAGCCACTCTTCAATCTCAGATGGGAAGAAAGATTATGAGCAAGTTCCATATCCCAACAACACTGCACTAATTTCACAGGGACTTAACTGCCTTTGAAATGTATTTTAAAGTCTGTCAGGTATTTTATACCAGTGATGAAATAGGATACAGCAGTGAGAGCATCATTGAAGAAGCTGTGCTATATATATGTATTTATTTTAAGTTCTCCTTTCTCTAGCTACATCTGGTTCTTTTTATTTCTCTTGTCTAGTTCACTGGTATCCAAGTGGGGGCAGTTCACATCAGACCCTTGAATTCTGAATTCTCGACTCACAGAGCTATTTACTTCCGTGGATGAATTTTCTTCCAGGCTGCGCAGAATTTTTGAGAAACAGAATTAAATTTGACTTGCTTCACAGTCTCCCAAATACCGATTCAGGGTCCACAAAGCCTGGCTCATAAAGAGAAGCCCTAGGATTCTCGTCATGAGGATGGGAGTAGACACCTTTGCCCAGACACCATGGGGACCCCACCTTGAAAATAGAGGACTTTTAGAAAGAGTGTCACAAGGTACCTAATGCTCATGAATTTTAATTTTTAAACCACTGTTGGGTTGAATGTGCCACTTATTTTCCAGAATGGTCAAGTATGTGTATTTTGGACTGATGGCAATATAGAGAACATTTTGGAGTCTGATGGAATCCCCATTCAATCATTAATGAGCTGCTTGATGTTGGGGGAAGGTTATGTAAGTGCTTTAACCCTCAGTTTCTCATCTATAAAGTGGGATAATATTAAGGCTATTAGAATTAGGGGAGAAAATTCATGGAAGGCACCCAGTAAAAATTAGGTGCTGCTAATATCACCTGCATTATGCCACTGTTGAGTCTTGTACTTATTTAAGAGGAATGTTCTCTGAATAAATTCAGTCATGGTTTTAATTATTGACTCTGAAAATTTTAAATAAAAGAGTGAAAGTGCCAACTCATATAATCAAAGAACCATAAAAGGTTGAAGTGGGAAGGGCCTTTAGCTATCCCATAGTCCAAATCTCATATTCTACAATTAGGTCAAATGGCCCGGAGGGGTTATGGAATTTTCCTAAGACTCCCAGCTAAGTCATAATTTCTTCTAAAAATCTAACAAGGTACATAGTAAGAGTTATCCTACAGATTAGGACCAGAAAAAATAAGACAAAATATTGATTTCAATTGCTGTTGGGATCCAAAGTGCTAAAAATGCCTACCATAAGAGTCGATGCACGTAATGGGGCCCACAACCTCTGATGGATTGCTGATGGAACCAACGGCATTTCTAGCAAAGACACGGAATTCATACTGGGAATTCTGAGTCAAGCCAGAGACGGTGAATTGAGTCTCTGTAACATTGGTGAAGCTGGCCTTGGCCCATCTGCCATCTGGAAGGTCTCTTCTCTCAACGATGTAGCCTGTGATCTTGCTTCCTCCATCAAAAGCTGGTTGTTGCCAGGAAAGGTTGACAGAGTTCTTTGAAATATCAGTGATACGGACATTTCTTGGGGGTTCTGTGGTAATAACAGAAAGCAGATTAGTGGCACTATCGTCAACATTATTTTGCTTTTCTGAAATGAGGTTTGCCATGTTAAGTAGTCAGAACCATCCTTTTTGGGACAAATACTTACCGCAGGCATCAATGGCTAGGACTGGTTCAGAAGGATGGCTGGGTTTTCCAATACCAGCAGCATTTTCTGCATATACCCTGAATTCATAGATAAGCCCAGCACTGATGGTTGTGACTTTGAAGTGAGTTGTGCGGATGACGGTTTTGTTGGCTTTTTGCCATAAGATGCTGTTTCTGTCTTTCATTTCCAGGTGATAGCCTATAACTGCACTGCCTCCATTGGATACTGGTTCATGCCAGCCCACGGTGATGCTTTCTCGGGTGACGTTAGTGACCCATGGTGTAGATGGCGGTCCGGGTGTGGCTACAAGAGTGAGAAACATAGGTTAATACAGGCATTTAAAACATTTATGTAAACAGAAACCCAGGGTCTTTGAAAAGTTTGACCACTTACTGTATGGTAGTTTGACAACCACACAAGCAGAATCTATGTGATCGCTGATGCCAAAGCGGTTTTCTGCCTTGATGCGGAATTGGTATTCTTCTCCTGTGGTCAGTTTCATGATTTTAATCGTGGTTCTTGCCACTGTTGCAGATACCTCAGTCCATACTGCAGTACTTGTCTCTCTCCTGAGTACGATGTAGTTGGTAACCTGACTTCCTCCGTCATACTTGGGTGGCTCCCATTTGAGAGTCACGCTCTCTTCAGTTACATCACTAATCACAACGGGGCCAGTTGGAGGCCCAGGTCTGTCCAGTACGACGATGTTAATGGAAGCTTTGGTTGTTCCGCTGGAGTTGGAGGCTGTGATCTCATATCTTCCAGCATCAGCAGCAACACTTTCTTTGAGATTGATGGTCAGGTTCTCAGCAGTAATTTCAGTATTAAATCTCATGGTCGCTTTCAGCAGGATACCATCTCTTGATAGGGTCACTTTGGGCAGTGGTTTCCCAGAAATTGGAATGTCAACTTTAAGGTTTGAACCAGCTCTCACATAGACAGTATGACTTGGGAAATTCTTCATGTCAATTTCAGGCGGTTCTGCAAAATAAGAGTATGGAAGATGAAGGTGAAAAGGAGTTTTTGAAAATTAACTTAATGCAAGTAATTTCACATTTTGCTTCTACAGGAAGTTAGACTTACCAAGCTGCTCCTTAACGAGGACAGGAAGCAGAAGCTCTCTTGGATCACTCAAACCAGCTTGATTTTCAGCAAACACCCGGAAAAAGTATTCAGAATTCTCTCTCAGGCCAGAAACAACGTGATGGGTTGACTTCACCACTGCACATCTCACCCAATTTTTCTGTCCCTTTTCTAGTGTTTCAATGACATAATGTACAATTCTGCTTCCACCATCGTGTTCCGGCTTCAGCCAGGCCAGGGAAACACTATCTTTGGATACACTTGTTACTCCAAGTCTTTCAGGTGGGCTTGGTTTTTCTAAGAAAGTAAAACATCAAAAGAAAGGGAAGATTATTACAACATTTTTCCCCCCTACCTATGTTCCTCCTGCATTGTTAAAAGGAAAAAAAAAATGTTTGGCTTCTGAGCCACAAGAAACTTTCCCAGGCTTTGTCATTTCAAGTTGTAGCATTCAAATCCAGTAAGTGTCAGATGATCAAATTAAAGGATAAAATGTATCCCAAATTTATCATGGGTCTAAAAATGAGGAATGAGATGAAAATCTTATAAGAAATATCATCATACAATTTCTGCATCCACACACTACATGTGGTGCAGTCAAATTCACTTATACTTAAATTCAACGTATATTATCAAACTCCAGCTATGTAAATTTCTACGTATTTACTTATTTATTTATTGGTCTTTTTAGGGCCACACCCATGGCATATGGAGGTCCTCAGGCTACGCCACAGCAATGCCCGATCTGAGCAGCCTCTGTGACCTACACCATAGCTCACAGCAATGCCGGATCCTTAACCCACTGAGCAAGGCCAGGGATTGAACCTGTGTCCTCATGGATACTAGTCAGATTCATTTCTGCTGAGCCACAATGGGAACTCCAATTTCTACTGTTTTAAAATCAATGAAAAACTTGATTAGTAGGATTTCATTTTGTGCTATAGTATAAATTGTTCAAGATGTGAACCAAACCTCATTTACGATTAAACAATAATTAGCATGATTCATACTATACTAGGAAAATTAACATGGACATGTAGGTTTTCTTTACTCTTAAAACATACCTGTTATTTTTACTCCTTCCTTCGTTTCAGCTGGTACACCAACACCAAACTCATTTTCTCCAGAGACTCTGAAGTAGTATATTGCTCCTTCTTGTAAGTTGGTGATTTTGTAGGAGAGGCGGTTACAGTTGTTGGTTACCGAGACCCATGCTTTCTTACTGGCCTCCCGTTTTTCTATGTGGTAATTCTTCACTGGTGCTCCACCATCGTTTTCAGGAACATCCCAGGCTAACACTGCAGACTCTTTTGTTATATCGCGTACGGTAACACCGGCTGGAGGACCAGGAGAATCTAAGACCTTGACGACTAAGGTCAGTGAAGCAGCGTTCAAAATATTCTGAATTGTTAATGTGTATTTTCCAGAATCATTTCTGTTGGCATTTTCAATAGTCAGTGATGTGCGAGAGTCTGTGGAGTCAATATAAGCTCTAGTGCGGAGGTCAGTGTCTGGTTTACTCCAGGAGACGCTGGGTACTGGTCTTCCTCGGAAAGGCACAGTCATGGTAAATGAGGAGCCGGCCTTGACAATCAAGGTCTTCTTCATTTCACTGTCAAGATCAAATACAGGCTCTTCTTCTCTTTCCTTTGCTATCTGGGGATCGGAGCTATCACTGGGATCACTAGCTCCAACCTTATTGATAGATCTTACTCTGAAAACATATTCGGTTCCTGTGGTTAGTCCACTTGCTGTGTACTCTGTGCCCCTGAAGTTCTGAATGGCAGTGTGCCAGTCAGTTTCACTGGATTTTTTGTATTCTACAGTGTATCCAGTTATTGGGGTGCCACCATCAAATAAGGGCTTAACCCAGCTAATTGTTATGTTGGTCTTGCCAGAGTCCACGATTTGGGGTTTGGATGGAGGAGATGGTAAGAATACTGGATCTTCTGCCCGAACTAAGGGAGAGGTTTCACTCGGAAGGCTTAGGCCTGCAGCATTTTCTGCATACACCCGGTACTCATATTCACATCCTTCCCGAAGTCCTGTTGATTTCACTCTCAGATCGTAAACTGGCCTCTTGTTTACACGCACCCAGCGCAGGCTGTTCTTCTCTCGCCTCTCAATTATGTATCCAGAAATTTCACTGCCTCCATCACTCTCTGGCCTTGACCAGCAAAGTGTCATGAACTCTTTGGTCACAGATGTAATTTCCAAAGATGTGGGTGGACTTGGAACTGTAAATGGATCTAATGCCTTTACAGCCACACTCTCCAGGGGCTCACCAACACCATATTTATTAACACCTGTCACTCTAAAGATGTATTCATTGCCTTTGAGTAACTTAGTTACTTTACAGGATGTTGTCCTTAACTCTCCTTCACATATTGTCCATGCAAGGTGGCTTGTCTCGCGTTTTTCTACAATGTAATAGTCAATAGCTGCGCCACCATCTTCTTGGGGTGGTCCCCAGGAAAGAGAGCATTTCTCAGCGGTGAGGCCAGTTATTTGAAGTGGTCCTGCTGGTGGGCCAGGCTTATCAAGTACCTTGCAATTAACTGCCATAGACCGAGTTCCTGCAACGTTCTTCACTGTTAGCACATACTGCCCAGAGTCTCGTCGGACACAGTCTTTCACTGTCAGCAAAGTATTATAGTCTGTTGAGACGATTTCTGTTCTTGCCCTCTCTTCTATTTCTACACCATCCTTGGCCCAGGAAATTACTGGTAGTGGTCGCCCTGCAACGTCTGCATTTATCTTAAGGACCTCTCCAGCTTTGACAACAATAACATCTCGGAACTTGACATCCATCATAATTCTTGGAGCCTCAACATCGTCTTTAACTGTAATAGGTCCAGTAGATTCAGAGGGCTCACTAACTGAGTCGGCAGCATTCTTTGCAAAAACACGGAATTCGTAACGCTGATCTTCCGTAAGTTCGGTTACTTCAAAGTATGTTTCTTGTACGTTAGTAAAATTGCACTTCAGCCATCGGCCATCTGGTAGTTCTCTACGTTCAATAATGTATCCCGTGATCTTAGCTCCACCGTCATAACGTGGCTTAGACCATTTAAGTGACACTGATTTTCTCGTGATATTTGTGACTTCAGGTTGTCCAGGAGGGTCACAAGGATCTCTTGCAGGGACTGGCTCACAAGATTTACTGCATTTACCGATTCCAGCAATATTCTCAGCATATACACGATACTCATACATGAGTCCTTCATCAAGGCCGGAAACTTTCATTTGAGTATCAGTGATGAGGATTTTATTTGCTTTTGACCAAAGAATGCTGCTTCTTTCTTTATACTCAAGGTGATAGCCAAGTACTTGACTTCCTCCATCATTAACTGGCACTTGCCAGGTTACCACCATGGTGGATTTTGTGGCATGCACAACTCTAGGAGTACCAGGAGGACCAGGGGGGCTGAATGGATACTCTGCAACAACAGCTGGAGAGTCACTGTAGGAGCTCTTTCCATAGCGGTTTTCTGCACAGACACGGAACTGATACTCACTTCCTGTTACCAGACGAACTATCTTGATGGATGTTCTTGCAACTGCTTGTGAAACCACATGCCACGTTGTAGAGGTGGTTTCTCTCTTTTCAACAATGTAATTGCTAATCTGGCAGCCGCCATCATATTCTGGAGGATTCCAAGAAATGGTTATATTGTCACAACTAACCTCATCAATATGAATAGGTCCAGGAGGTCCTGGTCTGTCGAGGACAATTACGGTAATAGGAACTGTTATAGATCCAGCACTGTTTGAAACACATAATTCATATGTTCCAACATCTTCCCTTGACGCTTCCTTAATAATTAGTGATGTTACAGTCTTTGAAGAAGAAACATTGACTCTAGTTGTCTCTTTAAGAGTCTGACCATCTTTTTTCCAGCTTACAGTCGCCTGAGGTCTTCCTTTAAATGGAACATCAATCTTCAGTTGGTCTCTGGCCTTTACATTGAAAGTATTGAAAGGAAGCTCAACCGAAGGCTTTATTTCAATGTCTCTTGCAATTACAGGTACTCCCAGTTGTCTTGGATCACTTTTTCCTTTTTCATTAATTGCAGCTACCCTGAAGATATACTCCTCTCCAGCAGTCAGGCCAGATATTGTTGCTTCTAGAGTCTTAACTTGTGTGCATGTGCTCCATTTTTCACTCCCTTTAGTCTGCATTTCAACTACATAACCTATAATTTTGCTGCCACCATCACTTTCTGGTTTCTCCCACTTAATCGTAGCTGTGCTACGGGTCACGTCAACAAGAGTTACTCTTCCAGGTGGGAGGGGTGGTTCAGAAACTTTAACGGGTTCCGTTGTTTCTGCTGGCAAACCAATCCCATATTCATTGGCAGCCAAGACTCGGAAGTAGTAAGAACATCCTTCTTGAAGATTTTCAATTTTAAAAGTGTTCTTTGTGCAGTTGTTTGTAACAGTAGCATATGCTTTTCTTGTAGTTTCTCGTTTTTCAACGATGTAGTTTGTAATCTTAGCTCCGCCATCAATAAGTGGTGGTTCCCAAGCCAATGTTACCGAGTCTTTCTTCACTTCTCTTACATTCAGATTCACAGGGGCACTTGGTGAGTCAAGAACTCTGACGTTAACGAAAGCAGTTTTAGAGCCACTGTTATTTTCCAGTGTCAGATTGTACCGACCACTGTCAAATCTGGTAACATTATCTATTACCAACATTGTATATGAGCTGGTCACCTCAATCTGGGCCCTGTCAGTGAGCGTGCCTTCGGCCTTTTCCCATTTAACTTCAGGTTCTGGTCGACCTTTGATAGTGACAAATAAGCGTAGAGTAGCACTCGCACGCAGAATGACCACCTTTCTGAGATCAGCATCAAGTTCTATTTCTGGTGGCTCTTGCCTCTCTTTAGCAACAACCGAACCAGGTATAGTTGCAGGTTCACCCACGCCTTCAGAATTGATGGCACAAATACGGAAGTTATATTCAGTGTTTTCTTTAAGCTCAGTCACTGTGAACTGCTTTCCTTGTAATCCTGTTGGTGGAGTGCATGTTGTCCATTCATCAGCAGTGGCTTCTTTGACCTCAACAACATAGCCCTTAACAGGTGCACCCCCGTCATAAATTGGTTTATTCCATGCCAGGGAGACAGAAGATCTGGAGGTGTCTGTTACTTTTGGATTACTTGGTGGTCCTGGTGGATACAAAGCGTCACACGCACGATAGAAAACAGATGGCTCGCTAGGTTCACCCACGCCAGCTGCATTTTCAGCAGCAACTCTGAATTCATAGGAATGACCTTCGGTCAGGCCAGTTACCCTGAATCGAAGATCCGTTAGTGTTTTCTTGTTGCACTTGGTCCATCGAATGCCTTCCTTATCTCGTTTTTCAAGAATGTAGCCCTCGATTTCCGCACCTCCATCATCTGCTGGGCGTGCCCACGTTACAACCATAGAATCTTTGGTGATTGCTGAGACTTCAGGTGGTGAAGGAGGACCTGGTGGTTTATATGGGTTACGGGCTATGATGGGCTCAGATTCCAGAGGCTCTCCAATTCCATATTTATTCACGGCCATGACACGGAAAATGTACTCATTGCCAGGAAGAAGTTTAGTGACTTTGTAGTTAAGGGCCTGTACTTCAGTTGAAACCTGGGTCCAGGACAGTCTGCTTGTCTCTCTCTTCTCAATGATGTAATGTGAAATATTAGCGCCACCATCGTGTAAAGGTGGGTTCCATGCCAGGTAACATTTTTCAGCAGTAACTCCGGAAACTTTCAGAGGCCCTTCAGGAGGCCCTGGCTTGTCAAGTACCTTTACAGTGATGGGAATAGACTTTGTACCACCAACATTGCTGAGTTTCAGGATGTATTGTCCTCCATCACTACGTATACAGTCTTTGACAACAAGCGTCGTTTTCTGAATAGTAGACTTAATTTCCATCCTGGCGGTTGTTTCTTCAAGTTCTTTTCCATCTTTTAACCAGACGATATCAGGTATAGGTTTGCCACGAATATCAGCTTCAAGGACAAAAGTCTCTCCTGCATGGACAACAATGACATCTTTATATTTGGGATCCAGTGAGGCATTGGGTGCATCAATTTCATCTCGTGCAGTAATGGCACCAGTGCTTTCAGATGGTTCACTAAAGTTGCCAGCTGCATTTCTTGCAATTACTCTAAATTCATATCTTTGGTCTTCTACAAGTCCACTCACTGTAAATTCAGTTTCCAATACATTGGTGAAGCTGGCTTTCATCCAACGGCCATCAGGTAGATCTTTCTTCTCTACAATATAACCTGTTATTTTGCTGCCACCGTCATAGGCAGGTTTCTTCCATTTCAGTGTGACGTTGTTTCTTGTAATAACAATGGCTTCGGGGCGACCTGGTGGATCACATGGATCACGAGCAACATAACATTCTGACACTTTGCTCGGCTTGCCGATGCCAACAATATTTTCAGCAGAAACTTTGAACTCATACTCGAGGCCTTCGTCAAGCCCAGTTGTTTTGAATTTGGTGTCTTGAATGGGAGTCTTATTTAATTTGATCCATAAAATGCTGTTCTTTTCTTTCTGTTCAAGATGGTAGCCAATAACTTTGCTACCGCCATCATTAACGGGCTCATGCCATTGCACAAGCATCTGATCTTTTGAGATTGATGTCACAAAAGGAGTGCCAGGTGGTCCTGGTTCTTTAAATGGATATTGTACAATAACTGGTTTAGAATCCAGGGAGGCACTCTTTCCATACCTGTTTTCTGCAAAAATTCTAAACTGGTACTCACTGCCTGTTTTCAGCTTGGTTATTTTAATTGTTGTCCTTGCAACTGTTGCCGATACCATGTGCCAAGTGGTGGTCGTTGTATCTCGCTTCTCTACAATGTAGTTGCTTATTTGGCAGCCACCAGTGTAGGCTGGGGGTTCCCAAGATATGACCACAAAGTCTGCACTAACTTCATCAAACCGAACTGGCCCAACTGGAGGTCCAGGCTTTTCCAAAACGATAATACTGAGATTTTCGGTTGCCGTACCCGCACTGTTTGTTGCTGTTATGGTGTATTTTCCAAAGTCATCTTTGTTACTTTCTTTAATGTGCAAAATAGTTGAAGTAGCTGTTTCCTCAACATTTACTCTTGTTGTCTGTTTAAGAAGCTCACCATCTTTGACCCATGAAATTTGAGGTCTTGGTCGGCCAATAACCGGAATTTCGATTTTAAGATCTTCTCCAGCTTGAACAGTGTATGTGTTGAATGGTAACTGAAAACTGGGCTGTATAGTCAAGTCCTTGGCTATGACGGGAACACCAAGCACTCTTGGATCACTTCTTCCTTTCTCATTGTAAGCCTTGACACGGAACTGATACTCTTGTCCAGAACTCAAACCGGTAACAGATGCATTGCAGACTTTAGATTCAGCCACAACACTCCATTTTTCAGTTCCTTTGGGTTGCATTTCAACAACATACCCCAGGATCCTGCTACCACCATCATGCTCAGGTTTCTCCCACATAAGTGATGCACTGGTCTGGGATACGTCAGTGAGTGTAACCTTTCCTGGTGGGGAAGGAGGTTCGGCAGCTTTCACAGCATCAACAGTTTCCACTGGAACACCAATTCCAAATTCGTTTTCAGCCATTACTCTAAAGTAGTAAGTGGCTCCTTCTGTAAGATTCTCAACTTTAAAGCTTGTTTTGCTGCATTTATTACTCACATTGGCATAAGCTTTTCTGGTCGACTCACGTTTGTCAATAACATAGTTCTTGATCTTTGCACCCCCATCAATGATGGGTGGTTCCCATGTGAGAAGGACAGAATCTTTCTTCACTTCTTTAACTGCCAAGTTCTGTGGTGGTCCTGGGGTGTCAAGAACTTTCACAGTTACAAAAGCAGATTTAGATCCACTGCTGTTTTCCAGCTTGAGAATATATTTTCCAGCATCATTTCTATCACAGTTATCTATTGATAGTTGGGTAGAGTTTGCTCCTTTTTCAATTTGGACCTTATCTGTGAATTCACCTTCCTCTCGAGACCAGGTGATCTCAGGTGTTGGGCGACCTTTGAATGGAATGTGAATTCTGACAGATCCACCAGCTCTCACAACGATTCCTTTCCTTAATTCAGAGTCAAGGTCAAGTTCAGGTGCTTCAAGCTTATCTTCTGGTTTCACAGTACCAGGAACCGATGTAGCCTCGCCTAGACCGACTTTATTGAGGGCACAGACTCGTATTTTATACTCTTGGTGTTCAGTGAGTTTTGAAATTTCAAATCGAGTGGCTTTCAGGCCAGTCTGTGGAGTAACTATTTGCCATTCTTCTTCATCTGCTTTACAGATTTCTACTATATATCCCAGGATCTCACTGCCACCATCGTAGATGGGTTTACCCCAGGCAAGTGTAATTGAGTTTTTAGTGGTGTCTACAATGTGTGCATTGGTGGGAGGGCCAGGTTTGAACACAGGATCACAGGCCTTATAATAAACTGTAGGTGAACTTGGTTCTCCAACCCCAGCAGCATTTTCTGCAGAGACTCTGAATTCGTACTCATGATCTTCTGTTAATCCTGTTACTCTGAGACGCAAGTCTGTAACGCGGCGTTTATTACATTTTATCCACCTAATGCCACTTCTGTCTCTTTTCTCTACAATGTAACCAATAATCTCGCTTCCACCATCACTATCTGGACGGTTCCAGCAGACAGTCATGGAGTCCTTGGCAACATTTGTGATTTCCAAGCTTTTTGGTGGTCCAGGAGGCACAAACGGATTTTTCATTAGTACCGGTGCAGATTCCAAAGGCTCTCCGACACCGTATTTGTTGACAGCCATTATACGGAAAATATATTCATTCCCCTCTAAGAGTTTGGTAACTTTCAGAGAATTGGTGACAACCTCTGAAGCAACAACAGTCCAGGCAAGCCGACTTGTTTCTCTCTTTTCAACAACATAGTGAGAAATGTCACTGCCACCATCTTGAAGTGGTGGGGACCATGATAAAGTACATTTTTCAGCAGTGACTCCAGTAACCTGGACTGGCCCTTCTGGAGGGCCTGGTCTATCTAACACTTTTACATTTACTGGGAATGACTTAGAACCTGCCACATTGGAAGCTCGTAAAATATACTGTCCTCCGTCAATTCTAATGGCATCCTTTACAATAAGTAAAGCCTTGAAATCCGTGTTCTTTATTTCAAATCTAGCAGATTCTTCAATTTCCTTATCTCCTCTTAACCATTCAATGGTAGGTAGAGGCTTTCCATGGACATCAGCTTCAAGCCTGAATGTTTCTCCTGCATTTACCACAATTGTGTCTCTGAATTTTGGATCCATTGAAATTCTTGGGAGTTCAACTTCATCCTTGGCAGTAATTGGTCCAGTACTGTCAGAAGGTTTACTTATTGTACCAGCCGCATTCTTTGCAATGACTCTGAATTCATATCTTTGATCTTCAGTAAGACCTGATACAGTAAACTGAGTTTCAATGACATTTGTAAAGCTGGCTTTCATCCAGCGACCCTCAGGCAAATCACGTTTCTCTACAATGTAACCAGTAATTATACTTCCACCATCATAAGCAGGTTTGGTCCATTGTAAGGTGATCTCATTTCTTTTAACTATTATTGCTTCTGGGGTTCCTGGTGGGTCACAGGGATCTCTGGCTACATAGCACTCGGAATTCTTGCTTGCTTTGCCTACACCCACAATATTTTCAGCATAAACTCTGAACTCATATTCAATGCCTTCTTCAAGATTGACTGCTTTAAACTGGGTGTCATGGATGATAGTTTTGTTGACTTTTGTCCACAAAATACTGTTTCTTTCCTTTCTCTCAAGGTGGTAACCTATGATTGGGCTTCCACCATTATTGACTGGTTCGTGCCACTGTATAACCATGGAGTCTTTGGAAATGGCTGTGGCAAATGGTGTGCCTGGAGGGCCTGGTTCTTTGTAGGGATATTGAGCTACAATTGGCTCAGATTCCAAGGCAAAGCTTTGTCCATATCTGTTTTCAGCAAATATTCTGAATTGGTATTCTGTTCCAGTTTTCAGTTTGGTCACTTTGAGTGTAGTTCTGGCAACAGTAGCAGAAACAACATCCCATACTGTGGTGGTTGTATCTCTTTTCTGAACGATGTAATTAGTGATCTGGCAGCCTCCTGTATATAATGGAGGTTCCCAAGATAATGTAATACTTTCAGCACTGACTTCATCAAATTTAACAGGTCCTTTTGGAGGATCAGGTTTATCTAGAGTTATAATTTCAATGGATGCTGTCTTTTGACCAACAACATTAGCAACTGTGATTCCATAATGTCCACCATCATCCTTATGAGTTTCTTTAATACTGAGTACAGTGAGGTCAAGCGAGTCAGTAACATTGATTCTTGTAGTCTGCTTCAGTGGAAGACCATCTTTTGTCCAGGTAATAGTTGGCTTAGGACGTCCAGAAACTGGCACTTCTATTTTCAAATCTTGGCCAACCTGTACACTGTAAGTGTTAAATCCAGGTCTTACATCTGGTTCAATGACCAGATCTTTGGCAACTATTGGAACTGCAAGAGACCTTGGATCACTTCTCCCCTTTTCATTTACAGCCACAACTCTAAAAAGATATTCTTCTCCCTGAGTTAGGTTGGTGATTACTGCTTCAAGGGACTTGACTCGAGCACACTCTGACCATTTCTCACTGTGTTTAGCTTGCATTTCCACAATATACTGAATGATTTTACTGCCTCCATCATGTTCAGGCTTTGTCCAACTCAAAGAGACACTGTTTCTGGTGACATCATCCACAGTTATTTTTCCTGGAGGTTGTGGGACTTCTGCAACCTTAACTGGATCATCTGTGTGGGCGGGAAGGCCAATACCATACTCATTCTCAGCTGTGACTCTAAAGTAGTAACTGCAACCTTCTTGGAGTTGATCAATTTTCCAAGAATTCTTATGGCAATTTGTTACAACTGCTGCATATGATTTTCTTGTGGCTTCACGTTTCTCAACAATGTAATTTTTTATTTTGGATCCTCCATCCAGCAAAGGAGGTTCCCATGTAATTGATACCGAGTCTTTAGTGATTTCTGTGACTTTCAGATTAACAGGTGGACTTGGTGTGTCCAGGACTCTCACAGTAACAAAGGCTGACTTTGTTCCACTGCTGTTTTCTAACGTGAGAGTATATTTTCCACTGTCATATCGGTTAACATTGTCAAGAACAAGAGAGGTGAAGCTGCTAGTGCTGTCGATTATAGCTGCATCGCGGATTTCACCATCTACCTTGCCCCATTTGACTTCTGGTGTAGGACGACCTTTAATAGGAACAAATAACCTTAAGGAGCCACCTGCCCTTATATTTATAATTTTCCTCAGTTCCATGTCAAGATCAAGGTCCGGTGCTTCCATTTTTTCTTCAACTATAACAGGTCCAGGGACATCAGCATGTTCTCCAACTCCAGCTTTGTTAATAGCACAGATACGGAAGTTGTATTCATGCTTTTCTAGCAGCTTCTCTACTTCTATGTTTGTTTTGTTGATTCCTGTTGGTGGAGTGCACATTGTCCATTCACCAACACTCACGTCACATTTTTCAACAATGTATCCTTGGATTTCACAGCCACCGTCATAGATTGGTTTGCCCCAAGAAAGGAAGACGGAAGATCTGGTAATATCAATGACTTTGGGATTGTTTGGAGGTCCTGGTTTATAAATAGGATCACAAGCCTTTTGGTAAGCAGAAGGCGGGCTTGGTTCGCTAAGTCCAGCAGCATTCTCGGCTGAGACTCTGAATTCATAGTTGTGATTTTCTAAGAGTCCAGTTACTCTCAAGCGCAATTCCCCTATAAGACGTTTGTGGCATCTTGTCCATCTGATGCCCTCTTTATCCCGCTTTTCAAGCACATATCCGAGAATTTCACTGCCACCATCAGATGCTGGCCTTTCCCATACAACGATCATTGAGTCCTTTGTCACTGCTGTGATTTCTGGAGCCTTTGGTGCATCTGGCACTACGAATGGATTTTTGGCAATTACCGGCTCGGATTCAAGAGGTTCACCAACACCATATTTGTTTACAGCCATTATACGGAAAATATATTCATTGCCTTCAAGAAGCTTAGTAACCTTGCAGCTGAGGGTCTGCACATTGGCATCAACCACAGTCCAAACCAATCGGCTGGTTTCTCTCCTTTCCACGATATAATTTATGATATCACTGCCACCATCTTGCAGTGGGGGTTTCCAAGCTAGTGCGCATTTTTCTGCTGTAACTCCTGATATAACAATAGGTCCTTCAGGTGGCCCTGGTCTATCGAGAACTTTGACGTTTACAGTAACTGATTTCTCTCCCGCAACATTTTTGGCCTTCAGTATGTAATTTCCACTGTCAACACGCACTGCATCTTTAACACTGAGACTGGTGGCAAAATCAGTGCTCTTTATTTCTAATCGAGCTGTATTTGAAAGCTCCTGATCACCTTTTATCCACTGAGTGGTTGGTATTGGTTTGCCATAGATATCTGCGTCAATCTTGAATAACTCACCAGCATGAACCACAATTGTGTCTTTGTATTTTGGATCCATACGAATTCGTGGTGGTTCTACCTCGTCTCTTACTGTTATTGCCCCTGTACTTTCTGAAGGCTCACTAAACACTCCTGCAGCATTTCGAGCTATAACCCGGAACTCATATCTGTTATCTTCAACTAGGCCAGTTACTTCAAACTGAGTGTCAATGACATTGGTAAAACTGGCTTTCATCCAGCGGCCCTCAGGCAGTTCTTTCTTCTCAACAATATAACCAGTGATCTTGCTTCCACCATCATAAGTGGGTTTCTTCCACTGAAGAGTCACAGAATTCCTTGTGACAATGATTGCCTCGGGCTTTCCTGGTGGGTCGCATGGATCACGGGCTGTGTAGCATTCTGACACTTTACTTGGCTTGCCGATGCCCACAATGTTCTCTGCGGAGACTCTGAATTCATATTCAATGCCTTCATCTAGGCCAGTTGTTTTAAACTTGGTTTGAGGAATAGGTGTCTTGTTCAACTTGACCCAGAGGATGTTGTTTCTTTCCTTGCGTTCTAGATGATAGCCAATGACTTTGCTGCCTCCATCACTGACTGGCTCGTTCCACTGTACTTCCATGCTGTCCCTGGAGGAGTGTGTCACGAACGGTGTGCCAGGGGGACCAGGAACTTTGAATGGATACTGGGCTACAATAGGCTCTGAAGTGAGATAGGTGCTCTTTCCATATCTGTTTTCAGCGGCAATCCTGAACTGATATTCACATCCAGTCTTTAATCTGCAAGCTTTTATTGTAGTCCTTGCAACAGTAGCTGACACAATATGCCAGGTGGTTGTGGATGTGTCCCGTTTTTCTACAATGTAGTTATTGATAGAACTTCCACCATCATACTTAGGTGGGCCCCAGGAGAGAGTGATGCTGTCAGCAGTCACTTCCTCCATTTTAACTGGTCCTGTTGGAGGCCCTGGTTTGTCAAGAACGATAATATTAAGGGTTTCAGTAGCTTCACCAGCCGAGTTAGTCAGCTTAACTACATAATGTCCAACATCTTCTCGGCAGGCCTCCTTTATCGTCAGCAGTGAGTTATTTTCTGTGCTCTCTGCATTTACTCTGGTTGTCTGCTTCAGTGGCACATCATCTTTATGCCAGGTTACAGCTGGTATAGGGCGTCCAATGAATGGAACGTCAACTTTGAGGTCTTCACCTGCCAATACGGTGTAAGTATTGAACAGGAGTTTGAAGGCTGGTGGAATGACAAGATCTTTGGCAATCACTGGCACACTCAGTTGTCTTGGATCGCTGATGCCCTTTTCATTCTGAGCTGAAACACGGAAAGAGTACTCTTCACCCTGAATTAATCCAGTAATAGTGGCTTCAGTGACTTTGACTGTGGCACATGTGACCCATTTGTCACTGCCTTTGCTCTGCATCTCTACAATGTAGCCTAGAATTCGGCTGCCTCCATCATGCTCAGGTTTCTCCCAAGAGAGTGACACACTATTTCTTGTGACATCCACCAAAGTTATTTTTCCTGGAGGGAGAGGTCTTTCTGATGCTTTTACAGATTCTGCGGTTTCAGCTGGCAGCCCGATGCCATATTCATTTTCAGCAAGAACCCTGAAGTAGTAACTACAGCCTTCTTGGAGCTGGTCTACCTTCCAGGAAGTCTTATGGCAATTTGTTGCAACAGTTGAATATGCCTTCCTTGTGGATTCCCGCTTTTCAACAATATAGTTCTTTATTTTTGAACCTCCATCAAGCAGAGGAGGCTCCCATGTGAGTGTAGCCGATGTCTTAGTGACCTCCTTTACCTTCAGATCCTGTGGAGGGCCTGGTGTATCTAGCACTCTGACGTTGACAAATGCAGACTTGCTGCCTGAGCTGTTCTCTATAGTTAGTATGTATTTGCCACTGTCAAATCTGTTTACGTTTCCAACGATAAGGAGGGTATAAGAGCTTGTGGATTCAATGCTAGCTTTATCTAAAGATTCCCCATGTTCCCGGGTCCACTTCACCTCTGGTGCAGGTCTTCCTTTGATTGGAACAAAGAGTCTCAGGGTACAGCAAGCTCTTATAATAACAACTTTGCGCAGGTCAGCATCCAGTTCAATCTCTGGAGGCAGCATCCTGTCTTCAGCCTTTGGAGTTCCAGGAACAAGCGCTGGTTCCCCGATGCCTTCAGAATTCATGGCATAGATGCGGATTTTATATTCCTGATTCTCTACAAGGTTGGTGATGGTGTAAGAGGTTGCCTTGAGCCCGGCTGGTGGTGTGACAATCTTCCATTCGTCTTCTTCCGGCAGGGCGATCTCAACCATATACCCAGTGATCTCGGAACCACCATCATAGATAGGTTTGTTCCAAGCAATTGAAATGGATGATCTGCTTGTATCTAAGACACGTGGGTTACCTGGTGGGCCCGGTTTAAACACAGCATCACAAGCTTTATAAAATGGACTGGTGGCACTTGGTGCACTGATTCCAGCAGCGTTCTCAGCCATGATCCGAAACTCGTATTCATGTCCCTCTGTCAGTCCAGACACTTTATATCTTAAATCAGTAAGGGTTTTTTTGTTGCATTTCACCCACCGTTGGCCAGCTTTGTCGCGCCGTTCCACAATGTAATTGATGATTTCACTTCCACCATCAGAGTCAGGATGTCCCCAGCAGACAACCATGGAATCTTTAGTAATAGTTGTAACTTCAGGGTTTTTGGGTGGATCAGGAGGTCCATAAGGATCTACTGCAAGCACAGGCTCTGATTCCAGTGGCTCTCCAACCCCATATTTATTTACAGCCATGACACGGAATATGTATTCATTGCCTTTCAACAGTTTAGTGACCTTTAGCTTTGTGACTTGCACTTCGGAGGCTACGTTCGTCCATGCCAATCTGCTGGTTTCACGTTTCTGAACCACGTAATAATCAATTTTGGCGCCTCCATCATCCAGTGGAGGCAACCATGACAATACACATTTTTCTGATGTCACTTCAGATACAGCCAAAGGTCCTTCAGGTGGGCCTGGTCTATCAAGAACTTTAACATTGAAAATGTGTTTGGCAAAACCACCGGGATTAGTTGCTGTAAGGACATAGGCGCCACCATCCCTTCTTAGTGAATCCTTGTTTACCAGATTAGTAGAGAAATCTGCAATTTTAATTTCTAATTTGGCTGTGTTTTCAAGCTCCTTTCCATCTTTGGTCCATTCCATTGTTGGAGGTGGGCGACCTGAAACGTCAGCTTCCAGCTTGAATGTTTCACCTGCTTTTAATATGATTGTGTCCTTAAATTTGACGTCTACCATTATCCTTGGTGCCTCAATGTCATCCTTGCATGTGATAGCATCTGATGGTTCGGATGGTGGGCTAATAGCACCAGCAGCATTTTTGGCAATCACGCGGAATTCATATGCGGCATCTTCTGTTAGGCCGCTGACTGTAAATTCATTCTCCAAGATGTTGCTGAAGTTGGCCTTTAGCCACCGTCCATTAGGAAGATCTCTCTTTTCGACTATGTAACTGGTAATTTTAAAGCCTCCAGTATACTCAGGCTTAGCCCATTTAAGTGTCACTGTGTTTCTAGTAATATTTAGAGGAATTGGTTTCCCAGGTGGGTCAATGGGATCCAGAGCTAACATAGGTTCAGATGGTTTGCTCGGCTTGCTTTTGCCTGCCATGTTTTCTGCGATCACCCGGAATTCATAAGCAATGCCATCCGTAAGTCCACTTGATTTGAAAATGTTGCCTGGTACTATTGTTTTGTTCACAGTCTGCCAGAGAATACCATTTCGTTCTTTTCTTTCGATGTGATATCCTAAAATGGGGCTTCCACCATCAGAAAGAGGCTCGTGCCAGCTAATTGTTATGGAATCTTTGGTAACTGCAGTTACCTGAGGGGTACCAGGAGGCCCAGGAACCTTAAATGGATAGTTGGCGACTACAGGTGCTGATGTGATGCCTGGTCCAACTCCGTATCTGTTTTGAGCTTTTACTCGGAATTGATATTCCACCCCAGTAGTGAGGCGAGTGGCTTTATAGGTAGTGCGTATGACGGTGGTTGCTAACTCAACCCATGTGGTACTGTCGGTCTGTCGCATTTCTACCACGTAGTTGCTTATTGGCACACCCCCGTCGTTCTCAGGTGGCTCCCAAGAGAAGGTGACAAAATCAGATGAAACTTCATCAAATTTGATTGGTCCAGTCGGCGGCCCTGGGATATCATGGACTTGAATGGTGATGACGTCCCCAACCTCTCCCACGATGTTCCTTGCTGTTAATGGGTAGGGCCCACTATCACTTCTTACACACTCATTGATATTTAAGATGGTTGAGGTTGCTGTATTTTCAAAGTTAACTCTCTGTGTCTGTTTAAGAATCTGGTCTCCTTTTTTCCATGTCACCGTGGGCTTTGGTCGACCAAGCACTGGAATTTCAACTTTGATGTTGTCACCAGCTTTGGCAATGACTAATTTCTGATAAATGCCACGGAGATCCAATTCTGGAAGCATTGTCTGCTCCTTGACAATGACGGGTCTGCTTTCTCTCGGGGCACTTCTCCCTGCACTGTTCACTGCCATCACCTGGAAGGTATATTCTTCCCCTTCAGTTAGATTCTTCACAACACATTCTAACCCCTTCACGGTTGTGATGTGGGTCCACTGGTCTGAGCCTTTTCTTTGGGCTTCAATCACATAGCCAGTGATCTTACTGCCCCCATCGTGTTTGGGTTTAGGCCACGCCAGGCTGACTGTGCTCTTAGTTATGTCCATAATGTTAAGACTGTCTGGTGGTGACGGCGCTTCGGAGGCTCTTACAGGCTCTGTTGTTTCCGCTGGCTCCCCAATTCCGTATTCATTTTCTGCCATCACTCTGAAGAAGTATTCACATCCTTCCGATAAGCCAGTAACTTTATATGTACACTTATGGCACTTAGTGGTGACTGTGGAGTAAGATTTCCGTGTCGCTTCTCGTTTCTCCACAATGTAGTTTGTTATACGTGAGCCCCCATCTATCAGAGGGAGGTCCCAGTGCAGGGTGACACTCTCCTTTGTGATGTCAGTAGGCCTCAGGTTAAGGACGGGTCCTGGGGTGTCCAAGACTCTAACATTAACAAAGCCACTTTTCTTTCCAGCAGGGTTTTCAATGGTCATCACAAATTTACCGGTGTCATATCTGTTACATTCTGGGATAATCAGGAGAGTGAATGATTCTGTATTCTCGATGTTAGCTCGGTTTTTAAGGTTGATATCGTCTTTGGTCCATGTCACTTCAGGAGCAGGACGACCTTTAATGGGCACAAATATTCTAATACTGAGACCCGCTCTCACAACAAGCGTTCTTCGAAGCTCGGCATCTAGTTCAAAATCAGGAGCCATCTCTCGTTCTACAATTTCAACATTTGGGATCACGGCTGGCTCCCCAACACCTGCGTCATTGATGGCACTGATTCTAAAGTTGTATTTTTCTTTAGTCTGAAGGTCAGGGACAACAAACTCAGTGATTCTGAGGGCAGTTCCTGTTGTATCCTTTATCCAGGCATCCTCTCCGACTTTTTGATGCTCTACGACATAGCCAGTGATTTCAAGGCCACCATCATAGTGAGGCTTGCCCCATGCCAAAGAAGCAGATTTCTTGGTAGTATCAGTGACACGTGCGTTTGAAGGTGGTCCTGGGGGATCTGAAAAAGAAAGACACAAAAGTGTTAAGAGTTTTGCTTTTGTATAAATTACATAAAATATTGGCACCCCCAAATGAGCTATATTGAAAAAGATAAATACTAACATGCCACATCTTTCATTAGGACAGGATTGGAAGCGTCACTTGGTGGACCAATTCCTGCTTTGTTCTCTGCACTGACACGGAATTCGTAGGTGTTTCCTTCTTGCAGTCCTGTTATTTTGCATCTGAGATCAGAAACTGGAGTCTTTGTTGCTCTCACCCAGCGCAAGCCTTTCTTCTCTCTCCTTTCTACGTGATATCCTGTGATCTCACTGCCACCATCATCAACTGGTCTTTTCCAACTGATAGTGGCAGTATTTTTAGTGACATTTGACACTTCTGGTTTTCCAGGGGGGCCAGGCGGACCTGAAAAGGAAGGAAATTGATGAGAAATCTGTGATTTTCTAAGCTCTGCTGCAAATGTTTACTTATCAGTTCCCCTACATGCTCTACGTACCAAATCTGTCTACCATTTTGACAGGTTCAGACTCTACAGATTCTCCTTTGCCATATTGGTTTACAGCTGAGACCCGGAAGAGGTATTCATTTCCTTGGATAAGTTTGGTTGCAACATGCCTGCAAGACTGAATGTCTTCGGCAACCACTGTCCACAAAAGTCGGCTGGTTTCTCTCTTTTCAAGAACATAGGACTTAATTGGTGAGCCACCATCTTCCAAGGGAGGTGTCCATGTAAGTGTTGCTTTTTCGGCAGAAACATTACTGATCTCTATGGGACCCGGGGGACCAGGTACATCGAGGACTGTCACCTTCACATGTTCCTCCTTTGTGCCAAAAGGATTGGTAGCAGTGATGGTGTATTCACCAGCATCTTTTCTAGTGGCATACTTGACAGTAAGCATGGAAGATGTTGGGGTGGAAGATATCTGAACGATATCTGATGGTCTTATGTCTTTCCCTGCCCTCGACCAACTTGACTTTGGAAGGGGCTTGCCAAGAATGCTAATGGCACTTAAAACAAAGGTGTCTCCTGCTTTGACTGTTAGTCCATCTTTGATTGTGGGATCTAGAACAATGGTTGGTGCCTCTGCAAAGGGAAGAAAAAATTTCATCAGAAAAGGAAGAAGGCTTAATTTGTTATTTTTTTAATGTGCATAAAAAAGTAAAATAGACCTACCGTATTCATCCTTGCAAATAATGGTTTCTGTACTTTCTGATGGAGCACTGATAGCACCTGCTGTATTCTTTGCTCTAATTCTGAATTCATATTTTCCACCCTCAACAAGATCAGTTACAGTAAAGGCACAATCTGGGACATTAACATGGTTGGCTTTCGTCCAAGATTTAGAGGGAAGATCTCTCTTCTCCACTATGTATCCAGTCAACTTATGACCGCCGTCATATTTGGGTTCAGTCCAAATGAGAGTCACTGAATTCCTTGTTACGTTAATAACCTCAGGTTTGCCAGGAGGATCTAAATAAAGCAACAAACAAACAGAAAACCCAGTTAAACACACACCAGTGTTTTCTTCATGAAGAAAATACACCTAGGTTTTGGTTTGTAGAATTTTGACTTACCAATTGGATCAAGTGCTACAACTGGCTCTGATGGCAGGCTTGGCTTGCCTACTCCTGCTAAATTGATTGCCATAACTCGGAATTCATATTCCAGGCCTTCAGTTAGTCCTGTCACTTTGAAGTCTTTCATCCTAATAGGAGTCTTGTTAGCTCTCTTCCACAAGAGGCTGTTTCTTTCCTTGAACTCGATATGATACCCTACAAAAGACCCGGTGATGTATCAGTTCAAACAGAAAGTAAAAATATAGCCTGATTTTTTTTTTTTTTTGGTCTTTTTGCCTTTTTTTTTTCTTTCTCTGGGGCCGCTCCCGTGGCATATGGAGGTTCCCAGGCTAGGGGTCAAATTGGAGCTGTAGCCGCCGGCCTATACCAGGGCCACAGCAACGCAGGATCTGAGCCGCATCTGCGACTTACACCACAGCTCACGGCAATGCTGGATCCTTAACCCATTGAGAAAGGCCAGGGCTCGAACCTGAAACCTCAAGGTTCCTAGTCGGATTCGATAACCACTGCGTCACGACGGGAACTCCTATAGCCTGATTTTTTAAACACACACACACACAGAAATAATTACCCAATAACTTATATATGGATATATGGAACAAATAATCATTCTTGCTAATTTTTGCCCAGATAATTTATATATGGACATATGGAACAAATAATCATTCTTGTTAGTATCTATGCTTTTATTACCGAGGCATAGGGCCTTTTTTTTTTCCCCTCTTGGACTATACATATTTATTGCAACTTCTGTTAAAAAATTTTAACTTACAAAAATAGCTATAATCATTAAGAAAGGCTTTGTTAATTATTATATTAGGTTTTCATTGAAATTAAGCATTTGTTTAATTAATTAGCTTAATTAATGCTTAATGTACTGAAAGCATAATATACCGAAAGGCAAATACATTTTTGTATGTGCAGACAGTGGTATGCATAAATATCACACATTCAGCTTGCTTTCAGGGAGGAACATTTGGAAGAAGTGTTAATGTCATTGCTGCGGGATAAGAGCAAACTAAATACCTGTAATTGGAGAGCCGCCTGTTTTCCTGGGGTCGGTCCAAGTTAGAGATACAGAATCATGTCTGACATCCACAATATTGGGAGGTGGGGGAGCATCAGGCACATCTAGGGAAAAGTAGATAATGCAAGATTTAGGATAAGGAACATATGATATATAAGCCCAAACCATGACTTACTTTGTGTTCCCACCTCAAGACACTTACCAAATGGATGTTTAGCAACAATTGGCTCTGATTTCAGGCCCTCTCCTACACCATATTTATTTTCAGCGCTGACCCTGAAGGTGTATTCTGTACCCTCGTGAAGCCGCATCACTCTAAAGGTGGTTTTCTGGACAGCTGAGGCACACGTCACCCACTTGTTGTTTACAGAGTCTCTCTTCTCTAGGATATAGTTGGTGATTTCAGAACCTCCGTCGTCCTTTGGAGGACCCCACTTTAAGGTTATGGCTTCTGCTGTGACTTCCTCAAATTTGATTGGTCCAGTGGGGATGCCAGGCTTGCCAACAACTTTAATGGAGAGAGTTCCTTCCTTGGTGCCAGCGACATTCTTCAGTGTGATCGTGTACTTTCCAGCATCTGATTTTTGGCAGTCATATACTACAAGAGTTGTGTGAACTGCAGATGACTCAACACTGACTCTTGTGTCTGTTGCTAGAGGGTCTTCCCCTTTCTTCCAGGTCACTGATGGAGCTGGCTTGCCTTTGATGGGGATCTTCAGGCGGAAGTTGCTGTTTTCTTTAGCCAAGTAGCACAAATCAGGTATATCCTTTAAGTCAAGGTCAGGAGCCACTGTGAAACGGCAGAGATGAATTGTTGTTATTTTTAATGCCAGGCAGTCAGTTATTTCAGATCATTATAGTTTTAAAGGATTTTTACATAAGACAGTGAGTAGGGTCCAAGAGTGCACTTTTTTTGACAAAGGGAAAAATGGAGATGATAGCCAAAGGCTTACCAACATCATCCTTTGCCACAGCAGTGATTTCACTTGGGGTCCCTTCTCCATTTTCATTCTCAGCACACACTCTGAAGGTATATTCCTTCCCTTCAGTCAGATCTTTTGCTGTGTACTGTAAGCTTAATGATTTCATAACTCTTTGCCACTTATTTTCTTCAGTCAGGAAATCAACTACATATCCGATAATTCGACTTCCACCATCGCTGTGAGGCTTCTTCCAGCCTATTTTACAAGATGACTTGTTGACAGACATCACTTTCAGGTCCACAACTGGTCCCGGGGTTTCTAAAGCAAAGGAGAAATGATAAGTCTAATCCCCAGGTTTCCAAGATAAGATGTCACTCACAGTGATGGCACAGTAGCTCATTTGCTCACCGGAAGCCTTGACAGCATCTCGGGTCTCACCGGGATCACCAATGCCATATTCGTTTTCAGCAAACACCCTGAAGAAGTAGGATTTTCCCTCCTCCAAGTTAGAAATTCTGAAACTTGTTTTGGAACACTCAGTCGTCACAGTAGACCAGGACTTCCTCTCTGCATCACGTTTTTCTACCACATAGTTTATGATGGGGCTTCCACCATCGATAATGGGAGGATCCCAGGTAACATAAGCAGAATTTTTGGATATTTCCTTGACAGTCACATTGATGGGTGGCCCAGGAGTGTCTAGACAAGTAGTGGGTAAATAAGAAGAAATGAATACACAAAAATGCCTGGACTACATTTTGACATATATGTGAGTGTTTTTCCAAGTAGACTTACCAAGTACTTTCACTACAATGGTATATTCCTTTTTACCACAGCTGTTCTCCAGAGTCAGGATGTATTTCCCAGCATCATATTTATTCACGTTTTCACAGCGCAAGAAAGTATCAAAGTCAGTTGACTTTATGTCCAGGCCAATCCTTTCTCTTAGATTGACATTTGGTTTAGACCAAGTTATCTTGGGAGGTGGGCGTCCTTTCACTGGTACATACAGTCTCATGGTAACTCCAGCACGTAATATGAGTGTTTTCCTCAAATCAGCGTCAAGTTCTCCCTCTGGCGGAACTGTTTTAATATTAGAGTGAAGAAAGTTTAAATAATAACTTAATGGTCAAATGTATTTCCAAGGACTGGCCTGATCACTCTTAAAATATATTTCTTTTCTATACCTGATTTCTGATTCTTTAAAAAAAACCCTTAATATAATTCTCAAGACTTTTGCCAGCTATTTTAATATTCATTAGCTTCCTATTTTCCAATATCCCATAGGCCGAACCAAGTTTTCCCTGGAGGATCTTCATCTCCTTTTCTCACCAACCCTTAAACTTGCTGTATATTAAAAGTAGAAGGTTGGTTCTTGGCTTTCTTCCAGTGAAGGCACTCTGCTATGTACTCTGGCTTGCTTTCTTTATTTCATGGTAGGAAGAAAAGTGCACGGGTGGGGGTGGGGGTGGAGTATAATACCAAGTAATTCAAAGTAAAAGGGGCACTGGTTAGGGAGAATAAGTGAATAGAAAAAATGGTAAGAAGGGAAATTAAGATGGAGAGCCTACCAAGTACATACTATGGGAAGGATGAATAAGAAGAGAAAATAAAAACCAAAGAATGATAAATATAAATTAAATACTTAGTTAAAAAAATCTTTTTGTTCTCAGGATAAAATTCATGTATTTCATATTCTTCTGAAGATGTGAAATCCTCATGTAAGTATGAAGGGCATTTCAGAAACTCCAATCACCTTGTATTCCATCTGGCTTGGTATGCGATACCATAAAGTACCAACCCACCTCTCCTAAAATGTGCTTGTAGAATTACCAACCCCAAAACTTGTAAATAAATCTGCATAAGGCAGTTCTATACTCCTCCTTACAATATAACTGATGGGAAAAGCTGTGTATTTCTCCTGTTAATACTTACTTAAAATGTCCTTGGGACAATGTTTATCTGGCACATCACTGGGGTCACTGTATCCGATCTTATTAACGGCATATACACGGAACTGATATTCTGTGTTTTCCATTAGGCCGGTAACTTCAAAGCGGGTTTTCTGTAGCTTCTGGGGCAAGTTGCACCTCACCCAGTTATCAGAATCAGCCCGTTTTACTTCAACAAGGTAACCAATGATGGGGCTACCACCATCGTAGGCTGGCTTGCCCCAAGATAGACTCACCGAGCTACGGGTTGTATCATATACCTTGGGGAAAGCTGGTGGGCCAGGAGGATCTGAGGATAAATAATAATAGAACATTTTCATTAAAACCTCATTCCTGGTTGTTCTGTGCTGATTATAACACAAGATATGAGACTCTTCTTGAAAACTTACACAGAGGGTCTTGGGCATAGACAGCTTTGGATGCATCGCTAGGTTTGCCTGGCCCAGCCTTATTTATAGCTGTAACTCGGAATTCGTACTCCGTGCCTTCTTGGAGACCTGTTGCTTTTATCGTTCTTTCTATAACGGGTTTTCTGTTGACCTTAGTCCAGTTAAGTGCCTGGGTTTCCCGCTTTTCGACCAAGTAGCCAGTGATGGGTGAGCCGCCGTCATCTGCTGGTGGTTTCCAGCTTACTGTCATGTGATCTTTGGTTACGTTGCTAATAACAGGAGGATCACAGCGTCCCGGTGGGTCTGCAGAGGATGACTGACAAGTTAATATCACAGTCTAAAAGGTAGCATTTAAAAAGTAAAATGCAAAACCACAGGAGAATGTCCCTACCGTATGGGTTTTTAGCCACTGCTGGTTCAGTAAAGATTGGATCACCCACTCCATATTTATTTTCAGCACAGATCCGGAACTGATACTCATGGCCCTCGATCAGTTTCTCCACGCTGCAGCTGGTGATGGGCACAGTGGCAGAGACTTGTGCCCAGTTGGGTCTGCTTGTTTCACGCTTGTCAACAATATAGTTGGTGATTTCTGAGCCTCCATCTTCAAGAGGAGGTTCCCAAGAAAGCATTGCACGATCTGAATACATTTTGTTGATTTTAACGGATGCTGGAGGACCTGGCTTATCTGAAAGGATAAGAGAGAAAAGTGAAGTCTTTCACTAATACAAAGTGTGAAATGGGGAGTGAGTAGAGTGGAGGTCTGGAGACCTGGGCTGAAGTCTTTACATTGTCATTAACTTCCTCTATGACCTTGGAAGTTATTTAATTGCCTCTTATCTAAAATTATGTAACTGGAATATGTGGTCTCTAATGGGCTTTTCGGCTGAAAAACTCTATTTTCCTGTGATGAGAATAATTCTGTGATTACAAAAGATACATCAAGATAGGTATATTTTCTCACATATTATTTTGTAAATTCTATTACATCACATGAACCAAAGTGAAAGGTGAGATGTTAGTTAAGTGCTGTAGTTACCTAACACTTTCAGCTTGATGGTGGCTGACTTGGAGCCACTTGCGTTCTCGGCAGTGATGGTGTAGTCCCCTGAGTCTTTTCGGTTCACGCTGAACAGCTCCAGGGTGCATAGGTTCCGCTTCATGGCCATCTTGATGCCTTCTGATGGTTTGAGTGGCGTGCCGTCCTTCTTCCAAGAGACGGTGGGCATTGGTTTACCAAAAACAGTAGCATCCAGGCAAACGTTAGTCCCAGCTTTCACAGTAAGCAAAGATTTCATAGCCACACTCAGGTCTATCCTGGGAGGAACTGGAAAGAGATGAAAGGATTTAATATATGCAAAGCTATATTATATAATTCTTACTGATGAAAGTGGGAAATGCACATGATCTTGAGATGGGATTATTTTTTTAAGTACCCAAATTCATGGTAAAAGAAATGCAAGTTTAATGCTGAAATTTGACAATGCCATCAAGAAAAAAGTAAAGGTCGCCTATGATTCTGACATCCTTAAAGCTTCACTCATTTTGGTACATTTCTGCGTCATCCTTCTGTGCATGTGTATGGTTAAAATTATACAGCCCTCAGAGTTTTGTGTCCTGCTTTTTAGTTAACATGTTCTTAAGATTCTCCATAATCATAATTTTTAGTATCTGTCTGTAAAGTACCTATCACTTGACTTGTCCTTATTTCATAGATGTAGATTTAGTTTTTTTTATTGGGAGAAATATATATTATGCGAGCTCTCCACTTTTGCCTATAATGTTCAACAGAATCTTACCACTTTCTGCAGCGATGGTCACTGGATCAGAAGGTTCAGAAGGCTGGCTGATATTGACTGCAGTCTTGGCAATTGCTCTGAATTGATACTGAGCATTCTCTTCTAAGCCAGTGACTGTGTACTCTTCCAGGGGAATCTGGTGAGGTGAAGTGTTGCACCGCACCCACTTATCACCAGGAAGTTTGCAAGCTTCTACGAAATAGCCAATAATTTTGCTGCCTCCGTCATGCTTTGGACGAGCCCAGATGAGGGATACGGTACTCTTGGAAACATCAATAACTTCAGGCTTTCCAGGAGGATCTACAAGCAAGAGAGAGATTCTCAGCATTTATCTTAACAGCTTTAGAAATGTTGATCTTCTGCATGTCACAGTGTCACCCAGAATATATTCCTGGATGGAAATAGGGACTTTCAGAGACTCCGAGATTTAAATATGTCCTCATACTACTTAAAAAAAAAAAATTACTTACCAACTGGCATTCTTGCAGTTACATATTCAGTTGGTTTGCTGGGTGGACTGGATCCAGCTTTATTTAGGGCATAGATTCTGAATGAATACTCAAGGCCTTCTACAAGGCCAGCACAGGGATATTCAGTTGACCGAACAGGAGCATCATTGGCTTTCACCCACAGCAGACTGTTTCTTTCTTTGCGTTCAATCAAGTAACCGGTAATAGGGCTCCCTCCATCACTGTCTGGTCTGTCCCATGCCACAAATATGCAGTCTTTGTTGACTTTAGTGACCCGGGCATTCTTTGGTGCACTGGGAACATCTGGAGATGAAGATGAGGGAAATGTCAGTTTCTAGCCTAAGTAAGAGATGAAAAAGAAAAGACTACTTTTTCTTTTTCTTTTTCTCTCTTTCCTGGAAGAAACATACCAAATGGGAACTTAGCCAGCATCTTTGGAGAGGTGAGAGGCTCCGAAATGCCAAATCGATTCTCAGCACGGACTCGGAAGATATACTCTTGGCCTGGGATCAGTTTTCCAATCCTGCAGGAAGTTTTTGTCACTGAAGCTAACGCTGTCACCCAGTCACCTCTGCTGACGTCACACTTCTCCACTATGTAATTGGTGATGTTACTGCCTCCATCCTCCAGGGGGATGTGCCATGACAGGGAGCAAGCGTCGGCGTCTATGTCAGAAATGTCAAACGGAGGCTGAGGGGGCCCAGGAGCATCTGTGTGAACCAAGAGGAAAAAAAAAAATATTTAATATATATATAAGAAGAGGGATGTGACGGGAAAAAAAAAATTATGGTCTTCATATTTAGATGGCCATGTGTCTAATGCTTAACTTACCCATGACGGTAACTTTGATTTTCTGAGTATCTGTCCCAGAACTGTTCTCTGCAGTGAGGCTGTAGTAACCGCTATCTTTCCTGGTAACATCCTTTATGATCAAGACTGAAGAATTGTCTCCTTTATGCACCGCCAGGTGGCTGGATGTAACAACTTCATCTTCTCCTTTTTTCCATTTACATATTGGATTAGGCTTTCCATAGACATGGGCTTCAATTCGGAGTTTCTTCCCAGCTTTAATAGTAATTTGCTCTGGCATAAGGATCTTGGGTGGCACTAAAAGTAAAATGGAAAAACATCAATTTTGTGGGCAGGCTCAATTTCCTCCGGTGGGAAACTCTACTAGTGTTCTTTCAAATTGTATACTGTCAGCTCTTAGTGGGTTCAAATTGTTTACATTACTGCTAGTACTTTTTTTTGAAGATTGAGATAGATACAGATTGAAAATATCAGAATCCAGTATACATAATAAAGATAGGTGTTGCTTCAAGAAACTTGTTACATATATGAATGTGTGTACCATATCAAGGTTTAAAGTGTATTTATGAAGTGTTGTAGGCCCAAATGTTTCAAAACCTCTGTTGTCTACTATATTGCAATTATTTCTGGAACTAGATTCTTCAGCGAGAAATGTCTACATATCAAGAGAAAATTGTCATAAACTTTTATAACATGATAAATGTAACTCGTCAGTACTCACACAGCTGTTCTTTGGCTTCGTACACTCCTTCAGCTTCTCTTGGTAAACTGACTCCAACAGCATTTCTGGCCGCCACTCTAAATTTGTACTTCTTTCCTTCCTTGAGGCCAGTGACAACCAGGCTGAGGTCTTTCACCACCGAGTATTCTGTCCAGCGATCTGCAGGCTGTTCTTCTTCTCTGTAACTAATGATGTAGCCATCAATTTTAGCGCCTCCATCACGCAGGGGAGGTAACCAGGCTAATGTGGCACTGTTCTTTGTCATTTCGGTAACTTCTAGTTTCCTTGGGGGATCCGGCTCACCTAGAAGAAAAACGTGATTAAGAAAAAACTGTCCAGGTAACCTAATCCAACTCCTTTGTAAATATACATCAGTGTTTGGGTATGCCACTAGCTTCAAAGTATGTGGAAACTATGGTTTGGTAGGTTGGAAGTAATAACTATACTGTGAGGCAGATCAAAAAAGTGTTTAGGGAGTGAGTTTGAAATTTATTTATTTGTACTGTTGGGTTTCTGCAAATTAAAACCCCTTGCAGTAGTGGATTAAAATGTTTCTGTATCTTGACATTGCTGAATTCGGGGACTGGTGTTGAAAGGTGGAAGAATGGATGTGACTTACTGAGAGGATCTGATGCGAGCACTGGCTTGGGGACGTCTGCTGGGACGCCGGGGCCATACTCGTTGACAGCAGTTACTCTGAAGAAATACTCGTTCCCAGGGACAAGATTGGTGACATGGAAGCTTGTTTTCTTCACTTCTGGAGTGACTGTTGACCATGTCTTTCTATCGGCCTCACGTTTCTCCACAATATAATGTGTCACTTGGCTCCCACCATCGTTCTCAGGAGGGGCCCAGGAAATGTGGCACGATGTTTTAGTGACATCCGAAACTTTTAAGTCAGACACAGGTCCAGGAGTATCTAAAGAACCACAAAGTCAGATGTATATGTTTTCTCAGTATTAACTAAGGCATTTTTCAAGGGGAGGAAGAAGCTTGTTAATAACCTACCTAATACTCTGACGTTCACAAACACAGCCTTTTCTCCTGCCGGGTTCACAAGCGTCAAGGAATATTTTCCCGAGTCGTCACGGGTAGAGTTGGGGATGACGAGGAAGGCCATAGTGTCCACCAGGTCAACTTGTCCCCTTCTGACGACGTTATCAATACCCACTTTTCGCCAAGTGACCTTAGGGGCTGGTCGCCCTCTCACTATGGCAAAGAGTCGAATAGGGCATCCTGCCCTCACTGTGACCAGTTTTCTCATGCTGGCATCCAAGTCGATCTCAGGAGGTTCTGCAAATGACATGAAAGCCATAAGACGACTGAGAATGTGAGGAAGTCATGTGACAAGAGAGGCATGAATGCATCATGGGATGAAAGAGGGCCTCACCTAGGATTTCTTTAGGTTTAATAGCATCCTTTAGTTCTGCAGGGCGCCCGATGCCAACTTGGTTTTGGGCACAAACCCTGAACTCATATTCCTGGTTTTCATCTAAGCTGGTCACGGTGAATTCCATGCGGACGAGTTGCGCTGCAGCATTGCACCTTTTCCAGCCTTCATCAGGGGACATATCTGGTTTTTTCGGTCTCATTTCCACAACATATCCAATTATCGGTGCGCCACCATCATACACTGGTTTTCCCCACCCAAGAGTTATGGAACTTTTGGTTGTATCAACCACTTTGAGATTGGTAGGTGGACCAGGTGGTTCTGAAAGTAGATTATATAAGAATAAATTCACACATGGTTAACTACCTACTACTCATGATACTTTAGTATATAATTTTATATAGTCTTTCATTATATTCCATTTTTTTTTCCCTCAAGAAATTAGAATCTACCATTGTTTGTACATTTTAGGTGATCTGGTACAAGATCTATGTATAATATATTGGCTAAAATAAGGTATTACTTATTTGGTTGATACCTCTGTTTGAGATTATGAGCTGGTATGATATCGGAAAAAGAACATCTTACCTATGGGGTCTTTTGCCACCACTGGTCTTGACGGCAAGCTTGGTTCTCCAATTCCAATTTCATTTTCTGCCTTGACACGGAACTGATACTCATGTCCTGGGAGGAGATTCTGTACTTTCAAACGTCTCTCTGGGATCGCACTCTTGTTGACAGGGACCCATCGTGTTGAATGTTTTTCCTTTTTCTCCAAATAGTATCCTGTGATGGACTTTCCACCATCATATTCAGGTGGAGTCCAAACCACAGTCATCTCTTCTTTGCTTACTTTAGTGACTTCTGGGGGATCAGGGCGACCAGGTCTATCATATTTGGTTTTTGCAATGACTGGTTTACTTTCTGTTGGAGGCCCTGTGCCTATTTTATTTTCTGCTCGGACTCTAAAAATATATTCATTTCCTTCTATGAGACGTGTTACTGTAGCACCAGGTGTTAAGACGGTTGCAGAAAAAGTAGACCAAACCATTCGCTTGCTCTCACATTTTTCTAGGATGTAATTTTGGATTTCACAGCCGCCATCATCCTCTGGTGGGTCCCAGTGAAGAGTACACCTATCACTACACACATCAACGATTTTCAGATTTCTTACAGGACCAGGCTTATCTAAAACATTGACAGTGGCATAGGCCACAAAACTGCCAGCTGTGTTAGTTGCTGTAATCACGTATTTACCACCATCGCTTCGTTTTGCCTTAGCAAGAGCAAATTTAGAGAAATCAGCACCAGTCTCAATCTTGGCCCTTGGTGATCTTGTAAAGTCTGTAGCATCTTTGTCCTTAGTCCATGAAACTTCTGGGAATGGTTTGCCTCTAACACCTGCCTCAAGTCGAATGGTGTCTCCTGCTTTGACAGTTAGAACACCACTTAATTTCAGATCAAGTACTGGTTTCTGTAAGTCTTCCTTCACAACAACTTCCTCTGTCTTGACCCAGTCACTTTCCCCACCTTCGTTCTTGGTTTGCACTCTGAACTCATAAATCTGGTTCTCAACACATTTGTCAACCATGTAGTGGGTTTCTTTAATGCTTCCTTTATGCACTCTTTCCCAGTCAGCAGAGCCCTTCAGCCTCCTTTCAACATGATATGAGAGATTTGGGCTACCACCGTCATAAGTGGGCCTCCTCCACTTGAGATAAACAAATGTCTTTCCTTTATCTGCAATATGAAGGTTTTCAGGCTCACCTGGTCTATCAATCGGGTTAATAGCCAGAATTGGGGTTTTTGTTTCAATAGTTGGCCCAACACCTACTTTATTCTCTGCACAAACTCGGAAATAGTATTCATTGTTGGCTAGGAGGTTAGCCTTGATTAGTCGCTTAGTGACGTCCGAAGCAACAATTGACCAGCCTTTCTGGTTTGGTTTGCGATATTCCACTATGAAATTTGTTATTTCTGTGCCACCATTATCGAGTGGATTTTCCCAAGAAACTGTACAGTTCTCTTTGGTTACATTGCTAACCTTCAAATTCTGACAAGGCCCAGGCCTGTCAAGGACATTCACAATAGCAGAACCTTGGGCATGTCCACTGCTGTTCTTAGCTGAGATGATGTACTTGCCATGATCAGCTCGAACAGCTTCTTTAATTTGTAGCTCAGCACGAGGTAGATCGTGAATTATGTCAACCCGCTTTTCTCGGGCCAATACTTTGCCTTCCTTGGACCAAGTTATGTCTGGTTCAGGCCTGCCTCTGACCCGAGCAAGTATTCGGATAGTTTGGCCCACTCGAACAGTAATAACATCACGACAAGTGACATCAAGTTCGACTTCTGGAGGATGAAGGATGTCCTTTGCAATCACAGATTCTGCTAGTTCTCTTGGTTCGCCCTCTCCCACAATATTAGCTGCCTTTATACGGAACCTGTACTCATTTCCTTCAATTAGTCCAGGTACCCTAAAGGCACATTGCCTAATGAGTTCATCTTTATTAATCCTGTTCCACTGTGTTGTCCCAGCTTTCTGACATTCCACTACATAGCCGAGAATGGGGCTGCCACCGTCACTGAGAGGCTTTGTCCACACGAGGTCAGCTGTTTCTCTGGTCTTATCTTTTAGTTTAGGATTAATAGGTGGTCCAGGTGGTTTGATGGGTCGGCAAGCTTTTATTGGATCAGAACTTGGGGATGGACTGCTTAGTCCTGCAAGATTCTCAGCAAAAACTCTAAACTCATATGTGTTTCCCTCATAGAGTCCAGTCACTCTAAACTTCAGGTCAGGTATAGGTGTTTTGTTGACCCTTACCCATTTGCCCGTTACTTCGCGACGCTCCACGTAGTAACCAGTTATTGGACTGCCACCATCAGATTTTGGCAGAGTCCAAGACACTGTTGCAGCATTTTCAGTAATGTCAGTAACCACTGGTTTACCTGGAGGAGATGGAGGACTAAACTTATGTTTAGCAACAGTAGGTACAGAGTCAAGGGGAGGGCCTACACCAATCTTATTCTCTGCTTTCACTCGGAAAACATATTCACAGCCCTTTTGCAGATGTGGGACTTTGAGCTTTGTCTTACTGCTTCCCGAAGAGACAACACCCCACGTGTCTTTCTTTGTGTCTTTTTTCTCGACAATGTAATTTATCACGGGGCTTCCTCCATCATCCTTAGGTGGCTGCCATGAGATAGTCATATGTTCAGGGGTAACTTCCAGGATATGAATAGGGCCTGTTGGTGGACCAGGAACATCAAGAACAGTAAGATGTACGGCTACTGTTTTGGTGCCAGCTGCATTGGAAACTGTAATCTGATATTCCCCAGTGTCTTTCCTTAAGCAGTTCTTAATGGTAAGTACTGATGAGAAGTTGTCAGTTTCCACTGTATAGCGTTCATCTGTTTTAATCTCACTGCCATCAGTTGTCCACTTTGCAGTAGGAAAGGGTACACCTCTTATAATGGCAGGGAATCTGACTGCAGTTCCAGCTTTTACCACAAGGCCCTCAATTAATTTCACATCCAGCTCTACTGATGGAGGCACTGGAAAGTAAACATGTGGAAATTAGATTTTGATTTTTACAATATGAATAATTTACAAAGAAAGAAAACAATGCCAATAACAAATTACCTAGTTTTTCTTGACATTCTATTGGGATGGTTGTGTCGGGAAGACTAAGACCCACAATATTTTCAGCTTTTACACGGAATTTATAGGTCTTTCCTTGTTGTAGTCCAGTAACAACACACTCTAAGTCTGTCACAGTCTTGAACTTAATCCAGTCTTCAGTGCCCTCCTCTTTATATTCCACCAAATACCCAGTGATTGGAGAGCCACCATCACGATCTGGTTTATTCCAAACAAGGGAGACTTCAGTCTTGTCCACATCTACATGGTGTAGGTTCTTGGGTGGCCCTGGGGGATCTTTTCAGAAGAAGAAGTTATGATGAATAAATAGTATCTTCAAAGACAGTCAGACTGTACTTTTGTGTTCAGAGAAAGCAACTTACGTAGGGGATCCACAGCCTTGATGGGTTTAAGTGTTTCCACAAAAGGACCACGTCCGTACTGGTTCTCAGCAGCTACCCGGAAGAGATACTGACTGCCTTCATTAAGATGTTTAGCCATGTGACTCTTTTTCTTCGATGTAGTTGAAAGAGGTGACCACTGGGCACTGGCAACATCTCTCCTCTCAACCACATAATTTGTAATAACAGAACCGCCATCATCCAGTGGTTCCTTCCAAGTAAGGTAACAAGAATCTTTCCTAATTTCACTGACCTCCAGATCTCTAGGTGGCCCAGGCTTATCTGAAAAGTGTTAAATAATGCAGTTACATAAGTGACTTAATCCAGATAAGAGCTCAAAATGTACTGAGTTACTTTTATATGTTACTGCATTCAATACATCGCAAGCACTGAAGTTCTTACCTAATACGAGTACTTTTACTGAGACAGTTTTGGAACCAGCTGGATTCTCCACTGTTAAGGAATAAATTCCACCATCTTCATGGGCAGCATTACGAATTTCAAGCTTGCTACCAACTGGAGTAACATCAATTCTTGCTTTAGTTGGAGCCTCTCTGTCTTCTTTTTTCCAAGTTACTTTTGGGAATGGCACTCCTTTGATGATGGCACTGAGTCTTAGAGTATCACCAACCTTTATGTGTTGTTCTCTTGCCATGTTGGCATCAAGAATCAACTCAGGGGGTTCTGCAACAAAGAAAACAGTACTTTCAGATTTGACTTGTTAATGTATTTTACAATTAAGCACAGACCATGAAACACTTCTCTTCCTTGCAGAGGCAGCTGAGAACGTTGTACTCACCAAGTCTGTCTTTTACCAGCACTGGCTCGGGAACATAAGCTGGATCTGATTCACCAGCTTCATTGACTGCTAACACTCTGAACTTATAAGACTGACCATCCCGAAGACCAGTGACTTTATATTTAGTTTCAGGACATGACTCAGGAGTGTGATTGGCTCTTTTCCATTCTTCGTCTCCAACTTTCTGGTACTCGACAATATAACCCAGAATCTTGCTCCCACCATCGCGACGTGGTGGCTGCCAAGTTAGATCAACTGAATTACTTGTGGTATCTATTGCTTCAGGATTAACAGGTGGACTTGGTTTAGCTACATAATAAGAAAACAAACAAAAAGGAGTTAGAATGTAGCTGAAAACAGAGTTGGAGAAAATGAAAGCTGAAAGAATGTTTTAGAACCATACCAATTGGATCTTTAGCAAAGACTGGTTTGGATGGTGGGCTTGGGTCTCCGATACCAATTTCATTTTCTGCAGACACTCGGAATTCATACTGACACCCTTCTAGAAGATCAGGAACCCTAAATTTAGTGTATGGATGGATAGGCTCTTTGGTAACTCTAGCCCATCGTTTAGACATAGTTTCCCTCTTTTCCAGGATGTAGTTTGTGATGGGCTTTCCTCCATCATTTGGCTTGTTCCAGGTTACTAAGGCAGAGTCTTTGGTAACTTCTGTAACAATCGGCTGGTCAGGTGCATCAGGAACCCCTGTAACGAACATTAGCCAAATGTGTTAGAAATTTACTTCTTCCTATTAACAATATCAAATATTGAATCACTAAAAAGAAATATAATGCATACTGAAACGATCTTTGGCTTTCATTGAATCAGACACCAGAGGATCGCTTATTCCATAGAGATTTTCAGCATGTATCCGGAAAATATAATCTTTTCCTTCAAGCAGTTTAGAGACTTTGCATGTTGTTTTAGCACTTGCAGATGTCACAGGCATCCAGACGTCTTTGCCTACCTCCTTCTTCTCAATAATGTAATTGGTAATTTCACTGCCTCCATCATCTAAAGGTGGCTTCCAAGAGATAATCATGTGATCTTTGGTTACCTCATCAAAAATAACTGGTCCTACTGGTGGTCCAGGACGATCTGAGGAAAAAAAAAAAATCACAGCACAAAATGTTATTTTCATTTCTGTTTTGGGAAGAGCAGAATCTCTCACTCTGGCTAAATAATACTTACCAACAACGTTAACTTGACAGAAACCTTTCCTGGAGCCTGTACTGTTCTCCACAACCACACAGTATTTGCCAGAATCTGAACGCTTGGCCTTGACCTTTTCTAGAGCAAGTGTCGTCGGCGTGGTCTTTATATGAGTGCGGTCATCTTCTAGCACATCAGCTTCATCTTTGAACCAAGAAACCTTAGGCTTTGGTTTGCCTGAGTAACGGCCAGTGAGGGCAAAAGCTTCACCAACTCGAATTGTGAGCTTATCTCTGAAGTCGAGGTCGAGTGTTGGAGGAGCTAAAATGTACAATTAAAGAGGTAAGACAGTCTGACCAATGTCCTATGATAAATCTATAAATGTACAAGTTTTCAAAGAATAAACTGCATCTGGCACATACCCAGCTCATCTTTGCAGGTGATTGGCTTGGTGCAGAATGATGGTTTGCCTTGTCCAACGATATTGACGGCACTGACACGGTACTCATAGGTATCACCTTCTTTTAAGCCTTTCACAGTGTATTTCCTGCTAAGCAGGTTGTCAGTTGTGACTTTGTGGAACTTCTCAGTTCCAATGAGACGGCTTTCTAGGATATAGTTAATAATTTCGGATCCACCATCATACTTAGGAGGATTCCAAGTCAAAGTAACGGAATCTTTAGTAATTTCTTTGACTTCCAGATCTTCAGGACGCTCTGGTACAGCTGCAAGTGTGGAATGACAGGGAGACAAATGTTAAGGATGTAGGAGAATGTAGTAAATAATGCTTTTTTGAGGATTGCATTTAAACATGAAGCTATTTGTTTTGATGAATAACAAAGGAGATTTCAACATAAAATAAGTAGAGCTAAAAGGGACACAATGCAATCTAATTTCTAGATGAAGAAATAGAGGTTCACTGAGGCCAAATCATGCAGGAAAATTCTTCAGAGTTGGTAGTTTTAGAGTTAGGGAAATACTTCATAGTTATGCCATTAAGTTGGAAATTTAAAAAAAATCGGTGTATTATTACATGGAGGAATTTGAAAAATTATATATATTCCCATAATCTCTTTCATAATCACATTTGAATACTACCAACATCAGATAATGAGTAATTATTTGCCAAATGAATGCTTGTGAAATGAAATTTTTGGTATTTATACACCTATTTTGTCACTATAGTCTGTTATTAAGTGAAGATGTGATTAGGAGGAAACTGTTTTAAATTATACTTACTTATTGGATCTCTTATGACAAGTGCATCTGTTGTCTCAACAAATGGGCCCATGCCAATACTATTTTCAGCTGCAATTCGGAAAAAGTAGGCTTTTCCTTGAATGAGACCCTGGACGGTAGCATTTTGTCTGGTAACTGTGCATGTCACCGGGGTCCATGCTCTGCGGTCAGCTTCGCGCTTTTCAATGACATAATTGGTGATTGGAGAGCCTCCATCATCTTCTGGAGAAAACCATGTCAGTTTGCAGGAGTCAGTGGTTAGGTTGTGAGGCAGGAATGGTATTCCAACAGGACCTGGCACGTCTGGAAATAAGAAGAAAAGGTTTCCAGTTGTTTGACTTCGGAAACTAACAGGGTTCAATATTACCCTCTTTTTAAAAGGGAGACAAAAAGTGTTATGAAAAAAGTAAGACTTTGTGTTTATTGAGTTTTTTCGTTCCTTGGTGTCTATAGTTAGCCATATTTTAAATGAAGTAGGTTTGCAATAGTTACTGTAGTTACTGGTTGCCCCTGCTTTAATAGAAACTGAAGGAACAGTTTTATATATATTCTTATTTTCTGTTTTTTTGGTAATTTGTGAGTCAGATAAGAGGGTACCGTTGGACGGGAAATGCACAGGGGGAGACAGGAGAAAGGTGGAGTGGCATGGCTACTCTTGTGTCTCATTTACTCTCCAGAGGGGATGGGGAGACTTTTGTTTTTTTTTTGTTTTGTTTTGTTTTTTGTTTTTTTTTTTTTGATTACCAGTGACTCTGAGCAGCATAGGAGACCCCAGATCTTGGAATGACCTTTGAAACAGTTGGAATTTAACCTGGAAGTACACCAGTTCTTAAAGTAATAGCCATTGGATGAAAGTCTGTTCAGGAGTTTGAAAAAACCTTGAAGGACTGTTGTTCTAACATTTTGTTCAATAGAGAACTGGTTATTTTCACATAAAAACTGGGTATTTGGAATATGGTTGTGCCTTGAGATGTGCTGAGAGAGGATCTGAGTGGGAGGGCTTCACTCTCTGAGCAAATCACTGGAATAGAGTAGCCAGCAAGAGGCGTGAACAAGCCTTGCAGAGCTCAACTCGATATTCAGCAACCAGAAATGCAATATTGATAATCAACTATGATGCCTCTTTTCAATTAGAATACTGAAACTTTCAAAGGGATTTTTGCATTATGATAACTAGTGGATCCTATGATATGAAAATGGTCAACCTTAGCAAATTGTTAAACATTCATGAGCATGTGTGGGAAGGTTGCTTTTATGCAAACTGCATAATAACATAGTAAATGCTTATGGTGCCATGTTATATAAAAAGGCAACATACAAGACTTTATTTATAGTAGGAGTACAACCACATATGTATATATGTATAGAATAAAAAAGCAAGGAGGACATTTAAAAAATGCTAATAGTGGTCAATGGGATTGTGGGTGATTTTCTTTCTTATTTTCCAAAATATCTATGATATAATTTTTTGATAATACAGCTTTGCTGTACATGAAATAAAATGTTATTTTTTAAACTTTGCGTGGACAAACTGAAAGCTTTTACCTAATACATCAACGATAATTGTCTTCTTTCTTTCCCCCCCTGCATTTTTGGCAAGAAGAGAATAGACGCCTTGATGGCTCCTCTGGCAATTCTTGATGACCATGGAGGAGCTAATGGCTGTGGACTCAATGGTGGCCTCTTGAGGTAAGGCTCTTTCATTCATGCTCCAGGTAACAGTTGGAGGAGGCTTTCCAGACACATAGGCGATGATCCGAATTACCCCTCCAGCGTGGACCACAATTCTGTCTCTGACGCTGGCATCTAGCTGAACGTCAGGTAACACTGGAAAACAATTGAAAATAACAGTTGTGCTTTTCATTTCCAATCCAAAACACCCATATTGATAAAATAAGAGAAATGTTAATAATTACCAATTCTGTCCTTCATTTCAATGGCATCTGTGACTTCACCAGGTTCTCCGATGCCAGCAATGTTGACTGCTCTGACTCTAAATTTGTAGAATGCTCCTTCTTTTAATCCTGTCACCACAAGTTTTGTTCCTCTCACTTCTTTATCTTTAGCCTAGGGGAAAAGCACGAGTATTTTATAATTGGAATACAGTAGTTCTTTCTTATGCGTGGTTTTGTTTTCTGTGGTTTCATTTACTCAAAATCAATGGAGATCTGAAAATATTAAGTAGAATAAAATTCCACAAATAATAAAATCATAAATGTTAAATTGTGTGCTATTCTGAGTAATGTGATAAAGTCTTGTGCCATCTTGTCTATCCCTGTCCAGGATGTGAGCCATTCCTTTGTCCAGTGTATTCACACTGTATGTGCTACCCGCTTGATAGTATAGGAAAAAAATACAGTGTGTATCCATCGTTTCAGACACCCACTGGGGGGTCTGATCCTTGGGGATAAGGGGGGACCACTGTAGTTCTTTGTAGCTTCTTGTTTTTAATAGCTTTCCAAAGCATAACTAACAGCATATTTATTCTCTTTGGGAAAATTGTTGCCAATTTAGGTTTTAGGGATCAGATATTACAGGTAAATACTGAATGGCAGGAATCAGGTTTTAAAATGTTGTCAAATGATTGAAAAAACTGTACTATTCATTTATTCTACCTTTTTAGGCTTTATAGCCAAAAGATAAGTTATCTGTAATGTGACAACTTTTGATTATAGTTTTGACATAAGAGATGTTTTCAGTTAGTTACTTGTTTTATGTCTCATTTCTGAATCCAGATAATACAGGTAGGAGTTAGTAGGATTGAGAATAATGACTACATATTGAGTTAATTCATGGTACATCTCCATAATGCCAAGTGTTAGCTACCTTCACCCATTCTTCTTTCCCTTCTTCTTTATATTCAACGATGTATCCCGTTACTTTGGATCCACCATCTTTTAGTGGAGGAGACCACTCCAGATCTGCAGATGACTTAGTCCAGTCTGTGACTTTGGGAAATGGAGGGCCAGGTGGCGCTGGAGAGAACCCATGTACATGTTAGTATTCTTGACTTTTCCATGGCATTTTGGGGGCAAAGAAAAAGAATGGTTTCAAGGCTTACCAATTGGATCTCTAGCAGTCGCTGGATCTGAGGGCAGACTTGCTGGACCCACACCAGCAGCATTGATTGCATATACCCGGAATTGATAATCAGAACCTTCAATAAGACCAGTCACTTTATAAGAAACACCCAGAGTCATTGCCTTGATAGGATCTCGGTTAACTCTCTTCCATCTCTTTGAAGTGGTATCTTTCATTTCCAGCCAGTATCCTGTCACAGGAGAGCCTCCATCATATTCTGGCTCTTCCCAGTTGACAGTCATGGAGTTACGAGTCACACTGCTAACTGTTGGTTTATCTGGTGCTCCAGGGACAGCTGTGACAAAAATCACATTGATTTATAAGAAATCATGAAAAACACAAATAAGAATGACTTTGACTCTGAAGCACATCCTACTTACAGAAGAGGTTTCTTGCTGTTTCAGGTTCACTGTCAAGAGGCTCTCCAATGCCATACTTATTCTGGGCCATGATTCGGAATACATATTCATGGCCTTCTAGTAATTTGGGAATTGTGTACGTGCACTCTTTAGGTTCACTGGAGACACGTACCCATGTCTTCCTGTTAGCTTCTCTTTTCTCAATCACATAGTTTGTAATCTTAGAGCCACCATCATCTTTAGGTGGAAGCCAAGATAATGTCATTTGATCTGCTGAAATAGATTCGAACTTTATTGGTCCCACTGGAGGGCCAGGGCGACCTAAAATGGTTTAAAAAAAGAAAACTTTATGAGGAGAATGATCCTAAAGCCAAATATTACATTTATGAACAGAAAATCATGTAGTTTTAATGAAACCAGGTAATCTTTACCAAGGACATTCAATCTCATTTCCTTTGATGCTGTTCCCAGATTATTCACGGCCGTGATGGTATATAAGCCAGTGTCACTCCTGCGAGACTGTGGAATAACTAGGGTGCAAGTATCGTCCACCACCAGTTTGTTGACATGGGTGTCATAGACAACAGGTTCTTTGTTATCAGGCTTCTTTGGAGGAGCTTTAAACCAGGTTAGTGTCGGGAATGGCACGCCTTTAATTTTGGCCACGATGCTAACATCAGTTCCTTCTTCAACCTCCATAAATTCTTTTAGCTCAATTGAAGGTGGGCCTAGATTGTTTTTTTTTAAAAAAAGTTTTCATTAGGAACATGAAGCACCAAAGGATTGAAAGTAGAATTCACAGTGACCATAAAGTTATTTAGATTTACTGTAGGCAGGCTTTATAGACCTACCCCACATAAAGAACAGATCGGTCTTCAGCTAATTTATACCAGTTTGGGGAACAGGTACATGTGGTTTTAATCCTTTATTGATCTACATGTGGCTGTGTATCATCTATTGCCTCTCTCTGACCTGGCATCATTATGACTAGATATTGAGAAAGGGCCATAGAGAAGTGAAACCATAGTAGCTTAGGCTTGGGAGTTCTTTCATGATATTTCCTTTACTATTTATGCAGAGTTATGAGGAGACCTACTGTGTTCATTCTGAGATGAATTCTCCTTTTACGAAACACAACTGCTGGTAGAGGCAAAGCAATTTTCCAGTTTTCACAAATACAGTATAAGAATATGCAAAGGGGGTTGTGAAGACAACCCTCCTAAATATAGAAGAGAATACTGAAAAAACACACAGCAGTAGTGCTATAATAGTAATTAGAGAAAGAATTATCATTATATTTTTGTCAATGTTATATCTCTTAAAATGGATATATTTTTTCCTCAGAGAAAATCATGTAGTTTTAACAAAACCATGTAATCTTCTATAAGAACATTCAGTGTCATTTCCTTTGATGCTGTCCCCAGATTATTCATGGCTGTGATGATATATAAGCAAGTTTCTTTTTCTCTATTTGAGAAACTTAATGTGAAGATAAGTGGATCTTAGCAGTGGCTAAGCAAATAACTGATTCCTTTCTGTCCCTTTTGAGGAACATGCAGAGGAACTGATTTAACTTCTGGTAAGTGAAACAGCTTGCCATGGAGAAAACTGGATCAATAGAGTTCCAAACATTATCTTCTTTCAGTAAGGGAAAGATAATATGTAAGGGAATATGATAATTCTGTGGAAGTTGAGGGCATGAGTGGGTATCGTGCCCATGTCCAGACTCAAGCCATGGTAGCTTCCTGATGTACAGATACATCTCTTTTAATTTTGGACTCTTCTTGTGTATAGAGAAAGGCATTTACACAGAGGATGTTCTGGTAATATGTTGGTACTTACAGGTCTGGTCTTTGACAGTCACAGGGCCAACAGTGGCTGAAGGTCTGCTGACTCCTGCAGCGTTGACAGCTTTGACTCTGAATTCGTATTCACCACCCTCTACAAGGTCTTCGACGGTAAATTGCAGATCTTCCACATCACGCTTATTGCACTGTTTCCATGCTTCTTTCTTTGTCCCAGTAGGATCCCACGCAAGGCACTCAACAATATAGTGGGTGACAGGGGAGCCGCCATCATTCTTTGGGGGTTTCCATGACAGGTGTACTGTGTTCTTTGTTACAAGGCCAATCTTGAGTTTAATGGGGGGATCAGGAGGATCTTTAAAAATAAAGGAAGTATTAATGATTGTTTATAATAACGTATTTCAAGTTAGGGAAGCTATTTTAATCTTAGATTTAAAAACTTACATATTGGATCTCTGGCAGTGGTCCGCTGAATGGTTTCCGCAGGTGGACCAACACCAAAGCGGTTTTCTGCCCGTACGCGGAAGAAATATTCCTGTTCGGAGATGAGGTCAGGGACTACAAATGAGGTGCTTCCACAGTTGGGAGTGACTTTAGTCCAAGCTTTTCCATCAATAGTCCTCTTCTCGATAACATAGCCTTTGATCCTGTCTCCTCCATCATCATCTGGCATCTTCCATGTAAGTCTGCAACTACCCCTTGTGATGTCACTGACTTTCAGGTCTTTGGGTGGCCCTGGTACATCTGTTGGATGCAGATCACAGTATAAACAGTGGTGCTTTGCCTAAAATAATTTGTTCTTATCCCATAATAACTTTTAAAGTCTTCCTTACCCATGACTTTAACTCTGCAATTTGCAGTCTTTTGTCCTGCTTTATTCTTGGCTGTGATGCTGTATTTGCCTGAGTGAGATCGTTTACACTCCGGAATAATAATTACTGATGAGTTTTCAGCTGTCTCCAGCTGTACAAAAAAAGTAGTAGTCATACATTGAATGAAATAATAGCACTATTGAAGTGAATCAGATTCTGAATCATTTCAGTTTTCTTTCCTTACCTGTGCATCTTCAGGTATATCATGAACTCCATCCTATTAGAAAAGAAGGTAGTAAGTAATAGTGTAAATATGTCTTAGAGTGATTCAATGAGAGATGCAGAGAATTAGAATTTTCTTACCTTCATTGCCTTCTTTGCCTTTCCATCAAATTCCCAAGATGATTTTGGTGTTGGGCGTCCCTTGATGACAGCAGGAATCCTAATCTGTGTGCCAGCTTGACAAACCAGACAGTCTTGTGCGCCAATGTCAATGAAAACTTCTGGTACCTCTGTAAGACCATGGATAATACAACAGGATTTAACTCAACTTTTTCAAAAAAGTCATTGACAAGCCTCATAAATGAATCAATCTCATGATAAGACCAAAAGATGAACACATAAATGGGTTATGGAACAGTACCTTGAACATCAGTGGCAGGGATCTCTCCAGTTGTATCACTGGGTTCAGATTCACCAGCTTCATTGACAGCTTTCACTCTGAATCTGTACTTCTTGAGTTCTTTCAAATTAGGCACCACACATTCACAGGTAGTTAGGAGTTTGTCTGGTTCATTCACGCTTTTCCAGTCAGTGGTGCCTTCTTCTTGCATTTCTACAATGTATCCTTTGATTGGACTGCCACCATCTTTGGCTGGAGGCTTCCATGCCAGTGAGATGCTTGACTTTGTCTTATCTTTGACCTCTGGGCGAGAAGGTGGCCCCGGTGGATCTAATAAGAGAGAAAAAAAAAAAAAAACTCAAAATTTGAAGCTGATGGGATGCTAGATTTATATACCATAAGAATGTTTCACTATACATGACCCTATTTTATTAATCTAGTGAAATGGGAATGCCAAAAGAATAAATGACCTTCTAGAGAAATATGAGATAGTCTATTTTCATTTAGCATTAATGCTGAAACAAAAGAAAGCAAACAACTAACTGGACTTAGAAAGGCTTCTGATTAGATAGGTCTATATTCTATTTACACACAATTGGGGAAAGCTATTTTACTTCTGAGATTACTTTGAAGAGGTTCTGCAATATTTTCTACTAAAAATTATTTTAAGGTAACTCACCATAAAATTAAAATTAAAAAAATTATTTCATGATTAGCTGGTAAAACTTTGAACACAAAATAATCTTAACGCTCTTTATTGTAGACATTGACTCTGCCCGTAATCACATAAGAATCCATTACATTTCTGGCAGTGATTTACATTTGTGGAAATTCCTTTACTGTCTTCATCTTTTTAACTGTAATTCTTTCCTCTTTGGTGCTTAGGACAGCTCCTTGCACATAGCGTATGTTTAATACTAGCTCGTAGAATGAAGGAATGAATGCCCAATTCATTTTATATATATGCTCCATACAGAACTTATATTCTAAGTCTTTTTAACAAGTAGCTAGATTTTTTTCCAGAGAGAATCTAATCAGATATTTAAATAGCAAATGAAATCAATCATAAAGACTTTGATATTTTAGTTTTTGAACTGATCATCTTATAGATTTCTCAGAATTTTTTCTTTTATTTAACCTCACAGACTATGCTTGAAAATCTTATCTCTTTGTTCAGTAAATGTTATTGAAAATTAAACATTTTTCTTTTTCTTGGACTCTTACTGAAGGTTCTGTTTAGTGAGGGAAATAATTTCCACAGTATCTAATTAATGAGATAGAGGTTTATTTAAGGTATGGGAAGAAGCTCATATCCAGGGTCTTTATTATTGTCATTCCTCATATAATACTAGGTTTAATCTAAGAGTTTAAAAAATACAAATTTTTGTATGTATGTGATGTATACATGTATATATATGAATTAGACATGTGCATAATGTATGTATATGTGTATACACATATACATATATACTTCTGATAGTCTACATATGAAACTTTTCATTTTAATAAGTAAAATAATTTGGCATATAAAATACAAGAAATTTAAGAGTAGAATTATTCATTTAGTGGCTTTGCCCTTGCTAAATTCCAGGAGTGGAAGCATACTTACATATGGGATCTCCTGCAACAGCTGGGTCTGATGGCTCACTGGGAGGGCCAACTCCTGCAGCATTTATTGCCATCGCTCTGAACTGGTATTTAACACCTTCGATCAAACGGGGAACATTAAATTCCACGCCCTTCAATCCCACTTTGGTTATTGGTGCTCGGCTAACACGTGACCAGTAGGCACCTCCTTCTTCTCTCTTCTCCAGCCAGTAGCCAGTAATTGGAGAGCCACCGTTGTCCAAAGGAGGAGTCCAGCTCACCAGCATTGACCCTTTGGTGCGCTCCAGAACTTTTGGTTTTCCCGGAGGTCCAGGAGGGCGGTAAGGATCTTGAATGACCACTTTATCTGATTTGCATTCATCACTTGTTCCATATTTATTCACTGCTCTAACTCGGAACTCATACTGACCATTGGGGATAAGTTTCCAGATCTAGAAATCAGAGGAATGATAATCTCTTAAAAACTTATATTGATTTTCACTTGTTTTAAATTCAAGTTATTTTGGCAGGGAAGACTATAAAAAGAAATAAATCTATTATCTTAAACATATACACTCAAACATGGAGAAAGCCTTTTAAAATCACAGTGTACTATATACAATAGCCAAGACATGGAAACAACCTAAATGTCCATCGACAGAGGAGTGGATCAAGAAGATGTGGTCCATATACACAATGGAATGTTACTCAGCCATTAAAAGGAAAGAAAGAATGGCATTTGAGCAACATGGATGAACTTAGAAATTATCATGCTAAGTGAAGTCAGTCAGACAATGAGACACCAACATCAAATGCTATCACTCACATGCGGAATATGAAAAAAGAACACAATGAACTTCTTAGCAGAAGAGATACTGACTCACAGACTTTGAAAAACTTATGGTTTCCAAATGAGACAGGTTGGGGGGTGGAGGGATACGCTGGGGTTTGGGATGGAAATGCTAGAAAATTGGGTTGTGGAGATCATTGTACAACTATAAATGTAATAAATTCACTGAGTAATATAAAAAAAATAAAATGGCAACGTGTAAATTGGATCTCTCAAGTAAAAGAGAATTTTAATTTCAAATAGTATTTACTAGGTGGCCTTATGTGCATGGTGTTAAAAACTATACTAAAGCTTTTTGTGTGTGATTTTGAGTTTAATCATTAAATTCCAAGGTTATTCTAGAATGGGGTTAATTCGGAGTCATGCCCTTTTAAATGCACATAAAAAAATAATTAGAAGAGTTTACCCCGTATCTCCTCTCTACAGCAGTGTTGGTGACTTCCTCCCATTCGGCTTTCTTCCTACTTGCGTCGCGTTTGTCAATGACATAATGGGTGATTTCACTGCCACCATTGTCCAGAGGGGCATCCCATGTCAAGTAGCAAGACTCAGCTTTAATGTCAGTAACAGCAAGATTTCTTGGTGGGGATGGACGATCTGAAAAGGAACCAACAGAGGAGATTGAGAGGGCAATCCTTAAACAGACACCGGATTTCTTCTTCTTTCTTTCTTTCTTTTTTTTTTTTTTTTTTTTTATGAGAAAGCATGTCACTTACCATATACTTCAACATGAACGTTTCGGAACACTGAGCCGAGGCGATTAGAGGCAGTCACCGTGTAAGTGCCTTTGTCCTCCCGGGTTGCTTTGGGAATGCTAAGCTCGGTCTTTGCCTCACTTCGGGATACTTCTTCCTTGGTTATCTTGAGTGCGTCGGTGGGTTTTTCAATCACAGTTTCATTCTTGGACCATTCAATCTTAGGCATTGGAAGACCAGTTACATCTGCAGGGATGTGAACAGGCTCTCCTGCCTTAACTTTGATGGTGTCTCCTCGAACAGCCAAGCGCAACTTAATAGTTGGAGGCACTGCAAAGAGAAGAGTAATAGGAAAAAAAAATAGCAAAATCATAAGGGTGTCTGCTTAACCTATGAGATAAAGTACATTAAAATTATTATCATGTTCAGATTCCACACCTTCATCATCTTGTATGACCACATTAAGAGGCAGGGATGGTTCACTTTCCCCAATTTCGTTGACAGCCTTGACACGGAACTCATACATTTGGTGTTCATCAAGGCCTTCAACCAGCAAAGATGTGGTGGGGCAGAGTCGCTGGTTAACTCTTTCAAAGTCAGGTTTGTCATGACGCCGTTTTTCAATGATATAGCCTTGGATGGGGCTGCCACCGTTACTGCGGGGCTCTTTCCAGTCAAGGGTGATGGTGGACTTGGTCCTTTCTGTATACGTGAGCCTCTCGGGAGATGTTGGAGGACCTTTAACCAGAAGTAAGTTGAAATGTCAAGAATGAAATAAATCTTCATGTGAAAAATAACATTTTAATTCAAATTAATTATGTGAAAAATAGCTTTCTATTTGGCATAATATTATATCCATCTTTAAAAATCCTCAGAATACTCAGTTACCAGAATTATAGGCATTCATATAGGCAGAATTTTTCTTAGTAAACTCTGTAGTCAAGATTGATTAAAAATAAATCAAAGTGGGAGTTCCTGTCATGGCACAGCGGAAATGAATCCGACTGGGAACCATGAGGTTTCGGGTTCAATTCCTGGCTTCACTCAGTGGGTTAAGGATCTGGCATTGCTGTGAGCTGTGGTGTAGGCCAGCAGCTTAGCTCTGATTCGACCCCTAGCCTAGAAACCTCCATGTGCCGCAGGTGCGGGACTAAAAAAGAAACGAAACGAAAAAATTAAATAAATCAAAGTGCATGTATGCTTTTTTATATCTAGCATTTTAGATATTTTACCTTTGTCACTGAGACAGCTTCTAGTTTTAATGAAATAGGAGGACTGCCTGCGAGGTTTTGCTTTGAATGATCAGTGGAGAGCAAAGTGTTCCTCTCTTGTTAACAGACAGTGGATATGTTTGCTAAACATTCTTTGAACCATGTTGCTTCAAGTGTGGGTTTAAAATGGGATGGAAAAAGAATTTATGTAATGCTGCTATAGCTTTGTCTCCCAAAGGACAAGCTAGAAAGAAACAGCTTTGAATGGTGAAACCAGATCCAGCCCACTCTTAACTATTTTTGCAACCAGAAGCAGAGCTTTGCAGTGGAAGCCCAGCTCTGTTCTATTCTTTCTGGCCCAACTTGAGCTGTAGTAGATATTCTTAAAATGAGAAATCACAGTGGGAGATAATTTTGTTTCAGTGGGATTGTGGTGGAGGAAGAACAACTCTTTTGTCTCTTGGGGAATGGGTCATCCTCAGAGACTGTGGTTTTTAGTATGGGATGTCAGCATGCATAATATTACGGCTTCCTATTTGTTCATACTGGTCTAGGACATTCCTTTTGGTTGGTGTTCTATTCTTTAGTGGCTCTTTTTGGTTTGGGGGCCTCCATATCCTTCCAGTGTGAAGACTACTTGAGGGCTAAAGGAAGGCTAAAGCATTTATGCTGAGGCAGTTATTTGTCCTGTAATCTTTTAAAAACAATGAACTCTCTAACTACTAGACTATTAATTACTCCAGTGTATTTTATTACTAAGATGCAATATTTCTAAACTAGTTTTAGGTAATTGCCAAGCTCCAATGATTCAGGTTTTTCAGCACATTAAACCATGCACAGTTTTGTACAAAAGTTACACTGAAATTACAGAAAATACGGTATTTTTAAAGTTGCTGAAAATACGGTATTCTTAAAGTTGCTACTTTTTAGTTGGTTTACCTTTTTTATTACTATAGGTCCAACTATAGGTCTTGAGACTACTGGAAGTTTGAAGCCTTAAGGCTCAATAAACAAATGATGTATAACTAAAATAAATCAGTATTTACTTTATAAATAAGACCTTCTCTTACCTAGTGGGTCAACTGCAAGAATTGGTCCTATTTCAACAGGAGGGCCACAGCCAAACTTGTTCTTGGCAATCACACGGAACATATATTCTTGTCCCTCAAGGAGACCTGTGATGTCACATTTAGACCTCTCAGTCTCTATTGGTTGTCTCCACGTATGCATCTTAGCGTCTTTTCTTTCAATAATAAAGCCCGTGATTTCACTTCCTCCATCATCTGCTGGATCAGACCAGTTAAGCAGGCACATCTTTCTGTTTGTTACAACAGGTTTTAAGTCAAGAACTGGACCAGGGACATCTGAAAAATAAAACAGCAACAGAAAATCAATGCAATAAAATAGTATCACTTAGGAAAAAATCCTATGGACATCCATGGAACATTCCTTACCAAAAACTTCTACCCGGGCTGCGGCAAATTTGGAACCACAGCTATTGGTGGCTGTAATCACATATCTGCCATGATCTTTTCTCAATGCCTCCTTGATAATTAGTTCAGATTTGGTTCCAACATTCTCTATTATAACACGGTCTTTATCCAGCTCTCCTTCTTCGATGGTCCACACTTTTGTTGGCACTGGGCGGCCAGTTACCACAGCTGGAATTCTGAGAGTCTTCCCGGCCATTATCTGTATTCCGGCCTTGACAGAAACATCTAGTTCTACGTTTGGAGGCTCTGTGGAAAGAGAACAGTCATACGTTAGCCCAAGAAAGATGAAAAAAGAAAAATCCCATACTGGGAAAATACCCATAATCTGACCCATGTAACTTTTAAGTACCTTGCGGTTCAGCCACAGTCACAGGCTCTGTTTCTCCAGGCGGTCCTTCACCGGCCACATTGACGGCACTCACTCGAAGTTTGTAATCAGCGCCCTCTCGGATTTCTCTGACGGTATACTGACGGGCCTTGATCATTTTCTCTGTGCAGCGTGACCATTCATTTGTGCCAACCAGCTGCTTATCCACAAAGTAGCCAATGATTTCCCCACCACCATTGAAAGCTGGGGGTTCCCACGCTAGTTCGATAGTTGTGCAACTTGTGTCAGTGACCCTTGGGATAGGTGGTCCAGGTGGAGCTGGAATGAATGCAGACACATAAATCAAAACTCACTGATGGTTTAAAAAATACAATAGTTGTAGTTCCCATTGTGGCGCAGTGGAAACAAATCCAACTAGAAACCATGAGGTTGTGGGTTCGATCCCTGGCCACGCTCAGTGGGTTAAGGATCTGGCATTGCTGTGAGCTGTGGTGTAGGTCACGACATGGTTCGGATCCTGCGTTGTTGTGGCTATGGTGTAGGCTGGCAGCTGTAGCTCCAATTCGATCCCTAGCCTGGAAACCTCCATATGCTGTGGGTGTGGCCCTAAAAAGCAAAACAAAAAACCCCAAACAGAAAATAAGATGTGCAGTAGCTGATGCTATCTGATATCTTTTTTACATGGTGTGTGGCATGTAATGTGGGTAAGTAACTGCTTTGTGAAACTTTTATAGAGATGTTTAAAATTTTACATTGTGACCTCAACAATCTATGACTGTAGTCATTACTAATATTGAGTTTCATTTTTTCCAGCTTTTTTGTGATACTATTGACATATAAGCCATGTGTAAGTTTAAGGTATATAATGTAATGATTTGATACATGTATGTATTGTAAAGTGATTAACATAATAATAGTTGACACTACCATCCCCTCACATAATTTGCATTTTTGATAATACTTAAGATCTACTCTCTTAACAAATTTAAGCATATAAAAGACTACTGTTAATTATAGTGACCACGCTGTACCCCACTTTCTTTTTAAGGAATTACTTACAGATTGGATCATGTGCTGTTTTGGGATCGGATGGGGGACTGAACTTTCCAGGTCCAGCTGCATTTTCAGCACATACTCTGAAGACATAGGTGAGTCCTTCTAATAGGCCTTCCACCTTGGTCTTCAAAGAATTCAGAAGGTTTCTGTTGACACGAGACCAGTGTGTACTATTGACCTCACGCTTTTCAAGCCAGTAACCCAAGATGGGGCTTCCGTTATCTTTTGGTTCATTCCATGTCACTACCATACTGTTGCTGGTGACCTCTTCCACAATGGGCTTATCGGGTGCATCAGGTGGTTCTGACCAAAAAAAAAAAAAAAAAAAAAAAGGCAAATTTGAATTAATCCCTTAGTATAGTATTAAAGATTCGTGTTTACAAGCTGTGATAATGTATATACCAACATATGATAAAAAGGCAAAGTTTAGATGCTGAAGAACCTTACCAAATGGATCCTTAGCTATAAATGGCTTTGAAACACATGGTGGTCCAGGCCCAAACCTATTTTCAGCTCTGACACGGAAGAGATATTCTTTTCCTTCAATCAGCTTTGTCACTGAATATTTGCAATGTCTAAGTGTTGAAGTGACAATGATCCACTCTGAGTCAGGTTTTGTCTTGTCTTTCTTTTCCAAAGTATAGTTTATAATTTCACTGCCACCATCATCAAGGGGTGGTTCCCATTTACAGACGACAGAGTTCTTTCTAATATCTTCAAATACAAAGTTGATTGGTGGTCCCGGTATATCTGATATTTTGAAAGAGAGAAGTGGTTACACATTTGTGTAGAAATGATTGCAACAGAAAATGTAAATGTTTAATGTTTAATAAATGTTTAATAAACCTCTGTTTTTCCTACATCCATCTTTGTATCACATTAGCTAACAAATAACAAGGTCAATTGATTTCTTTCACGTAGCCTGGAGGAAAAAAAATGGAACCGAAGATACTTTGCTGATGCTATTTCCCATTCCTTTTAACTACCCGCCAAACTCATTATTTTTGTGTTTTACTAAAACTCTTACATTAACTTCCTTTGGAAAGTGTAGTTTTTACCTACTTACCTAGCACACTGACAGTACAAGGCGCTTTGGCGATACCATGGTCATTTTCAACTTTGATCATAAACAGGCCGTGGTCGGGTCGGAGAGAATCTCGGACACGTAGCTGAGATTCTCCTTTTCTACTGTTGTCGATGCTCAAACGCTCTGTCAGAGGCAGGACAAAGGGTTCTTCTTCTTGAACTTCACCCTTCCTCCTCCTAACCAGGGGTGTTACCCGCTTCTTAATTTCCTCTGGGGTGATAACTTTTTCATCCTTTAGCCACGTAATAGTCGGGTAAGGTGACCCAGAAATAGTTGCATCCAGTGCTATTTCATCACCACGTCTCACTTCTAGGCTTGTTCTCATAATGACTTTTGGGGCATCTGTAATGATTAAGAGCCATCATTGTTTTCAGTTCTGATGAAATTATCTGACAAAAGGTTATTCTCATTTATTTTACAGTGGGAAAATGGCAACCCCATTTAAACACAACTTACCAATAGGATCTACAGCTTTGGTTGGAGGAGTGGCCCGAGAAGGTTCCCCAATTCCAGCAGCATTTTCTGCTCGCACACGGAACTGGTATTCCTTTCCCTCTTCAAGGCCTTTTGCCGTGTAGGTCAGGACTGGTACCAGGTGTTCGTTGCATCTCTTCCATCTCTCTTCACCCTTAGCAATCTTCTCTATGATGTAACCCATTATCTTGCTCCCTCCGTCATACAAAGGTGGCTTCCACATAATAGTCATTGCCTCAGCTGTAGGATTGTGAACCTCCACATCTACAGGTGGATCAGGGGGCTCTGCAGAACAAGAAGAGAACTATTACTATAGGAAAACCCATCTTCTTAAAATTAAAAAAATGCATATTAATTCATAGCTGTATTATAGTCATGCCCAAACTTACGCTTTGGATCTTGAGCAATGATTGGGTTTTTCAGTTCAATATATTCGCCTCCACCAATCTTGTTGACAGCTTTAACACGGAAGAAGTATTCACCATTTGGTATGAGATCTTTTACAGTCCAAGACAGTTTGTTCTCACCAGACATGACTGGTATATATGTTCTTCTCCCAGCTTCTCTGCGTTCCAGGACGTAATGAAGAATTGGGCTTCCACCATCATATTCTGGAGGTTCCCAGGTTAATTTACAAGAACTCTTGGTGATGTCACTTGCTTTAAGATCTCTGCATGGTCCAGGTAGGCCTATTAGAAATCAAATTGACACTTATTTTAATAGCATACTATTTCTCTGCATAGGACATTGCAGGCCATTTAGCATCCTTGGCTCCCAACTACTAAATGTCAGGAGCTCCCCCTTAGTCTGTTTTCCAAGCACTAATGCCCCCCAACCCAATTTCTAAACACCATCCATGTGTGTAGGGGAAGGGGACAGAGAATGTTACCACCCCTGGTTGAGAACACTATGAAAACATGCAAATACAATTAATAAATTAATATTGGTTATTTAGACATTCTTTGGGTATACTGTCTTTTATTTAAATTAGTACTTCACATACAAATAATTAAAACAGAAGTAAAATAGTGTAATCAGAGTTTAACTAGGAATTTCATCTCTTTAGAATTGCTTTGCTTCTCATATGGGAAGAAACAATCTGAAAGGACATTTAGTTTAAAAAGGGCCAACTCATGAACACACTAACACTGCAGAGTTAACTAATTTTTGCAACATGTGAGAAATGTCTAGTGTTTCATCAAAGAATGATTACCTATGACTTTGACATTGATTGAGGCAGTTGCTGAGCCGAGCTTGTTCTCCAGGGTAATGGTATAAATTCCAGCATCTGCATGGACACTCTTGGGAACTTCGAGGTGTGCAGAGATGTGATCATTCTTCATTGTTAATCTGTCACTTGCTTTAACTTCTTTTCCATCTTTATGCCAGCTAACGGTTGGAACTGGGACAGCTCTGAAGGGAACGGGGATGCTTAACTTTTCACCTTCAATGACGACAATGTCATGAGTCTCTAGATCAATTGTTGGCTTGCCTGTAAGATGAAATCCAAAAAAAGGAAAATGTATTTAAAAATGCAATGTGTGAGTAAAGCTCATTTTATTAATTATAAAAGAAATGGTGTTCTTACAGTCTGGGTCTTTGGCAACCACGTTTTCAGAGATTTCAGATGGCTCACTGACACCAATGGCATTGACAGCTCTCACTCTCAGAACGTATTCCTTGTCAGGAACAACACCTTCCTCAACCTTGAATTTCAAGTCTTTTATTGGGCGAGAATTAACTCTCATCCATTTCTCAGTGCCTACTGGACACATTTCAACATGGTATCCTATAATAGGACTTCCACCATTCTTCTCTGGGGGCTTCCAAGCAATGTCAATGTGCTTTCTCCCAGCATCAGTTACATGCAGGTCAAGGGGAGGTGAAGGAGGACCTGAAAAAAGTGAGATATTCATATACACAATCTCATCATCAAGCTCTTGACAGTATCCTTTGTATAATCAGCACTACTTACTTGTTGGATCTTCAATTGTCAGGATTTCAGTGGGTTCGCTTGGGTGACCAACTCCAGCTTCATTCTCTGCCCGAACCTGAAACTGGACCTCTGTTCCTTCAATGACATCAGTTACTCTAAAGTTACAGTCAGGTCCCGCGGTCTTTCCGGCTTTCACCCAACGAGTACCTAATTTTTCTTTCTTCTCAATGATGTATCTGTTGAAATAATGAAGCAGTTCATTAGCATTAATAAAGTTAAGTATTTTCAGCCAAATGTAAAATTTGAATGAATTAAAATTGAATGATTTAAAATTCTACCTCTGTATGGGTCTTCCACCATCATTTTTCGGTGGTTCCCACTTCAGGTCAACATGTCGTTTCGTCACATCAACCACTGTCAGAGCATAGGGTGGCCCAGGGGTGGCTGAAAGCAAAATATTTAGTGGTTAGAAAAAGCAGAGGTAAAATGGTAATCCATTACAACTGGTGTCACCACGATGGTGTCACCAAGATGAAGTTAGAGAGCATACTAAAGGTGTCTTTGGCCAGGACGGAGTCCTCGACTTCACAGTAATCACTTTGTCCTATGGCATTTTCAGCAGCAACTCGGAACACATATAAAGAGCCCTCTGTCAGCGGGGTCACTGTACACTTCGTGTCCTTGACAGTTGTGTCCACTGTTTGCCAGCCTTTTCGCCTCACATCTCTCTTTTCCACAATGTAGTTTGTGATGGGGGACCCTCCGTCTTTCTCAGGAACTGTCCACTTGAGGTCTGCTGTATTTTTTGTAATATTGATAACTTCAAGCCAGCGAGGTGGTGATGGGGGATCTGCAGCGGAAAAAAACATTTCAATTTTTTTATTGTCCAACATTCAGTCTTCACTAAATTCTCCAGTAGTCACTAGGGGATCAGACAGCAAGGATGAACTAATCATGAGTGACTTACATAGCTTCTCCCGGCAAAGCACAGGGTCACTGGGTTCACTGGGTTCACTTTCCCCAGCCTTGTTCACAGCCCTAACTCGGAATGAGTATTCCTGCCCCTCCATGAGGCCCGGAAGCAAATGCTGAGTGGTGGGAACCCCTTCCGCCACCCGGACCCAGTCCTCTGTTCCAGTCTTTAGCATTTCAATGATGTAAGACTCGATCTTTGCCCCTCCATCGTGTTCTGGTTTTGTCCAATTCAGCATTAATGATGTTTTGCCTATATCTTTCACGATTGGTTTTCCAGGAGGCCATGGAGGATCTGCAAGCCAGCAAAACGAAATCATTATTTAGGTGTTACAAAAGGAATTCATACAAGCTTCAACATAATCATAGAAAATATATAAATTATACCTATGGGATCTTTTATTAAGATGGGCTCAGTTGATCTGCTTGGTTTTCCAGGTCCAGCAAGATTTTCAGCCAGCACACGGAATCTGTATTTTTTCTTATTGGTGAGACCTTTCACTCTGAATTGGGAACAAAGTATGAGTTGAATTCCATGATAAGAAACAGAAATGTCTGTTTATTTTACAAAGAAGCAGCTAATCTATTTAAATTGTGAAAAAATGATTTGGAAATTGAGCTGGAAATCTTTCAATATGAATTTAAAACTGCCTTTTAACTGTCATGCACTTTAGATTTGGTCAAATGTACCAAGCAAATTATAGTATCTATAATAATGATCATTGTCATAATATACTGGAGGACTAAAGACTTTGGAACTTTCAGAAAGTTGATATTTTATAGTAAGAAACTAAATAAAGAAGTGTGTCCTTCAATGAAGTTTATATCATCTTTGAAATTATGTGGTAATAGAAAAAATAAGCAAAAATAATTAAAAACTTTATAGTAATATATAATCATATACATTCAAAAGGAATGCTAAAGAATGAAAATTTGTATACACTGCTGTTTTAACATCTTGATGGAGAGCTTGGGCATACCTGTATGTTGTGTCCTTTATTGGCATCTTATTGCATCTAACCCATTTATCAGTATCAGGATCTAATCTTTCAACCCAGTAGCCAGTGATTGGGCTGCCACCATCATCATCGGGCTCACACCATGTGAGAGTCACGGCATCTTTAGTGATATCAGAGGGTTCTAGGCGAGTTGGAGGTCCAGGTGGATCTACAGACAAGGTAATCATATGTGTTAAATGTCCTATATATAAATATGACACCTAAATCAAAGTGTGATACAAGCAACCTTTTTCTTTTTTTTTAATGAAAAACTTACCAAACTGAAACTTGGCTGTTATTGGAGTGGCCTGAACTGGCTCACCAACACCGTACATGTTTTCTGCAGCAACTCTGAAGATGTATTCTTTATTAGGTGTTAACTTGGTTGCCCTGAACTTTGTATCCTTGACAGTTGATGAGAGCTTGTGCCACAAATCACTATCAGCTGCTCTTCTTTCCACAACATAGTTTGTGACTTTGGATCCACCGTCATCGCGTGGTGGGTTCCATGTTAGCAGACACGACTCATTGGTCACTTCTGTGATGTCAAAGGCAGCTGGGGGTCCGGGTTTATCTGTGGATGACATTACACACTCAGAAAAAAAATATTTTTAAATCATGTTTTGTTTTAGAGTGTAGCTGGAATGAGTTTGCCTGTTTTCGAAAGGAGAGCCTCCCTTACCTAAGACGTTCACTTCCACCACAGCGGTGGCCCGACCACAGACGTTCACGGCCTCGATGATGTATGTGCCTGTGTCACTTCGCTTACTATCAATGATCGTCACTGTGGATTTTTTAGGAACATTTTCTATGGTGATCCTTTTGTCCTGCTTCAGAAGCATATCTGCCTTCGTCCAAGTTATTTTAGGTTCAGGCTTGCCAGTGACGGTGGCAGGAAGTTCAATCTTAGTGCCTGCTTTTACAGTGAGACCTGCAAGGAGCTTCACATCGAGGAAAATTTCTGGAGCCTCTGCATTAGAAAAGATTATTTATGATGTCAGCAAGTTTGAGCAGAATTAAAGTCAGATATCTGCTTGATGAAGCAAAAACAAACAAAAAACAAAACAAAACAAAAACCCAAAAATATGTACCCTGTGTGTCCACAGCCTGGATTTCATCTGTGGGTTTGCTTGGCTTGCTAGCACCTAATCTGTTCAAGGCCTTCACGCGGTAGGAATACCACTGACCTTCTTCAAGACCTGTCACTTCCATTCTGTCGGAAAACAAAATAGGATATTTTACTTTAGTGCAAAAAATCTATTTTCCTGGGGAGTATTCATATTTCCAGAATTCATATTCCTGTTGTAATACTGTCCTTTAATTCTGGATTGCCTCAATATGTTAATTAATGAAAACCGTGTATAGGGGTAAGTTTAGTAGCACTTCTAGAAATCAGACAGGCACACCAGGGGAATCTTTTTAACTTTTAAATTTTCCAAAATGAAGCTCATTTTAGTGAGTTAAGAGTAAACATTTACTCTTGTGAGTGCCAAATCATTTTAAAACTTACTTTGTTTCTGCAACTGGTTCTCCACAGGCAACCCATCGATCAGAACCACGTGGACATTTCTCAACTATATATCCTTTGATGCGTGAACCACCATCATATTTAGGTGGATCCCATGTTAGGAAGATGCTCTTGGCTGTTCGGTCTCTCCATTTAACATTCTCTGGTGGGTCAGGTACCGCTATAGCATTTTAAAGAGAGAGTCAATCTTAGATAGGCCGTCTATGAAATCTCCATATTGCCAACCCGTGTCTTTCCCCATAACTTTAACTCCACGTCTGAAAACCAAACCAGGTAACAAGAGAATAGGTAAGAAAACATCAAGAATGTACTCACTTGCAGGAGCTGACATATTTACAGGTTCGTCGACATACGCAGGTTCTCCAGGGCCGCACTTGTTACGAGCACAGACTTTAAATAAATATTCTTTTCCTTGAACAAGATCAGGAACTGTGAATTCTAGGTCGGTCACAGAGTCTGTAACCTGGAATGAAGCAATACAATTAATTGGTTGTGTTCCAAAAAAGATCTTGGCCCAAGTCAGAAAATTTTTACCATGAGTAGGGTTATAAATGGAAGTTGTTTTTGTATAGTAGAAATTAACATAACATTGTAAATCAGGTACATTTCAATTAAAAAATTAATTTTAAAAGGGTCCTAAGACCTATTTAAAAAAAAGAAAAACAAAACCAAGTGGGAGTTGTTTTGAATGCTAAGGATTATTCTTATGTTAATTTCATACAAGGGAAAAATACAAAGTAAGAATCATGTAACATTTGACCCTTAATATAAGGTGAAACTGTTGAAGTACTACTGTCAAATCTTGGTTGAACTACCTCAGGAAGCCTTAGCATCAATACATTTTAAAACGTTTTAGGTACTTTTTCTGGCAAGGTAAAGGTAAAAATTTATAAACTTTGCATGGCTTCCAGGCATACTGGGATTTCCTCCACACTCCTTTCTGGAGGTGGTGCATTGCCTGCCACTCAAAACTCACTTTGGTCCAAGTTTTCCGGCTGACTTCTCGCTTTTCAATAACATATCCAGTTAATGGACTTCCTCCATCATCATCTGGTGGTTCCCAAGTTAAATGTACCGAATCCTTGGTTATCTCACCAAATTTCAGTTCTTTGGGTGCACTTGGGCGAGCTGAAAAAAAAAAAATGCAGTCAGAAGTCAGTATCACTAATAGCTTAAACCAAGCTATTAGTTAATACTGTCAAATCACCTTAGAAAACAAAAGTTTAGTTCCTTACCAATTACATTAACATCAATTTCTCCAGAAATTCCTTTCACAGGATTTTCTAACTTCAGTGTATAAATGCCCTTGTCTGGACGTTCACTTGGAGAAATGACAAGTTCAGCATAGGCAGATATGGTTTTCATTTTCACACGGTCCCCTGCTTCTAGTACTTTATCTCCAAAAGACCAGGTAGCAGTTGGCCTTGGATAGCCTGTGCTTGGAACCAGGATCTTGATTGGGTTCGGGACGATAACTTCCAGACCATCTTTAAATGCACTTAAATCCATTGTTGGTTCAACTACCAAAGAGAAAAATTAATGAGTTTCCAGTACTATATTTAAGTCCCTGGTACCCCCAAAGTAGCTGGGTGCTGTTCCCAAATCTACAAATAAAATGTCCACTTACCAAATGCATCATCAGCAGTTAGAGGACCAAGGATTTCAGATGGATCTGAAACACCAGCTTCATTTTCTGCAGATACTCGATATAAATACTTATTTCCCTTTTGTAATCCAGTAACCTAAAATGATGAATTAATATTTGTAAAAAACATATACATTTAAGTCCATGATCATATACTGACTATTGTTTTTAGATACATGTGCCCTACCTTGTAAGTCAGTTCAGGGACAAGTTTCTTATTGCAACGAATCCAATTATCTTTTCCTTCTTCACATCGTTCAATTATATAGCCCAGTATTGGGCTTCCTCCATCTTTCAGGGGAGGTTCCCACGTGAGCTGAACTGATGACTGAGTCTGATCTGAGGAATTTAGGTTCACAGGAGGACTTGGTCTCTCTGCATTGGAAACAAGAGTTGGAGCATACCATTTAATTCAGTAACAACTTATTAAGACAATGTTGTAATCATTTCTATCCTCCCCATTTAAATGCCAGTTTACTGAATTCACTGGTTAAAAGTGGGCATAGTCTGGATTTTTACAATTTTGTTCAGATCTTTCTGATGTTCTTCCTTTTCATTAACTTATTTAATTTGATTTATTTTAATGGATAGGCTTCATTTCTAGATTTAATGGAGAATTATCCCCCTTTTTTGATGGGCTTACCAATTGGATCGGCAACTTTGACGAAGGGTGTGGCTGCACTTGGTTTTCCAACTCCAACTCGGTTTTGGGCCCTGACCCGGAAACTGTACTCCTGTCCTTCCACCACGTCAGTGACAGTTGCAGACAGGTCTTCAGCCCTTACTGTCATGGCAGTTTCCCACCTGATAGAGGTCTTGTCCCTTAATTCAATGACGTAGTTTGTGATCTCGGCACCTCCGTCATACTCTGGTGGTTCCCATGTGAGTGAGACACCAAATCTATTCACATCTGTGATCGCTACATTCAGAGGAGGCCCTGGAACATCTGGATTTCATCGCAGAAGAAAACATGGCCTTTAGGTTATCTCAGAGATAAAAGCAAAGATAAGCTAGGTTTCAATTTACTTTACAACTTCTTACCATATTTACTCCTTGCTTCTACAGGGTTGTCAGTTTCCACTGGTTCACCAGTGCCGACTCTGTTTCTTGCACTCACACGGAACAGGTACTCGACTCCTCCTTTTTGTAGTCCAGTGACAGTAAACTCACAGCTGTCTGCACGGTCAGTGGCCAGAACCCAAGTCTTTCTCTTGATGTCACGTCTTTCAACAACATAACCTATGATTTTGCTTCCACCATCAGTTAAGGGTTCTTCCCAAGCGAGGCTCACTTCACCGTCAAATGTTTCTGTCACTTCTAAGTTACGTACTGGCCCAGGAACATCTGAAAGTCACATATACATTTTTTTTTTTTTAAAGTGTGTTATCACGCTGTTGGTTGTGCTTTGCCAGTTAAGTGCAAGTGATTCAAGGCCTTACCAATAACTTGTAAATTGATGAATGCTTCTGCTTTCCCATGTTTGTTCTGAAGCACAATTTTATACCTTCCTTTGTCTCCTTTCTTGGCTTCTAAAATTCTGAAAGAAGTTTGTTCAGCTGTAGTATCAACCGTTTTTGAAGAGAGGGGTTCATTTTCTTTAAACCACTCAGCTTCTGCTTTTGGATAGGCATCATAGGGCACCACCATTGTCAGAGGCTGGCCAACATCAACCACAAGGTCTTGGTCAGCCGTCTTGATTTTAGGTGCAGCTAGAGAGAAAAAGAACATGTGAATGCTTTTGACTTATTTATTGTAGTCCAGTTATGCCACAGCTTTTTTGCTATGTATTTGTTAGCAAATATTGGTTATATAACCTTGGAAGTATTATCACAGTATCTTTACAGCAGAGAGCACTAGCTGACTTAGAGTCCTCACAGCTTATTTGGCAAATGATCAGACTCTGAAGAATACAGGATTAAAGATAATATGAAACCATATAAATTTCCATTTATTACCAATAATGGTAACAGAGGCCTAAATATAGTGCATAAAATATGTTTTTTTTTATATAAAGTAGGCATCTCATACTTAGTTCAAGATAAACCAGACAAACTTGTTCTTATGTACAAGAGATATATTAATGACTTTCAAAATGCCAGCCTATAAGGATAACTTGGAAGCTTGGGTCAGGATGAGAACAGACCTAAGAGGCCCCACAAGTATTTCGAAAGTAGAAAAAAATGGGGCTGGGTTTGCTGGAAAGACTCTCAGGGCAATAGGAATTAATTAACTCTAGGAATTAATGAACAGCTACCATGTGCCAGGAAGTGCTCTAGGTTTGGGGATATAAAGACCAATGCTATTGATTTTCTCTCACTCAGGACCCTTGGTGGTAAGAGGAATCAGAATAGTTAACATGTGGACAGGGCTTAACAGGAATAAAAGGCTTTCACAAGCATTATCTCATTAATTAACTGAAATGTGAAAGAGTGTCTGTGATACTGAAAGGCTATTTGAACATAAAAGAAGGGGGCATACCTGCCAGTTCAAGCTTGGCTCTGGCTTCTTTGTCTTTGGCAATAAATCTGTATTCACCCTGGTCTCGGGGCTTAATATCACAGATCTGTAGCCTGTGTATCTTTCCTTCACTCATCATCTGGTGTTTGTCACCCTGGACAATAACCATGTTATTTTTCAGCCACTGGACTTCCACCTTGTCTTTGTTGAGCTCAGCTAAAAAGACAACATCAGCACCAGGGGCTTCAAGGATATCTTGGGGAGGCCTGATGATCTCAACAGGGATTTCTGGAAAAAAAAACAAAAAAAAAAGTGGAATAAATACAGACATGTTTGTGTTACAATTTACAACTTTTAAAAGCTGGCACTAATATTAAAATCATCCTTTCCCTTAATTTGTACCTTCCACAAAGAGTCTAGCCCGAGACCTCCTGTCTTCTACTCCACAAGCATATTCACATTCATCATCCAGCCTGCAGTCTTTTATAATGAGTCTGTGTACACTGCCATCTTTTTCAAATTTGTATCTAAAAGAAGAGTTTGAATTATTTGTTAGTTTGCATAATGACCACAAATTGCCAAACGTGTGTGTATAGCTGCAGAAACAGAGATTGAGAAGCTGTCACGTACTTTTTGCCCTCTTTGATTTCTCTCCCGTTTCTGTACCACTTTACATTTGCTTTCTCTCTGGAGAGCTGGCAGGAGAAGACAGCATCGTCAAACTCAGTGACCGTCTGGTCTTCCAAGTGTTCCACAAATTCTGTAGGGGCTTCTATGATGAGAAGCTCAGCAACAGATTTATCTTGTCCAGCGGTGACAGTGTATTCACCCTCATCTGGGAAGCCACAGTCTTTAATGATTAGAGAGTGCTTATATTTATCAATTCTGTATAAAACACGGTTGTCAAAAGGCACCTCTTCTCCATTTTTGGTCCATTTGAGTCTTACGTTGAGACGGTTCACCTTGCACCAGAATGTGACAGATTTCTTCTCCATTGTTTCTATATCTTTAAGAGGCTCAACAATCCTAAGGTCTTCCTCTGTTGGAAAGGAGAAGAAGAACGTTGACTTTAATTGTCTTCATGGTAGAAATTGACCTTAAAAATCTCTAATGCCATATAAGGTGACTTACCTTCTACTATCAGATTGGCTGCACTCTTAACATTTTCACCTCTGTGATTGGTCAGAGACACACTGTAGTTGGCTTGATCATCCAGTCGTGCATCTCTAATTCTGAGGGTGTAGACCAGGTCTTTTTGGAGAATAATGTATTTTGAACTATCAAAGATGGCTTCTTCATTTCTGAACCATTTGGCTTTGGCACCTTCAGTATTGACCTCACAGTTAAAGACAACTTCTTGTTGTTCTTTCACTCGGGTATCCTTCAGAGGTACTATGATCCTCAGTTTTTCTGAAAACAGTCAACAAGATTTTATAGTATGAAGAAGGATCAAAGGGGTACATGCAAATACAAGACAATCCAAGAAGCACAAACAAACTTACCGATTACTGTCAAGTGGGCTGCTGCTCTGGCAGCCCCAACCATGACTACATAAGTGCCCATATCTTGTAATGTGGCATCTTTCACAACTAGGATCCTCTTCTTGCCATCAGCAATGATGTCATATTTATCTCCAGATTCAAGTGTCTTATCATCTCTCTTCCACTGGACTTCAAAGCTTTCCTTGGATATAGAGCAAACAAACTCTGCCTTTTCTCCTTCAAGTATTTCAAGGTTTTGAGGCTTTGAGATAAATTCAGCAGCAAGTTCTGGAAAGAAAAAGTTGCAAGATATTGAAAACTTAAGCATTTGTATCTTAAACATAACAGGTATGACTTTTTTTTTAACAATAAAATCATATTCATTGTAATTTTCATACCATGTACTTTGACTTTGCCATCTGTTCGAGAACTTGGGAGTCGGCAGTTGTAATTGCCAGCGTCTTCAAGGTGGGCATTCTGAATGACCAGGATTCTTTTTCGTCCTTCAGTAAGTATTTCGTATCTTCCTGTTTCAATGATTTCTTCATCCCCTTTATACCAAGTCACTTCTGCTCCAGGCTTGGAAACTTCACAAACCAATTTTATAGTGTCTGTTTCACTAACCTCAATGTTGGCAAGATTCTTTGTAAAGACAGCTTCTTCTTCTGCAAGAAGAATTTATAAAAAAAATTGAATTAAGCTGTAAATTATTTTTTTCCCCAATACATATACATCTGTAAAGAAAGACTTCAGTCTTACCCAGGACTGTCAGCATGCCAGAAGTTCTCGCTGTCCTTACTTCACAGGAATATTCTGCTTCATCATCCAGGAGACATTTGTTGATGACAAGAATGCGGACTGCTCCCTTAGAGATGATGTCATATTTTTTGCCCTTTTTAATTTCAGCACCATCTTTAAACCAGTGAACCTGTATTTGAGATAAACAAATACCTTTATCACTTTTCTTTCTCATAGATATCCTTAAGATAAACCATGATCTTAAGCTTTTCTAAAATCAGCCAATAAGATTTTTATATTATAAAGAACCAAAGTAGTAAATCCAGCAAAACCCAAAAAAGTAAGACCTTCTTCAGTTATTGTTAGGTGAGCAGCTGTGATACTATTATCAATTATTAAAAATAATGGGACCATATGAGTTTAGAGCTGTAGAGGGCTTGAGATCACCCAGACCACCTCCTTTGTTTTCCAGATAGTGTGAACTGGGACTCAAGTTGCCTTGCCAATGGTAGTTAAAGGCAACCAGGAATACTTAGTTGAGACTTATGAAATTGCTGATATTTGATTGCTTTTAACCTAAGGAAACAGCAATTTCATATGGCTCAAATTAATAATAATAAATTAATAATAATCGTTCATCTAAAAGTAAAGTGATGATTAGAGACAGGTTTGATTCACTTTTTTTTCTTTTTCATTTTGGCTAGACCAAAAGTAATCTGACAAAACAATTTAGCAACCATAGAATCACCAACCTTGGCATTTTCTCGGGAAATTTCACACTCAAATCGAGCCATTTCCTTTTCTTTAACTTGAAGATCGGTGAGTGGTCTTAAGAATTCCACATGAGGAGCTATAAGAGAAAGTCAGAATTCAAATTGAGGTTTCCAGAAATTCACTCTGACATTACTGAAGTGCGTATTAAGAACAAGTGTGCCTTAGAGTTCCCTTGTGGCGCAGTGGAAACGATCTGACTAGGAACCATGAGGTTGCAGGTTCGGTCCCTGGCCTCGCTCAGTGGGTTCAGGATCTAGCGTTGCTGTGGCTGTGGTGTAGGCTGGCAGCTGCAGCTCCGATTTGACCCCTCGCCTGGGAACCTCCATATGCTGCGGGTGCAGCCCTAAAAAGACACACACACACACAAAGAACAAGTTAGCCTTTCGCAGGCCTTTCCATCTTAGCAGGCTATAGCTGACTTTGATATCACTTGGAACTGCCACTCAGGTGTAATACTTTGCATTTTACATGTCTCTGTAGTTTTCATAAAATTTGGCATACTATATGTCCAACTAATTCTATCTATTGATCTGTTGATCTATCTATCCATCCATCATTGCCAGCTCAGTTCTTCTGAATGATAGCTGTAAGAAAAATCTTCATTGAAGCTTCTCCAGAGTTGAAAGTTGACGTTGTCAAAGGAAACACCCAATAGCAAAGAATCATTATCTTATTTAAGGCAGGCAGCATAATTTTTGAGAAATAAGAATTCAGTGATAGTGCATCTTGAAGAGCTATGATCAATCTGCAATTAAAAATCACATACATTCAGCTTTTTGAGTGTGGGTTAGCTTCAAAGTTGTTACATACAAGTCAGGCATAAAATCTATTAGTGCAACAAAGCAATTAAGTTTTGTTTTGGTTTTTCTTTTTAATCTCTGGTTTCATTTCTCCAGAATTAAGTTGTAGATGCATAGGATTAGAGAGCTGCCCGCATGCCCTTCCTTCTTTCAGGGCTCCTTGTGAGTGCTTCCCAAGATGACCCTTCTTGATCAGAGAGATTGTGGGATACAAGTGCTGGTTAATAGGCTTGAAGATATTCTCATTGTAGATGAGCCTTCTTGGAGTGGAGACAAAGTACATGACAAAGGGAAGATGGTGGCCCAGGAAGCTACTCTGTCATAAGCTAAAGCAGAGCAACCACGAAGTAGAAGAATAAAACAGTGCAAGATGCCTGGACATACAGTCACATCCACTATGAACTGATGACATGTGAGAAGCAACTAAGTCAAATGGCAAATACTGCACAAAAATAAAGATACACCCAAAAATGTTATTGCTGGACAAATGAAGGAATGAAAAAAAAACATGAGCTAGCATGTAGGATTTTGAACAAAGACATATTTTTCACCAGAGGAAGAAGTAAATGCTAAAAACCACTCGTGCTCTCTTCATTCATAGGACTTAAAGCATCCAGGCTTCGCTCCATCTTCTTTTCCATTCTTATTCTCAGAGGCAGCACTGTGTGCATGGGCTTTATCACATTACAGCAGACCTCTAGTATGCTCCTATTCAAGCTGAAATTTCACGCTCATTTTCTAGCGGTTTCTCACCTGAGAATTCATTTTCCTTCCAAGTGGAAATTGCTTTCATTTCCTGTCCTTTTTTTTTTTTTTTAATTATGACTCCCTTCTTTTTAAATTCAATTTGTCCTCATCTGCATCAGGATATTCCTGCAGTAGGCTTACCCCATGTGGACAAAGAGCACATCTGCTCACTACAGTGAGAAGCATAGCAAAAAGTGATCAGTCTGCCTTGCTCAGACCAGATATAGTAGAAGGACCTTTCTCTTTTTTTTAAACATATAAAGGACCATGTTATGTCAGTATCAATACTGTATGTTGTGAAGAAATGCAGTTAGGCCAAGAAGGGCGTGCAGAAAGTGGTTTTTTGGTTATCAAAGAGTTGCCAATGAAAAGTCCTGTGTAGGAAGAGTACTTACGCACGACGTTCAGGTTACAGGAAGTCTTAAAATCCTTAGCATCACAAGTGTATGTTTTAATATCTTCTGGGGTACAGCCATGTATGATAAGTTTTCTGACTCTGCCATCGGCAACAATTTCGTACTTCTTGCTTTTGAGAATTTCTGTTCCATTTTTGAACCATTTCACCTTAGCATTTTCTCGAGATACTTCACACTCCAATACTGCAGTGGCTTCCTCTTCGACCGTCTGGTCCTCAAGAGGCTTAGTGAATTCAACTGGGGGTTCTGAAAGAATCGTACTCAATTAGCCAAGGTAATTCGCCTTTCCTTCTCCCAAGAGTTTTAGCACCTCCTCAACTTTCCTCTTGGATCGCCAGGGCTTTTCTGTTTTTAAGGTTCATTTGTAAGTTTTGATTCCACTCAGATGTTTTCCTCTAATAATGATGTTTCATCATTATTTGTATATACAGAGGAAAAGTGTTTTTCAAGAATACAACACATCAAGAAAATAATAGCCAACTCTTGGTTAAGAAAGTGATAGATACCTAGTTTGATAATAATTCTCCCTATAGCTATTTGAGTGAAATTTAAAAAGGGGAAGGAGAAAGGAAGTAAAATCTATTGTAGCCAATTTTAGCTCTCTCTTTTTTTTAATAGTCTGTGAATTATTTTGTTAGGCCAAGAAGTAAAATTAGACTTTGTTATTTGTTGAATTTTAATGATCTGTGGTACTTATCATATACAGATAATTGATAGTTGGCATTATTTATGACCCTCTGCATTATACATGTTTTCAAAAATAAGCCATGTAATTACCTTTCACAAAGAGGTTGGCTTGCGTTTTGAAATCTTTTGCTACTAGTTGAATTTCTCCAGCATCTTCTAGCTTTACATCCCTCAGAGTAAGTGTATGAACTTTTCCTTCTGAGCGTGGGACAACCTAGTTTTTTTGGGAAGAAAAGTGCCGTTTAAGAATATATGAATGGTAACCAGACTTATCATGGTGCTCATTTTGAAATGTGTAGAATATAATCAAATGGATAAAAGAACTTCAGAACTAGTTAAAGCAGGAGGCCACTGTGATCTTAGAATATTGAGACAAATGCTGCCATTACTGTTAATTTCTGGGTGATAATTTTCTTGTTGTAAATGCACCCTTAAGTTGGTTTGAAGGGGTGTAGTTGGTAAGAAAATAACTTGTCAAAAAGAATACACAGTGTTGAGAGGGGCCATCATTAGGTCCCATATTTGTGGCTTGTGCAGTTGAAAATCAGGCCATAGACAGGGCCATCCTGACAATAAATTATAAGACAAATGGAGGTTCTAGTCACATTATCCAAAATTCTGTAAGACACTGTGCCCTGACTGATTTTGCACTGCTGCAGAGGCTACTTACAGTTCAGGATAATATAAGTGTTTTTTTGTTTGTTTGTTTTTGCTTTTTAACCAGTGGAACTGTTTATTATACTGGTATAAAAGAAAAGAGTCAGGAATAAAGTTTCATATAAAAAATTTTCCTTAATGAAGAGCTGGGCATGGTCATTCATATAACTGCATTAATAACTGGGAAAGGCCAGGAGTTCCCAATGTAGCACAGTAAAAACGAATCCGACTAGTACCCATGTGGATACGGGTTTGATCCTTGGCCTGGATCAGTGGGTCAGCGGTCTGGTATTGTCATATAGGTCGCAGACGCGGCTCAGATCCTGTGTGGCTGTGGTGTAGGCTGACAGCTGTAGCTCTGATTCAACCCCTGACCTGGCAACTTCCATATGCCACAGGTGCAGCCCTAATAAGCAAAAGAAAAACAAAAAACAAAACAAAACAGATGGTCACTAGGATAACGTTGTAGGAACACAGCTCCTTATCCAAGGACATAATGCTTGAATGGGGCACTTGTTTTTGTGATGACATTTCAATATAAATTTTGAATTTAAAATTCAGACTATGATTCTGAACTATTTTAAAAAGCACCTTAGGTTCTGATCCACCAACATATATATATCTTACCTATTAACACGTCATTTTATCAGTGAAATTCCTGAGGCTACTCTAGAATATTGTTACCAAGACTTAGAACACCGTGGTTCTCAGGAAACAGCTCATATACAGTATGTGTTGATTAGGTTAAAAAGGGGCAAAAAACAGCTACTTTATAAAAAGAAACAATAGTGTGAATACTGAAGATTTTTTGGTAGATTTTGTAAAGATACTGTTAGAGATTATCTTTTAAAAGATTGTTAACTTATAATGGAAGCATATTGCTATAATACAATGAGCACATGACTGTCACCAAGCTATTAAAGTCTAAATACACAATAATCAATGGCCATTTAAGACTTAGCAGTCCTTTCTTGGACTGATGGCCAAAGGGGAAAAAAAAATCTCATTTTTGATATTTTCTCTTTTGATTTCCTAGTCTAATAATGTGTTTTTGTTTGACTGGTATCATTTTTGGAGGCTAGACATTCATTCTGTAAAGTGAAGATGAAAGGCCTGAATTACATTGATAATAGCAAGTTTGTTCTGATAGATTTAATTTAAGCAAAAACTGCAAAATGTAATGAAATGACATTATTTCTTCACAGTTTATACTTAAGTTCTTTTTAAAAAAAGACATTTAAATAATATATAAACAAGTTCATAAAAGGCTGAAGTATTTTGAGTGGCTAAAGGATTAAAATTCCTATGCCAAGAGAGACACAAGAGGCCCTATAAAATTATAGTAAGGTGATCCTTTCTAATCTGAGACAAAAAAATTCTATAAGATTACATATATATGATTATAAAGTCTATAAGATTTATATATATAAATAATACGTACTTATATATATACAAGAGAAATATTGAGATTTTTAGGACTCTACCTTTCAATTTAAAATAATATAGTTTTTAGAACTAATATGACTGATCTTTTAATAAAAAGTTCTTAATTTGAGCAAAAGATACTTAGCAGTAAAAGAATGATACCATTTGTCCTTTAGCCTTGTTCTTTTATTCACATCATGAATTTATAGATCTAGAAAGAACTTTGAAAAGTCAACCAATTCTCTGCCTTTAGACATGAAAGCAATTAAACCTCACTTAACTGGGCAAATGAGTATTTTAAAAAAGGAAATTTGGAGATGGTGATGCCGCCATTACCCAGTTTAGTATTTAGAAGACCTCACAGTGAGGTCTTCCTCTTATTGAACATAGGACTGCTTTTTCTATCCTTAGTAACGAAGATCACTTGGTCACTATTGTCTGTATAACAGGCAAACTTTATCTCCCAGGGAGCTGTTAACCAAATTACCCCTTAATTACTTTGGTAGAAGTGGTAGAGTATTAGTGTTTTTGTTTGTTTGAGAATAGTTGTTCAAAGGTAGTTTCCTTTAATATTTTAATCACCTTTGTGGCTCTTTGCTGTTAAACTTCTAAAATTATATTCCCATTCATCTTAAAATTTTGGTTTGCTTGATGCTACAATATTTCTAAAATATTGAAAAAAAATTGACATTCAACAATATACCAATTGATGCTTTATTTCCAAACCATGTTGGACATGTTCTATGTATTCTTTTTCAAGAATTCAAAATTAATAGCGAATTATTAAGGTAATTTAGACATACATTATTTTAGGGGACAAAATATATAGCTCAATTTGGGTAAATTGTATTTTGGGTCTATCTAAATAATCACATCAGTTTTTTCTTATGGGTAAAATCTTGGGGGAACACTGGCAGCTGATTTCCTAAAATTTCTTAAAGTCTTTTTGTTCTGAATAAATATGAATAATCACAGAACCTTTCTTTCTTGCCAGCACCATCAGTTGCACTTTAAATAGTCCACTTGCATTCCAGAATTTGCACAGCTCGTAGCACTTGAGGATTAAAAATAGCTCTGGAGAAATGCTTGAAGAGCAGATCTGCCTAGAAGTTATCTCAACTACTTGATCAACTGCCTGAAATGGAATTCCATCCTCTCCTCTTAATCCCCTTATATGCAGAACATTAGACAGCATGGAGAGAATTAGCCACAAAACTTAGTCCATACTATTGTTACCCTGTCTCAAATCAGAAAGTCTTTTTGATCCTTCTTGTCTTCTGGTTGATGAAACAAATTATCATTGACAACTAATGAGTGTTTGTTTGCCTTTTCTTCAAAAAACTAAAATTAATCATACTTAGAATTTCAATTTCCAAGTCAATAAAAACAGGTTAAACCCAACACAAATGAGAAGAATCTACAACTTCAGCAGAAATCAGGCTTGAGTAGGGAGGAGAATGGGAAAGGGAGATGAGGGGATATAAGGAAGCAAAGAACAAGGAACACACACATGAAGATGGAAGAATTAAGGTGAAAAGGGAAGAGCAGGGCAACCACACAACTGCTTCTTACCTTATCGCTGGGCTCTAGTTTCTTCCCTCTGAGATACCATTCCACTGGGATATCCTCATAAGAGAGCTCGCAGTCAAAGGTGGCCGTTTCCCCTGCAGTCACCGTGACATCCTTCAGAGGCCTCAGAATACCAATGACCCGTGCTTTGCGAGAGGAAGGAAATAGCTTTGGATGACTCATTTTGTAATTCCAAAAGTATAAAAACAGATTTAGTTACTCATCTTCATGGTCGCTTTCTTCAAGGAGGAAAGAGCCACAGGACTGCCCACTGTTCTAATGTTCACGTGAACATGGGCCCTTGGTGCCGAGAAGGGGACAGCTGATGGCCAGAGAGTGCCTATCTGTAGGGGCCCTGTCGTTCTGATATACAAGGTCAGTGAGAAATTTGTGCTGCATCTGTTTCTCTGCCAGGCATCAAGTTCCACTTGCTACATAAGGTATGTGGCTCCAAAATAACTACAACTCTGATTGGGAGAGGACAAGGGGCCCCTCAATCCCATAGCCTGTCCAGTCCATAAACACTTCTGCACCTTCCAAAAATGTTAGCCTACTGCTCCCTGCCTCCCTTCTTGAGTCTGAAATGCTCACACAGCAAAAGTTTTCATTATGGTACTCTAGTTGTACAGCCACTTGAAGGATGTGGTCTTTCAGGGTTCTGAGTTAGAGTCTTATTTTCTGAATATCTGCCTTGAATGAGAGAATTACAAAGTTGGAGATTATGACTTAATTTTCTTTTGTTCAAATAGCAGGGTCAATGAAATTCCCAAAACTTGAGACTTTGAACCATGTATGTATGAGGATGTCAAAGAAATAAATACAAGAGAGTAAGTTACTGTATTTTAATTAATTTCTAATTAATTTAACTCACATTCATTTGCTACAAAAGCATACAGTTTATTTTCAGCAAAAAGACAGAAAACTTACGTTTTACTCGGAGGTGGGCACTAGATTTAACATTGGCGGCTTGGAAATCCACCCCACCGGTCTGGTCCAGGCGGCAGTTGTGCAAAATAAGGAAGTGCATTTTGCCTTCTTCCTTGATCTCACACTCCTGTTCCAAAAAAAGATAAAAGGTTTCATAGGAAGTCATCTTCTTTGCTATTTTTTCTGAGGACATAATATCTTAGTTAAAGGAATGGGGCACATAACTGGTAAGGAGACAATATCATTTTGAGTTTTGTGAAAGCTAATAACACTATTCATGAAAGCAATGTTTCTTTTAGCTGTTATCATTCTGAATCAAATAGCAGCTTCACAGAATATCTACAACCTTATACCTCTATGCTCAATCAAAAATCATGCAGGTGTGCCTGTCTGAGCCCATTCATAGACCCTGATCTGTCTTTTTGGCTTGAGGAATAATAAAGAACCTGATACCATGTTTGAAATGCTTGCATGCACTCTGAGTTTTCTCCTGTCCTTTCCTATTTCACACAGCTCCTGTGGGTGTTGACAAGTTCAGGAAGAGACTTACAGGTGTTTGGAGCAGTGCTTCTCCCTTGAGTTTCCAGTTGGCATGGATATCTTCTTCTGAGATTTCAGTTTCAAAGCGGGCCGTCTCAGTCTCTATCACCTCCACACTGTACAGGGGCCGCACCAGTTTAATTTCCCGATCTAGAAAAGCACAGGGTCAGCGTGTGTCATTAGCCTTTGGCAGAGATAACTCCAACCACTTCAAGAGTGAAACTCATGGCAATTTCCTTACCCTCAATGTCAAGCTTTCCTGAGGTCTTATCTGTTCCACAGTCACAGGTGTACTGTCCAATATCTGATTTCAAGGCTTTCTTTAGGATTAGCATGCGCTTCTTGCCATCTGCCTTAATAACAGCATTTTTAGATGGCTTTATTTCCTCCCCATCCTTAAACCATTTCACTGGTGCATCTGCTTTGCTAATCTCACACTGTAGAATCACTTCGTCTTTCTCTACACCGGTGTAATCTTGAAGCTTTCCGGTAAAGTATGGATCTCCCTCTGCAAGAAAAGTACAAGTGAAAAAGTTTTGTTAACCACCTAGGGCATCAATTCCTGGGATTTATATCCATCTATATTATTTGAAGTATTCTATTAACAGTAGTTCAAAAGACATGATGACATTTAGCTTCAAACATAACTGTGTTTTCATTATTCGGTTAAATTTTTAATTTCTTCACAACTGTATTATGCCTAGTTTACCTCCTGTAAGCTTTCAGATTCACATTATTAGTCTTTCTTCTATTAATTGTTTGCCTTTAATAGATTCTATATATATTAGACATTATATATAATCTGCTTGATATTAAGGGCCCAGACAAAACAGGGAACTTTATTAATGTAAGTTCTGTGTTTCTCAGGGACTTTAAGAACATTTTTCTGAAATAATTTTGATAAAGTGAGGCAAGAGGAAGTATTTACATTCCTGTTTTAAACATGACAGGGCTCAATAATTAACTGAGTTTCAATTCTGATTTGAACTGGCTATGTTGTGAGCCCAAGTCTTTATTACTTTAAAAGCCTCATATTTCTAGGTAAAAATATTTTAGAAATAAGCCTGATCACATATGTGATAGTTTCCTATGGACAGGGGTTGCTTTCTGCAATATAACACTTGAAAGAATTTTATGTAGTAGCTACTCGACAAATTGCTGAATTGAATGCAATAAAATTAAATTTAAAACCAAAGCACCTACCAAGCACAGTGAGTTTAGCTTCTGAACTTAATCCCATAGCTTCTACTTTAATCTGAGAGGTATCGTCAATAGAGAGGTCTCTGAATGTGATGGAATGAATTTTCCCTTCATCGTCCATTGAGACCAACTTGCTGGTGTGCAGGCGCTGGTCGTTCTTGAACCAGCGAACACGAATATTGTCATGGGACAGCTCCACAGTAAACACTGCACTTTCCCTCTCTTTGGCTGTTACATCCTTGAGGGGGGTGAGGAATTTGAGTCGGATTCCTATCAAGAAAAAAGAAAACTTATTAATTTCAGCCCTTAAAGGAAGATATATAAAAGCAAAAAAAAAAATCATTTAAAGATGGCCCATTTGATAAAAATATTTACCTTCAATGATCAGCTTGCCACTTGTGTGCTTATCTTCAGCTTCAAATATGTATTTTGCTTCATCTTCAAAAGCAGCGGATTTAATCACCATGGAATGCCTAGTGCCATCCTTTATAAGCTCAATTTTGTCATCACCTGCAATTTCCTGAGTTCCTTTCAGCCAACGGTATGTTTTGGGCTCCCTGGATACTTCACACTCAAACTTAGCCTCATCTTTCTCAAAGACTTTAACATCACTGAGAGGTGTGATGAAGATAAGTGGCAATTCTGAAAAAAAGAGGAGGGCGTGGATGAAGTCCATTCAATAGTGAAGCTTTCTGGGTCTCATAAGGAAGACTTGCAAAGAAAATACAAAAGCATGGCTGGCAGGCAGAGCGTACCTTTCACTTTCAGGTTGGCTGCAGATTTAGCATTGGCAGCTTGGAAGGAGACCTCCCCTGTCATATCCAGCTGGCAGTTATAAAGGACCAGAATATGCTTCTTCCCATCTTCAATGATTTCACATTCCTGTTTGGAGTGGAGTTGGAAGGAAAGAGAAAGAGGAACATCATTTTCATAACTGGTCATTTCTACAAATAATCAAGAGATTTCATACCAGAAATGCATCACCAATAACCAAAAAGCTCCCTCCCCCCTTCCCCGGGTGATCAGATCATCTTGACTTACAGGGGAAGCAGTTAAAGGCTCTCCCTTTAACTTCCACTGGCCGTGCACATCTGGTTCAGAAAGTTCGATTTCAAAGCGAGCTGTTTCACCCACGAACACTTCTACTCCATGCAGAGGTTTTTCCACTTTTATTAGTCGAGCTGAAATTATACAGAGTTGTGTTAGAATGACTGAACAAATAAACCACAGGTTCAGATAGGGTAAATTTATAAATCTGGAATGACTCACCCTCAACAGTGACATTTGCTTTTGTCTTATCTGTGCCACAGTCACACATGTATTCGCCTTTGTCTTTAAGTTCTGCCTTTTTGATTTTCAAGGTGCGGCGCAGCCCATCTGTCTTGATAGAGTATTTGGTTGAAGGTACAATCTCTTCACCATCTTTGAACCATTTCACTGGCACGTCTTTGCTCACTTCACACTTCAGAATAATCTCATCCTTCTCTACTCCAGTCTTGTCATGTAACTTCACAGTGAAGTAGGGATCGGCCTCTGTAAAAGGCATTCGGGGGACAATTAGAAGAACATGCAAATGAAAGGGGATTAAAGAGCTATAGCTTGTACAACATTTAACTGTCACCCACTCCCACCATGCACACTGGCACTCTGCTTAGAGTTGGTCACATTTACCTAAGACCTTCAGATTTGCTGTGGAGCTGAGGTCCTTAACCTGAGCTTTGATCTGGGATATATCATCCAGCGTCACCTCTCTCATTTCCAACTTGTGAGTTTTGCCCTCCGAGGAGATGAGCACAGTTCTGCTGTTATGGAGTTTGACATCATTTTTGAACCAGACGACATGCATTTTTTCATGAGAAAGTTCACAGACAAAAGTTGCTGTTTCACCTTCTTTTACTGTTTGATCTTCAAGAGGTGACATGAATTTCAGTCTTATACCTGCAATGCAAGGTAATGTGCTCAGAAACGCAATTTACCTTTAGAAATACCCCACTCTAATCTGCCTAGTAAAAAGGATCTGGGAGTTCCCTGGTGGCTCAGTGGGTTAAGGATCTGGTGTTGTCATTGCCCTGGCTTGGGTAGCTGCTGTGGTGTGGGTTTGATCCCTGGCCTGGGATCTTCTGCATGGTGCAGGCACGGCCAAAAGAAAGAAAGAAAGAGAGAAAGAAAACCATAAAAAAGAAAAGAATCTGTTTCCACATGGCATTCATTTAGTCATCCTTTCAAATGGAGCTATCCTCCATTAAAAAAAGTAAGAGACTTGTTTTGATGGCAATGTGAAAATAACGTCATGGGGCCGATGGTCATTTATAGCTATTAGAACTTGCTGTTATATCTTTAAAGCCAGATATTCATGTCTCCAACTATGGGATGCTCGAATCAGATCTCACCAGCTCTTACCTGTAACAAATAATCTTGCTGATGTCTTCTTGCCCTCCACTTCAGCAGTATAGACCCCTTCATCATCAAACTGAGAATTATTGATGACAAGAATGTGTTTCTTTCCATCAGCAATGATATCAAACTTGTCAGATGCCTTGATTATATCTGGTCCTTTAGACCATATAACATTGGCCTCTCGAGTGAGGACGCATTCAAATCGAGCCTGTCGCTTTTCTGGGACCGTGACATCCTTCAGGGGCACGGCAAAGTCAAGTTCGATTTCTGAAAATCAAACATCAAGAATGAGGTTTTTCAGAATTCAGGGGGATGCAAGATGAAGTGGAGCCCACTGCATAAGTTCTAAAGGTTCATACCTTTTACTGTCAGAATGGCAGTCGTAACTGCATTAAGTGCCTGGTAAAGAACTTCACCAGCTTGGTCAAGTTTGACTTTGTGCAAAGTCAAGAAGCGTTTTCCACCATCTGCCTTAATTTCACAAGTCTGAAAAATGATAGTAGTAAACATTTGAATGAGACAATGTTTCAAATACAGATTTCTATATAGAGTCATAAAAATACTACTACTAATAAAAATTATTGAAAAAATTATATGAAAGATTGTCTGAGCTTTCCACAAATAGTACATCAAATTTCTTCTCCTCAGAGTTCCCGTAGTGGCGCAGTGGTTAACGAATCTGACTAGGAACCATGGGGTTGCGGGTTCGGTCCCTGCCCTTGCTCAGTGGGTTAACGATCCGGCATTCCTGTGACCTGTGGTGTAGGTTGCAGACGTGGCTCGGATCCCGCGTTGCTGTGGCTCTGGCATAGGCCGGTGGCTACAGCTCCGATTTGACCCCTAGGCTGGGAACCTCCATATGCCGCAGGAGCGGCCTAAGAAATAGCAAAAAGACAAAAAAAAAAAAAAAAAAAAAAAAAAAATTCTTCTCCTCTTTGAATTTGAGAAGCCAGCAGTAACTCCATCATTATTGAACCAAATCTGAATGTCAAACCTCATTATAGAATGTAGTTGTTTTATATGACTAACACCTTAAAATAAGAAATTACTCACAGGCGAGGGTCTAAGAAGTTCTCCCTTCAGTTTCCATTGTCCGGGAACGTCTGCCTCTGAGATTTCTGCATCAAAGCTTGCACTTTCTTTCTCATAAATGGTAACATCCTCTATTGGTTTAAGCAATTCAACTTCACGGTCTATATTGGTAAAAGTTGAAATACCATAAAGTGTTAGACAGTCTAACAATGCTCTGTGTGTGTGTGTGTGTGTGTGTGTGTGTGTATTATTTTGCCTTAGGCAGACACAAAACTTATCTTTTAGAATAAAAGGTAAGATTTTTATACCTCCAAGTGTCAGCTTTGCAGGGTATCTTTTCCCTTCAATTTCCACTGCATATTCATCAATATCTTCTGGCACTGCATTCTTAATTTTGAGGTAGAGATGATTTCCATCTTTCAGTATCTCGGTCTTATCAGTTGGTTCCAAGGGGATTTCATCATATCCTTTGAACCACTTTATGTTTGGAGTATCCTTTGCTAAAATACAGGTGAAAACAGCTGTCCCCTTGGGTTTCACATGCTGATCTCGTATGGGTTTCACCAGCCAATCCCGAATGACTTCTGCATGAAAAATGAGGTCAGAAAAAACAATTATGATCTGAACAAGTAATATAAATAACTTGCTTTGTAAATTTCAAAAAATAGAAAAAAATTCTCAAAACCGGACATAATTATTCTGCTATGATATACTGACATTCTCCCCTCTTAAATAAAGTATAAGACTGTTGATATCCTGACACTAGCAAATAAAATTCTCTCTTCTTTTTTCTTAGTGTAATAATAAGTAGAACAAATTTTTTCCCAGTGGATTACTAACCTACTACTTTCACGCAGGATGAGCACTCCAGGTTGTTGGCATTTTCCACAGTAACTGTGTAGGTCCCAGCATCAGAGTCGTCTGCATCGTTGATGGTTAAGGCCCGCATCAAGCCAATGACGCCAGGCACAATCTTGCCAGGTTTCTCCACCACAATCTTCCCATCCTTTCTCCAGACCACATCACGCTCTTTGTTTAACTCACAGCTCAAGTACAATGGCTGTCCTTTGACCACCGTGACTTCCTCTTCAAGTGTTTTTACAAAACGCACAGGAAGTTCTGTGGAGAATTTCAGTATTAAGAATCTGCAGAGACTTTTCAATGTTTTCAGTGAAATAAAACTTGGAAGTAAGAGATTTTGTCTAAAGGACAATAAGAGTTGCTACTGAGGTTTACTGTGTTAAGGTTTAATGTGGACCTGATTCAGAAGACTGGAGATTACCTTCAACAATAAGTTTAGCTGTGGAGGTCTTTTCCTTATTTCCCAGACGTAGGACACAGGTGTATTCGCCCGCATCAGAAAGCTGAACATCAATGATATGCAGCTTTCTGTCTTTACCATCAGCGATGAATCTGTGCTTTGGACTCTCACGGATATTGCTACCATCCTTCATCCAGCTTGTAATTGCAGTGGAGGGGGAGACCAAGCACTCAAAGATTGCAGAAGAGCCAACCGACTCTGCTTCCGTCAGGACAATGTCTTGGATTTCTTTCACGAACTTCAGTGGCACAGCCTTTAGCTGGTAGGTGAACGGGGCTTCATCAGGCGGTTTCTCTCCACCACTTCCAGGTCTTAACTTTTTCCTTTCAGCCTCTATTGGTGAAGGAGTCTTTTTGGCTACACCTAATACAAGATACAATTAAACATTGCATTGGCATTTCTCTAAGGGCCAGAAAGTGCATATGTGGCTGCCTGCTGCTAAAACCAGTGGTAGAGCAACTAGGAGATAAGAAAAGAAAATTAAAAGACTAGGCAAATGAAAGGTCAACTGAATTTCCTTTCTTTCAGACAGGAAAATAAGATGGTCTAAGGAATCCATGAATAATGAATGCTCTTCATTTTCTCAAGTTTTAAAGCCAAATATATAATGTCCAGATTAACATCTAATTATTTTGTCATGTATATACATCAAGTATATGAAGAACAAAAATAGAAACTTCTGTGGTTCATCATGCTAAAGTATATGTTTTATACACACACACACACACACGCACACACGCACACACACACACATATATATATTACCCACTTGAATAATATTAGAGGTGTATTAGTTGCGATATCAGAAGACATACTAGTTTTAGCAGACTCAATTAGGAATATAAAGATTGTTGGAAATTTTGAATCCCCCCCGCCCTTGTATATAAAGTTTCCCTTAAATATAATGGTTCCCAGAGTGAAAGATTACAGTTCAAGTACAGGGAGATAAATCTTACCTTTGATGGGACCTTTTGGCTTGGCAGCCTCCTCTTTAGGTGCTTTGGCTTCTGCAATAAAAAGGAAACTTGGCATTTAAACAATTTTCAGACGTATTTCATGCTTAGTAGTAAAGCATACATGGGTGAGCCAGTCTTTATTATAAATATTAATGTATACATAAAAATTGGATTTATTTATACGGCTCCTAGGGAGAATATTTTGATATTTCCAAGAAGGCATATTCTGAGAATGATGTGACCAAGCTAAACTGCTAGTATATTTAGACTAAGAAATTTTTTTCAGCAAGTGTCTTTATTCTTCTCCCATTTCTGGAAGGCTTACTCCTGTCTTGTGAGTGACATGTAGTTTCTGTTTATGTATGTGCTGGTGACAGGAACCAAGGAAATACATTTTTGTCAACAAGCAATCAATGTAGGCAAAAGGGAAATGACCCACAAGTTACCAAGAGCCTTTCTTTATGAAGCTGGGCAGACAAATCCAGAGAAATAGAAGCAGTGTACATGCTACAAATAAATGTATGCACTCCTTTGAAGATTTCCCTTAATTAGCAGAACCAAGATAGTTCCTACACTTAAAGAGATTAGTTCCATCAACATAGGGGCAGGATAACTGTAGAACCAATTTTGTATGTCAGGCTCTGGGCACCTGAGAAAAGCTGTATTTTTACCCATACTCAATTAGCTCACTGGTGGTTATTGTCTTTTTGTGAACTAATAAAAGGTATCACATTGAAATCATAAAAGGTTAAAAGTAAGAATAATGCCCAAATCATAAATGTCAGTGACAAAATTTATATAAATATTAAAATATTAAATAAAATATTAAAATTAAACTACAAAAGAACATAATATATTATCTTATGTCATTAAACACAATAAAAACCCAAATATTTCTATAGAAATTTGTCCCAAACACTGTGCTAAGTGTTTTGCATATATTTAATCATTATAACAATCCTAGTAGACAGATATTAATTATTATTTTGATTCTATAATCTAGGAAATTAAAATTTAAAGAGATGAAGGAAGTAGCCAGAGCTCAAATAGTTGGGATGTATAATTATCAGTGATCAATACACATCAAATCATTTTTGGTTTTAAGATTATTACCTAGTGATGAGCTACTAATAGTTTATGTACAACTAATAAGAAATTTTGTACGTGCGGTAGCTATGTCACTTAGTACATTTAAAAAATTATTATTGATCTATATAATAGTTCTTATGTAGATAATAGTCTTACATAGATTAGATTTAAAGAACTATGCAGACCTCTTTCTTTTTATTGTGGTAAAATATACATAGCATAAAATTCACTATTTAACCACTTTCAGGTGTATAATTCAGTTTCATCTAAGCACATTCACAATATTATGCAACCATCAATACTATCCATTTCTCGAACTTTTTCATTATCCCAAGTGCAATCTTTTTAAAAAACAAGAAATGATTCTTACAGGGCGCATGGGAAATTTGAATCTCCATGGGGTTCCTGTATGTATACCCTTAGGGGTATCTGTTTATTAGTTTTCATCAGGGTTGAACGTATTCATTACTTAATCTCAAAGGCATATAAAGAAGTGGTGTTTTGTAGGAATGTACATTCCAATCAAAATAAAATGTGCACTTGTGGGTGAGAGATTAGGTTGGTAAAGGATATCAGATGAAGAAAATGTAACCAAGAGTTTCTGAACTCCCACAATTGAAATGATGCCTATGTTTCAACAAAAAGAGGGCTTGAGTTTTAGTGAAGTTTTTATTAAGCTACCAAAACAAATAAACAAAAAGAAAACTACAGAATAAATACCTGCTTTCTTTCCAACTACTGGCACCGTCACTGGGGCAGCGATGGGGGCTGGTGGGGGCTCCACAGGAGGTGGTTTGATTACTTTAACTTCTGTAGAAAGATGTCCTTGCATTAATATAGCCATTTGTCATTTCCCAAAACCTTATTTGAGGGCTTTGTCTTCTGACATAACTTTAAAATCTCCTAATAACCAGTTTTATCGAGAACAATGTATTCTAACTACAATAAAATCTATATACAATAGTCTATTTGAATATATTTAACATTATTAAAATACAACAGTATATAATATATTGCAACATTAGAAATCTGATGCATGTGGACTTTTACTCTGTTTTTCATATTAACTATATATGATTTGTATGAAACATGAAGGAATATGCTGTTGATACTGAGGATAAGCTTGCCTACCTGGTTCAGGCTTTGGTTTTGGTTCAGGTCCAGGGAGAGGTATTGCTGGCTTAATTTCAGGCACTAAAACAATGCACAGCAATAAGTAGGTGATCACAGTGTTTTTGAAGTTTTTCACAATGTCAAAAAAAAAAAAAGGGGGCAGATTTAACATATCTTAGAAGATATTAGAATTTATACACATATAGTCACCAAATCAAATATTTGATCCAAGTTTATTTTGCATTTTAAACAAAATACTTGGAAAACACAGTAAGGTAATTTTACTGTATTTATCTTATTGCCCTTAAATACAGTTTTCTTGGTGTTTAAAACTTAGTGATTCATTTAACAAATGGTAGGCCTGAGGCAATTGCACATGAGAGTTAAATGGTAAAGAAAATTAAGGTGGATGAGATGAGCAGATCAAGGTATGTGTCCAAATCTTAATGTCAGTCTAATGATATTTTAGGTGACACATATTTGCTCTTTCAGAGACAACTAAGTAATAAAGTGCCAGGAAGGTGTACCTTTTGTTGGTTCAGGAACTTTCCTTTCCCTTTTGGGAACAGCAGCTGGAGGTGCTTCAACCTCTTCAACAGCTTTTGGAGGTGGTTCTGGCACTTTAAGATAATAAGATTATTTTCTATGTTATTTTAGAATTTCAAATCCTTAGAAATCAACAGTAATAATAAGATCAAACCCTTTTTCAAAAGCTCTGTTGATGGCTTAAACAAAACCCTTATATTCTATCAATTAACTTCCATTTTCTCTTCTTGACTCTGCTTCAGTTTATTTTTCTTTCTCTTATTTCACCCACTTGCCTCCCAACCCCATCAGCTCTCCCTTTCTAAATCACTTCTGAAATAGTTCCAAATACACTCTTTGGGAATAGGCTAATGGTAAAAATTAGCCCACTTAAAAGCCCCCAAATTTTACGAAACATTTCTGACACCCTCCCATGAAGTTATTTTGTAGCCGACTTCGTTATTTCACAACCATTCTTACTGGAAAACTTAGGTGGCATAATAATAATAGTAATAATGATGATGATGAAATGCAGGGAAATGCATGAATGGATTTGAGAACTACTATGAAGATATTTAAACAGAAAGCAGACAATGGAAAACATAGACTATGTCACAGATGAAATATGAAGCTACATTTACATTTAACTCCATTTATGTTTACAAGATAAACCTTTTGTTAACTGTCCATTTCATCAAAAGATAATTTCACAAATTGTTACTGAGATTCCTACCTGCAGGTTTTTTAATTTTTTCTAGTTTTTTAGGTTCTACTTTAGGTTCTTCTTCTTCAGGTCTCTTTCTTAGAACTTAAAAGACAAAAAGGTTTATATGTAAACCAAGACAAACTAATGAAGATGTTGAATAAGCTTGACAAATGCAAATAATGTACAAAGCAAGGAAAATGAAAAGCATGCAACCTAGTGCACTGGAAACTGACATTTACACTAAAAATGCTTTTTTAAAAAAGATAAAAAGGTTGTTTACGTTAATTCGAATAGTACTCAGTTACTTTATATCTGTGTAGATAGACTGTTCAGAGACAAATCTGTGGCAGAAGTGATCCAGACACAAAATGAATAATTTGAGTAGCAGCAATTCAATGTTATGATTTAATGAGAAGTATTTAAATAAGTATAAAGTTTACTTAGGTGGAGCTAGCCAAAGAAATGTAGCCTAGAAATAAGAATTAAATGTGAAGAAAATGTTAAGACTTGATTCTTCATTTGAATATCTTGCTTTTAATTTTTTAATATTTTATTAGTAGAAAGAAATGTTCAGTTTTTAGAAAATGTTATTTATTAGTTAGTTGTGGTGATCCTGTGTCACACTTTAAAACTTAATGGTGAGTTTAGACTTATATAGTTTGGCTCAATTTAGAGTATTTAATAGGTTTAGTGTTTTTTAACTACATAATTTGATTATGAAAATGGCAGTTATGGCCATTGTTATTAGTTTAGAATGTTATCAATTTAGTCATGTCTATTAATGTTATAAAGATACCGCGAATGCTTACAAAATTTCCACTTTCATTTTAAAAAGATATGGAAATGTGATCACATTCTTGATTTTCAATGCAATACAAATGAATTTGATAAGTTAGGAATCTAATTAAAAGAAAACCAAATGATGGAAACATTTTGTAAGCTTTCAAGTCTTTTTTTTTTTCTTTTTGTATATTTGAAGGTGATGTAATAGTTAAAAAATACTATACCGCTTTTGAGAACAACTTCTTCCTTTGGTTCGGGTTTAGGTTCAGGAAGTAATTTGCGAACTTTCTTTTCACCTCCCGGCACTTAAAAGAATATGATTTTAAATTTTGAACTGAATTCACATAAAAAAGTAAATTTCAACAAGAAAACTACCTCTTTTTAAAACTAGTTAACTATAATGCATGAAGTAATAGTTTTTGTTCCATATGAATATCAATTTTAAAGCAAATAATACATTTCAAATTATGTCCTCTGCAAACATCCATATAACCTTGTCATGAAATTCAGTTGCATTAACTGCAGGCAAATATATTCATTCGTCTTGAGTGTAGAAGATGTTATTCTATATTGACTTTATGAATCTTTGATCGAATACAGGGTTCTGGACAACGTCTTTGCCCCAATCTGCAATTGCAGACTGTCCAAATCTACCCTAGTATCTGACTGTTAATTACAGTAGGTGTCAGTGATGTCACTCAGTCTTTTCTACTGATGAGATAAGAAAGTCAAAGGATCTGGATTATGAACTTGATTTTGGGAAAGGGTGTATCTCATTTTCTTGAGAAGCATCCTTTCTTAATGTCCCCAAGTTTTGAAATAATACTAACCTACAACTATAGAACCATAGAATTTGAAAGCTGGTATTGGAGATTATTTTTAATGAATAAGAACATGTTCTTGAATTTAGACTAAAAGGGACCCAGGGAATTCCAAATAAATTCTCTCATGCACCTTCAGTGACTACTGGGCATGGCAGATGATGTTTTCCTATGGAGCAGCCTCCTATTATACTATAGCTCTCATAGATTTAAGTGGGGAAAAAAAGAAACAGCCCCTGAATACTAAACCACTTTACCTCTCTACTGATGTCAATTAATATCTAATTTAAGGAACTATTTATTTGTATCATGTAACATTATATTTGTTCACGCATATACAAACTAAATTCTTAGTTCTATAAAATTTTCTATTCGATACTTTAAACACAACATTGCAATTCAGGAATAGTTCTGTTTTCTGTGATAAAGATAACCATGCCTAACCCTTACTTCAGATTGTAAACATACAGAAGGCAAGCATGTAAATATTTCATTTTAAACAATGATTTTTACTATTAAGTAAAATTTCACAGTTAAGCATTAATTTTATTAATCCATGATAAAGTGTGCTGATCTTTAATACTATTTTAGAGTTACCAATATTCATTTTTTTTTTTTTGGCCATGCCTGCAGTATGAAAAAGTTCCCAGGCCTGGGATCAAACCCACACCACAGCAGTGACCCAAGCCACAGCAGTGACAACACCAGATCCTTAACCTGCTGGGCTACTAGGGAACTCCCGAGTTACCAATATTCTTAATGTAAACTATTTTCATTGATCAAACTGGAGAGACACCTATGCATTTAATTAACATAGGTTGGGATGCCATAATATACATTACTTATCTAATGGATATAGTAAAAATATAACTTTGCATTTTTTTTCCATATTCTTATTTTATTTTTAAGATCTTACTGACATTTGAGGCTCAGGTGCAGAACACAGCATTGTGGTGATTTTTTAAAGTCATTATATCTCATTATATGTCATTTTAATATTTGAGTGACTGTAATAATCCTTTACAAGTTAACACCCATAGTTAACATTATTTTATAATCTCCATTTTATAAATCAGGAAATGTATATTTAGATGAATGATTTTTCCAGGATTCCAGAGTGAATCAAGAAAAGATTAGACTTCTGAGTCTAGATGTGTTGATTACTTAAACAGAAAACCTATACTCACTATACCTACTACAAAATTAACAATTTTATTTTTAATGTTTTCTTGAACTTTATCACTCATGGTTTTCATGGTCTGTATTTGGAAAGGGAAAAATGTTGGTTAATGAGAAAGAAGTTTTGAAAAAAAAAATGACCTGTAGTGATAGTGAAATTTCCCTACAACATGAGATCTGTACTCCTGAAAGAAGAATGTCTTGGAGAGAAGAAAGTGATAGGAAAGCCACAAGGAAATACCTGCGAAACATCAGTGCTTATAACACTAGCTAAAATATTGTTGTTCAGGGGAAATTCCAAAGCTTTCTCCTACTGACTCGCAGGATTTTAACCTAAGATGTGTCCTGCTATTAACTTCAGCTAACCAGTAAAAATTGATACTTGTGAGTTTAAGAAAGTGCAAGAAGACATATGGAGATGAGACAAAGAAAACAACACCTTTCCATGAACATATGAAATTGATGGGAGACAAAAAAGCAACACTCATGAGCCAGACCATAAAAGCTATAAAAATACAAGAAATCAATGACACCACTCTGATTACTTAAAAAAGAAGATTTTAAAAAACAGGAAGAGCAAGGAATTGGATGAGGGGATACAGCATATGAGCATTTTCTAGACTGTGAAGTACCTTTCAGAGGTGTAAGCTCCACTTTTTCTGGAACTTTCTCAGGCTTTTCAGGAACTTTCTTCTTCGAAACAGCTTTAAAGAATATGATCTTACGTTTATTATTTGTATATTTAACTTGATATAAAGCAAATTATTAAATACCTGCTCCAAGAATCAAAACCAAGCTTTGCTTAAAACCCCAAAGCATTAATAACAACAGCCAAGAACAGCCACCAAAGAACATACAAGAAGCGTTCAAACCACGAAAACAGATTGCAGTTTTACTCCAAAGTTGAGTAGTAAGTTAAGGTTTGGCTGAGAAGGAAGATAATTTTTGTTTGCAGGAGAAGGAATTTTTCTTTGCATATAAATTTTACATGAAGGGAAATGCATTTAAGTGTGTGTCCTCCTGGAATATCAATGGACAAATGCGTAGCCTTTTAAAAAGGGCCTACTTTTTCTGTGTCTTGTCTGAAATGCCAGACGCACCCACTACAGGCTAGGAGGGTTGTAGAGAGGCAAGAATCAGTAGAAACAAGTCTTACCATGGATGATTCTGGCTTTTGTATATGTGTAGGTGAGTGTGGGAAAAGTGTTCACCTGCGATTACATCTAGATTATTTTAGATTGGAAAATCTCATGACATCACACCACAAATAAGAAAACATATTATAAAAATAAAAACACATTTTTCTAGTTTATTTCAGCTTTTAAAGATGCTATTTAAAAAATAATATCGAGTCAAATTAAGAATCAATTCAAAGAAAAATCTAAATGCAAAGAGAATGAAGGGAAGTTTAATAATGGGAAGGGATGCTGGGTATCAAGTGTATCTATAACCACTCTCTCTGGCTACGCTAAGGATGACCACACAACATAACTGGGCTTTTATTAAGCTGCAAAAGAAAAAAAGTGGGGAAGCAGATCGTCTGTATGCTTTCCTTTCATGGTATATGAACACATCTGCTATCCGTGGCCATAAATATATTACTTATAGTTTTTCTTAACGCATATGTAATTCTTTAAGAGCCCAGACTTTTGCATAAGTTTGTTTCTGAAATATTAAAAATATCTTGCAAAGTTTCTCTTTTTTCTTTTCTTTTTTTTTTTTTTTTTTTTTTTTTTTGCTTGTGCCCATGCACGTGGAAGTTCCCAGGCCAGGGATTGAACCCTGTGCCAACAGCAGCAACCTGAGCCACAGCAGTAACAATGCCAGATCCTTAGCACACTGAGCCACCAGGGAACTCCTTGCAAATTTTTCTTATATATTCCACATGCACACGATCCCAAAGATATACCCAGCAACTAGACTTTGGAATCAGAAAATCCTTTCATCCCACTCTGCATGAGAGTTAGTTGGCCAGCCCCTAGATCCAGGTGGCCAGGATGAATGGTGTACTTTCTGGCAGTTGGGTCACAAGGCACACAAGCGCAGCATAAAATACAGGTCTTTATGCAATTCTCACAGCTTGATCATGTCCGAAAGTACACGCTTTTAAAACACATTTCTTGCAAGCACCACTTCAGATGGCTGGATAGAAGTTTGAAGCAGGTTAATAAAACTTTGGAAGTGCCTTTTTTTATACCTTTAAGTTGGAATATTTTCTCTTTCACGTCTTCCTTAGGTGGAGCAGGAGGAGGAGGTGGGGGCCTTGGTTTGAGTTTTGGCTTCTCAATAACCTTCTTTTCAGGTTCAGGTTCTTAAGAGAGTATTTTAGGAGTGTTAGTATATGGATATGTTAATTGGTATGTGGATATACAGTATATTCAGTAGAAGCTTATGAAGTAAAAAGTTTGCTCTTTTGGATACATAATACTGATGTCCAACATAAAACATAAAAATATCCAACATAAAACATGAGAATATCAATACCATACACAGATGAGACATACAGCACAGACACTAATAAAAACAGAGGAAGCATCCATCTAAGCCACATAGATGTGAAATAAATAGTACAAATGACATGAATACATAAGACTGAGATGCACATTTAAGACAGAATATCTTACACACACCTGCAAAGAGACCTACTACTGTACATGTGAACAACGTAAGACATGTATATATCAAGATGAAGAATATAGTGATGAAGATTTAAGTCCAATGAACTGAATACCTTGTATTGGTATTTCTTCTGGTTGTGGTTCAGGTTCAGGTTCAGGTTCAGGTTCTTCTGGCTTAACATACTTTTCAATTTCACGTTCTTTAAAGAATGTTGACACAGGATAATAAATTGTAATGTTCTTCACAAAGACTCAGAAATTTCACACAGATGCAAAGATTACAGTCACAAAACAAAAATACACAATTACACATTCACTTACATAGAAAGAGGTAAGATTTCTGTTTTCTTATACTCAAGCTTTCTATTAACTACTTTATTTGATGTTTGTCGATAGCAAATGAGATGATTTTTAAAATCTGATGTTGGGTTATCACTTGAGGATCCAATGCATGATTCCAATTTTGCCTCAGTAAACTATCTTTTGGAATTTATAATTACCATCAAGAATAATCCAAGATTCTACTTCAAAAGAGTATAATGATTTGAAAAATGAAGCAGTCAAACATGTGCTAGAATGCTTTCATAGATAATTTCAAGAGGGAATGTTACCCAATAAATACTTTCGTATTTCTAACAGTTTTCAAGAGACTATAAAAATTATACATATATATATACATATATATATGTATACCTTCAACGGGGGGAGTCACTTTTCTACCGATGGTTATGGTTGCTCTTTCTTCATATGTTATTTCCTCAGGAGACTCTTCAACTTAAAAGCACAATGTTTTATGTTAGGCTGAATTCAGAGTAGAATACTACAACATATCAACTTAATTACACACTATGACAAATTCTTCAGAGGATTTCAAAATACCAATAACTTCACTACATAAGACACACAACAAATAAATACAAAAGACCCAACTACAACCAAAGCAAGATCATCGAAGATGACTGTCGTCTTTCCAAGAGCAGCCATGTACCTTGGACAGGTGGAGCTTCCGGTTCTTCAGGGACAGGAACGGATACTTCCTTTTCTGTGATGATTTCCTTGGGAGCTTCAGGCACTTTAAAGATATTGATTTTGTTTACAATTAAGAATTTAGAAGATATGCAAGATTCTGCAAAAAGCAGGCAAAGAACAGTGGGAAAGAACTTCATCTTATAAGACTTAGTGGGGGCAATGGCTTTGGAGGCATGGCACCCTTTTGGACATCCCAAATTTACGAATGAGTCTTCGCAGACTTCTTCATTTACGTCTCTTCCTCTGTGCGCTCTTAAATGTAGATGTCTCCACTGACGATCTAAATTTGACGCTTTAAAAAATTGGCTCTACATTCTTTAAGTAATCACTCCTACACTCTCAACTCTCATTTCCATGTGGATGACTTCAAGATCTACTTCTCTAGCCATTATCTCTTTCTTTAGTTCCAGATGCATATTCCCAACTGCCAGACTTGAAAAGTGAAAAATATATTTACTATCCTCTTTCTAACATCAGTTTGGGGATCCAGTGAACCCCATGGCCTACTTCATGGCCATGGGATTCATTGGATCATGACCTACTTCTCATGACCTGATTCAATTCTTTTTTTTTTTTTTTTTTGTCTTTTGTCTTTTTTGTTGTTGTTGTTGTTGTTGTTGCTATTTCTTGGGCCGCTCCCGCGGCATATGGAGATTCCCAGGCTAGGGGTTGAATCGGAGCTGTAGCCACCGGCCTACGCCAGAGCCACAGCAACGTGGGATCCGAGCCGCGTCTGCGACCTACACCACAGCTCACGGCAACGCCGGATCGTTAACCCACTGAGCAAGGGCAGGGACCGAACCCGCGACCTCATGGTTCCTAGTCGGATTCGTTAACCACTGCGCCACGACGGGAACTCCTTTTTTTTTTTTTTTTTTTTTTTTTGTCTTTTGTCTTTTTTGTTGTTGTTGTTGTTGTTGTTGCTATTTCTTGTAAATTCTTAAAATTATCTTAGGCTCCTCTATTTCCCTAGTTGCTTTTCTGTTTGTTTTTTTCAGGGCCGCACTCATGGCATAGGGAGGTTCCCAGGCTAGGAGTCAAATTGGAGCTATAGCCATTGACCTATACCACAGCCACAGCCACACCAGATCCAAGCTATGTCTGCAACCTACACCACCCCTCATGGCAATGCTGGATCCTTAACCCACTGAGAGATCCAGGGATGAACCTGTGTCCTTATGGATACTAGTCAGATTCGTTTCTGTTGAGCCACCATGGGAATGCCTCCTAATTGCTTAGATCATAAACACCAACTCAATCTTCACCTCTCTTAAATCCAATCTCCTTTTCCATTTCTATCACTAGAGATCTTGTCCAACTTTTGAAGACCTTAAGTAGCTACAGTGGCTCTTTTTTATCATCATCATCTTCTAAGAGTTTAAACTGTGGCCAGTTTTCTGAAGCCCAACTTCTATTAATTTATATACCTGCTTCAAAACCTCTGAAGCTTCCTATTGCCCACAGATTAAAGTATGTGCCTTATACTGGACTTCAAAAAACTCCAAAATATAACTGTCATCTTTCTATTCAGTTTTATCTCTTAGGATAGGCTAGATTTCTTCTGCTTGTCTGTCTCATTTTCTCTCTCTGCTTTCATTATTTTCCCTTCTTTTCTATAAAATTTGTTTTTATAATAAACTTATACTTGAGTATTTTTTGCTCTAAGAACTATTATCAAAATGCTCAGATAGCATTCAGAGAAATATCTACTTTTTCTTCATGGTAGGTACCTTTTTCTCGACGGACTTCTGGTTTTTTGGTAACAGGCTCTGGTTCTTTCTTTACTGGAACAAGTTTCTTGGGCAGCTCAGACACTTTGAAGATATTAGTTTTATTTTAAAAAGAGTATTTAAAGACATTGAAAAAATGTTAAGAATAAATAAACTATATTTAATAGAGCAGCATTAAAATTAATGAAAGCAAAACAAAGACATTTTTGTCCCTAGCAATGAAGACTTATTGGATTTCACTTTAAGATATCAGAGTACTTAAAAAAATTATGATGTCAGTGGTGATGTGAATACCTTTAACTTCTGGTATTTCTGGCTTCTTGACAGTTGGGACTTTCTTCACTGGAACAACTTTCTTCGTCATCTCAGGTACTTTAAAGATATTAGTAGCATTTAATAATATAAAATTGTAAGATGAAATACGTATACATTAATTTGACAAGTCTGTTCAGAACTGTAACATACAGATGACGAACACATAATACAGCACAATACAAAATAAGTAAAGAATATCAAATTTTAGACAGCATATGAAAATGAAATATTTTATTGTAAGTACCTTTAGGAGGTGGAGCTTCTGGTTTTTTGATGACAGGAACTTTCTTCTCTGGAACAATCTTCTTGGGTTCTTCAGGTACTTGAAAGATAGGAATTTCTTTTAGAGTCAGAGGATTACAGTGAAAAGTTTAATGCTCTGAATGCGTAAAAAAAGATCACTCTTTGTTATGCGTATTGTAAAATTCTGTAGGATCAAAGTTTTGTGTGTGCAATTAATTGACTTTTGTAACGAGATAGAAGACTGAGATTTTACCTTAAATAAGATATAGAACAGACATAAAAATCAAATGATGTATTTTCCCATTCCGTGGATCTGGTCTTTTACCTGCTGGTGGTGGTGGGGCTTCTGGTTCCTCCTCTTCTACAACAGGAACTGGCTGTTCCTCTTCAGGAACAATTTCCTCAGGTTCTTCATATACTTTAAAGGTACAGTTAGTTTTAATTGAATGTGTAGAACAACATTTGAAAATGCACAAAATGTGAAACACAATAAACAGTAATCTTGATTTCTTCCCTTATTTCTATTAATATCTTCTCTTATTTTTGTTAAGATGAAATCCCTCTTGTTTGCACTGATTTCTGTTTCTATGGATTTGAATGCTTGAAAAGCCCTTTTGGTGTTTAATGTCATTTATAGTCATTAGTTCTCCCATCCTACTTTGTGTGTCCATTAGAGAAACTTTGTTTAACACAGTTTATGATGCCCTGTGTAGATGCCACTGGCTGATAATCTCAAATAGATCTGAGATTGGAGCTAATTAAGAATAATGAAGTAACAAAATAACTAAAGGACAGAAAATGACCAAGAGATACTGAATTAGAAAAGAAGTGGAACAAGGCATAATTAGAAATAGTCACATGTGGTAAGCTCATAAATGGTCTTACATGTACCTTCTGGAGGAGGAGACTCTACTTTCTTGGGAACAGGAACAGCTGGTTTTTCTTCTAAGACAGGTATCTTTGGTACCTCTGGCACTTAAAAGATATTAGTTAGTTTTACTTCTGGGTAGCCAAGAAGTACATGAAATTTATATCATATCTAGTCCACATCTAGTTCAAATAACACTGGGACAGATCCAAAGATTTACACTTAGACTAGTGATCTGTTCTTGGATCCACAGATGTTAGTAAACTCTTTTAATACTTATAACAGAGGAAGCGGTTTTTTAAAAAAATCAATGATGTTATTAAAAAAAATTTAAAACTCTAAATATCCAGTACAGTAGGTTTGTAGTTGTTACTGTAAGATGAATGACAAACAAAAGGGTTTCCTAGAGTAAGTGACTTTTTAGACCAAGAGTGAGCACTTTTCTACAGAATCTCATCAGTGACATGTACCTTTAGGTGGTGGGACTTCAGGCTTTGGAGGAACAGCTACTTTCTTTTCTGGAACAACTTCTTTTGGAACTTCAGGCACTTTAAAGATATTAGTATTGTAACGTTATGAAGAATCAATTGTAAACATTCATTACATTTACACATAACAAAACACTTTTTAAGAGTTGGAGGCTGTAACCACCTCCCTTAAATAGTGGACAGTCACAGGTACCTTTGGCAGGTGGGACTTCTGGTTTTTTGGGAACCACTGGAGGCACTTTCTTTTCAGGAACAACTTCCTTGGGCACCTCAGGCACTTTAAAAGATATTAGTGGTTTTTATCTCATTGTTTCAATGACATTCAGAAATCATCAAGCTGAGCAGAGGAACACAGCATTTTAAAGACAGACAATTTTCTGTAGGAAGTAGTGCAGTGAAAAATACCTTTCACTGGTGGTGGTTCAGGCTTTTTGGCAATGACGGCAGGTGGTTTCTTTTCTGGGACAGGTTTCTTAGGTGGCACAGTCACTAAAGATATTAGAATTTATGTTTTAGAATCAGTGAAGAAGAGTGAGAAACAAGAGAAAAGTTCACAATGCCCAGAATGTTCAGGACAAGAAGGGCTAAGATTTGGCTAGGGCAGCCTAGTGGCTGGCCAGTACCTTTTGGAGGAGGAGTGGGCTCTGGCTCTTCCACAGCTTCAGCTGGAGGCTCTTCTGGGACAATTTCCTCAGGCTCCTCGTACACTTTAAAGACAAGCTCATTTGTAATGCTGGAATTGACTAAAGTATATGAAATACTTTGCAAAAAGATTTTTACTGCACTAAGAAGAGAGTTTTTCTTTTTCTTTCTTTTTTTTTAAAAAAAAAAAAAAAGTTTGGGAGTTTCGTGATTACCTGCAGGGGGAGGACTTTCTGGTTTGGGAGGAATAACTTCAGGCACCTTCTTTTCTGGGACAGCTGCCTTTGGCACCTCTGGTACTGTAGAGAGATTAGTATTTTCATGATTAGACAGAGTAAAAACAGGCAGACAGTGTCAAACACAGCAACATAGAGGTGGCTACCTTTGGCTGGTGGGACTTCTGGCTTTTTAGGAGGCATTGCAGGTACTTTCTTTTCAGGCACAACTTCCTTGGGAGCCTCAGGCACTTAAAAGATATTAGTAAAATTACATTCAGTACTTGTGAGAGCACTGAAACAAGAATTTTCAAGAGCAAAAGAGTTATACCTTTTTAGGCCTAAGGTTCATGACAAGTACCTGTAACAGGTGGGACTTCTGGCTTTTTAGGAGGCATCACCGGCACTTTCTTTTCAGGCACAACTTCCTTGGGAGCCTCGGGCACTTAAAAGATATTAGTAAAATTACATTCAGTACTTGTGAGAGCACTGAAACAAGAATTTTCAAGAGCAAAAGAGTTATACCTTTTTAGGCCTAAGGTTCATGACAAGTACCTGTAACAGGTGGGACTTCTGGCTTTTTAGGAGGCATCACTGGCACTTTCTTTTCGGGGACAACTTCCTTGGGAGCTTCAGGCACTTAAAAGATATTAGTAAATTTACATTTAGGAGTTATGAGACCATTGGAACAAATGTTTTCAAGGACAGAAGAATTACGTCTTTTTAGTCTATGATCAGTGACAGATACCTTTAGCAGGCGGAGCTTCTGGCTTTTTAGGAGGTGCCACTGGTGCTTTCTTTTCAGGGACAACTTCCTTGGGAGCCTCGGGCACTTAAAAGATATTAGTACAATTATATTTAGGAGTTATGAGACTACTGGCACAAATATTTTCAAGAGCAGAAGAGTTATATCTTCTTTAACCTAAGATCCAGGACAGATACCTGTAACAGGTGGGACTTCTGGCTTTTTAGGAGGTGCCACTGGTGCTTTCTTTTCAGGGACAACTTCCTTGGGAGCCTCGGGCACTTAAAAGATATTAGTAAATTTACATTTAGGTGTTATGAGACCAATGGAACAAAATATTTTCAAAATCAAAAGAGTTTTATCTTCATAAATCTAAGGTGAATGACAGGTACCTGTAATAGGTGGGACTTGTGGCTTTTTAGGAGGTGCCACTGGTGCTTTCTTTTCAGGGATAATTTCTTGAGGTACTTCAGGCACTTAAAAGATATTAATGGTTTTACACATAGGCTAAAGAGATCAATGGACTAAAAGTATTTCCAAGAGCAGAGGAGACAATTTCTTTTGTAAAATAAAGACTTGTGAAAAATACCTGAAACTAGTGGGGCTTCTTGTTTTTTGGACGGTGCCTTTGGAACTTTCTTTTCTGGAATAACTTCTTGGGGAACTTCAGGCACTTGAAAGATATTAGTAGTTTTACAGTTAGGTTAGGGAAGAGCAGTGGACTAAAATCATTCTCAAGAACTGAAGAGAAATTTCTTCTGCAGAATGATGTCTGTGCCAACATGTACCTGTGACAGGTGGGGCTTCTGGCTTTTTAGGTGGTGCCTTGGGAACCTTCTTTTCTGCAATAACTTCTTGGGGAACTTCAGGCACTTGAAAGATATTAGTAATTTTACACTTCAGTTAACAAAAGGCAATAGATTAAAACTGTTTTCAGTAACATAACATGTAGTTCTTCTGCAGAATGATGTCTGGGCCAACATGTACCTGCGATAGGTGGGGTTTCCAGCTTTTTAGGTAGTGCTTTGGGAACTTTCTTTTCTGGGACAACTTCTTGGGGAACTTCAGGCACTTGAAAGATATTAGTAGTTTTACAGTTAGGTTAGGGAAGAGCAATGGACTGAAATCATTCTCAAAAACTGAAGAGAAATTTCTTCTGCAGAATGATGTCTGGACCAACATGTACCTGTAACAGGTGCGGCTTCTGGTTTTTTGGGTGGTGCCTTGGGAACCTCTTCTGGAATAACTTCATGAGCAGCTTCAGGCACTTGAAAGATATTAGTAGTTTTACAGTTAGGTTAGTAAAAAGCAATGGATAAAATCATTCTCAAGAATTGAAATTTCTTCAGTAGAATGATGTCTGGGCCAAGATGTACCTGTGACAGGCGGGACTTCTGTTTTTTTGGGTGGTGCCTTGGGAACTTTCTTTTCTGGGACAACTTCTTGGGGAACTTCCGGTACTTGAAAGATATTAGTAGTTTTACATTTCAGTTAACAAGGGGCAATAGACTAAAACTACTTCTAATAGCAGCAGAGAAAGTTCTTCAGAATGATGTCGGGCCAAGATGTACCTGTGACAGGTGGGACTTCTGGTTTTTTGGGTGGTGCCTTGGGAACTTTCTTTTCTGGGACAACTTCTTGAGCAGCTTCAGGCACTTGAAAGATATTAGTAGTTTTAGAATTTAGGAAGAGTGGAGGCATATATTACAATGATCATGAAGATGACAAGACAATATATATTTTTACTTAACAGAGCAGTGGGAATAAATACCTTCAGCAGGTGGGACTTCTGGTTTTTTGGGTACAGCCACTTTCTTTTCAGGTACAGCTTCTTTAGGAACTTCAGGCACTTTGAAGATATTAGTATCTTTTAGTTAGAAACTATAAAGTGGGAATATCGATAACACATTTACCCAAGCAAATATCATTTATGAACTGTTGGACATTTCTCAGTACACTTTTCCCAGCCCCCTGACACATTGACCAACAACATGGAAAGATAAATACCTTTAGGAGGTGGAACTTCTGGCTTTTTAGGAGGAGCCACAGGCACTTTCTTTTCAGGGATGACTTCCTTTGGCGGCACCTCAGGCACTTCAAAAATATTGGTAATTTGTGTTTAGAAAAGGTGAAAATAATTAGTGACTATATCATGCAATCATACACCAGGATATTTTGGATAATTGCTGACACTTTTTTCTTTCCAATTATGTCAGCTTTATGCAGTGGGATTTACACATGTAAAATTTCTAGCTAAAATCGCAATTATTTTTCTCTCCAGTATGTTAGCATTGACATTACCTGCAGGGGGAGGACTTTCTGGTTTGGGAGGAATAACTTCAGGCACCTTCTTTTCTGGGACAGCTGCCTTTGGCACCTCTGGTACTGTAGAGAGATTAGTATTTTCATGATTAGACAGAGTAAAAACAGGCAGACAGTGTCAAACACAGCAACATAGAGGTGGCTACCTTTGGCTGGTGGGACTTCTGGCTTTTTAGGAGGCATTGCAGGTACTTTCTTTTCAGGCACAACTTCCTTGGGAGCCTCAGGCACTTAAAAGATATTAGTAAAATTACATTCAGTACTTGTGAGAGCACTGAAACAAGAATTTTCAAGAGCAAAAGAGTTATACCTTTTTAGGCCTAAGGTTCATGACAAGTACCTGTAACAGGTGGGACTTCTGGCTTTTTAGGAGGCATCACCGGCACTTTCTTTTCAGGCACAACTTCCTTGGGAGCCTCGGGCACTTAAAAGATATTAGTAAAATTACATTCAGTACTTGTGAGAGCACTGAAACAAGAATTTTCAAGAGCAAAAGAGTTATACCTTTTTAGGCCTAAGGTTCATGACAAGTACCTGTAACAGGTGGGACTTCTGGCTTTTTAGGAGGCATCACCGGCACTTTCTTTTCAGGCACAACTTCCTTGGGAGCCTCGGGCACTTAAAAGATATTAGTGCAATTATATTTATGAGTTATGAGACTACTAGAACAAAATATTTTCAAGAGCAGAAGAGTTACGTCTTTTTCAGCCTAAGATCCAGGACAGATACCTTTAGCAGGTGGGACTTCTGGCTTTTTAGGAGGTGCCACTGGTGCTTTCTTCTCAGGGACAACTTCCTTGGGAGCCTCGGGCACTTAAAAGATATTAGTAAAATTACATTCAGTACTTGTGAGAGCACTGAAACAAGAATTTTCAAGAGCAGAAGAGTTATATCTTCTTTAACCTAAGATCCAGGACAGATACCTGTAACAGGTGGGACTTCTGGCTTTTTAGGAGGTGCCACTGGTGCTTCCTTTTCAGGGACAACTTCCTTGGGAGCCTCGGGCACTTAAAAGATATTAGTAAATTTACATTTAGGTGTTATGAGACCATTGGAACAAATATTTTTAAGGACAGAAGAATTATGTATTTTTCAGCCTAAGATCAGTGACAAATACCTTTAGCAGGTGGAGCTTCTGGCTTTTTAGGAGGTGCCACTGGTGCTTTCTTTTCAGGGACAACTTCCTTGGGAGCCTCGGGCACTTAAAAGATATTAGTACAATTATATTTAGGAGCTATGAGACCACTAGAACAAAATATTTTCAAGAGCAGAAGAGTTATATCTTCTTTAACCTAAGATCCAGGACAGATACCTGTAACAGGTGGGACTTCTGGCTTTTTAGGAGGTGCCCTTGGCACTTTCTTTTCAGGGAGGATCTCTGTGGAAGCCTCAGGTGCTTTGAAGATATTAGTAAATTTACATTCGAGTCACAAGGATCAACACAGACAAGAATCACATTTACACAGCAAAAGCATTTCAAGGCTAGCCAGGTGGTTCCTTCCACAGCCCTCCCTACCCTATCATGAGGGGCTGTTAGGATGTACCTTTGACAGACACAACTTCAGGTTTTGGGGGAGGATGAACTCTCTTTTCACAGACAACTTCTTTGGGAGTCTCAGGAACTTTAAAGATATTAATATTTTTATGTTTAGGAGGGACAAGAATTAATACAAGCAGGAAACACATTTATACAGGAAAAGGCATTTTCCCAAACTTCCAAGCTTCCAGCAACTTATACCTTCATCGGGAAGGACTTCAGTCTTTTTGTGACGAACCACATATGTTTTCTTTTCAGAGACAATTTCTTGGGGAGCTTCGGGTACTTTAAGAAATTAGTATTTTAACATTTAGTGTTGTGAAGATCAGTAGGAACAGCAAAATATTTTCAAGACTACAAAAGCTATTTCTTCTTGAACTTGAGGGCATGGAACTTGTACCTTTAAATGATGGAGGTTCTCTTTTTTTGGAAGGAACTTGTTTTGCAGGAACACCATCTTGAGCAGCTTCAGGCACTTTAAAGATATTAGTATTTCACATTTAGGAGTTAAAACAATTAATGAAAACAGTAACCACAATTAGCAAATGTAGTTTTCTAGAACTCTTTTCTCTGCCTATTCTTCTTGCCCCACCAATCAAACAGGATTAGTAGCATCCTTGAGAGGAGGGGCTCACCCTTCTCTAGCCCCCTGAGGAGTTCCTATGACACCGTAGACCTGCCTTATAAAGTATTTGTTGAATGAATACTATTAATAGGATGATTTTTTGTTTTGATAGGAACAGTCACCCATATTTTCTTTTGAGAGTTAACTGCTTGTGGAGCTTCAGGTGCTTTAAAGATACTAGTATGTTTACATTTAGGAGTTATGAAGAACATTAGAGAAACACAGCTTTAAGAACTGAGGACAGCGGACAGGTAATTTCATTTAATATCTGTTCAGAGGTGACATGTTCCTTTCATCGATGGAGGTTTTGGCTCTTTAGGAACATCTTCAGATACTTTCATTTCAGGAGCAACTTCTTTCACAACTTGAGTTACTTTGAAGACTTTAGCATATTATACTTCGAGGTTAAGGGATCAGTGAGGTATTAATGATGTTAACTAAACCAAAGTGATTTTTTTTTTTGGTCATTTTAGGGCCACACCCGCACCATATGGAGGTTCCCAGGCTAGGGGTCTAATCAGAGCTACAGCTTCCGGCCTACACCACAGCCACAGCAATGCCAGATCTGAGCTTCATCTGCAGGCTATACCACAGTTCACGGCAACAGTGGATCCCTAACTCACTGAGCAAGGTCAGGGATCGAGCCCACAATCTCTTGGTTCCTAGTTGGATTTGTTTCTGCTGCACCACGATGGGAACTCTCTAAACCAACGTGATTTTTATGGCCAGCAGGGTGCTTCCTTCAAGAACTGGATGAGGTATAAAGTCTTGAAGAAAGGAATCAAATCATTGTTTATTATTCCCCACCTTCCTAGCATCATGTACATAATGGGCATTTATTAAATAAACGAAGGAATGAATGGTAACTTTGGTGGAAGGTGTTTCAGTTTCAGGAGAAGCAGCCACGAGTGTTTCCTTTACAGGGACAATTTCTTGAGGTGAATCAGGCATTTAAAAAGTATCAGTGGATTATACTTAAGAGTGATGAAGAACATAACACCACCTACAGGAATGTCCCAGCCTAGGAGACCTCCCTGCTCCCTGAATCTGATTCTTTGGCAACAGTATCAATACTTGATTATTGGGAGCTGTTTTCTTGGTCAGCTCAAGCACTATCAATATTTCTTTGAATGGTAGGTATATAGAAAATCAGATGATGTAAATTTAGCTTTAAGTGAAAAAATCAATTTAAAAATAATTAACAGTGTACCTCTTGCTATTAGTTTGAGTGGAATAAAACAGCCCCTTTCTTATCTGGATTGACTTTATTTTGTACCCTCGACTTACGCACTTTAAAAAAGTGATTGTTTTTCAAGTATAGGAGAAAGGAGAACAACTAAAAGATTTTAGACTGAGAAAATGGTGTCAACGTATTCAATATTCTTTAATTACAGAATATCACGGGCATTGTAAAGAAATTGTTATCCTGGTTGTTTTAAAATGTTCCCATATATTGATTTATCTGAAGATATTCAAAATGGGAAAATGTGGGACTCTTTAAAAATAAAAGACATTGAGAGGAACAAATAAATATTTGGGGCAGATTTCCAGCTTTAACTGGTTTTGATTTTAACTGTGCTGGTTTTATTTTATTTTATTTTTATTTTTTTGGCTGTGCCTGTAGCATGTGGAAAGTTTCTGGGCCAGGGACTTAACCTGCACCATGGCAGCAACACAAGTCGCTGCAGTGACAATGATGGTTCCTTAACCCACTGCACCACAAGAGAACTCCTTTTTTGTTTTGTTTTGTTTCGGTAACTGACCTAGTTTTAGAAGGCTCTCCAGTGGAGATGATATTTCAGACAGAACAGCTCCACAGTGAATTTTGTATTTTTTTTCTTTAAGTCCTGGTTTTCTGAAAATATTTCTATGATATTTATTAGGGGAAATCAGTTATTTAAAATTTGTATGCTTGTTTTTGGTAGTAAATTTATTTAAATAGAAAGGCAATTCCAACAGGTAATTGTATTATATCCTGGAGTTTCAATCCCATGGAGAGTTTGAATTATTGACTTATAGTCTATAGCCAAGCACCTCTGTCATTTGATGGAACTGATATCTGCTTTAATAGGAGAAAGCCAATACAGTCTAGTTTCAGAGATATAAATGTTACAAGTAATCTCATGTGGATATCTTTTAAACAGCTATTTCCTATGGAAGAATCCGTCTGGGTCACATCTGTACATTGTATGTATATATACTTTCCCTGGAGGCTTTATAGATAAAATCTATAGCCCAAGCATCTCCACGTGTATAAGTCAAGGACTTTTTCCCCTTATGACTCATAGAGACATGTATATACCCAGTTAAGCTGCTGCTTCCAGGGACCCACCTCTCTGAAGTGACCTCCCTGGTAGCATCTGGAACTTTAAAGATATTAGTATTTTTACATGTGTTAAGTACAACTACAATCATGAGATAAGGAAGTTGACTTTCTTCTGGCTTGTACCTTTTGGTGGTGGTGTTTTTCTTCTTATGATAATAGGAGCTTGTCCTTCTGGAACACCTTCCTTGGAGACTTCCAACTCTTTAAAGATATTAGTATTTTTTAATGGAGAAAAGGCAAAGACATGAAGACATGGCTTACAAAGAAATTTAAGCATATTAATAGACATTATAATTTTAAATTAGAAATTTTATTTTTGTTCTAATAGTTTATCTTTACTCATTGTATGAGTTGGACTTGACTTTTTGGGGGCAAGTCATAGAGAGTTCCTTGTCTTGGGTATATTAGGGGCTCTAAAGATATTAGTATTTTAGCGTTAGAGGTTGTGGAAATCTACACAAAACACTGAACATGTTTTGCAGACTGATGAGGAAAAATTTTCTGATTTAGATTTTCAAAACTAAGAATTATATACCTTCAGTTGGCGGGATTTGGGGAACAGCCTCAGGAAACTCCACCTCTGGAAATACTTCTCTGGTTGTATCGGGCTCTTTAAAGATATTAGTAGGTTTACACTTAGAAGTCGTACAAACAGTAAATTATGTAACATGCAATTTTTGAGTCTTGAAGCCAAAGATATTCATCCAAGTTAGATGTTGTTGAAATGTACCTTCAGTTGCTGGTGTTTCTCTCTTTTTAGGAATAATCACATATATTTTGTCTTCTGGAACAACTTTCTTGGGTGGCTCAGGCACTTAAAAGATATAAGTATAGTTATATTTATAAATGGTGAAGGAAAGTATTAAGCTTTTAAAATATGCCAAAAATAAATTTTCTCCAGATTGGGTCACTGGTGTTATATACCTTTTGCTAGTTTGGTCTTTGTCTTTTGAGGATGAGTCACAAGTACTTTTTCTTCTGTAGATGATTCTTCAGAAACTTCATAAACTTTAAAGATATTAGTATTTATACATTTAGAGACATTTCAAAGTGGACGAAGAATAGCATTAAGAAAAACAATACACATTCATAACTCAGATTACTGGGGGAACACAGACCCAAATAAGTGACAGTAACACACTAGCTAGGAGAAAGCCTCATTCCCAGTTTTATAATACAGGACTTTCAGCATTTCTTTATAATCATGATGGTAAAATTGAGGAATTCATTGGCCAGGGATCAATATATAATTCTTTTACTGCAGAAAGCTAGTGGTAAAATTTTCCTATTGCTGTTAATTTTTATGGATTTGTTCTTAAAGAACAGGGTCAGTATTGAGTTGCACATCAAGAATTCTATATTTGACCTCCTAGAAATTCATGTTAAGTTCGTTCCTGCTCTAGGAACCTAGTTATCTATATTTTCAAACCAAATATAGCTTATGGCTTCATAGTTAATATGAATGTGAAAACCATTTAGGGATTGGAAGCAGAAAAAAAAAGAAAAATGATTAAAAATTTGGAAATAAGGCAAAAAAAGAAAATAAAGATTTATTCATCTTTTAAAAAGGAAGACTGGCTGATTGTAATAACCACACTCAAGTATGGAAAGGGGTTTGAATGGAGGAAGTCATCATATATTATTATAGAGGGACAAAAATTGGACTTGAATTTTAGATTCAAAGAAATTGAAAAATATCTTGACTACTGTCATTTTCAGTATTCAGATTATTGAATAGAATCCTATTCAGAATATTTTCTTACTCATATTATTTTACTCTTCAAATTAATCATAATTTTGCATGAAAGCCAATGAAAAATGGCTTGAGGATTCTTTTGAGGTTATGATGGCCTTGTAAATCTAAGGATATTTGAATAGTATGGCCAAAATATTTCCAACAATTGTAGTAAAGAGTAAAAAATACTAATAGTGAAACATTTTGAGTTTACACAATCCAAGTAAAATGTTATGAAGTTAAAGTAAGTTGCCTATGGTCTGAGAAGATAAATTGCTTGAAAGCAAAAGATGCTATACACAGAACAGATTAAGAAGACAAGAGTGACAAATTCAACAAGACAAACGACTTTTCTAAAATTGGGCAATGTTATACAGACAGGACTATTTGTTTTTTAAATTGACGAGGAAATATACTTTGTCCGAGGCTAACATCCATTCAAATTATTTAATTTTTGCCCAATATTTTTGGCATATTATGCTTTTACAAGATATTAGTATATTTGCCTTTAAAAGCTATTAAGACAAACACAAATGGACCAAAGAGAACTGCCAATTTTTCTACACTCACTGTATACCGTCGCGTCTTCAGAAAGAACTATGGGTGAGATTTCTTCTTGAATACTTTTCTTAGGCACCTCAGGAACTTCAAAGATATTAGTATGTTAATTTTAATAAATAAATAAATTAAGAATATAAAGAAACAAAATACAAATATTTGACATCACTCACATTCACTTTAAACCACGAATAACTAAACATAGAGTTATTTCATAGTGTGGTTAGTATCAGTGTATACCTTTAGCTGGTGGAACTTCAGGCTTTTTAGGAACAGCTTCATGAACTTTTTCTTCTGGAACGATTTTCTTGGGTACTTCAGGTGCTTTAAAGATAGTTGTTTTATTTTTTAAGAATTTCATAATTGCATATAAAATACCAAGACATAAAGGGGTATCTAACAAGGAGAATGTAAAAAATTCCAAAATCATAAGTCATCTAAACACACAGTTAGTGCCTCTCTCTAGATTGTCTTGAGGACAGGCTCTCGATTTGTCATATTAGACCCTTTGGATAGAGCATCGTTTTCTCCTGTCATCTGGAACATGTTTGTTTCCAGAGCTACTTGACAGTAGATTCCAAAATGAATTATTTTTGAAAAAGAAGTTGAGGGGTCCATGTTGTTTCAGAATTGCTTATGAAGAGGATCAATATTAAAAAATAACAATATTCAGGCTTAGGTCTTTTTTCCCTGACGGTCGTCACGGAAGGGAGGATTATGTTATAGAACATAAACTGAAGTTTACATTGTTCAGCCACATTGTTGCGGTGAGGGGAGAACAAGCTCGCTTTCTTTCTTCCATCATAAGAGAATACAAGGGAGTTTCATAGTAACAGTGAATCAGCAAAGGCAGATACCTTTAGCTGGTGGAACTTTGAGCTCTTCAGGAACATGTACTTTTTCTTCTATCACAATTTTCTTGGGTACTTCAGGTACTTTAAAGATAGTAGTGATAATTTCTTTTACTTTTAAGCATTCATAAAGATTTTTAACAAATAGAGCGTAAGAGAGACATAAACACAGAACAGAACATAGCCACAGTCTAAAATACAGACATCACCTTATCAAATACATTACGATAACTAAAATGAATTAAATTTTGATAACAGAAAATCCAGGGGACTTTCCCACGTAAGAATCAGAAGAACTTGACAAGAAAAATAAATAAGACACCTTTAGCTAGTGCTATTTCTGCTTGTTTTGGTGGAATAATTGGTATTTTCTCTTCGGTGAAAACATTCTCAAGTGCTTCAGAGACTTTAAAGATAAAAGTATGTTATTTATTACTCACTGTTTTAAATTTCTATTATGAAATTCAAGAGGTTTAAAAACTGAGCAAGGCAGGGCCATTAAACACACAGTCACTCTGTATTTACTAGGTTCATTAGAATTAATAATTAACTGGAAAACAGGGATTTATCAATAAACATGTTAGTGAATATATAACCAAATAGTATGAAAGAAGGAAAGCTGGGCTCACTATTTGTTTAGTAGGGATATTTGCTTTGGGTATTTTAAGTATAACAGTGACTTTCTTGTTCTGATGGCCCTTCCCTTAGACCCTCACCCCCTTTAAAGATATTAGTATATTTTAGACATTCCAAAAACACAAAACACAGAAGAAAAACACCAAGTGGAAAGCAAACTTGTAAAGAAGCCAAGGTGCTACTGCATGTAAAATTAGTTAAGTAATATTTCACCAATAAAATACCTTTAGCTGGTGGTTCTTTGCGAGGAACAACTTTAGTAGGTGGTTTTTTGGGAGGGATGATTTTCTCGGATATCTCAGGCCCTTTAAAGATATTAGTATTTTGGTTTAGAGAGAACTCCTACGTATGATGGTGCACGATGACTGAAGGTAGTATATATAACAAGGGCTCATAAAATGATTTATCTATATGTATTTTTAAAATTTATACCACACAAAAGACTTGATTTTGCTAAATTTCATCTCTATTATAAATTTACTGTGTGTATTAAGCACACACATTCCTTCATATTACACACATTATTAATTTGTTCAAGTTCTGGAGTAGTCTTGCAGAGAATGTGTTTGTATTATGGTTTATCCTCAGAATATACTAGAATGCAGGTGCTGCTACCACACTTTATTTCCTTCCTTAATGTGATTTCTCAAATGAAAATATCGTAAAATGGTGGAAGGTTTGGCTAAGAAATTATTAGTCTGTGAAGAGTTGACTGAAATGCTAACAAGGCGATGGTGGTTTTGCCAGAATAAGTAAATTCCTCTGTGAACTGAGGAGTTTCTGTCCACCCAACTGGTGAAAATGGCCAGTTATTTTAGTACTTGGAACAGTCACATAACATTCTTGTTTGGATTTAGAAAATAATCCACAAATTCATACAAGGGCTGCCTCAGGAAGATAGATATCAAATATTATTATCTTGTTGGCTAAAATTATACTCTGGGGTCAATCTCTACTCCACATCAATCACTGTTATCAGGTACTTTAAACTCATGCTTAAAGTATCTCATGATTTTATCATAGAAAATAAGTGGATATCTAGTGTTCCAAACTGAACATGAAATGTACTTTAAAAAAGAAATAAGAGCAACATTTAACAATTTGTAATATCTGCACAATTCCCTATACCTTTAGGTGGAGCTTTGGGTTTTTCATATACTTCCACTTCTTCAGCCTCTAAAACTTCTATTACCCTACGGACTTCTTCAGCTTTGTGTACTTCTTCAGCTGCATACTCTTCCACTTTGATGAATTCTTCTACCTCATGGAACTCCTCTTCTTCAAAATATTCTTCCACCTCATGGAACGCTTCTTCTTCAAGAGCTTCTTCCACTTGTGCTTCCACTATTTCTAATTCTGTTCTTTCTTTTACTACTTCCTCTTTGTGGAAAGCAACTGATATTTTTTCTTCAAGGACAGTTCTCCCTGAAAGAGCATCTATTTTAAGAGATTTATTTTTTCAAACACAGTGGAAATGAAGATATAAATTCAAAATATAAAATAAAAACAACTAAGAAGTACATGATAAGCAAAGATCTTCCCAAAAATACCTTTAGCTGGGGGAACAGCTTCTTTTTTAGGCACAGGGACTTTCTTTTCTGGGATTTTCTTTTCTGGGACTTTCTTTTGTACTTCGGGCACTAAAGATATAGTTTTAATATTTAAGACAGTCAAGAGCAAGCTTTCACAGGCAAAACACATCAAAAACAATCAAGACATATAAACATAAAACACAAAATCTTAATGAAAAAAGATCCTAAGAAAGTTCAGGTGAAAAAGAGATGTACCTTTTGCTGGTGGGGCCTCTTTTTTCTGAACAGGAACAGGTACTTTTTCCTCAGGAACCTTCTTTGGCACTTTAAAGATATTAGGCGTTTCAGTTAGCTGACAATGCTCAATAATGAACATGAAATAAAAACTTCATAAATAACATCAACATTATAATAAAGTCTAAGAAGTCACTCTGTACCACTGGATACCAATTTCAGAAGCAATAAAAATATTTTCTCAAATCACTCATTTATGCTAACTATACCTTTAGAAGAAGGTATATCCACAAAGAACCTGTACTATCCTATTTTTTTTTTAATAGCAGGGATTACCGATATTGGGCCTTTTATTATTATTATTATTATTATTATTTTTTGGCCACATGGCCATGGCATGCAGGAGTTCCCAGGCCAGGGACTGAACCCACACTATAGCAGTGACAACACCAGATCTTAACCTGCTAGGCTACCAGGGAACTCCTACTAGTTTTAATTTGACAAGGCTGTTTTTGAAGTAATTACCATCATAGAGTACTTAAACCTTGACACAGGTGTCAGGTTCTGGACATTCTTGTGTCTGCTGAGGATGTTTTCTGTGATAGGGTTGGCATAACCTAATCGATTAGGATTGCTACCAAAACATTAACCTAATTAGGAAGCAATGAGAAACAGACATTTTGCAATAACCTTGAATGCTCTGGCCAGACATTACAAAAGGGACACGAGACTCTTTAATTCTCTAAGCATTAGAACAGATATTCCCCCCCCATAAAATAATACAGTAGGCATAACTATTGTAATAGTTACATGAGAAACTTTAACTTATGTAATGGAATAAAATCTAGGAAGAGAATGTTGGGAAGAGGGAACCATTTTATCATGCATATAAGTATAGAGAGATGTACTATTAACATGAAAATTCTCAGCTATTTAAAATATCTTCTGGAATAATTCATACACATACACATACTCATCCATGGACATTCCAAAAAAGGCTAAAGCAAGCAAATGAATTATATTTTTACAGGTTCTGAATCAATTTCATAACCTTGCTATTCAAATGACTCTAAGAAAGCAGTGAAATAAGATGTTTTTGTTTTTTAAAAAGAAAATGAATGGGACTTTAAAGATATTGTTATCTTTAATAAAAGGATTTGCTATACCTTTAGCTGGTGGTGCCTCCACTTTTTTAGGAACAGGAGTAGGTGCTTCAGGTACTGCTTTCTTAACCACTTCAGGTACTTAAAAGATATTTTATGTACATTTTGAAAATTGACATGCAATTAACAGAACAATAACAACCATATACTAAAACCCACCAAAACCCAAAACATTATTTTAAAAAAGATATTAGCAACCTAAGTGGTAATTATATATGAAGTATTGACTATGAAGATGAGATGGATGGATGTTACTTGGAAATCCTATAAGCAAAGCAAACATGTATCAGTTATGCAAAAGACTGTCATAGTCCTCAGGAATGACAGCCTAAGGATGACTAAAAAGTAAATACCATAGAGATAGAGTTTCACCCACCTTACTATTGAAGAAAAAGCTAAGGACTGAAAACTAGGAGAAAGTATTACATTAGCATCTGGCTAGAAACAAAAAGTGCCAATAACATAAAATTCTCTATCTCATTCTAACTGTATTGCAGATGCAGGAAGAAGAGGTGGGTGAAGAAAAGGGATACAAAGTTTCAGTTGCTGATAGTAATTAATCTTCCATTTGTCATGGATATGATGCAAGAAAAATATACCGATGAACATTAGGTTTAGAGGAATTCTGAGAAAGACTTTGAACACCATGTATTTTAAATGTCCAACTCATAAAAGCAGTTGTACCTCTAGGTGGCGCCACCTCCTCAATTTCCTCTATGCTAGGTGGTTCCTCCTCAATGCTAGGTGGTTCCTCTGGGATCTCTTCTTCTGGAACAGGCTCTTCAGGCTCCTCAAACACTTTAAAAAGATTATTTCATAAATTATTTTTATAATTCATTTGAATGTTAGACTAAAATGATACATCTGAAAACTGATGTTGTCTGATCAGCATAGGAAACAAAGAGAGCTCAGCCTTCTAAATGCATGTGGAAACTCACTCATCCTTAAAAAAAAGTCTTACTGGGTCTTCGAAGTATGTTAGGCCCTTCAAAGACTTTTAGAATTAGAAAGAACCACAGAAATTTTTTTTTTTTGAAGTCAGATTTTCTGTACCAGTCACTCAAGCTTATCTGGAATTCCTCTTGGAAAAGCTAATCCCTCAATTGCCAAACAAGTCATCTGATGAAAAATTTTCAAATACAGTTTCCCTTCAAAGATGCTCAATAAAGTAAAACAAACAACAATACACACACAGGCTAATCATGTCAGAAAAGAGATTTCAGTTGGTTTTAGTTTGCCTATCCAATTCCTACTGGGTAAAGAATAATTTTGTTTGGAGTCTGAATATGTTTATTTTCTGAAGTGAAATGTGCATTTACCTCATGAAAATATTAGACAAAAATAAGACAGTGATGACTGAAAATGCTGTTTTCTTAGAAAGTCATCTACCTTCAACTGGTGGAACTTCCTCTTCTTTAAGGACAACGACGTGTCTTTCTTCCACTTTCTTAGGTACCTCAGGAACTTAAAAGACATTGATTGTTTTAGGCACTTCAAATGCAAGAACTAAGAGAAGTACATAAAGATCAAGTTCCCCATTTTTCAACACAAGAGAATTACTATCAGAACTCACATGCACAAGAGGGAACACTGACATTGCACAGAATCAGTTAATGAGACAAAAATAAGAGGTTGGTGGTTTAAGAAAAAGCATCTGTTAAAGAGGTATTCTACTTTTTACTCTGGCACCTCTACTTTTTTAGGAAGAGCAATGGGTACTTCAGGGACTGGTTTCTTAGTCACTCAGGTTCTTTAAAGATATAAGTATTTTTATTTTTTAGGAACAACATACATAGACAAATTAACATAAAATACACAAACACAAAGTGGAAAAATTACATAGCACAAACACAGGTGCACCAGAGGCTTAACTGACGACCATACGTGACAGACATACAACACAAATATTTATCATGAAACTCCTGGGTGGACAGCATTGTAGTTCAACAGTGGGGCAACAAACACATCCCTGGTGGGAGCGATGTACCTTTGACAGGCGGAGCCACTGCTTTCTTAAGACCAGGAGGAGGCACCTTCTTTTCTGGTTCAGGTTTCTTAGGCACCATGGGCACTTTAAAGATATTATTTTGTAAGTTCAGTTTCACAAACACAGAGACAATGGACACCACAATAATATATGTTAATAAATACTGAAAATGGGGCATTTTGGCTTTTACTGGTGAAGAAAGAAACGGCAGTGTTTTGTTTGCTTGGGAATAGCAGTACCTTTGGTGGGAGGAGCCTCCTCTTTCTTGGGAATGATCACTTTCTTCTCTGGCACTTTCTTCTTAACCTCAGGCACTTTAAAGACATTTCATGATAAGAATTTATTGTGAGAGACAAAAAAGAGAGAACACCGCAGTCCACACACAGAAAGACAAAAATGCAACAGTCACTCAAGATAGGTATGTAATGCAAGTTGGGAACCCAATTGTGATGACACCGTTAGGTTTTGTGGAGGAAGGTATCAGCAAGCCATTTGAGGACTAAAGGACAGATGCTGTCATTTCATCCATTTAAATTTCATAAGTAATCTATTAAATTATTATCCATAAAATATTTCTAAATTCTTGAAATCTAATAAAGGACTATCTTTACCATTTCCTTGATTATAAGACTATTTAACCTGGTGGAGAGGTCACACTTATTTTAAGTAGTGATGTCATGAACTTGCATAAAATATTACTGAGCTTTAAGACATGAATATATTATGTCCTGTACTATGAGCTGATTGAATATGATAAATCTGGATACTATTCTTTCAGTGATACCTTATTTTATTCTCATAATAATATCCAGGCCCACTAGGACTGATATTAGTATTCTCATTTTATAGATGAGGAACTTTAGGTTCTGATCAGTTAAAGGACTTGCTCAGGGTAACACAGCAAGGCTAGAATCAAAACCTGCTGGGCTACCATTTATATGTATGTATCAGAAGACATAAGTTATTAGTGTTTTCATAAATACATTAATCCTTCTTTTATCTTTTCATTTTGATGTTATAAAGGCAGTTAACATAAATAGTTGAAGGATGACATTTAGGAGATTTGTTCATTATATTTTTCAGGTATTCTTTTGTGTGCAAATAATTCAGCCTCGTAAATTATCTGTATGAAAATTATGATGTTTAATAAAATTATAGGGAATTGGGTAAAATTTTTGTGGCAGTTTTGAGAGAATACTTTTCATTTTTGTTCTTGAATATTGCTCTTCATCCAATGAAAAGTTGATATTAGTGTTTCTGAATATTTTTAGAAATAAATGGTGACTATGTAGTTTATCAACATAAATTTTCCTAAATCCAAGTTCCATCATAATTTTTCTGGTGAACCTATGGATGAGGAACATGTATTCACTTTGGGGAGGTGTACCTTTGGGTGGTGGAGGTTCCACTTTTTTGGGAACAGGAACGGGGACTTTCTTCTCTGGTACAGGTTTCTTTGGCACTTCGGGCACTTAAAAACATTCATTTTAAGACATTAAAAATCAAATGTACAGTACTGTATATGTCACAAAAAGACACATGAGAATAAGACCACAAACAACTGAATAACACTTCATATCATGAAATTTGAAAAGATAAATCAGATAATGTACAACAGACACACAAGACGGACACAAAAATGATAAGAACACACGTCTGGAATGTTTTCTAAGATTAAGATGATAGAAAACATAGAATAAAGAATCACAGATAAAAATTAGAGATGAACAAAAAGATGGTAAGGCAGAATTCAACACAAAAGAGGTCTGATGACTCCAAGAAGAACTGCTGCTATACCTCGGGCAGGTACTGGCACCTTAGGCTTAATTTCTGGAAGAACTTCTTCTTCAGGTACAACTTCTTCCTCAGGTATAAATTCTTCCTCCTCAGGAGGAATCTCCTCTTCTTCAGGAGGAACTTCCTCTTCCTCTGGTACAACTTCCTCCTCCTCTGGTGGGGCTTCCTCTTCCTCAGGGAGAACTTCCTCTTCCTCTGGTAGAACTTCCTCTTCAAGAACTATTTCTTCCTCAAATGTAACTTTCTCTTCCCGGAGTAGAGCTACAGGAATTGGAACTGGAACTGGCTCACGTTTCTTGGGCACTTTAAAGATATTTGTTCAATTGTACAAGCATCACTTTTATGTACAATAATAACAATGGGACAACATGAAAAGCAAATAATCTGTGGTCATAAAGCATCAATTGTCACTAAAGTAAGGGTCATCAAGCATTCATTATAATTAGTGAGGCTGTATAATACCAGTTAGTTTCCTTTTTGCCCTGGTTCTGTCAGAGATTAATGTACCTTTGGGTGGTGGAGCTTCCACTTTTCTCGGAACAGGTGTTGGCTCCTTTTCTTCTGGGATTTTCTTCTTGGGCACCTCTGGCACTTTAAAGATATTATTTGTCTTTAAGAATGTGTTCTTTTATATATATTAGAGCAATAGATATAAAAAAGGATCATAAAATACCTGACTTTTTTATTTCTAATAAGGTAGACTATTGTTTAAAACATGTAGTGTTATGAGGGAATTTGTATATGAATATACATAAATATAAAGTTTTTTTCCCCATGGACCTTAAATGATGAATTGATGTACCTTTTGCAGGTGGAGCCTCTACTTTCTTAGGAGCAGGAACTGGCACCTTCTTCTCAGGCACAGGCTTCTTGGGCACTTCTGGCACTTTAAAGAAATGATTTAGAGAATCATTTTACGTAACGTAAAATTTTGAGTCATAGTCTCAAAAAGATTAAGACAAGGTCTTAAGAGTATGGCTAAGTTTATTTCAAGAATCTTTTAAATATTAATGCTTTCTTTTCCATAAAGGGTTACTAAAGAGTTGATCTCCAAAGAGTATGGACTTGAACCATTTAATTTAACCATTTTTTATATGCATTTTTTATGACATTGTAAGTTCATGTACCTTTGGCAGGTGGAGCTTCCACCTTTTTAGGAACTGGTACTGGCACTTTCTCCTCTGGTACAGGTTTCTTGGGTACTTCAGGAACTTGAAAGATAACAAATAAGGTTAATGTTGCATTTTTCACTCACAGATAAGAATCTAGCAATTTTAGACCTATTGAAGCATCGTAGATATTCTAACAATTTCACTTTAAGACTGAAAGATTATCATAGCCACAAAACAAAGGCCAGGAAATGCATAAAAATTAAGATTAAAAAAAACACTGAAAAAAAAGACTGATGATAAAGACAACATGCAATATCTGGTAAATGATGATTTTGTCCATTTTGGTATTACGGCAAGAATTTATTTTACTTTAAGGACTTTCCACTAAAGAGGAGGAGCCAAGCATTAAGTACCAGCATGCTCTGATGGTCAAGGTCAGAGATGAGTACATGATATACTGCTCCAGTAACCAGCTCGGAGGTCATTGTCTTGGCATTAATATTGTTAATATTATTTTGGGGAAAGAACTGATATGGCTCACCAACTTATACTACATGGGTCAATTATTACATTATTCCATTGATGGATTTCAAAGAGATGTACCTTTAGCAGGTGGAGCCTTCTCTTTTTTAGGAATGGGCACAGGAACTTTCTCTTCTGGCTTCTTAGGAATCTCAGGCACTTTAAAGATATTGTTTATTGATCAGTACCAGTAACAACACATCCATGTTGTTTATTGATCACTACCAGTAGCAACACATCCATACAAAGGACAGTTAACATTTTAAACAACAGATAGTAACACACAAGGTTTTGAACTCAGAAGATAGTTAGCTACTTATATTCAGAGTAAGTCTTTTATATGCTCATGATATGAGTGGTGGTGTACCTTTTGCTGGTGGGGCTTCCTTCTTTTTGGGAACAGGAACAGGTTTCTTCTCTTCTGGGACAGGTTTTTTGGGTACTTCAGGCACTTTAAAGATATTATTAAGAATTTTGGAAATGTTGCAGAAAAGATGTAAAATGTGAAAAGCAACTGCAGAAATCATACTCCAGCATCTAAAAGTGTATTCTTCTAAAATGAGCATAATTGTCATTGGTGCTAATAACCCCCAGAATCTGACCAAATTGGACACCCAGACTCTAAAGATGCTGCTGCTAATCCCTCAGCAGGAGATATGATCTACCTTTGACTGGTATCACTGGTACCACTTCTTCTTCAGTTATGAGTTCCTCTTCTTCATGAATGTATTCTTCTTCTTCTTCTTCTTCTTCATGAATGTACTCTTCTTCATGAACGTACTCTTCTACTTCTTCATAATATTCCTCTGCTTGGGTTACAACTTCTTCAAAGACAACCTCTTCTGGTTCTCGTCTTTTAGGTACTTCTGGCACTTTAAAGATATTATCTTTAGGTTGGATGATTTCCAATTACTCAGCAAAATTAAGACACATTAGGAACACAGCCATATGTAACAGAAGAAAGGGATATGCTTTATCTTTCCCACAGAAAAA